>NW_026126412.1:5560000-7046460 GCF_943737965.1 Phodopus roborovskii | reverse complement strand
ACTCATGAGGTTGACATTTATTACTCAATACATATTGGTTAAATTTATGTTTTGCATTTAATTTTTTAAGTTTTTACTGGTTAACTTGTGTTCCTCTTAAAAGGAGTTTGGTTAAATAAAATCAAGTATTCCAAAATTCCTTCTGAAACAAGATTTTAAAGTACACACACATTCACACACACATGTGCACACATGTGCACACACTTATACACCCCACATATATTTACATATATGCGAAGAAATTTACAACTATTTCAAATCACAAAATTGTTATTAAAGTCAGTTAAAATCATACATAATAAGTGCATCTTCACTTATTTGATTTTCTCAGTAAAGGTTATAAGTAAAGCATTTAATTAGATATTATAATATTTGGTTTTTAGGCAAGATACACAAAAATTAATCTGCCATAGCTCATAGTCAGGCTTTAGCAATTTATGTACTAATAATCTTTCATTATTTATTAAATGTTACCATGAAAGAATATGGGCAGAGGAAAAACATACCTATATTTACTTCTGCTTGGAGCATGGATCTCTCCCTACATGTAAAGTGTGTGTCAGTTGTAGAAAGATAAGAATATAAGGTCTTATGTATAAAACACTAATATCAGTGTTTATATGAACTTCTATGGAACTAATTCTTAAATAATTAGCTTGAGTTATTTGTTTATTTAATACAAGGTCCCATATAGCTCAAGCTATCCTAAAATTGGCTACATAGCTGAGGATAACCTTAAATTCTTGATTCTTCTGTTCCCACTTTACATGTACTGGGTTAGAGGCATGCACCAGAACAGACGACTTCAATACTCTTATATTACAACAGAGGAGCTATAAGGACCAGAAGCTAGTTAATGCTCACTCTATCATCATCTTTTAGCTTCAGGAATGGCCCAGACACACACACACACACACACACACACACACACACACAGTTACTTTAGAAGACAAAAGCAAACTAAATTAAACTGATTGAAACCGTTTTGAGTCATGACAGTGGTAAGTATATAGGACCACTCAGCCAAAGCTGTGGGTGCAATTTCTCTGGCCAGCCTTCTCTGCAGTCCTACTTTCTCTCTAGATGTTGCTTGTGGCACAGCTGCTATAGTTCACATTTACAGTTATTTTCATGGACAGCTTAGATAACCATGGGATTATAAGTTGATTTGGTGAAAGAAATTATTTCAGACTGTCCAGGCTTCTACCCCTGACAAAACCAGCTGTGACCAGCTGAACGGGGTCATATGGCACACATAGCTGCTGAGCAAATAGTATGTATGGTTGGAGGAGGTGAGAGATGGAGCTCAGAAAAGAGAGTTATTGTAAGGAGTAAGGTTTTTCCTCCCGCCGCTGGTCTGTCCTGCCATCACGCCAGCCCCAATTAACACACAGAGACTCGGTATTTGATATAATGCTATTGGCCAGGTACTAGTTTCTTATCGGCTAGCTCCGTCTTAATTATTAACCCATTTCTATGTATATCCACGTGGTCTTACCAGTGAGAGGTGGCTGGCGGTTCTATTTTCTCCAGACTCTCCATCTTGACTCCTCCTTCCTACTTCTTCTTTCCTCCTTGTCTCCTAGTCCCGCCTATCTTGCTTTCCTATTGGCCAACAGTGCTTTATTCATTAACCAGTATGAGAAACATATACAGAATGACATCTCCCATCAGTTTATGACCTAGATGTACATCTCAAAATATGACTACCTAAATATATTTTAAAAAAAAATTAAAGTCAAGTAAGTACTTTGGAGATGGAGGCAGGAGGATGAGGAATCTATCACCATCATTGGTGTGAAGCAGGTATGAGGTCAGCCTGCATTACACTAGACCCTGCTTCAAATAGCCTTCCAATAGGGTCTGGAGAGAAGGCCATATGGTTAAGAGCATCTCTTGCTTTTGAGGGGATCAGAGTCCATATCTCGGGACCCAGTAACTCCATTTCAAGGAATTGGATGTGCTCTGATGACCTCAGCAGACACACATACACATAAGTAAAAATAAAATAACATTTTAAAACATTATATATAAAGAGAAAGGAAGGAAAGAAGGAAGGAAGGAAGGAAGGAAATTCAGGAAAACTTAAATGAATTGGAGAAAAGCATACATGTGTCCTGCATTATTGTCTAGAATAATTAAAATATTTTAAACAGTATTTACATTCAAAATGGCACATATCGAGAAATGCTTCCTTCATAATAATTTTCAGTGATTGGGTCCTGTTAGGAAGGCATTTGCATTTTTTCCAAGTGACGAAAGCTGATGACATGGAGCTAGCTTTCCTGAATCAGGTTGTTGAGAGGCCAGAAACACAGCTGAAGCTCCTCATGGATGAACCTAGAAAGCACTCACCTCATCTTCTTACCTTCTGCTTAGCTAAGACTGTGGCGAATGTCTAACAGTGGCTGAAGTGGTACTGGAAGCTTCAGTTATCCTAGCTGAGAAATCATGGTCTGTGTGAAAGCAGATCTTAGAGAGAACCCCAAACTTTACCATGCTGAATCAACGTAGAAGCCACTCACTAACACCACTACAACTGGACCCTTGCCCCTTCTCTAGTGCTGGTTTGTCTCACTAGACAGATGCCCATAGACACACTAACTAGTGCATCTGTAGTGATCTTTAATGTGGGTGACTTCATCCTCTAAAAGCCAGCATTGATGCCTCAGATACAGTGCACAGCTGTCTACTGGTCTGAGTCTACACCCTAGTGTAGAAAGAGGTGTGCATGAGCTGGAGGTGTGTGTGTGGGGGGGGGGAGGAACACAACAAGCTTTGGACTTAATCACTATTAAAGAGCAGTTAGAACAAATTTGCATAAGGAACAATTCAAAACATGCTTTATAATTACAGACAGATGCAGATGTGCCTAAAGATAAGGAAATAAATTCAAAGTCAAAAATCTCCAAGGAACCAAATATTTTTATTCTTCCCAAGTTTAGCCTAGTGTAATCCCTCAAGGCTGAAATGGTCCAGATAGGATCTTGCTCAGAAGCCTCAGTAAACAGCATCTAAAAGCCTTCCCACAAGCATTAGACACACTTATTTTCCACTTAGAAAGGGCTTACACTTGTATCATTTAGAGTTGGGAGCATAAGTTATTTATTCTTTTCTACATCCTTCTAGGAGATTTGAGGAATCTGATCACATTTTCCAGTGGCAAATATGTGTGTGCTCAGCACTTTGTTTGCACTATCCCTTACTTGATTTTTCCAATAACCATGCATGCAAAAGGAAACAGATTGTGCAAATGCCATTACTTTCCATGTTGGGCCTCCTCATGGAACACGTGTGTGAAATTCATTCACACCCACACTCCACAATAACAACTTAGGGAGGATGACTTTTGCAGGAAGTAGATGTCATGGAATGATGTGACAGCCGGTGTCACTACTTTACTAAGTGGCAACTAAGTATGGCATTTGGGGAAAGAAAATGATAGAAGATGGGATATAAAACTACTAGTTTTGGCTTTGACACACGTTTGATGTGGTATTTGGGACCAATGATAATATTTATGTGCTTTGTTTTCCTCATTCCATCTACCCAGTCTGCTCTACATCCTTCTAACTCAAAGCACTTGTCCCTTGTATATTTTTATCCTAGGAACTAAAAGATAGGTGGTATGGTTTTAATATAAAATAAATGTTTCTCATACTCACTTGATGCTCTCTTGTTAGAATCTATGATTCAACATAGTAAATACCATCCTGTCCCTTTCAATGCTATGTCCTTGGTGGCTACCTGACCTCTGATATTTACTAAGTACTTGGTAAATATTAGTCAAGTGAATGGACAAGAAAGTACAAATGGACAAAACAAAAACAGGCCATAGTCTTTCTTGCTTGTGACATTTTTCTCTGTTCACTCTGTTTTTGATTCAGTAGTACACACACACACACACACACACATAGAGCCTGGTCTCTCATGTATTAGGTGCTCATGTATAACGACACACACACACACACACACACACACAGAGTGCTGAGATGGAGCCTGGCCTCCCTTGTATTAGGTGGTCATGTATAAAAGCTGTCACAATCCCAGAATGCCGGAAGGCATTTATTACTTCATCCTCATCATGAATGTGTTCATGTGGGAGGAGGTTTGGATAATGAGGTCTGTTTTTCAGAGGTGTATTTTCAGGAAACTCAAAAGATTATGACAAAGTTTAAAGCAGAGCAGAGTAGGGAAAAGAAAAAGGCCATTGAACTAAGTATTTCCTCCTGTCCCCAGAAGTTTAAAAAAAAAAAAAAAAAAAAAAAAACACTCTGCATTTCTTGAGTATCTGAAATAAAGGAATACTTTAGCTAAAATAAATCTAACTCAAACTGTTTATTACTCTGGTCGCCACCCTTCACTGTGGAGTGACTCTGTATATCTCCACCAGCAAAGTTTGTGTCTTGTGCCATTAACCCAGTGCCTGCTCATATTGTTTCCTTCCCCAGTCTGTGAACTTCTGGTATGTGCTGGTGATGAATGATGAACACACTGAAAGGCGATACCTGCTCTTTTGCCTTCTGAGCTGGGGACTCCCATCCTTTGTGGTGATTCTGCTCATTGTTATTCTGAGAGGAATCTATCATCAGAACATGCCGCAGATCTATGGACTCATTCATGGTGACTTGTGAGTACATTCAGGCAACACGCTGCTGTCTTAATGTTCTTCTAGCTTTATGGGTAGATGGTGGACATGGCCTGAAAAAGGGGTCTGAGAGAAGGCATTTCAGGAGGTCTTTGCTTTCCTGGTAGCTTTCTGAAACTGTCCTTTCTCTAGTCATTCATTTCTTTATAAACTCGTTGCCTCTGGAGTAGTAAAGATCTATATCTTAGCATAACAATTTATCCAAATCAGACAACTAGTAATAGATGACAAAACAAATCATGGTGAGAATTTTAATAATGATTCGATGGAAAATTCTGGTATTAAGCTCTCATGAGAAGGATAAAGCCAATTTAGTTTTTTTCTCAAGTGGAGTATTGCACTTCCCTTTGAAGTAGACAATGTTCACTAGCGCCATCTTGCTGTATCCATCTACAGAACCTTCAGCTAAGAGGTTTGAGATATCAACTGTGGAGAACACAATACATGTTTAGGTTTTATAATAAAAAATTTTGCAATTGTAATTTCCTGATCAAGTAGCTACCTAACTGGGTATTAAACTATGCAAGGATTTTAATCTTCAAGATAAAAATATTTTCTGGGTTTACTTAAAACTAAAGCTGGCATGAATTCACAAAGGGTTTAAAAATAAACTGTAGAAATACTTCACTTAAAGTATATGTTTTTATCATATTTGGAAATATTTTCACTTCTTTTTATATTGGTTTTCAAAGATTTTCAGGAATGGTTTATAAAGACACATCAAAGTTTGCTATGTGGAGAGAGAGAGAGAGAGAGAGAGAGAGAGAGAGAGAGAGAGAGAAGAGAGAGAGAGAAGAAGAAGAAAAAGAAGTGCTAAATTTTAGCTCTGGTTTGAGTCTTGATCTAGGATAATCTTTTCTTGAGCTTCTTCCGTGCATGCAGAGGAGCCTTGTCTATGGAGTAATGTTACTTGCAAACTTGTCTGTATGTCTTTACAAGAAAACACCACAATCAATGTGTAAACTTATATTGAATAAGGGATGGTGCAGCACATTATAAGCTCCAACAAAAAAACCAGGAGAGGTGGAGGAGTGGGAGGTGAGATGGCTGGGGAAGGTATAGATCCAGGCATCAGCTATGCTTTTGTGGTTAATGCCCATTCCTATACTCTAGCCCCAACTCTATCTGCCTTTGTATTAAAGACACTGAATAAGAACAAAAGTATTGCTTATGGAATAGAGGAAAACTGCAGTTATGTCACTATCCTAATCTTCATGCGGAACATCTTCAATGGGAATGGGAGAGACTGACAGAACAGAGGAGACAGTAAAGCAGCCTTAAATGCCTGTTTGCAGTTCTGACTCCACTCTTGCGAATTGGGAAAACGTTTATTGAAATTGACTTCAATCTTGGTGTTGGAACCAGCTCTTCTAGTTACTAGCTTCACTAACTCATTTGAATCTTGCAGGCTTCTCTCCAAACATGTTTGCACTTTCCAACATTGATCTCCCAAGCATATGTTGGTTGCAGAGCTGAGGGCTGGCTTGATGGACAGTAAGAAGAGATTCTCATTTTCTAACACAGCACTACTATTTAAGGAATCATGAAGCAAGAACATTTTTACAATACAATAACACATCATACTTATGCATGTTTTTCTTGTCCATTATGGTTGTTCAAAAGGAACAAATAAAAATTTTGCTGTTGTGTTCCCCCTGCCCCCGAGAGGAATAGAGAGTAGTGGGCCACATCACTGCATATATTCCTAAATACAAAAGACGTTGTCAGAACAAGGAGAAGGTTCATAAAACATATGTCAATGAGGTGATATCTTTCCTAGACATTCTTGTTAACACTTTGTAATCTTAAAATCAAATTCTCCTATACAGAGAGAGAGTAAGAGAGAGTCTTACAAACACACATGCATGCACACACTGATGTACAAACACACACACATACACACACGACTTGTTTGTAAGTTATGTTACTTTCTGCTCTGAAGACCACTCAGCTCCTTTTATTGACAAAACCATAAAACAAAATCTTTGTGATTATACAACTTAACCAGTTCCCTTGTCCAAATGATAATGATAGGCAAAAGAAAAATTCTTAAAAAACAAAAAATTAACCTACTCACAAGCATGTGAGAATTATATTACCCATTTACCACATAGGTTTCTGTGAAAATATAAGTTACTTTGTAGATAGGAAGGTGTTTGAAAGATGAACCACTATATTTGTAGACATTATTGCAAGGTCATTGTTGCTCCTGAATAGTTAAATAGTTAACAAGTACTTGTTTCTGATGGACACAGTGTTCCACATATGCTCACTCATAACTCAAATGTGATGACATGCTCAGCCAAAGGCTAGCAATGTGACACATGTTCAAATGCATAAGCACACACTGGGGTGCTATTTAATTTACAATCATTTCATCTTATTGAGCCAAGAAGAACCTCTCATATGGATTACTTTATGGTGTTGTATTTTGTGTTTATGTAAATTCTAGAAGATAGCAATCAGTGTCATTTCAAAATTTGAATATACATATTTTACTATTGAATTTCAGGTTTTTTCATCATCATTCTTGATTAGACACAAATGAATCATAAGTCAAGAGCTGGTGGCTGGTGGCAGATCCTTTCTTTTGTGAACTCTCTGACAAGATGGGGATTGTTTTGGGAAGTTTAATAATGCATTACATATCTTCCCAATCTTGATGAATGTGAGCCCATGACAGCAAAACTTTCTTGCTGCTTCTAAAAGGATTGTCACAGAAGTAAGAGCTTCACAGGAATGTCCACATGAACTTACTCTCAAAACAGTCACCTTCTCAAACTTAAAAGACTAATGTTTCTGTGAGCAGGTAAATTGTATTGAACGAAAGGCACACTAACTTTTAGCAGACTTTACTACTATAGAGTTAGTAGACCTAAAATGGCTAACCTTTACATTGTAATTCTCCTTAAATCACACACAGCATTCCTCTTCATTATCTGAGGAACTCAAATGTCAGACAATTCTGTTTTTCACTAGAACTTCAATCTCAACACAAGGCAGAAATTAGTTCCTATTAGTATTATTTAAACCTACATCACCCTGCCTTCCTGGTTGTGTGACATGAATAGCAGTTACCTACTAAATGGTGATGGCTTGGCAATTATATACATCTTTCTTGCTTGCGAGATTTTTGTATTAAATTTCTAATGATTTAGTATGTGAAAGCTGCTGATTTTCTTTCTTTCTTTTGGAAAGTAACATTAATATTATATTTTTCTTCAATCTTTTTTTATTTTAATTATTTATTTTTTATTTTACATGTCGATCTGAGTTCCCCCTCCCTCCCTCCCTCTCTCTTACCCTCTCTGCCCCCTCACATGAACCCTGACCACCCTCCCCTCCCATCCCCCCACTCCAATTCCACATGTAGGGCAATGCCATCCAGGTGGGGTCATGTAAATCTGTCAAGTCATTTGAAGTAGAGATTAGGACTTATCTCCTGTCTCTGGGTTAAGGGAGTATCCCTCCATGGGGGATGTGTCCACAAGGTCCTTTTGTGCACCAGGAATACATCCTGGTTCCACTGTCTGAGATCCCTTAGACTGCTCAGTCCTTCTAGTTGAGACCCATATTTAGGAGTCCTGTGCTGGCTTCCCAGTTATCAGTCTGGGGGGCCTGTTAGCACCTCCTTGTTCAGGTAAGCGTCCTCTATATGTTTCTGCAACCTGGTCTTGTTCTCTCCCTCTGCATCTGGATTCTAGTTCGATTCAGTGTTTAGTTATGGGTGTTTGCTTCTGTCTCTGACAGGTACTAGATGGGGGCTTCATGATGGTGAATAAGGTTCTGTTGAATTGAAGGTCACAATGATTTCATAAAATGAGAAGTCTGAGGTCATGTCTTCCCTTAAATATTGGAAAACAGCACATGTGTAGCCATGAATACCTTAGGTGTTCTTAGCAGGAGGGCATTTAATCAAAGTTGCATTTTCATTAAAATATCTTACTATTTATATTTCTCTTTCTAGTTTTTTGTTTAGAATTTTGTAAATTGTCATATCTCTATAAATTTTCCATCTCATTTGGCAAATGTCTATAAGCTCCCAGTAATCTATCTTTTCCATTTTTGATATTAATAGGTAGTGTATATATCTATGTTTAATGTACTGGTTAATAACACACATTGACTAAGAATAGCTCAAACCAAATTTTTACTAAATAATTTCAATAATTTAGAAGAAATATTTTAATGAAGAATGATACAGTGAACAACTGAAAATATCAATGTCCCCTATGTTTGTCTGCATTTTATCAGAAATATTCTTAACTACTTTTGTGATTACTGTCATTTTCTATAACCCCCTGTGGCTGTCTCTCTTTTTTTTTAACCTAAAGATAATGCCTCTGTATAATATATTTAGGCATCTGATAAATGTATTTTTCAGAATAATGAAAAGCTATGCACTATCTAGAATTTTTAAAAAATGAATCCTTAGAAAAACACACACGCAAACAAAACAAACAAATAAACAAAAAGAAATATGAATCATATCTATGGGGAGAATTTTTTGTGACACATACCAACCAGAATGACCATCATCAAGAAAGCAAAAAGAACCAGTTACTAAGACTGTGAGAGAAAGGGAACACTATTGCATTGTCAGTAGAAATATGAATTAGTTCAGTAACAATGAAAGTTAGTTTGATGGTTCCTCAAAACTTTGGAGTGGAATTACCCTGTTGTCCATCTGTCCACTCCTGAGAATCTCCCAGAAGGAGTTGACATGAGGCAATGGCATGCCTGTATTATTACTGCCATGTTCACAGCAGCCAAGTCGTAGAAGCAGCCCAAGTGCCTCTTGGAGGTGAACAGATGAAGCGAATGTGTTATCTTGACAGATTGGAATACTACTCATCACTAAAGAATGAGCCATGTCATTTCCAGAAAAAGCATATAGAACTAGAGGTTGTCATCAATGAAAACCTGACACAGACAGGCAGGAGTCATATGTTTGCTCTCATACTAGAAACTGGTGGTGAAGGGATTATAAAGTAGAGATTATTGGAAAAGCAGAAAGGAATAGAGATGGGGTGGGTGGGTACGTAAGAGGTGGGGTAAAATACAATGGAAACATATCTGTGAAATGTCATACTGAAAGTTATTATTTTGTACAACAAATATATGTATATATATTTGAATATGTGTACTACGTATATATGCATATACATATACAGTAAGACTCCATCCTCAAGAGATTTCAGCCCATGTGTTCTGAGTAAGGTCTGCTATCCCTCAGGCACCCAGGCTTTAAACATGAAGCTATGTCTCTTCTTGCCCACATCGTTCAGTCATGAAATATTTTTCCAGTCCAACTATTAATTCTCAGCCTTTTCCTAATGCAGTCTTATTTGAATCTTCACTTCCTATTTCATCACCATTGTTGCTCTTCAGCCTCTCTTATCTTTGGTGTGGTCAGTTACCTAACAGACATCCCTATTCATAACGTCTTCATATTGTAATAATCTGACAAATGGTTGGTGTTTTAATCCTGTTGCTTTTTGTAACTTTAAAGGTCATGGTTCAGTAAGTTTCCACTACTGAGCACTTCTCTTGATCCTGTTTCTTAGATTATTCTTCCATACAAACCCCATGTGTTACCTTTTGCAGAAGAATCTCTTTATGTGTATTATAGTCTCTAATGTTTACATCTCTAATAACTCAAATTATTTCCCTATTTTTTTCAGAGTAACAGCTCAAGTACTAATTTAGTGAGTACCTGTTTTCAGAGTGAACCATACCTCCTTTGGTGTGGACTGATAATACCTCCTTTATTGTGGACTGATAGACACATACCCTTTCATGAATCTTGTGACTGTGACAATGATACTTACACTAAAAATGTTTGTTTGTATCAGCTTTGTAACTCAACGTTCAGCCTGGACATCACTAACTAATCATAGACATAGTGATTTAATAAACTTTTGAATGATACACTGTTTAACTTATCGTGGAGTAGAAATAGATTAACTAGGAAACGAAAACAATTTAGTAGCCCAGTGTAAATTTATACAAATGAAAATTCAGGGAAAACATTCATGCTTTTTATATTTTTCATTTCTCACTATAATTAATCTCTCTCCGCCTCCCTCATCCTGTCCCCCATCTTCTCTGAAACCCCTCTCTTTCTCTCCTTCTGTATATTCCCTCATGACCAAATAATGATTAGTTAAAATATCTTTGATCTATCTGGAGGTCAAAAAATAATGCTAAACATCTTAACATTTTAAATGCTGTAGAAATCACAAAATCTTGTGAGAAATTAATCTTTTTGCACATAAAAGATCAAAGTCTAATTTGGCATGACTAATGAATTTGTGGAGCTAGTTTAATTCATACAACCTCATTTAGGGATAGGCCCAAAGAGCTATAAAAGTATAAATGTGCTTTTCTCCCATGAGGTAGAAAATACAGTATATACTTACACTTGTTTCTTTGTTATTGAGACTAGCAATTCAGTGAGTTTCTGGGGAATTTCACTATTCAAAATTAATATGAGAAGCCCTTATGTCTTAAATTATAGCAGATGCAAGCAAATCTGCCCCTGACTACCAGTAGCATGTGGATGTCATTTCTATTGAATAATTGATGCTGAATATCTTCAGAAGTCATCATATATTTTTCTTGGGTTGGCCTTTTGCTTCTTCAGGCAGAAGAAAACAAACTGAAGGGGATTATACAAAATGCAGGACCAAGTCAAAGCCACAAGAAGAATATGGTCTTGAGGGTGGCTAATAATGATTGTTAACTAGACAGGACCTAGACTCACTTTGGAAGCAAACTTTCACCATGCCTGTAAAAGATTGTCTGTATTAGGTTAATGGAGGTACAAGGACTTGCCAGGAATGTAGGAGGCACCATTCTATGGAATGGGGTCATCATGCCTGTAAGGGATTGTCTGTTTTAAGCTAACAGAGGTACACGGACTCACCAGAAATGTACGAGGCATTATAGTATGGGCTGGGGTCATTGTGCCTTTAAGGGATTGTCTGTATTAGGCTAGCAGAGATACAAGGACTCACCAGGAATGTACAAAACATTATTCCATGGGCTGGGGTTCTGGAATGAGACAAAGAAGAATACAATGCAAACATTCACCTCTTTTTGCTTCTTGTCTGTGATATACAGTGACAAGCTGCCCCAAGCCCCTGTCACCATGAGTATTCCTCAGTGATAGACCACACCCATGAGCACAAATAAAAGCTTCATTTTAAAGTGCTCTGTCAATATATTTTGCCACAGCAATCACAAAGGTAAGGAATGTAATCTCAAAATGAGAATAAGGCATTCATCTTGGACCCAACTCATGTGCATACTTGTAGATAGAGTGATTGGGAATGAGTTTCAAATTCATGACATTTACAGGTGAAGATAACCACTATTTGTCTTGATTTTCTCTTGTAAAATAATTTTGTATTCCTCGTATTCATCTCATATAACCAAACTCCTACCAGATCTACCTCTTTCTCCATATCCACTAAACTTCATGTTCTTAATACTTAAAACAAACAAACAAACAAAAAACTTGATATATGCTTCACATTTCTCAAGATGCTTGAGTGGGCCTGCCTTAGAAACTTAACAACATAATAAGGGTCACAATATTAAAGAAAACTGGCTCTCCATATCAGCTATCAAAGGCCAGTAGTTCCTTGGCTAGGTATGAAATTTCTTGACCACCTCAGCCTTTCCATGTGGAGATTTGATCTTGACCTTAGGCAGGACTTGTGAATGCTAGCACAGCCACAGTGTGTTCATGTGAGCCTCTTTCATAATGTGTCCAGAAAATGTTTCCTTGTAGTCACTCACTGCCTCTGATTCAGAATCTTTTGGTATTCTCTTCTGTTTTGATACCTGAGAATTGACTGGGGGAAAGAGTGGAAATGGTACATGTATTCCATTTAGGGTTGAACACTATTCTCTGCACTTTAATCAAAATGAGTGCGTCTTCCCTGATATGGGTTGAGAGATGCAGTAAGATATGGGTATAATTATGTAATGAAGAATTGTTTTAGTACCATGTACGCTCAGCATAATAACAGCTATAGGTTCTCACCTGTAGCCTGTACCAGTACAGACACAAGTTCATGATTTCAATATTTCTTCCTCTAATCAGCAAGAGAGCAATATGTTAATAAATATCAATAATAGTAAAAATGATGTAATAATGGTAGTAGGTTGTTTGGTAATTTCAAAGTGCTTATTTCTTCTCTTTGGTGCCAATTGACATTCAACAAATATTTATTGAGTTATGGTTGTATGCAAAGTTCCTAGAAGCCCAGTTTCCTGGTTTACTTTAGATTTTCTTGGGGAGATAACATTATCAAATCTTAATTTTAAGCTTCCCTGTTTTCCTGCTCCTTCCATCTGTCTTATAAATTGTTCCATCCTTAGAAACAATCTAATTTTCTAGCTGTATTAAGAAAAATTTGATTAATATTGAGTATACATCTTCACGATCTAAATTAGAACTAAGTAGAAGTAATTGTTCTCTATAGGAAATATGATATATTAGAGAGTATTCTCAGTAAATTGATTAAAAGTGAATCATGAAAAATGCTTATAAATGCAAGGAACCTGTTTTACCTATTGTCTAAGAATTGAAAAGGTAGTTATCATTAAAGAAAAGGAAATGCTGTCAGCCCCTCTTCCAGGACTGTTGGGCTGGGGTGATGTACTTCACCATTGAGTGTGCACATCCCCACCTACACAAGCACAGGCACACACAAACAGGAAGCTTAACAAGTGTTTCCCACCCATTCAGATCCTAAAATGAAGAGGAATTGTGCTTCCCACAGTGTTTTTCAACTTATTTTATATAGTGGTCAAGAAGTCAATCCAAGGAAAATTGTGACTACTTTCCAAGGACATTCGGTATAAATTGGTTAATAGAGTGTCATTTCAAATGCTCACTGGTGTACATTGGTAGCTGGTCCCCTACAGAACCCTAGGGTTGGGAGCATCTGGCTTGTTTTCTGAGGATCAGGAACATGCTCAATGTAGCAGACTTTGTGTGACTGCAGCTCATTTCATTCTGTTGATGATCAACTGTTCCTACCCCCCCAGTTTCACAGTCTCAGTCTCTCAGCAGCAGCAGCAGCCGCAGCAGCAGCAGCAGCAGCAGCTTTTCAGTCTGCCAGTCTGTCTTCCTGAGAAACATCCCAGCTGCAATCTGGGTTTATATTGCCCGGGCTATGTTAGTTCATGGATCCTGCTCTTTACAAGTGGACAACAGGACCTTTATTTAAATACATCATCCAATCTCAGGTCTGTGGAGAGCCTTCACAGCATTGTTCATGTATTCACTCATTCACCTCACACGTGTACTCACTCATTTTTATTGAACTCCTTTATGATATGTTGTGTAGTATGAAGGTCATTGATTCTATATGCAAATTACCCCTTATGTTTCTGATTGTGAGCCTAGCCTTTAATGGCTAAGCCATTTCTTCAGCTGGTTGTGTATCCTTTATGAAGTTATTTTATTTAGTGTTATTGGGTTCCTGGGAATTTCTAATGGTTCAACTCTATCATCTTCAAACAGGCCTAGACTTTTCCCTCACCTGTTCCTTAGTTGATTACTCTTATATGATTCTATTGGCCAACACCTCTAGTTAACACAGTAAGAGCATAGCAGCATCCCTGTCCCATTCTTCATTTAGTAGGTGGCCCTAATATTTTCCACCTTAAATAAGATAATCTTATAATAAGATAAGCATGTGTTGTTCATTTAATGAATATGTCTGCAAGGGGACTGAGGTGTATAGTAAAATTGTGTAGTGTCTTGTCTATAAAAGAATGGAAATACAATTCAAATGTCAGATTCTTAGTGATCTGATTCTATGAATTAGTCTAGATCACTGTAAAATAAAGCAAGGAAATAAAATGGAAGAATTTCTTTTAAGTTTTGTATTCTTTTATGTTTTAATGTTAATGGATGTTGAATTTTCTAAAAGCATTTTTGTCAACTTTCAAGCCAACAAATTGATTTGTCTTATATTAATTAATGTGGGGTGTGATAATATTGAATGAAACCACCTAGAATTCCAAAATACCAAAATTCTTCTTTGTAAAATGCTTTTAACAAACTTCAGTGTGCATTTACAAGACAATACTGAGGACAGGGGAATTAAGAAAGTTTTCTCTTTTTATTTAAAACTTTTAGTTATTCTTTAGATTGTAGATATTTGGTCTAGCAATTAAAATTAAAGAATTAAAATGTCTGTTGTACTTCTTGGTTGTTGTTGTATAATATCTTCTTCATGTGAGGGAGTATTATTTTCACTTATTACTTAGTATGTCCATATCTCTGTCATCGAGTCCTTTTGTTCTGTAGCTTTCTTCACGAAGCTGCCTTTTTTATTTATTTATTTATTTATTTATTTATCGCTTTATATAGGAATGTTTTATTGGCTTTATTAAAGTACTGTTGACGTTTTCTTCACTTCTATAGAACATGGTTAGCATTCCTCTTGGGCCTGTTCTGTCTGTGGAGTCCCATAAAATACCCCAGGCTTCTGTGCCCTTCACTCCCTTCAACATTTCTAAATCAAATAGAAACTATTTTGGCAATCTGTTTTAACCCAGAAACAAATACATTTCATGTAGACATTGTTCTCATTTCAGTAGAGAACTGGAGAATATCCACTAGTCCTTTGTGAGAGGGTCACAAACATGAAATTTCCCGCCAGTGACTCCCACCAGAGCAACCTGCCTGAGCTAATATCAGAACAGCATGACAAGTTCCTGCCTAATTGCTGGTAGCCGTGGCTGTAAATAATGAAGGGACAGCTTTTGACAGCTCAAATTCATCAGTGTAGATTTTTCAGAATCCAGTTTGTGTAATTCCAAGGGTGATCTTGTCTATAGCTGTGTTCCAGTGATCGTATGATATTGGTGCCACCAGCACCATGGTTCTCAACCTGTGGGTGACACCACTTTGGGGCTTGAATGACCCTTTCACAGGGGTCAGCTATCAGATATCCTGCATATTAGATATTTACGAGTAGCAAATTTATAGTTGTGAAGAGCAACAAAATAATTTTATGGTTAGGAATCACCATGACATGAGGCACTATATTAAAAGGTTGCAGCATTCGGTAGGTTGAGAACCACTGTTCTCGGAAGATCCAGCAATAAATGGAAGTTTCTATGAGAAAACAAATGAGAGAGTAACTTGTGAATGATTTAACATTCTAAATTACTAAATATGTATATATCAGGTCCCTAATCCAGCATAATTATTAAAGAAATTCTTCTTCACTAGTTCTCTGCATTAATCAATTCTTCACTGCACATTAAAAAAAAAAAGAGAGTCTCAAGTAAGCCAGATTAGCTTGATACCTACTGTATAGCTGAGGATAACCTCAAATTCACAAATCCTCCCGAGCCAACCTCCTGAGTGCTCTGATTCAAACAGTTGCCACTAGTAGCTTCACAGAACGGCTAACTGATTCCATAGTATCCTGTATTTTGCCTAAGATTAGGTACTATTTAGCAACCATTCTATCATTCCATTTCTAAAACCTTTCTCTATACAGAAGATAGCACCATTAGTGAAAAGAAATATGTGTTTAATCTTCATGACATTTATAAATAGGTTCCCATGGCCAGAGGTAAGCCTGAAATTGTCTCTACTTTCTAGTATGCCATGTATTCAAAGGGGTCATTAGATACAGCAATCATTTACTGATATGAAGGGAATTAAATGTATACTTCAGTGAGCATATTTTACTGAAGATGTATTGAGATGTAATTATAAAATTTCCTTTATTGGACTTAATGGCTGTCCATTGTTTAGCAGAGTTTTGAAGGTAGATATACAGAAGTCAAATACTGGTTCTCCATCACCTGAATGTTTGGAGTTCCCCATCTGTAGAATAGGCATGGCAAACATGTGTCATGTGACTATGCTATAGGCTAAGTGAGATGAGGCATGTTGGGGCAATGAGTGTTCAGTGCCTGCCACAAAGAGAGAAGACTGACTGTAGAGTACTCAGATGTGCATCTGACCTGTGGTAGTAGTTAGATGTAACCCACCAGGCACAAATTAAACACGTTGGCTGTACAGGTTCCTGAAGAGTTGCCTGCTGGTTTAATTCTTCCAATTATTCTGAGACTTTAGTGTCATGCCTAGGCTTTTCTTTTGCAAGGATCTTCATCATTTGAATTGTAAACATATTCCAATGTTTCTGAAACTCTGAAGCATCTATCATCCTAACTGGAGTTCATTTTATTTTCATCATAAACAAGAAGGGGGAAATTGCTTCTAAAATTGCAGTATTTAATTGTACTGTCTTCGTTCAGAGTGGTGTAATGGAGTACCATAAAAAAAAAAAAGCATCTATAAACATTGTTTTTCCATGGAATATTATTTCCATGTAGTACCATTTTGCAATTTGCTTTATATTTATTGGACAATTTTCTGTATTAAAATGTACTTTTCTTACTGTACTCTGTTATGTTTTTTAAGAGCAATTCCTTTATAAATTTTGATATTTCCAATTCCTCTTTATAGCATGGTAATGACTATTTTTATGTTTTATCCCATTTTTACTTACTACTAGAAAATACTCTAATAGCCAGCTATAAAAAAGTTGCTTACATACCCCAGTTCTTAGACTCCAGGGGATGAAAGTATACTTCCTGAGCTCTGGTGAGGGCCCTTTAGCCTGCATATCATCATGAAGACATCAATTACATCCCAACACAGAAGTCATCAACTGTATGCAGTTTCCACTCTCTAGTTTCAGATGCTTGAGAGGTGGAGGCAGGAGGATCACATGGACCAAGAAGTTCACGACTGTTACGAGTAGTCTTCCCGCCAACCTGATCCCATAGCCATGTCAGCCCCAAATAACTCACAGAGACACTATTGGCTATAAAGCTATTGGCCTGTTACTAGCATTTCTTATTGGCTATATCTGTCTTAAGTATTAACCCATTTCTATTAATCTAAATAGTTTCATGTGGTCTTATCTTACAGGAAAGAGGGTCTGGTATTTTGCTGTCTTTGTCCTACATGTTGAATCTCCTCTTGCCTCTTCCTGAATCCTCTTTGTCTCCTAGTCCCGCCTATCTTGCTTTCCTATTGGCCAAGTGCTTTATTCATTAACCAATAAGAGAAACATATTTATAGAATGACATCTTCCATCATACGACCAATATGAAAAACTTAGTATGTCCTCTTTTAACTAATTATTCATCCCTGTGCATTAATATTTCTTGGTATTTGGTCATGTTTTTCAAATACTTGAAACCTTGAGTAATTTGAAAATTATTTGAATGCCTTTTTGTTTTCTTATTTTCTATTATTGGGTTATAAGGTGATAGACTGTAGTAAGACCCCCCTTTTTTTTTCTTAAATTTTTATTCTTTTATGGACATACCTTTTAAAGTAACTTTGCATTTTACTATATAAGATTAGCCATCAAACTATTTTAGAAAATTATTTGGTGTGCTAATTAAATTTTCCATCTCTAATGATAGCACAGTTAACATGTTGAGAACATTTAAATTGGTTTCCTTGAGGTCAAAATGATGAAATCATGTGTTGCCTAAGAATCTCAGTCTGTGTTCCTTTCTTATTATCTAGAGGCAGTGTCAGGAAGATTAATGATTGCTTTTTACTTCAAAGTGCTAATTTCATAGGCATTTGAAATACAAGTGGAATAGAGGATTACAAAACAGGTAATTGTAAACTACAGGAGGCCGACATGAGGAAAGAGTTTGTTTGTGAGGTCCTGTATCGTCTGATTTTCCCAAAATTTTTCATGGATAGAAGGGAAAGCTTATCCGTTTTCGGGAACTCTACAATAGACAGTATTTTGCAATCAGAGACCCTCATTTGGAAAACTGAAATGCTCATGCAACCACAACTGTTTATGTGTGTATCACTGAAGAAGCAAAGGGGTTGTTTATACAGGAAATTGTGCTATACACGTCTGCAATGCGAAAGGAAACACACACAAGTCCAAACAGTTTGCCATGCAGGATATGATACAATTCGAGCAAACCACTGATGAGTCACAGGGTTCCCTGACTGTGGGACTTGGGGCTCTGCTACCTGCTTTGGAGCTGTGCAGGAGTCAGTGTGGGCTAGCTGTTCCTCTGGAAGTTATGCCATGCCCTTGCTTACAAGGGTAATCAACATTTGCTTTAGAAATTGTCCAAAGAGGAAAGGATATCGTTTATAAAGAATTAGATGTATCTTCATCAGTCAAGTCTAAGCAGGTCCCATCATTGAACTGTATCTGTTTGTCTGGTTTTATGTTTTTGCTTTTTGAAACAGAACTGGGATAAAGGAGTTTCATATCCTTTTATTTTGCTTTATCATCCTAATTATTAGTAGAATGACATCAACAAGTCTTGTGAGTTCCCACATTCTGTCTCATTCTCACGGCAGAATTACCAAACGTTTTGCACATTTTCCATCACTGGATACCCTTCTCCTCTCCCCCCAGTATTACTATTCACAGAGCCTGCAGTACATTTGCTGTTAAATTTTTATATCAGATTCCTTGGATTGAATTTACAGATTGAAGAATAACACCTTTAGAGATACTGAATTCACCATCCTAGCTTCTAGCCACATTGAACGTTTTCAGTCCTGGCAACATTGCTTGGAAGCAGCAGCCACCAGCACAGAGCCAGGCCTGGCTGTGAGTCTCATTAGCTTTGTCACATTCATAGATAAATATGGTCTGTTTGTCAGGGTTTCGGTGGGAAGGGCCCACAGAATGTGTCCATGTGAACAGAAAGAAATCTGTTATAAGGACTGGCTTCTGCAGCTGTGGGAATCATAGCTGCTGAATCTGCTGGGGACCTAAGAGAGCAGATGTTTAAGTTCAAAAGCAGAAAAACATAATGTCCCAAGTCAAAGATGACAGGTAGGAAGAATTCTGTATTACACAGGGGATCCTTTCCAAACAGACAGACAAACAAACAAAACAAAACAAAATAAACTTTTAACTGATTGAGTTCCACTTGTGCTTAAACTGAAAACCTGTTGCACTTACTGTAAAAATTTAAACATTAATCTCATGCATACACATCACCCCTTGCAGACACACCAAGAAGAGCAACTAAGCTAACATCTGTCAAGTTTTATTTTGTTTCTATTTTTCATATTTCTATAGCTCTGTGGTAAATGTTCCATGCTGTATTTCCAAGTGACTACACAAAGTAGCTTTCACACATGCATATGTAGCCCTATCAATGAGTGAGTGTACTTTTATATGTGCATTGACTGTGTTTCATTTACTTAACAGTTCTTCAAATTCTCTTTTATGCTGCTGTTATTGATTTGTGAGGATCACCTTACCACTTCAGTCTTGATGAAAATAATTACCCCCAAATGATTTACATTTTTGAATTATATAAAATGTGTTCATCTTTTGCATATATATTCCAGAAATTTTAACTCTTCTAAAACACCATTTTATCCCTTTGTGTGTTGCATTCTATATTTTCTGAACAGACACTGGCTTGTTTGAACTTCTTGCTTTCTCCCACTTTAATTACCTTTGTAGGATTTTTTTTTCTTCTTCCTCGATATTTTCTACTTGTTCCTAATTCAATTGTAAGCTTCATTTGTTTTATTCCTTGTTATATTAAATAACTGATTTATTCTATCCTCTTGTACATAAAACTCAGGAAGCATAGTATTATTGTCTGGTATTTCATGTTACAGAGATTAACCTCATATTAGTTTTCATTAAGTTAAATTTTATCTTCGCCTTGTTGCATGCTTGTATATCTTCACATTTCCCTTTTACAGTATGAAAACTTGGTTTGAAAAAAAATATATATATATATATGTGTGTGTGTATATATATATATATATATATATATATATATATATATATATATGTCTCCTAAGCATATCTGATCCTTGGTGATCCCTTGGTTCTACAAATAAGGTGTGTTTTGTACAGTAAACTGTTTCAATTTTACCTAGTTTAATATAATTCAAGCAAACCCAGGTAATGTATTTATCACCATACTTTAGATTATATATCAGTAGTAATCAAGTGTGTGTGTGTCTATCTCTCTCTCTCTCTCTCTCTCTCTCTGTGTGTGTGTGTGTGTGTGTGTGTGTGTGTGTAAGTTTCTCTCCACTTTCCCTCATGCTTCGTCCCCGCTTCTCAAGGTTGCCGGCCATGTCCATTACTGGGCTTCTGATTGTCATTCCTGTCACCTCTTCCAGCACAGAATCCCTTGTTAATCGTCTTCCTCTTTCCCTATGCTCTTTAGTTGGAAGCATCACACAACTTTAGCCTAGAGAGTATTTTGCTAATTTTCATTATTTCTTATTTTTTTTAGTTTTTTCACTCACAAATGTGTGTGTATGTATTACATCTTTTATATCTTTTATTCCTTCTTCCCCCTTTTACTGATATTCTTCTCAATAAGTCCCTTCATAATTTTTGTGCCTCATTGCATTTGATTGCAGTTGCTTGCATGAACATGGATGGAAAGCTATTTTCTTGAGCAAGGTCAACTTACCAGTTGTGGCTACACCACTGAAGACTATAACTCCCTCTCTCCACAGAAACCCATTAATTGCATAAAAGATCATCTGGGAATGATAAGGTCTCATAAGCCCTCTCCTATCCAAGCGGGACTGTTGAGAACACACTCGCATATGTTAACCACTTTTGCTGTGGGCTCAAGGGTGCACAGCCTATATCATATCAGCATTTTGTTGCTCCCAATTCCTCGGCTTCAAAGGATACCTATTACAAATGCCCCATTTAGAACTAAGCACTGGACAGTCACTTGTTCTCATCACTTCGATTAACTGTGACCAGCATTAATACATCTGAAATTAAACCCTGTGTGTTTGGCTCATCCATATATCTACAGCTACTTTCAAACCCACACTGAAAATTCTATTCTAAATGAAGTGGAGTAACTGGTGACATGTTTGAATATTTGAAAATTTCTTTTAAATTAGAGGAAAAGTGAAGCGAACTAACTCACATAATTTTGGTTAGTTCTCTCTCAAGAGAGAGTTAAGGAACTCTCAGCAGGGACTGCAGTTGTCCTATGGGATCTGTGATAAACATGGTAATTATGGTCAGAATTTATGTGCACACTAAAATTCAAGACTATCAATTCTGAAACAGACTAAAACAGTACCTCACAAACATGGGCAATGAGACGCAAATGGAAGCATGAAATTCAAATGGAATTACTGTAAAGTATTTTAAAGGAGAGGGGGAATTGTCATCACCATCAGTATGCAGCTTGCTGGTGGACTCAGCATGAACAAGCATAACATAAGAAAGTACCAGTCATAAGAAAACAATAGCTAGTGTCAGAAAAAAAAAGAAAAGCTTAGAACTAAAAACATTAAAATGGGAACTGAGGAGTTGCCACTTAAAATTTATGTTCAAGTTGAAATGTACCCCTTCCCCCTGGGTACAATGGAGAGCAGGACAAAAGCCTATGATAGGGAGTTCTCAGTATAGTACATGATACATATGGGTAGAAATGCTGTAAGGAGCCCAGTCTCGTTTTGTCTTTATTGTTGTGTAGTTCTTCTTGCATAAACTCATTGTACATAGTTTCATGAAGACATTTAGTATAGGTGTCATGAGCTTAGCCATATTCACTCCTTAACCTTATTCCTTCCATCCCTCTGTCCCTAGTTTCCTTTACCACCTCCACACAGTAGCATCTACTTTTGTGACTTTTTTAGGCCTCTATGTAAAGTCTAAGAGTCACAAACATTAGCCTTCAGTTGTATTCATTTACTTGCTGACAAATACTGAGGCTGCTTCTGTCACATCCCTGCACAGTGCTGCAATAAGCATGGATGTTGAACTACATGGTTTGTTGACGTAGAGTCCTTTGGGTATGTACACAGATGTGTGGCTGGGTCATATAACAGTTCTATTTTTAGTTATATGAGGGACCTGTCTTTTGATTTTCATAGTGTTTGAATGGACTTACATCTCACAAACAGTGTGTAAGTATTCCCTTCCCATACATTCTCAGAAACATTTCTTGTTACATGTTTTCATAAAAATAGGCATTCTGACTATGGTGAAGACTCATTGTACTTTTCATTTACATTAAAAGGTCCATTTGTACTTTATTGCTTGAGAACTATGTCTTCATTAACATTTTTATTGGAGTGGATAATTAGATTTCTTGATACTTAGTTTCTGTGTTTATATATTCTAGATATTAATCTTCAGTCTAATGCATGCTAACCTAGATTTTCTTCCATCCTCTGGGTGACTTTTGAATGTATTTATTTTGTTATGTGAAAACTTTTATATCTTATATAATTCTTCTTGTCAATTCTTGAATTTATTGTGGGCTGTTGTATTCCTTTACAGAAAGTCTTTGCCAGTCTTAGAAAAAAAGATGCTGAAGTTCTATGTTTTGCTCTCAAAGAACCTTTTATTGCTACCTGCAAAAGATTTGAAATCTTAGAGAAGTGAGCTGATTAAGGAAGTACATAATGCTCTAAATATCTCTACATTTCTTTCATGCATGAATAATATTGAAATACAAGCGGACTAGTTAAAAAATCATTAATGTAAAAGGTCAGCCAGTTTGACAATACAAAACAGATGAAAAACCAAGCAAATATCATTCCTAGTTCAGTTTCATAAATTTGAGACCTTCTGCCCTTTAAAAATAAATCCTAAAATAGCATAATTCCTAAGTTCCTTGGGAACACTTAGAAAGAAAATAAGGATAAAGTCAGAGGTTGTACAGGCTATTGTACAATTCCTCACATATGAGTGGTACTAAAGTAATACGAAAGTACTATAGACTCTGCAACTTGTGTCATACTCTTTCCTGATTTTCTTTTTTTTTTATAATTTTTTTATTTAATTTTATATAACAAAGTCCAATTAAATGAAAACAAACATTTATACACAATATTTGGGAATTTGGGCGTCGTTCTTTCCAAACTACTTCCTGCTGGTAAGGGGCGCTATCTTGGGGGATTCGAAGAAGATTCAGATATCCTGGCTGTAGTCTGTAGGGCTGTTTTGTCCAGCTGTTTTGAATGTAGGATCAGCTTGTACTCTGTTTCAGGCGGTCTGGCGTGATCAAACCACATTAGTCTGGAAGGAATCCACATCTTTTCATTTTCTGTGGAAACAAAAATAGAAATCCTTTTCCCCAGTAACTTGTTCTTCAAGTTAAATTTTGGAGTCAAAGCATTTTTTTTTAATTTATTATTTTACATGTCGATCCCAGTTCCCTCACCCTCCCTCCCTCCCCTCCCCTGATTTTCTTAAGGATAAAACAGTGATAAAGTTATGACTGAGATGATTTGTGATTGGTTAAATATATATGTATATATATGCACATACATAAACCACATTGATTCAACAGCTCATCTTTTTATTCTAAAGCTAAAAATAAATACTAAAAAACAGTGAAGGCTTAGGTGGAGAATGGGCTAAGCTGGCTTGGGGGCATTAGATAACTGGTTGGAGGATCATGGAGAGAATTCCAAAGAGAGGACTCTTCTATCTGTGAAAGTCAATTCTCAGCAGAGAAAGAGTGGCTTTCTTCAGATGAACAAAGGCATAAGGCCTGTGAGAGTTAACTGGAAGAGGGAAAGTTTGGCTACAAGTTGAGTGAAAGCTAAAGTTCACTTAAATTGTGTATCGTAGGCTTATAACTTAGATTCTGTAAACTCGAAATACAGATAGATAGAAAGAAAGAAAGAAAGAAAGAAAGAAAGAAAGAAAGAAAGAAAGGAAGAAAGAAAGATAGATAGATAAATGAGGATCGGGAAAAACAGATAGGTCGAATAGATGTTTAAGGAGAAATAACTTACAACAGAGACAGATGAACGCCAGCAGGTTCCTGGTCCCAAGGATGCCTCCGGATGCTCTCTGTCCCCATCCAGCAAGCAAGAGAGTGCTCCAGGGCCCCTTCTCCAGACCTAGTTCCCCTAGGTCACATCAGCCCCTGTCCCCACCCTCAATGGGTGTGGCCGGTGCAACAGGTATGGACAGAGTGAATATCTCACTACAGTTCTCTACAACCATTTGCTCTAAAGTCCTTCCCCTTCTTCCAGTGGTTGCTGAGCCTTGAGGAGGAGTGTGACAGGGATGTCACATTTCCAGCCACTCCACAGATACCTCCTTACTCACTGTGCTTTGACTGGTTGTGAGTTTCTATGTTAATTATAATCTACTACACAAAGAAACTTCTCTGATGAGATTTTAAAGCTACACTCATCTATGTATAGAAGAACATGAATTCACGGACAGTTTGACACGATTTCCATTTAGCAACTGTGATGGCTAGTTTTATGTCAACTTGACACACAGTTTAGAGTTATCTGAAAGGAAGGGATTTCACTTGAGAAAATGCCTCCATAAGATCTGGTTGTAGGGTACTTTCATTATTAGTGATTGATAGGGGAAGGTCCAGCCCATTGTAAGTGGTGCCACCCTGGGCTGATAGTCCTGGGTTCTATATGAAGGCAGACTGAGCAAGCTATAATGAACAAACCAGTAAGCAGAACCCCTCATGGCTTCTTCATCAGTTCCTGCTTCTAGGTGTCTGCTCTGCTTAAGTTCCTGTCCTGACTTTGTGTTATGATGAACAATGGTAGGGAAATGTGAGCCAAATAGACCTTTCCCTCCCTAAGTTGCACTAGTCGTGGTGTTTTCTCACAGCAATGGTAACCCAAAGACAGCAACATAAGAACATAGGTTACTCTTGGGCCTATAAGCTTCCCACATGGGTTCTTGGCTAGAGTATCAAGGATGTGTTTCCTCCTATAAATTGGCCTTAAATCCAAGCTGAAGGCAGTTGGTTACCTCAAAATATTTATGTCCCTAATTTACCCATGGGTATGTCTTACATCACTGGTTGTTATTGAAGCTTCCAGGGTTCTAAACTGGGTAAGACTCTTGATGACCCTCCCCCAGTGGCCTGCCAAAAATCTTCTGCTAATGTAAAATCTAGCCAGCTCGAAAGAAGCTCCATGGTCAAGACCAAGTCCATGTCTCCATGCCCTGCGACCAAAGCAAGTGGTGTAGTCAGCAATAGGGTCTTACTGTCAAGGTCTGATGGGCAAGAACAGAGGCAGTTGCTTATATGTTTGGTGGGGGTTCAGTGCAACCTTGACCAACAGCTCAAGAAGAGATAGCTCACATCTGGCACCAGGCTATTAATTTGGACCCTATGATTTTTAGGGAGAGCATTATCCCCTGTGAAGGGCAATTCTAATTAAACTCTTTCATATGAACACGAGCACATGGAATCGCATTCATGCACACATGCATGCACACATGTGTCTGAACACACACACACACACACACACACGAAGCTTGTAAAAGAGTAAGTTTCACAGAACTTTATCAAACACCCTTCCCGACTCCTCCTCCACTCTACCCTCCCATTCTTTTCTCAGCCTAAATAACCTTCGCTGTTACTCCTCTTTTCCCTTCACATCATTCATGTGCTACACACTGATTTTTCAAATCATATAAATCTTTCTCCTCTGTCTGTGTTTTCTTATTATCTCAATATGGTTGCTATTGGTAATGCATGACATAGAGGAACTTGAGCAATACAACATTATTTCTTAAAGCATAGTGAAACAAATTCTCACCAATTCTACTCCTGTGTTACTCTACATTAAAATAAGTACACTAAACATCCATCACTATATTCACAGTATCTCTCTGATAGGAAAGGGTCTGACAAGCAGAAGCACTTCTCCTGGGTTACTTTCATGGCCTTCATTGGACACTTTCATATCACTTTATAGCTTCTGGTCCTGTTCATCCTCATCATGGTTGCTTTGGGAGGTGGTCCAAAGAGTGGTGACTCTCAGTGACTATGAATTCATCCCATATGAATACATCTTCACATGCTCTAGCAAAATTTATCCAAATCTGACCTTCTCCTCAGTCACCCTCCAAGTTGCTAATTATTCTACCACCTGCTGCATGAAATGTGACAAAAGTAATTTGGAATTGAAAACAAAACAAAACAAAAACAAACAAAAAAAAAACCCACTGGCCATAATGGATTGCATTGCAATTAAAATGGCTTACTTTTCTAAATTTATCAAAAACCTACGTTCGCCTGAGCTTATTGTGAGGGCCTCTGCTGGAGCATCTGACTCTGAAAGGGTTCTGCTAGTGAGTGTCCCTTCTTTAGCTTTACGGTGCCTCCACCTCCGTTCATGCATTTGTGAGGGAAGATATGCCTTACTGGTACCTATAGCCTTCAGTACTTAGCATCTTTCTAAGAACTTTTCCTTCTTGATCTCCTAATCTTCATCATGGATGTCCCTGATCTGAAATGTGTCATAGGAGAGTGTTTCAGATTCTGAGTTTTCAGATTTTGAAATATTTCATTGACTTTATCCATTGACCATTCCCAATGTAAAATAAAAACAAAAAAAAATCTGACTGAAAACTGCGTGTCATATATTGAGTTTCAGATTTTCATTTAATGTATGGTTACTTTCATATCATCTCCCCTGTCCCATACTGCTGCTGTCACTGTCACCCATGGCAAAGATGCTCATACGTCTCCTCATCTGGGATGTCTGTGGTGGATCCTGACATCCTTAGAGCTGGGTGTATATGAGACACACAGCATTTCCCTAGGTAAGTTTGAGTTCCGCCACTGTAGTTGAGAGGCCAAAGTGGAGAAAATGGAAAGGACGGAACCCTGTTGGTGCATGGGTAGTGGGGATACTAACTCTCTGGGTAGACTCAGACTGTCTTAGCTCCAACTCCATTCGTTCTTCCCCCATGAATGGTTCAGAGTAGAACATCTGCAGCACTCTGCTCTGGCTCTCGTGTATGCCGCCTGGGGTGAGTGTGGCTCCAGGTGGCTTCCCTCAACCCAGTGTCTAGTCCAAGGATTACCTATTCTCGATTACCTCTTTGTCCTCTTAGTCCTCTTTGAAAACCTAAAGCAAAATTAATTGTGTCCCCATTTATAAGATACACTATAGTTAAACACTTGCCTGTTCCTGGGTAGTTTGTTTGTTTTCTGTTTTTTTTTTTTGTTTGTTTTGTTTTTTTTTTTTGTTTTGTTTGTTTTGATTTTGTGTTTGTGTGTGTGTGTGTGTGTGTGTTTGGGGGTTGTTGTTTGAGATAAGGGCTCATGAAATCTGGCTTCAAACTTTTTGTATAAATGACTATGAACTTCTGATGATCCTGCTCTGCTTTCAGCGTGCTGAAGTTACAGGCCTGTGTAGATACACCTGAATTGTGTATCCTAGGGAGGTGGAACTCAGGCAAACACTCTGCCAGCTAAGCTACATCCCCAGCCAGGATGTTATTCTCTGACATTTGAGGTTTTATTCTTGTTTGTAATTGCAGACCATCTATAGGCTATTGTTTAAATGTGTGACTGGTGGTGGCAAAGAACCAATGATTTATAAGATACGTTAATTTTGATGATGTGATGTCACAACAATTGGTGATTTCAGGCACCTGAACACAGTACTGGAAAGAAAGGCATAATGGTGCATGTTCTAGGGTTTTATCAAAATAAAGTGTACATATGTGAAGGAATAAAGTGAATGAAAGCCACTGGGAGGTGGTGAGTGATATAATTCACTTACCTTATCTTTTGATATTATTAAACAAATAGAAGTCTGTGTTTTTTTCAGGTTTAACAACCGCTGTGAAACTTACTGGCTTTCCTGAAAACCTGTATTAACCGAGACCATAAAAGTACTGTTTGTAGCTCCTTGGAAATAGGTGCAGATAATTCTTAGCAATTATATACAGAGGGTGGGAGTGTCATATTTGTAATGACTCAAGGTCACAAGTACTGACCCTTACGTCAGTGCTGGCCTCATCCTCAGGTAAGTGACTGCATTTGCACACAGCTGCCTGTTTCTTGTCCCTTCAGGTCATACAGAATGGTAACTGTGTTATCCATAGGAGCAGCACACAGAGTAAGACACAGACTTATGCCCATTCCTCAAGGTGCCTCCAGGCATGGCTCCCTCATGTCAAGGAGCAGCAATGACTTCCCACTCTTAAGATCTGCGAAATGATTGCTCCTCTGTGAAATAATGAGGAACAGAGGTATGGAGTCATAAGAGTTTTTCCTCTGATAAGGCTGTAGAAAGCCCAGCATTGTAACTCAACCACAGGCTCATGAGCACTCTTAGTGACCCTATTGGAAAGAACTAGAGTCAGGCAAGGCCTGTCATAGAGTTCTGAACTGTAGAACTCACTCACTGATAACACCCTTAACATGGAAGAAGATGATCCTGGAGAGTTCAAAATGAGTTTATGTTTTATTGTGAATGTGCACCCAAGCTAATATTTGTGTGCCAGTATTTGATTGACATCACATACTGAAAAGTATTTGTAAGTTGTCTTCTGTTACAGCCATAACTTTTGAGCATGTTTTCTAAAAATTAAGTCTAAGGTTTTTTTTCCCTCCCACTTTGCAATAGCAAATGAGAAATTGATTAGCCATGCCCTGCACCACAGTTTGATAACACGTTTATAAAGCTGTGTTCAATTCTTAGCATACTGAATTAGGTGGATGCTCGTGTGTGTGTGTGTGTGTGTGTGTGTGTGTGTGTGTGTGTGTGGGTGTGTGTGTGATATGTATGTATTTATGTATGCTCCTATGTCCCTTCAGGTATGTGGAGTCAAGAAAAAAGAATAAAAACACCAGAATTTTGGCTGAGAGTAGTGGCGCACACCTTTAATTTGAGCACTGAGTAGGCAGACGCAAATGGATCTCTGTATGAGACTAATTGGTCTACAAAGTGAATTCTAGAACATCCAAGACAAGATAGAGAGACCATGTCTCAAAAAAAAATCAGAAAATTAAAGGCATATACATAAATGTGTTTTAATAGGTTAAAGATAGTTAAGGATTTGTAAATCTACACTTCATGTGATTCTAGCCTTTCTAGTTGTGAGCCTTAGCTTTTAATGACTGAACCACCTCTCCAGCCCTCATGAGAATCTAAAACTCTACAAGTTGCTTGGATCTCTAAAGTCCATTAAGGCATTCTAGAAGCAAAAGTATCTTGATTAGATCAGGGTCACCCTAATAAGACTGTCAGCATCTTACCATCTCATTCATAAATTGCCCCATGGTGGGTCACAAATACAATTGTTTTTAAGTATAAGTTACTAAAAGACTTGCCCTCTGACCTCCATCTGCACATGCCCCCACCCCACAAGATAAAGGCCAGCCTTAAGGCTTGTTGTCTGGGAAGTGGCTGTTAGCAGAAGAGCAGAGCAAATCTGCTCACACAGTAGAGTGCAGCTTGGTCTTCCTGAGTGCTGAAGAATGATCTCACTCCTGTTCCTGAGAGGCAAGGATGCATAAGCAGAGCCTGGGTGGATCAAAAGAGCCTGCTACATCTGAGCACACATCTCTTAAGGAAGAGGAAACTCCAGCCACACACAAAGGCTGGGTCAGAACATGCCTTTTCTTCCCAGAGATCGGATCACCTCTGAGGCACAATTTTATTGACTCGTCGTGACTGGAGCAAATGTGTTGATAAATCTCCAAAGAGGCTTGTGTTTGCTCTGAGTCCTGAAATGTGTGGAAATAGGGCAATGGAGTTACATTTGTTCAAGTATATTTTAATGGGTCAAAACGAGAATGAAAGATTTTAGGCCAAAGACATTTTTAAATATCTGAACCACTGGGAAATTACTACTTTAAATGTTGTTCATCCCATAATACAAAGACACTTTCTGGTCTGTCTGAAAATGCTAACTCGCTGATTCACATTACACTGGAAGCCTTCTGTAGAAGTCTTCAAATCCGTAAATGAATTAACGTTTACACCAATGCCCACTTTTCATTCTACTAGACTCTGTTAACTGTAAATCCTGAAAGTGTTCTTGTCTTTCAAAGGTTATTTCCTAGTTCTTACTGTAACTTCTGTAAGAAAGGTGTCAGATATCACTTGACCTGGATGCTCATAGTACACTTAAACTCACCTTTCCATCAGTGGACCCTTGCTTAGAAGCAGGCAACAGCACTTTTCTTTTTTTAACAGAACGTTACTTGTTTTGAGGAACGCAAATGTCACATGAGATGATGTTCACTCACTCATGCCATCTTGTCTATGGAACTGTCTATTTTTCTTGCTCGTGAACTTATGTATTTTCTCCCCATGTCCCTTTTGCATTATTATTATTATTATTTTAATTTTTAAAATAATCTTATTTTACATATCAATCTCAGTTCCTTCTTTTCCTCCTGCTTCCCTTATCTTCTCCCCACCCCACCCCCATCCACCCCTTGGAGAGGTTGAGGCCTCCCATGGAGAATCAATAAAGTCTATCACATTTGGGGCAGGACCAAGTCCCTCCCTGCTGTATCTAGGCTGAGCAAGGTATCCCTCCATAGGGAATGGGCTCAAAACAAACAAACAAACAAACAAGCAAACGAGCAGTTCATGCCCTAGGGATAAATCCTGGTCCCAGTGCCAGTGGTCCTAAAAGCTGCCCAAGCCCCCCAGCTGCCATCCACATTCAGAGGGCCTGGTTCTGTCTGGTGTCAATCCAGAGTCAGTGAGCTCCTGCTTGCTCTTGATTGGGTCAGCGGTTTCTGTGGGTTTCTCCATCATGGGTGACCCCCTTTGCTCATTTTAATGAATTAAATTTGTGTTAGAAATATCAATATTCCCAGAGGTGAACAGCAATGGTTCTTTTTCTGAGGAATGAATAGGGACAGGCTATCAGAGCCCTTCATTTTGTCCTTCAGAGTTCTCTAGTTATGCTTCCCACAAACTTGTTCTACACATGTTTTGACCAAAACTATGGTCTCTTAGAATTTGTAAATGGAAAGACTTGGCAAAGTTGCTTTTTAAATTTTTACATTTATTGATTTCATTTACTCATTTATTCTGTGTGCACACACCATGAGTATGTACAACAGAGCTCATAAATTGTGATTTTGAATGTATTGTAGTTTTTCACTAAATTATGTTACCCTGCATTCTGTATCCTAGGGAAGAGAATTTTACTTTAAATGTTAGGCACCCCTTCCTTATCATGACTGTGGTTGCAGGGACTAGATAGTCAGGAGGAGGACATTAGGGGAGTGCTGCCTCCATTCCCATCCCTGGGGGCTGGCAGGTTTTGACCTTGAAATGGACTGTGCCCTGAGCTTGGCCACCCTTCCTCCTCCAAGGTGTTTCATACGTGCTTTGTCACAAAGATAAGAAAAAGCAATTAAAGTACCTATTGTCCTATGTTGATGGGTAAAAATGGCTTAGAGTTCTTGTATTTTTCCCCCTTTGGTCCAACTTCTTTTCATAGTCTGTACTCATCTTTTATTACACAAGTAACTTTGTCCTTTAGCCATGGTCCTAATATACTGAAAAGTAACCGCATTTAGGTTATAGAGAATCTCACTCAATGGCTTTTCTTATCTTTTTTGGAATACTGTAACATCCACAATAGTTACCTTTATGAACCCTTTGGTCAGTCAGCTTATTAGCATGATGACTGCTTGTCCCACAATTGTCACCTGTAAAATTCAAACATGATAGATCCTAGCCTCCTGGTTTCTCTCACCAGCCTCATTACCAGTTTATCTCTGTAATGACTTCGCTTCCTGTTCACAAAGGCATTTCTGTTTTGACTTGGGAAAGCAGGAAGAAGGGAGGGGAGGAGCTGGGCTCACACTTGATAAACCTGTTTTATTAGCTTGGAATTACATTCTGTTGGCAGTACTAGCAATTAACTGGTTCATTCATTTAGACTAAACTGCTTTCTTTTCTGGGAAATAAGCCACAATTGCCTTTAACGCCAAGCATTCTCTCTCACCTTCATTCCATTCCCTGCCCTCCATGCTGCTTTGCTAACAAATCTTTTTCTTTCTTCTTCACGGTGTTCCTCATAAGGGATCTGTTTCTTCTGTTGCTTCTCTTACCACACATTTGTATGACATGGAATATTAAAATATTGACGCCCTCAATGACATCCTTTAATTTTCCTTCATGGGAGCCCAGGCTTCTCCTCAGCCATTCCTGTGGTGACCTGGTTCCTCCTGATTGCCCAGTGAAATCTCATTTCCCTTCTAAGCACCTAGAAACGTCTCAGCTCCTGGTAATAGTAGATGTTCCATTTGTTCTAGTTGAAATGTGTGTTAGCATTCTTCTTTCTGTGCTCCTTTAGATTGTTTTAACAAATTACAGTTCATCTTTTCTCAAACATCTTTTTAGGATCTTGTGCATACTTTGGGAATAAATTCCATGATTTCTAGGCCCCTCCTTATTTTTGTTACAGTTGCCACTCTCCTAGGTATTGCTTTCTATTCAAACACTCTTGTAGCAATTGTCATTCCTCTGTGCCATCGTTTATGTATCCTTTCTTTTCTCTCATGTATTTTTTTTCATTTTTTCATTTTTTTTTTTTTTTTTTTTTTTTTTTTGAGACAGGGGGGTTCTCTGTAGCTTTGGAAGCTGTCCTAGAACTCACTCTGTAGACCATGCTAGCCTTGAACTCAGAGAGATCCACCTGCCTCTACCTCCCACCTCCCTAGAGCTGGGATTAAAAGTGTGTGCCACCACCGCCTGGCTCTCTCATATGTATCTTATGACTTTATTTTTTATTTGTCAATTAGCATGATGACCTAGTTAGGGTTACTTTGGCTGTGATAATACACCATGACAAAAGCAAGTTGAAGAGGAAAGGGTTTATTCGGCTTACCTTTCCACAGTGCATCCCATCACTAAAGAAAGTCAGGACAGGAACTCAGGCAGGTCAGGAACCTGGAGGCAGAAGCTGATGCAGAGGCCATGGAGGGGAGCTGCTTAATCAGCCTGCTTTCTCCTTCCTTCCTTCCTTCCTTCCTTCCTTCCTTCCTTCCTTCCTTTTTAAAACGTTTTATTTAAATTAGAAACAATCTTATTTTACATATCAATCCCAGTTCCCTCTCCTTCCCATCTTCCCATGCCTCCCATGACCCCCATCCCATTCTGCATTCACTCCCCAGGGAGGGTGAGGCCTTCCATGAGGGATCATCAAACTCTGTTAAGTCATTTGGGGGAGGGCCTAGGCTAAGAGAGTAACCCTCCATGGGGAATGGGTTCCTGAAGTTCATTTGTAATAAATACTGGTTCCACTGCCAGAGGCCCCATAAACTGCCCAGGCCTCCTAACTGATGCTCACATTCAGGGCCCTGGTTCCCCAGCTGTCAGACAGGAGTCCCTGAGCTCCCCCTTGTTCAGGTCAGCAGTTTCTGTGGGTTTCTCCAGCCTGGTCTTGACCCCTTTGCTCATCTCTTCTTCATCTCTACAACTGGAATCCAGGAGTTTGGGTCAATGCTTAGCTGTGGATCTCTGCTTCTGCTTCTATCAGCTACTGGATACAGGCTCTAGGATATCAACCTGTTTTCTTATAGAACACAGAACCACCAGCTTGGGTACAGGCCCTCCCCCCATCAATCACTAATTAAGAAAATGCCTTTCAGCTAGATCTTATGGAGGCATTTTCTCAAATGAAGTTCCCCCTTTTCAGATTACTCTAGCTGTGTCAAGTTTATGAAAAACTAGCCACCACTACTAGGAAATAATAGAAAACAAGAAATGATTGACTCCAGCATGATACAGTGTCTGGGGTAAATTACATTCACAGATGGGTAAACTCTCCCTCTCTCTGTCTCTCTCTCTCTCTCTCTCTCTCTCTCTCTCTCTCTCTCTCTCTCTCTCTCTCGTCTCTCTCGTGTGTGTGTGTGTGTGTGTGTGTGTGTGTGTGTGTGTGTGTGTGTGTGTGTGAAGTCTTTAGAAGACAAATTAGTTGATGACAGTTATGACTTACCTCCCCAACATTGACAACAAACTTTTGACTTACTGGAAACATTAAGCACATACCTAGTCTCCGATCTTGTGACCTTCTTTAAATTATGCTAGTCCTGAAGGATTGCCGTTCTTTTAGAGTCTAGTCCCTCTTCAGAGACTCATCCCCACTCAGCTCAATACATAGGTGCACACACAAACATACAGAAAAAAAAAATAATTTTCTTACCTCCTGAATTTCTTGGCCTTCCATTTTAAGTTCATCTCCTTTTAGGCTGATGGCTGACTAGAGAGGGAAAGCCTCTGGACATTCTGGACTGTGGAGGAAACTCTGGCTGCTCCTTTTCCTAGGATCATTTGTAAAGGTAAACAGGCACAAAAGACCACATTGATGGATCTTAGGTATGCTATAGGAAATGGTGAAAACAAGAACCCATTCTTGCCCACTCTAGCTTCAATAGAGACTGGGTAAGATGGAATGAATGATCAGCTAAATACACTTGACTGAATCATTTCTTCATTTACTACTTGGTTCAGCCAATTATTTGGTGTTTTGAAGCCTCGTCTGTGTACTCTCTATTAGACATTGGAGGTACTGTAATGCAAATGGTCCTTAACATTAGCCTTAGTGATGAGGAGAGATGAAGAAACAAACAGAGCAGAGGGTTTTGATCTGACTCCAGAAGATTGCAGGTGCTTGGCATGTTCAGGAAGTAATGTAAGGACACCTGTCATGAAAGCGCTTTTGGAAAGTTTGATTGGACGTAGAACCACCTGTCATTCCCTGGGAACAGATACACAAATCAAACACCTTTACCACAAATGCACCTTACACAGTAGACATGTGTGTGACCTGTGAGGAGCCTTACTTGTCACAAAGACTGTTACTAAACTGTTATCTGTGATGTACTTTTGTCATTAAGCGTTTCCTTTCTTGTGTTAACTGACCCACTATCAAGCCACGTGGGTTGTAAAATGTGTTCCATGTAAGGCAAACATATGTTCCATGTGAAGGAAAATAGCTACTTCTGTGTAGTTCTGTGTCAAAATTAAAGTGAAAAATAACTATCTCCATGTTAGCATGATGAATTTCCAAATGAAATGGTGTTCCTGTGTGTGACTGTGTGTGTGTGTGTGTGTGTATGTATGTATGTGTGTGTGTGAGTGTAAGCTCCTGCTCTCGTCTGTCTGTGTTGTTTTCCACTTTAGATCATTAGATGAGTCAGCACATTGCATCCTTCTGTGGCATGAGCACAAGTAATGGCAGACAAAGCAAGCAGCTAGAGAAGTTTTTACGTATTCTTTTTTCTTAGGGGGTTTACAATTTACAAAGACTTTATAACAAAAGCATAAATTGCAGACACAACCCAGTCTTGTAAATTGCTCTTAATTGGATTTAGACAACACAGGTAAATGTGTACTTTGGATGTGAAATGACTCTTGAGATGTTTGGCAATGTGTGGTTTTTCTGTGACTTAACTTCAATCGCAAATTGTGATTTTTGGGTCCCTATCCAGAGGGCCTGATTCCTCAAGTCAGAGGAAATCATCAGAGAATTATAACGCAATTTGGGGGTTTGAAAACTGCACCAAAAACCTAAAGTTCTCTTTCTGTCAGTCAGTCAAACTAAATTGTTAGTTTGAACATTACTTGTTCAAAGGTCTAGACTACATGTATCATACTTATAAAAAGAAGAAACCAAAAATCAAAGCACACACCACACTGAAACGGTTCACAATTTGCCCTGGCCAGTGTTTACCACACGCATTGCGGGCCTGCTTTTGGAGGAGAATGCACTGTCTGGAGAATCAGCAAGGGTCATGTCCTTCCACCTATGACCTCTGCCGTTCTGCTGACCATTGTCCACGGGTCTCAAGTGGGATTGCAGGCCTTTCCTACCTGCTGCCAGCCGAGTCTCTCAGACACTTCTCTCTGCCCTCTGAGAACACAGCCAGCCCTTATGTGGACTGTGCTACCTGAGAACCGGAGATGGAGATGTGCATAGCGGCACCATAGGAGGATGGCATTTTGGGCGTCCAGGATGGGTGTGCAAAGAAACGCTGAAGCTTATGCTACTCCATGTCTCTACCTCAGCATGTTTTATTTGGGTTATGTGTGAAAGGCAGCTTTTGCCCCTCTAAAGAGGATACATTTCTAGGTCTGTGCTACTACATTTGTTCTAAATCCACTAAAGGGGAAAATGGAACCGTACATTCATACAAATGCAGTAAGGAGTTAATTTTGAACATCTTATGGAAGAATCTTAGACATTCCCTTACAAAGCAGTCTTCCATAGCACATTTATACCGGCTTGGAAAGTGTCTTCATATTAGTGAAACAAAATGCAATTGTGTAGAGTGCATGTGAATGTGAATGCTGGAATCCAACCCAAGCTGACACTGCTTAAGGTAGTTATGTTGGGAAGGACCGGTTTCAGTCATTGCTAAACTTGAAAGTTCCAGATCACTGCATTGTGACTCATCTAAATGGTCAAAGTCGTGAATTCCTCCATTTTGTTTCTCCAAGATATTTGCCTCAGGATGGCAACCTGATGTGACTTCAAGATGTTGACTGTTGCAGCATTTGATCCTTACAATAGGTTTTCTCATTCCCAGAGTTCCCAACGAAAGTCCTCAGCAGAAATTGTGTTTTGAGTCAATATCCAGCCATGAAAGTTCTTTTATGTTACTGGCTACATAATCACAGATACAGTAGCTTGAATATTTATGTCATTAATTCCTCAATGTCTTATTTTACATTGCTATAACAAAATCCCCGAGTCTGGATAATTTACGATGTCAAAAGTTTTAGTTGGCCCACAGTTCTTGCATTATCCTGACAAGTGCCTCTGGCTATGTTACAATATAGAGAAGCAGAAATGGAACCATGTGCAGACATGTGTAGAAAGAGCCAAAGCATGGAGTAGCTGTAATAGCCCATTCTTTTAAGAACTAGCCCAGTTACAGGGTATTTTATCCCCCTTTCAGTGCATTAATCTCTCATAAGGTGAGGGCCTCTACCTTTTCCTAGTTCTCACCTCTTAATGGCTCTACTACACTTCGTACTAGCTTCCAGCATGAGAACCTTCAAGGGTTAAAGGATATTCAGTGGTAGCACCTGGGTTGTTTCTTTTTCTGTATAAGGAAATTGGATGTTATGTCAATGATAATTTGGAAACCACTTTATAATTGATTACAACTAGGATTCTCAGTAAAGGATGCCCATCAAACAAAGTGGCTTAGAAAAAAAAAAATCAAAACATGTATCTAGACACATGTTCCTTAAAAATGAGTTTTTAAATTTAGTATCTTACTGGCTTACTGTTCAGTTTTATTGGGACTATTTAAATATGTAGAGAAGGATCTTCTCCTATGTTACAGAACATTTCCTCATTCATCTGTTTGGACATTCCCTTTTATATACCCCTTTTCTAACCTTCCAGACTTCTGATTCTTTCTCCATGTATAATTATAATTTGAGCAACCCAAAATATTAAAACTTTTCACCAAATACCTGGCCATCAATACCTTTATAATGAAAGTATCCACCATGTCTTTAAAATGCTGTAAAGTAAATATTACTGTAATATGAATTCATGTGCCTGGTCCCCACAGCAGGGTGATCACGATGTTTCCCCAGGGGTCATAATGACCCACTGTTGAGGTGGCTTGTTTCCTAGGCAAGCCTCAGTGACCATCACTTTCACACTGCTGTCGGCATGTGCTTTCATAAGCTTAATGTGAGCCAAGTATCCAGTTCTTTTTCTCAGTCCTCTCAACCACATGCCTTTCCCAATACTGACACACTACTGGCTGACATCATGTGGTCAGCTGGTTACTAGGAAAGTGACAACTCACATGTGCATTGGACTTTCCGTTTTAGAAAGCAGTTCCTTGGACATTGTTCCATTTTAATCCCCCAGTGAAGGAATTCTTATAGTTCTCTATTTGCCTGTAAAGAGTAGTAAGGTTAGGGACTCTTAAGTGACTTGGGCTGGGTCACTAGAAATGACACAGTAGGGTCTGTGCTTTGGACTGAGCCTGGTTTTCACTCACATCATTTCCTGGAATCCATCTGGGCATGTGCAGGCTGAGACACAGAGCTAAGCATGTGTGAAGCCCCACTACTATTGTGTGAGTCCATCATGAAGGCCTTAAAATCAGAGTGTGTGCAGATACTTAAGTCTGATGGTCTAGAAGCTTGAAAGATATTGAGACACTAGGCAGACCTTAGGAAGATAAATGAACCAGCAGGAGGAATTTGAAAGGAAATTAAACACCCTGCCTTGACACCTAAATCTTTGAAATATTGTTTAAGATGAACTGACTCTTAGTGCCAGCTAGTTCATGCTCTACTTGTATTATAAGTCATATCAAAGAAATATTTTTATAGATGTCACTTGGTTTAGAGGTATGTCAAACTTTGAATACTTTAAGCTTAGTCTACCAGTCATCTAAATGAAATTTACTTTTGCTTTGTTTTGTTTTGAGAACATTTTATAAACTTTCAAGTTTCGATGAACATTTAGTACAATTTCCTTTCCATAGCAGAAACAAATCCAAATCAATGGTTTGGGTCACTTAACGTTATTGTAACTCTTTAAACATATTGTTGGGACTCAGATGCAAGGGAAAGTGTTTCACCCAATCTCATTTTGGCCAGATTTTAAGAATGTCAATAGCCATCATCACAGCCAGTATTTTTGAAGCTCTATAATGTAAAGTCACAAAGTGGTGAGTTTTGCTTATCAACAAGTAAGATATAACTTGAATTCTAATTGAAGCCTACGTTCTTTCCTTGATGTTGTGATGCTGTTTTTACAGAGTTAAACACAGAAAATCCGACTTGAGTGCCTGGAAACAGATCAAATGATTTAATGAGCCCAGCTTTATTTGTATTTGGTGGAGAAATCAAAGCTGAAACTAATAATTTCTGTGCCTGTAAGAGAACGAGAGACCTAATTAAACCCACACAGAATAGAGACCACTTACAACTCATGTCAGGGAATGCTGCCAGTTTAGTTCATCACCTCCCATCTTACCAAGAAGGCTTACAGTAAGGACGAATCCCCCCGCCATTCTAAAGGAAGCCAGCAAGTAGAAGTGATGCTACTACTCCCACAAACCATGGCGTACTATGTGCTGCAGATGACGGGGATCCTTCTCAGAATATACCCAGGCAAATAAGTGGTTTATGTAAGCGTAGCATGTAGATAACAGGCATGGGCAGACCTGTGTCTGAATCATTGGCATTCTGGAGTTTAAGTCTGCTTCAGATTTGATTTGGGGACATAAATGTGGGTCTTCCTGTGCACTTTAAGGTTTAGAGGGGTGCCTCATCTATTTTCTTAGTGTTGAAAATATTTACATTCTGATTTGTGTAATCCCTATAATTAAAGAAGCATCTAAGTGTTTGCTTGGCCTGTATTTACTTGAACAGACAAACACCTGCTACAGGGCTCACAACCCCTGCTTTTGTTTCTACCCTGTGCATTTGGCAAACAGCCCCCGCTTGGGAACGACTAAAATTGGGCCACAGGTGAGCCTGATTACTCGTGGGGAAACTTTTTTTTTCCAGATGAATATAGTAATTTAGTTTCCCTTAATGTGAGAGATGTGTTTGCTCTAACGAGTTCACAGTTAATAGTTTTAGCCTGAAGCCTTTCATAATACTTTTTAAGGTACTACATTTCAAGAAGATAAAAGAGCTAAACAATAATTAAATTCCACTGTGAAATCCTGAGACTTTTGGAAGCAAATTTGGGGGCCTATTGATATTTTTATAATTTTTAAGTTGTCCATTTATTTCCGGTCTTGCTTCCTTTTACATCACTTTAAATAGGAATGACTGGTTTGTATCTGACTGAAAGTTCTACAGGGTGACTTAAGAATAAATAAATAAATAAAAGGAGAATTGATGCACATATAGAAACCTTTCTTATAAACAAGGTATATGAGAAATTTTGCAAAAAATGAACTTAATTTTAATGTTTTAAATACTGAAAAACCCTAGAAATTTAAAACACTGAAATACATGTGACTAAGTGGTAAGGTTAACAGAAGCTGTGTATACTCTGAGCATGAGGATTGTTAATGGTGTTCACAGTCAAATTAGAGATGAAACAAAAGATGAGGGTAGAAAGACCTAAGAAGGTATACCATGGCAAAAGAATGGGAAGCAAAGATGTGACTGACAGCAGAGACAAAGTTGCTACATTTTCCAACTAAACACCTAGGTATACTATCCCTGCCTTTTGTTTGGATTTCGAATCAGGGTTCATTTGCCTGAATGGCTTGAGGTCTAGTAGCCAGACCACGGACTGAAATACGTATTTAGAAGTGTTCTTTGGTATCCAGTGTGGCAATATAAGTCACATATCTTTGCACAGTTTTTGTCTCATAATGCGGAAGGATCTTGGGCCACTGCAAGCTGCAGGGGTGTGTTGGTGAGCCAGGAACCCAGAATTCTAAAAGTGCTTTCCCCCCAAGCATGAGAAGGTGGTTAGAGCTGCTTGTATTCCCTTGTTTTGGAAAATGTATAGTAACAAAACTAACAGAATTTCAAAGATGTTTTAAAAACATTTCAGGACCTAAACCTAATAAAATATCAAACTTTGCAAAGTAACGTTAACCCTTTTGTGATTTTCATCTATACAGCCAGTCTTTCACAAACTCGGGAGCACATCAGTTCACATGGAAAGTTTTTAAACTGATGCTGATGCCTAGGTTATCACTAAGGCAATGTGTGAGCTTAAGGCTCAGGCATGAGAGTGGCCCCATCCTTCCCAGCATGCTTCCACTCATAGCCAGTGCGGAAGGCTCTCCTAACATACAGACCTGGAGTGGCTCAGTCTGAGCTGGTTGAGTTTCTGGGTCATTGCCTCCAGTGTGCACCCAGCTTGGCTGGGAGCACTGATTCCAAACTGGAGGAGGACAGCACTGAAATTGAAGACCTGGCCATCCTCAGCCTACAGGACAAAACAGTGAATATTAATAATACTTTCTTCTAGAAATGGAAGTGACTTGATTAACAACCTCTAAGGACCTTTTCCATTAACCATTGTCCACACCTTATTGACGTTAAAGATTTGAACTCATTAAACTGCCCTGTACATCTTCTATAAACCAGCATTGCTTTGTTTCCTTCCTGAGATTTAGCTAAAATCAGTGCTCCACTGAACACCCATTCAAAGAATACACCGCATGCAATGATTAAAACACATTACGTAAAAATTTTGATGTCCCCGAATGTGTTTAATTATGAGAGGTACTTTCCCACTAAAACTTTCCATTTGGTAAAGATACACATTTATATATAATTAACTTGTCCCAAACTCCACCAAGAGAGCTTTCCATGGGCTTTAGAATTTTACTTACTGCATAATAGGCTAAGAAGGTTAAATCTTTCCTTTCAGTAAAAGGCATGCCCTTTGCATTTCTCACCAGGATAGATGACAGTTGAGGCAATTTACATCTACTAAGATTTCAGTAACTTGATGCAATAGCTTTGGCAGTTACCAAATGAAAAGCATCAAATTGCCTACAGTCCTTGGGGCTCCCCACTGACTTCCCTTGGAATCCAGCCAGAATAAAAGACTAGGGTTTTCCACCAGCAGCTACTAGGCTTGCTGAAGTTGAAGCTTTGGGGCTCTTTTTCAGGGCAGGGTGGTTGATTCCTACAGCAAGTATCTCTGATCCAAACCTTAGAACAAGAAGGGAGGAAGGAATGGGGGGAGGGGGCAAGCCCATAAAACTGGATGGGAAGGGAGGTAGGGAGAATCTACAAGGATGTGAGGAAAGGTGAAATGATAAAAATATAATCTATGAAAATTTTAATTAAAAAATGAAAAAGATCTCCCATCCATGAGATACCATATCACCCCTACTCTACATAGTTCTCCCTTTCTTCAACATTTCTTTTAACATTCTTTACTGTTCTAATCTGTGAATCACAGCTCCCAGGAAATAATTTACATAAAAATCTCACAGTTAGGAATTTTCAGGAGCAGGCATCCTGAAGAAACAATAATGTCACCTAAAGCAGAAGGGAGATTTTGAAGTCAAGATTTACCTAATCTAGACAGTTAAGCATGTTCTCACAATTATCAAAATGGATGCATAAACAGCCAAAAAGAGCACACAATTTGACATAAAGAAAAAAAAAAAAAGCCAGTTGCCCTTGTGGACATGTAATTGAAGCAACAAATATAACTGCTTTGAAAATATACTATCTTTGATCTTCTGCAAGATGCAGCAAGGAAGAGCGAGTTGAGAGGATGGGATGTTTTAGCTGATTGCTCGGAAAATCTGCCCCAGGCAGCCGAAGCTAGCGTGTCTACCCCCACCTCCCTTCCATTTCAAGGTCAGGGACATAGTGTGGGACAAGAGGCATCAGCAGGGATTAGTGGTGAAATGAGATGACAAAATGCTCACATCTTCACAGGGCCTTGAGTCAAAGTTGTTTCTCCACAGTGAAACTAAGTCCAGAATCTAAGGGTGGAAGGTTCGAATAAGGCACTGTATGCAGAGCTGAGTGGTAGACTCACTTCAGAGTACAAAGATACAGGGGGGAAATGTTGTCAGTTAGGTATGGTGTAAGATGACACCAGGTAAATGCTATCCAGTGGTGCTTACCTCAGTGCATACTGTTAAGTGTCACCCTGAAGAAGATGCTCTTGTGAGCTGCTCTTAAGGGTGAGGGATTTCAGAAGGGAGACATCCAACCCACAGAGCAGTTATGTAAGATGCATATGAAGTTCCACAGCTGGAAAGTTACTGCCTAGGCTTCCATAGAGCTCTAGATTCAGTGCTATAAATCACCCTTTGGTTCTGTCGGAAAGTCCCATTTGAAACATGTATGCTTTACAAGCAACATTAAATATTTGCAAATACTTTAAGTTAGAACAGTATACCAGCAGATGAAATACACACTATATTTGACAAAGCACAAGATAATGCCCCTTTAAAAACAAGGCAAAAGTCATTTGGCTGCTTTGGGACTTTGTAAATACTAGTTAAGCCATTTTTTTTTTAATTGTGTATGTGTGTGGATGTGAGTACAGGTGCCTTAGATGGGATGTTTTAGCCTTAGAGGCCAGAGGCATCAGATTCACTGAAGTTAGAGTTCAGGCCACCTGACATGGGTGCTGGGGATTCAGTTGGCCCACAGCATTTGAACCACTGATCCCCATGAGCCATCATTTTCTAAGTTTACCATTTAATTATGTCATAACAGTTTTCTATTCTGGTTTGATTCTCTTTTCTGACATTGAAGTAGAGAATCTAAAAATGAAAAATTTCCAGGTCAAATACTTGGTTTTGACTTAGTAGTAGGAGGCAAGTGTCTGCCACCTTGCCTTCACTTGTGGTGTGACCAGATTGGCATGACCTTGGATTTCAGTCATAGGGGAGAAAGTGCCTGATAGGGAAAGGTTAAGGAGTTTGACTGGCACATTGAATATACTCATTCCCGAGCTTGGCACTGACTGCCCTGTGTGCTGAGTGGATAATGAAGGGCACCAAAAGGTCTGCTACGTGGTAGAAATGGAGCCTTGGAAGTCGTAGTTAAAACAGTTAAGATAAAAAATAAGAACTGGTGACAATCTCGTCTCTTCTTTTACCCTGTGGTGAAGAACAGATGTGAAATCCACTGGACCAGAAATTAGCCCTTTTTCCGCCTTTTTCTAACTCGAGAAAAGGAACGGTCCCTAAGGAATAAATTCCAAAGCTATAAAACAATCAATATACTAAATAAGGGTTGCAAACCCCTTTGGCAGCCCAATAAAAGCTCAGAACTCTCTTGAGTATCAAGCATGCATAAATACAATTCAGTCTTCAGATTCCTGAACCTCCTCATAAAACCCTGCTTAAAAACTTCTAGATCAAATCCCCGAAGAGCCTGCATTGTCTGTTGATTTGTATTCCTAAACCATTGAGACACAGCAGGATTATCTTCTGCTTGGGGAGGATGGCAAGTACCTTGCAGAGCATGGAAAGCTAGGGGTACTGAAGAGAAAGGGCTATGTGTCTAGTCTGCTCTTACATTAAGTGGGAATGAGGTAGATGCTAGAGAAATGGATGTATGCAGTGCTAAACACAATTTGAAAAGGACTTGACTGAAAATGTTTACTTAGGAGGCAGAGGGGACAGTTTGATTTTGCTGTCGTAGTTGTTGTGCTGTATATATTGGTCCAGAACATTTGGCTGGGATTTCACTAAGGAGAAGCTTAGCATTGTTTGAGTTTCTTTTCCCACAGCAGCGATAAAATGAACAGCCACAAAAGATAAACAAGGAGTCATGCTTTTCCTGTATTGTACAATAGTAAGTCTAATCTGTTGAGAGTAGTGCTGCTGGTGTAAGTACTGAATCTTACAATGACCTTTTATAGAGCCTGCTGGCTTCTAAACTTTTCCAAGCCTGCAGACTTTCTTTTGTTGCTAATAGAGTATTTTCTAGATCAGGATTTGTTAAATGGCAGACTTCATAGTGCAGCGACACAAGCCATCCACTTACTACTCTGTTTCAGATTTGGTTTGGTTTAGCTGGGATTCTTTAACCCAGTGCATGGCTGAATTTCATCTTTACTCTGCTTTTGTTTCTTCCTTAAAGGAGAAAAGATAGATTTCAGTGTAGAGAATAGACTGAAGAATGGCTGCTTTTCACTCTCCTTTGAGGCCCTCTGGTTTTAGAAAGAATCCCAATCCATCCCCTGGACCAGTTCCATTGTTCCCTTCTTCCTGTCCAGACATCCATAGAAAGGCAGACACAAAGCTTGCTGCTCTGTCTGTGACCGTGGCTGCATTTGTTCCAAAAGACTTCAAGCTACCTTTGAGCCCCTCTGGTCTGCTTTGGTATTCTTCCACTTTACCCATCTGTTTGACATAACCCACACCCTGTCTCTGAACTTCCTGGTATGGACACCTATTTTTACATGACTGTACCTGCCTAACATGCAGACCAAGCCTCACTTGGTGATGTCTTACCAAGTCCAGATTAAGTATCTCTGACTCTGAAGTCTGACCTTTCTGAGCAAAACCTGAGCCAAACACCAAGAGTGAAAACATTAGACTTTTCAAGCCTCCATTCTAGTCTTGATGCTACAGATTGCTGTTTATCTTTCTTATCCATTTTAATCCTCTATATTAAGCTCTATTTATGTGAGTTTATGTTTGCTTTTGCAAGTGATTAGTCAGAAATATTTTAGAAATTTTCCAAGTGATGCATTTACCATTTATTCACACCAAATGTTCTCTGTGCCCAGATCTGAATGCGAGGCAGATGCTGCTCTCATTTATTAGCTATAAGTAAATGCATAGAGTTCTTTACTGAAAACTTTGTAGTTAGAGACAGTGATTGAGTAAGCACATGACGAAACCCTGTGTGCACTTTTCCAGATCACAGTAGTAACAATGAAATTGCTGTATGTCACATAGGAACACTGTAATAGTAGAGACTGTCAGGTTACTCTTGACAGTGCTTACTGTGACTTGTCCCAGCCACCATGTCTCCACACCTTTACTACCACAACGATCCTGCTGCTTCCTACAGCTGCTCTTTCTCTAACAGATTTTTCACTGACTTACACTTTTATCTTGCTTTAGCCAGTGTAATCGTTTTTCAATTATATTTTGCAAATGTCTGTTTCTAGTCTCTCTTGTTATTTAAAATTACTAGATGTGTTGGAGTTTAACACAGTCATATTAGCCAATATTATTCTTAAAGCTTGGCTAAGAAATCATCCATTCTATATTGTAAACATTTATAGTACCTTCTAAAAATGTTTAAATCTTTACTTTTAATTCTTAGACAAGTTGTTATTTGAAATATAGCTTGTGAGTAGTTGTCAAATAGGAAGCTGTTTTCCAAAAGAGATTTCTTCACTTGCACTTGTCAAGGAGTATGTCCCCAGTTATTTGTCAGGTGATATTTCCATCCACATGTGGACAGAATCTTTCTTTTATCTGATTGGATTCTCCCTGAAACAGCTTGCTCTTTGAATTGTTATACTGTGTCCAACTTTAATATGTTCATACTGACATTATATTGATAGCTACCCTAACAATAAATAATCCTTGAAATCTTTGAATACATGCTACTTACTTGAGTGTACTCTTAGATTCTGACTACTAATATTGGGATATTAACCATAGAAATGATTTGTTTATGAATGTTACTTGTAAAATTGTGATAGCACCCAAAAGTGAGATGTTGAAAACTTATAAAAGAATCTTAAACAATTTTTTGTTAGTTATATGAGGTTTTTTCAATGCTTGCCTGCCAATTCTTACTTACTCCAAGGATTTGGAGCAGATTTTTGCTATGATTTCTTTAATACCGTTCTTTTTTAAAAAATTAGTTTTGTTTCCTTTTTTATTAAGTCACTTGAAGTTTTTTATAGAAATACTTTATCTCACTAAATATTTAAATTCTTTGGCATAACATAATTCGTAGTTAAGCTAATACTCCCTTTCTGTTCTTAACGTTACTTTTTGTGACTTGTTTTCTTTGTAACAGTCAATAATACCAAAGATCCTCAATGTTTTGCCAGCAAAGAAGCAGTTCTATAAACAATTGCATGTCTTTCATGTAATCAAAACCTGAGTAATCTATATGACAGCTTATGTTCTAGGTGGCTGTAAAGAGAGAAAAAGACAAGGAGGAAGAAAAAAGAAAAATAAGTAGACCCCAGACCCCTGGTCTTGCAGAGTTTACAAGGCTTTGAGCGAAAACACACACACACACACACACACACACACACACACACACACGAAAATGAATTAATTATGTGGAACAAAAGTAAGATAATATATAGATCAAGGTGAGGACCTGCTTCATAGTTGGTGTGGCACTTGGGTTGCAGTTTTAAAGACACACATGAGAATTATCATTGAGAAATGAGATTTGAGCAGATTTAAAGAAAGCAGAGCAACTAGCCATGTTCCCTGTCTTGGAAGATCTTCCTGCAGATGAACAGTCATTGCAAAAGCTCTAGGTATAAGCATGCTGAGCGTGACTGAGGACTGCAGAGGTCAGGGTAGCCCTTGCACAGTCAGAGGAAGAGGAGAAGAACACAGAACTTGGTGCCCAAGACTGAGCCTGTACTGAGAGGCCACAGAGAGTCACATGTAAGTGGCATGGGTGTGGAAAAATTAGACTACTGAAACAATAGTGGTGGCACATGATGGTCACTTGGATTGAGGTGGTGGCAATGCAATGCAGAGTTAATCTGAATCTGCTACTTTTATTTTATCAACGTTAGTTTTTAATCTTCATTATTATCTTGTTCTACTATCCTTAGTTGAATAGTCAATATTTTTGCTCTGTTACAGTTAAATGTGTTTGGCTATGTCTCTTAATTATGAAGTTACTCTTTCATTTTCTTACTAAAGTTTTGTTTCATTAACTTGATCAGTCAATTTCAGAAAAGTAGAAAATACCTCCCTGATTTTCACATTTGCCATTGTTACCTTATTCTTCACATTTTACTCTTGTGACCATTCAAAAATTACTTAAATTATTTCACATTCATGATACCACCTTACACATAGTTTGCTTAAAATTTCCTTATTTTTATTTCTTGCCACCAAATATTTCCATAGTTTTATACAAAAGAATAAAGTTTGTCACATCAACATTCTCTACTGACCACAGATCTGTTATATACCCATTTTTTTTTCAACTTTATATTTCCTATTTGATTGAGTGCTAACAATATCAAATGACAGTTGTTTTATATTCTCTGAATATAATGTAGCCAAGCATCAAATCTAAGGTAAACCAAGAAGTTACCTAAGACTTGCCAAAGCTTGTGAAAGCCAGGCAAGATCAGTCTAGGTAGAAACATCAAATTTCAATTCAACAAGGTCTGCTTAGAGCCAGATTCTGGTTACAATCTGAATAACAAAGAGTCTTGGGAAATATCTTTAAGGGCAAGACAAAGCAAGGTTTTCTTCACACTGTAAAAGAGAGGAAGCTCAAGTGGGTGATGTGTCCTGGTAGGTTGTTAACATCAGTTAGTGTGTCTCCAGGACAAAATTGCCTCCATAAGCTTTTGTTTATCAAGTTCTTCATGCCTTAGGGTTCTGGAAGCTTGGTGATATTCCCAGTCACAGAAAGGGCAGGAGAGGGCTGGTGTCGGTGTCTCTATGTTCATTCTCATTTCTCTCCTAATTCATTCACTTCCAAGTTCTTGGAGATGCTTCCCTCACTCCTTTCAAATTTTGTTGTGTCCTGCAAAGTTCTACTGGTGTAAATCAGAGTCAGGAGCTGACAAAACAATGCAATATGTGTTTTAATTGACCTTGAAACTTTTAAAGGTCAAGAGGCGGGACTTGCAATAGCCCCTGCATCATTCTGACAGTCTTGGTCAATAATTCTGTTTCTCTTCCACCCTGATCTTTCATCACCCAGAGTGTCCTTTCTCCTTTGTCCTCTCTGCCCACCCCTATGTCCTCAGCAGCTCTTGCTGCATGAAGAAACTTCTTGGGAACCTATGATCTTATAATCCAAATTCAAAAAACAGAATAAGGGATACAGAACATTTGGGATATAAAAGAACAGGACAAGATACTAGGAGTTAGAGAACTGAACAGGGATGGGGATGTGGGAGTAGAAGAGGTGGGACATGAGCCAACCTAAGCCAGGGGTGCACAAGGAAACCTTATTAAGCCCTATTAGTTTATAAGCTAATTAAAAGTGTAGTAAAAACTACAAGGGAAATTTGAATAGATGTGCCCCACATGAACAATGCTCCATCCAGAGGACTTAGCTTATTAGATAAAAGTTTCAGTGTGGTACACAGGATGACTCCCTGTGAGTTATTGTTCAGGGAAGCCCCAAAGGCAACCTAACAACACAGGCTATTGCTGTCCCTCTCAGTTGTCCACCATAACTAGATGGTAAGACCTGTTGCTAAAGACACCATTCACTTGGACACAGAACAGAGAGATGAGATCACTCTCTGATTTCTTTGTGATTACAAGATCATAGGTTCCCAAGAAAGCTTCTTCATTCACATTTTATTTTTGTTTAGCTTTCCCTTTGCCCCTCATTCCCCATCTCATCATTTCACCATCTGTTTGAGCTATTTTGCTTCCAATACTTTTCAGGAAATCAAAGAAAGTGTCCAGGAGGAAATAACATTTTGAAACAAGGCCTAGCAGCATAGTAGGAATTAAGCTGGATAAGAAATTCAATGTCCTGGATGGACGAAAGACCCTATTGAATTAGGGATCACTACACTACAAAGTTGGAAGCTACTGGAATGGTCAGAGCAGCAGGAGCTGGACACGATTTTGAATTTGATCTTCATGACAATGCAAGGCAGTTCAGACATATCTTAAATGTTCTGACCTGTATTATCATTTTCAATCACTGTGCAATTTTAAATTTGAACATAGTAACATAGTACCATTACTGATGAATGCCCTCTTGTTAATTCTAATGAGGCTTAAGCCCTTTTCTTGTACGTGTATTTCCTTATTACCCATAGGCTTCATACTGCATAGTTAATATTCAAGCATGTTATTTATTGAGCCTGATGTTCCCACTACATATGTTATTTCAAGGGATTAAGAAAGAAGCCATGAGAATCATCTTTTCTGAGAATTCAAAATGAAGTTGACAATAATTTAACCCAAATTAGCATAAGAAATATATACTGTGCAGTAAGTCTCTCAGAGTACAGCAAGTTTTAGGAGACCCAAGGTAGAAAAGGTTTCTTAGGGTTCAGCCTCACTCTGCCACAGCTTTCTGGAGTCCTTGTTACTTTCATTATTAGATAGACTTTCTTCCTGAACCACGAAAGGAAATACTGGTTTCAGGCTAGACTGGCCCCTCAGATTTGCCAGTCAAAAAATAGTATTCTCTGCTAAAACAAGATTGCTTAAATCCTGAACTCAACTCAGCCAACCAGGGTGGGCAGGGCTTGAAAGGCTGGCTGTCCATTGCACTCACCTGTGACTTGCCTCTACTTCTGGTTTAACTGGTTCTCCACAGTAGGGAAAGGTGGAGAACTCTGAAGGGAGAGGATGTAAAATTACCAACAAACAACAAATTAGTTCAGAAAGAACCTCAGCTTCATAGAATGATTCCAATTTGAGGGCAATCTAGAATTGCAAGCCTGGAAAACACAACAAGACATATAAATATATGGTAAAGGGAAGGCAGCCATGCAATAATAATATACACAACAGAGAGAAGGAATGCCATCCGATACTTGTTCATTTGCTGACAATGTTTTATAAACAGGAATATTTCCAGATGAATAAGAACCATGGACATGGTACACAATCTAGAACAAGGATTTCTTTCTGTAGTTTACTACCCTTCAATTAAAACCTTGTATCTGAGCTGAAATTGCTCAGCTAATGAGAAAGACAGAAAGCAACTGGAATGGACTCAAATCATATCTACAGCAATTCCTAATGGGTGGAAAATAAATATTTAAAGTATGTATAAGTATGTGTGCGCTGCTCTGTAAACCTTGTTAAAAAAGATAAACTAATACTATTTTATTGGAGTCGAAACTAATTTTAACATTGAATATGCATTGTTCTAATTCAGAAAAAAAAAAAACAGTTTTTCTTTCTGAATCTGTACTCAAGAAAGAAAAGGACATAAATGTGAGATATTTGTATTAGAGATAGGTTCTTTCTTAGGTTAAAGTACTAATAATGAAATAATGGAATGATTTTCAAACTTGCAGTGGGATTTCCTAAAGTAGAATCTCTCCTCTTGCTGTTGTTCTTGGGGGTGCATCAGAATACAATGATCAGTTAGAAGACTCAGTCTATCATATTCCCGGTGAATGGAATCTAGATGTGCTATTCATTCAAGTAAAAGACAATGACAGTGTGATATATGGCTATAATTTCCAATTGCTGTAATTTTTTAATCATCTGATTCTCTGCCTTCAACCATCAACTAAGAGGTCATCTTATCAGTAATTGTGAAATATGGGATTTATGAATACCAGGTTATAGTGAATAAAAAGCACACAGACACAGCACCTTTGTGAGCAGAATCAATACTGAGTACAGTGAGGAAGGACAGAGGATGAGGGTGCTGAATAAAATCCAGGTAAAATGCCACATGTGTTTTAAATGCCCTAATGACACCCTTTACTTGGCCATTGAATTTGCGTTATATATATACATACATATATATATATATATGTATATATATATATATATATATGGCTCCTTTTCTATCCAACTTTCCCTTCTCTAGTCATCATATAACTTACATGATAATCTGATGGAGGATCACCTAGTGTTCATTGACTTACCAAATGCAAAATATGTTCTTTATTGTAGAAACTGAACTACCCAAAAGCTACTTAAAAGTGAAAACTGTTCTGAATCTAAGGGAAGTTCTCAGAAGTCATATTAAAATTATTAACTTCACTTGGTGAATGACATCAAGAGAAATCATTGACACACACCTGTAAATCCCAGAATTCTGAAGCAGGCAGATTGCAAGTTGTTGCCTATCCAGACTGCATAGAGAAACTTAATGGGTGGGAGATTGATTAGCTATTTTCTCTCTCCTAGCATTTTGAAAACAAATTAAATATGTAACATTAAACACACACTTAATATATTTAGTTTCCCTACATTTTCCTGTAAATTAGGAAAGTATGACCACAATTAGCTCTTCATTGGTAAGTAATTTTAAGGATGAAGAGATTTAGGTATTATATAAAGGCTACATACATTTTTTAAGCTTGACACTCTTCATAGGTTTCCCTAATTTGCTTGTGGAATAAGCATTGGGTTTCAAGCACCACTAAGCCCAGGAAGATGTATTTTCACAATTCCAAGTCTCACCAAAGCCTGCATGTCTCTGTTTGAAATCAGTTAAGTTGTTAATACACGACTTTGTTTCATAAAGACTTTTATTTTAAATAATAAATTTAAAGGTTGATAAGCCTCGCTGTTTCTAATGAATTTTAACAACCATCACACTATACTTGAGACATAAAATTCAGCACCTTTCCAACAATATCTAAAGTACATTTTGTCACTTCCTGCTGAGCCAGAGCTGTCCACATAAACAGAAGGAGGCATACCTACCACCTTGTATATCCAAACAAATCTTACATTGCCTAAGCATTATATCATTGGGCTTCAGCAAATCCAGTTTCAGAAAGCTATCTTTAAACATTAAATCAGAGTAATTTAATCTGAATAAAATTTCAACATTTTAAAATATAGCAGCCTTTAAAAAATAATGCCCTACACATTAGCAAACAATCTTGGTCTTGTTTCTTTTATGCGGTCATAAAATGATGCATGTCAGGGCTTTAGCAGACTTGCCCTTGTGGACCATAAATGCTAGGCACCCCAGAATGCAGCCTCCATGAGGGTTGTCATGTGACACAGGGGCTGAAAGAACTCACTGTTGGGCTCCAATTCTTTATTGAGGTCCTTAAAATTTGACTTCTAGAGTTTTTTTCCTTTCCAAAGAGAACAAACAAAGTATAGTTTGAGTGAATGGAAATCCGAAGCATTTTTCTCAGTGTTTGCTCAGTAACAGTCTGAGCCTTGTTTAGTTGCTTTCTTTACAGTCAAGTGTGAATCTGCAATTTCCTGATCAGCAGCTGGGGAACTGAAGTCTCCATTTCTTCTAGGATGTCTTCAATGCCTGAGATTCTCTCTTCCATCTCTGTATTCTCTTGGTGAAGCTTGCCCCTGTGTTTCGTGTTCGAGTTCCTCCATTTTTCATTTTCAGCTCTCCCTCAGTTTGGGTTCTCTTTATTGATTCTATTTCCTTCTGCAAGTCTTGAACTGCTCTCTTCATTTCATTCCCCTGTTTGCTTGTGTTTTCATTTCCTCTGACCTGCAGGCATATTCATATTTGGAAGTCCTTGTCTTGTGGTTCAGCTATATTGCATTTCTCAGGGCCTACTATATAGGGTTGCTTGACTTCAGAGGAGACATATTGCCCTGACTCTTATTGATTGTGTTTGACATTATTGTAATTCTAGGTTTTCCTACAGAAAACCATCTCTCCCTTTTCAAGTAGCTAATAATTACCAATAGCTCCATGGCTAAGGATGAGATTTTGTGCCCAAATCCCATCCATGCTGGGGTTTGGTTTGGTTTGGGCTAACACAGATTTCACACATGCTGTTGCAATAACATGGGTAAATATGTACAGCTGCCCTACTTTGTCCATTCTTGCCACTCCTGCTCAACATGATACTTGTAGTTTTAGCTATAGCAAAAAGACAACTCAAGAAGAAGGAGTAAATAGAACTAGGAATAGAAGTCAAAGTATCTTTATTTGCAGATGATCTCATTATATATATATATACATATATATGTGTATATATGTATATATATGTATATATATATATATATATATATCCTAAAAAATCCATCAGAGAACCTCTATATCCCTCTATATCTGATAAACACATCCAGCAAATATCAGCAGGATCAAAAGTAATGCCCCAAATCAGTACCTTTTGTATATACAAACAACACACACTGAGAAAGAGGTCAAGGAAACAATTCCATTCAAGGTTCCAAAATATATTTTGAAATAATCTAACCAAGGAAGTGAAAGACATGCACAATGAAAACTTTAAAGACACTGGAAAAGAAGCTAAAGAAGACACCACAAGATGGAAAGCCATTCCATACTTACGGATCAGCAGGACTAACCCTGGGAAAATGGCATCCTTTCCTATTGGAAGATGAAGCGACTGCCGCAGTGAGAGGAGGGACTCAAGTCAGACTTGAAGCTTATGCCCTGAGCAACTCTCCCACCTCTGTGCCCTGGCTTCCTCTGCCAGAAGCAGAGATGCTAATGTTCACATTCCCTTCTCTAGATTATTCCAGATTAAACAGGTACCTCTGGAGTGCTTAGTGTGCTTGAAGATCTCTAAAGTTTCCTCTCTCAAAGCCTCTGTACTTGCTGCCTCTTTCTTTTCCATACAGTTTATTCTTATCATGCTTTTCCACTCCAACTACTGCCAGACCTGCTCTGCCTCCCCAATCACACAACCCCCCAGTCCTGTCTTTCTCTCTTCTCTCTTTAAAAACAAACAAACTGACATGCAAAAAGTCCCACAAACAAAATCAATATACAAGCAAAAGATACAATAAGACAAAAAAAAAAAAAAAAAAAAAAGCCAAAAGAGTATTATGAGACAGAAAGTCTACAAAATACTTTCAGCTATCCATTCCTGGACATAAGGCTCACCTTTAAGTGTAGTTTATACACCCAGTGAGATTCTACTGGAGAAAAATAATTTTTCCTTTGCAAGTTGATAGGAATTACAGGCAGCTTTGCAGTTTATGAAGAACTCCATTCCCATGTTCAATACCACTCATACATTCTTATAAATGTTGCTCTTCCTGGAGTCTCTTCCCTGGCCATTACCTTCACTCTTGAATACTCTTTTCTGTTCTTTAAGATGCAGCTTTAGCTGCAACTCAGTGCAACATTTGACTATCAATCTCTGTTCTGTCTTCTCAGGAAGTTCCTTGATGAAGGATTGTGTAGAGTCACAGCAGTGTCTATGATCTAGACAGAAAGCACTGAACAAATGCAATTGGTGAAGATTGTGTGTGTGTGTGTGTGTGTGTGTGTGTGATTGTGTGTGTATGTGAGAGAGAGAGAGAGAGTGTGTGTGTGTGCATGCTCATGGATGTGTGTGTGAATGAGTGTGTGAGAGAGTGTATGTGTGCGTGAGAGAGAAGATAGTGTGTGTGCATGCTCATGGGTGTATGTGAATGAGTGTGTGAGAGAGTGTATGTGTGTGTATAAGAGAGAGAGAGAGAGAGAGTGTGTGTGTGTGTGTGTTTCTATAGTTTCCTGAATGTTCCTGTCAGAACTACTCAGGGCACAAAATAATCACAATTTTCCCCAAACAAATTAGATGCTAGTTTTAGGGTCTGTTTGTAATGAATCAAAAAAACACCTAAGCTCACAATCAACACTGGAGAATGATTCATAGAAAACCCCATCCTATCAGTGTCTCAATAACAATTTTGTTTCCAACATAAATAAAGCTAAACACACACTTAAAGCAGTAAGATAAAATAATACAGTTTTAAATGATTTAAGAAATGCCTTTCAACAAAAACAAGACAATGGCCTTCATTACTGGTAAGGAATGATATTTTCAAGTTGCAGTCACTTAGTAGGTGTCCCCTATATTGCAGATGAGAAAAGAATGTCTCTACTTTCAATTTTTCATTAGACAACCAGTTGTCAGAACTATTGTTTTTCTCTGTAATATACCTCAGGGTAGAAGTAGACAAAGCTCTTTCATCTACACAAGTTACGTAAAAGTATGGACATCAGAAGAATGAAGGTACTCTTGATCCACACCAGAATTACAAGGGCTTTGATACTGTTATTTCTGGATTTTTTTCAAATAAAAACTAAATTGACTTTGCCTTTTGCAATTTCATTAAAATGCATATTATCAGTACTTTCAAGATAAAAGAACAAATATGTCTTGACTCATTATCATATACCAGTATGCTTTACATGGAGCAGAATAGAAAAACACTAAAGCTAGAATCTTGTTTTTGAAAAGCTCTTTGAGAAAAAGAAAGAAAACTTCAGCCATGGTGAAAGGTCAGAGCATGCACTCAGTTCTTTGGTTTCTACAGATGCAGGGGAGGTCAGTATGAGTGGCTGTAGTCAGAGGAGAGCCTGAAAGACAAGATGGAGAAGCTGTGGGCCAGAGCTGAAGGAACAAAAGCAGTATTCTAGGTAGCTGGGAAGGAGTGAGGCCACCCATGAATACAGCCCAAGGAAAGCCAATCATGGGTGAAGTGGCTCCACCAAAAGCTAGAGCAGGTTCTGTGAAGGAAGGATTGTCCAATGGTCAGGGTGCGTTTTGCCTGCTTCTTGCCATGTTACAAGCATAAGAGCATCCACTAACTGGATTCTTACAGCTGTGTTTTCAAGTTTCCCCCAGTGTAGGGGACATGCATGTTAGCTACTGCCAGATAGTTATTTTAAAAGAATACAATGTTTTGCAACATGATATGCCATGCTTGGTTGACATCCCTGGGAGGCCTGTCCTTCTCTGAAGAGAAAAGGAGGAGGAAAATCTCTCTGTGTGTGTCTCTGTCTCTCTCTTTCTCTCTCTGTGTCTCTGTAGTCTCTTAAGGAAACAGCAAGGTTTTCATGGAATCCATAGGCAGATAACCATAACACAAACACATCTGAAGCCAAATTACTTTAGTAAAACTCCGTGGGGAGAGAAGGCCTATCTTCACTGATCAACATTTTTTTGATTGTGGTACAGTAAGATACTTATCTGAGAGGTAAGCCGTCAGGATCGGCACTCAGGTGTTCATGCTAAAACCAGAATACAGATAACTTCCACAGCAAATAGTACCTGTATCCTCAATAAACAGAGTGGCATTTACTCAGGCCATTTACAGAGGTAGAGAAGATGTCTGGAAAGCATAGACCTAGAGAAAGCGTATGCGTACCCTTTAAGACAGTCCCCTACTGACATCTGTACATGAAGCTAAGGGACAGTGCCTTAGATATACACTCAGCTTGTAACCAGGGCAGTCAGTGCTGGAGTGGTAACCCGGGTCTTTTATATCTCAGTAGTATGTTTGATCATACTATTTATTAATCATAAAGCAACACCACGGTGTTACTCCCGCTTCATTCTTTTAAGATACAATATTTTTATTAATTCTTTGAAAATTGTGTACAGTGTGATCATACCTTCCCCTCCTAGTCTCTCTTTCTTCATAATAAGTTCAATAGAAGTCTGTGCCCCTAAATAAAATACTGAAAAGTCTCTTCACACTGCTAATCATTTTTAATAGTTTCTACCTTAGCCCCTCTCAGTTACTTGCAAGTCTTGCCCAGTAGAATTGTCAGAGATGCTTCTAATCCATTGCAATGACTGTTCTTCCCATGGCTAGTACTTAGCAAGTATGAGTTTGTGGGTTTGCTTCATTTTCTCTACCCTCTCTTTAGCTCTGCCAACTAATTTTTATTTCTGGCTCTCCAGGATTGGAACATGAGAAGGAAAAGTAGAAAGAGCAGGCAGGGAAATGCTGGCATATGTATTTCGTTGGTGCAATCATAAGTTGGAAGATATCTTTTAGAGAACTCCTACATATTTGTAGTCTCTAGCTAGCAACTCAGTAAAATATATATAGGCTCTCTCTGCTACAACCTTCCAACCCTTCTAGAAGGTTCTTTTGGAAACAACTAGACTCATTTCATGTCAGCACTCTCTTGCACAATGCACCACAAACATGTTTGTGAGACTTTGCTCCAGTAAACTTGTAAAGTTTACTCAATCCAGTGACCTCCAGCTTGCTGCAAGACAAGCCTGCCACAGTGCGAGGGTGTCATGATTGAGATTTCTCACTTAGGAGTCAGCACCACAACTTCCCTTGCCCCTGACTCCAGGGGCTTAAGGAGTATCTGCAAGTAGCACAACTGTGCATCCTTCCCCCTTCCTTCTCTTCTCCCTCCTTCTCCCCTCTCCCTCCTCTTTTCCTCCTCTACTTTCCCTCTCTTTTTCTCTCCTCTCCCTGACCCTATTTTCCCCCTCCCTTTTTCCTTCCCTCTCCCGCTCTGCCCCCTCTCTCTTCCTACTCTCCCTCTCCCCATAGGAAAATGAGGTAGATAAAGTCTCCCTCTTCTGGTGTTTGGTTCTCTTACTCCAACTGACCTGTTTAAGGCCCTTGACACATGATGCTTTTCTATATCTCTTCAAAAACATGCTGTTTCACAGTTTTCTGCATGTACTAGTGTCTCTCTATCAATATTCTTGATATTGGTGCCTCATGCTCATCACCAAAACACCAACAAATTCTGTTTACAAGAGTTAAATAAGTAAAAATCACTAAAAGTTGCAGCTCTTACAGTTTTTTCCGGTGGTCTAACTTCAACACAGGATTCTTTTATCTGAGGGCAATTCAGTCAAACCACTCAGACATAAATGATGGTAACTAGTTTCTAAGGATATCAAAATACTCAGGCTTATTTGTTTGAATTTCCCATTGCAACAGACATTTATGGGATATTTTGCTTTTCTGCTTTTCTGTAATAGAATAATAGAAGAAAAACAAAACAAGCAAATAAAAACTAGGTGTAAACCAAAAAAAAAAAAAAAAAAAACAAACTGTACTGAGCTGAATCAACTGCTACTTGTCAGTATGTTGAGAATCAAGTCCAAAGCTCTGTGCATGTGGGCAAAGGTTATCTTCTGAACGGCACCCTGAGCCCCAGGAAAATGGATTTTAGGGATAGCTATGCTTTAAATATCTTTGAAAAATTCTTGGGAAATTACTAAATTTTTCTCCCTTCACAAACTGTGTACATGGGACAACACTAGCTCATCCCTATGAACCTTAGTAGTAAGCAATAACTGAATTCTCCTCAATTTTTTGCCCATTTGGTCGATTGTGATAATGGTGTCACCTCCCTTACCAACACTGTGTTAGCATTTTGGGCAAGAGAATGTACGAGTTATGTTAATTTGGAGGAAGTCATGAGCTGACCTTTAGAAGTTTCTGTAAAGTTGCTTCTCTGAGTGCTAATAAAATAATTGAGATGAAATACTGAATACAGAGCCTACAGGTTTTTGGGGCATGAGAAATCCTCAGTGACACATAATGGGCATGGAGATGTATGTTGGCTTCTTCTGCTGTTTAGAATGTGGATTGTGTATGTCTTTCAGTTTGCTTCCTGGGGGAGGGGGGAACTCAGAAATCACGTGTTTGCTTATCACTGCTAAAACATCTATGCCGAGTGGATTTTTGTCATTTAGGACCTCAGAAGTTAGTCCAGCATTACAAAATATGTCATATTTTCAAGCTTGCCACATGGTGGCCTACTTAGAATGGGGTAGCTCATTTGAGATAAGTGAATTACCTAGTGAATTAAATGCATGCATGTTACACTGAATGGTCATATATGAACAGCTGTTAGCCTGAATGTTCACTCAGAATCATCACAAATACTATCTTTCAGAGTGGTCATGAATGGCTTCTGCTTAGGCAAATACTGAGATTTGAAGATAATTACAATGAAATAAAGTGGACTCAAAATGGAAAAATGTCAACCTCAAACAGATATAAAATTCAAATCTCTGATGCGTCTTAATTTTTGTTTTGTTTTTTGTGACATGGTCCCTCTGTGTGATAGCCCCAGCTGTCCTGGAACTCACTTTGTATGCCTCTGCCTGCCCAGTGCTGGAATTAAAGACGTGTGTCACCACTGCTCTGCTGAAGTGGAAAAGTTTTAAGAGAAAGGGACAATTTGGACATCAGAGCAACACTATAGTATATAGTTAGATTTTAAAGGCCATCATAAAAATGCATTGGCGTGTGTTGTCAATCCCTCTTGTTCCTCCAGCAGTATCTCATGCTCCAGTGCAGGGTGACTCTGGGTGCCCTCTGCTAGACCTCACCAATAGCGAACTAAGAACGCAATCACTTGTAGCAATAAGAGTAAATGTGGTGGCAATAGGGTCTTCAAGTGTGAGGAGTAAGATGCCTTTTCTGAATTCTTTAAAACTATTCCTTGGGTACTATCTGTCTTGCTATTTCAGCGCCACCATTATTTGTTGATAACAGCACATTGGAATAAATAAAAACAACACTGGTCTATTAAACAGTCTGGTCTTTTTCTGCAAAGACATCTCTGGTCTAGCTCATCATCAGGCCACAGAAGATCTCAAATCTCAATTTGGTTTCTAACTAGGAGACTATTTTCTTTCTGACTTCTCATAAAAGGAGCTATCCCCAGCACTTCACAGTGACATTATCTGATTTTATTTCTGCCATAGCATCATCAATCACGAATGTGGCATATATTTATTTGTAAACACTATCATATTATCATTCAAGTATGTGTGTCAGTGTCTAGTTGCAGTCCAAGAGAAAGGTTAATTTCCCACAGTCCTTCTAATAACAAGGGTCAGTACAAGGACAACTTAAAGAGAATTCAGAAAAGCCATCTCCATTGAATGTGGGTTCAGGGAGATATGGACTGTGATGGGTAAGGTTTCACTGTTGTAGTTTACAGCCTGCATCAGTCCCTGGCCTTCATTTGATGTTCAATAAATGATCACTAAATTAAAGAATGTAGATAATAATTTTACTTTGTGGATGTCTCATAAGAATGGATAAAATTAAAGATTTTAAGCAAAAGTACCTCTCACAATAATTCACATAGCTTATAGAATGCAATATCCCAAACAGCCCCATTTAACAACAAACTGAGTGTTTGAACTTCAAGCCATATATAAGAAAATGCTGGTTACTTGCATGCCTTAATATATATGATTTTTGAAAATTTGTGTTCAACATCCTCATTTTTTTTCTTACAGCAAATGCATTTTCTACAATGAATTTTACAAATTAGCAAGTGATTTTATCTGTGGCTCATGAAACTATCCATATAAAATATAGGAGGCTATTCTAACACACACACACACACACACGCACACACACACACACACACACACACACACATGAGGGAGATATGGTCTTGCTATATTGTGCAGGTTAGCCTTAAGTACCTAGCTCATTCATTCCTGGTGCTTCAGCTAACTGAATAGATAAGACTAAAATACTACTAAACCTAAACTTAATCCTAAACACCTTAACTAACAGTAGGCTCTGGATTGACCAGTGTCCTGGTACTATTCATTTGATAATATAATTCCCAAACTGTAGAACAACTTGCCAGGTTTCTGTTCTGTTTTCTTGTGGAGCTTTATGGGTTGGCATTTAGAAGGTTATTCTAGAGAATAAAGCATTGAACATGTGCATATGCCATAGCATAATAGCTACTGTCATTTTTACACTTTCCCCTAAAAAGAGAATACAGTGGACAGTATAATCCCCAAAGCTGTATCATAGCAACATTTACTGAATGAGTTATAATGTGTTGTCTTATCTTTTGTTGTTAGTTTGGTGGTTTGAAAGAAAATGACCCCCCAAAGGAATGGCACTATGAGGGAATGTGGGCTTGTTGGTGTAGGTGTGGTCTTGTTGGAGGAAGTATGTCCTGTTGGGGGTGGGCTTTGAGGTCTCATACATGCTGAAGCAATACCAACTGAAGCAGATCGTGTGCTGTTGCATGTGGAAGATGTAGAACTCTCAGCTACCTCTCCAGCACTGTCTGCTTGTATGCTGCCATGTCCCACCATGGTGATAATGGGCTTGTATGCTGCCATGTCCCACCATGGTGATAATGGACTGAACCTCTGAACTGTAAGCCACCCTAATTAAATTTTCTCCTATAAGAATTGTCATGATCATGGTATCTCTTCATAGCAATAGATAGTATTGAAAAATAGGTATCATTTCTTTACAACATAATTGCATGGCAATGGGTACATTGCTATGTGCTGTCAAGGAACTCTGTCATTAAGACCTAGGGTTTTAACTGCTTGTGTCTTGTTAAAGAAATGTATGTGAAACTCTAGTTGTAGTTTCAGAATAATCTCAATTTTTTAAGAATAGACAAACACTCGGAGTCTTTAATGCACCCCACCCGAACTGTTGTTTGTTGTGTCGGTGGTGTTGTTCAGTGTGGTACTTTTGCAAAGCATTAGTGATCTCTTAGATTGCAAAGTTTGATTCATTAGAGGTTAATAGAGGACAGTAGAGGTGAGGGACAATGAGCTGCTTTCCTCCTGTCCATTCTGAGCCCTTCCATTCAATTTTGATCTGTTTTGTTACTATCTTTTCATCATTGGTTGAAGGATCCTGAAGAAAGCATTGGCTCAGTAACGGCTTCCTTCCTAAAACAGCTGTGGTCGCAAAATTGTCTGGGCTGGTTTGAAATCCTTGTGTGACAGCTGTCGGGCTTTCCTCCATGGTTATCTTTCTTCATACAGGTTGCACTGAAATGTTACAAAGTGATTTGCCTTTCTCTCTAGACCCTCTTCCTAAAATTAGTAAACTATACAGTCCACATATCTTTTGACCAATCTGGCATAAATTTTAATTCTGTGTGTTTATTAATTTTGGCCTCTGCCTCCAATCTCAGGACACAAATCTTTGGCCTTGAAAGTTTTATGGTCCCAGAGGAACAAAGATTAATCATAATTATATTATCTTCCTGAAAATCTTAAGCCCTGCTTCCCTTTTAAAGTGTGCACCACAGATGATTCCTGAACAGACAGGAAATAAAGCTGAATTTTTTTTTTTTTGGATAATTTTGCTTTCTTTGTCTGGGAAACAGAATACAGCACTCCCAAGACTGTTCAATCCATTTTTGTATAGGCTGTTAAAGGAACAGGTGTTCTTTTCAATTTTATCTAACAGCTTACTTGACAAATCTGATGTCACCATCTACCTTCTCTGTACACAGTAGACCCCTCATTCCTTTGGTTGTTCCCATGGCATTTCAGGGAGCTATGTTACCACACTTAACACATTGCACACAAACGCTGATCCTTTCAAGGCCTCTTACCCAACTCTACGCATATAGGAAACAGCAGTTAGCATGCATATAAGTGTTGTTTACTGAATGAACAAACAGAAGCCACAAGTCAGAAGTGCATGGTAGACAAGTGGGAGATTAAGAACTTTGCCCACTGTATGTCACGGGAACCATAATTCTCTCACAATGGGAAATGGAGGAGGAGTGGATCTGGGGGACAGGAAATGGGGGGCTAGGAGGAGTGGAGGGAGAAGAAACTGTGCTCAGGATGTAATGTATGAAAGAAGACTAAAAAGACAATATAAAATGTAAAATATATAATATATAATAACCTTAAATACTTGTAAAAAGCTTCAGTACACCTGACCGATTAAGTAATCAATAGCCAAATACCAAACATCAATCAATGAAAACTTAAAAAGACCATGAATTTGAAATAAAGTTAAGAATAGTATATTAGAGGGTATGGTGTTTTGAATAAGTATGGCTGCCATAGACTAATGAGTTTGAATGCTTGGCCCATAGAGAGTGACACTATTAAGAGGTGTGGCCTTGTTGGAGGAAGTGTGTCACTGTAGAGGCAGGCTTTGAGGTTTCATATATGCTCAAATTATGCCCAGTGTGACAGTTCACTTCCTGTTGCCTGTGGGTCAAGAAGTAGAGCTCTCAGCTCCTTCTCCAGCACCATGTCTGCCTGCATCCTGCCCTGTCCTTCTGTGATTATAATGTACTAAACATCTGAAACTATAAGCCACCCCAGTTAAATATTCCCTTTATAAAAGTTTCTGTGGTCATGGTAGCAATAGAAACCCTAAGTTAGAGAATTTGGAGTAAGGAAAGAGAAGGGGAAATGGCATAATTATATTATAATCCCCCAAACAAAAGAAATAATAAAAGTTAATCACCTCCCCTTTCTGTGACTTTAAATCTAGGAATTAATATAGGCAGTTTTGGAGGACAGTGATCGACTCAAGAAGAGATTAAAGTTTTTATTTTCAAATGACACATAAAGCTCACATTTAAGACATTGTTAACGGGCCTCAAAGACACATGTGACCTGTTCTGAGAAATGGTGCTGAGTGCTGGGTGCCAAGTCAGATGTAGTGATGGCTGAGAGCATCTGAGAGACTTGCTGGTTAGAAACACGAGTATTTGATCACCATGTCCAGTGGAATGTGAATACAGTTGTGTTATGATTTCTGCACGTAAGCAGGCATGACAATGTTTCAGCAAGGCAATTAAGTCTCACATGAAAGTTAGTATCTGTCATGTCTTTTCCATATGTTAGGCACTGTGGTAAGCACTTTGTTTTGTGTATGTTTATTTTGTGTTTATTCAGTGATTCTTCATTAAGTATATCAGAGTGTGCTGAAGCTTCAGATGACATTTCAGTTTGAGAATTTCATATAACTTGTTTTGACTACACCCTCTCCTTCCCTCACCTCAGCTCCTCCCAGATCCACACTTTCCCTTCCCATCAAGGCCAATTTGTGTGGCCTTCCACCTGAGCATAGACAGAGGTTATATTCTTAGAGAAAACTGACCGTTCCTCTCCCAGCAGCTAACAGTTGCCAATAGCTCCATGAATAGGTGTGGAATGTCAGACCCATCCTCCCTCTCCATGCTGGGTTTGATCTGGTTTGCACAGGTTTAATGACGTCCTGTCACACCAATATGAGTTCCTGTGTACAGCTGCCCTACTGTGTCCAGAAGACTCTGCTTCCTTGTAGTCATCCACTGCCCCAGGCTCTCACATTCTTTCTACCTCTCTGATTGTTTCATGTTCCTCCCAACATTCTTATGGCGGGGGAGGGAAGCTCACATTACCCAGACAAAGGTCAGAGGTTCAGGAAGGTGTGTGATGACATACGGTAATTACAGTTACTAACCATAAACAGGGTCTAAAGGCAGGCCTCTCTGAATGTCTGAGTCACAGTCCATATGTTTCTTTGTTTGTTTGTTTGTTTGTTTGTTTGAGACAGGGTTTCTCTGTAGCTTTGGAGCCTGTCCTGGAACTCACTCTATAGACAAGGCTGGCCTTGAACTCACAGAGATCCACCTGCCTCAGCCTCCCTAGTGCTGGGATTAAAGGTGTGTGCCCCCAGCACCCAGCTACAGTCATATTCTTAAAACTGCTTTTTTTCTAACTATCATTTGTGAGATGGCCATATTCTCCTGTCTTTCATTCAGAACGCCTAGGGCAGTGTGGATTTGGATGTATTTCTAACCATGTACAAAAGCAGTTAGGCTAGCCTCTGTTAAAAGGAGCAGGCATTACAGTCTTCAAGCAAGGGTTAGATCCAGAGACATCAGTTTTCCAGGCCCCTTGCCTTGCACATCCAGCCAATGAGTCAGGAAGGGCCACCCTGACACTGGGGAAGATTTTTACAATTCAAAAGTGCATGGCACCCTCCCAAATGGCATGTGTGTAAGAGTAAGGCATGGGCCTCAAATGAGAACTTCAGCAAAGACGATTTATTAATACTGGGTCATGATACATTTTTTTTTAAAGAGAAGAAATGAAGCAAGTCCACGAGGAAGCAGCATTTGATTAAAGTAGACATCTAACCATTTGTGTTTTAATCATACATTCATGAGGACTCTTGGAAATCAGTGTTGCTCTGATTTTCCCATTTCATGTCACTGCCCTGAGCTCCTGTTGTTGAACTTGGAAATAGCAGGAATATCCTGTTGACAAAAACAAATTCCTTATGATAAAATATTGTTTGACCAGGGCCAATAGGGGTGGGGAGAGCATCAGTAGGGTAGGGTTATATGGGTGACAGACATGGTGTCTATTTGGAGTCACTATTCCTTCTGTGAGCCTTCAGCATATCCCTAACCCGATGAAATGCATGGCTTTACAGGAGTTTTATGCTTTGCAAATATGTAATGTGTCAGTAAAAACTTTCATTGGAGAAGCAAGGCTGGTCTGAGTGAGGTCATTAACACTGAGGATTAACCTCAGAGATATACCACGTTGAGCGTTTCAGCATATGATTTATTGCATCTGATAGCCCTTGGGAATTCACATTCAAAGTAAAGTAAAGCATGTGGAGCACTTTCTTTAAAAGGGTTTTGGATTATCAGAAGAACGTGGCCCCTTTTCATGCGTTTGTCATGGACTCTGGCTTGTTCTCCAGAACCCAGTACAGCTCTGGCCAGGGAGTTTAGAAGCTGGTACTTGGCAGGCTTCCATGAACCTTATGTCTTTTGTTTGCTTGTCTGTTTGTTTTTAAAAATCGTTATTTAATTACATTTCTTCCCTATCTTTCCCTCCTCTAAACCTTCCCTAAACCTCCATTCTGTCCTTTAAATTCATGGACTCCTTTTTTCTTTAGCTGTCATTGCATACATATATGGATTTGCATATTCCTAATCTACCCTGTTCAGTCAGTGTAGTTTTACTTGTTCTTATGTTTTCAGGGCTGACCATTTGGCACTGGACAGCCAGCTGGCAGGCCCCCGACCCAGGGATGGACTCTCTCCTGTTCATTCCCAGGTTGACTAAGTTGGATGAGGTTCTTTGTGTAGGGTTGAGGCCTCAGGAGCCTTTCCCCCTTCCAGCTTGGTTTGCCCTTCAGTGGAATCAGCTCATGTTTGGGTAGAAATGTTGGTGAAATTTTACAGGTACAGCCTCTGATTTTAGAAGGAGATGCAAACTCATAGCCAAATCCCTGATCCTCTGGCTCTTCCAATTTTTCTGTCCCCCTTTCCAGGCTGTCTCCTGAGCCTTGGTGTGGGAGTGTTTTGTAGATGTATCCATCCACAGCTCTGTGTTTCAGTGCTTTCCTGCAGTGGTTTCCATCCATTGCAAAGAGAAGTTTCCTTGATAAGCAGTGAAGACTACTCATCTCTGGGTATACTTGTTACTTGTGAAGCAAAAGTCAAGTCAGTTCTAAGAGTGTGGTTATTTTTTTTTTTTCTGAAAGAAGCAAATGCTGTACTGGTTTGAGTGCGGAGCTTGGGGCGACAGGAGAGCCCAGTGCTAGCTTGCTGATGGTCAGTGCTGAGAAACATCCAGCAGTAATGCCCTCAAAAGGCTCCCTTCAAGAAACAAACCTCCTAAGTCATTTGTCCTGTTTGTAGGCTTTGGACTAGAGGGTTGCAGGATGGGGACGGGGTCATGGCAGGTATCGGCTCAGTTCGCTAGAAAGGCTGGTGAACTAAGAGCTTGGCCCATTGCTGCCGATGTTGCTAGGCCAGGCAGCATAGTCAGCATGTTGGTATGATCATGGCGTGTTGGCCTTGCTTCTTTCAATGTTCCATAACTGCCCTCACTTGCCAAATTGGAAGGAGGTTTCAAAGTGGCTTTTGCAGAAACACATGAGTCATGCAGAAAGCTGTAAAGGGAAATCTTCCCGCTTCCCTGCAGCAGAGATGCTCTGGACACAGGCACATAGCCCCTGTGCCTGAGTTTCTCATGTGGAGCATCTGATGATGACTGGGTCTGAGGAACTCAAGAGTGGAGGTATGAAGCTGGGGAGGGCTTCAGCTCTGCTTTCAGGAAGTCTTCCTTAAGCAGCTCAAACTTCCTGAAGCCACTCAAAGACTTTTTTTTTTTTTTCTGGAAAATTCATAGATCTCTACTTTCCCTGTTACACAACCAAATGTGAGAGATATCCACATTCCCTTCGACAATGTTTAACATCTTTTCTTTTCAATAACATTTAATCCATAAATAAGTATATTTTCTCTTCGTCAGAGATGGCAATGAAGACCACTTTTATATTTTATGGAGGCCGCTGGCATTGATTCAGTCAGTTTCTGAATCACTCATTCGGTTCTGACTACATGCTTATCAGATAGATGATGCTACTCTCTTCATTTTATATTTTGGGAAACTGAGGTATGAAAAAGTACCAGCCCAAATCACATAGCTAATAGAAGGTCCAAGATTATTCCAAAGACTATGGCTCCAAAGCCTTCATATTAAACATTATGTTCCTGTAAACAGAAATGTCTCAGATGCCAGTAGATTAGTTTTATTTGTGTTGCTGTAACCAGACGACTGTGGAAATCATTTCTCTGAAGAAAAGCTTTATTTGAGCCATGGTTTGTCTCTGAAAGTCTCAGCTCCCAAATGCTACTAAGGCAATGCAGAATGGCTTGATAAATGGTGCCAGAAGCATGAAGCAGGTCGTCATGGTGGACACTCCTCACCCTTCCAAGAACACTGGCCAGACACAGAAACACCTATAACCATTAACATTGGCCCTGGTGACCTGTTTTTGCCATCCTAGTCCCTAGACAGCGCTACCAGCTGGTGATCTAGTGTCCAAACATACCAGCAGGTGGGGGACATTTCAGACTTAAACCAGCAATGCGTAAATGCTCTGCCTGCTCCAGCCTGTACCCTCCATAGCAAGACCATCTCCTATCTATAGATAAAGAGAAAGGAGATTACTGGCATCTGTCCCTCTATATAGTGTCTAATTAAAGCTGTGCACCTTGGGACTTTTAAATGATGCTTCTGTATCTGTGTGATTCAGTCTCTTTGGTACCCAGACTTCAGGGAATATAAAATGTGTTGCTTCTTGCTCAGCACTGGACATCTCCCAGAAAGAGGATCAAACTTCTGCCTCCATGGCCTTTATTTTCAGGTTCACTTTTGCTTTCTGAAATTAATACATGGTATCTACTCAGATATCCCTTAGGTATTCTGATCCATATTTTAACCTATTGAATACTAATTGTTAGATACTCCTCAAATTTTGAAAGAGCATTTCATTATACACTCTTACTGTCAGAATATATTTTTTGATCCAAGATCAAAAGATCTAGTTGATGGTTCTGAAAAAAACTGTATATCCACACACTGAAGAATTAACCCAATCCCTGATCTCATGTGAGTAAGAAAAATCAACTGCAATAAGTCTTAAATAAAAACCCGAAATGATGAAACTCCTTAAGGGAAAACCGAAGAGCCCTCACACAGCAAAGGAGAGCACAGTAAAGACACTCTACTGAATGGCGGGAGGCAGTTCAGAGTTATTCATCTGACAAGGGTCAATAGCCACAACATGTGGTGGCTTATGTAATAGCCAAAAATTATTATCTTGTTTTTATTTGTGTTTTTGAAAACTTGAATAGGCATTTCTAAAAAACGACATGCAACGGGCTAGTATGTATTTGAGAAACCATCCAACATCAGTAAATATCATGAAAAACCATGAAAAATGAGGTGTCATCTAGTTCCATTTAGCAACTGTTTAGAAAAAATAGACAAGAAGCAATAAATGTTGACAGCAGTTGGACAAGAAGAAAATGCTATATGCTACCAGCTGACATCATTATAAGAAAACAATATGGAGGTCCCTCGAAATCTAAAACTAGAATGGCATATGACCTGGCCATACTCAGTACTCACTATATGTTTTGAGAAAATGAAATTAAGATACTGAAGAGATAGCTTCACCTCATGTTTATTATAGCACTATTCACGAAATTTTAGAATCAGCCTAAATGTTCAACAGTACATGAGTAGATAAAGAAAACAGAATACTGTGCATTTATTTAAAGGGTGAAAGCCCATCATCTGCAACAATGCGGACGAATATGGCACTGTAGCAGGAAACTAAAGCCTTTAAGAATTTAGCAACAAATAACGTACAACCTCTTCATGTGGGGAATCTAAAGCAGAGGAGAGTTTAGAGGTAAAGAGAGAAATCCCAGTTACCAGAGACTTGCAGGAAAGAGGATAGGAAGGGTAGGTATGGCTTATCAGTTCATGCAGGCTTACATGCTCATAAACGGGAAAGATTCTGGTGTTTTATGATATACTATACATATACATATGCGCAAATACGTTTACATATGCATACACATATGTAGACAAACCCAGAATATCAGTGTGTTAAATATTTCCCATGAAGAAATGGGAAGTGTATACAGTAAACTTTTTGTCATGCTTAAGAAATATCTGCAGAGGCTACATAAGAAGAATTGACTTGGCAATTACTTCTGGAAGTTCAGTGTCCTCACAGCATAGCATAGCGAGGGCTCTGTGTTAAGGCCCATGCCAGAGAGCAACAGTGGGAAAGCAGGCAGGAAGCAGGGGGAGCTGGGTAAGATGGGCTTGCCCCTCTTATGCTCTAGATCTCAAAAAGGCACATATTGACTATCTCATATCCCCAGTGATAATGTGGAACTTTCCACAACTCTTAGAACCACAACTCTGAAAACCAAGGCTCCCATCACAGCTAAGCACTGGGAGACATTCAAACCATACACAAGGAATAACAATGTACTGGTTAATGGGTACAGAAATGACTCACCTGATCATTGCACAATACATATACAAGTTGAAATACATATGATTCTTGTGTCACCAGAGAGCTTTTAAAATCCACAATATCAAGTTTGAGGTAAGTCACAATGGAGCTGACCATTAGAAGCAACACTTACTCATTTCCATGCTTAAAATGGGTGACTAAGTCCTCAGCCCTGTGTGGAGCACAGTGGAAGTAAGCTGGAGAAGTTCAGAGGACTAATCGCCCAGGTATTGTAATGTGTTCACTATTCTACAAAACATACCAGTTAGTTCAGACCTGAATAACCCTTCTACAAAAGGCTGCTTCCTCCCCGGTCACTCTGGGTTGTTTTCTTCCCACACATGTACATCCTTGAGTGGCACACAGTGACACTCTTAGAACTACAGACACACATCTACTTCTTGCTAGTTTTTTTAGGGGCTAGAAATAAAAGTATACCCAAGATCTTCCAGCATATTTGATAGAGATCACCCCAACGCCTACAGACTGTTAGAAAAGGGAAGTCACATCTTTACTAATGTGTCCACATGGATTCATTTTTTTTCTAAGCCATCCTTAATGAGTTCATTGAAATACCAGATTTAAAATCAAAGAACTAAAAATGGACCTGTAGAAAATGGATTTAAAATTTGTAAACTTCAAAATTCATTGCATTTGTAACATTAGCCTGAGAGCTAATATACCATGCCCATGAAATGTGTACTTAACCTCATGCAAAGCTATGTGTTTTGTATAGAGGCTCATCATTCACAGATACTGTCAGATGTGGTGGAGAGGAGCATGTGATGGATGAATGGTGGGTGGGTGGATAGATGGATGGATGGATAGATGGATGCATGGATGGATGCATGGATGGATGGATGGATAATTGATAATAGAGACAGGTAGATATTTTAAACATTGATGTTATATTTTCACAGCCATCCCTGTATAACTTTTTCACAAAGTTATAAAGATCTATCATTTTGCCATCATCAGATACAAGAAAGTACCATGATTATTCAGGAGCTTGGTAAGAAACGGTAACTACAAGGCACCATTGAATGCTTTAGGACAATGACATTTTCCAGTGTCAAATTGTTTGGCTTTATGAGAGAACAAAGAACATTAGTACAAGCAAAAATGAAGTCAGCTTGACCCTTTTCCTGTTGAAATTCTCAAGGGGCCTGTTTCACTGGTACCTACCTGGGGCAAAGTTGGCAAGTTCTGTCCACTTGATTTACACAGTGTCATCCCATTTAGGGAACAGTTGGCTTAAATCTGAGTGCCCTGGGAAAGCCTTTTAGAACATCATGTCTTCATAGACTACATTTTATCAACTGCTTCTAACCTGTTAAGGCTTTGAGTCTATCACCCTTTTGTGTAACTATCTGTACTTAAGTTTTACTTTTGCATTGAGACTGATGTGAGCAATTCTGCCAGACATCCCTAAATTGCTTTCCTTGGTCTTTCCAAATACTGCAAACATGAATACATGTTACACCTTCAATAATGAGCTTGAGTCTTGCCCTTCGGTCTTCTGGCTTCTTTCTGGGGTTGTTGCTGATACAGTTAACAACAGCAGGCACAGAACAAAGACAGGCAAGGTGCTGATGTGCCTCTCCATCTTCAAGAGCCACACCTTTTGTGTTGCTGTACATCATTTGCTTATTTATATTTAATGTTTTCTTGAGTGAGAGTTTCACTATAGTCCCAGTAAACCTCACAGTCATAGGGCTCCTTCCTAAGATTTCCAAGTGCTGGAATTAAAGTCACACGCATTCCCTCCCCTTCTAGCAAGAACAATGTCCTTTAAAGACATGGTATGGGCTTGGTATGGAGGCTCCTGTCTAAATCCTTGTACAGAGGTTGAAGCAAGGGGTTGTTGTAAGTTCATGGGGGACCTAATCTACAGAATGAGACTCTCTTTCAAAAACCAACAATAAAATTATGATTTCTCCCCCTTTCTCCATTTATTGCTTGCTTACTCACTGGGCATGTCTTAAGTATGGTCATTGTATTACATGTAAAATCCCACCAAAGTGAGTTAAAACGTGGAAGGAAGAGAGTAGTTAGAGAACCTTAACCTAGGCATTCACATGATGCTCTAACAAAAGAGATCTAACAGTCTCTCAGATACGTTTCTCACTTCTGGATTGTTACAAATATCTGTACTCCCTCCACTCACGTTATCTTCCCCAACTTTATTTTTCCAGACTTTTTTCTGGGTATCAATTGCATATTTAATCCAATATAGCCATTTTCACTGTTTCACACTAGCTTTAGGGTTTACCAATCGTGACTTTCTTCTAAGAGTCAAAGTCTGATTGGCTCAGCCTACTTTCATAGATAGCAGAGTCTAATGATGTATCCAAGGCAAGCTAGCTGCAGGTATTTATTTCGGAGCTGGTAGTGAGTGTGAAGGCATGTGAAGATGGAGACATGAAGCAGGGATCACCCTTTCCAGAAACGATGAGCTGTGTAGGGAAGCGGGAAACGTGTCTCTTGCACTCACACACAGCTGTGCAGCTTTGGGAAATGTGGGTGTTGCCCTCTTGAGCATACACCGGGCCCCAGCACCACTACCCCTCCCAGCCTACCACTCCATGTCTTTCATACGCTCACCCGTTTAATGTGAGCTTTCCTCTTTCTTCAGTCAAAATGCTCAGCCTGCAGTTTTCTGCCTCTTTGCTCTCTCTCTGCTTCTCTTCTTCCTGCTGCTGTCCTTCTTGGTTCTCGAGGCTGTTGGAAGCACCATGAGCTCTGGGACCCCTGGGCTTACACAGTCCCTCGGCTCCTATGCCAAAGAGAGGTAATGATTAATTTGTTGACTACAATTGACTACTTCATATCCCAGGAGTACACTAGCAAAATACTCCTCAAGCTTTTACTTCACATCTACACCCACATCTGTCTCTGCATACATGGAAAGAGAGAGGACGGAAGACACACCTGGGGATCTTGTGAAAGCTGGAGCTGACTCAGGAGCTCTGTGTGGGCTGAGCGTTGGCATGTTTCACAAGTTTCCAGTTGGTGCTGATACTGCTGGAAGAAGAGACTATGCCCAGAAGAACTGAGCATCTATTGTGGTTATAGCCTCTTGGTGGACCATCACTTAGCCAGCTTTATAGACCCTTCTATTGCAGAAATATACCTAGTATGTAGTTGATACTGACATATATTGACTGTATTTTGTTTTTTGTTTTTTTGTTTTTTACTTTTATTGATTCTTTGTGGATTTCACATCACGAATGCCAAGCCCACTCATCTCCCTGTTCCTTGGCATCCTCCCTCTGCCCTTGCAAACTCCCCAATAAAACAAAACTAAATTCAAAAGAAAAACCAAAACCAAGGAAAGTAACAAACAAGAAAAGAGTCTTGTCGTGGAAGCTGTTGTGTGGCCCATTGAGTCACAGTTTACCCTTGGTCCATTCATCTTTCCTTGCAAGTGTTCATTGCCATGAGTAATTGGTCTCACAGGAAATGCAGACTTCTCTCCACATGTTTTTCAGTGAATGGCTTTCAAAGAGTGCTAAGATACAAACAACTGTACAAAGCCCTCTGTGAAATGAAAATAAAAGAAAATGGTTCCTGTCCTTAAACAGGAAATGAGTTTATCATTATCTTTTCTGCAGTTTGTAACTAATTTTCAAATTTCACAGGCAATAGTGAGCCTATTTGTGCTACAGACATTTTGACCATGTATAATGTATGTGGCATTTCCCTCATATATGCAATAAAGCTAGTAAGATTATAATGCTCTTTTGTGTCCAATTCATGTATGGATACAGTATCCTCCCTGTAGGTAGCCATGACTGCTATCAATGGTAGTGGCTAAGTAACTATTAAAACAACCTCAGTTGTGCAACTATTTCAGTTTAAGAAACTTCATTCTCCTCTACCCTCTGAAGTCCATAAATTATCCCACTGATCAATTTCACTATGTAAGGCTTACCGGAAGCTTAATCCTAAAATCATTCTAGTTAAAGGCTAAACTTTATGCAAGCTATAGGGACATATACATGTAGTTGCAGTACTAGGGAGGCCTAAGCAGGATTGCACACTTTGAAACAGCTTGGGAAACAGTGAGTTACAAACCAGTATGGTTCACAAAGTCTGCCTCTGTCTCAAAGAAACCCCAAGGGCCAACCATGGTGACACATGACTTTAATCTCATCACTCAGGAGACAGAAGCTGGTGGATCTCTGAAAGTTCAATGCCAGACTTGTCTGCATACTGAGTTTCAGGCCAATCAAAGCTTCATAAAGATATCCTCTCTCAAAAAAAACAGAACAAAACAACAACATATATATATATATACATATATATATATATATGTATATATATATGTATATATATATATCTCCACCCAAAATAAAGCTTAAACATTAAGTAAAATGCATTTTAGAATTAAGCTGATTATGAAAATTACTGAATGCTTTACAACAGAAAGTCACAGCAATATATTTTCCTACCTTACAGCTACTTAAATCTAAAGTTTTGTTTCCCCCTAACTGTGAGCCTTCATGAATTTATTCCTTTTTCAGGGGTAGATACAAGATGACATAAATAGGTAATATGCTCATAGTGTTTTTATCATTTATAATTTCCTTCTGTCATTTTTGATGATCTGGGAAATGGATACATCCATGTTAATATTTATTTCTACATATGTAAGTCCACAGGTAAATAGAAAATAGGAGCATCATCTTTGGAAAGAAAGTAAGTTGATCATAAAAGCAGTAAGAAGTTGAGAACATAAGTTTTGACTTAGATTTCATTTATAAGTGACATGCAACTACATGGTGGATAACTTCTTTATATTTTGCCTGCTAAAGCCAGTGAACAGATGTTTTCTATACAAAGCATAAAAGTTTTCAATAGAGATAACCATTTATCCTAATTGAACATTGACTACTTTTGATTATACCTTCTGTGAATATATAGAATAAAACGAACAGGTCATCTTCATTACTTTCCAAATAGAGTATGGCAGCTTCAGTATGAGTTTACATGCTCAGGAGGAAAAGTTGGTGGAGGCAACAAGTTTGCCTTTTTCTGTGGACGCCATCTCTGAAGATGTGCTAAAAGAGCTACCCAAGGAGATGAGCACACAAGCCTGCAGTGTCCCTGGCATGCCATCAAGTACTTAAAAAGACTTTGGAGACAAACACTTGTTACTCTGACATCTCCTACATCCTGTTTCATTACCTATTTTGTTCAGCTGTGACCCAGATGTCAGCCAGCTGGATGTCTTCAATTTCCCCAGCTGGCCGGGGTCAGCTTGGTCTTTAAAATATAATTTAAGTGCACTCAAACCACAATCATAAGTACAGTGAGTTCCCTGTGCCCATCCCAGTAAGGTCAATGACGCTGGCAGAGTGTGTCTCTTCTAGATGCTCCCGAGTCTCTGCCTCAGCTGACTTCACACAGAACGGCAGTGAAAGACCCCATGCCATACACATACATTCTTGTAAATGTGAGATAGGTGGCACAGGTGAAAACATTTCAGAAAGCATGAAGATCTGCTGGTGTTGGCGGCAGCCTCACTAAACTAGAAAGCGATCTCAGGCATTGTAACTGATTCAGGGGCCCTTGAAGAGGAAAATCCGAAAATAACAGAGTGCACTGTGCTTGTTTCTTGTCCTGACAAGAAACACCAGCACTGCCTAACAACAAGAGAGGGAAAACTATGAAGGTTTAAAAGGGAATGCAAAACAGTAAAGTGATTGTAAAAACCTAAAACCTAGAAGAGTGTCCAAATGCCCTGAGAGGGAAGGCCACCAGAGTCCTTTGAAGCTGGTGAGGTGGGAATTCTAAAAAAACAAAACAAACAAACAAAAAAAAAAAACACCCTTTGCTAGCCCCTTAAGAAAACCCACCATGTAATTTCCCAGGTTCTGCCAGATCTATTAACAAAGTAGCTGCCATCGTGTTAATCAGCTGCAGTGATATGGGCATGGCTCTCAGTCTCTTTACCCTCCTAATCTTTCCAGAAGTTGATTCTGGCTTAGTTCAAACAGTACTCTGCCATGACACTCACACATGTCCTACTGCCCCACATTGCTTTCATGTGACCAAATACTCAGAGCTATCAGGTTTAGTTCTTATTTTGTTAGACTGGAAGCAATTCTGATTGGCAGAACTGTTTGCTGAAAGGGTGAGATATAGTTAATTTATCTTTGACCTTTTAAAATATATGTTATAAATTTCCTTATAGTCAGCAAAAACCCCTTTCATAAAATATTGCACAGAAAATCAGAATGATGCTTATTTTTAATAAGTGAAATGAGACTTTAGAACAAGAAATTAGGACTGTGTTAAAATTTGGAATGTACAGTGTCTTAGCCTTCGCCATCCTCTTCCCAAAGGTTGAATGACACAGTGGCAAGTCCTGTCTGCCATCTGCCATGCTATTATCTTATATACTGCTTCATTTGCAAATGTTTGTGTGTTGGAAGTATTGCTGAACTCCATAAACCATACACACACTTAATTAAAAATATTTTAAAATCTTGAAAATAAATAATAATAGCTTAAAGTATGCTGACATTGTTAAGGGCCTTACTCAGATGAACACGAACCACTAAATGGATGTAAACAAGATACATTTTAAGATATGTTTCAGAATATTCTGCATTTGCAAGAGAAGGTCAGAATGATGAATTTCTTCCTTTTAGAATTTCATTTGGATGACACAAAGCCATAGTCTGCACCTTGCTTTATACAGTCTCAACTGTCTTTCTCTTAAATGACATCACAGATGTAGAAGCCAGACATTGATGAAGGACACCATAAACATGGGTTTTACTGGCTTTTAACTTGAAAAATGTCATCACAGTTGAATTGAGGAATAATTATCGAATTTATTGAATCTATTGTGGTTTAGGCTAGGCGTATTTCATATAGAATGTCATGACATTGGTAGATAGGAAATGTAGTCCAACACCTCCACTCCCCTGTAGCATCAGACAGGTTTAGCTCTGATTTTGCAGAATTTTGTAAGAATTTCTTCCTTTCTTTCTTCCTTTCTTTCTTCCTTTCTTTCTTTTCTTTTCTTTTCTTTCTTCTTCTTTTTTTTTTTTTTTTTTTTTTTTTTTTGAGGCTATAACATGATATAAGATTCTTCTTGTAATTTTTTTCATTTTTTATTTAAATTTGAAACAAGGTTGTTTTACACATCAATCCCAGTTCCCTCACCCTCCTCCCCCACCAAACCCCAACCCAACCCCCTTCTGCTCCCCTGGGAGGGTAAGGCCTTCTATGGGGATTCTTCAAAGTTTGTCATAACATTTGGGACAAGGCCTAGGCCATCCCGCATGTGACGAGGCTGAGAAAGTACCCTCTATGTGGAATGGGCTCCCAAAGTCTGTTCATATACTAGGGATAAATACTGACCCATTACCAGAGGCCCCATAGACTGCCCAGTCCTCCTAACTAACACCCACATTCAGAGGGTATGGAGCTGGTTTCTCAGCATCAGACTGGGGTGCATGAGCTCCCCCTTGTTCAAGTCAGCTGATTCTGTGTGTTTCTCCAGCCTGTTCTTGACCCCTTTTCTCTAGCCTGGTTTTGAGCCCTTTACTCATCATTCCACCCTCTCTAACTGGATTCCAGGAGTTCGGCTAGTGTTTAGCTGTGGGTGTTTGTTTCTGCTTCCATCAGCTACTAGATGAAGGCTCTAGGATGGCATATAAGGGGGTCAACCGCTAATCTAATTATTGTGGAAGGGCATTTAAGGTAGCCTCTCCACTACAGCTTAGATTGTTAGTTGGAGTCATGACTAAAGATCTCTGGGATTTCCTTAGTGTCAGATTTCTCTTTATATCTATAATGGCTCCCTCTATTATGGTACCTCTTTTTTTGTTCTCTATTCTTTCCCTGTCCTCAATCTTCTGTTCCCTCAAGCCCAACTCTCCCCTCTTCTTTCTCCTAACTCCCTGTCCCCTCCCTTAATCCTTAAAAATGGATCCCAAGATAGCAACAAGCATCTTCCTTCATTAGTCCACAGGCAAAGTGGACCTCCAGAAGGTCAGAGGCATGTCTGTAGCCCTTCTCAGGAGGAAAAACAACTTCAGCAAGTGCCACTGCTCTGAGACATCTGCTTTGGTGGTCTCCTTCCTCGTGTGACTCTGCTATAATGGTTCATTCAACTAAAGGGTCAAACAAGGACACAATCCTAAAGCTTTCCCTTTCTGAGTCTTCAGAATTGTATCACACATGACCTATCATGGATCGTGGCTTCTGACAGTGCCTACACAGTCAATGTGGGCCTAGATTTTTAAGGAGGAGAGTTTTGGTCCTCTGACATTTGATTGGCAACTCTTCCTGCTGTCCACTCTACCTGAGGTCTGCAGTACTTCCAGACCATTCTCTTTGTACATGCATGCCCAGTTGAGACATTATCCACCTCCCTTCATCAAAAACAAGCACTTGCATCATTTGAGTAAGGCCATTAAGAATGTGTCTTAGTTTAAACTATATTATTATTTAAAGATTTATTTTTATTTTTTATTATATATGTATATGTGTGTGTGTGTATTGTGTGTGGGGGGGTTAATTTGATTTCTATTGCTGTGATAAAATACCATGAGCCAAAGCAACTTGGGAAGTAAAGGATTTCTTTCACTTATGGGTTACATCCCTTCATGAATGGAGGTCAGGAAAGAAATCAAGGCAGGAACCTGGATACAGGAACTGGAGAAGAGACCATGGAAGAATCAGCTCACTGGCTTGCTTCCAAGGCTTGCTCAGCAGCTTTCTTCAACAACCCAGGACACCTGCTGAGGGGGTAGCACAATACACATTAGTTATACATCAAGAAAATGCCCCACATACTTGCCTATGACGGGCAATTAGTGTGCAGCAAACTAATTCAGTTAATTTCCATAACTGACTTGTAATTATTATTTTAAAGATAAATGAAGGCATAGAAAGTCTAAACATTCTGATGGAGGCATTTTCTCATTTGAGGTTCTCGTCTCAGATAACTCCAGCTTGTAAAAAGTTGTCAAAGAGAGAAAGAGAGAGAGAGTAGATGTCTAAACACATCAGAAGAGGACATTGAGCTAGAGTTACAGGTGGTTGTAGGCAGCCCAATGAGGATTCTGGGGACTCCTCTGTAAGCAAGGTATATCCTTCTGCCTGCTGAACCATCTCCCCAGTCTCTTCCCTTAAAGTTTTGATAGGGACACTCTCTTCTCCAGTTGCAAGAATGAGTGCTTAGCCAACTATCTAGATTTTGTATTTTGAGATTTCCTTCTAAACATATTTTTCTTGACTTTTAAAGTTTACTATAGCTATAACATAGGCTTGCATCACATAGGCATCACAAAACGAAGTTAGGAAAAATGAAGGAGACACTTTCTTAAGGTCGTAAGACATTTTCCTCCAAGAAGGTTGTTTCCACTTCACAGGAAACTGCAGCACAACACAAGTACAGCTGAGAAATAACAAAACTGTCAAAAACCAAGAGAGTGTCAATGCCAGGGTAGAGAACCCTCAAATTTGTGGTAAGCATTGTGTGAGTGTGCACATGTGGAAACCAGTGGCCATCCCGAGTGTTCTTCATCAAGACCATCTCCCTCTTGAGACAGGGTCTCCTGTTGACTTGAAGTTTATTGACAAGGCTAGGCTGGCTGGCCAACAAGCCCTGGGGATCTGCCTGTTTCCTTCTCTCCAGGCTGGGATTATAAGCACACGTGACCATACCTAGCCTTTATGTGTATGCTGAGGATCAAAGACGGGTCTTCATGTATTCACAGAAACACTTTGTCTCCTGAGCCACCTCCCCACCTCCAGCCCTCATATCCCAGCATGCTCCTCAGGAAGATGGAGCTAGGGAAAGATAAATGTTGTTTCCTAAGTCTAAAAACAGTGGTTTAAGAAAATTTTTTCTAGATGTGCAGCAAATGAATTCAGTTAATTTTCCTAACTGACTTCTATTGTAGATACCATTGTATTTCTTATTTTAAAGATAAATGAAGGCATAGAAAGGCTAAATATTCTAAAGTCTGTTACTGAAAATGTAGTGATGGACTTCAGTGGCACTCTACATCTGAAGTCCAGGTACATAGACTATCTCTGTACCTTCCCACATAGCCTTGAAAATGATACACATGCTCTGGATCTATCAAGTAAACAGGATGCAAATGACACATTCATTAGGCAAACTTTTTTGAAAACTTTCTCATTTTCCAAGAGATGAACTCACCAGAGAACCTCCTCAGTGATGTGTAGGTAGACCTGTTTCCTCTGCTCTATGACAGATTTACTTTGTTAAGACGAAATTTACTTTCAGCAGCATCTACACTCAAAGAGCTAGTGCAAAGTGGAGAGAGGATCAAGAGTGAATATGTATCTTCATCTTGTCTGAGTTAATGCTTGCCTCTTCTATTCCAGATGCTTCATTCCAAACATCTATGCTGCGCTGTTCACGGCTGCTCTCGTCCCTCTCATGTGCCTCGTGGTGGTATTTGTGGTGTTCATTCATGCCTATCAGCTAAAGCCACAGTGGAAAGGTTATGACGACGTCTTCAGAGGACGAACAAACGCAGCAGGTTAGGAAAAAACTAATTTTGCGTTTTAGAAGTGGGAACTCCTCAAGGAGGGGAAATGCCATGGAGTTTTTTGTTTGTTTGTTTGTTTTTTGTTTCATTTTGTTGTTGTTTTTTGTTTGTTTTGTTTTTTGTCTTCTGGGCTTCTTGTTGTTTTGTTTTGTTTTTAAATGGTAGAGAAGGATGGAATTAGGTGCAGCTTTCAGCACTGAAGCCTTGAGTTAAGCTAAGCTCTGGTGTCTAGTGCTTACTTCTTCCTGGCAGCTCTGGTCCTGGGGGTTTTATTGCTGTTTCCAGTTTCCCTTAAGGTGTCACTGTTTAGGCCGGTGAGTCACTGGCTTCGGGAATTACTTCTCAGGCTTTCCCCAAGTTAGGCAATAACAACCTGCATTCAACCTGTGAAGTCATTTCACTTCCTGCCTATTCTGAGACTTCAGAGTCAGGCAGACCTCTGTGCTGCTCAGGAGCATGGGATGTCCCATGTGGCTGGCTTTCTGATCATGCTGACAGGCGCTTAAAAACATGTATAATCAGACAGCCTCCTAAGTGGCTACACATGTCTGTTACTTAAAAGTGCAACTCTTTCCAGCCTACATTGGCTTCCAGGGTGATTCATTTTTTCCCTTTGAATCTGGCTCAGCACAGGATTTATGATTGGGTTCTCTTTTCCTTGTCCTTAGAATAAAGTTCCCTAGGAATTTCCTTAACTAGGAACAGTGACCACACACCTATACACAGAAACAGTTAAACACTGGGGGTGGGGCAGGTACCCCAAGAGATTGAGGGGAAACTTTTGACCTGGAAGGGGCATCTCTTGGGTCAGTGATCTTTCCTAAGCTTCTGAAAATCTGAAGTCAAATGAGTGGCCATCTTGGGGTAATCAATCACTATTTAAAGGCTTGTCAGAATTGAAACAGAATTGAAACAATACAGGGGAAGCCCCTAAAATAGTGTCTAATGCTTCAAGGGTTCTGTAGCTATTGCCACTTAAAAGATGTGACTGTGCCAGGAGATAGCTTTCTAGCCCCTAAACTGCATCAGGGTGCAAAAACATTGTTTATGAACTACTAAGAAGAGCGCTCTCATGTGTGTTTTTTCATGAAATCTGTGGCATCTGGTATCTTGCCAGCTCTTCTTCCATGTCTCATTTGCCATGATAATGTGTGGGGAGAAGTATTTGTAGTCATGAATGGCCTTAAATTTATCAGTACAAAGGTAATATCGGATATAGAAGCCCTACTTTTTCTTGGTTCCTGGAATGTTTTCACTCAACTTGAGATTCATCATAGTAAAAGGCCCGCTATGTTTAGAGGGGGAAAAGGGGCTTTTGTTTTGTGTTTTGATCAGCTGTCTTTTGTTTAGTCACAATGGAAAAATGCCAGTATTGTTAGGTGTGGTGGCACATGCCTCTAATCCCAGAATTTGGGAGGCAGAGGTAGATCTCTTTGAGTTCAAAGCCCACCAAGTAAGTGAGTTTGAGGCTAGCCAGGGTCATGGAGGGACCCTGTCTCAAAAGAAAGAAAAAGGGCCAGTGTATCATTCTATCCATTTTATCCATGGTAATAATATGAAGACCTAACACAGCCAGCTAACCCTTTAAAGACCTGCTTCCCCTGGACTTCTTAGCTTTGTTCCACCACCAAGGCCATGTCCTGGTGATCCCTCGCACATTGAACAGATATGTGGTGGTAGATATACCACCACAGTTGTATCTCAACTAGGGAACTCACTCTACAAGGAAATAGTAACAGAAGCATGACGTTATGTAGCCTTTCTGAAGCAAAACATGCATGGATTTCTGATTCCCCTATTACTCTTGTTTGGTTTTGGTTTTTGAGACAGGATTTCTCTGTGTAACAGCCCTGACTGTTCGGGAACTTGCTTTGTAGACCAGGTGGGCCTCAAACTCATAGCGATCCACCTGCCTCTGCCTCCTGAGTGCTGAGACTAGAGGCATGTGCCACCACCCCCAGACTCCTGATTTCTCTCTCCTAATGATAATCTGAATACTTACTGCCTCATGCCTTGGCTCTTTACATCTTTCTCATCAGTTTCTCTATTCTAGTCTTGTTTTTGTTGGTTTATTTCTCTCTCCTAATGATAATCTGAATACTTACTGCCTCATGCCTTGGCTCTTTACATCTTTCTCATCAGTTTCTCTATTCTAGTCTTGTTTTTGTTGGTTTATTTGCTTGTTTTGTTTTTCCTGCATTTCAATACTCAGATGCCTGCGCTTCAAAACTATGAAGCAAATCAAATATTTTCACTTTCCATCTTTGAGGTTGAGGTTTCTCAGTGTCCAAACAAAAGTCTTGACTCTGAAGTCTACAAGAGCCCCCATAACCCTCTGCTCACCCATAAATGGGTACTATTCATCCTTCTTCCTGACCATGCCAACCTACTTACTTTTTCCTAGAATTTCGAAATACAGCTTTCTTTGCCCTTTAAGGAACCGTGCTAAATGAGATGGGGGACTTCTGAATGAGTGAGATGAAGAGGTAGATGTGGTTTATCACACTCCCAGCCCACATTCAGTTTAAAGTGGTGTAAACACAAGTTAATTTCTCTTAGTCTCACCCCATTCCCTTTTAGAAAGCCTGAATCCCTTTGGCATCACTTTTTCTCTGTGAAACTCTTCGATCACCTCTTTGCAGCATCACTACAAATGGGAATCATTCCTTCCCTGTGCCTTGATTGTCCTTATTTGTGTAATTATTACAGCCCTTGTCATAGAATGTGTCTGGGGCTTATTAGCTTTGTGTGGCTTACTTTATATAAATCCTTCCTTAAGAATAAGGAATAATCGAGATTCATTTATATATCCCCGGAGTCTTTCAGAGTACTCAGTGGATAGCAAGAACATGGTTGATATTCTTAAATAATTAAATAAGTGGGGATCTAATGAAATATATCAGAAGAATAGGCACTGATGCATCATCAAAAGTGGAATGAAAATGATTTGTCTTGTCGGTCTGTTCATCTGTATTCCATTAAAATAGTGTATATCTAGCACTCTTTTTTTCTCTGTTCTTGCTTTCTGTGTGTCTCAGAACTATGTTTGGATTTGCTCTTTACTAGTGCATTTGAAATCCACTTAATGTGCCCCATATATTGGAAAAAAAAAAACAACTTCATAACTTCATTCCTACTCTAATCAGGAACATTTAATATATTGCTTGAATCTTCTTATCAAAATTGGATTGTGCTGACCTTTAAAATATCCAATTAAGGTGGCACTGTAAATTAGTGTTTCACCGTACTACTCTACTCAATATAGATAGTAGCTAAAGATAACATATTAGCAAAAGAATATTAAAAATAAAATAAATATATCTCTGTGGATCAGAAACAGAGCAGAAGTATAAATTGCACATCTGAGCCAAAACCCTAGTATTTCCTGAGATCAGGAAGTTGTGGCTGCAAACTCTCATCTGCTCTGGTAGAAAAGTGGAACCTGTGAGATTCTAACCCATGGAGGGAAGATGCAGACAGTGGATCATGACAAAAGCCTGGGAAAGCTGCTTTGGCAGCTTCAGTTTGACTTAAAGCAACATGTCAACCCAGGGAGACAATTACATCTCATTAAATACCAGGGCCAAACTCTTCAGAGTTAGAAACAATACCCATGTAGCCATAATGTCACCATGGAAAACGAAGGCCCAAGACATCAAAATACTCTCTGAGGGCTTTGAAAGCCACAGGACTATTTAGGGGAGGCAGCAACAGAACCATTTCACTGTAAGGAAAATTTAGATCTATCAGCAAGCACTTGTCTTGTAGGATTGTGTGGTATACCTGTAACATGCTTTATATTATAGTATGCAAAAAAAAAAAAAAAAACCATTGGCTAAATGGATTGGAATCCCAGAACAGTCTACTCATGAGCTGTCTCCTCTGTGCTGTGTTCAGAGTTTACCTAAATATTTTTGAGACCCTTTAACAGACTCTCGTGGCTTCATGTAATGAGAGATCCAAAAGGAAATCACAAAGGAAATATACAGAAAAAAAGAAAGCACAGAAACAAGCCAAAAAGGCACAGTAGAGCCACCAACAGAGGAAGGGGATAGAGAACCACAAATAGTGTAGCCTGAAGAGATAAAGCTTGGAATTTTATGGACTTGGTATAAATACCTATGAGATCAATCTATTTATAAGGGCTTACTGAGAATCATTATCAAAATACTAACAACAGTTTGAACGTTGTGACTGTATTTTGGAAACCTGGATTGTGAGCAACTTTTTACTTCTGATATTCTGTACTCTTACCCTAGGTAGGCAAGTCCCACACAGGACTCCTGAGTCTTTGGAGTGAGCAAACGTGCTACTTGCTGAAAACCTAAGTCTCAAAGACAGCACACCCTCTTCTCTTTGTCTAAGCAAGTGGTGCCTTTCACGCCCTCCTGTCCACAGCATGCCAGAGATGGAATGATTTCTTTTTCCAGCACAGTCTGCTACAGTTCTAAACATGCAAAAACAGTATTACCTCCTAAAGTAACTCAGCTAAGAGTTTAATTACATTCCCCTGCATTATATAGTTAATACTAGCTTCAGACATTTTGGAATAACCGAAGGGGTTACATCATTTCATTTGGCCCTCAGTCTTCCACAGTCTGTAGAACTGTTCTCTGACACTTCTTCACAGAATACGTATGTATGCCTGACAAAAGGAACAATTTCTCCAACAACATGTCTTTGTCCTTACTGGATGTAGGATCATTGCGTATCGGTTCCTCACATCACACACTTTGGGTGACTAGTTTACTTCTGACATCCCTTAATTTCAAGCTGCATTCAAGTAAATTTAGTGAAATCTAATGGAAAGGTGGTGAGGAGAGCTGTCAGGAAGTGAAATGCCCTGGGAACTGCAGATAGCCATCTGCTACACCTTTCCTCCTGCGCTGGCCTGGAATAGCCTAACAGCATGGCTTAGAGGTCCTGTAGTTGATCTGCGTAAACCTGACTCTGGAAGGTCAGTTGTTCTCTGTGAGACTCACTAGCTTCCTCCTCCCCTCAGTAAGGTAGATGAGCTGCAAGAATGAGTCATAAATGTATACTGAACCAAATTTCAGTGTCTCAAATGGCATTTCAAATGAAGCCTATAATTTTCAGGTTTGGTTTTGATCTCGGGCAATGATAAACTGGTCTTTCCTTTCAGAATTATTTTAGAAGTCGATGACTCCTTTCTGATTCACCAGCCAGTTCTTATGTGATGAAAGATTCATGGAGCAGAGAGAGAAAATTAGCTGGAATGAAAAGAGGAAGTAGATGACTACAAGTCCTTCTGTTATAAAAAAAAAATCCCCACAGAGGTTCTACTAAATATACAAAATTGGAAAAGGCCTTGAATCTAAGGTCACAGCTGCCTGCACATACCTGATATGGTCTGTCCTCAGAGGATAAGCATACTCATAATTAGTACTTGGATGGGAAAAGTGGCTTGAGCCCAATGACCACAAACAATGAGACTGAACTATTTTAGTATGGTAATGGCCAGTTTCTTTAGTGGAATCATCATTATGGTAGAATACCACCAGCCCTCATAAGGCTAATTCTCTTTATCCTTTGAGTGAACAATAATAGTTAAGATAAACTTCCAGCACTGTGATGAAAATCATTGAAAACTTGTGATGAATGTAAAACATTTTATCACATCTTAAAGTTAAGTGACGTTTTTATTACTAATATTAAGAAAAAAAAAACCTCAAATAGAATTCCAAGAAACTCACTGAGAATAAGAGAGTAAAGAAATAGCTTCTAACATCCAAGATGGCTGACTGCTTACTTCCCTCTTTTTGGACATGGGTGCTCCTTTCACATTAAGGGGTAGTCTTCTTCCCCTCCATGAATCTGGGTTGGCTTTGGTCTTGTTTACACCAGTCTCATGGAAGTGATGTTGCCACACAATGGATCTGTCTTGTCAGAAGACTAACACTTTTAACTATCTTTACCTTGGAAACCAGCCACCATGTATGTTCAGTTATCTTGAGACAATCACACTGGTAGAATGACCAAGCTAGCCAATGGAGAGCTGGCACGTAAAGAGAGATGTTTGGCCAACATGCAAGGTTTTTGGAGCATCTGAGCCTTGGTTCTGGATATGTGTAAAGAAGCCATCTTGTATGATCCAGCCACAAAGAACAGAAAACATGCCAAGGGAAGCTTCAGGAATGTGGCAAATACCTTGATTTTCAATGACTTAGTTTTGTTTTATGTGGCTTTGTTGCAAATAGGTGAAACATTTAGATCAAGAAGCCTCATGTTTCTCATTTCAAAATTATGTATTGCTGCCATTTTAACTTTTGTTTGCAGAAGCACTCATGGTTTATAAGTACAATTTCAAAAATACCGTCAGATTTTTTTTTTTTAAAAAAAAAACTCAAGTGGTGTGGCTTACATTAAGTCCAAGAGAGTACCTTTATCTATAACAGCGCCTGTGTGCTTGCCTGGAATCCAGAGTGACCAACTCAACAGGTTTTCCATGGCCTTAGCAGCAAAGGCTTGCTTGCCGTCTCCTTCCTGTTTTACTGCTAAGAAGAAAATGAAAACACAATGCCTGGAGACCTACGGAAAACCCCAGAGCTCTTCTCTATACAATGGATGTCTGTTCTCTGGAGTCTTCGCAAGGGCAGCTCAGCCTTCCCACAGTTTGATAGTAGTTGGTGGGGAAAATCCCAGATGTTCCAGGAAACATTGTAGATGCTCCTCCTCCATGACCTCAGTCTTTGGAGATGCAGATCAGAAATCTTTGAACCCAAAATATGATGTGCAGCTTGTGCTTCCTTGTTTTTTTTTTTGTTTGTTTGTTTTTTGTTTTTGTTTGTTTGTTTTTTGTTGTTTTGTTTTATTTTGTTGTTTGGGTTTTTTGTTTGTTTTTTTCTTTTGTTTGTTTTTGCATTTGGAATTTGATATTAATCACTAAAGACTGCTAGACCATGGTTGGGGTATACCTCCACTGTAGTGTGCTTGCTATCACAGTCCCTAGGTTTAATCCCCAGTGCCATAAACAAAAAAGCAAAGATAGCCTAGAATGATAGCCTCAGTAATTCCCTATGCTTAGGAAATAGAAGGGTTGAACATTTAAAATTCTGCAAACCTGTATTTTCAAATGTATCCAAAGAAGTAGAGAGTCTATCCTTTTATTAACCAAATAAACAGGTTTTTGGTTTGTTTGTTTGTTTGTTTGTTTGTGTTCTGAGAGATTCCCAGGAAGTGTTTAGTCCTCCCCATCTCTTCCCAGATCCACTCCCCACTCCCTACCCACACAGCTTGTCCCTGAATATCTTTACCTCAGGGCATCCTTACCTCTTTATCTCTTACCCACTGTTACTTACTCACTGCTGACTGACGAAGGTAGCTAGCTCCCTATCAGATTACCAAACAAATGTACATTCTACTTCAGCAGACTTCATAAAGCATGCAAGAGTTGATGGACTGTGCCTGCCCAGCAGTGACAGGTATGAGATTCTGAGTTCCTTGTCTACTTCATGCTCATCATTACCATTAACGCCATTACCATGAAGATTCATCATCTCCCAGGCACTATGCTGAGAAGTTGTGCATAGATAAAGCTCTCATCCCAGACTTTTCATGAATCTCATGAAAAAAATAGTTATTTCTACAGTCAAACAAGACAATCCAGGCAATGCAAGACTGGGCAAAGTTCTATAGAGACAACAGTGTTAAATCATGGAGTTGGCATGAGGAAACATGGGTGTTACTGACACTCTGCTGAGCCACAATGGCTGCCACCACCTAAGCATTTTATTATGAAAATGTTCACTGACAATCCCTATCTGTAAACCTTAATTTTAAAAGATGTCAATAAAGATAGCCATTAGATTCTTCTCCCCTGAAAGAGCTTGAAGGGATCTTGTCTGGATCCCTTCGTATTTTTTTTATATCTAACCAAAACCTCTCTCTCTATTTCTATTACTGTAATACCCAGTTTTTCTCAGTATTCTCCTAGTTGATACAGTGTTATGCTGCTGGTCTGGGATTGTTTGATAAAACATCAGCATCTCAGTGTTTTCTAAGCTTTCTAGACTATACTAAGAGCCTGACATTTGTTCTATTTTCTTTATTAGTTTAATACTATCCAGTATGTAATTGGCATAATACCATGAGATCATTTCTTCAACATATTTTCCATAAGTCTCAGATATCCCCTCCCCTTTCTTTCCCTGTGATTATGCCTGGAGGATTTCACAGCTCTGGCTGCCATGCAGGATATCATGGATGGTAAATGTAAAGAAGAGGCATTTATTCTCACAGTCACAGGGTCTAGAAGTCCACAATGAAGGTGACAGCTGACTTGAATGCCTAGGACCATCTTCCTACTATGGTAATAGTGAGTGCTGTGCACTCACAGAAGAGAAAAAGAAATTCTTTCTGTGTTTCTCTTTCCAAGTCACCAGACACATTGTGAGAGCTTCACTGACCATGTAATGGTTCTTCCTGTAGACCCAGCTCTAAGTTACTACCATTCTGGGAGTTAGGCTTGCTACATGTGAACTTGAGGCTAGAAGATACATTCTACCCATGACACCTGGATCACATCACCTATCATCTCATAGCGCCACTGTCTAGAGACTGGTGTTCTTGATTCTTATTTGTCTCTATTCTGGACAGAAGCATTCTAATATGCAAATTGCCCTTGCCATTAAAATAATTGAATGGTGGCAATCTTGGGACTTTAAAGGAAAACCCTACTACTATTTTTTCAATGAACTTCACATACTTAAGCCATTCTTACATGTATGCAGTATAGTTTCTACCTATATGCAGTATAGTTTCTAATACATCTGGATTTAATACCACTACGCTCAGTATTGCTTTCTGAGTTTACTTATAGTACTTTCAGAGAGAATAGAGAGTGAAACTGTATTTTATTTTTAGTGGGCCAAGGGTATTATACGTGTTCCTAGACCATAGTGTGTTCGTGAAAGTCAGAGAACAACTCTTGGGAATCTGTTCTCTCATCTCATCTTGTAAGATCTGGGTATCAAATAGATTGTCAAGTGTGAGCAGAAGCACCTGTAACTGCTGAGCCATCTCACCAGGCCTGGAAATGATTTATACCTTGCTGTCCACCTTTGTGGGGCTTTGGTGGAGGGTTAACAGAAGATATAGTCTTTTAAATTGTGATACACAATTAAAACCAGTATACTTTTGTGGCTGAAGATGATTCTTAATGTGCATGACATCTCTTACTGACATGGTTGTACCCGTACATCATGCGTGACCAGAGAAGAAATGAAACATTCCCCGTTGTTCATAATGTACTTACCAAATTTCAATATATTTCCTTCTTGCTTGTCTCCAATTCAATGAAAAATTTAAATTTCAATTTTCCTGGTGGCATACTCCACTTTTTAGAAGGATTTATTCCTCTTCACTTATCTTTCAAAAGTTACCAATGAGTCATTGCTTTCTAATCCTCTGAAAACTCTATAAAACAGTTATTCCTGTTTATTGCTTTGATCTGGAAGCAGTTTTGAATGGATGACGGCACTCTTCCATTTAATTCCTGGCTAAGGGAAAGACAGTTCCGCATTTTTAAAATATGCCTCTCCAGAATTAGAATTTACACTATTGCCAATGAATGTATATAAAACTCATCTAGATAGCAGAAACACCAGATTTTTGAGCCTGTTTTCTCTTAGAGACTTTGTATTCCGACACGGTGGTGAGCACCTCAGCCAGCTTCTCCGCTATAGGCTGTTAATCATAGCTCTGCCAGGTTCTTAGTTGCATATTCCATTGTAACTTTTTCCATGAACTTTTTATTACCACTATTACTATTTCAAATCCTTTCTTCTCATGATTCAATGTTTACATTGCTTTTTATAGAAATAGGTCTTGAAATGATGGATTGTGTGGGTAGACTTTAAATTGATTGACTATTAAAATATTAAAGGTCAGATCTAGGAATAAAGAAAAGTAGCGTTATTACTACAAAAATAGAAACTGGGGATAAATCACCTGGAAATGAGCAATTGGATCATATTGGGGCACAATGGCTTTGCTCTAAATGCCATGCTTACTAGTTTACACATTGTAATACTCAAAGTGAGATAGGGAAATGGCATGTTTGCAACCCATTGTTTCTTGAAGAAAAGCTCACTATACCAATGGTGAAGTGTGAACTTCACAAAAAGCAGCACACTCTTTTGGGAGCCTTAGTTTAAAGGAAATAGGAGATACAGTAGTCCCTTCCCCCAGAAGGCTACAAAGATGGCATTTCCACTTAACAGGAGGCTAAAATATCTTCTCTTCTAACATCCCAGGACATTGCAGCTCTGCCTCCAAACATCCTTTCTCAGATCCCTCCAGTTGCCACCACCCTTTCCCCTCCACATTGTGGCAGGTGCCTGTTTTCCTAATCACCCTGTATCCTTGTCACCATTTTCCTTCTACATCTCACTCTTCACAGCCTCCCTGTCTTTCCCACTGCTTATTCCCATTAACCCTTGATCTACCCAGTAACCTTCTTTTCTCTGTACCTTTCACTGTCCTCTGAGAGAGTCCATTACAATTGGAGATTTCAAGGATGCTTGCATTTGGTCCTTTGATCTCCTCACCAGCTTGCCTTCCTCTTTAAGTATCAGCCAATCACCAGTCTAGTCTAAGCCACATGGTACTCTTTATTCTTCTTTATTTTGGCAAGGACCTTACAGTGATCCACCTGCCTCTGTCTCCCCAGTGCTGAAATTACTGGGCATGTAGCACCACCTTCATACAGCACATGTACCAGACTGCTCTGTGGTCATATTCTTCATATTCTTGAGGACGGATCTTTATGTGGGTGTGATGTTCATTTTCTGCATTTACAGACACAATTACTTAATAGCACAAAGTAATACAGAGTTCCAACAAAGAATAATTAAATAAAAATAATAAAAGATAAAGAAATACAGAAAGTAATTGTCAGCCAATTAATGGCTGTCTGCAATAGATACTAGTTTATTCTAATCAACCTCAACTGGGCCATATCGGTTCCCCGAAATCTTTGGACAACCTTTAATTGGTTCCCAAGTAATCTTTGAAGCAGAAGCAGGAGCCCTTAAGTGTTGCATGTGATGCATTCTGTCTATATAAGAAATGAACAACAGCATGGTGATACCATCCTCAGGTTTCCTTACTTCGTCTGCTCATTATCATTTGTCGTCTCCTGTTCACACTGCCCCTCCCTTCTTACCTAAGTAGCCACTTCTTGGGAAAGCCAGTCCTCCCATCTCCATCTTCCATCTGTTCTTTCTTCTCTTGGAACTAGTTTTTGCTGAATTTTCCACAGCTGCCATACAGTTTAAATCTCAGTCCTCTGGGCCTTACCCAGATGCACGTCTAAGGACGTGCATCGCTCCACACCACCTAAAAGAGCTTACTCATAACGTGGCTGCCTTATCAAGTTCCCGCTCTGCCTCTCCCCTTTCCTTCACCAGCAAGTCCCTGCAGCAGTTGGTACTCATCACCTTCTGTTGACTGCTACACCATAAATGTGACTCATTCATCACCCATGCCTTTGCACACCAAGCCCAGCAGCTTCTCCCTCATCTGCTTATCCTTAATTGCTCTGGCTTAAGTCAGGACCGATAGCCACCCCTCTTCAGAAAAGCTATTTCCCTTGTGTTGCTGATATTTTCACTTTCCTACTTACACCCTGCTAATGGTTCTTTCTTGTGAAAAAACTCTAGAGTGTGTATGTTCTCCAGGGATTGCCTCAGCTTTCCATATGTTGATAGCTAGTAATTCTGAAATCTGACAACTCTATCCCTGCTGTTTCCACTTACACACACACACGCACACACACACTTCTTATGTTGTTAGGATATATGCACGAATGTTTCCCTCAAGAAGTATGAGGAAGTCTCACCTGTCTTCATCTGCCTTGCTCAGTTCCTCTGAGCTCAATGATGTTTACCTTTCTCATTCTTTTCTTTTTGTTTTCATATCCAAGACACCTGCATAATTTCTCTCCCGCTATAGTCATAGTCACTCACATCTCTGGTTATCAGAACTGTAGCATCGGAACCTGTCAGGCTTCAGGAAGGAATTCTGATCTCATGAGTCTGTAGACTTACTGAATCAGAAGCTTTGGTGATGAGTTCCCTCTGTCCACCTTCACTTCCTGATGTGGAGTTCACTTCCTAATTTGGGGTACCACTGCAGTTCTGTCTCTGTACCTACTGTGCTCCACCCCCCACTCCTTACAATGGAGGAGTTGCTCTTCTGCCTTGCCTAGGGCCTTTCCATGCACACACTTAGACTGCCCCCATGCACTAATATCCTGGCTCTGGGCCTGCTTCCTCCCCACCAGCCTGTTTGCTTTCCTACAAGATTAGGCTGTCTTTCATGGGTTACCTCTTTTTCTCAGAAGTGTTAAATGGATCTATATTTGATGAAAAATCATTCTGCATTTGCCCTGAGATTCTTCTCATTACTCACTTCTGTAAACTTGTTACTGCAGCCAAAAGGAAGAATCCATTGGGATTCATAAATTTGCCCTTGCCCCTTCCTCTGTGCTGTTCTTATTCCTTTAGCCTCAATATTTACACATTTGCCTGCCTTCAGGGTTAAGACTGATAAACTTCCTTCTTCACAAATTCCTTCCTGACTCGGCTAGAGCTAAGCACACACACACACACACACACACACACACACACACACACACACACACACAGACACCCCAAATAACAGCATCTACCTTACATACCTGTCGACCAGTCTAGCCATGATTTGAATTTCATAGGCAATATTCAAGAGAATAGGGAAGAGGGATGCTAGAATTAAAATAAAAAAATAAAAAGGTTACATGTGACACTGACATACAGGGAAAGAAAAGTTTAATGATCCATTTTTGGATGCAGGTCACTGTGTTCAAATTATCTACTCACTAATAGATAAACGTTGTCAAAGCAAGTGTTAAGGCTTTTTGTTATGCTTCTTGTTTATGTTTGTGTAAGTTGGTTGGCTGTATTCGTATTATTTTCCATGTGTAAGTATTTTGCCTGCATGAGTGTCTTTGCACCCTGTGCACCATGCCTGGTGCCTGTGAAAGCCAGAAGAGGGCACTGGATCTACTTGGACTAGAATTACAGATGATTGTTAGCTGTCATGGGTGCTGGGAATCAAACCTGGATCCTCTGGAGCTGCCAGTGTTCTTAACCACTGAGCCGTCTCTCCCTCTCCCAGGTTTTTGTTTTTGTGTTTCTGAAATACAGGCTAACTGTCCTGGAACACACTGTGTAGACTAGTTGGCGGGAAACTCAAGAGATCTGCCTGCCCAGTGCTGGGATTAAAGGCGTGTACCACCATGCCCAGTGATTTACGATTTTGTTGTGCTCTGATGGCTTCCTTCCCATTAAATCCTATGCAGGGGTTAAGTTTGAGCTATTTTTTTTTTCTCAAAACAACTGTTTCCCTTTTTATTCTCTGAGATTGCTAGTAAGAATGTACATAACGATCCCTGCCCCCACTTCTGTGTACTGTACGATTGGACAATGGCAAGCCTTGATGTGAGACAGATGGCTCTGTGGTCAGTACATTCCCAAGGACAGCTCTGTGTGTGGGTGTGCTGTTCATTTTCTGCATTTACGGGCATAGTTATTTAACAACAGAAAGTAATACACCCAAACCTTTTGAGCAATACTGCATTATTTCTAAGGAGAGACAATTCCCCTGTAATCTAATACCGAATGGGAGGAGAGATATAATCAGACACACTGTAAAGAAACAAGGTGTGGTTGTGGTAGTGCTTCCCTTTGATTCCAACACTCAGGTAGAAGCATGCAGATCCCTGTGATAAAGCAGAGGAAATTAAAAAAAATAAATAAAATTTAAAATTGTATTTTCTGGTAAGATGGCTAAGGTACAAAGTTGAAGAAGCAAGTAAGTTTTGAGGGTAAACTGCATTTATCCAGACTGATGCTCTGTCAGAAAACAGGTCTGGGGACTGAGATTGTGACAACCCACAAAAGCATTTTCTTGAACACACAGTATTATCATTAGTGTTTATTTTTATGAGATGTTTTGTTACTTAACTCAAGACTTTGGCGTTGTGTTTGAGCCTGTTATCCTATTGACTGTTCTGTGATGTACGATCAAACTATATTTCACATTTAACTCATTACTAGTGGGTGCTTAGTAACTTAATTTCTAAACGTCATAAGGCTATCTAGTAAGATTCAAAGTAAAGACATGTTATACACTTCTGATGTTCTGACAGCTGTGTGTGAGAAGTTGCTGCCTGGTCTAAAGGACTGTTTCAAGCTCTTTAGCACTGAGTAAATGGTCATGTTACAAGATGAGGGTCAACCAGACTTCAGCTGCTTCCTGCTCTTCTACAACAATGGGCTAAGCCAATCTTCAATGGTTACTCAGCTGGTTCCCTGTTTGTTTTAGAATTCTGATGTCTAAAAACTTTTGTCACTTTCATTTGGCAAAACATTTGTAGAAAATTACTATTTCAGCTGTGAGCCCAAATGATCATTTCCCTTTGCATACTTCAGAGGAAGAAAACAGAATGTTTTGCCTTTCCTTGACAATCACAGACATAACTGACAGCTCCATCTCTACACAGCACAGTATTATCTGGCAACTTGGAAGTACATGGAATTACTCTAATAACAGTTTTTGCAAGGTTGGTGTGGGTATGTCTCACATAACTTGATTATTCTCCTTAGATTCAAAATTACAGCCTGCAAATTGAAAATTATACATAGCTTTTGCAAGGCAAGACCATAATTCTAGGCTTTCGCCATTTTTTTTTTCAGTCCATATAAATCACACTCAAAGCAGGAGTGACACTGGGATTTCCTTTAACACCCTAGCAAGCCCAAATTCTGCAGTGAGCAAAGCCCTGAAGGCAAGGTCCTCAGCAGAACTTGAGACCCTGGGGAATAGACTCACATTCCTTCAAGCCTGAAAAATAAACTAGTAAATAGCTAATGTTGGCTTCTGTCCTATGGTCCAGTATGTCACCTGCACAGCTCCTTCCTTGCCAACCCTCACACAAACGTAAGTATCAACTATCTATGTCTAAAGATGCTAGGTGTAGGCCTACACTAGGAATATGGTCATTAAGGCTTCCTTCCACTAAGATATACTATGATCTCCCTCAATTCTTGTTTAAAAATTTATGGACTGTGTGCCATAAGGCCATAAGCCATTGGTAAGTCCCATTATCAATATATTTCAAGGGGAATGAGATGAGATAAAGGAGTATGGCATGAAAGCATAGGGTAGACAGAAGGGAAGAAAACAAGCTAGGATGTATGAAGCTTTTCTCTCAAGAATGTGCATTTCTGAAGGGTGGTGGTGCACACCTTTTATCACAGTACTTGGGAGGCAGAGGCAGGCAGAGGCTAGCCTGGTCTACAGATTGAGTTCCAGGACAGCCAGGACTACACAGAGAAACTCTGTCTCAAACAAACAAGCAAACAAACAAATAAATAAATTGCAGTCCACAAGCATTGCTTTCTGTTATTTGTGGTAGTTGAGTCCCAAAATCCAGGAATCGATGGCAGATCTTACTCCTTAAATGGTCTTGGAATTGGCATATGGAAATCTTAAATAAAATAGACCAAGTTGGGGAAGTGGTCAATGCCTGTCACCCCCTTTCTCTCACCCCTCCCCCCCCACTTCCATTAAAATGTAAGTAATTGGGCTAGCAAAATAACCTAAAATTTAAAGGTACTTGATGCTAAGCCTGAAGACTGAGTTTAGTCTCTAGGTTGTCCTCTGGTTTCCACATGGGCCTGAGAACATGTACTCTACCACACCCAAAATAAATAAATAAATAAATAAGTGTAATTTAAATTAAAAAATAATCATAGGGATCTGACGTAGAGGTATATCATTAACAAGTGGCTTTGCCTACAAAACACAACCATAAATTCTTCTGATATGCTTTCTCTGCACTTTAAATCCCTTCATCCCTGTTCCTTCCTTCCTCCTCCCTCCCTTCCTCTCCTCCCACTCTATGTCCTTCTGTTTGTGTGTGTGTGTGTGTGTGTGTGTGTGTGTGTGTGTGTGTGTAATAAATACTGGCCAGGTAAATTTAGCTATCTGTTCTACTTTTAACTGTATCATAGCTAATTATACAAAGACTTGAACTACAACTTGGCTTTTGCTTACTAATTTAACTAAGTTTGACCTCCCCCTTTGTAAGCAAGGTGCAGAACTAAGCATTTGAGAATGTTTTCATGGGCTTTGTGCAATAAAGGATTTCCCAAAGTGCAAATGTATTTAGGATGACCATAGAAAAAGAACCAACATAGAGAGACAAAAGATAGGTAAGTATGTAGGTAGGTGGGCAGGTGTCGTAGGGTTTCTATTGCTGTGAAGACACATCATGATCACAACAACTCTTACGAAGGAAAATATTTAATTTGGGGGTTTATAGTTTCAGTGGTTTAGCCCATTACCATCGTGGAAGGACATAGTGGCATGTTTAGGACTTGTGGTTAAAGATTAAGAGTATAAGCTGACCAAATGTGGTAGAGATTGTTTCTGTGAACAATTTCCAAAGCTCACCCATAAGTGTTAGTTTTGTATGTGAGCTTAGCCTTTAACAGCTAAGCCATCTCTCCAGCCCCACAAGTGTTATTTTTAACCCATTCCACACAGTGGCCCAATGCTGACTGGCCAGTTCTGGGACATGAATGCCTTGCACTTTTTTTTTTTTTTTTTTTTTTTTTTTTTGTAGGCCTATGTGCTTCTAGGCATACTTGAGAGCATGTGTGAGTGCTTGTGTGTTGTGGAATCGGTGCTAATATGGAGTGCTGTGTTCTCAACAAAAAGTGAGTCAGACCAGACCACAGAAGAGTCCTTGTATCCAAATATCTATTAATTTCAGAATAAGAACCATGCTTCAGAGAAAGAACTCTTGATACTTCTTTTTTTCAATTTACCTGTTTTCCTAATTTAAATGAGTCCTCTGGTGGGGAGAAAAACATAAATATCTTAAATAAAACATATAAGTACTATGTTTTGTTTACTGTTGGTGGACATTTGGCTGTTTCAATTTGGTTGTTGTTACTGATGCTGCTATGAACATTGGTATACAAGCAAGTGTTTCATCCCTTACCTTCACTTCTTAGGGATAAAACTAGGCATGGGAGTTTTGGATCCTATGGCAACTTTCTGTTTAACTTTTAAGGAACCACTGAACATTTTCCACAGCAGCAACACGTGACATCCCCATCAGTGGTCCACAGGACTCCAATTTATCCCCATTTTCCTACCTACTATTTTTCCATTTCTTGGTAACAGCTATCCTAATGAATATTAGTTATAGCTCTTGTAGTTGTGTGTTTTTTTTCCTACGTTGCTCATTATATTGAGTATATTTTCACATGTTTATTGGCTATTCTTATAGTTACTTAGAGAAACATCTTTCTCAGCCCTTTGTCCATGTTGAAGTTGGAGTATCTGGCGGTTTTGCTGCTGCTGTTAGGCTGTGGACATTCTTTGTACACTGTGCATGGCATTGTTGTTTATATAGATCTCCTTGTTCTTTGGATAGAATGATGTGTTTTTAAGGTCTCTTTTTATGGAGAACATTTAAATTATGCTATTTTATGTTAACAAAGCCATCTCTAAATATCAGTTGTCTCTAACATTACCAATTACATCTTCTTGGACAAACATTGGCATATAGGCAAGAGATAAGTTACCAGTAATTTATTATATACAAAAACCCAGATTAGTAATTGTGAAACTAAATTTATTTCCATTAAAGGGGACATTAATGCCCAGCTTGCCAAATTAAATTCATGGTACAATGATAACCATTTAGCAACATGCTTCTCAGCATCCATCCCCATCCTCTCTTCTTCTTTTACTGAGGCTCCAGAGAATTTAAAGGGTGTCTCTTCAGAGGTAGATGAACAATAAAGCTGTTGAAGCTTGAGTTTCAGAGCCTCTCACTTGGATGGGCGTCGTCTGAGACGTTGTAACCCAATTACAGACTTGCCATTTTTCCTTTATAAAGAACTACCCCCTCCTCCAGTTTTATAGGCTTAAATCCCACGAACTCCAGATGTGCCTTTGGATGTTTCTTCCATCTGAAGTCCTTGTTTAATTATTGTTGCTCTGCTGCAAAGCCAGCGTGGGGTCCTTTGCTAAATGCAGAATTATTTATGACAGGCTTTCTTCCTTGCAGAGTTTCTGCTCCAGAGTGCCAAGCTACCACACTCTTAACAGAAGGAAATGGGCTGTGGGTATCTCTAGGCAGCAGCCCCAGCATGGTCTGTTAACTTTCGCTCTAAGTGCTATCGGCACATAGTACTTGCTTGGCTCTAGGTACTTAGAAGAACATGTCAGCCAAATTCTGGAACCACAAAACCTAGTTGTGCATATAAAATTGTGCAGGTCCTTTCATGCTCTACACAGAACCACAGATAGAAACTTGTGTTTCTCCAGTAGAAGCTAAGCTGTGATTTGAAGAGTTGATAAATCTTTGACAATTAAGCAGTTTCCTAGGCTCATCGAGGCCTTCTGACTCTTTTCATAGAATTTCAGTGGGAAAATAAAAGAACTTAGTTTAAAATTTAAATCAGAACATAGTCTCTCTTGTTTAGCTACAAGTCATTAATGGGAAAAATTATCAATCTACACGAACACGTTTTGTATTATTTTATTTTCCCAGAAAGTTATAATCACTCAGATGATTTATAAGGGTGCATCTGAGCAAAATATCAGCATAACCCTTGGTAAGGCCTCCTTCTTTAAAAAGAAATAAATCTGATTTTTCTACCTCTTGCCACTTCTGTCTCTTTCTTGTTTTATTTTTAATTTTTAAAAATAGAATTGATTTGCATGCTTTCAAAATGTCATTCACAAAGAAGTTGGTGATTTTTTTAGTAATCAATTAATTTAGCTTGTTAAACATGATTGCAAAATTTCATTTCTCTAGTGAATTCTTCCTAAACAGCTTAGTATTTGAATATACCATTTTTAAAATTTTTATTTATTCTTCTCTCATAAAATACATCCCAACCAATGCCTCTCCTCCATCTATTCCTCCCAGTTCCCCCACCTTCCCATCTTCCTCATATTTATAACCCTAGTTTCCCCCCTAGAAAAGAGCAGGCTTCCTAGGACATTAACTCAACATGGCACAAGAAATAATAAGACCAGGCGCAAACCCTCACATCAAAGCTGGGAAAAATAACTCAGTAGGAGGAAAAGGGTCCTAAGATCAGGCAGAAGAATCAGAGACACCCCATTCCCACTTTCAGGAGCCCCCTTCCCCCATCCAAAAAACTTAGCAAACCAACCACAACATGTATGCAGTGTTCCTAGGTCAGGCCATGCAAACTCTGAAATTGCCACTCCAGTCTCTGTGAGCTCCTATGAGCTCTGTTTAATTGACCCAGCCAAGGCCATGCCCTCATGGTATCCTCAACACCTCTGACTCCCACAGTTCCTCCACTGTTCTTCACTAGGGGATCTGATGGAGACCTTCAACCTGTCTTTTTCCACCTAGTGTTTGGTTGTTGGTCTCTGCTCCCATCTTTTTTCTTTTCCTTTCTCTTCCTCAACAATTGCATCCCAAATCCACTAGTTGGTTCAGAGCAAGGTTTGCATGCACCAGATGGTACCCAAACATTGGCTACCAGAACACAATCACTGCTTGAGGTCATTTGAGTGCATCATAGGGTGCTCTATAGAATCCAGAGTGAGTTTGGAAGCTCTCTATGCATGGGTAAGGATGACAGCTATAAGCCAAACAGGGAAGTGCATAGAGCAGTTAAGATTATTGAAAATATGGGGGAATGGACTGCTCATTGACAGAGGACATAGTCACAAAATGTGGAAAGGGAGGAAACCAGAACTAATGTTTGTGATGTGGCAAGAAAAAGTATTGACGCGAACTGAAAAACTTCTTTACAAGAGTGACACAAACACTTATAGTTGTTAGCCCTACCATTGTCTTACTTTCCACAGTTTAATTTCCCTATGATGCTAAAACTAAAACTGGAAATGAGCATTTCACAAGTTTTAAGTTACACATCATCTTTTTTAGCACAACTAAATCTCATGCCATAATGATAATGCAGACTGAGACACAATCATTCCTTTGTCCAGTGTATACCCTACCTGTTAATTAGCTACTTAAAAGCTATCAATTGACTTCCACGTCAACTGCTCAAGTATTACATTTCTTGGGTTCAAATAACACTTAATGGTGCCCAAAAGTGTGAGAATAGTGATGCTGGAAATGTTCATGTGCCCCAGGGAAGCCACCAAGTATTTTCCTTAAGTGATAAGGCAGAGGGTCAATATTATCAAAAGCATGTGCATACTATGCACATTTTCAGACATGCATCTGGAAATGTATCCTCTGAGAACCAGAAGAAACAACATCATGAAATCATGAAATAATCTGAAATTACCCACTAAAGTTATCCTCTACTGAGAGAAATACTTTTATAACCATAAGTATCTTGTATAACAGGAAATTACTTTAGGTATGAGAGGGAATGAATGCATATATGATTGATACAGGGAGTGAGAGAAACAGAGAGAGAGAGAGAGAGAGAGAGAGAGAGAGAGAGAGAGAGAGAGAGAGATTGGTTACTGAGACACCTTAGGAGTACCAAGAGCAAGTAACCTTGTCTAGCTGTTGATCATACAGAACATGGTATCCAAGTACTATTCTATCCTAAAAGGAATCACGACTAGTGTACAGAATGTCTGACATATCCTGGACCCATAACTAAGCAAGTGCCAATGGAATGGTGAAGACATAGGAAATGGAACAGAAGCCACCTGGACAGGGCTATGAGTAGGGGCAATTTAAACATCAAAATAAATACTAATGAATGGCAGACCTATAAATATAACAGGAATCTCGGAGTCCATATTATAAAACTGAATAAACTAAATATTCGGTAATAGAAAGAGTATTTACATAGTTTCCAAGTAATGCTACTCAATATACTTTTGAATTACAAAGGTTTTTCCCTTAGAGAAGGCTAATTTTAGAGGCCAGTCTATGCAACCCTCCAATACATAGGTGACCAAAACAAGCATTTTCATTGATGGGACAAATCGAGTTCCTGTGTTAAAATAATGTATACATTTGCGGTCCAAATCTAAGCATTACAAATCAAATAAACCCAAATCTGTGGTACTTGTCCTAGCTTCACTCTTGTTGCTGGGATAAAATGCCCTGACCAGAAGCCACCGGGGTGGGGGTGGGAGGAGAAAGGGTTATTTTAGTTCACAGTTTGTTATAGTGAGGCAATTAAGGTGTGACTTAGGACAGCTATTCCCATCACGCCCACACATTTACCTGCTCACTTGGCTGCCTGTGTTCAGTTTGATTTCTCTACTCGTTTTTTTTTTAAATTTTTTATTTATTTAAAAGTTGTTTTCTTCATTTTCACACACCAACCACAGTTTCCCCTCCCTCCCTTCCTCCTACTTCCACCCACCTTCCCCTGACCCAATGCCCCATCCACTCCTTAGTAAGAGTAAGGCCTTTCATAGGGAGTCAAGCAAGTCTGGCATATCAAGTTGAGGCAGGACCAAGCCCCTCCCCCTTGTATTGAGTGTGAGAAAGGTATTCCTCCCCAGGAAATGGACTCCAGAAGGTCAATTCATGCACTAGGGATAAATCCTGGCCCCACTGCTATTGGCCGCACAGACTGCCCAAGCCACACAACTGTCATCCATATTCAGAGGGTCTAGTTCAGTCCCAAAGCAAGTTCCCCAGATGTCAGTCCAGAGACCGTGAGCTCCTCATAACATGGGTCACCTGTCTCTGTGGGTTTTCCCTCCTGATCTTGACCCCTTTGCTCATAAAATCCCTCCTCCCTCTCTTCGATTGAACTCCAGGAGCTTGGCTCACTGTTTAGCTGTGGGTCTCTGTATCTGTTTCCGTCAGTTACAGGATGAAGGTTCTATGATGACAATTAGGGTGGTCATCAATCTGATTACAGAGTAAGGCCAGTTTAGGTACCCTCTCCACTATTGCTTAGATTCATTCTTTTAGGTTCCTAAGAGTTTCCCTAGTACCAGAGGTCCCCCTAACCCCATAATGGCTCCCTCTATCAAGATATCTCTTTCCTTTCTCTCCCTCTCTGTCCCTTCCTCAACTCAACTATCCCATTCCCTCATGCTCTTCTCCCTCCCATTCACTCCCCCCCCTCCCTCATGTTCTCCTCTCCTAAACGCCCCTCCCCCTTGCTCCTAATTTATTCAGGAGATCTTATCTATTTCCCCTTCCCAGGGGCATCCATGCATGTCACTCTTAGGGTCCTCCTTGTTACTTAGCTTCTCAGGGGTTGTGGATTGTAGCCTGCATATCTTCCTGCCTCTACTGGCTATTGCCCAAACAGTGTTTTATTCATCAACCAATAAGAGAAGCATATATACAGAAGGACACCCCCATCAGGTTATCCTTTTCTTTATGTCTAATATCCACTTATGGGTAAGTACATACCCATACCGTGTTTGTCTTTCTGGATCTTGATTGCCTCACGCAGGATACTTTTTTTTTACTAGATCCATCCATTTGCCTACAAATTTAAAGATGTCATTGTTTGTTAAGACTGAGTAGTATTCCATTGGGTAAAGGTACCACATTTTCTGTATCCTTTCTTCAGTTAAAGGGCATCTAGGTTGCTTCCAAGTTCTGGCTATTACAAATAATGTTTCTATGAACACAGTTGAGCAAATGTTCCTATGGGTTGCAACCCTTTTACAGGGATCACCTAAGACCATCAGAAAACACAGATATTTACATTACAATTCATAACAATAGTAAAATTATAGTTACGATATAGCAATGGAAATAATTTTATGTTTGGGGCCATTACAACATGAGGAACTGTATTAAAGAGTTGCAGCATTAGGAAGGTTGAAAACCACTCTCTGATATAATCCAGGCCCCTTGCCTTGGGAATAACTCCAGCAAGAGTGGGCTGGGTCTTCCCCACATCAACAAACACTAGTAATCAACACAAATCTCCACAGACTTGTGTGTGCACAGGCCAACCAAATAGGAATAATCTTCCACTGAGCATCTCTTCTGATGATTATAAATTGAGTCAAGTTGAAAGATAAAAGTAACCATCACAGTAGTCTAAAAGAAAAACTACCATAACCAATAAATATGTCAAAGGCAAGGTCTCAACCATTTTTGTTAATGGGATCACAGAGATATCAACTATGCAGTGCTGGCCCTAGCTGTACAATGGAAATAGTTTCAGTAACTGAATGGCATTTGTGAGATGGCTCCATGTGTAAAGGTGCTTGCCATGCAAGCCTAATGGCCTGAATCGATCCCCACAACCCACTGTGAAAGGAGAAAATCAACTCCTGAAAGTTGTCCTCTGGCTTACACACATGCTATGACATGCATGTGCCCTTACTCAGGCATACACACAAAATGCATACATACATACACATACACCATACATAAATATATATATGTATGTATGTGAGTATGTGTATATACACACACACACACACACACACACACACACACAGTGTGAGAATAAAATACTGACTTGCATGGTACTTACTTTGGAAACCTTTAGAACATCTGCAGGAGAGCATGGTGGGCAGAACCAAGATGAAGGGAGTTAGTCCCTTCATCTCCTCTTTTAACCTTCATAGTACATTTTGTTATTGTCTCAGGGAATCAAACGCACGCACGCACACACACACACACACACACACACACACACTTTAAAGCCACATTGGGGGGGTATGCTCACGGTGGGGGGGGGGGCTCAGGGCCACCCCTCACCCTTAAGGAAATCTAGGGACCTTTGTACTCTCTATGCCACTTCCCACACAGTCCAGCAGGTGGTAGCCTATGCAGGGACAAATCTCTTTCTTCCCCTTCCCCAAGTGACAAAAAGACCCATTTGAAAACCAGGCACTATGTGGCTCAGCACTGAGCCTTCCCTTCCTCACACAGAAGGATTTCCTAGGCTGTCTTCTGCATGTGTATTAGGATATAAGCCACCTACCACAGAAGGCGTCCGAAGTCATTTCGTGTTCATGTATGATCACATATTGTCACATGCAGTATTCCTAACCTCAATTTTTTTTTGTTTGTTTTCTTTGTGTTTTCTAGAAATTCCTCTGATTTTATATCTCTTTGCCCTGATTTCTATGACGTGGCTTTGGGGAGGACTGCATATGGCCTACAGACACTTCTGGATGTTGGTTCTCTTTGTCATTTTCAATAGTTTGCAGGTAAGCCAGGCCTTACAAGGCAACACCCATTTAACAAATGCAAAACCCAGGTGTCAGTGTTCAAAAAGTAAGAGTCTGCATACAGATGAGCTTGTGTGCACAATGACAAAATGTTTTAGAAAAATGTAGAGGGGGGGGCTAAATAGCTAACATTTGAAATATGTCTGGAATTCCAACTTACCCATCATGTACGCATGAAAAGGAAAATGTTTGTTTCTTTTCAGCAATATTAACTAACTGCAAAAATATGTTCTTTATAGGTAGTTATAATCAGATAGCAACCGTGTAGGATTGATGCACATATATGGGCCATAGCTGTGTCTAGACATTAGGTCAACTAAGCCATGACATGGATGTTTAAGCAATTTCCCCTTCAACGCTAATGTTTATATGTAAGAATATTTTAGTGACTAAAAAGGATTTGGCCCATTCTTGAGTACAGTAATGGCAAGTTTCAGTTAATTTTATGAATATGTTTGGGTAGTATGACTAAAAGCTGTTAGTGCTTTTCAGTGCTTTAGTTAAGTGCGGAAATGGTTCATCCTGAAATTATCAACTGGAGCAAATGAACATGTTTTTCTAATTGTCCAAAGTGAAAAAGTCCCTTAGTCTGAAATAATGCAATGAAATTACCAAGAGTACTTTTACGTAGTCATTACTCTGTGCACCCTCTTGTCACAAAGGTATGTGTGCCTATATCCATACAACAGAGTCATAGCACACAGATGCAATAGGAGTCAGTGGTAGAGCTTTACCCTCCACACAAGACACGTGGGCCAATACCCAGTCTTAAAGCAGAAGAAAGGGAGAGGAAGGGAGACAAATTCTTTAGTCAGAATATAGCCTGCATGATGGCATTTCCTCAAAGTACGTTACCTGGTAAGGAAAGGAAACCCATACAGTGACCTACATGTTTGGAACATGTAGGACCGTGGAGTATGCACACTGCCAGTACCTAGAGAGGACAGCCGTAGCCTGTAGAAGGGATGGCTGAAATGAAAAACAATTAGCTATGAGGTATGCTATGGCAAGTGACATTTAAGTAGAGTGTTGTGAGAACAGAGTATAGGGCCATTTCCCTCTGCCTGTGCCAGCATGTAATTGATATGCAAAAGTAAACTATTGGGTTAGAGGCCCTGCCTGGCCACCTCTGGATACCTGTGCTCTAGCAGAAATAAGATCAAAATCCATACTGACAGCCCGCTGTTGTTATGTGACAAAACTTTTCCTGGGGAGACAAAACATACTCGCCCCAGATAGGCAGCCCACGACAGACCAAAGCACAGATACGGCCATAGTCTAACTCGGTGAACCAATGAGTTTTATTTGGGTTACTTAAGGAGGGGATTGGGTGAAGCTTACTTACAGCAGCAGAAATGACTCAAAGACAGTTGGATCAGCAACCCCCCCACCCCCAGCATGGGGACAGCTCACAAAGCTGGGAACATGGAGCACACCACACAGCCTGCAGACAGCTCAACAGGATGGAGAGTGTCCTTTCCAGGAGACTCAGTGGTGTAAACTCTCCAGGCAGCCCAGCTGGTTTCTGCTTCTTCCAGGCAGCTGCTCTGGATTCAGAGTTCTCTTTGGCAGCCCAGCTTGTGTTCTGGAGTCTTCTTGCAGCAGTACTCCATTTACTCTGTCAGGGAAGGGCCAGGTGAACCTGCTCAGTTCGTGGGACCTCTTGAAGCTGGTTTTGAGGGGTTTAGTTTCCTGTTTAAGGGGCTCCCTTGCAGGATGGAATGTTGTGATCTCAGAGAAAAGTGTTACACAATACCTGCATATGTATTTTATTTCATGGCTGCCCAATGCTATGCAGGAGTGATTCAGATTTTTAAATGCTTGCTGCAGAACCTTAAAATTGAGAAACATTAAGAACCCGAATTTCTGACTTGTGATAGAGCAGTGTTTGCATGGCGGCAAGTCCTGAGAAGGAGCCACTTGTGAGTTAGAGTATGCGATCTCATGTTGTACACGGTGTACCTCATTGCTCACATCCGAGTCCATGCTTTTTAGACAAATGAAGAAAATGTGGCTATAAATGGGCTGTTTCCGGCTGAGAAAACAGTGTTGGCCACAGTTGTAAAAGAAGAAAGTGATTAACATTGTCTAGATTAAGAGAAGGGTTGACGAGAGGAAGAAAGGTGAAAGAGGAGAAGAAAGGGCAGCTTGACTTTGGTACCAGCTCCCCATGCTCTCTTGGGGTGGTCGTCAGCAGCCTCACCCAATAGGAAGCCTTCAGACGTGGGTGTTTTATTTTATCTTCATGGAGTTTCTTGGCAATATTAATCTTTTTCTCCCTCTGAATGGGGATGGAATGCTCATATGCGTATGCTTACCCTTTCAGAGAATGTCTAGAAATGCTTAGAATGGAATACTGAAAAGAGCCACTGTGGGCAGGCAGGCTGGCGTCATCTTAACTGTGGGTATTCTGACAGTGTTCCTGAGGTGAGGGGCCAGTGACAGGTTTTAGAGATGCTGAAGTTTGTTTAGGATTAAATATGAGGCTAGAGAGAGTAAGAAATCCCTGACTGGAGGGAAGATGATGGTTCTGGAGGACACGCAGTGGATCTGGTGAGATTTTGGAGACACTGTTAATCACAGTGTGTGTCTGTGGAAATGCTAGCGGAAGAGATTGTTAAGAACTGACCAGAAAATACAGAGGAAAACCAGACTAGGAGTTTGGAGTCACTGTAGACAGAAGAGCTTCAACAAGATGCCGTACCTACTCCATGGCTGTGACAAAGCCAACAGAAGGAGAACATAGGAGCAATGTGACTTCATGGGGTGGCTCCTTTCTGTGCAATCAAGGAGCATCTACTATAGGACTACAAATAGATCTGCTAATAAATCTACTGTAGACCTGCTAATATGCAGATCATTATTCCTCAGTCCCAGAGCTGCTCTTACAATATGTGGGTAGACTCTGAAAATGTACAGTTCTCACGCGTTTTTTGAGTGATGCCAAATCAATGATTTAGGGACCACAGTTGGAATAGAGAAGGCAGGAAAAAAAAGTAGGGGAAATTATAGTTTAAGGACGAGAGGGTGGTTCAGAGAGGAAACTTCTAAGCCTTCTGAAAAAAAAAAAAAAACAATAAGGAAAAAACTTGAGAACTGTAAAAGCAGGCTCTGTGTAAGGTCAGGCTGAGGCAAGAAGAGCAGAAGCACAGAGCTTCTCTGAGGAGGTGAAGAGACATGTCTGCCAGCTGGAGACAACTATCTACTCATGGCAGTGGTAGATATGCGAGGTTGCTGCAGCTGAGAGACAGGACTTGTGTATAACAGCCTCTACTTATCAGCCGAGCAGCAAGGTTGTGTGTGGAGGGGAGTAAGTTCAAAGCCTGAGATGACACAACATAGAAAGCAAGAAACAACATGTAGGCAGAAAGTAACTCAAGCTGTATTGGATTAATGGTCAAGAACAGAAATTAGGAGGATCTACAGTTGTAATGGGGTCAATCAGAAGTCATTCGATCAGCCGCTCTCAACCTGTGAGATCAAGACCCATTTGGCAAACCTCTATCTCCAAAAGTATTTACATTTATACAAGTCATAACAGTAGCAAAATTACAACTATGAAATAACAACAAAAATAATTTTATGGTTGGGAGTTGCCACAACCTGAGGAACTGTACTAAAGAGTCACAGCATTAGGAAGGTTGAGAAGTACTGCATTGAATCAACACAAACTGTAAGGCTATAATGTAATATGCTGAACTTCATACTTAGGGGTTAAGCTCTACAACAACTGTGTTAAGTATAACGTTGGATTTCAAGGGAAGACAGAAAAATAATTATCTCTTCTATGAAGTCCTTATTACAAGCTAAGTATAAGTGAAAACTAAAATATTTCAAACTCATGTTTAATGAGCTTTTTCCTCGATGTGACATTATTGAAGCAATGACTCTGTGTGACATTACTGTTTGGTGCCTGGCACCTGGCACATTTCCTGATACCAGGGACTCAGTAAATCAGTCATCAAAGTCATGCCTATAAAAAGGCATTTGGAAGCGGACATTGACATTGCTCTGGACTTGCCTGCATTAATTTAATTTATAAACTGCCTTGGGTCTTCAAGATAAGCACTGCCACACATTACGCCTGTAAAATAGTAGGATCTGCCAGCTATGTTTCACAGAGACTCAATGATTTGTCTTTAGTTTTTTGTTGGGTTTTTGTGACCACAAAATTATATTGTGTATTTTTGCTTGCTTTGTGTATTTTGCTCAGGATGCCCTCCTTATCTTTTAAAATCCAGATTATTACGACACTGTGGGTCCTGTGAGAGCAATAAATAAATAATGGATTTCTTTATTATATAGTTTTTGTGTGCATTGTTTGATATATTTTGAATAAGGAACATTTACCATTTAAAATACTGTAAAAATGCACTAATTACTAAAAGATCCAAGTTGGATTACCACACTACTAACATACTTGAGCACTTGGGAACATATGCATATACATTTATGTATTTTAAATCATAATAAATGTAAATACAAAGCAAGGTTAGAATAAAATCATTATTCTGTCTATTATTATATCTAATACTGACTCCCTCCTGAACTGTAATAAAAAGAAAAAACCAAAACCCAAAAATTTCCCCAAGAACTGAACTCTTATTCAAATTCTTATTGGTCAGTCCTCATTAGTTTTATTTCTTGGGCTTTTGTGTGTGAGGGTGTGTGTGTGCACGTGCATGCGTGCATTCGTGCGTGTGTGTGTGTGTGTGTGTCTGTTAATACTCTAGGTATTGTGAAAAAATGTTGAGAATAAATGTAGAAAATGTCCTTTTTAAGTTTGGACCCTATGAATAATTTCCTTATTTCAGTAGCCAATAGAAAAAAATATAAGCATGATGATATCTGGTCTTACTACATTCCTATGATACTCTGGATATAGTGGGGATAAACCCTAATATCTATTGTGCATCATTTCATGTCAGAATAGGGGCTCCAAGGACGCTGAACAGAAGCAGGATTTCCTTACTTGTATGTCAGGTAAAATCACCACCCTTCCTTTCACGCTCCTGGCTGAGCTTTCTCTTTTCATTGATCATGGTGCCTACCACCCAACTTACTTCCAACAACTTTCCATCTCTAGTGAGAAAAGGATTTGTTCCTTAGCAGTGAAATCTCAGGAAGGACCACGCTTCTCCACCTTACCCCACATCTCATACAGGAATCAGTCACATGGTAGCCCAGGCTCAAGCCAGGCCCAGGCTGGTTCCATGTGCTGATCCAGTGGTGGAAAGAAAAAGTCAAACTGATCCTAAAACACATGGTGGACTATGTACCAGGAGAAAGGATTTTCTTGCCAGTGGGAGAGATCAGACCAAAATCACAGATGTCCACTGTTCATACTTTTTAAATCTCCTTGTTCATTAATTCAAGTTTTGAGGAAGGCAAACTACTAGGAACTTCAACGTCTCTGTATCAGAGTCAAATTCATAATAGATGATATTTTTTAATCCCCCATTACACCACTGCAATAAATTCTATTTTAAAAGGGAAGTGAATTTGTTTTGACATTTCTTTTTTAAAATGATTTTTTTCATTATGTGATGTTGGGGGAGGTCTACACATTTTAATAGAAGTGCCTGAGTAGGCTAGTGTGTTGGGTCTCCTGGAACTGTGAGCCACCTGATATGGACACTGGGGACTGAACTCAGAGCCCCTGCAAGAGCAGTATGTGTTCTTAACCCATGAGTCATCTCTCCAACATGAGTTTGTCATTTCTTAGTGGATTCACGCTCTTATTTATAGATCTGGCTTCTTGAATTATTTAAGCCAAAGTATAACCAAATTTGTTTAACAATGAAGGAGAATAATAACCAGGCTGAGATTTGGCTGAAAGGCAAAAGTAGGACCCCATCCATCATTAAAATCCTGAAATATTACTACCCAAACCCACTGAATCTGTTCCATGCGTCTACAGATCTTATAAACAGCCCCAGATTTCAGCCACAGAAAAGCTAACACTTAACTAGTCTGGGAACTCATGCTGCTTCTCCCTCACAAGACGCTGAACCACTTGGATTGTACAATGCCTAGGCCATAGTTTCATTAAATAGTGCACATCACTACAGTGACTGGGATCTACAGTGTGATTCTGTTTAACAAGCACCAGTCAGAGTCAGTTTGATGTTAGGGTTTCTTCTGTGTTTCTCACACTGTCAAAATTTTACTGAGTGGTGGGGGTGGGGTGGGGGAAGGAAACTAATGGGATACAAAATCAAGCCTCCCTCTGCATCCTTCCTTTGGAATTCCCACTTAGCATAGGATGTAGTTCACTGTGGGTATCTTCTTAGACACAGTGCACATCTAGTCTTAGCTGCTTTCTTTGGAGGATAAACAGCTCTTGGGAAATGTGCATTGTTAAAATAATCAGTTACAGAGAACTAATTGTTTCAAGACACTCCCTTCACAATTGCCTTCCAATAGCCAAAAAGCCAACAGTAATAAGAAATGTCACTTTGTTTCCATTAGAGACTATCACATGAACTATTCATGAAGAGTGAAAAAGCAGTCTTCCTTCTTCCCAGAAAACCCTGGAATAAACATGCAGAAGCCAGGGGAGGCTGGGGATCTCCCTCTCTTCATTGATTTATCCCAGAGCTGTGTCAAGTTCACTGAGGGGTAGGGAGTGAGAGGGTGACGTTGGTTTTGTAGAGTGAGTTTCAGAGAGCCTAATGGATGCCTTCTGCAGTCCTCCAGGCTCCCTGAACTTCTCCATGACTTCTCAAGTAAATACACAGAAGCGGAGAGGAGCAGGTGCATTCTAACATCCCTAGTCACTGCTCACCAAGCTCTCCAGGGTTCGGTACCATATGGTCTGATGAAGTGTCTGTTTGTGTGATCTGCTCACTCCTTCTGACAGTGAATGACACTCTCAGAAAGCTGCAGATTTACACCTTGGCAGGAGCTCGGTTTTCCAGGCATGCTCTTCTGAAGTTGCTCTGCCAGTAAAAGTAAGCAACATCCAATGAAGTAGTGGGATCTGTGTCACGTGGTCACACAAATAGGACTTCCCAAAGCTCCAAAACAAGTGCCTCAGTTTCCCCCGTGCATCCATTCTATCTGGTAGTTTGTTTCCTTGTGGTTTTGTTTTTGTTGTTTAGGGTTTTGGATTCTTTTTCTTTTTTCTTTCTTCCTTCCTTCCTTTCTTTCTTTTTTATTTCCTGGGCCTTCTCTACCCACCTTTTCCAATTCACTTTAACCGTGTACCATGTTCCTTGAGTGTTTACCTGGAAAAGTATCTAGCATACTGTAATACACAAAATAGCAAGCCTACCAGATCTGTAGTGACAAAGATGCAAATAAATGTCTTTAAAATAGAAAGTGGAGCAAGCAGTATTATATGAGACCAGTGTTTATGTAGTCAGCCGGATTCTTTCTCTTTTTGGTAATATGTATATTCTTGGGGTCTAAAATTCTATTACCTTTTATATTGTTCAGATTCTAGGATGTGGAAGGATTTTTATAGTACTTTTCTACATTCGTTTTATAGTAGCATTCTTTAATGTTCAGGTCCCCTAGAATGAGCATACACCTGTCAGACAAACTCAGTTCTGCTCCATCACTTGGGGCTCAAGTTTGAAAGGAGGGCTTCAGTGTCCTTGGCAAATTGTCTGTTGTTGAGCTATATGCCCAAGCCCTGTAACTTTAATTCTAATCCCTAACTTGACACCTCTGAGCAAAAGTTGTCTATTTTCTCAAGAGATGAGGTTCTAGCCCTAAGCTGTGTCCTTGTAAAAGTATTATGTAAAACATTTATTTGTGTGTGTACATATACATGTACATTAGATCATATAAAATTTATAAACTATCTAATATTTTATAAATGTAAAACTCCATAAACTAATCAGCGAACAGAAAGGTTTGTCTCATGAGCTGTGTAAACAAAAATGAGGCCAAAGAGATGAGCTCACGGTCTTGGTCTTCTGGCCTGGAGAGATGGCTCCGATGATGAAGGCTAGACTCACAATCTGGGTCTTCTTCGAGACCCACATTGGACCACTGGTTCTCCTTCTGAATGAGTTCATTATGTTCCCTTCACACAGATCCTATAGGCCCGTCAATCTCGGCTTGCAGCACAAGGGTCTTGTGTGTTACTGCCTGTGTTTAAACAGTTAGCCAGTGCCTTAGGACTCAAGCAAGTGATTTACAAAGCTGAAATGGTCTAGTGTTGTGACCACAGGTAAAGAGGTGGCGGAGCTAGCACAATGTCCTCCTGCAGCACTGAAATGCAAAGGTAAAGCAACCACTGGCTCAAGCAAATGCTTCTGCAGTGTATATTCCCACAGTAGTTAGCTGATGCGCAACATCTGGAAGGAAAGACATTTACATTTCTTTGTCATAATAAGCCTTACTTTTCCATTGGAAGGCTTGGGCCTATTGCTTGGTCAGTAAAAACTGTCTTCAGCCTTTGTGAAGAGTAACCTAAGTTTGTCCCTTCTCCTGGGGACAAACTCAGGTGAAAGTCTATTAGTTTCTTCTTGAAACCCTTTCTCCCTGGCAGCCCATGACTTCATCTCTTCACTTCTCAGTCTTATGAGATTCATGAATTCTTTAACTTCCCGACAGCGGCAGCTGCTTTCTGCTCAGTTTCCCAGCCATCCACTTCTGGCACAGCAGCTTTAGCGAATCCAAATGGTATTGTAGTTCCCCTTTTATCTGGAACTTTCTTTCCTATGTCTACTCTTAGTTTCTTGGTTGATTTGAACCCTGTTTGGTGGAACAAAGTCTGGAGTGTATTCCAGAGAGCAGAGTGCCACTTTCGGTTCATCAACCAGTCCTCTAACTGAGAAATGGAACATTCCCTGGAGGAACAATGAAAATGAAAGCAAACACCAGCAACACAGGGTGTCTGCTTTAATGAGCTTCCTTCTCTCTAGGATTTTGACCCCTCAAGTGCCAGCTATTTTGATTAGTCTATGAAGCCTTCCATTCACCATTTTGTTACAGTATATGTATCTAAAACTACTTCTCCAGCTTGCACAGTTCTATTCAGTGATACCAGTCTGGTATTATCTACTTTGTCAGAGGCAGCAAAAATCCGAATGGATTTAGTTCAACAAATAGCTCATAAATTTTTAACTGAAACTAAATGCATATTAATAAATGGAGCTACTAAAAGCCACTGCAGTTTATCAGGAATTTAGTGAGTGCTGTAAGACATGTGCACTGACTGGACTGTAACTCAGGAATGGTTGTGCATGCAACATTGTATAATCACAGAGGAGATACACTCAATGCCTGGTGTATCATCAAAATTAAATAAACTACTGGATAAGATTTTAGAATCTATAATCAGTCAATCACAGATTAGCATTCAAAACTGGTGTACTGGCTACAAAATGACCACATAGCTATTTCAAAAGATGAAAGACAAAATTAGATAGGGTCATTGAGCAAGAGTAAAAGCACTTGCCACACAAGCCTGAGGACCTAAATTCAGTCCCTGGAGCCCACAATGGAAGGGAGAATATACTCATAAAATTGTTCTCTTTTCTCCACATGCATGCCATGGCACACACACACCCACATCCTCACACACACATCGTACACACACACACACACACACACACACACACACACACTAGAATTTCACAACAGTCTGTCCTAGAAATGGCTTCATAAACAAGACCAGAACAATAGCAATATCAAGGGACATGTTAATATGGGAAGGGGGAATATTTCGTGTCTTACCACTAGACAAATAACTATAAATAAGTCACTAATAGCTGTTGGGAGAAGGAGATTTAGCCTTCCCCGGGGATGAGCCCTATTCTGTCCAATGCAAAGTGGTCAGCCCTGAAACCGTATACACACTAACAACAGATACAAACTCAACAAGTTGTATTTGTGTGTGTGTGTGTGTGTGTGTGTGTGTGTGTGTATGCAGGTATGTATGTATCAATAATAATTAAACAAAAAGAGGTTATAAACTTTTGAGGGGGCCTGGGAGGGGCTGGAAGGAGGAAAGAGAAGCAGAAGGTGATGATATTCTGTTTCAGTTAAAAACATTAAGAATTGTAAAGGATCTTATTTCCAAATTATAAAGACCAAATTAAACTAAAATTATATAAAATCAAACAAGAATAAATGAATGAATAAAGTGGGTATCCTAAAACAATAGAAAAGACAGAGAGAATATCGCCACAAAAATGCAGCTTGGAGTGCATTCTTCCAAAGGTTACTGCACCTGTAAACCAGTCTGCTTTCTCAGCCTGGGGACAGTTCTACTTAGAAAAAAAGATTAAAAGGCATGAATTAAAATTAAACTTTCTTTTTAAAACTTCAGTAGGTACTTGGGTCAAGGAAGGTTTGTCTTCAATGTTGCAGACTAAATCAATGTGTAATGTTTTCCTTCATAAGTGTTTTAAACATTTCTCTTTACTTTGAGAAATGCATGAAATAACAAGGTCAGCAATGTTGAGTAGTTGTAAATCCTCCCCTATTATTTTTACCTTTATGAGCAGGTTATTTGATTTCTCGGAAGTGAGGATGGCCCATTTGCTTTTCAAAATGTCTGTGAAAACAAACTGAAAAAAAAATGCATTAACCTTTCCAGCACCTAGATAGGTGTGTAATAACACAACCGCCTCTTTCCTGTCCCTAAGGTGACACTAGGGTTGCACAGGCATTTTAATTTATGGTCATTTCACACAAACAAATCATCAGAGTTTCAGCGCTTTGCAGCCCATCACCAAGATCAGTTAACAGTGCTTCTGTAATTGCTAATCATTCAGGCTCTCTGGTACTGTCCTGTCACATGTTCAACAGGTGACCAATGCAATAATCCCATCAAACAGTAACAAGACATTAGCATTGTACAAATGTGGTGTCAGCAAGAAAGCCAGCAGATGTATTTTATCCTGAAGTGAGTCTTTCTCTATCCTTCCAGTCATCTCCCAAATAACAACACAGAAACTTATTATTAGTTATGATAGCTTGAACTGAAGCTTGGGCTTGCTTTTAGCTAGCTCTTATAAGTAAAATTAATCTACATTCTACCATGTGGCTTTTACTACCTTTACCCCATTCCGTATGTCTGACTCGTTCTGTGTCTTGCTGGCATCTCTCTCACACCTAAATTTATCTCTTACTTCTTCTCTTTCTGCCTGGAAGTCCCACGTATACTTCCTGCCTAGCTATTAGTCGGTCAGTTCACTGTTGAGCAGAGTCTGGGAGCTGCAACTCCAAGGGCACCATGCTGCTGAGCTACTCTGTCAATCTGTGTAATGAACACTTTCTGACTCACACTGTTTCCAGTTTAGGTTGAGTTTGTAAGAGCATAACCTCATCATAAATTAAGAAGCATCTGTAGAGTCAATCATTGCAAAGGGGATGGAAGATAGTTAACTTGGAATGTGATGCTTAGAAAAATGTGAACATCATGATCAATTTATTACTTCATTAAAGATTTTTTTTGCTTTGAAAAAATACATTTTTACTAGTAGACGTTAATTATTGACTACTTGACTACAGTGGTTCTGTTATGACATTTAAATGGTGTTAATATGTATTTTGATCATATTCATCCCAACTCCTTCTCTTGTCTCCAGAATGTTTGCATGTACTTCCATGTTGGTTGCTTGAATAAAGCATTCACAGGGAGACACTATTAGTACTGTGTCTCCTAGAAACAAAATGACCTGCTAAGATTACTAAAAATAACACATGGAGAAATAGCTCAGTGAGGTAAAAACACTCTTTAGAGGGCCTAAGTTTGCTTCCCAGCATCCATGTCAGGATCTAACTCCAGTTCCGGGTCCCAGTGTCCTCTCCTGACCTATGCCTTGATGTCTGTTATAATAATAGTAATGATGCCACTAAATCATTAACTATGTGTTCTTCTCATTACATCTTCTCGTTACAGTTCTCAAAATGAATTGCCCCTGTAAAGTTACTTTATATCATTTATTTTCTTAATTCTGTAACTTAGCTAGTCTTAATAAAAGTAACCTCAAGCAACAAATCAAGTTAGTGAGTAAAGCTTCTGTTACCTACTCAGGACATTTGAAAGCATTTATTAAGACAACGGAAATAGGGTTGGAGAGGTGGCTCCATGGTTAAGAACACTTACTGGTCTTCCGTAGGACCAGAATTCAGGTTTCAGGACCTGCGTGATACATGAAGCTCCCAACTGTCAGTATCTGTAACTTTAGGGGATTTGATACCTCTGACCTCCACAGGCACCTGCACTCATATTCATATACCCACATGCACACACATGACTAAAAGCAATAAAAAATATTAAAAGGAAAACATGGAGATGAGTGTGACTTCTGCCCCAAGTGCAGAAGAACTCCCCAGAAGGGAGGAGGTGAAATCAATGGTATAATCATCACCACAGCAATCACCACCTTGCTCTGTCCCCACCTCTCAGTGGTTTACCCATTCTACAGAGCCAGTGCTTTTAACTGTCATTGCTTTCTACCCAACTAATTCCACCTCCATAATGTCAAATAGAACTTGTGCTAGTGATATAGCTTGTGTGTGCCTGGAACACATGAGTTCATGGGTTCAGTCCCCACTAACACAAATTCAGAAAACCTAGAACTCACCTGATAGAGGAATATGACACTGGAGACTAAGGCAGAGCTGTAAGAAACCAAGCACTGAAGCCTATGGCCCTTAATTATTCTTTTTAAGGAGGACCGTGGCTGAAAATACCTGAAAACATACACTGAGGTAAACACCAAGACCAGGGATGCTTTCAGAAACCCAGTGACACTATAACCTGCTGTTTGCCAGTATCATTAATATATACTGCTGTTCTATGAATATCTGTTGATATTATAATCACAGCACATGCAGAGGAGAGCTGGTATTTCTAGACACATGCTAGAATTCTAGTTTGATTTCTCCTAATTAATTGGTCATTGCAAATTGCAAGTGAAAAAGCAAAGGCATAATATACTTGGAATAGCCAAGGGTTGGACTGGCCATGAAATGATAGAATCACTCCAGTGTGCACCACAGGGAGGATGTGCTCCAAATGTAGCTGGTCTCCTGAAATCAGCGAGGATCTAGCCTTTGAACTGTTGTTGTTCTTGCCTCCTGTTGTTTGTATACTTTCTCACTCCTGTGTGTTTATGCAGTACACCATTGATTCTGTGACCACATTCTGTACTGCAGGCTTACAGTTTATTATGAATGTCCACCTTTGCCTCTGGCACTAGCCAGGACTGAAGACTAGAGTGGAAGAGAGCAGCAGAAGCTAGAGTTGCATATCTTCATTACATGATTGTCCATTGTTTACTGCAAGGAGGTCTTTCTGAAAGGGATCTATGTGTGATGAACTGTTTGAAGACAGCCTGGCACAATACAAATGCTCAGTAAATCTGCCTGTGACTTTTCCTCCGTACTTGTTCATGGGGAGATCCTAGTCCAATGAATATAAGCTATCATCTTCCTGCATGATTTTACAGTAGTTCTTCTAGCCATGACCTAATGACCTCTTGTGAAGAATTGCTATAAAATAAAAAGATAGCTGATGGAGATGCCCCCTTGACTGTTTGTTGTGGTGTGAAGATTTGTCTGGTGTCTCTGCCTCTGCAGAGACTTTGTTGTTTTGTAAGAATATAAATGCTCTCTGAGTTACAGTGGAGTTACACCCCAGATATGCCCACAGATGCACCCAGTCACAGAAGTGGAAAACACCTTGAACTGAAGATGTGTTTCCCCAGAGCTGGCCTTGGCTTTCTAAAACAAGCAAAATTCATTTAATATGAAACCAAGTTAGCACGAGGGCTTGAATATCTCAGGTAGAGTACAGTCCTGGGAGCGAACTTGAAAACACACAAGATGGATGTTTAGTTTCAGGCAGTCTGAATTTGGTTAGTTATAATCCATTCACAGTAACTTTCCCATTATTACTAATGTATTTATCTTTATTAAAGTCCATTGGGAATGCTCATGCTTGAGACATGCTTAAGAAAGTCACCCTATTCATTCATCAGAGTTTAAAAATCTAATCCTTTCGTTAAGTAGCCTTTATAGGAAAATATAAAATATTGTTAATTTTTTTCCCATTTTCAAATTGTTATTACCAAAGCAATTTTAATTTTTGAAAAAACATTTAGGAAAGCAAGTTCATTTCCATTGTTTATAGGTCTGAGACAGTATTTGAATGTCTCTCATAAAACCCAATGAGATTTAAAGTATGTATGGTTTTCAGTAAAACAAAATAATGTCGTAATTCATTGAAGACTGCCAGGTTCCTGTAGCAGGCAGAGCTATACCACTCTTCAGTGTAGTCTTTGGTATGAGTCCACTTCAAAATAGGGGGATGAGAAGAATGCACATAGCATACTGTGACATGATTTTCAGACGCACAAAATCTTAGAATGTGTCTCTGAATCAGTGTGTTTTCTGTGTTTGCTATATTTTTCACCTAAGTATTTCTCTAGAATTGATGAAATATGTTCATAAAAATCCTCGTTGTAGCTGGGTGGTGGTGGCACGTGCCTTTAATCCTAGAACTTAGGAAGCAGAGGCAGGTGGATCTCTATGAGTTCAAAGCCAGCCTGGTGTACAGAGCAAGTTCCAGGACACCAAGGGCTGCACAGAAGAAACCCCATTTTGAAAAAAAAAAAATCATCCTCATTATATTCTCTTCCATTCTTGGCGTGTTGTTATTTACATATAAATTATGACAAGCTCAGAGTTTTACAACTGCTTAATTCCTCTTCTTTGGACAGAGTCCACGGCCTGCTTTTCCTTTCCTTTCTTTCCTTCCTTCCTTTCCTCCCTCCCTCCTTCCTTCATTTCCTTTCTTTCTTTGGCTTAAGTGCCTCTAAAGTTCATGTGGATCAAATATTTTAGGAGAAAATGGGGTTCAAGGAGTAAGAAGGTTGTCGCTACCAAAAGAAAACCAGGTTTTGTTAGTCCTTGATATTTCATCTCACCGTGTGTTCTTCTCTTGCCATGCATGTTTTTACTGTAGAGGTAAATAGGATCCAAATATAAAATCTGACTGAAATATGCCTCTGGTTTCTTCTTCTTTTTTATGAATGCTCAATCCTAGCTTGGCTTATTTCTTGCCGGCTTTTCTTTCTTTTTTCTTTGAATTAATTTATGTTTTACATTCCAATCCCAATTCCCTCTTCCCTCCTCTCCTCCCACTCTCTCCACTCTCCCCCTCCTCCCGTCTGCTCCCCAGAGAGGGTGAGGCCTCCCCTAGGAAGTCTACTAAGTCTGCCCCATCATCTAGTTGAGGCAGGACCAAGGCACCTCTCTACCCCCATACCCTGTGTCTAGGCTGGGCAAGGTGTTTCTCCATATAGAATGGGCTCCACTAAGTCAGTTTGCTCATTAGTGTTAGATCTTGGACCTACTGCCAGTGGCCTCATATATTGTCCCAGTCACACCATTGTCACCTAGGAATATGGCTGTGTTTAAATCAAGAGTGGTTCATGAATCAGCGTGAATTAGCAAGATCACATTCATGCCTACTCTTGATTCTCAGAGTGCTCCTGTATCGGCTTCGGTCACTTCCAGGGGCCCCAATGGCTGTTCTTTCTGATTGGCTGTCCAGTGGTACTTACTCCACTGTCCACCACTGAATGTTCAAAGTGTCTGCCCCTTCCTTGCTACCACCACCAAGGACACAGTTGTGGGACTCACTCAAAGTGTTTTCTTTCTTTTGTACTGGCTGTCGTCACCTGTGGACTTAGGACGTACAAGCCACTGCATCCAGAATCCTGAGAACCTGCATGTCTCCCAGTCTCCTTCCTCCCCAACAGCAGGCTGCCCCTTGTCCCTGCCCACGCATGTTTCTTGTTTCTCTTAATTTTTATTTCCCAAGACACACTATTGCTTTTTTGTTCCTTTTCTGTAAAAACATGGGCTACTCTTGTGTCTTACAGAAGCACCAAGAACATTTTCATCATTGAACTAGATTCTTTCTGGCTTTGTGATCCTGGGTCAATGAGATCATTTTACAGACCTCAGTCAGCAAGCCTGACCTTCTAAGTCACTTCTCAGTTTTTGTTTTGTTTTGTTTGTAATTCTTTTTATTTGGGACCAAAATAGTCTTTGAGAAGAGAGTGCTATAAAGCATGACAAGTTCATTACCTATAGCTCAAAGAGAAGTAGGTAAGTATGGAACCTCCTAGGGATTTTGGATTGTGAGAACCTGAGAGCAGAGCTGCAAAGCCATTGAAAGTACAGACCTGGCTCTATAGTGTTGTGTGGCCCGGGCTGAGATTGATTGTAATGCTTGCTTTCTCCATCTGGCAGTGAGCAGTATCAAGCTCAAGCTCACTCACCTGGAACTTTATGAATTAGTTAAAAAAAAAAAAACCTTAGAAAAGCAAATAGAAAAAAACTGAACCATGCCTTGTATCAGTGCCCAAAAGGGTTTTGTGAAAAGTCCGTTCTTTCGTCCTTCCTTCCTTCCTTTTCTTTCTTTCTTTCTCCTTTCTTCCTTCCTTTCTTCGTTTCCTTCTTTTTTTGGTAAAATATTCAAATTTTCCAAATATAAATGTTCTCTAGAATTCTTGTTTCAGGTTGGAAGAGTGTGACCTGAGGGAGTCATAGGCATCTCTAGGCTAGCAAGGGCTGGGGCTGGGAAGTAAATCTCAGATTTCCAGCAGCCAGTGGTCCCTGGAGGCTTCGGGATCATAATTCTTCATTTGTGAATGCTCCCTATGCAGGTGCTCCCTATACAGATACTCCTTATGTCGGTACTCCCTATGCAGGTGCTCCCTGTGTAGATGCTTCCTAGGCAGTGCTCCCTATACAGATACTCCTTATGTCGGTACTCCCTATGCAGGTGCTCCCTGTGTAGATGCTCTCTTTGCAGATGCTCCCTATAAGATACTCCTTATGTCGGTACTCCCTATGCAGGTGCTCCCTATGCAGATGCTCTCTAGGCAGGTCTTGCCTATACAAGTGGCAGATCCTCCCTATGCATGTGCTCCCTGTGTAGATGCTCCCTAGGCAAATGCTCTCTAGGCAGATACTCCTTATGTAGGTACTCCCTATGCAGATGCTCCCAAAGCCTTTCTTAGCCCAGTCTCAGATTTAAAGGGACTAACAGAACACATTTTGTATTCAAACTTTAACTTTTTTTTTTTTTACCAAAGATGCTTACACAAACACTACATTTATAATATTTTGATAATTACACAAACAGCAAGTCAAGAGAGAATAGCTTAATAATTAGATGCTTCCTTAGTCATACTGACAGTAATTCTCCATCACTAGTTTTCATTTGGAAAGGGGCCAACTTCCTTCATTCCTTCTCCTCTTTGTGAAAGATAGGGTGGGTAGGGATAGTGTCACTGAGCAGACTGACTGATATAAATAATTCATATACTGTTTCATGGTAGGGTCATAATCATGCATTAAATGTACCTTAAAAATGTTTTGACATGATCTACCTTGCCTTCATTACTTTATGAAAACATATTTACTTGCAGTTGACAAAACCATATCACATAGAATGTGTTTTATAATGAAGTGTTGGTTATCTTATGTGATTTGTTAAAGCACAGTAAACTGTAGGATGCGGGTTATTAATTTGGTGATCACATGGCTGGAGAGCTCTAACTTCACCATCTCTGCCCCCACATTGTGGGTACCTCCTTACTGCATATACTACAGTGGAAAATTAAACAATCAGAGTGTGGTAGCATTGGTCAGACTTTCATTGCTCTGACAAAATGAGCAAAACAACCTAGAGGACAGAAGGTTTATTTGGGTTCGTGTGTTCAGGGGTCTCGTTCCTTCCTGGCAGGCAGGACATGGATGAGGACAGCTCACTTCCCAGCAGTCAGGAAGCAGGGGTGAGGTGAACTCACTAGCTAGCTTTCTCCTTTTTTTCTCCTTTTATTCTATCCGAGTCCTCAACCCATGAAATGGGGTGACCCACACTCAGGGAGGGCCTTCCTCCCTAAACCAATTCTCCTAGGAAAATGCCATCACAGGCCCTGAAAGGTATAAATTTCTGCCTCCTGGGCAACTTTTAATCCAATCGGTTTGGCATTCACAATGGTTTTACTTAGTATGTATCACATTCAAACTGTTGTAGCATTGAAAATCCTTGAGTATGAAGGAGGGCCAAGTGTGTGAAAATAAGACAGAAATCCTAGCTGCTTTCACTGTGAACGTGGTCCTTTCTTTGTTACTTGCAGTTATTGCTAGTGATAATACCACTAACATAATGAATTAGAGAACTTTGTAAAAATTCTTTTGAGAATGTCGACCACTGCAACGCTGAATGCTAGCCACTTGCAACTCCATCTGCAAGTTCAGAGACAACATCAAGAGATTCAGCTAAAATACCAACCATAGTCACAGATGCTCCTGCCCTTTCCCGATGCTGACTCTGAAGAGTGAACACAGATCAATGGGAGGAACTTTCTATTATGCAAGTAGCCCATAAGTTCATGAAACCAAATTGTAATCAGGGGTGTGATTTTCTACAGAGAGGGCCGAAACTTGACAACTTCCTCATACATCTCACCGTGGTGGCACCCCACACAGGGCTAAGAGCCTGTAGGATCAGATGTGCAGGGGAACTTGTGGTTTGGCGCATAGCACCAATGAGCACTGAACCTTATCTCATCTTCACAGTGCAGAAAATGGTAGCAGGAAAGGCTGCTCTGAACTTGACAGTGCTTGCCCCTGTTTAGACTTACAGGCAGTCCTCCTACTCTTTCTATCTCTGACTATTTCTTCAAAGGCAACCCATCATTTTCTTTTCCTTGCAACATCTGTTTCTGCCGTATCCTACTATTCTCATTTTTGAGGTATTTTTGAAATATTTTATTGAATATACTGTGTTGCATATTTGTGTGTGCATGTGTGAGCACCAGAGGAAAACTTCTGAGAGTCAGTCCTTGCCTTCCACCATGGGATCCGATCCTTAGGCTTGTGTGGCAATTGCTCTTACCCAGTGACCCATTTCACTGGCCCTACTGTTTCTATTCTAACAGCTTCTGCCTTCCATTGTGCCATAGCTAAGTGGGCACTAGGGAATTCAAACTTTGGTCTTTGTGTTTAAGCTGTGAGCATTTTGTCCACTGAGTCATATTCTCAGACCACAAGGGTTTTTGTTTTGTTTATTTTAATTAAAAATATTTTATTATATAATTTATAGGATGATTGCATAAAGAAAGTCTGTCTTCCTGTAATGTCACAGCTCCTTGGATATTCAAGCGTTTCTGAATGTTGAACTGCTGTAAGAAATTTGCAGAGACATTTTTGGTTTTGAGACAGGAAGTCACTTTGTCCAGGCTGCCCTTAACCTAGCTGTATCTCAATCAGGACTTGAGCATGTTATCTCCTGAGAGCTGACATGTCAGACATGCCACCATGCTGAGTTGCTAGAGACTCTTAAAAATAGCAAGACTGGAACTTTAGAGTTCTAGAACATACTTTAAGAAGCTACAATGCAGGGTTCCAAAAATTTAATATTTATTTAACTCCTTTATGATGACTGTATTCCTATACTACTCTATCATTTTTTTTCAAATGCTTCCTGTTTCTCACTTTTACTACAAAGAAAGTGTGTATCACTAACAATCATGAAATGTCCCCGAGAAGTGACTCTGTTTACCACCACTGCCTTGCTCTCTCCTGTGTTCTATGTATTGGACTGGGTCAATAATTACTGTAGAATGAAAATCAAGGCCCCTGGAAAGGGGCCTTGAAAGAGCTATTGCGGTAGCCATCTCAGAGTTCTGAAAACAGAGGCTCAGATAACTCAATTGTTTGTTCAAGTCCACAGAACCGAAGTTGGCAGCTAGGGCCAATTTTATTATGTGGAGCTTCCATCCTTTCCTTTCGTTATAAATGACAAGGCTCTCTGACAGGTTAACACACAAATACACTCTTACTCTATTCGTAGAAGGTGTGCAATACAGTACAAACAAGAGGATTCAATAATCAAATAATGACAAAAGGCTGAACAACATGGCACTGAGCAGTTCAGTTCAAGTGAAAACATACTGTAGTGTTCCCTGTCTCTCCCAGTGCACAGAAGTAGTGGATTGCAAAGTTGGAAACTGGAGAAAACTCTGCCTACTCTAGGATTGTGTTCTCAGTAACCCCCAGTGAAGAATGGTGGCAGAGCTTCTGTCCTCGGTTACTGGAGTCTTCACATAGCCACACATTACTTATGGCATCTAGCTGAAGGGGATTATTTTACTTAAATAAGCTATATGGTTCCCAGTCACAACAGTAGAAAGCCCAAATGGGTCCTGTTGATTTTGAAAATTATAATACTAAAAGCATGATTAGATTTTAAACAATGCTATAAGGTACATGAAAAACTCTGATGAATTGCAAAGCTGGCCTCCTTCTAGCAAGTTCTGGAGTCAGCGAGACTTTAGAAAGGAGGTGGATGAGATTGTTTAGGCTATGAATCAACAGCATGGCAGTCTGTTGATTTTGAAATCGTCTCAAATTTTTATTATGAAAACAAATAAGGATTAAATGGTTCGGGACAAACCCTGGTGCTTGCTGTTAAGCCAGCTTCCTGATTTCCTATCACGAATTCAAATTTCCAGTCCAATTTGCTGTTGTTTCATCTGCAAGGCACTGCATTTACTAGTCATCCGGCCAAGGAGCAACTTTTCTTAGCTGTAAACTCTGTGCAGGCCTCTTTTTATAATAACTCACAGCTCTACAAAGATTAGTCCCCTTGAGCAAAGCAATGGCCCGGCAGCTTCATCACTACCTACAGAGTAGATGCTGGAGTGAAAACAGTCCCTGGTGGGTGGGCTGACAACAGGACTTCCATACTGGTAGTGACTTCATCTTTGGCTGGAGGTAGTCACTATCTCATCTGGGAAGCAGGAAGCTGTGACCCACAGAGACACCTGTGGATGTTCTGGAACACCGAATGCCTGCCTTCTGATGTCAGGGAATTGAACTTTATCCCACGTGTGTGCCCACTGGCTACATCCAAACACTCCCTTTCTCTCGATGCTGCCAGCCCTGGTTGTGTTTTCTGTTTTCTGGGCCCTCACCCTTTCCTACAACACTGGTACAGAAATGGCCGAGCCAAGTCACAGAACAATCCTGTGTCCAGCCCAGTGTTGCAAACCGAGTTTACATCATGTGTTGGACTCCCCCCACCCCCCCAAAAAAACAAAAACAAAAAAACAAAAGCAACTTTTTCAAGCAAAGTAACCCTGCAGCCCATGACTGAGTATATTTGGCCCATGAAAAAATATGTACGTCCGTGGGCCTAGTGCACTGACTGAGGCATCAACTTCACTTTCATGCTCTGGGCCACTAGACCGCCTTGGGGCTGACCTCATTTCTTCTCCTAACCCCACACTCGGCCTATCATTTGAGGCAAGCTTGTAACCCTTAGCTATTTCAGTTCCTCTAAGTGGGGCAGTGTCGCTGGCTGTCAGCACAGTTCTTAGGGAAAATGTTAGCTAATTAAATGTGTTTTTAATATAAACATTGTTTTTGTGGTACACCCTAGAAAATGATGAAGTGAGTAAATAATTTAAAATTGCCATCTTGAGGATGCGGTACTAGAACTTGTTAGTCATTTCAAGGCGAGAGTTCTGCAAATCAAGAGGACTTGTAGGAGAGGTGTGGGGAATGGGGAGGACTTGTAGGAGAGGAGTAGAGAATGAGGAGAACTTGATGCAATGGGGCATCAGGAGGACTTGTAGGAGAGGAGTGGGGCATTGGGAGTTTTAAATAAGAGACTGTATTTAATGAGAGTTTCCCAAGGACCCTGTGCTGGCCCTGTAATTAAGATTTATGGGCTTTACTGGCAAAGTGGAGGAACTGGGAGAGTGGGTCTTCAGGGAACTGTTTAGGGAACAGCCCCAGGCAGTGGAGAACAAGGTGCCAAGGTGGGGTGGGGGTGGGGGTGCCGGGAACACAGTGCTGCTGGGCTGGAAACAGAAGAGGTTGCCGTGAATTAGTGAGTGCCCAGATGTCAAGGTAGGTTGCAGCTGGATCCTGACCAACCAGAGAGCACTTTCGAAAGTGTTATACAAGGGGCCATAGTAGCGTGCTTGAAGGGAGATGGGAATAAGATCATCCACCCTCCACCCCGTTCCACACGTGGACATGAGCACAGTATTTGCTCATCCAACCAGTACACCCAACACTACATGTTTTCACGGTTTGTTCATCTGTTTAACAGAAGTGACTTTAATCAAAATAAAGCTAGAGAGTTACTTAAGACCATCAGGTTAACCCTTCCTTCTCCATGCTGTTCTCTTCTTCCTCCTAAATAATAAAGCTACTCTTACCATGTGCTTACTGTGTGGCAAGCATGCAGCTAAACGCTTCATACGTGATTTACTGGGATTTGATGTTCCACTGCACCTGGAAGGGAAATGAGGCCTTTGACCCCAGTACTGAAGTCTCTGATGTAACCTCTGTGGCTGACAGCTGGGTTCACTCTGGACCCAAGGGTTTGCAATGCATGCTTTGTGATCAGGTAATTTTCCCCAACTAACTCTGTGTTGTGATGACCCTAACTATAGGTTTTACTACATCTCGGAGGAGGGCACAGAGAATTCCATCCTTTCACGGGTTTTTAATGTCAGGACTCAACCAATACTGGCAGGCAGGAGCTATTCTTTCCAAATCATACTTGTACTGAACACAGACGTACATCTCTTCTTGTCATTATTCGCCAGACAATGTAATATCAAAATATTTACACAGATTCCAGCTTGAATTGGGTATTGTAAGCCACTTAGAGGTGATATGGAAATATAGGAGGCCGTCCATCAGTTATATGCAAACACTGTTGAGAAGGGTTCGAGCATGTGCAGATTGGTATGCTCAGAGGGATCCTGGAGCAATCCTCCCCACACAGAGTGATGACTGTGCCTTCATAGCTACTGTTTGTGTAAGGAGTATTGTTCTGCATGACCCATCTGTTAAGGTTAATGTCTTGAGTATCTCTCAGAAACTTTCATTTTTTGGGCTTACTCCAAGCTGGTGGCACTACAGCAAGTCCTGGAAGCTTTGGAGCTAGGGCCTCACAGGAAGGAAGTTGGGCTACTCCAGGCATGGCCCAGAAAAGTGCTGTTGGGACTCAGTCCCACATTGCCTCTCTCTGTTTCCCAGCTTTTATGAGGTGAGCAGGTTTCATTTGTGGAATACTTCTACCATGTTGTGTTACATCTCATAGACATAAGAGCAGTCAAGGAAACTATCAAGAGTCTGAAACTGTGAACAAAATAAAACTTTTGTTTGTTTTGGGTTTTTTTTGTTTGTTTGTTTGTTTGATTGATTGTTTTTAAGACAGGGTTTCTTAGTATAACAACCCTAGCTGGCCTGGAAGTCGCCTTGTAGGCCAGGTAGGCCTGGAGTTCACAGAGCTCTGCCTGCCTCTGCAGTGCTGAGATTATAGGTGTGAACCACCACACCTGACAAAATAAAACTTTCTTATGAGTCAAGTGTCTCAAGTGATTTTGGCACTGCATTGAAAACTTCACTAATTCTTCTCAAAAGGATATGATACTTTAAGATTTATTTATTATTTATGTAGTTATGGAGAGAGAGACAGACAGACAGAGAGAGAGACAGACAGACAGAGAGAGAGAGAGAGAGAGAGAGAGAGAGAGAGAGAGAGAGAGCCAGAATAGGGAGTCAGATAACTGTGGAACTGCACCTACAGGTTTTGGATTTTTTTTTTTTTTAAGCTGTCTAACGTGGGTGCTAGGAACCAAATTGTGATCCTCTGGAAGACCAGCCAGTGCTCTTAATCACTGGGCCATCTCTCTAGCCCAATACACCCCTTTTAAAGACAAGATTTTCACATCTTGTAGCTCAGAGTTTAAATGGTTCTCATACAACTATAGTAAAAGAGAATGCTTATAGTTATAATTCTCCTGTTTGAATAAACCAACAAAGGCAAGACCTGCCCACAAAGTGGGCCTTCTCACCTCAGTTATACTAATTACCCAGCCTAGAGACTCCTTCACAGGTGTGCCCAGAGGCTTGCCTTTTCTGCAGTTCTAGAGCCTGTGAAGTTAACAGTCGAGATTCCCTTCAGGCTGGCCCTTTCAATGTGCTTTGACCACCTATTTCCACAGCCAACATGCAGGATTCTCACTTCCTTGAACTGCAGTTCATCATGCAACATGCTACAGGATGTCCTTGTATTTATTTGTGTTACTTTCTGTTCTTTCTGCTTCACCTACAGCCCACATTCTGCTGGAATGTCAACTTTTCAGAAGCAGGCACTTTTGTCAGTTTGGTTGTTTATACAGATACATAAACCGGTTCCTTAGTAGGATGAGTGAATACATAGATAGCTAGATGATAGATACATAAAAGATAGATGATGGAAGATTATATATATATATGTGTGTGTGTGTTATATAATAAACATATATTATATAATATATACACACATATATATGATAGATACATAGATTAGTGGTAGGTGATAGATGGATTCATAGAGACAGTTGATAGATGGATTATAGATATATAGATAGATGATAGGTACATAGACATAAGATAGATTGTAGATAAATTGATAGATAATAGATGCATAAATAGAAGATAGACATTAGATAGATGATAGTCACAACACATAGACAGAAAGTAAACAGAAAATAGATAGATGATAGGTGTATAGATAGATGATAGACAGATAGATGATAGATATGAAGGTACTTCTAATTCTGATAGTAAATGCATAATTGAGGCAATGGAAGAGTACTTTTAAGTCAGGAAAAATGAGACTTGTAAAATATGGGTTTGTGTCCCCCTTCAATACAAGTGGAAGCCTGATTTCCACAGTGGTTTAAGAATGAGCCAGTTTTTGTTGTTTTGTTTTGTTGAGACAGGATTTCTCTGTAGCTTTGGAGCCTGTCCTGGAACTAGCTCAGTAGACCAGGCTGGCCAGATCTGCCAGAGAAACTAGGATATAAGGAGGATTCTAAGAGATTCATACAAGGTACCTCACAGAAGCATCTCCTGAGCATATTGGGAGGTGGGGGGGCAGTGAGTGGAGAGGGGGCTAGGAGAAAGATAAGGGGAGGAGAGGAAAGCACATGGGACTATGAAGATTTAGTCAGGGGAGGAATAGATGAAAGAGAGAGAGAGAGAGAGAGAGAGAGAGAGAGAGAGAGAGAGAGAGAGCATAAGAGGGAGCCATTACAGGTTTCTAGAGAAAACTGACTCCAGAGAAATGTCCAGAGACCTACAAGACTGACCCCGACTAACAACTTTAGCAACAGTGGAAAGGCTACCATAAATGCCCTTCCCTGATAATGAGATCGATGGCTAACTTACCCACCATCATAGAGCCCTCATCTAGTAGCTGATGGAAAGAGAAGCAGACACCCAATGAGCTGAACTGGAGTCCAAATGCAGAGAGGGAGGACAAGAATAGGCTTCAGAAATCCACAGAGACAGCTGACCCAAACAAGGAGGAGCTAATGGGCCCCCAGACTGATAGCTGGGAATCCAGCATTGGATTGACTCAGATCCCCTTAACATGGGTCTCAGTTAGAAAGCCTGGGCAGTCTAAGGGACCTCTGACAGTGGAACCAGGATGTATCCCTTGGTGCACAAAAGGACTTTGGGAGCACATTCCCCATAGAGGGATAATCCCTTAACCTAGAGGCAGGAGGGAGGGCCTAGTCCCTACTCCAAATGACTTGGCAGATTTAGATGACCCCTCAGGAAGGCATCACCTACATGTGGAGTGGGGGTGGGATGGGATAGGAGGGTGGTTGGGTGCATGAGAGAGTAGGAGAGAGGGAAGGATGGAGGGATGGAGAGGGGACTGGGATCAATATGTAAAATAAGAAAAATAAATAGATTTAAAAAAAAAGAAATCTAAAACTACAAAAAACAAAAAAGAAAGAAAGAAGGAAGGAAGGAAAGAAAGAAAGAAAGAAAGAAAGAAAGAAAGAAAGAAAGAGAGTGAGGCCTATAGAAGTGACCTGTGTTAAGGTTTCCACTGTCCTAAGTGAGGTTAGTGTGCTGTAAAAGCCAGAAGAATCTTCAACCCCTGCCCTTCTACAGCAGGCACAACCTCACCAAAGAGATGAGCTGCTGGCACTTGGACCCTGGTAGCCTCAGAGCTGTGAGCAACAAGTGTGTCTGGTTTAGGATCTACCCATTTTAAGGGCCTGAAAAACCCTAAGACAAGAACAATATCAATAATAACACAATTAAGATCAACTCAAGTAGCTACTATGTATGCACACACTTAAAATGATTCCTGTATCTTCTTTTGTTCTGTCCTCACTACACTCTCTCAGGACACCTACCATTGTCTTCCTCACCTTACAGAGGAGGAGGCACAGAAATATTTGGAACTGGCCCCGTGTGACAGACTCAGTGAGTTACAGAGCCAGGATTTGAACCAAAAACATGGAAGGCTTGTTGTTCCTTTTCCTAAGGCATGTGGTTCATGGCCTCTCTAGGAACACAAGAGCCAGGGGACAGGAGTGATCTCTCTCTCTCTCTCTCTCTCCCTCTCCCTCCCTCCCTCCCTCCCTCCCTCCCTCCCTCCCTCCCTCCCTCCCTCTCTCTCTCTCTCTCTCTCTCTCTCTCTCTCTCTCTCTCTCATCCTGGCAACTGTGATGTCTGAAATCTGAAGTCTATTCTGTGAAACTCTCAGTGGGCATTTTCTGCTAGTGAGGACAAGCGGGAACTTGGGAGAAGCAAAGTGCCTGAGGCGACAGTGAGGAGCCACTGAAGATGAACTTGTGCATTAAATGTCACTACCATGTGTTCTGTTACTGATGACAATCATTCCCTGGCCTGTACTTCTCAGAATTAGCAAGGACACCAGAAGATGCAATTCAATAAGCATGTGTTGTTTTATATTGCTAAATCATGCTTGTTTAGTCTTTATTTGCTTATTTATTTGCTTCGCTGTGCTGGGAAGTTGAACTCAGCATCTCCATCTTGCTAGGCATTTCTACTTTACTTTTCCAGAAAGGAAGTGTGAGACTGGCCAGCAATGGCTTGAACGAGCTATGCATTCCCTTCTTCTTCCTCTGGGTATACAGGTGCTAAAACTCTTGCTCACCGGTCACGAGTTATAAAAAGGGGCCAACTTCTCTCCCTGAAGAAAGAGCTCCTGGTTAGCATTTGGGAAATGCCACTGTGAGATGTATTTGTTAAGAACTTAATTTTCCATTGTTATAATCCGTTCAAAAATGTGGAAGGGCAAAAAGAGCATAAGAGGGAAATGATGACACACCACCCAAGCACCACTGTAGTTTGTTTTCCGTGTGTACACACACAGAATAATCAGAAGCGGGCTGCTGCGAACCAACTCATTCTGTCTTCCTGGGGAAGGCTCTAGGAGACAAGGGAAGGAACAGAAAGTCATTAAAGCACCCTAACCACATCTTCCTGGTTTCAGAGCTACAGAAACATTCTTAGGTTTATTTTGCTGTTAAATGAAACACCAATGAACTCAATAACAAGCCAATGGCTTGAGTTTCTTGGTTTTCTCTTTTCCCTTTAAACCATACTGACCTTTATTGAAGCAAAAGAGTAACATTTGACATTTTGTAGAAAATAAAGAGAGAGTTTGGCACTTTTTAACCAGTTGCTGCGTACAGCAGCTTTAGCTTGCTCAACTCTTTCCAGACACAAGCCTTTAAAGTATGCTTCATCGTCCTTTTCAAATCACAAGTAAATAAACAACTTTAATCACCAGAGCCTGTAGCTAAGAGCTTGAGGTCATCTTTTCCTCTCTTGGGGAAAAAAAAATCAGAGAGAGAGGAGAAGGAGAGGGAGGGAGGGGGAGGGAGAGAAAGGAGGTGGGGGAAGGAGAGAAAGAAGGGAGAAGGAGGAAGTGGGGGAGGGGAGAGAGAGGGGGGGGGGAGGGAGGGAGGGAGAGAGGGACGGAGGGAGGAAAGGAGAGGAAGAGGGAGGACCCAACTGTCCCCAGAAAGGCAGGCTTGCTTTTGTCCCACACACTGCACATTTCTGAACTGGAGCTCAGATCAAGCCAAAAAGTGCAGGTCCTGGCTTGGTTCTTCAGACTTCTGGCTCAACTCTCACACCATGAAGAAGAAACACCCATGAGCTGGAGGGGGGCGGTGGTGGGTTCTTTTAACTTGTGCTGTGTTTTTATCTGATAATCTGGCATCTTCTTGCAACAAAAATAGCCTGTTGTCTCCATCTCCCCACTGGACGCCTGGCTATTTTGGGTGGGGATTCCCAGTCGCTGGGTATAGGGATGGTACCAGGTCAGGCAGGAATTCTGAGCTGCCTCACTGCTGTGTGTGTGTGGGGGGGGGGGGGGGGGGGGTCAATGCTGGAGCTCCTCATTTCCAAGACTTTTTCTTGCTAAGAATTAAGGAAAGGGCATTGTGTTGTCCTCCACACTCCTTCGATGTTTCCCTTATCTCTTCTGTGTCTCATAGCTCATGTCCTTTTCTGCATGGACACACTGCCCCACCAAGCCCAGCTGAGCTGTTTCTGGCCTGGCTTACTGTGGTGTGTTCCCTCGCCCTTTCTGAAATGGATAAGTGAATTTGTACCTGCTCTGGGGTATGTGTTTCTGAAGGATCTGGAGCTCTATGTTCTGTTCTAATCCAGAACAGGCCCAAGAGTCCAGCCTCTCCCTCCTCCCCACTGAGATGAGCCACAAGACTTGAGGGTGGATCATTTGAGACCACCCTGGGAGCTGGGTTGGTTCCAGGTTCAAAAAATGGGAGGTCAAGGAAATCTGTAGAAGGCAAAGTCAAGAGCATGTCATTTCCCTGATCCTCATCTGCTAGAGAAGCCAGAGGTAGGAAACTGGCAGCTGGCGAACTGCCTGCCAACCAGCCTTAATTGGCCTGCACAATGTGGAAAGATTGTCCTTGCCCTTAAACATCAGAACATTAGCAAACTAGGAATTTCTACCTCAAACTTTGATTTCTAACTTCACAAAAATCAGAGTGCTTGTATGGTGATGCATCTGTCTAGAAGAATCAAGAGCTGGTATCCTTAGGCAAGATGAATTGTTGACCTTAAGCTCCCAGCTGGGCCCTCAGCCCCACAGACCCAGTGGAATTCCACAGTGCACAGCATGTGGAATGAACACCAGGTGTGGGCGCCGTGTTCCACTCATAGCATAGCAGGACTTGGATCACACCCTTTGCTCACCCTCAGCCTACTTGCTGCCCTGAGGCTGACTGAGTAGGTGCTTGGGCGTCAAAGCCATTTTCCTTTGTCAAAGGTCAGTAAGGCCAAGCAGGGGAAAGTGTCACAAAAGTCGTTCTGTGTACATCCAACTCTGCTAAGTCTGGATACTTGGGTGAGGACCATAATTCAGCCAAGAATCTGCCAGTAAAAAAGACACTGAAGCATGGGAGTGCAGAGGCGCAGACAGCCAAAGACGTGAGTGCATGGCCTCTCTTTTCCTTTTTAAAGTCAGACCCCAAACCAGGCAGCCAAGTTGATACCCATGAGGCACGATGCTGAAGTCAACATCCCAAGAACTCTAAAACACTCTGTCTGCTTTCACCCACAACTGCAGAGATAACATTCAGACCCAATCTTTGGGGCAGCTGCCAGCTCTCTATAAAACAGCAGAGACCAGCTTTGGTGACCCACAGCATGACAGCCACTGGAAGGCTCATGTGATAAGCCGATAACAGGGGCAAAAGATAAGGGAGACTTAAGGCTGCAGCTGTAGGATCCTGTTGTCTGCACAGTGGAGGTGTGTTTACATTTCCCACCCTTGAGCAGCTCTGCAAACAAGAGCAGTCAACTCTCCACTGACCTTAGAATGTAGTTGCCTGTGTGATTCTTCATAGCAACTGCCTTTATTAATGGCTGCCAGAAATGAGCACTGAAATGGCAGAGGTATGGAATGTTCTTATGTTTTTTCAATACTATGCTTGAAAATTGACCATGTCTTCTAGAGCAACAAAACATCCTCACTGAACCTTATTATGTGGGTGTTTGGTTTTGTGTGATTGTGTGTGTGTGTGTGTGTGTGTGTGTATGACTGTATGTATGTATGATGTGTGTGTGTGTGTGTGTGTGTGTGTGTGTGTGTGTGTGTGTGTGTGAGTACATGGAGGTTGGAGACAGCAGATCTTCTACATCACACTCAACCTTATTCCCTTTAAACAAGGTCTCTAGTTAAACCTGGAGCGGGCCAGCTAGTCTGGTGTTTTCGTTAGTGAACAGAGACCTGGCCTCAAGGTAGAAGGTGAGGGCTGGTACACAGGTTGTCCTCTGACTTCCACACATGTGCTGTGGTATGCATATGCTACTCACACACATATGAGAGGGGGGTACACCCACATATATTAAAAAAAAAACTCTCTTTAGCAAAGGAAACATTTAAGAGATTGAAAAGGCATGGAAGAACTTATTTGCCAAATGTAAATTTGAAAAGACATTGTTCTCTAAAAACTTATGAACTCAAGCACTGCAATAACAATATCCTGGTTGAAAAACAGGCAGACCTAAATAGACATTTCTCAAAAGGTGCACAAATAACCAACAGGTCTATGAACGTTCAGCATCCCCAGAGATTCAAGACATATAAATGAAAGCCTCACCCAGCAAGAAAGGTTACTATCAGTACTGCAGATAATAAATACTTGTGAGGATATGGCAAAAGGAGAACACCTAGAATTGTGTTGCTGTGAGCATAAACCAGTACAGCCATTGTGGAGGAATTTTTTGGGGTTCCCCAAAAAATTAAAACTACCACGTGGCCCCCAAAATGCATATAAGCAAGTAAAATGAAGTAAAAATATAAAACATCTGAATTCCTATGTTAATTCAACATAATTCATAATAGCCCACTAATGGAAACAAGGCATGAGTCTATGAGCTGATGAACAGATAAAGGAAATATGGCAAACACTGGGCAAGGCAGGGGGAGGGGCTCATGCAGTGAATGGTAGAGAGAGAGAGAAATTTTCTTCAACAGTGTAGCTACTGATAAGGGGCCCACACTCCTATAAACAAGCTTTTGCCCAAGTTCAAGCAGCTTCAATGAAACTCATTTGATAAGACTTTAAAAAAGTTGTGGCAGTAGAATGGGGTACTGGGAAGGAGAAATCAAGTCAGTGGGTGTGGGTGGGGACATTAGAGGGTAATAGGGGGTGAATATGATCCAAATACATTGTGTATATTTATGAGAATATGACAGAGAAATCCTCTATAATATATAATTAATACATGGTAATAAAACAGCTTTGAAGGGGAAATGTGGCATATTTACATACTAGCATATTATTTAGCCATAGAAAAGAATGAAAACCTTATCATTTGTAGCAACACTGAAGGCGCTGCAGGTCATTAAAGTAAACAAGGCAGACACAGAAAATAAGTAACACGATTTCACTAATGTAGACGCTAAAAATTGCTCATCTAGAGAGTAGAGGTGTCAAGAGGACTAGGGCCAGGGCTCTTTCTAGGGAGAGTGAGTATGGAAAGATGCTGGCCAGAGGATAATTATAGCTAAATAAAACATATTCCAGAAGACTTACTGTATAAGATGCAAAACACTACTCTCTTCCTTGTAAGACACAATGCTAATTTTCAAAATCAGAAATCATATTCTTACACTTAACTTTTGACTCCTCTCTTGAATGTCTAAGGACACTAGAGCATTTATATTTTTCCATCACTGTATGGCTGTTGTTTTGTCAGTGGGAAGGAATTCTCTTAATATACTTTACTCCAGAACAACGCCTACAGATTCATGGTTCCCAAAACCTGCATGACAGCAATCCACATGCATAGTACAGTCTCAGGCAAGCTGGAGAGACAGAATCCACAGGGAAATAGTGTTTTCTTTTAAGTTGCTGGAGAATTATAAAGGTGGCATCCTTTATTTTAGAAAAAACAAGACTTCTTTAATTCAAACCAGAATATAGATGAAGGAAAACTATAGTCATCCTAAAAGAGCCAAGGACTGGGTGTAAAATCACAACCTGTGCCACTCAATAATGGGGATATGTATGCATTGAGACAAGGTCACCAGACTTCATTCTTAGTGCGTGTACAAACGAAGACATCTGATGTGTGGCTAGCTAACTAACTTTTCCTGTGTGGTACATCGGTTGTCTGCTAACCCCCACGCTGCCCTGTGAGTCTTAGTTAATGTTGAACTAAGAGAATATAACAAGTTGTTCCAGATTAAGTATTTTTACATTTCTTATTTGTTTTATGTGTATGGGTGTGTGGGTGCCATGACACACATGTGGTCAGAGGACCAACTAGAGGGTTCTCTCTGACCACCACATCGGGTTTCAGGAATCAAACTTGTAGGATCAGGCTGGACAGCAAGTGCCTTTACCAGCAGATCTGTTGCACGCACTATGCAATAGCATTAGGATAAAAGTGATTTAGAATATCCTGCTACTACCTTTATGGGTAGCGACTGTCTCTGAAATTTGTGTCCTCTCTAAATAAGTAAATGTGGCTGACCTTCCCTAGCACTGCGTCTATGGATCCCAGCACATGACTGTGAAGTTTGCTGCAAGAGAGTAAGAGCCTCTGAAGCCACTTGAACACCCTCTCGCCAATATAACTGTTTGTAGTGCAGGTCATGACCAGGCTAAACAAGAGTCACTCAGTACAAACGTAGACTTCCTTGTCTTGAGTTCCAGGATGACTTACCTTACTGCATCCCCCAGTTTTATTAATCAGCAAAGGACAGAGCATTGGTTATTCATTTTCTCAAAAGTTCATTTCAAAAGCTGTATTTTTCTTTGGAAACTTTACAGATCAAAATTTGTTTTTTAGGTTAGCAGTCTCAAAAACAGCTTGATTTTGACAAGAGTCCAAAAAGCCAATTAAGTTTAATTTAAGTTTAATTACAGAAGGATTTGTGTGTGTGAGGAAATGGACCAGTAGTCTAGAGGAAGTAAATAAATGGGTTTGACCTTCTCCCCAGTCACTCTTGAATGAGAAATTGTGTGAATTTTATAACTGTGTGATTTTTAAAAATATTTTTTATTTTACATATTGATCCCAGTTCCCCTCTCCCTCCTATCTTCCCACGTCCCCCCCCCCATACACGAACCCCTCTCATCTCATCTCCCATTCCTTTCCCAGAGAGGGTGAAGCCTTCCATGAGGGATCATACCAAAGTCTTTCAAGTCATTTGGGGTAGGGCCTAGGCCCTCCCCTTTGTCTCTAGGCCAAAGGAGTATCCCACCATGGATATAGTGGCCATGCAAGGCTAACACTCCACTCAAGTGTGCAAGCCTGTTCAGTAGAATCACACACCAGACAGAGGAGGTTGCTGATCCTCTCTGAAGGCTCACAGTATGAAGGATGAAAATACTTTGTAGACTGTTGGAAGATTTGAACAACAGGGTACAGAACTTTTGAGGTGGCAAGCAGCCCATCCAGAAATGCTGAGAGAGAAATTACCTTTCTCCATTGTGTGCTTATCTTCATACTTCTGGGGCTCCTGCTTTGAACCTCTCTGTAAATGAGAATTACTAGTTAAGGACTGAAAATTTAGCAAAGATTATATTTACATGGCTAAAAGCAGTGGCCTGTTATCAGTTAGGTAATAAGCCTATGATGACATAGCCAGCACAAAGGAGAAAGGGAACTGTTCAGTATGTTAGTGGCTTTCACTTTAAGTGTCCAAGCTTTAATAAAATGAAAAAACAAAATTCTCATATCTCATCCTGTTGATTTTATACATACACTTAAAATCCACAGGGAAGAAAAACAATGTGTATACTAAAAACTTACATTTCTGTAATTCTTCAGTAGAATCAGCAGCAAGCAAGCTTCTTCCTGCTTCCTGTACTATAGGATCATGTGGTATTTCTTTGTCTCAGAATGCTCTTCTGATACAGGATATAAACTGGCAGTAACTATAAATGACTTTGTTCCAAGTTAACAGATTATAACAACTGTGCTTAAAAACCTTCATACCCTTATTTATTCAGAATTTGTCATTGGAACAGAGGTCAGAGAGAGAATCCCAAGTAAGGAATTGCCAAATTTCTGGGAGAAAAAAATCTGTTAATGAAATGGCACACATTTGAGCAGTTACTGAGCCTGTAAAACTCAGAAGTTCATCACAAATGACTTAGGTATCACTTGTCCTCATTGTTTGTTTGTTTGCTTGCTTTACATATCAGCTGTAGTTTTCCCTCCCTTCTCTCCTCCAAGTTCTTTCCCCCAACTCCCCTCTCTTTCACTTTAGGAAAGGACACAGCTCTCCCACGAGTATCAACAAAACATGTAATATCAAGTTGCAGGAAGGCTAGGCACCATGTATTAAGACTGGGCAAGGTGACACAGTACAGGGAGTTAGGTCCCAAAGGCCTGTAAAAGAGTTGGAGACAGCCCCTGTTCCCACTGTTAGGAGTCCCTCAAGGGAACCAAGCTATACAACTGTAACATATATGCAGAGTGCCTAAGTCAGTCCCATGCAGACTCCCTGGTTGTTGGTTCGGTCTCTGTGAGCCCCTAGGAGCCCAGGTTAGTTGATTTTGTAAGTTTGCTTGTGGTGTCCTTGACCCCTCTGGCTCCTACAATCTTTTCTCTCCCTCTCCTGCAAGATTCTGAACCCTGCATAATGTTTGTCTGTGGGTCTGCATCTGTTTTCATCAGTTGCTGGATGAAGCCTCTCTGATGACAAGTCGGTTAGGCATCAATCTGGTCACAGAAGATTGCCAGTTCAGGCTACTTACCTACTATTGCTAGGAGTCTTAGCTGGGGTCATCCTTATAGATTCCTGGGAGATTCCCTTGTGCCAGGTTTTTGCCTGACTCCCTTTCCAGTAGTCTCTTTCAGTACTCTCCCCCCTCTGACCCCAAAACATGATCACTCATGTTCCCATCCCAAACCCATTCTCAGTCTACTCATGAAACCTCTTCTATTTCCCCTTCCTAGGAAGATCTGTATGTGCCCTCCATGAACTTTCTTTATTACTTAGCCTCTCTGGAGCTGTGGATTGTATTTTACAGCTAATATCCATTTATGAGTGTGTACATATCATGTTTGTCTTTCTGGGTCTATATTACCCCACTCAACATGACTTTTCTATCTCCATCCACTTGCCTTCAAATACCCTGTTACTCTTGTTCTTGACAGCTCAGTAGTACTCCATTGTGTAAACATACCATATTTTCTTTAAACATCCCTTAGTTGTTTCCAGTTCTGGGCTATTACAAATAATGCTGCTATAAACATAGTTGAGTTAGTGTCCTTGTAGTATGATTGAGCATCCTTTGTATATAGCTGCTCTTGTGGTAGACTGATTCCAAGTTTTCTGAGAAACCACCACACTAACTTTCAAAGTAGTTGTACAAGTTTCACTCCCACCAGCAATGGAGGAATGTTCCCCTTACTCCACATCCTTTCCAACATGGGATGCTGTAAGGAGTAGGGCTTTTCTGCCCGCCACCAGTCTTGTCCCACCGCCGCGCCAGCCCCAAATAACACACAGAGACTCTATATTTGATATTATGCTGTTGGCCAGTTACTTGTTTCTTATCGGCTAGCTCTGTCTTAAGTATTAACCCATTTCTATGTATTTCCACATGGTCTTACTGAGAGCAGAGGAATGGCGGTTCTGTTCTCTTCAGACTCTCCATCTTGACTCCTCCTTACTACTTCCTCTTTCCTCCTTGTCTTCTAGTCCCTCCTATCCTATTGGCCAACCGTGCTTTATTTATTAACCCAGTATGAGAAACATATACAGAATGACATCTCCCATCAGGATGCTGCTTGTGTATTTTGATCTTAGCCATTCCAACAGGTGTAAGAGTCATTTTTATTTGCATTTATTTCCCTGATGGCTAATGATGTTAAACATCTCCTTAAATGTCTCACTGCCATTTGCGATTTTTTTAATTGAGAATTCTACATTACAATCTGTACCCCAAAATTTAATTGGATTATTTGGCTTGTTGATATCTAGTTTCTTGAGTTCTTTATATATTTTGGAATCTGACCCTTCAGTCAGATGTGGGATTGATAAAGATAATTTCCCATTCTGTGGGCTGCTGTTTTGTCCTATTTTTTCCTTACAGAAACTTTTCAGTTTCATGAGGTCCTATTTATTGTCAGTCTTTATGCCCACACAATTAGTGCTCAGGAAGTTGTCTCCTGTACCCATGCATTCAAGATTATTTCCCACTTTTTTTTCTATCAGGTTCAGTGTATCTGGATTTATGCTGAGATCTTTGATCCACTTGGACTTGAGTTTTGTGAATGGTTCTTGATATGCATCAATTTGTATTCTTCTACATGCTGACAGCCAGTAAGACCAGCAGCATTTGTTGGAAATGCTTTCTTTTTTCCATTGTAAGAGTTTGGCTCATTTGTTGAAAATCAGATGCCCATAGGTGTGTGGATTTATGTCTGGGTCTTTGATTCAATTTCATTAATCCATCTGTCTATTTTTATGTCAATACCATGCAGTTTTTATGATTATAGTTCCATAGTAGAGCTTGAAATCAGGGATAATTGTGTTGGGATTTTAATGAGAATTTCACTGAATCTGTAGATTGCTTTTGGTAGAATGGTCATATTTACTATGTTAATCCTACCAATCCATGAGCATGGGAGATCTTTCCAACTTGTGATATCTTCTTAAATTTCTTTCTTCAAAGACTTGAAGTTCTTGTCATACATATCTTTCACTTGCTTGATTAGAGTTATACAAAGATACTTTAAAATATTTGAAACTATTATAAAGGGTGTATATTTCTGATTTCTTTCTCAGCCTGTTTATCATTTGGATATAGGAAGGCTACTGAACTTTTTTTTGTTTGTTTGTTTTGTTTTGTTTTATTTTTGTCAATCCTGTATCTAGCCACTTGGCTAAAGGCGTTTATCAGCTATAGGACTTTCCTGGTAGAGTTTTTGTTGCTTAATCATTAGGTCATACTTCAAAAACCTGTAATCCACAAAATTGGAAAATTTAAAAGAAATGGACAAATTTCTTGATAAATACCACTTACTAATGATAAATGAAGATTAGATAAACAATTTAAATAGACAAATAACCCCTAAGGAAATAGAAGCAGCCATCAAAAGTCTCCCAACCAAAAAAAAAAAAAAAAAAAAAAAATCCAAGGGTCAGACAGTTTTAACACAGAATTCTACCAGACGTTCAAAGAAGAGTTAATACCAGTACACTTCAAATTATTCCACACAATAGAAATAGAAGGAACATTGGCAAATTATTCCTACGAGGCCACAGTTACCCTGACACCCAAACCACACAAAGACTCAACTAAGAAAGAGTATTACAGACCAATCTCCCTCATGAACATTGACACACATATACTCAATAAACTACTGGAAAACCAAATCCTAGAATCTATCAAAAAGATAACCTAAGTAGGCTTCATTCCAGAGATACAGGAATGGTTCAACATGTGAAAATCTGTCAGTGTGATAAACTGAAATAAAAAACAAGAAACAAAAATACACGATCATCTTGTTAGAAGCTAAAAAAAAAAATCAAACTAAATGGAGAGAAACTCAAAGCAATCCCACTAAAATCAAGAACAAGACAAGGTTGTCCATGCCATACCAATTCACTATAGTAGTTGAAGCTCTAGCCAAAGCAATGAAACAACTAAAGGAAATCAAGAGGATAATTATTGGAATGAAAAAAGTTAAAATATTATTTGCAGATGATATGATAGTATACATAAGTGACCCCCAAAACCCTACCAGGTGCTGGGTCCTGCTGCAGACAGGGCTGTGGAAGGGCCGTGGAAGGGCTGGTCCAGTAAGTCTTTTCCTGGGGCTGAGCAGGATAGAGAGTATTGAGGAGAACCTAGAATCCCCTCCCAGTCACCACAGAGAGCCACACTGTGGGGGGGGGGGGTGGAGGTAGGGGGCGCAGGGAGCTTTGCTTGTTTTATTGTAACAGGCTAGGGGCATGAACCTTAGGATGGGGTGAGGTATTGGGGCGAATTATGAACAATTATGATTTACTACGTCAGCAGAAGCTAGGACTAGGCAGTTTTAGATTAGGCCTTGCTGAGTCACCCCTCTGTGGAAGTGATAAGCCAAAGACAGGTAGCCAAACTCTAGTCAGGCTCAGGAAGTTACATTAAGCTTACTAGGCCTCAGGCTTGAGTCTTTTAAGGCCCAACAACCAGGAAACTCCTACAATTGCCCTCAGTTTTTAAAGCTTGTGTCAAGTTAACATAAATCTGACCAGCACACCCACTGCTTACCAAAGTCTACTGGTTGAACAGTTAGCTATCCCCTGTTAACTCAGTGATTGAATCAAGACTAAGAGCTGAGAATTAAATTGCAGATCATTCCCATGTAAAAGGAATCTGGCTAAAATGTGGATTTTGTTTAAAGTAGGGTAAATTGACAGCTGTCCTCATAAACTAAGATAGGGATAGCGCCAGGCCTTTAGTGAGAAATTGCTAGTTTTTTTGTGCAGATCACTGTTATGACAATTTATGAAAGGGGTTCAGTGTGTGTGTGGGGGTTTGGTGGAGGGGAGTGGGGTGAAGAAAGATGCTGAGTCAGCACACTAACCCGGGAATCAGAAGCTAACCAGGATGGTCACAGGCAAAGTAGAATCCAAGGTCACCCTAGTAATTGCTCAGCTATAAATTCAACCTTCTGCCTTATTTTTTTTTTTAAACGCTTACACGGGGGGGGGGGGGATATCTTCACATGAATAACAGGTTTTGGCAAAATCCACAGAAAGTAGTTTTAAGGAATTTTATATCCAAAAAGATTTACTATTAAAAAAATATTTTGGAATTGTCTATACATGTTTGTTTTCATTTAAATGGACTTGGTTATATAAAATAAATAAATAAAAATATTTTGGTTTCTGTATTTTCTTCCTCTTTCTTTTTTGTTTTATAAAAAGATTCTATTTCTTTTATGTGCATGGTGCTCGTTCTACACATAGAGCCTACATTCCAAAAGAGGAGGGCATCAGAGCTCATTACATGTTTGCAGAGAATTGAACTTAAGACCTCTGAAAAGCTGCCAATGTTCTTAACCACTGAGCCATCTCTCCATCCCTTCTCTTTCCTTTTCATCAATAAACATGGACTTAGTTTGCCTTTAGTTCTTTACATTTTTAATGAAAATATTTATGGAGTATTCAACTTTTGCTAGTAATGACCCCATAAGGCATCTACAGAATTCCTGTTTCACTGATAAGAAAATTGGAATAAAATGACATCAAGTCATTTGTCCCAACTAAACAATTTCTTTATCATTGGATGTCAGCTGAGTAAGATTTTTGACAAATAATATCTCCAAATTATGATATCCTGGTTATTAATTGGGAGTTGTTGTTTATTTCTCTTTGTAATTGAAGAGTCTCTAGGGTTCTGCTAGTAAAACTTGTCTTCAGTCTCCTCTGACTGTAAAATCCTGCTCTGGCATTCACCCTGTGTTAGGAGCTTCCTGGAGTTTGTCACTGTGTTCAAACTGATTCATACGGGAATGTTGACAAAACAAAGCCTTAAGTTGTCTTTGATATATAATTAATCACACTGTTATGAAATCAATCATTTCTTTAAAGCTCATTTATGTGATTCTTTTCATTTACAAAGCAATAAAAAGGATTTAGAAGCCCAGGGCTTGTGCATTTATCAGACTTTCTGCCTTCAGCAGCTTATGTGACAGACATGGATCATGAATATCAATCCTGAGGTAACTTGGCATTACATAAGCTAAAGTTCCTGGGAAGATATAACCTACAGTGCTCTTGCAAGGCCCAGGACTGGTAATGCACAACATTCTCGTAGTATTTCCCTTCAGATGCAGAACCTGATTCCATCGGCTCTTTGAAGGACTTGAACTCTGGGCAACATAGTCCTTCACTGGGAATAAGAAAAGAAATGACAGAAGTTGGTAGTGTCCACAGGAGTAAAACCACGGACAAGTGCACATTTAGGTATCACACTGAAGGATGTAAGAACATGAGTCAGGCTACCCTCCTAACCTAAGGACACCTTATCAGCACTACTCCCATCATCAGGCTCTCTGTGGTCTCTGTGTTCTGTTCAACAGTATGGATTGTACCTGACAAGATGCCTAGTCCACTTTCTCTTGATGTCTGTTTTTGACGACACAAAGTACATCATGCCTGTAGAACAGAATCTTCTTGTTGCTTCTGGACAGTTGTGGCTCTCTTCCATTCTGACTTGTTCAACCAGTTAGGTGTCCCTTGTTTATGTCACTGGTTATTCTTCCTGCTATGTCCTCTAACTCTTTCATCCTGAGTTCTCAGCTCTTTCTCTATAGAGTGTTTTCCAAAAGCAAAACAACAACAACAGAAATGTCTTCATGCACTCATTTGGCTAGGGTGCCCCCACCACACAGCTGTCTTCTGCACTTAGGCTTCTGACCTTGCTTGCTCTCCTCTCTTCCAGTCTAGCACTTAAAATATGTTAGATATTTTTACTTCAAACATGTAAGAAATTTAGTTTGCTTCCACAGTTAGCTGATCTCCTCTCTCTCATCTTCACTGGCACCAGGCCATTCGGTTTTCCTGACTCGTCTTCCTAGTGACACTCTTCTTAGGTCACCGATCACTAACTCATTTACACCACAGGGCTCTGGACACTGACCTTTGAGGCCTTCTTTGTAAAGTGGCAACTTGAAGGATGATGATGGAAACTCTGTTGAAAAGATTTAGGCTGAGCTCATGCCAGTAACCACAACACTTCTTAGTAAGACTCTACCTGTCTTAGTTACTGTTACATTGCTCTGAAAAGACACCATGATTAAATGCTTACCAAGGAAAGCCTATGTTTAATTGGGTGCTTGCTTCCAGTTTCAGAGAGATAGCCATAATCATTGTTGGGGGGAGTGGGGTAGCAGGCCGGCGGTGCTGGAGCAGTAACTGAGAGCGACATCCTGATCTGCAGGCAGCAGGAGAGGAGGACAGATGCCTGAGCCTTGCATGGGCTTTTGGAAGCCTACCCCCAGTGACACACCTGTTCCAAAGTGGCCACACCTCCTAATCCTTCCTAAGAAGTTAACTGGCTGGGATTCCAGACATTAAAATATATGACCATGACCCTTTGGAAACCATCCTCATCCTCAGGGGGGGAAAAATTACAAAACCAAGTTATAGATGGGCTGGAAAGATGATGTAATAATTAAGAGCAGTGATTAAGAGTACTGTTCTTCCTAAAGACCTGGGTTCAGTTCCTACTTGTTAGCTCACAACCATCTGTAACTCCAGTACCAGGGGGCTGAACATTCTCCTCTGGCTGCTGATGGCATACAGGTATATTTGCTGTCAAAATGCACCCCGTGCACACAAGATAAATGAAAAAAAAAAAAACATTTTGAATTTGTTTAAAAAATATGTGGCTATCCAGGAGAGGAAAGAAGGGAGTGGGGGGCAGGGCAGGCGAGGGAGCATAGAAGGAAAAGGGACAAGAGCAAACAAAGCATATGCAAATGTGGGACTGTCACACACATTTGGGAATTGGTATAACTCATAGATGTCAGTTATAAAATATTTATACTAACATTTGAATGGTTATAGAATAATTTGGAGTTTTATAATTTTAAAAAAAAAATTTTTTATAATCTATCTTGATGAGAGTTTCCCCTTCCTCTGCTCCTCTCAGTCCTTCCCCAGGTCCCCTCCCCTCCAGGTCCATTCCCTTTCTGTCTCTCATTAGTAAAGACCATGCCTCTAAGTGATACGGTTTGAGAATTTTATACTGCAGTACTATATTTATAACATTTCTACTCCTCCTTTTCCCTGCTCCGACTACCCCAGGGTCCTTCCCAATCCCACTCAAGTGCATTATTCTTCGGAATAAGTTTTACATGTCTAGAGAGAGAGGCATTAGAAATACAGCCACCCCCCTACCCCTTCACCTCCCCCCCTCCCACCCCGCTGAGTCCTTTCAGAGGTGCTCATGCGTGTATGTGTTTAGAGATGACCTTCAATTGGGATTGAATCATCTATTAAGGTGCTCATCCCTGGACAAGACCAAATATTCCCCTCATTTACAGCTCACTTCAATTCTTTTCCTCTCTTTTACAATTAGGGCGTTTCCTTTTGTTCTCAGATTCCAGTGTTTTTCTGTGTCTGTGAATTCCATCTCGGCCCTGTTTGTACACTTCCTCTGTTATCTGCTCCTCCATCACATCACCCAGCTTGATTAATACTTTGGAAACCATTCCAACCTAGTGCTCCTGGGGTTTGTGGCATCAGCAGTTTGTGTTCTTGTGACTTTGAGAAAACTTAATCTGTAGTTTATGTCTCATGTCTGACTCCTGGTAAGGAGCTTCATGATTGGTTTGTGCTCCCAGCTTTGAAAGCTGGCAACAATACCCGTGAGTCATGACCCCTTTTGGGGGGATTGAACGACCCTTTTATAGGGGTCACAAGTCAAATATCCTACATATAAGATATTTACACTATGATTCATAACAGTAGCAAAATTACAGTTAGGAAGTAACAATGAAATAATTTTATGGCTGGTTGTTCCCACAATGGAAAAACTGTATTAAAGCATCTCAGCATTAGGAAGGCTGGGAACTACCATTACAAACAAACAAACACAACACAACAGAGAGATGGGCATTGCCTATTACTTTCTAAGAACTTGTAGTTGAATAGATTTCTTTAATGTTCCATATGTGTGAGTTTAAGAAAGCCTAATTCTGGTGGTGCTACCTTGTCCAGACCCATCTCTTAAGGGACGGGAGTGGCAGGACTTCATGTACAAGCCTGAGGTGGCCTCCCTCAGCCATGACCTTTTAAGCCTTGACAAAATTGGATAAAAATCTCCAAGAATAGTGGAGCCAAACCGGCCTGTTCTAGCCGGTTCTTTCCAGCCACTTCTTACACTTGTCATTGGGAGTGAGGGACTGATTGAAGTGTTGGAAAGGGCAGCTGAAGTCCTTGTGAGGATGCTGGAGACTCCTCTCATAGTTAAGCACACTCCCTGTTCTTACACAAGACCTGGATTTGCAAGCTGGTGTATATGAGCTTGATTCATGGTAGGGGGGGAATGTTGCTTTATTTGTGAGCAGTTTGAGAGCAGGGACCACGCATGTCTAATCCTTGCATGTCAGTGCCTGGTAATACACACAGTGAACATGTAACCTTCTACAAATTGAGAATCTAGGTGCACTATTGAAATTGCTTCATATAGCTCTGTAGCACAGAAGAACTTGTTTTTACTCTGAGGTCAGAAACTACCACAGATGAGTACTTTGGATAAATGGAGGCCCCTTTTCTATATTTGCACAGCTTGGCCCAGACCAAGCAAGAGTCATTTAAACATAATCTGTATTTAAACATCCTTTCCTTTTTATTTTAACCATGTTTGTGTTTCCTAGGGCACGTCTGAAAGTCTCAAAATATTTACTGTATACTTCCATGCTTTTAAGAAAAAGAATGCAGCCTTTGAAGGCAGTCATGTTCAGCAGGCAGAGTGATTCCTGGCGCACGAAAGGCTGGCTATGAAAACAAACAGGAGAAAGACTGTTCAGCCTTAACAGATGGGTCCTTAGAGATGGGTTTTAAAGCATGGGTTTTGTTTCCTTATCCAGCTTTTGTCCTGCCACTTCTCAACACTTACAGTGACCCTGAAATAAATCAGTAACATTTGCACAATTTTTAAGGCTGACACTTGAATTTTTTCCTGTTTTGTCTATTGCTGTGGCCAATGTAATTAGGTCATACTCATGTGAAGAGTTAGTTGTGTGAGAAAAATGTTGGACGAGCACGAGTGTTTTCAGGAAGATGTTGTTTCTATTAATGTGCACTTGAAACTAAGTCACTGAGCTTATGAAAGAACTGATGAACCAAATTCAAAGGGAGATAAATGTTTCCGCTTGCTCTCATTAGATGATTACAGCAATTGGTTTAGGAACATGTTTCCCATGCACATCACTGCTTTTTAAACATGCTTGTAGGTATGGAGAACAGCTGGGAAGGTGTCACCCTAGTAGAAGGACAGGCTTGACTGTCGCAGTTCTCCCAAGACAACCAGAGATCAAATGCTGTCCCGTGTAGCATTACACACTGTCCTCTCAGTTCACTTATATAAAAACTTACTTGTGACTGCTAGACCGTGGTGTTTCCTAAGAAGCAGTTTCCTATTTATACTGGTAGGTAGATGTTTTGGATTTGTACAACCTCTATTGCATACACTAGAAACGTTAGAACCATGGAGAGTACAAAGTTTACAAACTTCTGACACTTGTTGATATTTCTTGTTATTCCATTCCTTCTTAATTAGCTGAGTATCTTTATTTTTATCATTATTGATAAGGAATTTTAGTAACAAAGATTCTTATTTGCATTAAAATTTTAAATACCAAGAAACACAAAAGACGGGATTTAAGGCATTTTATCATCTAAATGGAAATGTCAGAGTCCCTGGGCTTTGGAGAGCAGTCATATAGTAGAGCATGTGTGGAAATTGTGACGGCAAAGAGTGTAATGACAGAACACAAACCAAAAACAGAGCCCCTTCTTGTGACGGAAGCAGAGTAATTATCAAGAGTTTGAGTATGGTGCTGAGGAATTTTGAAGAATGCACAAGATAGCTTTACTGCTCTTGTGTAACATTTATGGAGAGACATGGAATGCTATAGCTTAGGCAATACACACAGTCCCTATGCAGTCAACTGGCAGTTATTCATCTCTTTCCGGACACCCACAAAATGAATGGAATACCTCAGTTAGATAAATAGCATCAAGTGAGAGATGAATAAATATGGTTGCTTTCTAAGCAACAAGAGGCTTGCCTTCTAAAATAAGATGAACATAGCTCAGTCATAAATTTCTATAATTTATTTCATGCGTTAGTAGGCTTCATTCAGTTACTAAATATTTTGAGAAATAAAATGGTTGGTGAGAGCCCAGTCTTCCGAAGCAACACTGATGACTTGGCATTTGCGGTGACCTCTTGCTGGACTGCTAGCATATTCGTTCACTCCTAGGTTTGGGTTAGACTGGAGCCTCCTGAAGATGATCAGCTAGACTTACTGCAGTGTTAGCCTTCAGCTGTGCTAGCCTGACCACCTTTGACATACTAATGTGTTTTTCCTTTTTATAGGGACTTTATGTTTTTGTGGTTTATTTCATTTTACACAACCAAACGTGTTGCCCTATGAAGGCCAGCTATACAGTGGAAATGAACGGCCACCCAGGACCCAGCACAGCCTTCTTCCCTCCTGGGAGCGGAATGCCTCCAGCAGGGGAGATGAACAAGTCTACCCAGAACCTCATCAATGCTATGGAAGAGGTGTGTCCCTTAACCCCACCCTGATCCCCTCTCTCTTCTACTGATAAGCCCTTGCTTGAGAAAGAGTATAAGACAAAAGGTGCTAACTGATGTCTAAACCCTTTCCTCCCTGCCGTGTCATTTGAGGGATTACTTTTCTGTCCTGGAATCACCATGGAGCAGCCATTTGTATGGAGAAGTCAAAGCAAAATGTGTCATTTCCTTCAAAACCTTCTAATCTGCCATGGCAAGAACTGAATACGTCTAAGAAAAGCTTTAAAAAAAAAAAAAAAATACCATTCTTCCTAAAATCACACTCACAGCTGTCCTTATTTGCCCATCCCCTCACACTTCTTCAATCCCAACAAGGAAAAGAAAACAAGCAGGGTCTCCTTTCAGTTTATATATTGTCAGACTTCCAGAAGGAAAGGCTCAGGGGTACGTTTGGAAATCCTGGAAAATCTAAGCAGGATTTACTCTACAAAAGCTGGTTCCACTGCCGGCTGCACTATTCTGTCCTTATACGTTTGAATTACTGAGTCTGACACACATGCTCCTCACCCCTGCCTTCTGGCAGCATATTGGAAGGTCCACTGTTGGGACTGTAAGCACATCTGTCCCAGAAGAGGCAGTGATGCACAGCTCTCACAATTGTGCAGGCCCAGCATGTGCTTGGCTGCCACGCCTTCTGAAGAAAGGAAGCAAGGAAAACAGAGCTGTGTTTGCTACACACACACACACACACACACACACACACACACTACGCATGCACGCATACGTGAAATTAACATACATTTAATTGAAGAGGAAATATTGATAGGGTGATAAATATAAAGATAAATAGAAATAACTGCTAGATGGTTGCTAAGTAGATATGTGATAGACAGACAGATGATAGATAGATAGATAGATAGATGATAGAGATAGGTAGATAATAGAGATAGATGATAGATATATAGATAGAGATAGATAGATGATAGATAGATAGATACCAGATAGATAGTAGATATATGATGTACACCCATTTCTGTCAATTTAAAATTTAAGCAAATGATTACAATGCCATTACTATGTATATGTTTTTGGGTTGAAAAAATTACTATAAAGAATTATCAACTCATAATGGATAAACATACAGTTGATAAGTGATTACAGGTCCTATAGGTAGGAGAAAAATAAGTATTAGATTAAAAAGAATGTATTTTGGCTGTAAGTTTAAGAAGGGTATTTAAAAACTGAGATATGCCAGAGCTAGAGAGATGGCTCAGCAGTTAAGAACACTTGACAGAGGACCCAGGTTTGATTCTCAGCACCTACCTGGTGGCTCACAACCAACTGTAACTTCAGCTCCAGGGATGCAATACTCTCTTTTGGCCTCTGTAGGGAGTAGGCATGAACATGGTGCAATATACACATACAGGCAAAACACTCATACATGTAACATAAAACTAAATAAATCTTCAATTTTCTTAACAAAGAAAAAAGTTGGTAAGTCTTTAGTACTTTGAAATATATTGAAATTTAGTATCATTTTATATGCCAGATTTTTAAAATTGTTATCATGTTTTGATTTTAAAACCATCTTTTCTCATTTTACATACCAATCCCAGTTCCCACTCCCTCCCCTTCTTCTGCCCCCCCCATCCCAGTCCCCCTGCACTCCTCAGAGAGAGTGAGGCCTCACACAGGGAACCAACAAAGTCTTATGCCAGATATTTTATTATCATAAGTGACAATAAAACCCAATAAGAATATTTGTAAGTTCCATTAGTCTTTTTGAATGATTATTCATTTAACATTTAACCTGTCTTGTTGAAGTATCTTTTAGCCATGCATGACTGAATTAAAATAACTAACATTGTAGACCTAATGTGTCATTCACTCAGCCACACTGTAAATGTTCTATGGACAAAAGCGCCCAGAAGCTGCAGTATTGGAGAACTTAGATATAAAATATTCCTGTCAGTGAAAAATGTTCAGTAGAACAGTACTATTCACAGTGCCTGGATCCCTGGTGACAATCACCCTGAACTTTCACCTTCTCTCAAGTTCATCTCAGAGTTCTTGGTTTACTTTTCTCAGTGTGACATGCCCTTGCAGTCTCTCAGCAAACCTTACCTCGGAAGGCAACAGCTGTGACCCTCCGGTTCCTGGGCTGGAGCCATTGCTGAAGTGTTCCTCTGGGGTGTTGCACAACTGCATAGCTTAAAGTCTGTCTGCATTCCTCAGGGGCTCAAAATCGGCCTTGATCCAGCTGTCAGCGAGACTCGCAGGAGGCATGGAAAAAGCCAGCAAGAGCAGGGAAGGCCAAGGAAAGGAGGGATTAAGGGCTCCTTTACCATTGACCTCGTTTACCAGTGACCTAGAAAGATAGGAATACGTTCAGTCATCTCAGCACAGAACTCCTTTTGAACATTTCATCAAAAGCAAGGAGGGAGTTGATAAACCCCTCTAACTCAACATGTCCTTTGTATACCAACTGCATTTAAAATACATCTCAAATTAAGAATTTGGACTGTTCTGAATTTCCTTAACACACATTTTTACAAATAAAAAAAATAGATGAATAGTTTTATATCCCCATACATGGCATCATAGCAATCTACATGTGACTCTGAGTACCTTTTAAACAATCAGGTTATACTAACTGGATTAGAGGCATGCCTTTCTCAAGAACACATAAAACATGCAAGCTCAGAAAACCAATCCAATAGGCCAGTCACAGTTTTCAATGAAATGTAGAAATTCATTGCAATATTGGGCTTCAAAGTGAATGTGTACATTCATGTTATAATTTGTCACTTCCTTCGGCTCTTACCCCACCCCAAAAGGTGCCATCTGACTGGGAGAGAGCATCCTTCCAACAGACCAGCCAGGCAAGCCCTGATCTGAAGACAAGTCCCCAGAATGGTGCCTCATTTCCTTCTTCTGGAGGGTGTGGCCAGGGCTCCCTGATAGCCGATGAGGAGTCCCAGGAGTTTGATGACTTGATATTTGCATTAAAAACTGGTATGTATGAAACCCACAAATGACATTAGAAGCAAGCAGTTCTGCTAGACTACTGTATATCTCCTTCCAGGAATATGCAAATGCACTGTCAACCTTGGCACATCCTGATTCTCAGGACCCATTTCTGATCCTAGTCAAGCCCTAGGATGTTCTGTTCCTAGCATCAAATATAACACAGCCTAAAAATAATTTACAATTTGCATTTAAGGAAAAAAAACCTACATACTCTAACTCAATGTAAATGTCTGTGTCCTAAAATATGGCTAGAACACTAAGTCAGATTTGGTATAAGGAGCTCACTGAAAACAAAAACAAAAAAAAAAAAACAAAAACAAAAAAAAAAGTCATTCATGAGGATGTATTGCATGTACACTTTCTGAAGTACTGTAACAAACATTGTATGTGTCTACAATTTCCAAAGAGTGCAATATTTCACTGACTCTGTGTGTATGTGGTGTGTGTGTGTGTGTGTGTGTTTGTGTGTGCATGTGTGTGTGTGTGTGTTCAATTCCACTGAGTCTGTAACTTTTGCAAATAATTCCTATACAGAAAAAAATAAGTTCCTAAGGACTCTAGTTCATTAGCACATCACCTAGAAATGGAGAAATCTGACTGAAGGTCACATGCTCCTGGAGAAATCATTAATGAATACCATTCTCTTTGGTGTGAAATTGTTCACATTAATGCTGGTGCAATCCTTCCACCACCGTGACAAGTGACAGATACACGAATCAAGCAGGAAAGGGATGGTTTCTTTTTTCACTTGATTTTAGAAGTACTATGGACAGCTGGCCCCATTGCTTTTAGGCCCATGACTAAGTAGAAATATCAGGGAAGGCATGAGGAAATATGGTCACTCCCTGGCAACCAGAGTATAAAAAAAAAAAAAAAAGAGTAGCAAGAAGGGGCCAGGGTCAAGACTTCTTCAACCTGCTTTTCGGTGCCACCTCCCAGATGTTCATTCAAGTTTTGAAGATATCAATGAATTATACTGGTGACTAGGCCAGAGTGAGTCCCCTCACTTGAAAACGACCTTATAAAAACCCTGACAGGTACACTCTGATAGAAGACTACGTTCCCTCTCAATCTGACCAAGTTGTCAATCAAGACTAGTCATCACAGTAGTATAGGTTAGATACTTAATTTGTGAATATTGATTGTTTTAGAGGCTTTTCAATTCCTCTAAGTAGTTTTAAAACATTTTCTTTTCCAGAAAAATTTTGAACTGTTACCATTGTAAAAGTGCCAATGAACTTTTTAAAAAAGCAACAACGTACATTCCCAAAGACAGAGTTTTTATTTAAAAATATTTCAGTATAAAATAGTTTAATTTTTCTATAAAGGTATATTACTTCGGTAAAACATTTTTGTCCTCACAAAGTAAAACTCTTGGATCTTGAGAATGACTACCAAAACTCAGGAACTACATCTTACTTTGCATTTCATATCAGGATCTCAGAATTGAGAAATGGTGAAGGCACAAAGCACATCACTGTCTTCTGGCCCCTCCCCATGCTCATACCCAAGATGCCCTTTTGAGAAATGACAGATTCTACTTAAATAAATAAGAACTCATTCCTTTATACAAAACTGAAGTTAACACTCAAATGCCTGCAGGGGGAACTTTCAAAACATGAATGATTGGATGGAAGAAATGTAAACTCTGGGACTGCTGGGGAGGAATAGGTACAGGAGTTAAGGAATAATAAAATAAGTAATAAAGAAAGTTTTGTAGTTTTGAGATTAAAGGAAGAAGCTATCTCAGCTAAGAATGTATAGGGTTTAAACAGGAAAGGAAGGGAAGAAGAACATCACATACTCAAGGAATCTAAAGAACACTTTCAGTCGTGGTGTGAAGTTTGTGGAGAGCAGCGTTGAGCTAACTAGGCAGAGACAGCCTCACAGGTAACTTCACTTACACTGTCAGTAACTCGAAACAATTGTGCAGATGAATGACAATGAACACACTCCTTGAGCTTTTTGTAGGTGTTCCTCCAGGGAACAATCTCCTGCCGGGCTGTATTAGGGAAACTATAGATTCACAGTTCAAATTATCATTTTAACAGTTCTAAAGTGTTGTTAAAACAAACAAACAAACAAACAGCCTACTTTATTGAATTTAACCTTGCATTCCTGGAATATAGTTAGTTCCCATTTCCTTCTGGGAATACCGAATGCCTGCTGTTGTTTAGCACAATGTAAAAATGCTGTTTGGTAGCCGTAAGCAGTTGGGCATTTATAATAGATCATTGAAATTTTTTGAGGGAAAATAACTTTTAAGAAAGGATGAAAAGAAAATTGAAAGCAGTTCCAGAAAGGCTGTAAAGAGCAATAAAGGGCAGGCTCTAAGGGAGACCAGAGGCTGGTGGAGACTTGCTTCTTTCCTGCCTGAGTGGTCCAGAGCATCCTTAGTGTGCTTTCTGGGGAAGTTGGTGTGTCTTGCTGATGAGCATTCCTCCTGAATATTCATTAGTTTCAAATCATAAGCCAAGCACCAGGGCAGAAGGTAATATTTGAAATGCATTTGGGCACAGATTTTATTGGGAGCTTTGGGGCGTATGAAATTTGAGTTAGAAGAATGTCAGAAAGGAGAAGAAAGGCAAAGAAATGAAGAGAGAAGTTAGAGAGAAAGGAAAGAAAGAGAATGGGAAACAGGAACACACTAGATAATGTTTGCACCTAGGTCAGAGGGGAAGACAGTCCCGCAGAGAAATTCTAGAAAATAAAAAAGGTAACTAAAGACAGAAAAGAGTTTTAGGGAAAATGAAATGACTAGCTACATAAAACACTGAGCAGAGCTGGGACAGAAAAGGGGTCTACAAACCACGATCTGGACACATTAGGTTCCTTAGTGTGTTCTGTATGCTGTGTCATAAGATCTTTATGTCCAAACACTGAAGTAAGATGGGTTCTTGGAGCATAATTAAATTAGATATGTGGGCTATATATATAAAAAGTACTGAGTGCATTTGATTCAGGAATGCATGGAATGACTTGCTTAGAGATTTAGCTTAGCATTCCTTAGAGTTCCTAAACTCGTTGGGAAAAAAATATTTTAAGAGATCAAAATAGCAATCTCTAATATTGGCCCTCTGTATTATTAGAAAAGATGCTATAATAACCAAGCAGCAGCCCCTGAACACATACCATCATAGGATATGATCAAATAAAGGAGCTGACCACATGCTATCTATCTACTGTAGTAGTCAACATTAACCTATAGCCTGGATTTGACCTAACAAGATGTTTTGTTTGATTCACACAGCATTTTCACGGTTTTTGAGACAATATTAAAAATGTGAAGATACAATATATAAATCCAGAAAAAAGTCAAAATGACATGGGCTTAAACATAATTGAGGTGTTAGCATACAAAGAAATGGGTTTATTATATTGTCATACATATGTGTCATTATATTTTGTTCTTATCTGTCCCTTTACTGCTTCCCTCTAGCTGAACCTCTTCCCTCACAAAGAGTTCTTCCCCTCCTCATCTATTTTCATGGCATATGTATTCCATTCATCTTTGTGTTCCCCTCCTTTCTCTATACCTCCCTTCTCTCTCATGTGGTCTGCTTCCATGTCCTACACACATGAACATTTAGATCCAGAGTCCACATGCAAGAGAGACATACACTATCTGTCTTTATTGTTCTGACTTCTCCCATTTCTCTCTGTTTTCCTGTGATGTCCTTCCTCGTTACAGCTGAGTAAAATTCCGTTGCCAGTATGTCTCTTCTTCTCTTTAGCCATTCATTTCTAGGTGGACTTCAAGGCTGGTCCCATACTTTGCTATTGTGAATCAATAGCCATAGATGCAGAAATATAAACACAGTGTGCTAACTTAGAACCCATAACTGGATTGTATGTTAAAAAATTCCTAGGTGCCACACTTCCGTCAAAGTAGCAGAATACAAAATCTGCAAATAGAAACAAGAAGCCTTGCTATACTACAGTAATAAGCTTGCCGAGGGAAAAATTCATTCATAGTGGCTTCCAAGGAAATAAATTAATGAGCAGGTATATGAATGAAAGTGACCAGAGGTAATGATATCTATAGTGAAAGCTTCAAAACATCAAGAAAGAAACTGGAGAAGACACTAGAAGATGGAAGGACACCCTCCCCAGTGTTCGTAGCCTGAAAGAACCAATACTATGAAAATGACTATATTACCAACATAGATCTTCAAATTCTAGGCAGTTTACATCAATATTCTAATGTCACTGTACGCAAACTATGTTTTAAAACCCTGTTTTCTTATACTCATGCATGTGCTGTCATTACTAACTACACTCAGTGTGTTAACAAAGAGAACATGAATTTGGATGGGAGACTGGTAGGAGTTGGAAGGGAGGGAATAGGAGGATGAATTGGATCTAAACAGATTGTATACATATATGAAGTTCTCAAAGAATAAATAAATATATGTTTCAAATCCAAAAGTTCATATGGAATCACAAAAGACACCAAAGAGTCAAACAGAAATAGAAATGCTAATGGCTTCACAAAACCTGATCTCAAATTATACTACAGAACCATAATAACAAAACTAGCACAAAATGGACAGCAGATATATAGACCAATGAAATAGAATAGATGATCTAGAAATAACTCCACACAACTACAACTGCATAGTATTGATAACCTTGTCCATAAATGATGCTGAGAAAAGTAGATTCTGTATTCAAAGGAAACTAGATCCTTGTCTTTACCCTGCACCAAAGTGAATTGAGAATGGATCAGAGACCTTAATTTAAGACCTGAATCTACTAGAAAAAAAATCATCAAGATGGTGAGACATCTCAGATGGACCCAACAACTGAAGCACTGGATGGCATGAAATCAAGTCTTCTGCACAGCAAAGGAAAAGGCCACCAGAGTGAAGAGGCAGCTACAGAAATGGGGGGAAAAAAAGAAAGAAAAAGAAAAAAGGTTGTAACTAGAAAGAGATTAATATCTAGCACCTATAAAAAAGCTCTAAAATTTAAGTACAAAAGCATCATCCAGTCAGCAAATGGTCTAATGAACTGTGAACTGTTTAGACATTTCTCCAGAGATGAAGCACAAATGCAGGAAATATTTGAAAAAGTGTCCAAAACCCTTAGCCATCATAGGAATGCTAATCAATACTACTTGCAATTGTCTCATCTGATCAGAATGGCTATAGTCAAGAAAGCAGAGTCCTCTTATGACCTTTTTAGTTACTTTTGTGAAAAATAGCAAACCAAAGTACGTCTGCAATCCCACATTTAGAAAGCACAGGCAGGGGAAACCATCATTTCAGACCCAGCCTAAAATACACTTTGAGACTCTTTCTCAGAACACAAATAAATAAAAACACAGTTTATTAGAGATTTTTGCATCCTGCTGAGCTTTAGTTAGCTGATAATTAAAAGATAAAATTAGAATTTATGAATGTTTTCTATTTTTCCCCCTCAGAGAAAGGATAATCTTTTTATCATTGTCTAACTGGAAAGAAGCCACATGAGATACAATTGGGTCACGAATTCGAAAACCCTGTTGAAACCTTAGTTCTGTGGTTTTCATATATGAGTATTCAGCAAAGAACTGAGCCCTTCCATTTCCTCACTTATCAAATGATATGAGTTTTGTGATGTTAGGAGTTGTCTATGTAAGGCACTGATTGGAGTGTGGCAGAGTGTAGGTTTGCTGAAATCAATGGTGAAAACTACGAATTGGGCTCAGTCTATTGTTTTGCTTAAAAGCTGTTTTAGGGGCTAGGTGACATCTCAGTCAGTAAGTGTTTGTTTCACAAACTAGAACCTGAGTTCTGTCCTCAGCTTCACATAAAAAGCTAAACACAACAGGAACATGAATGCAACTCTAGTGGTGTGGGTCCAGACAAGAGGATGCTGGGACTTCCTGACCAATGAACCAGTCAAGCCAAATCAGCAAGCTTCAGTCCAGTGGGAAACCATGTGAGGTAGAGGGCTGTAAGGGAAGACACCCAGCATTGGCCTCTGGCTACCACATGCACACTCCCACACAGGAGTGTGTATACACAATACATTTTATTTTGTATGTTCACAATTTATTCTGCTGACACCTGATTGTTTACTGCGCCATGACCATGATGTGGCATAGTAGACAGGGTGGCTTAAATCTGCACCGGATTTTATATTTATTTTATAGACATGTAAATCCCTTTGAGACCAAGTTTGACACCTGGAGATGAAGAAAGAACCATGGTTAGATCTTTCAGCACATGAGACAGGGTCAAAAGACTGCCTCCATTCTGTGACTGTCCTATGGTGTGATGTGGTTGGTCCCACAGCACAAGTCAGGTCTTCATCCCTTGTCTGCATCTTTAGAACAGAATAATCACCACCCTCTTCCTAATACAAGCAGTAATTTGCTGAGAGAAAGGGGAAGTGTAAGGTTAATGAAAACTGTTGCTTGTGGTTCTTTTGTGGTTGCCCATTCTCCCTATGAAAAAGCTGCTGCTCCCACAGCCACTGAATGTTCCCTGAGTCCCTGACTTAGCGTATTAGGACTAAAAATGTTTTTCAGGAAATAACAAGACAAGCAAACTACATTTTATACTATTTGTGATATTCAATTTTGATTGCCAATTTGACTGGATTAAGAAATGTCTGGGTTAGTGAAGCACAGTGCAGGATGTGTCCTTGATGGTTTCGGAGGTGGTTCCACCATGAGGCCTGTTGGATTGTGATGCAATAATCATCTACCATCTCTAGCTCTTGCAGTCATTTTACCTTCTTGTTCACATAGGTTCCTGAGGTTTAAGGGAAGAGTTTGATAAAGAAAACCCACTTACAGCTGAGTGTTCCAAAGTCTCTCACTCTCTGTACATTGTCCAGTTGTGGGTCTCTATGTTAGTTCCCATCTGCTGCAAGAAGAACTTTCTTTGAAGAGGGTTGTGGGATGCACTCATTTATGAGTATAAGCAATATGTGATTGGAAGTCATTGTACTTCCAATGTTGTACTGCCAATGTTCCATTAGCAGAATAATAGTAGTAGGTTTTCCCTGAGGCTCCACAACCTACCAAGTGTCAGGTTCTTGGCCACTTTCACAGTGTTATGTATGGGTTCCATCTCATGGAGTGGCCCTTAAATATAATTTTAAAAGGCAAAATGATTGGTTATATCCATAACATGTATACATTTATACAACCATGTGTGTGTATTAATGTAATAGAGACACACATGCTTGCATATATTTGTATATATAATATGTAACAAACATGTAACACTTGTGCCACCATTACACTAACACACATACAGTGTGTATGCACACCACATATACACACACACGCACGCATGCACGCACACACACACACACACACACACACACACACACACACACACACAGAGGCTTTCCATAAGTCTTTTACTATTACTTGTTCTTCCCCACATTCCCTTATTTACCATGCCTTCCCATCTCCCTTGCAAATAATCCTGTTTTACTTTCCCCTTATCTCTTTATAATATACTCTATTTCCCCCTTCCTTGGAAGATCCTCTCCTGCTCCCTGGACATTTACTACCTAACCTCTGCAGTCATTCTGACTGGAACACACATAGCAAAAGCTTCAAAACTAACATCCACATATAAGAGAAAACACACAATATTTGTCACTTTGGATATGAGGTTATGTCATTGTTAATGACTGGTTTTAGCTCCATCCATTTACATTCAGGTTTCAGAATTGATTTTTCTTAACAGATGGATAATATTTTATAAATGTACCACATTTTCATTAGCCATTCATCAGTTAATGGGCTTCTAGTCTGTTTCCAATTTCTGGTTCTTATGAATAGAGCAGCAATGAGCATGGTTTGAGCAAGTAATTGTGTAGTCAGATGTAGAGGGTTGGATGTATAGTTGGATAGTTGGATCTTAAGGTAGATCCATTCCCACTCTCCTGAGAAATCACCAGACTTGTTTCCATAGTGACTCTACCAACTTGTGCTCCCACCAGCGGTGGGAGTTCCCCTTTCCCTCCATCCTTGCCAGCATGGCTGTCATTTGTTTCCCTGATCTTGACTATTCTGACCAGGATAAGATCAGATCTCAAAGGAGTTTTACTTTCATTTCCCTGAAGAATAAGGACAGTTATCATTTTAAAGTGTTTGTCAGCTATTTGTGTTTCATCTTTTGAGAAATCTCCAGAAGGCATGACAGGGAGGACTATTGGATCTGCTTAGAGCCTGATTTCTGAATACATAACCCCCCCACCAAGATACAAACACACATAATTCACTAAGTACTTTGTATGAGTATGAGCCAGAGCCAAGGGAAGGATGTAATCCAATAGGAAAGGCAGATATTTTGACAGAGAATCATGGTGTTTTGACGGGCATTGAGGGCAGTGGACTGATGTCCACAGAAGAGCACAGGCAGCCGGATGAAGAAGGGGAGAGTGTGAAGTGCATCCCTGCAGAGGTGGTGTGGAAGGGAAGGTCACTGAGAGCAAGCAGAGTCAGGCAGACCCTGCAGGCTTTTACATAGATCTCCTGTAGAGGTCTCCAGTACCTAGATAGTGGAAGCGACAGGAGAGAAAACAGAAAAAGTCTGGAAAGAGCCAGGGAATCTGAGCAGGAGGTGGGCAATTTATGTGACACAGAAACATAGGAAGGAATAAGGCAGATGGTATGAAGGACAAGATCTGGAGAAGTAGGGCTTGGCTAGAAGTAGTGGTCCTGGGCTCCTGGTTCTCTCCCACATAGGCTATTCAGAAGCTTAAGCAACCTCCTCCCCCACAGCTACCAGTCAAAGAATTGGCAGGGACTTAGCAGCTTTTTTCTTGACTTCCTTTCTGCAAAGCTGAGTGGCCAGCAGAGGCAAAGCTCTGAGAGCTGTTACCTGCTCATTGGTAGCAGCACACTCTGTCTTCTCTGTCTCCCTCACCATGTGTATGTGTGTGTGCCTGTGTGTGTCCAGAGACAGAACACAAGAGTAGAGATAGGCCCCAGATTACAGAACAAAAGAACTTAGTATAGTGTTAAATTATTGTGCCTAGGGGAAAGTAGTGCCTAGGATAAAACCTTAAAAACAGGAGTTTGAGATGTTGCATGGTGTTCACAACAGCTGGCTTCCTGGATTTCCAATGAGAATGTTTGGCACTGTGTTATTTATATGTCCCTGTCTTAGGCTTACTCTTCAGAGCCAGTTTCCTGGGGGGCACTTATAGGACAGCCACCATGTGATGTCCCTACAAGCCTGCCTTTCTTCTCAGACTAAGGGCCAACACTGAGCACCCCTGCCCCCATGGAGCTACCAGACTCAGTGGAGTTCTAAGGGTTGGTGGTTATGTTTTCCATCCCATTGATGAAAAAGCCCAATAACTTGTCTGATTTTCTACTTTGGTACACCCTTCATTGAAAAACCCTGTTCTCTATTACAAATTGTACCTGCGCATCACATGGCAACAAGGAAAATAGAAGAAGCCAGATGTGGTGACTCATGCCTGTAATCTCGGCACTCAAGCTGAGCCAGGAGGGTTGCTGTGAATATAAGACCAGCCTGGGCTACAAAGTGAGAAGCAGTCTCAAAACAAAATGGAAACATGACATTATGTCTTTAGAAATCAAATTTTACTTTTAAAGGCTATAAAACTAGCTTCAAAGTATAATTCCATAATTTCAAGGCATTTGCTATCTGTTCCAAATAAACAGCCTGGACTTTTGCTAATATAGAAATAAGATAGTTTTGTTTAATATGACTGATCTTTAAGAATTTACTGCACCAATAGCTTGGACTTGTGTGTTCATTCTTTCTCCATCCCAGGTGCTGGTCTCAGTGTCAGTGACAACGAATCTGGTCAAGGCAGCCAGGAGGGAGGTACCTTGACTGACTCCCAGATTGTAGAACTGAGGAGGATACCCATCGCCGACACCCACCTCTGAGAGCCTCTCTATCACTAACCATTAGAAAAAAAAAAAAAAAAAAGATAATTTTCCTATTTGCCTTTGCTTTTGTACTAAAGTCTACAAGCATCTACAGCCGTGTAGTAGTGATGTGTCACACTGAATGACTAACACAGAAGAGACTGTTATGGTTGGAATAGTATTTGTGCAACTTAAGAATTGACTGCTATAGTAAAAGATCCGATCATTCCTATACGTTACAAGAATGCACATAGTTCAAAAATGTTAGTTTTTTTTTTAATCATGCTAACTTGGCTAACACTGTTTAATGAAAATAATCAATAAAAACAATAGAATCCAATTGGTATCATCTAGGCTCATTATTTATGAATACATGCACATGGGCAAAAAGACAGTGTCTGTCTAGATAAGGCCAGGCACCTGTCTCTTCTAGCAGTGATTGAAAAGGATCCAAAGTCCACACTGCTCTCCATCTAGATGATTCTGAGCCCTGAAAAGCATAATATGTGGTCTGGGATCCTTCTACTGAGTGTGGATGTGTTGTGATGGTCTTTTTCATCAGCAAGATGGATTTCTGTTCTCAACAAGCTTAAAGTTCTGAACACTTTCCAGAATGAATGTTCTGTCCCCAGTTAAAAATAACTCCACCACACTCGTTCACAAAACTGAGAGGCTCATTCAAACAGTACAGTTTGTTTTGGAGAAAATCTTCTTGGTTTGTGATCTTTAGTCTTTCTTTGTCTTGGAATGAGAAATCAGGAAATCTCTCCCAGAACACTGTTGTAGTCCAGATGATTTCATTACTGTGTTTCCAGAAGACGTACTGGAAACAGAACAAAGTTGCTCTGAGGAATGCTTTGTGACCTTTGATTTTGGAGTTCTTGCATATTTCTTAAGAAAACTAAGCATCATCCCAAAGAAAAATGTGACATTATTTTAAAATTTTAGGAAACTTTCTTCTGTTAATGATTTCCCTTGAAGCTCCAATTACAGCACCATAATGATCCTTCTGGGTGTCAAGTATGGTATATGCGACTTGAAACCTGTGTGGCATTATTTATCTTGACTGACCTTTGTATTCTTTTCTTGTTATATTTTTATTATGGTTTTAATAAAATGTGCTAGTACATCATAGCACTGAATTTGCCTAATGACCTGTCCAAAGTAAAGAATTCAGTAGTGTTAATGACATTTTAATGTTGTGCAACCATCCCTTCTTTTTCCAAAATATCTGCATCACTTTAAAACAGATGTGTTCCTCATCTCTCTCAGTTTCTTTCCCCTCCTAAACTCTAGATAGCTAGAGTTTCCATAGCAACGCCTCTACTGCTGGGGTATAACAAGCTTTCTTGTCTGACTATCTTTGGACCACAAGCCTGAAAATAATGACCCAGAAACTTAATTAATTTTGAAAGCATGGCCTTAGCTTAGGCTTTTCCCCAACTAGTTCTTATAACTTAGCCCATATATATTAGTTTTTCAAGACAGGGTTTCTCTGTTTCTTTGGAGCCTGTCCTGGAACTCGCTTTATAGAACAGGCTGGCCTTGAACTCAGAGATCCACCTGCCTCTGTCTTCAGAGTCAGGGGTTAAAAGTATGTGCTACCACGTCCCAGAAATTCATATTTTTTTTAAATCTATGTTCTGCCATGTGACTCAGTTACCTCTTCTAAGTACAACACATCCAACTTTCTCCAAATCTGCTCCCAAATTGCATGCCTACATTCCTCTTCTTCTTCCTCTCTCTACCTGGAAATCCCACCTATTCCCTTCTGCCTAGTTATTGGCCATTCAGCTTTCTATTACATCAATCATAGCAGTACATCTTCACCCAGTGTACAAATATTCCGAAACACTGGTGTTTGAGATTTAACCACCAGCACTCATATAGTAAAGTCTTTTGAAATTTCATACCTTAGAGTATTAAACATGAAGTCTTTTCCTAATTTGAATGCAAATGAAAAGAAAAAATGTGGTATGAGATGTTGATGAGCAGGCAGAGTCTTTACATGATAAGAGACAGGAAAGCCTCCCTCCCTTAAACACCACAGATGCTCTCACTTTGAGTGAGTTATCAAGGTGATTCAAGACTCGATAGCATTTTTCATACCTCTCAATTCTGACCAAAGTTGCTTAAGTACACTAGGGATAAACTTCAGGAATGTCACTCCCAAAGCATTTCACTGTGTGTTTACACTTGAGAGTCTCCTTAAGGACTCTAGGCACTTCTGTATGAGGGTAGGTTTCAGTCAGATAAAGAAGTATTGCTGACCTTCTAAGAGTGGCTGGCTGCCAAAGTAGATGTCCCCTAGACAGCCTGATGACCTGGAACAAAGAATACTCGAGAGTCCTCTGTGTCTTCTATTTTATTTATTGTGGGCATTGACCCCATCTCCCCAGCAAAATAAAACAAAACAAGAACAAAAATGGATGAAGAACCTCACGGCCCAAGAGTTGTGCTGAAAGAATGGCATAGGTGACCAAAGCTAGGATATTTCCACACCTTGAGTTTCTTCCAGTTTTTCTGTGATCAGTGGAATAAAGTCCAATTCAGATGAGTTCATCTTTACTGATAAACTTAATTGTATACTGACCATATTCACATTCAATTTTTCTCACCTGAATGGAATCCCATAAAATCCTGTACAATAGTTTATATAAAAAAACTTACTTTTATGAAAATTTAGAAAATCCCAGATGTCATAAGCAGTCACCCACACTAGCTAGCGCGCACACACACACACACACACACACACACACACACACACACACAATGAATGAAAATATTCTAGGTTAAGGCAGTTATCCCTCCATGGGGGATGTGTTCGCAAGGTCCTTTTGTGCACAAGGGATACATCCTGGCTCCACTGTCTGAGACAGGAGAGAAGCCCTAGTCCCTACTTCACAAGACCTGTCAGATTTACATGACCCCAACTGGATGGCATTCCCCTACATATGGAATTGGGGTGGGGGGATGGGAGCAGAAGGTGGTTAGGGTGCATGTGAGAGGGCAGAGAGGGTAAAAATGAGGGAGGGAGGGAGGGAGGGAAGGAGGGAGAGGGAACTGGGATCGACATGTAAAATAATAAATTAAAAAAAATGCTTTGACTCCAAAATTTAAGTTCAAGGACAAGTTACTGGGGAAAAGGATTCCTATTTTTGTCTCCACAGAAAATGAAAAGCTGTGGATTCCTTCCAGACTAATGTGGTTTGATCAAGCCAGACCGCCTGAAACAGAGTACCAGGTGATCCTACATTCAAAACAGCTGGACAAAGCAGCCTTGCAGACTACAGCCAGGATTTCTGCATCTTCTTAGAATCCCCCATGACAGTGCCCCTTATCAGCAGGAAGTAGTTTGGAAAGAACAACACCCAAATTCCCAATATTGTCTATAAATGTTTGTTTTCCTTTAAATGGACTTGGTTATTAAAAAAAAAATAAAAAGAGAGAGAAAAAAAAAGAAGAAAATATTCTATCCCCATAAGGGTCTGTGGTCTGTGACTCATTCAAATAGCCTTGACAAGTTAGGCAACTTAATTAGGAATTTACTAAACTCTTTCTCCACTTGCAGAGCAGAATCACTTCATGCATGAACACATAGTTTATCTACACATCATGGGCATCTAGGTATTTCCATAACTTCACAGCAGGAATCATACTGTAACATACATGCAAGTACAGCTGTCACTTCACATCCTGATTTCAATTCTCCTAGGTAGAGGCTGCCCACAACATTTCTCATACCTATCAATAGCATGCAAGGATCCCAGTCTAACTATTAGACCACAACAACTGTCGTTGCTTTTTATCTTTTATTTGTTAGCATATATGAATTGTACACAATGGATCGCATCATGGCATGCATGCGTATAATGTATTCTGGTTGTCACCCCTGTTGGCCTCTTACCCTTCTCTTACTTACCCTCTTAGTAACTCTTCTGACAGGCATGCAGTGACATCTTTGTCTGCCTTTCACTGGGAAATAGTGACTTAAAACATTTTCATATCCATGGGGGCCATTTGTATATCTTCTTTATAGAAATAGCTATTTAAACTCAAGGTCCCTTTTTAATTATGTGGGGTATGTATATCTATCTTTTTGTTTTAGTGTTTCAAGACAGGGTTTCACTTTGTAACAGCCCTAGTTCTCTTGGAACTTGATCTATAGACCAGGGTGGCCTCGAACTCACAGAGATTGGCTGCCTCTGTCTCCCAATTACTGGTACTAAAGGTGTGTGCCACTACCACCCAACTTGTATATCTATTCATTTATTTCTCTTGAATTGTAGAGATCTTTTATACCTTAAAGATTAACCTTATCCGGTAAGTGGATTGCTAGTATTTCTCCCATTCTCTATGTTGCCTTTTTTACTTCATTATCAAGTGAAATAAACCAACTACAAAATAATAAATACTACATAATTCCACATATGTGAGGCCTAAAATATAGGGTGGTGGTTACAGAGGCTATTAGGGGAGAAGGGACTTGTGAATCAGTGGGATAAGGTTTCAAAAAAATGGGATGAAAAACCTTCAGCAATTTTCAGTTTATGTTTATAAAAAACAGCAATAGATTTTATGCCTAAGATTTATCAATAAGTTAGCTTTCACAATAAAATACATTTTTTTTTTTGAAGCTGGTAGACCATCTGACCACTATTCAGGGAAATCTAAATCTTGTTTGAATTTCCAGTCCCATATGGGTCTCTGACTGTGTGTCTCAGAAACCCTACTGTTATCTACAGAACCTCCTACTGAGTAACCTCACTGGACTGAAGGCTCCTTTAGTGGAAAATATGTCTTATTTGTTCTGGAGGTTTGTGTAGCTTGCAGCTGTAGAGACTGAAAGTACAAGATAGAGCAGCAGCAGCAGTTTACTCTCTTCCTAGTAGCCATTGGCAGCATCGTGTATTAGATTCCATCAAGGCAGAAGTGCACGTGAAGGACAGATCCCCAGGTAAGACAGGAAGCTAGTGAGTAATTCAGGGCCAGGTCTCACTATTCTAAAACAGATAGAGAAGGGGAGGAGAAGAAAGCATGTGGGACTAGAAAGATTGAGTCAGGGAAGGGATAGATGAGAGGAGAGAGAGAGAGACAGAGACAGAGACAGAGAGAGACCATAAAAGAGGGAGCCATTATAGGTTTCTAGAGAAAACTGACTCTAGAGAAATGTCCAGAGACCTACAAGACTGACCCCAATTAACAATTTGAGTAACAGTGGAAAGGCCCTTCCCTGATAATGAGATTGATGACTAACTTATCCACCATCTTAGAGCCCTCATCTAGTAACTGATGGAAACAGAAGCAGACACCCACAGCTAAACACTGAGCCAAACTAAAATCCAAATGCAGAGAGTGAGGAGAAGACCAGGCTACAGAAACCCACAGAGACAGCTGACCTGAACAAAGGGGAGCTCATGGCCCCCCAGACTGATAGCTGGGAATCCAGCATTGTATCGACTCAGACCCCCCCGTGGGTCTCAGTTAGAGACCCTGGGCAGTCTAAGGGACCTCTGACAGTGGAACCAGGGTGTATCCCTTGTGCACAAAAGGACTTTGGTAGCTCATTCCCCTTGGAGGGATACTCCCTTAACCTAGAGGCAGGATGGAGGGCCTAGTCCCTACTTCAAATGACTTGACAGATTTTGTTAATCCCTTCTAGAAGGCATCACCTTCCCTGTGGAGTGGGGGGAGGGGTGGGATGGGTGGTTGGTGGGGGGGGCATGGGAGGAGGGAGAGGGGGAGGGGGAAGAGGGAACTGGGATAGATATGTAAAATAAGGAAAAAAAGAAAAAAGAAAAATTTTGTTAAAACAGGCATCTAATCATTCAATGTTAACTTTTTAATTACTGAAATTGAGGCATATACTATGACCCAAATAAAATATAATTTTTTGTGTGAAAAAAAAAAGCTTGCTTTTTAGCATCATTTACCGAGACATAGCATTAATCCCTTCTGAGGCAGCACTCCAACCACCTAACTGCCTTCCACTAAGTGCGGCCTCTTAAGACTTCACCGCACTGAAGACCATGCCTCCATGGTGGCAAGCCACAAGCAAACAAAGGCTCCTACACAAGCTTAAAACCAGAATTGTTTCCTAAGAATTATGTGGAGAGAGAACGCCAAGCCAAGGATAAAAGGACAGCAAATGTCATTTGCCCTTCATATCTCATCACCGTCCCATAACCTGTTAGTCCCCAGTAGGGAAAATCATGTGCACACAAACCTACAACCTTTCCACTCTGTCATGTCCCACAGCAAGAGGCCCTAAGGGGTGCATTTGTTGTCTATGGTTGATCCATGCTGTCTCTGCCCACAGCATCACAAAACATCACACTCCACACTAAATAACATGAAAGTTTAATCACTGACTCCATAGAGTACACGCTATGACTCAGAGGAATAATTCTCGTTCATGATCAAGTAGCTCTGTTACAAGGTGTTAGGAGCAAGCCACTCTTTCCCATCAAGACCTTCCCATGCCCAGCTATATTTGACTTGTCAAAACAATCTAAAATATTATCATCCAGAAGTCATGACTTCTTTCCCAGTCACCAAGATAAAGACTAATAGGGAAGTAGACCCTCCTTTTGGCAAAGGACAAATATTTGGAAAAGCACCTCATTTTTAAAAGTTATTTTAAATTCAGGAAAAAAAAAAACAAAATTCTGACCATCACAGTGGGTTGCTGCAGCTACTTGAATTAAAGGTTAATGTAAATAACTCTATTCACCCTTTGTTGTTCTCTTCCTTCGATATAAAGATTGGTTTCCTTATTTAATTTTATGTCCATGGGTATTTTGCTTGCATTGTGTTTGTAAGGGGGGCCAGGGACAGGCACTGGATCCCTAAGCTGGAGTTACAGGTGATTTTCAGCTACCATTTGTATGTTGTGAACCAAATTCAGGTCCTCTGTGAGAAGAACAAGTGCTGAGACATTTCCCCAGCCCCTTGTTCCTCTTTCCCGTTTGTCACTTGTGTTGTTTTTGCTGGAAACTGTGTCTAGGGAAAGAAGATGTATGTAAATACTATAAAAGTTCCCTTGAGAGACTCTTCACAGACTGAAAAACAAAAAGGGAAAACTTGGAGTCATTGCTTCTTCCTTTTACTCTTTTCTCATTTTCTCTTTTTTTATATGTTATTTTAAGAAAAAATATGAAAAATCATATAGTTTTTAAGATTTTCCTGTACATGTGAATGTGTGCGTTCCTGTGTGTGTGTTTCTGTGGGTGTGTAAGTGCTGCCTGGGTGTGGGTGCTGGTGAACAGAGAGGGTGCAGAATCCCTTGGAGCTGGAGTTATAGTTAGTACTAAGCAGCTCAATGTGGGGGTTGTACACCAAACTCTGTTCAATGAAGAGCAGCAAGCCATGTCTCCAGTCCTCAAATCATAGTTTTACACATATCCTTCATGCTGTGTGGATAATTAAGACACTTTGGATCTTCAACAAATACAAAGCTCAAATTGTCATTTATTAGTGACCCTGTATGAAGCACCTTCCTGTCTAAAGAACAGAGGGAGCTATATTAGACATGGCAAGACACTTGGTCTTTGTAAGGTGGCTTGAACAGGAAGAAGGAAATGGCATAATTCACAAACACCCCAGCTTGCTGTCCTTGAAAGGTCGAAGCAGAAGACTGGTCCTTATGGTGCCAGGACAGGTTGCATGGCACTTTTGATTGACAACTATAAATCTCCCAGCACTTTTGGAAACTGACCTGTTTCAGAATGATCTATTTGGGTTTGGTCTTGGCACTCTCAGGGTGAAGAGTTCAGTCCTCTTGTAATTTTTGACATAATAAATGTGGATTATAATACAAGTTTGATTATACTAAGGGAAGCACATCTGTCTGCATATTAGGAGAAAGAAATAGCAAGAAAATTAAGATGACTGCTGCTCTGCCATTTGCTCCAGAGCCTAAACCACCACTGATCACTCTCTATCTGAGGATCTGGCATTAACACATGCACACACCAGAGACTACTGTCTTAGCTACTGTTCTACTGCTGTGAAGAGTCACCATGACCAAGGCTTATAATGGAAGCATTTAATTGGAGACCTCCTTACAGTTTTCAAGGATTATTTCCCAATCATCATGGAGGGAAGCAGATACACATGTCACTAGAGCACTGGCTGAGAGCTTTATATCCTGATCCCCAGGCAGCAGTCAGGGGGTGCAGGGAAACAGAGAGAGAGAGGAAGAGAGAGAGAGAGAGAGAGAGAGAGAGAGAGAGAGAGAGAGAGAGAGAGAGAGAGAGATTGGGCCTAGCGTAGACTTTGAAAACCTCAAAGTTGACCCCCAGTGATACATCTCCAACAAGGCCAGACTTGCTAATTTTTCCCAAACAGTTCCAGTAACTAGGGGCCAAGCATTCAAATACATGAGCTTGGGGGGAGGGATTCTCATTCCAACCACTACGACTACTGTCCAGACAGGTGGAAGGGCAAGCACAGTCATAATAAAATAACCAGGGTTTGTTTAACACTAGCAACTCTGAAAGTTTTGTATTCTAAAACTCTTTAACTCAGAGATAGTGACAAAATATAGGGATGGTCACTAGAGTAAATGCATTGTGAGTGCCTGTGACACTAATGTATCTATACAGGGTAGAGCCTTCTGTCAGATGCACTGCACCTTGTAAGAATCCTCCCTTGTAAGAGGTCATGTAAAACAGACGAGTCTTTAATTCAAGCATTGTGTGTGTGTGTGTGTGTGTGTGTGTGTGTGTGTGTGTGTGTGTGTATGTGTTGTGGGTTGGGGAGAGACAGAGACAGGAATATGGGTGGGGAGGGATGGGAGCTTGCCAGCCTACCAATTAGCTGGATGTTTGCTTAGAGATCCTGTTTCAAAAACCATGGTGGTCAGATATAGAGGAAGATATCTGTACTGGCTGGTTTTGTGTGTCAACTTGACACAAGCTAGAGTCATCAGAAAAGAAGATGCCTCAGTTGATGAATGACTGCATGAGATCCAGCTGTAAAACATTTTCTCATTTCATGATCAATGAGGGAGGGCCCAGCCCATTGTGGATGCTGCCATCCCTGGGCTGCTGGTCCTGAGTTCGGTTAAGAAAGCAAGCTGAGCAAGACATGTGAAGCAAGCCAGTAAGCAGCACCCTTCTGTGATTTCTGCATTAGCTCCTGCTTCAAGGTCCCTGCCCTTGTTTGAATTCCTGTCCTGACTCCCTTCAATGATGAACAGCAATGCTGAAGTGTAAGTCAAATAACCATTTCCACTACAACTTGCTTTTGGATCATGGCGTTTCATCAAAGCAATAGAAACCCTAAGATGGCATCAAACACTCAGCTCTGGTCTCAGTTGGTGCAGACATCAGGACACATGTACACACATGCATATAACACACATACACACACAACATTTTTAAGTAGATAAAAATAAAATTAACTTTTTGAAAGGAAGCAAAGAACTGCATCTTCTTCTGTTGCTTTTGTATACAACTCTACTACCTGTGACCTGTAAATACTTGATAAGTTTTCTTCACACTTAGGTCAGTCAGAATTTTCTGGGTTCTGACTATTGACTAGTGAACTACAGATTGTACATTAAATACCAGAATTCTAGGATACCATTTGATACCCAGGTCTATTCCTCTTTAAGAGAATGGAGAATAGTCAGTAGGCTTGGTCTTCTAAGATTTCCAACAGCTGTGTAAGCATGTGCAAACAAAGTCTCCTTACAGGTTTCTCAGTCAGTGTGTGTTTATGGAAAAGGCAGAGGGAAGCTACTTTTCTTGGATATAAGTGAATGACTTTGGTGTGAGAAAAGCACTAGGAAGCTTGGGCTGGTCTTCTTCATTGTGCTTTAGCTCAGTGGAATTCAGATATTTATTCATTCTCATAGGTCTCTCTCCCCACCTCTTCCTTGGTTCTCTCTTCCCCACTACCCCTCTTGTTCTCTCCTCCTTTCTACCTCCCTCTCTATGCTTCCTCAAAAATAGTAAGTTATAAGGAGTAAGGTTTTTTTCCGCCCACTGCTGGTCTTGTTCTGCCGCTGCGCCAGCCCCAATTAACACACAGAGACTCTGTATTTGATATAATTCTGTTGGCCAGGTACTAGTTTCTTATCGGCTAGCTCTGTCTTAAGTAATTACCCATTTTTGCTGATCTAATATTTCCATGTGCTTTCATCTTACTGGGGAGCGTCTCGTCTCCCCAGTTTCTCCATCTTGACCCCTCCTTATTCCTCCTCTTTCCTCCTTGTCTCCTAGCCCCGCCTATCTTGTTTTCCTATTGGCCCACAGTGCTTTATTCATTACTGAATGACATCTCCCATCATCTCCTCTTTTCTGTCTAAATAAAAAGAAGGGTTTTAACCTTAACAAAGCAAAATATATCACACAACAGTTATCAAATAAGAATCATAGTTAACAATATTTAGTCCATTAGTTCTTCTGTAATCTTCCATCTTCAGCCCATAGGCCATAGTGTGTTTAGCAGACTCCTCAGCAAAGCAGGAAAATTTAAACTGTTCACCTGTATTGGCAATTTGTCAGTAACTTTTTTTGTGTGTGTCCTGCAGACTGTCTAGCAGACTCTTCCATGAAGCAGGAACTCTGTAGCAATGCCCAACTTGAATCAGAAGTTACTTTTCTGTAGGTACTGCAGTTTATACAGCATAAAGTCAAACAGTCCAAATGGCTAGTCTTGCCATATTGAAAGCAAACTCCATAATTAGTTTCTTCAAAGTCCATCTTCCTTTTTGACGCAGGTGGCGTTGCCAGGAGCAATTATGTCTCATTGTCAAGAAAAACCCTAAACCATTTCAAATGCCATATTCTGTAGGTCTTTGAAAGGTTTGAAGAATTTCTATCTATTTCAAATACATCTCTGTGTATCTTGAAAAACCTAACTAACTTAACTCTAAGCTTTGACTATCATAGGTAATTATCTATAAACTGTACTACATTATACATTACATTTCTAACTGAGCTATATAAACACAATATCTAAACAAGAGGAGAAATATACATATCACAAAATTGACCTTAAATTGTATCAATAAATGAAAATCCATTCCAAAACAAAGTATTCATATCTATACCAGTAAAGTAATGGACTGGAAGTGTAGTTCAGTGGATAGAGTGATTGCTTAGCATGCACAAAGCCCTGAGTTTGGTTCCCAGCACCGCATACAATCAGTCATGATGGAACAAACCTGTAACTCCAGCACTCAGGAGGTAGAGGCTGGAGATCAGAAACTCAAGGTCATCCTTGCCTCCACAGTAAGTTGGAGGCCAGCCACCTAAAAAAAGAAAAAAAAAAGTTGTTAGGGATTAACAGCCAAACAACCATTTCAGTTTCCTTTGAAATTTAGACCAGTAGGCAATGCCTGCTGCTAACTAGGAAGTCCTATAAAGGAAATTACTTCCCTGGATAGAAAACAAAGGAGCTTACACAAATAAATATGACCACTCATGAACTCTACAACTACAGAAAACTGTAGTTCATAAAATAGACCTTCATGCATCTGATAGCCACATGCATATGATAGTCAGTGGACATTTTATTTTGTAGTGTTGGAGGAATATGCAAGGACTAAAAAGCAATAGCTGAGAATCAGGCATGATGGCTCCCACATGAGATACCATCACCGGAAGATTGGGTCTGGAATACTACTTCAGGTTTAAGGCCACCCTGCACTACAGCCTGTCTTAAGAATGATGGGGGCAGGGGAAGAAGGAGAGGGAGAGTGGGAAGCAGGATGGGGGAAGACAGAGGTAGAGAGGGATAGGAAGGGGTTTGAACAAGCCTCAAAAACGAAATAAACATGGACTTCTTCAGTACTGTAAATATTTAGGTCAAGCAGACAAGGATCATGAACAAAAAAAATTGAAGTAGGTGACAAAATTAGAACAGAATAGAGTTACTGAGAGGTTGAAATATTTGTATGACTGTAGAATAGTATTGACCAAGTTCACTGGGAGGTTTTATCAAGTCTAAACTAGTCACTCTATAAGGCTCCCTTTGCTGGCACCAACTGCTTTTCTAAATCCCCCTAAACTTAGCATGCCATGAATATATATATATATATATATATATATATATACAAATTCAAATTTTCTGTTAACATAATGCACACTACAAGCTGCATATTTTTCTCGGTTTCTGAGCATGGTCCCATCCAAAGTTCAGTGAATTTTGAACTTTGCTTAATAACTACCTCTACAATACAAGGCCATCCCTTTAGAATGTTAAGATTCCTTCATTTTGCAGATATTGTACCATTTGACCAGTTTTCATCTGCTTAGAACACACCCATCACATGATTTTGAGAGTAATCAATCAAATCTCAACCACAATTCAAAAATCTCTGAAGCTGTCAAGCCTTTTCTCCTCAGTGTTTTGTGCCTAGTGTCCATGCCCCTCCCAAGCATGCTTGCAGGAAGTAGACAAATCCCAATTGCAACAGAATATACTCCATGTATTTTGTCAACTCAGCCCTTAGTGCCCATCATTTGAACATCTTCCATTCAGCCAGCCCAGGGGACCAGGCCTCTCCTGCCCCCTACCACATGACATTTATGTGTAGTGTGCTTTAGCACTTGAAAATTCTTTAGGTAGATGGATATTTGTCAATTTATATTAGAACTTAGTGGCTCTCTTTTCTTTTCATCTTAATGTACCTCATTCACACAAGTAAAATCGATAATGGCATGCTTTAATTACAGTTGTCAAAAATAAGTCAACCTCCTTTTATGCCAATCGAGGCACATTTAGAGTCATCTTGCTCAATGCTAAAATTAGCTTGGCACATCCACAGATTGTTTCCCAACTCACAAGGCCCCCTGTGCCCAGTCCCATCTGTTTTCTCTTGTCTGCCCACCACTACTCTCTTGTTGAGTAACATTTTTCTTTTCTACATTCTTCTACATTATTTGAGACAACTAGTGCTAGATATTCCAATAGCCAAAACTGAACTTTCAGTGGCTTCACACAGTCCCATGTAATTTCTTTCTATACCGTGCTTTTTGAGCAGTCTCTTCTCCGTTTTCGCCAGCACCACCCTTGAGGCTCTCAGGATCTTCATTATTCTCAAGTGGACCGAAAAAGAGTGAATGATTAGAACCTTTCATGGAGCACACTTGGACAGAATAGTTCATTGTCTAACTACTTAGTCACAGGACACCAGCTAAATTCCAGTGAAACAAGGAAATATAATGAGCTGTATGCCTAGCAGATGAACCTCAACTATCTCTATCACAAGAGACCCCTCCCAACATTTTTCTACAATTGTGTTGTGATGGGAGATGTCATTCTGTAAATATGTTTCTCATACTGGTTAATGAATAAAGCACTGTTGGCCAATAGGAAAGCAAGATAGGCGGGGCTAGGAGACAAGGAGGAAGGAGAAAGTAGTAAGGAGGAGGCAAGATGGAGAGTCTGGAAGAGCAGGATGCCAGCTGGCTCTGTGGTAAGATGAGACCATGTGGAAATACATAAATTAACATTAATAGGCTAATACTTAAGACAGAGCTAGCCGATAAGAAACTAGTACCATCTTATGCTTTGAGATACTCCATCACTGAGAGAATTCAGGGCAAGAATCTGGAGGGAGGAATGGGAGCAGAAACCATGAAAGAACACTGATTACTGGCTTGTTCCTCATAGCTTGTTCAGCCTATTTGTTTGTTTGTTTGGTTGGTTTTTACCTCACCTATGACCACCAACCTAGCAGTGGCATGACACAAAATGGGCTGGGCCCTCCCACATTAATCATTAAGAAGGAAATGAAGTATGGGCTTGCCTACACCCTGATCTTGCTAAGGCATTCTCTCAATTGAAGTTCTCTCCTTCCCGATGCCCCTAGCTTGTGCCAAGTGTGGAGGTGAGGGGGACCTAGATAGCATCCAGGTGACACAGTCAATCATTAAGGGAAACCAAGGCAGAAACTCAGCGAGGGAACTGAAACAGAGACCATGGAAGGACACTGATTTCTAGCTTGTTCATAGGTCCGTGTTCAGCTCTGCACTGCCCACAGTGAGCTATACCTTTCTGCTTTAACTAGAAATCAAGGAATTGCCTACAGAAGTGCCCACAGGCTAATCTAATGGAGGCAGTTGCTCAGCTGAGGTTCCATCTTCCCAGGAATTTTAGATTGGCATCTAATATAAACCACCACAACTTCTAAAGTTGTGAAACTTCAAAATGTCCCCCAAAGGATCATGTTTTGTCCCCAAGCTCCTATACTGTTTTAGATGACTGTGGAGCCTTCAGGAGATGGGGCCTGGAGGATAACTGTAGGTTACTATGGAGACAGTCCTTTGAAGACTGACCAGCTTTGTGGTCTACTCCCTCCTCCACCATGCTGTGAGGAGCCTCTTTGGAGTACTCCCACTATCATGAACGATGCTGTGTTTTCCTGCTATGGATGACTGGAGTTTTCTGAAACTGTGAACCAAAAGAAATCTTATCTCATGTAAATTCTTTCTTTCAAGTGCTGTGGTTACAGGGACACAAAGGTGATTAAAGTAAATGTTAACATCCTTGGGTGTAGATCTCACCCATCTTTGTAAGAAAAAATAAAAAACTGGGGTGGGCAGGAAATAAACCAACAAAGTGATAACAGTCTGCCATCTGAAACTACTCCCAGGCAAGGTGTGATGGTGCATAATTCTAATCCCAACACTCAGAAGACAGAGACAAACAGACCTCTGTAAGTCAGAACACTACATATTGAGACCCTGCTCAAAAAACAAACAAAAACCAAACCCATCCACTGCCTCCAAATATAAGTGAACAAAACTGTTCACTCATCAAGTGTTAGAGCCAATATAATTGCTACAGTAAAGAAACTTCTAGAGAAATTTTATCCTAAAAAAGCTATTTTTTTCATAAAAATGAATGCAAAGTTTTGGTGTAAGATAGATTTAAAATCCTACCAATTTCCTGAGATGGAAGTATGAGCACTCTGTACTGCTGAACACTGACAAGCTGCCTACGTGTGGAGTTTAGAGCTGTGAAAAGGTGCAACAGCCATCTTCCAACTCTCAGACCTGAGGAAAGGTGTAAAAGACAAGTTAATTGTGAACAAACAGCAGCTCTGGATACCTGCACAAGGGCCACACAAGGCTAGACCTTTCAATAATCCATCATGAATGAGGTACCCATGAGGCCCTTACCCTTCCCGAGGAACTACTGGCAGTGAACAGTTGCTGAGGGGGAGATGTGATTCTCTTCAGTGCTGTAGACAGTGGCAACTTGCCCATGCTCCAAGAACTGGCCCTCAACCTGTTCATTGTCCAAGAACCCTAATCAAAACCAGTGGGTCCAACAGAGGACAAGAAATGAAGCAGGAGGGAAACGTAGCAAAGAAGGGATTCAGAAGTAGAGGGAAGATGAGTATAAATTATGACACATTTTTCTGCATTATGAAATTGTCAAAAATGAAGACTGGAAAATCAGAAAAGTCCTATGAAATGCTACATTGTGATGGACCTAACACAAGCGAAGAGCATCACCACAGAGAGGTGTCTCTGCTCCTTTTGGAACTCAAACTGGTCTCAGTAGCCCTAGAATACAATGAGTTGCTGGGTTTCCTCAACCACTTACTTGCAGTAGTCACAGACAAAAAAGCAAATTGTTCCTACCTGGCTTAATTAGAATAATTAGGGAGCATGCTATAGGCTTACAGACTTGTTTCTGGTCTTCTTCTTCCTCCTTCTCCTCTTCCCCTTCTTGGAATATTGGGGGTTGAACCCAATTCTTCATTCTTGAAATACAAACACTGGACCACGGGGCTTTATCCTTAGATTTAGGTTTATCAACAAGTTTGTCCCAGATGCTTATCCCACCCCCCCATACCTTATGTCCCTGATTCCATGTTGATGACTAAACCCAAGGCCTTGGACATGCTAGGCTAGCACTGTACTGTTGAGTCCTGTCCCTAACTTTTAAAAAAATCTGTGTATAATTTATGCCTTTGTGTGTGCACACATCTGTGCACATGTATTCATAAGCCAGAAAAGAATGCTTCTGTGTGTGTTTGTGTGTGTGTGTACACACCTGTGCATTTGTGTGCAGAAGCCAAGATGCTGTGTATGTGAGTTTTAACATGCCTGTGCACATGTGTGCAGAAGCCAGAAGAGAATGCCTGTGTGTAAGAGGGTGTATACATGCCTGTGAATGTGTGTTCCCAAGCCAGAAGATGGAAGCAATTGTGGTCTATGACTCTCTCTTTTTTCATTTACAACAAGGTCTCTCATTGAATCTAGCTTCCTTATTTTCATTTTTTTTCTTTACTCCCACACCACCAAGCTTGCTGGCTAGTTAGCCTCAATGACCCTTCTGTCCCTTAGCACTGGAATCACTGGCTCTTGTGTCTATAGACAGCTTTTCTGTTGTGCCTGGGATCTTCATTTAAGTAATCTTACCTGCACAGCATGCTCTTATCCACCAAGCTCTGTTTCCACCCCACACCCTCCTCTGGACTTTTTGTGAATTATTTTTTTTAAATATTTAAGACAGGGTTTTACAATTACCTAGGCTGGTGCTGAACATGGGATTTTCCTGTCCCCCACACCACATAACTGCAGTCAAAGGCATTCTCCAGAAAGCTCTGTATGATTCCTTTTGGCAGTGCTGGGGCGGACCCTATCTTGTACATGCTATGGAGGTGCTCTATCACTGAGCTGCAATTCCAGAATCTTCAATATATTTATGGGAATAGATAGTGACTTTGGTCTAATGACAGCTGCTTGTCATTAACACACTTATGAGAAGTGCCTTGGTCCTGTCCCAAGGAGATGATGGGACAGACTTCCTAGGGGAGGCCTTCCCTTCTCTTGAGGAGCAAGGTTGGGGTGCAAGAGGAGAAGCAGAGGGAGAGAGGAAGGAGGGGGTACTGGGATTGGAATGTAAAAAATAAATAAAAATTAATTTAAATCTTTATATTAGGTCAGATTTTTCTGGTTGGATGAGGAATAATAGGTGTCATAGTTAAAAGTGAGGAAATCATTTAGATTGGTGTAAAAATTCCCCTGGCTTCTTTACTTACAGGAAATTGTTTATTATTCTTTTCCAAAGGTTAAAAGAAATCCTCTGTGAGTAACAAGACAAAATTTCACACAAATAACTAGTAACATGAGATAGACAGATGTTCTGTGTAAACTCCTTTCCTTGTGCTATTTCTCTGGAAAATTGTTCAATTTAGGAAAAGGAAATCATTTAAGCTAAAAGAAGCATCCTCATTTTGCCATTAGAACTTCATTGCTGTATCCAATAGATAAATTTCAGGTCATTGTCAATGTTAATAAGTCAAGACATTAAGTTATATCATAAAGACATAGTTTTGGTTATTGTAAAAATCCATTTTTAACAATTGTCAGCTTTCTCTCTCTATGAAAAGATACCTGAAGTAATTGTCTTCCAAAGACTAAAGGTTTACTTTGGCTCACAGTTTAGTGGTTTTAGTACAATGTGGAAGACTATATCACTTTTAGATACCTGATGAAAATGCCAAATAGCAGGTGTAGGAAGCAAGTTCTAGAACAAAATGGTCACCAGGAAGCACAGCAAGGAGGATCTCCTTTGAAGGCCCTGTATTAAGGCCAAAATCCGCCTACACGGACCCATTTCCTGAAGGCTACCCTAGGGAACATGACCTTTAACACACGGCATATGGGGTATCTTCAAGGTCCAAACTATAGCACCAACTATGTCTCAATTCTAATTTTTTTAACAAATCCCAGATCCCAGATTACTGAAAATATTTTATTGAATTGGGCTTTTAGCCTCTAATCCAATCATTTTTCTTTTTTCAGCATATGAAAAATCAGAGGCACACTTCTGGTACAACTACTTGAGAATCTGAGGCAGAGTCAAACTAGTCTGGGCTACATAGGAAGTAAGAATCCAATTAAGCAATTTAATGAGACCTTATTTCAATGATAAAAATAAGTAAATGGCAGGAGATTACATAGTCTATATTACATCCTGGGTTCAACTAGGGGGAAAAAATCTGTGGAGATCAGGGATCTTGGAGAATGGTATTAGTTATTTATCATTGCATAACAAATTCAAGCAAAATTTAGCAATGTAAAGACACAAACATTCATTATCTTACACAGTTCTCAAGGTCTGGGAGTCTGGGAGCAGCTTAGCTTGGAGAGATGGGTGGTTATACTGTCACTACTGAATACCAACCTTAGGAGAGTCACCTGATGACTCAGGAGCCTCTTCCAAGATGGCTCAATCAGATTTCTGTTACCAAGTTCATCACAGTGCAGTCTTCTCCACAGCACCTCCTAAGTACCCTCAGGGTTTAGCTACTGCTTTCTCCAGGGTATCTGTTGTAATGTCTCCCATGTCTTCAAAGTCATAGACTACAATGTCTACAATATTGTGTTGGTTAGTCAGTCGTCAAACCCAGCTCACACTCAAGGGAAGGGAAACTAGCCTCCACCCTCTTTGAAGGGAATATAAAAGAACCTATGAATGTGTCTTTAGAGCCACAATTGTCTTCTCAGTTCCATCTGTGAAATACAAACTCAAATCAAATTCACATCTTAACCTTTTCCTTTTGTTTCCTTTTCTAGAAAGAAAATTACTAATATGTTCATTCATTCATTCCTAGAATAACTACTGTATGACCTTCACTTCAGGTTAGACATTGCTGAATGGTAAAGAACATAAGTAAGTGAACACAATCTCCATCATTGTGTCATAAAATCGCTGTGGAAGAACGTTTTAAATCCCAGTCTCTGGTGCGGTAGGGCTTGGTGCTGGTATTTTACATTATTCTTCAGAACCTGATATGTAAGGAGGAACTTAGCAACTGAACTAGATATTTTGATTTTCTTTTCCATAATTTGCCTTCTATAATGATCTTCTGACACCAAAGAAGTTTGCTTATGGTACCTGTGTAATGATAGAACTATATTGAACCAGAAGAGATTTGGAAGACAGCCTTCAGCCTTCGAAAAACTAATATGGGTTTCTTGACTTTGCTTTCTGAATCCTTCGCACATGGTGTGTACATTCTCTGTACTACAAATTAAATCTAAATTAAACATGGCATACAACAAATATATACCCAACTGCTAGTATTTTCCTTGACTGACAGAACAACCTGGATGTTACTTGCACCTGCTTCTCTTGCTAGTTGTGACTGTATGGAGGAATAAAAACTTCCAGAAGGTCACCTCAGGGCTCACCAGGATGGAGGCCTCTTTTGCTTAGTGTTTGTTTGACCCTGGCTCATAGGTCTTCAGAGTAACTGGTTGCCAGCTCCCTGGAAAACTGTGTGCAGGGTAGAGATGGAGGCACCAATTTCCTTCTTCCTTCTGGTGTATACCAATGTCATTTCTCTCTGGCTGGCTACAGACTCTTTGTCACTCTGGGTGGGGCTGAGCTCAGTGAAAAACAGTATAATTTTGAAGACGGGGCACCTATAATTGAAGAAGTTTCTTCAGGCGTTTGTGATCTTTTTCTGGTCATTGAATTCTACACCACCCCAAAACAAAACAGCTGTATCCAGAACTGGAATGACAGCTGTTCCACACTGGCATCAAATATCCCCTGGGACTGAGGGAGTGGCTCTTCAGCAGGATCAGTCAAACTCGTGAGATTCATCTCTGCCTACTTTCTAATTATCTCCATTGCAAAAGGCCCTGCGTTATTTGATGACTCATGCCATTTTTATTGAAAAGCAAGCCAAGGATAATGATAACAGACTCACCCATAGGCACACACACACACACACACACACACACACACACACACACACACACACACAAAAGAAGAGAGAGAGAGAGAGAGAGAGAGAGAGAGAGAGGGTGGACTCATTATTGAAGTCCAAATATCTTTGTAACAGCATAAATAAAAGAGCCAGTGACTGATATTGAGGCTCAGACTTTAAGCTAAATATCAAAAAAGCAAAGCAGCTGGCCACTAGCCTCTTGCCTCTACCTCAGACCAAAGGGACTGATCCTGTCTCCATGAGCTCTCACCAAGCCTCAGATGGTAAACTCTCCTCAGTGTGGCTGGAGAATGCATGTTCCTATCTTCAGTGTGGCTGGAGAATGAATGCCTCTAAGTGAATACTGAAGACCCTGCTTCTGTCTTTTATACCCCTATAGTGCTGGCATGTGATCTGTTACTCTTTTAGACTGATTCAGTCTTATGTATCCCTGGGTGACCTTGAACTCAGATAGATCCTTTTACGGGGTATATACCACCACCTCCTAACTTGAGGATGTTGGGATTAAAGGTGTGTGCCTGGCTTCTATGGCTTGTGGATGACTTTGCTTTCTGAATCCTCAGCCAAGTTTTAATAAATCATAAATAATATATCATCATATCTCTTGTGTATTTGGGCCACATACACAAAATATAACAATCAGAAAGCAAGAATCAAATTATTCCTACAGTATGCTTTAACAAGCCTGGGATTATGATTCCTCCCACCCTCTTTGATTTTGGTTTTGATTTTTCAAGATAGGATTTCACTGTGTAGCCTTGGCTGTCCTGGAACTAAATCTGTAGGCCAGGCTGGCCTTGAACTTCACAGAGATTTATCTGCCTCTGCCCCACCCCACCCCAATGCTAGAATTAAAGGCATGTGCCACCACCAGCCAGTTTGTTTCTCATTTTTTAAATAATTAAATTGGAGTTATCTTTGACTAAAGATATATTGATGCAAAAACAACTTTAAGAATGAGTCTTTATATTTCTATGCTTTTGTCTTCTGTTGTAAGATATTAATCAACCAGTCTGGCAGGAAAGAAGACATTCAAAAGAGATTCTTGTGCCTCACAATCAGACTATTAAAGCAATGGATCCTTAAGCTAAGGGAATTCCCCAAGAATCGCATACTCAGAGAAATAAAAGACTGACTGAAGTTAGACAGGAACTTACTCCATGGAGAGAGATTTTACACAGTCCTTAGGATGTATAGACACATTACAGGATAGAACTGAAGCTCAGACACTGATGGAGGGACCTCATCTGGCCCACACCCAGGAGTGCTTAAAGGTGCATCCTTGACTTTTTATTTAAACTTTGATCTTACCTCAGGACCCTGGAGGTGGACTTAAGGGATTCACTGGCTCTATTCATCCTTCTTGCCAGTGTGGCCACATTGAAATCTCCTTCCTTTTGGGGGAGGGGTGATGGGAGATGTCATTCTGTAAATATGTTTCTCTTATTGGTTAATGAATAAAGCACTATTGGCCAATAGGAAAGCAAGATAGGTGGGACTAGGAGACTAGGAGGAGAGAGAAAGTAGTAGGGAGGTAATCCAAGATGGAAGACGGAGAGAACAGAACACCAGCCCCTCTCTCCGGTAAGAAGAGACCACGTGGAAATACTTAGATTAATAGAAATGGGTTAATATTTAAAACAGAGCTAGCCAATACTAGTAAGGCCAACAGAATTATATATCAATACAGTGTCTCTGTGTGTTATTTGGGGCTGGCGTCGCAGTGGGACCAGACCAGCGGAAAAACCTACTGTAACAGAAGGGTGTCCCACCTTTATTTTGGCTCTTTTAATTGGGTTATTGAGAACTGGTGCATGGGCCCAATATGGACAGAAGTTGTGATCCCAAGTATGATAACACTAAAAGTAAAATTATTAGTCAGCTATAAAATGCCAAGCACTGTTTTCTGCACTTTATATACTTTACATGACAGAATGACACTGTCTTCCCTAAAAGCCATTTATTGTGGATGTTCCTGTATTTTCGTGAATAGGAAGCTGAACCCCAGAAAAAAGGAAGGTTCTAAACTTTGCTGTGCTTACCACACTCTCCTTTCCAGCCTTCTTTGTGCTCATTTATTGTCTTGTTTTTCACCTTAGGTTTTCTTCCCTGCTTGTTTACCAATTTGCAAGAACAATAAGTTCAGTTTTAGAAGTAACTAGAGAAAAGAAAGGGAGACTGGGACAGGTGCAGAGTGCTAAGGAGATGAGTCTGGGTGCTCCCCCCACAAAGCTGAGAAATCCAGCACAGAGAAGCAGAGACAGGAGGATGATGGGTGTGGCCCATCAGTGTAGCCAAACTCCTGAATTCCACGTTCAGAAAAAGACCTGTCTCAAAAAAGTAAAAGAAAAGCTATAGAGATAGATATCCTAAACATCAGCCCCCAGTCTCTACAGTGCAGGACAGGAAGTGCCTGTGTGTACATGTGCACACACACACACACACACACACACACACACACACACACACAGCATTTCAAAATAAAAACAAAAGGCAAGTAGAAGCTGAGTTGGCTTTAACTTCCTGTTCAAAGGCAAGGGGTGCAGTTGAAGGACTTATTTTTCACCATTTCCTGGAGTTGGCTGGCTCACTTGACTGTAAAATCAAGTTACAGGAGGGGAAATGAATATGCAGCTTATGACGTGCTTGCTCCATCATTTCCCCACTTAGTCAGTGCCAAGGCTGGTGAACCTCACTGACTGAGTCCGCTGGTTTCATTGCACAACAGTTGTCAGCACGTTACTGCCTAAGGGCTAAACACCCCAAAGAATCTGGAGAAGTCGTATCTGTGGATGCTTTTGTATTTCACACATAAAACCTTGCAGAGAACCTTCACAGAGTTCATTTTCACAGGACATCTCACATATCAGTTAAAACATCTCATCCATTATATTCTATGTGATGTCCAAATCGGTAGTGGTCTCTTTAAGTCAGTTTGAGATCTTAAAGGAAAGTTGCTGGGTGGTGGTGGTGCATGGTAGTCCTAGCACTTGGGAGGCAGAGACAGCCTAGTCTATAGAGAGAATTCTGGGACAGCCAGGGTTACACAGAACTGCTTGGGAGGCAGAGGCAGACATATCTCTGTGCATTCAAAGCCAGCCTAGTCTATAGAGAGGGTTCTGGGACAGCCAGGGCTACACTGTCTCAAAAGTAGCTAGATAGCTAGATAGAGAGATAGATGATAGAGAAAGATAGGTATGTGATAGAGATTGATGATAATAATGATAGATAACACCATCATTATGTATTTTAGTAGTTTTATAATTTATTTTTCTATTTTTATGTTATATTACATATTATTTATTATTCTATTTTATAATTCAGTTTCATGGAAACAATAATGGCAAAGAATACATAGTGGCACGAAATAAAGTTGCCTTGGGTGTCATCTATATTTGGAATCATAGACAGTTTTCCTCCTACATATGCAAGCTAGCAACATCCCACTGACACCTGGATCTTAGCCACACTACCCTTCCTGGAGCTCCACACAAGTCTCCATCTCCTTTCTAGGCAGCTTATGTCTAAGAAAGAGCTTCATGTCATAAGGTTTAGGAAGACTTTTCTTCTTACAGATTATTGGAGAAGTGAATGGAAATAAAGATTTGGTTAACTCCACTGTGACTATATTGGGCCCTTTAGGAACTTGCATGATGAGCCTGGTATAATGGCTTATGCCTATAATGTCATCATTTGGGAGGTGGGAACAGAAGGATGAGGAGGTCAAGGCCATTCTTAGCTACCTAGTAAGTTTGAGGCCAGCCTGAGCTTCATGACACCCTATGGAAAAAGTCAGAATGAGAAACATCATAATTACTCAGTTGCTAAAGCTCTAGTACAGAAGCCTACATCCTGGAACCCACACAGAGAACATGTGTGGAGAATACAGTAGGGAACACTGTAATCCCAGCACTCCTACAGCAAGACAGGTGCAGAGAGAGGAGCAAGCCCTAAAGCTGGAAGACCAGCGACCATAGAGTACCTACTACAGCAGAAGCCACACAACCATGCCACAGCGAGGTAGAAGGTGAGAAAATTTTCCAGACTCTGGAGAGTTGTTCTCTGACCTCCATCTGCACACATGGGTACTTACACTAAAACATGTATGTTACACACACATTCAGACACACACATACAACGCATACCACACACCATATACACATACCTACACAAACACACACCACACACACATAACACACACACACATATACACATACACATACCACACACACACATACACACACGTATGAAACACATAGCACATACACCGCACCACACACAAACACATACTACCCACAAACACATACCACACATAAATCACACACATACATGCACAAACACATTGCATACACACACACCACACACACACATGCACCATACACATACCACACACACATGCACCACACACACACTAAACACAATTATACACACAGCACACATTATGTATTAAGGCAACGGTCCTAGAGACAGCCCCCATTTAGAAAAATAAATTGGTTTGTTTTTTGAGTATGAATTTGGTTTTGGAAAATCAGACCATTTTAATCAATCACCATATGAAATAATGTTCAGTTAAGTTTACAGACACTGGTGATATGGCTAGTCTTAGTCTCAACTGAACCTAGAAAGGAAAGCTCAGAGAACTGTGAAGACTGTATGAGGGATTGTGTCAAGGCCAGGGAGGGATTTTCTCAGGGGCATTCACTGAGGTGGGACAGAGCCCTGCACGGTCTGTGGGCTGGTCCTGGACTGAGGAGAGCACGCATACGCTGTTAGCCCATTGCCTTCTGCTCTTGATTGTATTCAGTGTGATGAAAGATGCTTCAAGTCCCTGTCATCTTGGCTTTCTCACAGTGATGGACTGGAACCTATGACTGTTCTAAATAAGCCCTCTCTCTGCTAAGTTGCCTTTCTGGGCTGTTTTATCACAACAGGGAAACCACACTAAGGCATATGGTACAAATATGACTATTAAACTATAATGATTGTCCTGAGACAGGAACATACATAAAATGACTCCTAATGTCATTGACTATACTCATAGATCAGTGTCTTACTCGGCCATCATCAGAGGAACCTCCTCCAGCAGTAAATGGGAAGAAACACAGAGAACCGTAGTTGGACACTGTGCAGAGTGAGAGATGTTGGAACATTCAGTCCTAAGAGGATGTCTTCACCAAACCCCTCACTTCAGGGATCAGGAGCCACACAAAAGAGAAGGCAGAAAACTTTTAAGGGCTGGAGGGGTTGGATAACTCAAAGAAACAAAGTCCTCCTAATATAACAGAACTGGTTTGCTTAGGAATCAGAGACTAGACTGGCAGTGTGGGCAGGTTAAAGCCAAACAGGGTTCAAACCCTGAGAGAGAAGAGGAAGTGTGCTCCATCTCCCCTCCCTAACTCAGAAACTACCTGTGCTTGACACCTCCTTGCAAAGGAAAAGTTACTTTTCTCCAATTGAGTATCACGGTGTCTATCAACCACACTTTAGGATAGGCCCATCGCCAGCCATAGTTTGCCAACACACAGCAAACTCAGGGGTACTTACTTCTGAAGACTTTTTGTCTCATATTGCTTTGTTTGAACATTTTTTTTGTCTTGTTGGCCTTTTGCTTGCATATTACAATTTTCCATTTTGTATTTCTGTGGGGAGGGGTTTCTTGTGAGGTTTGGTTTGTTTGTTTGCCATTTTTCTTTTCTTTCTTTCTTTCTTTCTTTCTTTTTTTAACAAAACAAAAATAAAGAGCTAGGGTTGGGTGGTTGGGGAACTGGGAAAATTTGGAAGGAGTCAGGGGAGGGAAAAAGTGTGATCAGAATTCATAGCATGAAAAAAAAAAAAAAATGAAAGGGGAACGCAGCAAGCAGTGACCAAAGAAATACATGTAAATATGAACTGTTTAGGATGTAAAAGGATGTGAGACCAGCCTACCCACAATGGAAGATCTGAAAAGTTCCACAATGTCCCCCATAAGCTTTTATTACATCAGAGTGCAGCAAAGAAATAATTCACTTTCTTTTTCTGTTTAGGCCTTCCTCCTATGTTTTATTTTATTTTATTATCTTTTAAGACATTGGGTCTTGTCATGTCACTCAGGCAGGCCTCAGACTTCTGGGCCTCAGCCTCTCCTAGCCTGGATTATGGGTGTGTACCAGTGTGTCTGGATCATCATATAGTTTATTTCAGGTATACTATGATGCACATTTCCAAAATCTCATTGTCTAAATTCTCCAGAAAAGAAAAATACTTTAAGATACCTGTAGTCTAGAAAGATGACTTAGCAAGCAAACACTCTTACCACCAACCTGGTGGCTTGAGTTTAGTTCCAGGGACCCAAATGTTGGAATGATGGAATTCCACCCCCACAAACTGTCCTCTAGAGTCCACATACATGTGCACTGTATACACACTTACTATGACAAGGGTGTTGTGGAATATTCCTTTACATCATGTAAAGATGTGTGACTGTGATTAGCTTAATAAAAATGTCAATGGCCAATAGCTAGGCAGGAGTTACAGCAGGGACTTCTGGACAGAGAGCTCTGGGAAGAAGAAAGCCAGAGTTGCAAGCTGGATACAGAGAAACAAGAGATGAAGAAGGAGAGGTAAAAGCCATGGGCCATGTGGCAAGATGTAAATGAATATAAATGGGTTAATTTAAGTTATAAGAGCTAATGGGACAAGCCTAAGCTATAGGCCAAGTTTTCATAAATAATAATAATAAGTCCCCGTGTTGTTTTTTTGTGAGCTGATGGCCCAAAGGAAAGACCAATTGCACAGGGAATTTAGGTACTCTTCCAACGAAATTGTCACCTGATAAGAACTCTTTTAGTTATTCTAGTAGTAGATTTATTCTAGATGTTTCAATGCACCACAACATAACAAAATATGCTTGATCAAGATTAATTTGTCAATGAAAATAACAGCTATCGTAATTTGCCCATACTGAATCCTATTTGTATTTTAGACCTACCATACCACTGAGTCTTCAAATGGATCATTCATGAAAGAGACACGTTTATCATCTTCACTTTCTAGAAAAAGATACATAAGCTATTTGTAAGATTAATAAAATTTAATAAGTGTAAGCAATCAACAGCACACTGGATGAATGGATAGTGGTAGGAGAAGCAGGAGAATCACATGCTGACTCTTGTGGACATTCAGACACAGGAATGGGAAGAAAAGGGAGATACCACAGAAGCAGAGGCAGAGGCAATGTGATGTCCTTGGGATTTGTCTGGTTGTAAAGAAATCACACACATTTAGCCTCATCAGTAGGACTAGTGTGGCTTAAAAAGCAGTGACTTTTGTAATAAAGGGGAGGGGGTATTTTGAAGAAGTTGATAGCTAGCTTATTTTTGAAAATGTGAATTTAAGAAACACCTGAACAAAAGAAATTAAGCATACAGGTGTTGCCTATAAAGTGAAACAAAACATAGAAATAAATGTTTCTGGGCTTCCCCACCTAAAATCAATTATTTGGGTGAATGCTGTTAAAATAGTTTTTTTTTTTTTATTTTTGCTGCATAAATGGAAAGTAGGCTCTTGATATTTTTAAATATCTTGCTCAAGATAACATAGTTTGTAAATAACCAAAACATTTTGTTTTCGATGTGTCAGAATTCTCTTCACCCAGAATGATTCTGAATTCCTTACGGGCAAAGAACTCTGGGCATGTAGACATGAGAAAATAAACAAATGATGTGACAGATGAGGGACTTACCAAACAGATGGGTGACATGTAAAATTTAAGAGCAGTCTCCACCCTGACCTCTCTCACTTTTCAGTTAAAGAATGTAGGTTCTGTTTGTGTACCCAGTATCTGCCCTTTATTTTATTTACTTTTATTTTCCATGTATATTCTTGGGGTTTTGAAGATAGGCCTTGCACATACTCATCATACACTCAGCACATGAGCTACACTGATGAATTTTCTCTTTATAATTGGAGCTGGGAGCAAGTTGGTAAATTTCCCTTGCAAACATGAGAATCTGAGTTTGAATCCCAACACCTATGCAAAAAGTAGACGGGTGAAGACATGAGCCCCCCTCTAATTCCAATACTATGAGAGATGGAGACAAGAGGACTATTGTGATTTGCTGGCTACCAGCCTAGCTCAGAGTTCAATGAGATGCCTTATTTCAAAGGAATAAAGTAGAGAGTGATAGATAAAGGCATATGATGTCCTATGGTCTCTGTCTCATACACATAGACACACAGACCTACACATACATGCATATAATACCGCAGCCACATGCATACGCAACATAGTCACATACAAGCATAAATACATAAACAAAAGCAAATGCCTTTTTCCTAATGCAAACATACTCTCTTTTCGTTCCTGTAATTGGTGGGAAGTAGTTTTTGTTTGTCAAGCAATCCTTAAAACATATAAAATATATCCTTAATTTCTGCTAAGGGTCAATACACGCACTAGGCTTGATCTCTTTCAAAACTATGCCTATCCTAGACCTTTGAGCAGCAAATGTCAGTCTGTTCTTCTGTCTTATTAGCCACTAGGTCTCATGCCTTGCATGCTTCTTTGTTTTTGTGTAAATGTTGGTTTATTATTTAGCTTTTAAGGGACTAGTTTGGAGATGGGAGTTCCTCTTTTAAACCATTTCAAAAGTGAATTTTACTTTGCTTGAAAAACAAAAAACTCAATTCATTTCATGTATTGAGCAGAAGTTTTAATTCAACTGTATAAGTAGAACAGTATGTTCTTTTCATTCTGACAGACTCATAACCATTGGAGTACATCACCCTCAACAACAGGTGTCCAGCCCACTGGGAAAACCTGAGAGTTAATGGGGTTTCTGCAGTTAATGCAGGTTTTAAACCCTTGTTGGGAAAGTGCTGTGGTGGCTGTCCAAAGTAAATCCCTATGTTCAGGCAAGCTTTTCTCTCTCTCCAAGGCAGTGCCAGCTCTGGACCAGCTGTCTATTGAGGCAGGCTAATAGGGCTTCAAGACCAGTTTCAAGTCTAGAATGATTCAGAACACCTGGGTAGTCCCCAAGAATGCATTCTCAGTGTTTTTCCAGAAGGGAATCCCCTTCTGGGTACCGCACTCAGATCCAGTCAGGGTTCTCACCCCAGCAGGTCTGAAGAAGCAACATCAAAATCCAAAAGAAGTTATGGAAACTTCTCTAGACAACTCAAAACACAGGCATTTTGAGTTAAATTGTCTGGATTGCTTTTCTTAGCTTTGTTTAAAAGGGAACTGTACAAGAGACTATGACTATGGTACTCTTGCCTAGATCTGGGGCTACTTGGTTAAGTTTCAATCAGTGCTCAGTGTTCTATCCAGTGTCTCTGGTTTCACATCCCTCTTCCGGCAAAGCTGAAATTCTAAATACGGTGATAGGGTCTCTTGCTAGCACCGAAAGAGTTAACACCATCAACTGGCCAGCCACTCAGATCAGATGATAATCCTGCACTGGGAAAAATGAACGCACAGTGAGGACACAAGGAATTTAAACTGTGGACGAAGCTGAGGAAATTACAGAGGGAAAATTTTCTGTCCAAGGTTCAGGTTGCCAAGGAGCTGTTTTGGGTTGCTAGAGACCCACCCCTCCCAGCCCCTCCATGACTCACTGTGTCCCTGGGAAGCCCAGGACTCAGCAACTAGAGAAAGCTCATGATTTACTGGGACCAATGCTTCAAAGAGCTTTGGTTTCCAGAGCATGGCTGTTTCTGAGCACACACCAGCAGAGCCTGTACTCTGGTTCCTAGAAGTCCACCCGGTTCTAATCTATGTGAGAAAGTGAGGAATACAGAATCCTGCAACAGGTCCTACTGGCACAGCAGACAGGAAGGAGGGCAGGGCAGGGCAGGAGTTCTCCACCAGCTCAGAGGTCCTGGATGGCTTGGCACTTCTGGAGTCACTCTGGCCTCATTGCTAGAAATTCCTTCTGATTCATTTAGCACAGGATGGCCGTGCCCCGCCCCCTCAGGTAGAAGCCACCACACCACCAATGAAAAGCTCTTTCCTCTGAACCACTGTATCCCAGCCAGTTGGCATTGTGCACTTCCCAGTCCAAACCCAGTACCAGCCAGAGGCAAGCCAGTTTTCTTTCCCGTTGAGAGGAATCCCTCATGCTGCTATGGTTAGTCAAACCTTTACGTGGGTTAGATTGGCGCTTCTTGCCGCTTGCACCTGTGAGTTTTGCTGAAGAGCGGTGTGTCCATCTGCCTTGGGACTAGATTCTACACCCCACCCAACCTCTCAATGCTGCTGTGGCAGCAGGCTTTAAGGAACAGAGAGCTCATCTCCGACTCTGGATACTTCTTTGAAAAACCACCCATGAAACACTCTGTTTGAGTCTTTGCTGTTTGTTTGTTTGTTTGTTTTGTTTTTATAAGATCTGGGATATGCATACAGAACATTGTATATGTAATAAAAAATAAGTAAATAAATTTAAAAATATTAAAAAATCCAAAACAAACAAAAGATCCAGGGTGTGTGTGTGTGTGTGTGTGTGTGTGTGTGTGTGTGTGTGTACTTCCTAAAAAAGGCTAGGCCACCAGAACCCAGAAAACAGGTCAGATCAATGTTTTTCAAATGTGAGTAATAACCACTAGTTCAAAATCAGAAATGACATCTAAAGTTTTCTTTAAATGAAGTTGAATTTGAACATAGGAAAGCTTAATGCAATAGTATCCATTTTCTAAACTCTTTCAGCTCCCTAAATGTATGCCTTTAATCCCAGCATGCCAGAGGCAGAGGTATGTGAATTTCTGTGTGTTTCAGCCTGTTCTGCATAGTGAGTTCCAGGACAGCCAGTGCTACACAGTGAGACATTGTCTAAATAAACAAATAAGCAATATACATGTGAAAGAACCACTTATGAGGATTACAGCAAAAACTCTTTGGAAGTCTGTTGCAACTATTTCATCTTGCTGTAGTATAAAATTTAGACAGAGGCAATATGAAGGTGCCTGGTCATGTGGGAAGAAATTTGTATTTCATATAATTGTTAGACATCCTCAAGTAGTTTCTGCTGTTGGCTTTCTAACCAGTTAAAAATGTGAAGCCAGAGTTAGTCCTGAAGCTCAGTTGGCCCAGTATTTGCCTGGCATTCACGAAGTCCTGTACTCCATCCCCATAAAGCAAGAGCAGGGCATGCTCCTATAGTAACAGTGCCCTGGAGGTGGAAGAGGCAGGCAGATCGGAAGTTCAATGTCATCCTTAGCCACCTAGTGAGATTAAGGCCAGCATGGGATGTATGAGACCCTATCTCAAAGAAACAAACAAAGGAAACCAGTCTTAGTTCCTCAGCTCCACAGCAAAACAGCAGCCTGGCCAGCTCAGCCAGGGAACCCAAGGCCTCTGACTGAGACTGAGGTACTGACCAGACCAGATCAGCCATAGAACCCATCCCATGGCTCCTGACCTGGACTGAGGTGCTGTTCTTCCTTTGGCCTTCAATTTGATGTTACTGATTTTAACCAAAAACTTCAGGGTTGGTTTTCAAACTGGATCCTCTTATAATTGGCTACTGCATCATTCAAACTTGGATTGAGAGATGAGGGCACTTCTGCTTATTGGTAATAATATGACTGTTGTTAAAACTGAATACCATCAGGAGGCCTCTAAACATGCATGTTGAAGTCTCATGTTAAATATGACAGAGTATTCTGCCAGGTGATTCAATAACTGGACAGGACATGTGTAGCGGGCAAATTATGCCTCTCTATGTAACAGCATTTTACTTGGAGAACTAATTCCCAGTCCTTACATTAATGAATTTTCAGTCTGCCATAAGGAATAGAATTTTAAAGGTATGTTTTACAAATGAACAGTTTGTAACAGGCACTTGTGAAATACAAGTGACTTCCGTACATAAAAGCCTAAATCTTTCTTACCGTTTACTACTTCCCCTAAACAGAAAACCCACTAATCCCCATGGCTAAAGAGTCCTTCCCTTTGCGCAGTTGCTTGGAATACTTCACTTTGGGGTAGCTTACTAGAGAGTTTTATTTTATTTTAGGCTGTTTAAGGGACCTGAGGTAAAAGCCACCTGTGATTTGATGGTGATAGGAGAGATGGGTCCATTTATCTTAATATGATAATAAGCATTTATTGAATACTTGCTGCATACCTGGGATTTAATTCTTAAAATACTGCAGTTGAAAATATAAACTGTGACTTTAGAATTTATGGAACTTATAAGATTTTAAACAGATAATGACAGAGGCAATTTTTACACAGTGGGAGAGAACTCTGTGAGCACCGCTGTGAAGAAAACCAAACGTAAGTAGTACAGAGAGTGCGTCAGTGAAGCTAAGTATTTTAACAAGGTGTTTCACACATGTCATTGAGAAGTGACATGCTAGCTAAAGCATAAAAGAAACAGACACTATTCAAGACAGAGAAGCAGGAAAGACTCAGATGAAGGTGTTGGTTAAGTGCTTTGAGGCCACTGGGAAGAGAACCCAGAAAGAGAAGGGAATTAGCACAGGCTAAGACAGAGGGAGGCAGGGCCATGCCCCACTGGGAACAGACAACATTGTGAAAGACACTGCATTTCATTTTAGGAACAGGGGAGACTAACTCGCAAGAGCTTCTTGTAGGACCAGGTATGTGAGCTATACCTTGCATCCCAGCACTTCAGAGGCAGAGGCAGAGGCAGAGGCAGAGGCAGAGGCAGAGGCAGAGGCAGAGGCAGAGGCAGAGGCAGAGGCAGAGGCAGAGGCAGAGGCAGAGGCAGAGGCAGAGGCAGAGGCAGAGGCAGAGGCAGAGGCAGAGAGGCAGAGGCTCTTTCTCCTCTCCTGTGAAGAGGCCATGACAGAAAAAAAGCCCCGTCAGAACGTGCCCTTACAACTACCTCCATCATGAAGCCCTAGCCTCCCAACCTGTGTGAAAATGAGTTTCGCTGTTTAATCCACAGGGCCTGTGATATCTTGTGCAGCAGTGTAATGGGACTTATATAATGGGAAAGCAAAGAAATGATCTGTGGAGGGTGATGGAAACCAAGGTTAACACGTACTGTGTCAATGAGCTAAATACTTTGCAGAGTTCCAATTTCTACAGGGAACCAGGGGGACGAGCTTGCATGGGAGCAGTCATCATGCTGTCTCGGAAGACTCAGCTCCTGAGCCATAGGTACAAAAGAACAGCTTAGGAGTGCCTGCAGCTTGCGTTCTTCCTGTCAGTTTCCCTGCCATATTCAGTTACTGTCTCTAAGTGAAGCCAATGCAAAATGCACAGGGAGCAATCCTACAGGTTGTGGGATTAGTCATTTCCCCAAGGAGAGTCCAGCTCCATCTGCTGCTATTTATTCGAACACTCTGAGCCATAAAAATGCAACCGATGAGTGGTAGCCAACAATATGCCATTGTGACAATAGAGATCCTATGATAGCCGCATCATAAAACAGTTAGCCATCATCACGGTTATGTTTCAAATGTTACTCAGTGCACCCCATTAAAGGGCTGTGTTCTGCCCACCGGGCAGAATTTCAGTGTTCAAGCTCCCGACTGGAACCTGCTGTGAGTGGAGGGTAATATCAAAGTGGTTATTACTGCCTGGAGAGGAACTACAGGATGTGCCAGGTCTTCCTGTGCTGGGCAGTGTAACAGAATGGGGCCAAGTCAAACTGAAACAAAATCACTTAACTATAAATTATTTCACTTTCCTAGCCAGGCAGCATTACAAGTAGGCCAGTATACTGCCTTTTTAGTCTATGACCATACTTGGGGATAGCCGTCAATAAGTCTGCACTGAGACATAGATCCATGTTTATTCTGGATTACTTCTTGGATACCTTTGTCAGAGCAGAGCCCTTGGTGGGGTCTATTTTGTCTTCTGTGCTGTGAAAACCTGAAAAAGGTCTCCTGGAATCTCAAATCAATTGAGTCTTGATTTTTCATTCCACATCACTGAAGAAAAACTACCTTCCTCTGCCATATTAAATGAATTATACTGACTTCCAGAACCTCCCAGCCTGAACCAAAAAGTCACTTTGACTTCAAAGAGAGATGTCATCAAAGCTGAAGCCCAGATCCATTGGCTAGCTGGTCATAGTTCTGGGGTTGCTGTAAAGCCCCAAAGTATCCCCAAGAGTAGGGTTCTCTTTAGCATTTTCAGTCCTAGTACAGTCTCCCCCAAACCTGAAGAAGGCTTGACAGGCAGAGTAAGCTACCATCGTTACAATCCAGAACCCAGAATTATTCTCTTATGCCCTGATCTCTCCTGCTTCCCATGCCTTTAGCTCAGGGAAGCCACTGGAATGATATGGTTTCAGAATGCTGTTCGTCTTAAAGCCATAGCAGACAAATGGCTAAGACATTTCAAATCTAGTTTTGTTTTTTGTTTCAAATGACATTTGGGGCAGTAGCCCTGACAGAAACTGACTCTCCCTCCACCAACATTATATGCATGCATGAATGCCTCACACAATTTTGAAAAGGCTTAGATTGGAGAAGAGGTATTGTTAATATATTAGTCTCAGTTCTTTAGAGGGACAGACTAATGCTGTGGATATATAATGGAAGCATTTGCTTCTCACCCTGGCTTATATGACTTGGGGTTGAATAATTAAAAACCATCTCTCCATTCACTGAAGAGCCAGAGAACACAGAATTTGCTTAATCCGAGAAGTTGGAAACCTCAGAAAAGAGGGGACAAGTGATGAAACCTCAATCTAAGGCCAAAGTCTAGAAGCTCCCTGGAGAGATGATGTAGTTAAGTTTGTGTGAGAAAAACGAAGTTACCAGCCTGAGGCCCACAGGCCACAGCAGCAGTAACAGACGAACAGGCTCTGAAAGCATAGACACCTTAGCCATCTTCCTTCTCCTTGCACCTCCATTCTACCCAGAATCTGGGTAGAATTATGCATTTGCATAATCAACAGTGTTGTCCACAGTCAGAGTGGACAGTTTACCACTGCTAACACAGGAACAACTGTACACCTACAAGACAGTGGAAATAGATCTGTAGCAGATCAACATGTCAGGTGGAAATTCAAACTTTTTCATCGTATTAACAACTAAGATTTTTTTTTAAGGAGCCTTTGTATTATAGCATCTAGCACCGATGGTCCTGACTGATAAGGACTGCTTTGCTGGCTTGGCACCCAGGGACAGTGCTTCCAAGTTCAGCCATCTTAAAAAGTTTTGAAGTCCCAGAAGAAACCATTTTTACACATGCAAGCAACAGTGATCTTCATGTAGTATTCCACATTGCAGAGACATCTGTCTGGTCCAGCCAACTTGAGAGGGAGAGTGTGGATTGAGAAAAGGAATAGGCAAGAGACAGGAGGTAGTCATGAGGGCAACTGGTGAATATCAGGATCTGCCCAAGTTTACTGTTCACAGATCTTTTATACATGAAGGCAGGGTAAGGAAGTCCATGTACACCTGAATAAAGAATAGCAGATATTTATTTGGGGAGCACTCACACAAGGAAGGTAAATAGCCACAGTGGTCTGCTCCTGGAGGCACAGGATTCTGCAATGTAGGATGCTCAGACCACAACTTAAGCAAGGAAGCAAGGCCCCTCCTCTTCCTTATAAGGGATCATGTCTACATGCCAAAGCCACACCCTACGGCTGGTACCTCAAATTTATTGGTGGAATAAGATGCTACTATATATACCCCCCACCAAAAGAGGTAGAGAAGGCAAAAGACTTCCTTTCCACTGATAGAAGGAACAGAGTAATTACCCCTTCAATACTCAAAACATCAAGTAACTATATCCTGAGTTAAGTATTCTATTGCTTAGACAAGATACATAGTGACCACACCTTAGGCCAAGTATGCTGTTGCATTTACATTATAGACAAGACATCCTTATTTCACCTTGGAAGAGCAAGGGCAGGTAAAAAAAAATCTGACCATAAATTAAACTGAAATGGAGTCATTTTTATGGACTCTGACATCTTCAGGAATAGACTGATGGTAGGAAACACAGACAAATCCTTGTAGTTAAATGCATCAAGCAAAATGACTACATATACCAAGTGGTGAGCAGAAATGTGGCAAACACACAAAAAATGTACAAACTACTTCCAAGAATGCTATACAGAAGATCAGGAATATTTACAGAGAAAGCAGATAAATAACTGGCTTTTACAAACAAATGTCAATTATGGGGATACTCAGTGTGTAACACAGAAAGGCCCCCAGACTTCTTGGTTTGAGAGGGGGCACAATCAACCTGGAGCACCTTCATACTGAACACCACCTGAGGTCTGTAGGCCTGAGCACAGGAGACGGGAAAGGCAACAGTTCCATGCTATGCCTTGGGGATTAGGCAGGAAGGACTTAACCAAGCACCACCTGTGACCCAACCAAGAGACCTGGCACTGGGCAGTTGGGTACCACTGTGGTGAGAGAGTACAGGGTGAGGAGGTAGAAGAGGAGAGACAAAATATTTAATGGGCTGGGGAAAGAGGTAGATCTGGAGAGGTGAGAGTTGAGGAACTAGTCAGGTCTTGGTCTGGAGCCCTAGAACAGCCAAGAGAGCATGTGTTGGCTCCTATAGCTGTGTGGGTTTGGTCATACAGGGATCTGTGGTCTGGGCCACCACCTGAGGCCCTGTTGGTATCCAAGGACCATGCTGCCATGGGACCATGACAATCTGGGTAGCCTGCACAGCCACCTGGGTCCATGGTGACATCCTGTCCTGGACTGCTGCCAAGGACCATATCTGGACCCATGATCCTGTCGTGACCAAGGTCTGTGTTGATGTCCTTGGCCTATGTTGCCTTCAAGGGTCTGAGCTGCAACCTGTGACCATGTTAGGGTCCAAGGTCTGTGCTGCTGCTGAGACCAGGCTGACTTTGGTGTCCAGGGCTGTCACTGGGGCCACAGTATTGTCCTGACTATAGTTGTGGCCAAGGCCATGTCTGGGTCTGTAGCCCTGCTGCAGCCAGGATCTGTGTTGATATATGTAGCTCCTGATACATATATCCTGAGTCAATGCTGGGAGTCTGTGACACTATTTGGGGCCATGCTGGCTCAAGTGGCCTGTGATGCCACCTGAGACCATGGTGGTGTACAGGCTGAGGCTGCTGCCAAAAACCATGTCTGAGTCAATGGTCCTACCACAGCCAGGGTCTGTATTAACCTCTGTGGCCCATGTTGCCACCAAAGACCACATTGATGCCCAGAGCTGTGCCACAACGTGTGTCTATGAGAATGTCAGAGGACCATGTAGCCACCAGGGACATGTTGATCTGAGTAGCTTGCACTATCACCCAGGGCCATGGTGTAGTCTGGGCCAGAGCTGATGTCAAGAGCCATGCCTGGGTCCCTGGCCTTACTACAGCCAGAGTCTCAATGTCCATGGATGCTGTTGCCACTCAGGTCCTTGGAGATGACCAGGTTTGATTAGCCACCAAGGACCATGCTGCCCTCAGGGTTATACTGATCTGGGTGGCAGACATTGCCACCTAGGGCCATGGAAGCATCTAAGCACAGGTTGCTGCTGAGGGCCATGTCTGGGTTCCTGGACCTGCAGTGGCTAAAGTCTGGGATGGTATCCATAACCCTGCAGATGTCCAGGGTCTGGCCAGCCACCTGAGACCATATTGGTGTCTGAGGGCATGTTGCCCTCATGCCCATACTGATTTGGATGCTGTGTGCTGTCACTGGGCCATCGTGATATCTGGGCTCAATATGCTGCCAAGGGCCATATCTGGGTTGGCAGTTCTGCTTTAACTTGGGTCTGTGATGATGATGTTCATGACCCTTGTTGGCATAAGGGCTCATTGAAGCCATGCTGTACCAAGCCAGACTGCTCTTCACTGGCTCTGAGATAGCTGGCTTCACCCCTCACTAGATACTGCAGCAGGAGATCTGGCCCTGCCCTCAGGGGAGAGCTCGCCCCACTCTGCACTCGGGTAAGATGCCCCTACCCCTCACAACAGGTACGAGCCTCACTTGGGAAGCACATTAGAGCTGACCCTGTGGTCACAGATGCAAGTGAGCCAACCCTGAGTGTAGGAGAGCAGGAGAGATGACCCCACTCCCTCTGTCTGCCATGTGGTGGCATGGATGATGGAAAGATGCCCTCCTTCAACTGTTATCTCCCGTGTAAGGCGGGAGAGCTGGCCCTGGGGACACAAGAGCTGGAAAGCTAGCCCTGGCCCTCACTCACTGCAGCACACTGCTTGTTGTTGAGGTAGGGGTGGGCACTGGTGAGCCAGCCCTGAAGGTGTGAGAACAGAAGAAGTGATCACCCCATATGCCTATAGCGTGTGTGTGTGTGTGTGTGTGTGTGTGTGTGTGTGTGTGTATGAGAGAGGGGGGGGGGCTTCATCTTGCCTGAGCCAAACAGTAGAGTTGGCCCTGGTAGAGTGAGTGTGGGTGATCTGGATCTGAGGACCTGAGAGTGGAAGAACCAGACCTGCTCCTTGCTGCAGGCTGCATTGAACGAGCTAGCTGAGGCAGTGCTGGAGTGTTTACCTGGGTAGAGGAGAGGTTGTGGGCTGACCACAACTAGAATGAACTAAAGCAAAGTAGAGAAACTGCACTTGGTATATTTAGAAGAAAGCAGGGGATGGCTGTCCCTAAAGATACCAGGAGTTATAATTGCATGGTTAAGTTCATGAGGGTCTTTATTCTCTCATGGGAAACATAGACATTACTCTGCCAATGATTTGCAAATTGCACTATATATCAGCTTAAAACCTCCAGGGTAGGATCCCAATATTAATAATTTTAGCAAGCTTCTAGGTAATTGTGATCAACAACGAGCAAGATTGAGAATCAGTGCTCTAAGCACTTAAAACTACAGAACAGAGAATTTGCCATGAGGATAGAGGAAAAGCAGACAATCTAAGAGAGAAGGAACACGTTGTCTTTTATAGTATCCTTCCCAGAGAGCAACAGAATCATGAAACTGGGGCAATAGATAAATAGATAATGCCACTTTACCAACAGCCAAAAAAAAAAAAAAAAAAAAGAAAGAAAGAAAGAAAAAAAGAAAGAAAGAAAAAAGGAAGAAAATCCACATAATACCACCACCATCAACAAATTCAAAACCAACAAGAGTTAACAATCAATGGTCATTAATATCCCTCAATATTAATGCCTATAAAAAGACACAGGCTAACAGAATGTATACGAAGACAGAATCAATCCTGCTGCATTCAAGCAACACACCTCAACTTCAAAGACAGAATTTACCTCACAGTTAAGGGTTGGGAAAGATTTTCCAATCAAATGGACCCAAGAAACAAGCAGGTGTAGCAAATCTAATATTTAAAAAATTAGAATTTAAGCTAAAATCAATCAAAAAGATGAAAAAGGTCATTTCTTATTCATCAAAGGAGAAATCCAGCAAGATGAAGTCTCAGTTCTGAACATCTATGCCCCAAATACAAAGACACCCAAATTCATAAAAGAAACATTACTAAAACTCAAAGCACACATGAAACCTCACACACTTATAATGGAAGACTTCAACACCCCACTCTCAACACTAAACAGGTCCACCAGACAGAAACTTAACAAAGAAGTAAAGGAACTAACAGAAGTTATGACCCAATTGGGTTTAACAGACATTTATAGAACACTCCATCAAGACACAAAAGAATATACCTTCTTCTCAGTGCCACATAGAACCTTCTCTAAAATTGACCAAACACTTGGCAATATAGCAAACCCCAATAGGTACAAAAAAAAAAATTGGAATAACCTACTATATCTTATCAGACCACCATGCTTTAAAGTTAGAACTTAACAACAACACAAGTTGCAGAAGTCCTATAAACTCATGGAAATTGAACAATGCTCAACTGCACCATTCCTGGGTCAAGGAAGAAATAAACAAAGAAATTAAATACTTCCAAGAATTCAATAGGAATGAAGACACAACATACCCAAACATATGGGGCATTTTGAAAGTAGTGCTAAGAGGAAAGTACATAGCACTAAGTGCACACATGAAGAAACTAGAGAATAGTCACATTAGAGAATTAACAGCACAACTGAAAAGCTCTAGAGCCAAAAGAAGCAAACTCACCCTGGAGGAGTAGATGCCAGGAAATAATCAAATTGAGGGCTGAAATCAATAAAGTAGAAACTAGGAAAACAATACAAATAAACAATGTAACAAAGAGTTGGTTCTTCGAGAAAATCAACAAAATAGACAAACCTTTATCCAAACTAACCAAAAGGCAGAGAGAGAGAGAACATGCAAATTAACACAATCAGAAATGAAAAGGGGGACATAACAATGGACACTGAGGAAATCCAGACAATCTTCAGGTCATACTTTGAAAACCTGTACTCCACAAAATTCAAAACTTAAAGGAAATAAACAATTTTCTGATAGATATCACTTGCCAAAATTAAATCAAGTACATATAAACAATTTAAATAGACCTATAGCACCTAATAAAACAGAAGCAGTCATCAAAAATCTATTAAGCAAAAAAAGCCCAGGACAAGATGGCTTCAGTTTAGAATTCTAACTGAAATTCAAATAAGAGCAAATATAAATAATCCTGAAATTGTTCCACACAATAGAAGCAGAAGGGCCTTGCCAAACTCTTTTTTATGAGGCTACAATTACCTTGTACCCAAGCCACACAAAGACACAACTAAGAAAGAGAACTACAGATCAATATCCCTCATGAATATTGATGCAAAAATACTCAATAAAATACTGGCAATTTGAATCCAAGAACACATAAGAGAAATCATCCACCATGACCAAGTAGGCTTCATCCCAGGGAAGCAGGGATGGTTCAACATAGGAATCACTATCAATGTAATCCACCATACTGAAAAAGAAAAACTGAAAAAGAAAAATCACATGATAATCTCACTAGATGCTGAAAAAGACTTTGACAAAATCCAATACCCCTTCATGATAAAGGTCTTGGAGAGATCAGGGATAACAGGAATATACCTAAACATAATAAAAGCAATATACAGCAAACCAACAGCCAACATCAAACTAAATGGAGAGAAATTCAATGTGATTCCTCTAAAATCAGGAACAAGACAAGGTTGTTCACTCTCTCCATATCATTTCAACATTGAACTTGAAGTTTTAACTAGAGAAACAAGACAACAAAAGGAGATCAAGTAAATACAAATTGGAATGGAATTAGATGCTGACTTGAAGACTGCAGATAGACCCATGTCTATTGCAATGCAAAAAATTTAAGACCAAATTAATCAAAGACCTCAACATGAATCCAGCCACACTGAACCTCTTAGAAGAGAAAGTAGGATGTACCCTTGACCTAATTTTTACAGGAGACTGCTTCCTGAACATAACACCAGCAGCACAGACAATGAGATCAACAATTATCAAATAGGACCTCCTGAATCTGAGAAGTGTCTGTAAGGTAAGGCAAACAGTCAACAAGACAAAACAGCAGCCCACATAGTGGAAAAAGATCTTCACCAACTACACATCTGACAGAGGGCTGATTTCCAAAATATACAAAGTACTCAAGAAGCTAGTTACCAAAATACCAAATAATCCAATTAAAAAGTGAGGTACAGCAGTCACAAAAAGAGGAATATAGTATGTACTCTCTCATATATGAATTTTAGAAATAGAGCAATGGATCACCAGCCTATAATTCACACTGCCAGAGAAACTAGGAAACAAACAAGATTCTAAGAGATTCATACAAGGTCTTGCACAGAAGGGGAAAGGAAAAAGATCTCCTGAGCATATTGGGAGTGGAATGGCAGTGAATGGGGAGGGTGCTATGAGAAAGAGAAGGGAAGGAGAGGAAAACACGTGGGACTAGGAAGATTGAGTCAGGAGGAATAGACAGACAGACAGACACACACACACACACACACACACACAGAGAGAGAGAGAGAGAGAGAGAGAGAGAGAGAGAGAGAGAGAGAGAGGCCATAAAAGAGGGAGCCATTATAGGTTTCTAGAGAAAACTGACTCTAGAGAAATGTCCAGAGTCCTACAAGACTGACCCCAACTAACAGTTTGAGCAACAGTGAAAAGGCTACCATAAATGCCCTTCCCTGATAATGAGATTGATGACTAACTTATCCACCATCACAGAGCCCTCATCTCGTAGCTGATGGAAACAGAAGCAGACACCCACAGCTAAACACTGAGCTGAACTGGAATCCAAATGCAGAGAGTGAGGAGAAGACCAGGCTACAGAAAACCACAGAGACAGCAGACCTGAACAAGGAGGAACTAATGGCCCCCAGAATGATAGCTGGGAATCCAGAATTGGACTGACTCAGACCCCCTGAACATGGGTCTCAGTTAGAAGGCCTGGGTAGTCTAAGGGACCTCTGACAGTGGAACCAGGATGTATCACTGGTGCACAAATGGACTTTGGGATCATGTTCCCCATGGAGGTAAACTCCCTTAGCCTAGAGGCAGGAGGGAGGGCCTAGTCCCTATTCCAAATGACTTGACAGATTTACATGACCCCTCCAGGAAGGCATCACCCTACATGTGGAGTGCGGGGGGAGGGGGGAATGCAATGGGGGGGGCATGGGAGGGTGGAAGAGAGGGAGAAATGGAGGGACAGAGAGGGAACTGGAATCAATATGTAGAATAAGATAAAAAAAAAAAAAAAAGTAGTGTACAGAACTAAATAGAGAATTCTCAATAGAGGAATCAAAAATGTCTAAAAGACATTTTGGGCTTCTGTTAAAATGGGATTATCTAATGCCTATATTTTTGTTAGTGTAGTTAACTTCCTTGGGCTGGAGTTTTTTTCCAGAACTTTCTGTAGGGCTTGGTTTGTGAATATGCATTGTGCAAATCTGGTTTTGTCATGGAATATCTTGTTTTCTCTACCTATAGTGATTGACAGTTTTGCTGGGTATAGTAGTCTGGGCTGGCATCCATTGTCTCTTAGTGTTGTAGAATGTCTATCCAGGACCTTCTGGCTTTCAGAGTTTCCATGGAGAAGTCAGGTGTAATTCTGATAGGTCTGCCTTTATGTGTTTCCTGGCCTTTTTCCTTCACTGCTCTTAATATTCTTTATTTATTTATTTTTTTATGATGTGTGTTTTGATTATTATGTGGGGCGAGGGAACTATTTTTTTTTTTTTTTTTGGCCCAGTCTATTTGGTGTTTGGTATGTTTCTTCTACTTTCACAGACATGTTCTTCTTCGTGTTAGGAAAGTTTTCTTCTATGATTTTGCTGAATATGTATTCTATTCCTTTGTGGTGGGTTTCATCACCTTCTTCTATATTTATTATTTTTAGGTTTGATCTTTTCATGGTATCCCACATTTCCTGGGTATTTTGTGTTAAGGATTTGTTGGTTTTAATATTTTCTTTGGTCAATGAATCTATTTCTTCTCGTTTACCTGCAATGCCTGAGATTCTCTCTTCCATCTCTTGTATTCAGTTTGTTGGTTATGTATGCATCTTCAGTTCCTGATCATTTACCCAGCTTTTCTATTTCCAGCATTCCCTCAGTTTGTGGTTTCTTTATTGTCTCCATTTCAGTTTTCAGGTTTTGAATTGTTTGAATTGTTTCCTTCATCTGTTTGATTGTTTTTTTTTTTTTTTTTTTTTTTTCCCCTTGGCTTTTCTTACTTTCTTTAACAGATTTGTTGATTTCTTACATTTTTTTTTTTTTGGCTCATCTTTATTTTTGTCCATTTTTTTGTGTTTTTTCTTCCATTTCTTTAAGGGATTTTCTCATATTCTCTTTGAGGGCCTCTATCATTTTCATGAAGTTGTTTTTAAGGTCATTCTCTTCGGTTTCTTCTGTTTTGGTGTGTTCAGGTCTTGTTGGGGTAGAGTCCCTAGATTCTGGTGGTGTCATATTGGTCTTTCTATTGTTGAATGTGTTCTTGTACTGCAGACTTCACATCTCTTCTTCCAGTGGGTGCAGGTGGGGTGTCTCTCTCCTCTCCTCTCCTCTCCTGGTGGGTGTAGGTGGGTCAGGACTTAGATGTCCTGGATGGTGCGAGCTCTCCTGGAAGTCTAAGCAGAGGACATAGAAGGGCCAAGGGTCAGGTGAGGGCAGGCTCCAGATGGTCTCTTGTGGAGGGGTGGCAAGTCCACTATAAGCAGAACCAACCCAAAAAGTTTCAAGGAGACAGTAGGGGGTATTGAACCCAAGCTGGCCAAACACTCACTGGTTTCACATTTAAATAAAAAAAAAATGAGTATAGAAAAAAAAAAACAGATAAATTCTACACTGTTTCTCTTTGGAATAACAAAAGTATCTTCAAGTTGACTGCGGTAATGGTTACAAATATCTGTGAATAAGCTATACTTTAAGTGAGTGAGTTGTATGGTATGTGAACTATATCTCAGTAAAGCTGTTTAAAAAGTAGACATCTTCTGCAGTCATTATCTAAAACATGTAACCATTAAAATGATTAATAATGGGAACTTCTGAATGTAATGGGTTGTACATCTTGCATACAAATACATATTTCAATGACCACACCTAAATATACAAATACAAGAATAAATGTCTCTTCTTATAAATACAAATATAAGGTTTTGACTTATCATTTTTCATTTTACTAATCTAAATAGTAAAAGAAAATACATTTTACTTATTATTATTATTATTTGCATCATATCCTTTCTTTGTCAATCACTTGTGCTTACTTTATGTTTAATTTTTAAAATATTTTCTAAGATTATTTTCAATTTCAGAGAAACTGTCCCAAGTCTCTAAAGCAATACAGCTGTAATATTTTCAAAAATGTATCAATAAAAATATAGTTGTAAAAAAAAAAAGCACTGTTCCATCACTTCTAAAACATTAGATAATGCAGTAGGATTTTGTAGCACATTGAAGGGTATCATGATAGAGCTGTCATTTAAGACTTATAAACTAGAGGAAAAATAAGCTTAAAGAACTAAGGAAATGATGAATAGTAAAAAAATAAAAATCAACATTGAGGGGATATAGCTCAGTGGTACAGCTCTTATCTATCAGGTACTAAGCCCTGGGTTCATGTTCCAGAATGAGAGAGAATGAAAGAGAAGAAAGCAAGAGCAAAAAAGAAAAAGGTTAATTCAACATACCCCAAGTTAGCATTACAAAGTAATGAGTACCTCCCAGCAAACTAATCAAAGTTGAAAAAACAAAAAAAAAAAAAAAAACAAAACAAAAACAAAGGGAAAATTAATAAGTAGTATCAAGAACAAGATGGGCTATTTAAACACTGAGAAGATCGTGGGAGGATGCTCTGAACAACTTCATGTCAGCAAACTGAAAGATGTTTATGGAATTGTTCACCAAAATTGGCTCAAGGAGAAACAGAAACACTATAACTTTGCTTCTACTAGGATTTACAATGAAACTTTCCTGAAAGCAGAGTGCTATTCCCTCATAGCCTTCTTGATGAAGTATAGCAGCTACCCAGAAAAAAAAATAATATTGTCCTGAACACTTTCTGAAAGCTTGAAAGGGGAAAAGCATAAACTGTGATTGTTCAAAGGGTGATGCAGTAATCTCTTTGCTACAAACTTGAAAAAACAAAAACATCTGCCCCATAACAGCACATGCTTCAACAGAAGATTTAAGGGAAGTCTACAAATAAGAAAAATGCACATTATTTAAATACTGTTTTTTTTTTTTACTTAAAAACTCCCCAGTGTTAGAGATGAAAATGAAGAGGAAATGTGTATTTAAAAATCTGTGAAATTTGGGAGAAAGCAACTTTTGTAGAACAGTCATAGCAGCCAAAATATAAGTAGCCCAGTGTCCACAAATGGGCAAATAAAGACTTGTAGTATATATACACATGAGTATCACCAGCTTAAAAATGGAGGAAATTCTGGCATATGCAAGAATACAGATGAAACAAAGACATGCTAAGTGAAACAAAGTCATTCACAAAAAGAAATATGAAACTGGAGAGATGGTTAATCAGTTAAGAGTGCTACCAGAGGACCTGGATTCAATTCCCAGCACCCACATTGGGCATCTCACAACCTCTGACAATTCCAACTCCAGTAAGATCCTTCTTTGGCTTCAGTGTGTAACTTCACTCAAGTGTGAATACCTCAACACACACACACACACACACACACACACACACACAGAGAGAGAGAGAGAGTTTTAAAATAATAATAATAAAGGAGAAATACTGTGTGATGGAATAACCACAATAATTCATTCCATACAGAAAGAAAAATACGGTGATTGCCTAAAATTTAGGGAAGGCTGAAGTGGGGAGGTAGTATTTAATGGGTGCCTTAGGGTTTATTTTGCTGTAAAGAAACACTGTGACCATTGCAACTCTTCTAAAGGAAAACAATTAATGGTGGTGCCTTTCATTTTCAGAGATATACTTGATTATCATCATGGTGGGTAGCATAGCAGCACACAGGGACATAGTGATGGAGAAGGAACTGCTACATGTTGATGTGTAGGCAATAGGAAGTAGACTGTCTCAATGCATGTGGCTTGAGCATATAAGAGACCTCAAATCCCACCTCCACAGTGACACACTTCCTCCAACAAGGCCACATCTCCAAATAGTGCCACTCCTTTTAGGGGCCATTTGCTTTCAAATCACTACAATGGGTACAGAAGTTCAGTTAGGGAAGACAGAAAAATCCTGGAGATGGGAGTCAGCAGGGGCAGTGTAGCAGTGTGAATGGGCAGGTACTTAGATACTTAGTGCCACAGAACAGCAAACTTACAATGCTTACAGTGTAGTTACACACACACACACACACACACACACACACACACACACACACACAGCAAAAAGAAGAGAAACTCTGGGGGGAAAATAATTGCCTGTTTCTATTAGAGTCCAAATTGGTGTCATAGCCCTCAAACAAAACCAGTGAGAACAATAAATAGCTAAGTGGTTTTGTAGGAGCCACTTCACAGTCACCAACATCATGTTGATCCAAAGCTAGTAAAATAACCAATAAGCTCTTTGTCCCCTGTGTGTTTTTTCAGGCTTTGGAATGGCTTCCAGCTCTTTTTAAAATTCAAGAACCTACCTCCAACATCCTTATTTCATAAGAGATCATATACAGCTTCTTGAAGATGATGGTTTGCAAATATTTCCCAACTTTTAACCCCAAATAGCAGAGTAGAGACAGTAGCTCAAAAGCAGTACAGGCAGTGCTGAGATGTGCAGCTGGAAAAGACAATTAATGGGCCATGGGGCAGGTGAGCCAGTTACAATGTAGAGTATCCCTTGGAAGAGGTGAGATGCAGTCCTTAGCATTCCAGGCTCAGGAAAGTGAAAGCAAGCATTTGGTACATATACGTGTGTGTGTGTGTGTGTGTGTGTGTGTGTGTGTGTGTGTGTGTGTATGTGTCTATATATATAAAAATGAAGGAAATGCACCAAAATTGTAGTAATGTTCCTAAACCAGGAGTAAAAGCATTACTTGAACTTAGATCTGGAATAGGCTATTTGTAAACACTCCAGAGAAGCCCTACATGCTATTGTCTTTGTGTACTGTGATAACAACCAGAATCAGTGCTTGAATGGTAATTGTAAACTTTTTTGACAAAGCAAGAAAAATTTCTCAACGGGTGCTTATTAAGACTCTTAACACATGACAAACTGCCTGATGCAGACATTGCCTTGCCCTCTGAGAAAACATAGTGCAGGCAGTGAGAGAATACACCAATAATGAGTAAGTAATAAAGACAGAGATTAGGCGTGCACTCTGTATAAGGATCAAAGTTCATGGGAACTCTTAAGGCAGCAAGTGTGACTGAGTCAAATCTTTTGTCTACATGGAAATAAAGCAAGGAATTAAATTGCTCAAGGATAGATTATCATTTATGTAAGAAGTGTGCATGTAATACACAAAGCTATGTGGAAAGGGAATTAATTTCTTTGAATGGGTGTGTCCATCTTTTCTTTTTTTTTGAGACAGGGTTTCTCTGTGTAGACCTGACTGTCCTGGAACTTGCTCAGTGGACCAGGCTGGCCTCAAACTCAGAGATTCACTTGCTTCTCCCTCCTGAGTGCTAGGATAGCTAGAAAGTAGGTAGCTGGCAAGTAGCCTACCCATTCTAGACATAAAAAAAAAAAGTGAAGATAAAAGAGAACAGTTTTATGCCCCTAGTGCACAAAAGGACTTTGGGAGCACGTTCCCCATGGAGGGATACTCCCTTAACCTAGAGGCAGGAGGGAGGGTCTAGTTCCAACTCCAAATGACTTGACAGATTTAGATGATCCCTCCAGGAAGGCATCACCCTACATGCCGAGTGTAGGGGGAATTGGAATGGGAGGGTGGTCGGCGGGGAGGGGGACATGGGAGGGTGGAAGAGAGGGAGGGAAAGGGAACTGAGATCAATATGTAAAATAAGAAAAAGAAAGAAAGAAGAAACAGTTTTATTAACTAAAACCAGAAAATTTTAAGTTTGAAAAGATAAAATATTTCATTTTCTTCAAGCAAAATTATTTGACAAGTAGGAATGGAACAATATGTGTATACAGATAGTCTAAAAATGACTTTTAGTGAGAATGGGCTGGAAGTGGCTTTTCTTTACCATTAATTCATAAAATATACATATAAAACAATTGATATATATCTCTGATATATATATTTTTATGCCGGTATAGATTTAAAGAAGCAGGAAAAAACCATTATTACTGTTCTATTTAACCCCTAAATGCCCTCATAGCATTAATTTCCCCCACATTAAGCTCATTTAATTTCAAATTTTGAAATCTTATTCCAAAACTTGAGTGGATAGTTAACTAAACCAATTTAATGTGAGTGTATAGAATGTAAACATCTATATTGCTGCTCTGTCCATTTCATGCCCATGGTTTTGTAGCCTCTGCAGACTCCACAATGGCTAACCCCTGTAACAGTTACTTCAGCAAGTGAAACTATCGGATACCAACAACATAGGAAAAGAAAGGACTTACTCATGGCTCAAACTAAGCATGAAAAGAAGGCTTGGTAGGAGCGCCCTTCACAGAGGCAGCAGGACTCAAGCCAGCTGGACATGAGCAAAAAAGCAATCCGGAAGCAGCAGGACCTCTTGTCAGAAGACCATCACCCCTTCCCCCCCAGTCACCAACTTCCTCCACCCAGGCTTTCCCCTACAGAAACCTCCCCACCCTCCTAAAACATCTTTCTTTTTGCCTTGGGGGCCTGCTCCATTCAGGCTGTGATGAGGCAGGCTCCAGACCTGTGACCAGAACTGCCATTCAGGCTCTGATAGAGGCAGGCTCTGGACTTTTTGCTCCCTGTGACCAGAGCCTGTTACATAGCTGATAAGGGAACAACAAGCAACTGATCTTACAATTCTCAGCACTTAGCAGGCTAGTAGAATACTCTGTAAACCAGAAGCCCACATAGAAGGTAGAAGCCTTCAGAGAGGATATTACCATACAAACAGAATTAGGTGGATCTGAAATGATTAGAAGACCTAAACTGTTCTTCGTAGGATAAAATAGGATGAGAGAAAATATCAATCAAGATGTTTCATAGAGTCTCTGTGCTCTACTAAACTTTTCTAGTTTATGGTTAAATATTTTATTATTGTTGTTTAACTGGGATTTCTAATAAGAATAAGAATATTTGTTTTCATTGAATTTTTATTTAATTTTTAAAATTGAGTTTACTAAACAAGATCATGAGTAAATGTCAACTTATACCTGATCTATGTACCTTTGAAGACATCAGATAGAAACAGAATTCTCTTTTATGCTTTTTCTATTATAGAAAAGGAAGTTGGCTCTTCAAACAAAAAAAATCACACTAGGAACTAGAAAGATGGCTCAGCAGTTAAGAACACTGACTGCTCTTCTGGAATACCTGGGTTCTATTCCCAGCCTCCACAAAGCAGCTAATGAATACCTATAACTTTAGTTTCCAGGATACACAATGACCTCCTCTGGCATCTACAGACACTAGATAGCATACACATAGTATACACACACACACACACACACACACACACACACACACACACACACACACCACCACCACACAAAACAAAAATTTTAAAACCACTATTTACTTGTAATGAAAAATGTAATAGTTCAGAAAAAAGAAAGCCACATAATTGCCTTGCTTATCATGTAAATCAATGACACCATCCACAATCATTAGCCAAAGCCCAAATAATATACTTATTTATTTCTTTTGATTCTTACTTACAATAATTTAAAATAAAACTCCAATAAAAACAATTAGGAGTACATTGGCAAGGAGTTGCTCCTCAGAAAAATCAAAGGAATGTGTAATGCAATATCTGTTTAATTTTTCTCTGCAAATTCTCTCACACTGCAGTAGTCTTACTGGAGTAAGTAAGTCTTCCTTATACATGCCTTTCAGGAAAGACCTGTGATGGACCAGAGTAAAGATGGCAGTGTCTGGGACATGTGGAGGAGACAGATGGCATGGAGGGTTTGCAGGTTCTTGAATTATCTGCATCTATGCGGGAGGATGTGCTTGTGAGTACAGATGTCCAAAGAGTCCAGAAACATCAGACACTCTGGAACTAGAGTTACAGGTGATCATAAACTGTTCCATGTGGATGGTGGGAAATGAACCCAGATCCTCCACAAGAGCAGTGCTTAACCACTGAGCCATCTCCCCAGCCCTGATTCACAAGTTCAAGAAAAGAGCTCTCATAGGCGTGATGCCATACACCTTTAACTCCAGCACTCAGGAACCAGAGACAAGCAGATCTCCATGATTTCAAGGCTGGTCTTGTCTACAAAGAAAGTTCTAGGACAGCCAGAGCAGTTACACAGAGAAACCCTGTCTCAAAAATAAAAACGAAAGATATAAGGAGCCCTTAACACTTCCCTTTCTTTCTTACAAAATCAAATATACATTACAAAGAATATTTATTGAACTTTAACACACTGTTCTGGTGTTAGTTTTGACATACTGCATGTCGATTTAAATAAAATAGTTTCTTGTTCTATATACTCAGTTAACTAAAAGAAAACAGTTTGAGTATCAATATTCATGATGTATGTACAGCCATAAGCAAAAGTCTTGTCATTCAAATGCTTAACACTTAGGAGATGCTATGATGATAGTTGTACTTGTAGTCCCACAATTTGGATGGCTTCAACAACAGAAATGTATAGTTTTTCACAGGCTAGAGGCTAGATGTCTGAAGGTGTCAACGGTGCTGGTTCTTTTGGAGGGCTGTGAGGGACACAGTGCCTCCTCTGTGCTCATTCCTGAAGCGTTTCTGGGGACAGTAATATTCCTTGGATTTTGCTACATCACTGGCTCTCTGCCTTGGTCTTTATGTAGCATTCTTCCTGTGTGCCTGACTATGGCCAAATTTTACTTTTTCATAAGAACATCAGCTACGATAGGCCACTGCAGTGTGATCTCATCTTAACTGGGATGAAAAGAAAGAAAAGGGTTCTGGCCTTGACCATGGGGCCTAGAAGGGGGATTCTGCTTTCACCTAGCGTGCATGTGCTGCTTTGTTTGAAAGAAAGTTTTAACAGAAACACAAACAAAATGGGTTCTTAATGGCAGTGGAATGTCATGGAAGAAAAGAGTAAAACAGTGGTCACTGTAGCCTGAGAGAAGTAAGAGGACACAGGAAGAGGGGAACAAGAAACAGGAACATGTAGAGAGAAAATTGCTGGTTTCTACAGCACAGAAGGATGGCTATTGGTTAAAACAATCTAGGATAGTTTCAAAATGACCAGGAAAGGAATGTATGAGAGTTTCTAGCATATAAGGTTACATTAGCCCAGACTAGCCAGGCAGTGGCATGCCTTTAATCCTAGGACTCGGGAGGCAGAGACAGGTGGATCTCTTTGAGCTCGAGGCCAGCCTGGAACAAAATAAGTTCCAGGTCACCATATTTCCCCAGCCATGTGGGATACCATCTCATCTCCTTCCTCACTCACCTTTATCAAAGATGGGTGGTGCTCAGCTAGGAACTGGGAGTGGAAAGGGCTGGATCTTGAGACAAGAGGAAAGAGTTGAAAGTAGAAAAGAAAAGAGAGTATGGAAAGGGTCTGGGATGTGGACCCCACAACTCTGAACTGAGAAAAGCCAGGTGGGGGAGAAAGAGAGAGAACGGAAGGGTGAATGGGAGAAGATGTGGGAGGGAGCAGTAAGTAGGGAGTGTCACTCTTTGCGTCTGCATCTGTTGGACTCTTGGTTGCCCTCCCACCAAGGGATCCCACTGGTTTGAGTAGTGGGGATTTTATTGGTAAGATTAAAACACGTCTATTACAGAGAGCACAAGGGGTCCTGTAGTGAGATAGTTACTTAGTCCCCTTCTGTGGCACTGACCACGCCCATTGGGGGGTGGAGCCATGGGCAGAAATGACCTGTGGAAGGAGGTCTGAGGAGGAACGGCTCAGACAGGAGAGCATCAGGTGGAATTTGCTGGTGTTCATCTGTCTAGGTTGTAAGTTATTTCTCCCTGAATAAACATCTATTCGGCCTATTTGTTTATCCTGATCCTTATTTAACAGCAATAGGGTCCCTTCTGTTGCATTTAGCTCTGGGAATTTCTTCATCATTCCCAACAACTAAAACCAGTTACTTGTCTCATGTTCCAAACTCTAAAGTGATCTGTTTATATTAGGCATTGACCTGTGCGTGTTTCATACACTTATTAGTGAGATAAGTACTCTTGTTGACCAGTGGGACCTGGTAGCTTAGAGGGATGGCATAAGCAAATCCCCGTGTGTCCATACCGCTTCCACCTCTGTGCTGGCTCAGTGTGCTCTGACCCCAGCTCTTAATGGAGCAGGCCTGTTTCTCACAGTTTTGTTTACACTATTCCATTGTGTGCTTGTGGAAAACATGCAAACACCTGAGCCTGACCCAGATCTGGTTCAGATGTTTTATTTGTGAAATTCATTTTGGAGACTGGCTAGAAAAACTCAATGCTAACAAAGTCTTTCTATTGAAAACTTTATTCTGAATTTCAAATAATCTTTCAAAAGTTTGACGTTTCCTTTCCTTTCACAACTTAGCTCCTGAAATGAATTATTCAAAACAACAAATATAATCATCAATGATAAAATTATGTAATATTCCAGAGATTTAAAAAAAAATTGTTTTAATTTTTTTAAGAGGAAAAAGAAGAACCACTGTGATACAAGTAATATGTAGATCATTTTTCTGTATTTGTGTGTTGGATTAGCACCTTATGCACCCACAACTGCTACTGGACTGTAGGGCCTGGGGAGATCTGAGAGCATCACCACATTTCCTCCTCTGCATTCTGGGTTCATTTGCTCTGCATTCCCAGCACCAGCTTTGTAATGCCTGCATCCCTCCTCCTCCTCACAACTTCAGGAAGCCTCACCCCACTGTTGTCCTCCCATTGCTTCTCCTAACCTGCCTATCCAATTGATAGGTCATCATCGATGTACTCTTCTCTGACCAGGTCCCTTCCTGCCCCGCCCACTAAGACTGAGCTTCCGAAATCTGATACATATGTCTGTGGGCAGATACCTATCAGGAGCCATGAGATAAAGATGGTGGGTCTCACTAGAGCATTTGTCTAACTGCAAGTGTGGGTACAGGAGAATTAATAACCAAAAAGCGATGGGAGAAATTATTTTTGCCTCAAGCCAAAGATGGATGGATGTGTTAAAGAGAAAGGTACAAGTTACATGATAAATTTTAAGGAGAGAAAAAGTGAGTTCTTACAAAAATTTGTGTGAAGACCTTCAAGTTCCTCATCTCAGGCATATTATTGACCAGGTGTGTGTGTGTGTGTGTGTGTGTGTGTGTGTGTGTGTGTGTGTGTGTGTGTGTTTTGTTTTATTTTTTGTTTTTGTTTTTTTTTGTGAGATAGGGTCTCTTATGTAGTCCTGGCTATCTTGGAACTTGTTATGCAGATCAAGCTGGCCTTGAGCTCACAAGATCTTCCTGCCTCTGTTTTCCCTGTGCTGGTATGAAATGCATGAACCATCATGATGGCACACTCAGCTTGATAATGTGCTAACAGTTCAGTTTATCTTGAATGTAAAGAGACACATTCAACAGCTATACAAACACCCATTTAAACAATAAGGGAGCACACATGAAAGCCAGACTGAAGATAGCCTTCCATCTTGTCTCCATCTAACTCTAAACTCAAGGAACCCTGAGGAACTCTGATTTCCCAGGGGCTAGGTGGTAGTCAAAAGAAAACAGTTTCATTTTTAAATTAAGTGTATCGTTCAGAAGATCTTCAACAAAGTAAATATCCTGGTTTCATAATAAGTTCCTCTTGTGAGAACCAGTCCTTGAGAAATGTGCTGACAGACAGCTATTACACAACTAAGTTTAAGAGACAGTACACAGGGCTGTGGTGGCTGTGCCGATGATGGGACACCCCTTGCACATCAACATGGATAAAGGTATCCACGAAACAATGCCATGCACTTACTTGCTGTTAGGATTCAGATGATGGCATTCAAAGAGCTCTTGGCCTTCTTCATAAAAAACATAAAAGTCAACAATGATGCTTATTCTTTTCTGACTGGACATGGTGAAAAGTGCTTGGAAGGGGTTTGACCACATAGACAGACAGACAGCTAGAAAAGATAGCTCCAACACGATGTTGCTTAAAGGAAGCTCCAAGGTCCTTCCTGTTGGCCAGCTTTTTCTCCGAGAGATTTTTCAGAACAGCCCTCCCCATTTTCCCAGCCCCCATTCCCACCATTTGTCACCAGTGAGTTGGGTGCTAAGTAGAGGTATTATCTCCATAAAGCCATGGTAGAAATGTACATAGGAGAATTTGGCTTTTTTCTACTTGTACAGAAAAACATATTGACAACAATTAGCTTATCCAGATTGTTGTCTAAAATGCAAACACTAGGATTCTAAATGTATGGAACATGGACAGCCCTTGCAGACTACATGAAAGAGTTCAGCCTGTGAGTTTCATAGCTTCTTGCCCCATATCAGAACTAGTTGGGGCCCAGCAGAGGGCACCCTAAGAAACCAGCACACATGGGGACTAGATGCTTAATAGTAGATATAGATTTACTAAAGCTAGCTTTGTTTCCTCCTTTGTAAATTGTATGAGGCCAGTCCTGAGAAAACTGGACAACTTTAACAGTGACTTGGTTATGAGTGCCCACCCAGGAGCTGTATATTACTTCTGGAATCCTCAGGGTGGCAAACAATGCCTTCCCCTTCCCCTCTCTCCCCCTCCCCTCCTGCTTCCTTTCTTTTTCCTCCTTCTCTTCTCCCATGGCAGTCATGCATAATTCAATTGTTTCTGGTGGAGTAAGTCACTTTCTTTCCCACCCCAAAAATCAGTATCAAGGAGCTGACAGCTGCAGCTAGCACAGGGGAAGGTCATTAGAAAGACACAAGGGCAGTGGTGGCAGAAGCACAGCACAGGAACCAAACAGGCTGCAGGGAAAAAACCTTCCTGAACATTCTATGATGGGGAACGCAACAATGCCCACCTGACTCCTTCTCTTAGACTGCCTGGTTTACGGCAGTGATTTGTTTATAGATATTGACAGACACAACCTGATCTTTTAGGTCTGAAAGTATGGGTGCCATCTCTACAAATCATACTAAATAGTTCCAGGAAATGCGTGGAGCTCTCTCCACATACACCATAATAATCCCATAACACTGCTTGATACATTTGTAGGAGAACGAAGTTTTGAAAAAATACCAAAACGAAAACAATAACCCATAATTACATAGGGTCCACATGAGTGTACAGCATATTTTAATATAACAATTATTTCTGTTGCCAATTTCCAACTTAAAAGTACATGGAAATATTTTTTCTTCAACAATGATCTTACATTATGATATGAGTAAATAAATACAAATACATTGCATAGTTTTTTGTTTTGTTTTCTTGACAGTGTCATGTTATGTAGCAGTCACTCACCTGAAACTCACTATGTACATCAGGCTGGTTTTAAACTTGGGTCAATTCTGTTTGCCTTTGCCTCCTAAGTGCTGGAATTATAAGTTCACACTATCATGCCTAGATGAAAGTGTTATATTTTAAAGAATCAAAAAGAAAGAGAGAAAGGAAGAAAGGAAGGAAGAAAGAAAGAAAGAAAGAAAGAGAGAAAGAAAGAAAGAAAGAAAGAAAGGAAGGAAGGAAGGAAGGAAGGGAAAGTCAAGGTCTAGAATTGTCCATTTTATTACACTCACTACCTTTTTGTACAAAAAATTTTCAAAGGACTTGAATATGAATGAGTGCTTAACACATGCCAATAGAATGGAAACCCCAACATGGTGAAAGAGAATTTAGGTGATAGTCCTATAAGAGATATATTAAAAAGGGCAGCCAAGAAAACTTGTTGCATATAGTGTGTGTAATTACATTCAATAGTGTGATGGATTGTTAGAAAGAACTTCTAGAGCATGCTATTGGCCAGAGAGTCTGTGCCCAGAATCTAGAAAAGATGGCACACAGTTGTAAATTATAAAGTTTGCCAGAAGATAGGAGAGTCTAAACCTTGGGCTGGAATCAGGGGGAGAGTGAGGTCATAGAGGAAATATCCCCACAGACAAAAAGCAAAGGCCAAAAATTAGGATACAAAGTCATTTGAAGAGCGAGATTGGTCCAGAAGTGGAATTTTCCAACCTCAGATCAGGACAAAGAGAAAGCTTACTTTGATTAACAAAGCATGCAAGAATAGCAGTCAAATAGCGGGCACCCTTGATCTCCTTCCCAAGCCAGGAACCCAGACTTGGTAAGAATAAGATACTCGTTCAAGTCTGTCTAGCTAATATGCTTCTTTCTGGTCCTGTTGTAAAAATAAAGCTTCCTTGGTCCTAAAGTGAATATCTTCCCTTCTCCTGCTTTGGTTTGCTCTAAAACTTCAGTTACTAAAGCTGGGTGACTCAAACTTAAGTCTGTAACTTGATGCCAAGGCCTTCATGCATTTGGTGCACTGGAACCAAACTCCTCAGATCAATAGTCATGATTCCAGAGCTAGAATTAGAGATGAATGCACAATGGTGGCAATTCTCAAACTTACTTGCACACTGGGATGATCTTTGGTGTTTATTAAACACCATTGGGGTGGTAAGTTAAGTAATCCTGAACATGATCTGTGCATTAGGATTTTAAACCATCCCTAGATGATTCTGATGTGTTTCTAACCTGGAAACTGCTAACCATAGTAGAAGTCAGTACACATTAGCTGTCTGCAGGGGAGAACTATGCTGGCCATACTTGCATAGTCAAATGTAGGAAAAATACTGAAGGGCTTAGTTTTATTTTTCGTTTCTCTCAGACAAGTGGACCATAACCCACTCTTTGCTTTTCCAGTTTAACCTCCTAGAAAATATGCCGCGAGTAAACAGGTGAACAATTAACCTTGCAAATCAAATCACTCTGTGTTCTTAGATTCCAAGTCCTGGCTGTGTGTGACCAAAGGTGAGGTTTTAGAACTGGATCTCTCAAATTGCTCATTAGTATATCATGCTTGGCTAAAGCTCTTACATCACCCCAGAAAGGAATGTGACCCAAGTTAAGAAGAAAACAAAAACATTTGCATTGCTTTCAAGATTAGTAATGGAATTGGAGAGGTGAGGTGCTTGAAACAGTATGTACTTTCCCGAACCTAGTTGAGACCTGACCGGTGTTCTAGTGACTAATCCCTACAAACTCAGTGATATAGTGAGTACACAGTCTTGGTTACATACATTCTAAATGCTTTATCTGCTTGGACTAAATCCAAATTATAGAACTTTCTTATTACTTAAGATGCATACTTAGTATAGAAAAGTACAAGGCCCAGTCCCAAACCCATTGCCAGAATTCTTGTCCAATTAACAAAACAAGTGTGCATTTGTTTGTAGGGTGGTTATCTGTTCTCATTGGGGGAACTTCTAGTTCACAGCTGTTTTTCCAGCATAATTATTACTAGTACCTTCTCTCAGTCCCCACAATATCTCAGTTCAGGTGGTAAATCCTCCATATAGCTTACTCAATCTGCCTTCCCTCTACAGACAGCAGAGGTAATCTCAGGATTGAAATGTGGTCCATTTATGTTCATAATGCTCACACTGTTTAGGAAAATGAGATCACCAGAATATTAATTGGTTAAATGTTTTTATTTAAAGGCAAAACAACAAAGCTTATTTTTTCTTCTAAAGACCCCCTACTGAGACAGAAAACTAGCCAAAAGCAAGAAGACCCTTCCCTTGCAGGCAAAGGCCCTAGCTTTCTTTAGAGGATAGAATCTAACCATGTGACCTTGGACAAGACGTTTACTTTCTGACCCAACTTTTCTACTTTGCAAAAATAACTGGCTGTAAGTAGTCGCTGTCATTGTTTGAGTTATAATTCTGTGATCTGGATTGCCACTTCCCTAAGCATTTTATTTAGCAACATTTTGCCTATTTTCCATATATGCACTTTTCATATTAAACTAAGCTCATTAACAGTTAAGTCAAGCCAGGTGGTGCTGGCACACACCTTTTACCTAACACTTGAAAGGCAGAGGCAGGTAGATCTCAGTGAGTTCGAGGTCAGCCTGATCCACAAAGTGAATTCCAGGATAGCTAAGACTATTACTCAGAGAAACCCCCGTCTTGAAAAACCAAAATAAAAATAAATAATAAAAATAAAGAAACAGCTAAGTCAAAAATCTGTTTTATTTTGCTCACCTAGTTCACTATCATAATCTATTCATGTGGTATTTACAGATTATTGAAGAAGATAGCACTGACTTTTAACAATTTTTTTAAATACTGACTAATCCTGGGGATATTCTACTACAGAGCTTTTTACACTTAAATTTTGACTTGTTTAGTAATGGTAGTATTGTCTGTGAAATATTGTCATCATTTAAAAATACTTAGTTCTTATGAAAACATATTGCCTGTTTTGAAGCATATATCTACCAATTATATGAATCCTTAAGGACAAATAGAGAGCTTGATATTTAAGCACAAAACAAAATGGTTGGATTATTCACTGTCTTCCTCCACAATTTTGTTTTGAATACCCAGCACATACCTGGGACTACAGTAATATCTAGGGACTCAATATCAAATAAAGCCTCTTCAAATGGGTCAGAACCTAGGATATCTGTGCATGTTCAGTTTATCTCACACATCAGTAGCTGTGTAAAAAGGCACATGAATTTTAGGTAACTATGAGACTGAAAGTAGCCAAGCACAAATGTAATAGTTAGAAAGCAAAACAGTGTTCAGAACTGAGGATAAAATTCTCAAATATCCAACTGAGTTCTAAGAAGTTTCTCCAAGAAATGTGCTCAGTTCTGGGCTCTACCCCAAGTGTTCAATTAAAAAAATTGACTTGCACATTGATATTGTTAGGAATCTCTGAGTTTTCTCCTGAGGTGCTGAACACTGCCCATATTTCATACTTTACACTTAGTTTCATTTATGATAATTACAGTGTTGAGAAAGTGATTGGAGTGCAGTGTGGACATTTCTACATTTTGGAGGTGCAGGAGATCTCAAATTTAAATGCAGCAGTCAAGAGACTTTATGAAGGGAAGGAATGTGGTAGTTTGAATGTAACTGACCCCCAGAAGCCAAAAGGGAGTGTCACTATTAGGAGGTGTGGTCTTATTGAAGTATTTATGGCCTTGTTGGAGCAAGTGTGTCACTATGGGGGTGGGCTTTGAGTTTTCCTATGCTCAAACTACTCCCAGTATCTTAGTCTACTTCCTGTTGCCTGCTTATCAACATGTAGCAGCTGCCCCCTCAGTACCACGTCTACCTGAACACCACCATATCCCTCCATGTTGATAATGGACTAAACTTCTAAAACTATAAGCCAATTCAATTAAATGTTTTCCTTTATAAGAGTTACTGAGGCATGGTGTCTCTTAACAGCAATAGAAACCCTAACTAAGACAAGGCATTATGTAGAAGACTTTGTTTTCATAAATAATAGGTCAAATAATTAAAACTTCTAAAAACATTTCATTTTTACTTTTAATTATGTGTCTCTGTGTAGAGGTATATGCACATCATGATTGCAAGTGTCTGTGTCTCACCTGGTCCCATAGCCACTTAGCCCCAAATAAACACATGGACACTATATTAATTATTAAACTATTGACTGACAGCTAGGGCTTCTTACTGGCTAGCTCTCTCTTAATTATTAACCCTTTTGAATTAAACTATGTATTGCTACAAGGCTATGGCTTACCAGTAATCATGTTACTCCTCCAGCAACTACATGGCTTTTCTCCTCAAGGTCTCTCTCTTCCTTCCTCTCCCCAGCCTTCTCCTGGTCTGGTAGCCCTGTCTATACTTCCTGCCTGGCTACTGGCCAATCAGTGTTTTATTCATCAACCAATAAGAGAAACATATATACAGAAGGATATCCCCTATCATGTTTGGAGAGAAACAAAGTGATGATAAAAGTGAATCCCTTTGGGCATGAAATGATTGTGTATGTTGATCTGGCTATAGGTTTTCCTCTTAACAAGAGGGAAGGAGAGGAAAAGGAGAAGAGGAACGCATGGATAGAGAGAGGCAGCCTACTATGCCTTATTTATTTCCAAATCCAAACATTGATATTCTAGCTATATTAGAAAGACAAGTCCCAATTAACAAAATTACAAAATACTATTTCACAATATAACTTCGCTTATTTTCTCACCGCTCAAACATACTCTTTCACAGAAATATATTTTACTGCACTCTATTAAAAAGCAATAGACTGGCAGACAAGTATGTGAAATAAGATAGTAAAGTTCTGGAAAATATATTATTGGATAAATGGCTGAAAAGGCAAGAATTATAGATGAATAATATACTTTTGTAATACTGACCTCAAAAACCTTTTCTTGTTTGTTTTTCAAGTCCTGGAACTCACTTTGTGGACCAGGCTGGCCTGAAAATCATAGAGATCCGCCTGACTCTGCCTCTGAGTGCTGGGATTAAAGGCATGCACCACCTGGCTCTCAAACACTTTAATGAGTGTCATATTGCAATGGAAAAGAACAAATACTCTACTCTAGAGAGGAGAGCAGAGGCCAATATTTTTAAAACACAAGGAAAAAATTTTAATTCAATAGTAAAAATAGAACTTTTACACTACTGGCAGCTGTAGCATGACTAATAAAACCCCAGAGACAGATATTGGGGTTAAAAATGAAGATCAGAGAAGCAAAGCAGCCAGCCACTAAAGAGTTCTCACCTCTACCAATGCTCAGACTGAAGGGGCTATCCACCGAACCTCAGGTTGTCCTCAGATCCTGTTTCTTCCCACCTTATATTCCTCTCTAGTGCTTGGATTAAAGGTGTGGGATCCAAGTGCTTGGATCCCCTTTGTATGAGCACTGCTGCTTCTCTTTTAGACTGGATCGATTTCATGTAGCTCAGGCTGGCCTTGAAATAACGGAGATATCTGCCTCTGTGCCTCTGCCTTTTGCCTCTTGCCTCTTGCCTCTGCCTCTGCCAAGTGCTGGAATTAAAGGTGTGCTCCATCACTGCCTGGATTCTATGGATATCTTTGCACTCTGATCCTCAGGCAAGCTTTATTTGTTAGATCATAAAGAAAATGCCACTACAGGCAGCACAACAGATCACTAAATGAGAGAGGCTTGTAAGGGTACAGAGGAGTTTAAATACAACTGGTGCTGAGAACACAAGGCCTGGGAAGCAAATGACCACTGTTTCCCCCTGACAGTCACCTCCTTCTTCCCCTGCTAACAGCATCTGGGCTACAGCTAGAGCACATGGGAGGCAGAGGCAGGTGGATCTCTGTGAGTTCAAGGCCAGCCTGATCTACAGAGCAAGTTCCAGGACAGCCAGGGCTATACAGAGAAACCCTGTCTTGAAAAACAATCAACAACAACAAAGGGAGTCCTCAATAATACAGACCTCTTCTAGTAAGTGTCCTACTGTGCTTCCTATTGCTGTGATGAAGACCATAACCAAAAGCAACTTGAGGAAGAAAGCATCTTTGGTTTATGTATCCCAATCATACATAGTCCATTGATTAGAGAAGTCAAAGCAGAACTCAAATGAAGCATAAACCTAGACACAGTGACTGAAGCTGACACCATGAGGGAAGCTGCTTACTGGTTTTCTCCCCATTGCTTGTTCAGTTTGCTTTCTTACACAACACAGGGTCACCATCTCAGGGGGTGGCACTTGCACTGGGAGCTGGACCCTCCCCTGTCAACCATTAACCAAGAAAATGCCTCATAGACTTGTCTATGGGTCAATTCAGTGGGGGTATTTTCCCATATGTGACTCAGTCTAGATTGTGTCAAACTGACAAAAAACAAACAAACAAAAAAAACTAACTAGCACAAAAATAAATCTTAAAATATATGGCCACATCAGTTACAAATCTAACTTGACAGGCTTCTGACCATGTTTAGCACTTCCACTAATGCCTTTATGATACTTAGATGCAGTTACTCTTGTCTACACTTGAGAACATAAATTCCTTACTGCTTTCAGATCTTGTCTTGTACATTGGCATAGTAATTTCTTTCTTTCGTTTCACTTGAAATGATGAATTTTAATTTTACACAATATATTTTGCTTATCTCGATGACCCTCAAAGTTGAGCTCTTAGACATAGTGATATTAATGAATATGCACAAGATAATAAATAAATAATAAACAAATAAATGCACTTTGCTGAATATTAAATAAATTAGTTCCAAACATGATGTATATGGGTGACTTTTGTGCACTCTTTTCAGTTAAAAAGAACTCATAGTAGTGAAATACAGGTAATTATTTCAACAAGTGCTATTTAGTTGGGGCTCATGGTTTATAGAAACTCTAGCTATAATTATGCTAAGTAGGACATTAATAAAAGGATATTGAATAATTTGCAGACTCACTGGAAGAGCTGCAGAGTCCAACCTCAGGCTAAGAATGCAAAGGAAACTAAAGCTCAGTTTTTTCCCCCCTAAGGAAACAATTGTTACCACTGCCACAGTCCCAAGTAGCAAGGCCCTTCTTCTGGGCTCCTGGCATCACAAATTCTCCTCAAAGCAAGCACAGTTGTGAACCATCTCCTGACCAGCTGACATCCTCAAGAGATGCTACTCCACATCTAACACCCTCAGCCTGTAGAGAAATCTTTCTTTACCCCACATCAAGATCTGTATGTAGGGAATTCTCCAAATATAGGTAGGGGTTTAACTGCCATGTGGCCAAAATGAATCACAATGCCCCCTGTAAACTGAATTTCTGGCAGCCAAGCATCAACTTGTGAACTCCTCAGGAAAAAAAAAAAAGTTCTCTCTTAACCTAAAGTGACTTTCTATCTTTCCCCATATAAAGAGAACAGCTGAAGCTTTTCCCAGACTGAAATTCAGGTCTTCTGGAAGATGTCCAGTTCTGGAATTCTGCCATGGTCTTGTCTTAATATTCTATAAACTCTGCACTAATATTTAAAATAAACTGTATTAAAGTATACTGCATAAATAATAGGAAGTGGAGAGTACAAGAAAGCCTTGGAAATTCACATTAAAGAAACATGGGTAGATGTAACGGTCTTAATTCTGTAAGGGTTTGTGGTGACACATCAAGACTGACCGTCTGTCAACTCTGCTATCAATTGTAAGGGATTCCATGGATGCTGGGCAGTGTATAGACTTATTGAGAGGATTGGAGAGACTGATTTCAGGCTAAGAACACAAATGAAGCACTTCTGTTGAGTTCCTTTACCCTTGGGCTCAGGTTCACCCATAGTCAGGGTGATAGATCATCTCCTTGCTTGGTGTTGGCTAACAGCTTTCTTTTATGTTGGTTGGATTGTGCACTCCTCAACATTAAAAAACATCACATAATAGTCCCCATTTCCTTCAATACCCTCTTGAGTCCCTGTGTAACAACAATATTTCCCCACTGCTAGGACCCATGCTATGTCCTTGCACATCCACTGAGAACATGAACTGCAAACCAAGAAAATGGACCTCACCAGAACCTACTTATTCTCTACTAACTATGGTGATGGGAAAGAAAGCTTTTGTTGTCCTAGCTCCTCGGTTTCACTGGGGCAGTCCAAGCTGAGTAATGGAACTCTCCACAACATAAAGAACAAATTCAGAATTCTAAAGTGCCTGACACTTTTCTGACATGCCTATGATCCTTTCCCTCACACTCTCAGCAAACACACTGGTTTCTTATGGCCCCATTCACAGCTCCTTCCAACCAAGGGCCCCATCCACTGTAACAGGGAACAAGGAAACAGAGCATAAGGCATCTGATCATAGTTGGCAAGCAGAGAGGTGTTGATGGGAGATGTCATTCTGTAAATATGTTTCTCTTATTGATTAATGAATAAAGCCCTGTTGGCTGATAGGTAAGCAAGATAAGGGGGACTAGGAGACAAGGAGGATTCAGGGAGATGTGATAGAAGAGAGTCAAGATGTAGGGACTAGAGAAAACAAAGTGCAGACTCTCTTTTCGGTAAGATAAGACCACGTGGAAACACTTAGACTAATATCAGTGGGTTAATATTTAAGACAGAGCTGGCCAAAAGAAATGCTAGTAACAGGCCAACAGCTTTATATCCAATACAGTATCTGTGTTATTTGGGGCTGACGCAGCTGTGGGACCAGGCTAGCAGGGAAAACTTCTCATAACAAGGTATGTTTTCCTTTGTATTCAGACCAAGACCCTAGTCCTTAGCGTCTCCCAGGCACATTCAGAGTCCTGTCTCCAGGGGATTCCCTCTTTCTTTCTTTCTTTCTTTCCTTCCTTCCTTCCTTCCTTCCTTCCTTTTCTCTCTCTCTCTCTCTCTCTCTCTCTCTCTCTCTCTCCCTCCTCCCTTCTTTCCCTCCCTCCCTTTCTTTCTTCTTTTATTTTTTTTATTCAAGACAGGGTTTCTCTGTTAGTCCCTGCTATCCTGGAACTCACTCCATACACCAGGCTGGCCTTGAACACAGAGATTCACCTACCTACCTATGCCTCTCCAGTGCTGGGATTAAAGACATATGCCACCACTGCCTGGCTCTCCTGGGGATGTTCAATGGCACCCTGTTACAATTAGTGCCAAGCATTGTGGACAAGCATGGCTTTCATTTTGTGTCTGTTTCTCTGCTCTCCACATTTCTGCCCCTACCTTTATCCTGCTCTTTTTATTGAGTCCTCTCTTAACAAAAAGCTTCTTTGTCTTGGCAGTAACACCTGTCCCTACACTCTGTTCTCTCACTCATTTCCTTCCCAATTCTTACTCCTAGTTAACATTGAATTATAGATGAAAAATGCCATTTTCTAAACCCAAAGAGGGAAGGCCTCATCTGTCTTGAGCCACGTATTATAAATGCAGGCCTAGGGAAAAATGTGGCCCTGTGGTGGTTTGAATAAGAATGAGCCCTATAAGCTCTTATGTTTGAATGCTTGGTCCCAATTAGTGGAACTGTTTGGGAAGGATTAGGGGTGTGGTCTTGTTGGAGGAAGTGTGTCACTGGGGGTACCCTTTGAGGTTTCAAAAGGCAGTGCCAGAACCCAATGTCTCTCTCCCTGCTGTCTGTGGATTAGGATATAGAACTCTCAGGTCCAGCTCCAGCACCATGGACCAACCCTCTAAAACTGTAAGCAAGCCCCCAGTTAAATGTTTTATGAGTCACCTCAGTCATTGTGTCTCTTCGTAGCAATAGAACACTAAGAGAGTACATCTAGACAATTTTTCAGCCATATGAGGGAAAAAAACCTTTGCACAGGAAATGACAAAGAACTTTAAATTGAATATTAGAGAAATAAAAAACTTTCTTGGAAAAATCAATAGCATGGTAAGTGAAATACAAAACTACAACATAATAGGCAGCATGAGAGAGAGAGAGAGAATTCAGCTTACTCTTACCATAGAAACACCTGCAAAAGATTCTTAGTGGGCTATAAAATATGTATGTTCATGAAATCAGGAGGCAGGACTAGTGGGGGAGGAAGTGGACCAGCAAGGAGAGGGATGGGAGAAGAAGGAAAGAAACCAAATGACAATGAAGTATAATTTTTTATGAACATGTAACAATGAAAGCCAGATGTAGTAATCACAACACCCACTAAACTGAGGCAGGAGAATTGACCTGAGTCTGAGACCAACCTGAATATAATGAAACTCTTTACTTTGTATGCTGGCTGACAAAAGTTAATAATTTTAAACAGATGAAAGGAGATACTCAAATACAATTACTGTGAATGTTTTTTCTCAGTATATTGTAGCTGCTAACCATCAGCCTCATCCCAAGAGTTTTTATTACTGACAATAATGCAATACTTTAGTTTTATGGAAAATGGGGTGTGCTTGTTACCCTCAGGGAATGTACCTGTGACCCTCTAGGTTTACAGTGTAATCAAGACTAGCAGCTGGAGACAAGGAAAACCCAGCTAGAGACCACTCTTCTCTGGTAAATTCTCTCCCCCACACTGACTCATGGCCACAGGGAGAGCAGAGCAGTCAGCTGCTTCTGCTTACGGCTTGGCCAAAAATGGGTAGCTTGCAGCAACCAGGAAGACTGGTTTAAATTGGCAATGTCATCTTCCTGCTTTGACCTTGTGACTGGAGTATCCTGCTTTGGGATTTGGGTCAGTCAATCAGCAGGTATTTATCCAGTGCTTTCTTTGGACCCAGAACACTGTTAACTCAGCAGGATACTGCAGTCAAAGACAAAATGTTAGAGGCAAGCCAGAGAAAAGCGAATAAGCAAGCACAGGATTGAGCACCACGTTGGATTCCTCTTCTACTCTCCGCTCCATAGGCCATCACCTTGTTGCCCTGTGTGTCCCTCTCTCTTGCAGCCGAGCTCCACAAAGCATGGCCTTCGGTCTCTGGCCAAGCATTCTTCACAGTCCAGTTTTGTTCCCACTCCCCAGCTATTTTATTTTCTGTCCTTCTCAGCTCACCTTTCTTTGGCAAAACCCACCATTGGCTTTCCTCCTGTCAAATCCCTCACAATCTCTTCTGTTCCCACTCTAATTAACGCACCTGCTGTGTTCCACCGGGGGTGACTTCCTTCTTGGAACCCTTGCCACCACCTTATTTCCAAAGACGACATCGCCTTCTGGAGAACTCCTCTGCCTTCTCCTTGGTGCCGACTTTTCAGGTGTTGCTGTTTCTTCTTTTCTACCACCTGGTATTTTCCTAAGAATCTGTTCTGGTAAGTCCTTGATATACATCACCTTCTCTTCCTTTTATGGAACCAGCCTGTATCCACTTTGGTTTTGTTTGTTGGTTTGTTTTGTTTTTGTTTTGTTTTGTTTCTTTTTATCTCTATCATACACAAAGCCCCAGCTAAATAGAATCCAGGCTAAGAGGTGCTCATCCTTCACTCAAGAGTTCCTCTTCAGTCTGCTTTCCTTGTTTCTAGCAAATATCAGTGCTGTTTTTATAGCAAAGGGTCAGGTGGTTTCTTAGTTTTATGTCTCTTTCTGTTGCTCGTTTGGTTTTTGAGACAGGTCTTGTTAGCTAGCCCAGGCTGCCCTTAATCTTAAAACAATCTTCTTGCCTCAGTGCCTCGCATGCTGGAATATAGACATGAGCCACCACGCCCAGCCCTTCCAATATTATTTGTATCTGTGCTGTTCCCTCTGGTAAGTTAGATTTTTGTCATGCCTGTTAATGCTTACTCATCATCAAGCTTGACAATCACAAATCCTTTAGGCATCACTGGCCCAGCCAGGTTTAAATAAGAATGTTCACAAGTGTATGTTCACCTTGAATATAAAATATGTGTGCGTGCCTGCGTGCGTGTGCGCACGTGTGTGTGTGTGTGTGTTTGTGTGTGTGTTTCAGACAATTGAAAGAGCCTTAAGGCAAGGAGTCTGGGGCTTCTTGGACCACAAGACTCTCAGTAAGATAGGGCATTGTGGGGCCAAAGGGACAGTGACATATAAAAACAACCAGTGGGTTATCGGCAGAGTACCTGCTCCAAATATCAAAAAAGCCCACGTTTTGTTCCCAACACCATGTAAACCAAATACTTTCCTATAATTTCTGAACTCAGGAGGTAGCAGGAGGAGGATCAAGAACTCAAGGTCATCCTCAGCTATACAGTGATGTGAAGGCCAGCCTGAGCTACATGAGATCCTGTCTCAAACCAGCAACTCAAAACCAGGCAAGTCAGGTGGGATTCCAATCAAGAAGGACTTACAAACAGAATATGATGAAAGTAAGTGTGTGTGTGTGTGTGTGTGTGTGTGTGTGTGTGTTTAAAAATCTGCTTAACTGCAATAGCCAGGGACATTTGTATAGTTGGCAATGACAAATCCTATTTAAGCTTTAAAATGAGCTTGTGTAGCTGAAAGCAATGGTCACTTGGCATGGGGAAAGAGAGTGCATGAGGAAAAAAACAGTAAAATTTTTGACACATTCTTTCTTACAAGCAAACAAATCAGACACTTGTGCTTTATTAAATTAATAATCTGTCTCAGGATGTTCCATGGCCATTACTGGCAGCATTCTGTGGCCATCTGGAGGCCAGAATGACCAGCCAAGCCCATGTCTTCATGCACATACACAAATAACATTTACAAAATTCATTGCCATGCTCTACAAAGTTTGCTGTGTTCTTTGAACTCTCCTGACCTTGGGAAGACGGTTTGCCTACAGAAGACCTTTCAGCCAATTGTAGTTGGACTCTTCTTAAAGGTCACATTCTTGGTCATATTAGAAATATTATTTGCACATTTCTATTTCCTTTACTTCCTCCAAACTCTACATTTTTTCTCACAGAGCAAAGAGAAATGAAGATCAACAAAACAGAGAAATATATGTCATGCTGGAAGTAAGCCTTCTAAGGTGACAGTTACTATCCTCTATATCACATGATTAGTACCAGGATGTCCCCTGCACCAAAATCACAAGTGCATGAGTGCCTTGCAGAAAACAGTTTAGTGCTTGCATATTACCTGTGCACATTCTATGTGCTATAAATTCTCTCTAGATTACTTACAATGACCATCATAATGTAATAGTTTCAGGCAAAGAGTCTGTTTGTGTTCTGTATACATATGTTTAAAATTGTTTTGATCAGAAGTTGATTACATTTACAGGTGTTGAACCCACAGAAAACAGGATCAATTGCACATGGATGAGAAAAAAAAAAAAACTAAAAATCCTCATCTGTGGTACAGAAATATATCTCCCTGAGATATGAGAAGATATTTCAAGTAAGTAACTACACACAGAAAGCGTCCATGCAATCTGTGTGCCACAGAGTATAAATAAATAGAAATACAGAAAGCAAACGTCTATAAATAAATAGAAATACAGAAAGCAAACATCCAAGAGTTCGATATACACTGCTCATATGCTCACACTAAAATAAAGAATAGTCCCAAGACTATTGAGAAATTTAAACTTAACAAAGAATGTCATTATATACAGTTGATTTGTTTCTTTTGAAACTTAATGGCTTGGCCAGGGATTTAAATGACTTTTAACTTTCCTGGTGTAGGTAAGAACCAAGTGTTGATTTCCTCAGCTCCCAGAGAGAGAGGGTTGAAATAGCCTAACAAATATGGGGTACATCAGTCCACTGGTTGAAGTGTGTGTGTGTGTGTGTGTGTGTGTGTGTGTACTTTTGAGAGGTTACAGGCTATTAAACATATAATGCAAATTATCTTCACTGTTAGTATGTTAGTAACACTTCAATCAATTTTGCTATGCATCAAATCACTTACTACTCAAATTGTGGCTTTGGGGGAACAGCTGTAAGTGCTAGCTTTCAGCTAAGCTATAGGCCTACTGGCAGGGAAACTTAGCTTTAAAATCGCTTATGTAATGATCATTCCATAAATATTTATTGGGACCTAATGCTGCTCTTAGTTTCCATACTAGATGTTATGGATGACCAAGCCATCACCATGCAAAGAACCCATTTATCAAACCATTAGATGGAGAATGCTGTTAATAATTTAGTGATTAAAGTCCCACATACACATTTATATGTGCACACAGAATTAGAAAGTTCAGTATTTTAAATAATCATACAAAAGAGATAGAAATAAAACTCTATGTATTGCTCATTTTATATAATGGAAGCCATGTGAAACAGTACACTATTTTTTAAACAGACTTTTTAAAATGGCATGCTGTAAGCCAAAATAAAAGAGATGAGTGGCTCCATATCAGGCCTCTCATCTCTGTCAGCACAAGCCTTGGCTCCAACACTGGATTTTCTGGTGCCACTTTTTCCCTCAAAGTGTATATTTTGTATTTCTTTTTGGTCCTACTTGCTCTTTTTCACTGGAGGCCTGAATAAAAGTTATCACTCATAACCTTGCAACAGAGTCAGTATTGGTCAGAGAGAGCTAACTGGGAATAGTGTGGGCTTTTGGAACTTCAAAGCCCAATCCCAACAACACACCTCCTCCAATAAGGCCTCATGTTCTCCACCAACTTGGAACCAAGTATTTAATTATATGGGGAAGGGGCATCTTCAATTAAACCGTCACAATCTGACCAGATGGAAAGTGACATTATTTTATGTTATTGTGTATATTGAATACTTTCCATGCACATATGGCTGCACACCCCAGAGAACTCAGATGAGGTTATCAGATCCCCCTGGAACCTGTGTTGTAGACAGATGTGAGCTGACATGTGGGTTCTGGGAATCAAACCCATGTTCTCTGCAAGAGCAGCAAGTGATCTTAACCACTAAGCCTCCTCTCCAGGCCCGGAAGAACTTTAAAAATAACATATGTACATTGTGTCTGTTGTTTCTTATGACTGTATGAAATCCCAAGTTTAGTAGAATCCTGACATTTTCAGCCCCTGGCATTCTCATATTAATTAATGCACTCACTCACTCAGCAAATCTTCACTGACCGTGTGTCTCACGTCGATTGTTGCACATTAAGTATACAGCAGTGGGGAAACAGCAGGGAGAAATCAGACAAGGCCCTCGGCACCCAGGCCCACACAGCGTAACGGATGAAAACTGACGTTGTAAGAGTCATCGCGCGACATATGGTAATTAGTGTTCAGAGACTAAAACAATACAAGAACGACATTGAATCTGACTAATAACAATATAGTAATTATAAGACTGGACCCATCATTATCTGTATTCCATGGTGGCTTCACAGCCTGAGTATACATCTGGTACTTGTTGATGTTTCTACCGGGGTTTATATTATATTCAAAACAGCTGATCCTATACTTGGTGTATAATCACCAAATTACACATTGGTAATAACCAATGGCAACAATGAGTTTTTCTTTGTAAAGTTAAATTGTGGAACTCTAAAGTCAAGCCAAACTATGTTATTAATACATACCTGCTTTCATTAGTCTGAGATGAAACTTGCTTTAGCTGTATCTACAAAGTAGATGATATAATAACCTAGCCCTACCTGTTTGCACACCAGCCTGTATCCTACAGTTGAGGGTGTAACAACCTAGCCCTACCTGTGTCCTACAACCTAGCCCTACCTGTGTCCTACAACCTAGCCCTACCTGTGTCCTACAGCTGAGGGTCTTTGCCCTTTCACATTGACTTCTCTCGTGATCTATGAAAGCCTGTTCTTGTTTCAATTAGGTTACAATCAGATTTCAACCTAGATAGTTGGTTCAATACCCATTTTATTATATGCATGGTTCTTTGATAAACACAGATGCTTCAATTTTTCTTATAAACTAGTTCTAAACATTCAAAATCATGTAAGCTCTCAGAATAGTAAACTATCCTTTAAATACATTTTTTAAAAATGGAACTGAAGAGATGCCTCCAAAGTTAAGAGTGTGTACTGCCCTTACAGAGAATTGAATTCAGTTTCAAGTACCCCCCACTGGGGGGGGAGGGGGCTTACCACCACCTTCTTTTGGAATTCATAGACAACTATACTCACAAGTTAATAGATACAAACATATGCACATAAGTAAGAGATAAAAACATATTTTAAATAAATACATAAAATTTTGAATAACATTTTCCAGTTGTAAATCAGACAGGTCACTTAAATGTATTTCAAACTCTGTAACTCCTATGTTACTCCTATGTAACTCCTATGAATAAAACCACATTCACACTTCCTTTTCTTTTTTTCTACTCCTGATATAGTGGTGTTTTAATAAATGTTTAACAGATGGCTCCTCAGAGTAAAAAGACATAATATATAGTAATTTCCCATTCTGTGGTATAACTACTCTCGCTATGACTAATTTTAAATTATCAATGCAGAATATGACTCAGTGATAGACTGCTGGTCTATCCCCAACACTATGAAAAAACAAATACAAACTATCAAAGTGATGGCACTGAATGGCCATAATTATTTCTCATAAGTCAATTTATACCAGGCACCACTGATACTCCTCACCTCTTGGCATCCCACAGCAGGGCATACAGATATGACCTGAAGAAAATGGACCTATTTTTTATGGCTTGGATGGAGATTCTCTGAAGGTTCGCAGTAGGTGGAGAGAGGGTGGGGAGGAGAGGGTGGTGCTTTGGACCTCTGTGAAGTGGGTTTTATTGGGAGGTCCTTCCCCTCCAGAGCATACTGCCCCCTCTGCTTCCTTACATGATACGAGTACTCACTCTTGCCACATTCGCCATGACTGGTCGCTCTTGCCTTCAGACCACACCGCAGTCCAGACTTGAACACCCAGAATCACACGCTAACTTTCCTTCACAAAGAACACATGACAAAGCTGATCAAAACACTGTAAAAGTGACATTTCGGGTTTACAGCTGAGAAATTGATGTATGAGTTACTTGGATCTGGAATTTATTTGGTAGAGGCAGGAACAATTTTTGTTATCCAAGCCAGTCAACCTTGAACTTGTAATCCTCCTGCCTTAGCCTCCCAAGGGTTAGGATATGCAAGCATGGCTTCTGTGTGTTGTTCTACAAAACTTGGGTTTTAGACTTTTTTACATTTTTGTTATTTGTTTGGATGAAATTATACATGTCACAGCACTTTCTTGGAGGTCAGAAAATAACACACAGGAGTCACATGAGTGCTCAGTATCAAACTCAGGATGCCAGGCTTAGCTGCAGAGTGTCATGTCTTTACCTAAAAAGCCATCTCAGCTACACCCATTTTTTCTTATCTTCATTATATTAGAGAAATGGTGTGTGTGTGTGTGTGTGTGTGTGTGTGTGTGTGTGTGTGTGTGTGTGTGTAAAACTGCCAAAGATCTAAAATTTTATTTTACTGCCTGCCATAGTGGAAAGATGCAAGGAAAAGATACAGCATTGCTGAGTTAGAGACAAAGGACATTACTACAAGCATGAGAAGAAACATGAACTTCATATTCATGTCAATTTCCTGTGCCCTCAAAGACTGGTGAGATGGCATGGGGTAATCCAGGAGTTACCCAACTTATAGTTGGTTTGCATATGTGGTTGTTTGAAAGAAAATGGCCCTCATAGGGAGTGGTGCTATTGGGAAGTAGGCACTATTGGTGGGGTAAGGTGAATGTGTTACTGTGGAGGTGAGTTTTGAGGTCTCCTATGTTCAAGCTATGTATGCCCAGTGTCACAGTTCACTTCCTGTTGCCTGCAGAGGAAGATGTAAATCTCTTAGCTCCTCCGGCACCATGTCTGCCTGCATACTGCCATGACCCACCATGACTATAATAGACTAAACCTCAAAAACTCTAAGCCGGCCCACATTAGATGTTTTCCTTTGTAAGAGTTACCATGGTTAGGATGTCCCTTCACAGCTATAGAAACCCTAAGGCAACATCAAAAATAAGAAAGTGTTGAGTAACCAAGCCTGACCACACAGACACTTTCTATTTACTATACACTATCCTGCTTCTTCTTTGTGGGGAGACACTATTTCTACCTCCAAGTCTCCTTGCTGTGCAATATTCATTACAGATAGTCTGAAGCAAAATCACTGGTCCTTGTACTCACAGAGTGCAGAAATGTGAAAGAGACTTAGAAATCCATCTCTTGACAATACTGCACCTTCAGCAAGTTGGGCATGATAGTATATTCCTGTAAAGATGGTACTTGAGGCTGAGGCAGGGTGATCGTGAGTTCAAGCCAAGCCTGGGCTATACACTGAGAACACTTTTCTTTTTTTTTTTTTTATTTTATTTTATTTAATTTTATATAACAAAGTCCAATTAAATGAAAACAAACATTTATACACAATATTTGGGAATTTGGGCGTTGTTCTTTCCAAACTACTTCCTGCTGGTAAGGGGCGCTGTCATGGGGGATTCGAAGAATATTCAGATATCCTGGCTGTAGTCTGTAGGGCTGTTTTGTCCAGCTGTTTTGAATGTAGGATCACCTGGTACTCTGTTTCAGGCGGTCTGGCGTGATCAAACCACATTAGTCTGGAAGGAATCCACATCTTTTCATTTTCTGTGGAAACAAAAATTGAAATCCTTTTCCCCAGTAACTTGTCCTTCAACTTAAATTTTGGAGTCAAAGCATTTTCTTTAATTTAATTTATTATTTTACATGTCGATCCCAGTCCCCTCTCCCTCCCTTCCTCCCTCCCTCCTTCCCCCCAACCCTCCCTCCCTCTTTCCCTCCCTTTTACCTTCTCTGCCCTCTCACATGCACTCTAAACACCCTCCCCTCCCATACCCCCACCCCAATTCCATATGTAGGGGAATGCCATCCAGTTGGGGTCATGTAGATCTGACAGATCCTGTGAAGTAGGGACTAGGGCTTCTCTCCTGTCTCTAGATTAAGGCAGTTATCCCTCCATGGGGGATATGTTCGCAAAGTCCTTTTGTGCACCAGGGATACATCCTGGCTCCACTGTCTGAGGTCTCTTAGACTGCTCAGTCCTTCTGGCTGAGACCCATATTCAGGGGGGCCTGAGTCAGTCCCATGCTGGCTTCCCAGCTATCAGTCTAGTGGCCGTTAGCTCCTCCTTGTTCAGGTAAGCTGTCTCTATGTGTTTCTGCCGCATGGTCTTGTCCTCTCCATCTGCTTCTGGGTTCTAGTTCGACTCAGTGTTTATGTATGGGTGTTTGATCCTATTTTCAACAGGCATTAGTTGAGGGCTCCATGGAATGGAGAAGTTAGTTGTTGATCTCACTCTCCGGGAAGGGCATTTATGATAGCCTTTCCACGGAAGCTGAGATTGTTAGTTGGGAGCAGTCTTGTAGTTCTCTAGACCTTTCTTTGTGTTCAATTTTATCTTCAAACCAATATTGGCTCCCTCTTTTATGTTCTCTCTCTCTGTCTGTGACTGAGAACACTTTTCATAAGTATCAACACAGATGGTGAAGATGGTTCCGCAGGTGTAAGTTCCATCTGCACAAGCATGAAGCCTGGGTTTGATCCCTGAGACCCAAATTAAAAAGAAAAGCAAACACATAGCTATGAAGCTAACACTGTTAGCCACACAAACACTAGTGGGCTTGCTAGCCAAGGGCCTACAAAGAGCTGCAAAAACAGGAGAGAAGCCGCCTCAATGAGGTGAAGATGAGAACTGACAACCAAACGTAGTCCTGTGGCCACCTGTACTGTCCAATGTGCATGCAGACAAAGGCACACAATTTACAATTTTAAATATAATAAGAATCACAACAACAAAAGCTTCACCAGGTACAATTGGTATTATTTTGCTTAATAAACATACATTTGGAAATGCCTATGTCTTAGTTTCTTTTCCTGATGCTATGATGAAATGCCCGTACAAAAGCTACTTAGCAGAAGCAGGTTTTTATATCACCTTACAGTTTGAAAGTGAAGCTTATCACTTTAAGGTACCAAGAATTCGAAGCAGCTGGCCACAACCCTCCCACAGTCAGGAAGCAGAAAGTGATGAGGGCCCTGCTCAGCTTGCTTTCTCCTTTTTATTCAGCCCAGAACCCAAACCCAGGGAACATTGCTGCCAACTTTTAGGATGGGCCTTCCCACCTCAGTTAGCCTAATTAACCTAACACCTCAGACATAACCAGTGGCTAATTTAGCAGAGAAAATCTCTCACATGCTTATGCATCTGGAAGCCTATCTCCTAGGTGATCCTGGAGGCCCGTCTCCTGCATGATCCTGCAGACCCATCTCCTGAGTGCACCCAGAGGCCAGTCTTCTGGGTGATTCTGGATCATGTCAAGCTGACAATTAACACTAACCATCACAATGCCGATGTTGCCTTTCTCGTTGTTTCTTTCTTGAATATTTGACTCTTTATCAGAAATTATTTTCCCCAGCATCAAGGAGAACATTCTTCATGGTAGATGTTTTGAACATTTAGTTCTGCCCACAATTGCTGAAAATCAAATGCTATTATTTCATCTTCATATTTGTAAGGGTTTTTCACTGAGTAGAAGTTATAGATTGTTTTCTTTTGATTCCTGTTTTCATTTTGACTTTCCTTTTGCAAGTGAATATATCATCTCACTGTTGCTTGTTGGTAGCCTGACCTTTGCCTATGGCTCCTTTCAAGACTTGCCTTATTGTTGCTGTAATTATTTGTAGCAGTTTATGAGAGGTATGATAAACATCTATTTATCCACTTTGGGGTTATTGAATGCAGTTTTATTATTCCTTCTTAAAGCTGGAAGATGGTAAGCTACTATTCCTTCAAATACTGTGCTGCATTTGTATCTGATGCTTTCTCATTGTGTCCTCTACGTCTCCACTTCCTTCCGTTGCTGTCTACTATGACCTGTGAGTCAATTTCTTTCTGTCCTATCATCCAGATCACACATTCTCTCTTCAGCTGTATTGAATCTACTATTAAATCTACTCTGGATTTAATAGTAACTGAACCTAGTTACTAAATTTTGCGAGTCTGGCTTCTTCTTTCTGGTCCTTTGTAAATCTGCTGTGACTAAAAGTTCTGAAGTATGATTCCAAATTTTGTCTTTTACTTCTGTGAATAGAGAAGGCATAGTTTCAAAAATTCCTATTTGATGATAAGACTTCTGAAGTCTTTCCAGGATGACTTTTATTTTTCATAAATTTCTGCTTCTCTGTGTTTCTGTTGTACTTTTTTTTTTTTTAAATTGTACATCAAAACATGTGTTTTGACAATTACTTTTTGGCACAATTTGTGAATTGAGATAATGTTAAATTTCTCCATAAAATGTTTACCTTTGGGCTATTCAGGGTCTCTAGTCATCATTTATTATGATTTCAGTGATAAATGTACTTTGGAACTGATCTAGCAGTGTAGAAAGAGCCAGTTGGTTTTCTTTTCACTGTTACTCTTAGCCATAGCTCTTTGGAGTTCCAAACTCATGGCAAAGAGTTTCTAAGTCCCCACTTGGGAGGGAAAAAATTGTTACAAGTACAAAACATCTTATGGGTTTTTAATTCAGATTTTCAGATGCTGCATGGACAGCCAGTCTCAAGCATAGGGCACAAATGTTTGACTTTTATTTTCTTCTAAACTTTGCAACAATTTCTACTTTTTTATCTTTCATATTCCTGAAATAGATGCCTGCCCATGTTTTCTGCTCACTAGAAGCTTTCATCTGCTCTGTCAGTTTGTTACTTGGTTGTGGATTAATTATAATGTCTAGTCATCATTAAAGGACAAATGGTAAGGATTGTCTTTCCTGTGACATTACTGCCTCTGCCCAAGTCACAGCACATGTCACCACATCCGGCACTATCCTAGCAAGTGGTGTGACTTTCTTTGGGATTCCAGTCAAAGCTTTCAGAGATACAGCAGTAGGAAAGCTGATGGAGGCTAACAGGATGGGCACAGAAGTAGCAAACAGTGAAAAGGAACAGGCGAGATCCCCCTCCTTCAAGTTTAATGCCTTCCACAGACCAAGTTGCTTCCCTGCGGTACCTATTTCAGCCACTGTCTCCAAAAGTGCCACTGCTGTTCCCTTCCACCTGGAACATTAAGAAGGAGACTAATATTGGAGTTCAGATTTCCTCACTCAATGGAAAAGTCCATGCTTATCACCAAGGAATTACAAGGCTGCTAGAAGAATGCACTTAAAGGATGTTGGACCTTTATACTTTGTTCTAAGGAGACATTAGATTCATGGAAGATCCAATGTGCAGAGATTTCCATTTTAAGGACTGCCCGTTGTACAGCACTAAAGAGCTAAATGTGTGTCTCTGGACTTCAAGCCTGCTGAAAACATTCCAGCTGCCAAGCAGAGGGCGTGAATGTTCTGTCAGCGGGCAGTTGAAGGGTGAGTGAGGACAGCCGGCCTGGTACACCGCCACTTTCCTTGTGCATGCCCGACCCACATCATAGGTCTCCTTTTCTCCCAGTCAGCTCTATCTGCCCCAAACCCTTCTGCTTAATAATCACTATCTATTTAAATTAAATTTCAATTTCTTTGTAAGTGTTGTGTGCACTTACATATATGTTTTAAATGACTTCTTAAAAATAAAACTTGTTAAAGGCAGAAATCATGTCTTCTTCCTGTATTATGAAGTGATCCGACTTGACTCACAGTGGTGTGGAACATGGAACAGGGCTACAGAAAAGATCCATGAGGTGGCTAACATCATGGGGGGCTAGACTGAATAAATGCACTGAGCTCATTGAGATCTCCACTAAGCAGCAGCTGTGACCGACCCACAGATATCAGTACCATGTGTTTGTGAGAATGGGCCAGGTCGTAGAGAATGAGCACAAGACAATACTCCTCGCTTCTAATACGTTTCCACTCTCACTTGTGAGTATATTTAGGTGTTAGAGACCAGACCTTATAGTATGGCAGTCACATTAAAAAAATAGTGATACAATCAAAGGTACTTGAAAGTACAGAGAAAATACATGGCCACTCTGAGAAAATTTCTGAAACAATATAACATGTGGGGTGAGACAAGCTTGCCAGGAAAGCAAACAGCAAGAAGGAATTCCAAACATGGAGAAGAAAAACATTATAAAGCAAGGGAGAGGCAGACACAGTGGCATGCAACCTGTCACTTCAGTATTTGGGGGGCTGAGGCAGGAAGATCATGGGTTTGAGACCAGACTGGGCTACAGAAAAAGCATGGAAGAAATAGTAGGACCAGGGTTTAACCAAATCTGCTGACAGCTCCCACTGAAGAGAAGCCAAAAAAGGAATTTACCTGGGTGTTGTCTTGACAGTTCCCAAGCCAGCATCATAAGCAGGGATGCTGGGGGTTACTGGCACCACGTTTCTCTGCTTGCATCATATTCGATGTCAAATTCACACTAGATGGTGTGTAGATTATTTTTGCTGATTTCTTGTTCATGTTTTTAATTTCATTAAACAAGTTTACATTTTTGTATTTGACAACAGATTCTCCAGCATGCTCCTCAGTCCCATGGGTACCACTATGCTCACAGGCTCTTTATCCTCAGCCTTTGGAAACATTCTATGTGTCCTTGATCATGTATGAATTAAGGAACTGAAATCTGTTGGTAAACTATAAACAGAAGTATGTTACTTGAAAGTAATCCTGTGGGGAGTAGATAAAACTGCAAGTGTTGTGTATTATTGACATAAGCATGGCCATGGCTAAGATTCCAATACTTTAGATCCATGGGAATGGCAGAGACTTCCCCAGGCCAGGCTCAGAGGAATGGTCCCCATACAGATGCTAGAAATGATTAACCTTCAGCCAAAACCAGTGTCTGCAGAAACCATCAACCACAGCATCCTCCTGGCTGGATGACTGCAGCCTATGACCACTCACCTACAGAAACCTTTAGAGTTCAACATGCCTTCCTCCTCCTAGATACGACAAGCCTGTCTGCTCACATGGCTATCTGTAATGAACATGCTGAGTGTCAGTGCTGCTGCTGCTGCTGTTGCTGCTGCATCTCCATCAAAGAGTGTGGCTCACCCCATCTCACTTTTCTGTAAATGTGCCAGTCCTTTGTTCATTCCCTCGTTACCTTAGTCAAGTCAAGCCCTGACGGTGTGGTTGTGGCACACCCCTCTTGATCCTACCACCCCTCCTGTGTAAGACAGGTCTGTAATATCTTGGGAGTTCTTATTTCTTGTCTGAAGGTTTTGGGGAATAGTTGTGATCAAGGCTACTATAGCAAAAAACAGAGGGGCTGAAGCAAATGTTTCACATTAGATATGCTATACCCCCATTTCTTCACTAACATTCTGACAACATAAACAGCCATATTCATCAGGGAAGAACATAAATGGAAGCCCTCCTTCTGGAGGAAGCTCCCAACTGTTGAAATCCCCCAGGGTCAGATAGTTTCCTGAGAAAGCGATGTAACCAAACACCTCATAATAGAGCTCCTGGTCATAGCTTCATCTATGATGTGGAGCTCAGTCATTGAATGCTAGCAGGTACCAAGGACTGAGGAAATGTCCCCAACATGAAGAGATATCAAACCATTCAAAGAGGACAAAATGTTATTATTGACACTTTCAGATAGAAAACAACAGGATGCTTTAGTAGAAGATCACCATGAAAAAGGCACGAGAAATTATAAGTGTAGTAGAAGTTATAAATAAAAATGCCTGAAAATAAAGTTAAGAAAATCTTGTAGAAAGTAGATTACAAAGTTAAAAAACTAAAAGGTAAATTTTTAAAGTTTTCCAGATGGTAGTGGAGCACTCCTTTTGAATCTCTGAGGTCATACTGGTCTACAGAGTGAGTTTCAGGACAGCCAGGGCTACACAGAGAAACCCTGTCTTGAAATGCTACCTCCCCCCAAGAGAAAAAAAATTATGTTGGGACAATATCTCATTGTGTCTAGTTCTTAAATAATAGTAAGGAGCATGGAAAATGTTCTGGAGAAATCCATTGAAAGAGTAACGTAATAACATTTTATGAGGCAGAAGCTCATGAATTCCATATGGAATGGCTGTTAGAACACATTGCATAAAAATGAAATACCTCATCCTTAGGAAATTTCAAAATACTGGGTACAAAGGCTTTCTATAGAGGGGGAAATCAGGTTAAATATGTTCCCGTAGGAACTCTGGCCTCCATTCATGCACACGTGGGTTTTTTGTTTGTTTGTTGTTTGGCTCATAGTTTCGGCCTGTCATGGCAAGGAAGGCATGACAGAATTCACAGTGGTGGGAACACTTTTTGGCTGGTCAAATCAAGGTGGCGAGCAGGAAGCTGAGAGAACTGTCAGGAAGCAGAAAATATGTCACTTCTAAGCCCTGCCACATGTCTGCCAGGGAAACTAAAAACATCACGACCGACTGAGGACTACGCCTTCAAAAGCATCTCCTTGTGGGTATGCCTTACACCCAAGCAACATTATCATTTTACAGGCAGCCCTAGGTTCAGTGAGAAAACTGTCCCACTTATATTTTTGCTAAAATTAGAACTACCAGTTGATTATATGTAACATTCAAAACATTGCTACTCCCTCATTTGCATAGTCTACCCTAGAAATAAGCATAGTGTTTCGGGTCTTCCTGTTTGCTACCTCAAGAAGCCTTGGGCCCAGACTGGCTGTTCCAATGACACAGTTTCTCACTAGGCATGTTTCCGTGATCTTCTCTAGTCCCCCCATTAAGACCTGAGGAAACAATTGTCCCTACCCTGTGTATTCTCTTTCTTGGGGACCTTTTAAAGAGTTAATATTATTCTTCTTATCCCTGTTCACAAATACCAGGGTTGCATTGTCATAAATTAAAAGTGGTCATTAGAGCTGGCCAAAAATGATGCCCACCTGTAATTCTAGCACTTGGGAGGCTGAAGCAGGAGGATTTCTGAGAGTATAAAGCCAGTCTGGACAACACAGCAAGCATTAGACCTGTCAGGGAAACATAGGAAGACCCTGTCTCCAAACAGACAAACACCAATGCTACTGCAAACCTCTAACACTGACAAGTAAATAGAGGATGAATGTTTTTATTCTCTAACTTTTCTTTTTCTTTTGGCTTTTTTAGAGACAGGGTTTCTCTGTGTAGCCCCTGGCTGTCCTGGAACTCACTCTGTAGATCAGGCTGGCCTCGAACTCAGAGATCTGTCTGCTTCTGCACCCAAGTGCTGGGGTTAAACGTGTGTTAACTTGGATATGAGCATAGTCACATTGAAAAGGGATACATAACATGGTGGGGGGGGGAGGTAGCTTATGCTTGTAATTCCATGGGAAGTGGGAGTTGGACATCAAAGTCATTCCTGGTAACTTGGAAAGGAGACTAGCCTTAGCTATATGAGACTCTACTTCAACACCTACTCCTAGCAATGATAATGAGAATTCCACGTAAAATATGATAGTACTACAGATTGATGTACAGAAATCCCTTAGGGGATTCTTTGGGCAGCAGAACTATATATTTCTGTTTAAATTCTGTAAGATTTTTTTCAATCAACACTCTTAAGGTGCAAAGTACTTTTGATTAAGAAAATAAAAGGATGCAGTATAAAAAATAGGAAATAATGACAGTAATGTTCTTCCAAAGAAACCAAAATTGTAATCATTTCTGTTGACTATTATCTAGCCAAAGACTCACAAAGCCAGAAAGGGGCTGAGCACTAAACTGTGGTGTTAGAAGCTGCCTTGTATCAAAGAGAGCAGAGGTCAGGAAGCTTTTAAAATGGCATTAAACCCAACATTTAAAAGATAGACTTTAGAAAATCATGTTGTGTAGTTAAGGCATACCATAAAGTCATACCATAGTCTGATTTATATGAGAAATGTATATATACCCTTTGAACATGACCATAAAAATCCCGCTTTCCCTACCTGGACCCTTGTAAACTTAGAACCTTTAATTTTACAGTGTTTCTTCAACCAGAGGAATGGTTTATAAAGTTCATCATGAGTTTGGGATGGTCCATCTGTAATAACTTGGCTATGATCCTACTGGAATCAGGCAACTGGAATGTCCCTTGCAGGACCTTTTGAACTGAAGTTGTGCCCATGAGTGATACAGATGTAATGGCATAACAAGTCCTCAGCTCACAGCTATTTGATCTGTCCTGATTCCTCCCCTCACATCAGGCTGTGAAGCTGAAGTCAAGCCACACTACCCTTGGCTAAGTGCTGACTGGATGTGAAGGGCTCTGGGCCCATTGATGCTCTGGCAAAAGGACTTTCTCTACCTGCAGAGGCTTAAGGGTCTGGGAGCCCACACTTAAGCTTGAGAGCTGGGAATGCCTGAGAAAACACCAGAGTCGACCCCTGCAATAGTTTCCCAAAGAAAGAATAACCTCAAGAGGAAAGCTGGGGAAAAAGAAAGGTTGTGTAGGAGATAACTTACAAAAAGAAATCACACTTAGAGATGAAAAACCAAGAAGCTACAATTTGAATATGTTTAGAAATATAACCTTCCCCAAAATTACCTTCCACTGTTGGCCTTTCAGTTTCCAGAATTTGGCACCTTTCTATATTCTTTGCTTTCACGGGTTTGTTCTTTTAAAATACATTTTAATGAGAAGAGACACAGAAAAATACCATCCGTAATCCTCTTCACTTGTCACCATTTCTAACAGCAAACATTCCAGAAGGTGGAGGCGTTAAGAGGGTATGAAATGTCCAAATATTGTCATCTTTTTAGCTTAAAGTAGCAACACAGGATGATTCCAGCATTTGGGAAGCCGAGGCAGAAGGATCGTGAGGTTCAGGTCATCACAAACTATGTAGAAAGACACTTTGGGGTTTTTTGAGTTACCTTTTAAAAATGGTTTAGGGTGGGACTGGGGAGTTGGCTCAGCCAATGTGAAGACTTGTTGCTCTTCCAGAAGTCCTGGGTTCCCAGCACCCACACAGAGCAGCACATGGCTGCCTACACCTCTAGCTTCTCCTCTTTCAACACCCAGGCACACAAGGCTGACAGGTGTCTACATAAACAGTAACAAACTGGGGCTCAAGAGATGCCCAGAAGTTAAAGGTGCTTCCTGCTCTTCCAGAGGACATGAGTTGGCTTCCCAGCACCCATATCAAACAACTTAGAACTGCCTATAAATCTTGCCCCACGGCATGCACATATGTGTGACATATATGTACAAACACATACAGACAAAAAAGAATAAATATTTAAAAAATAGTTTAAGTTGAGCATATCTATGCAAACTATGAAAACAATTTAATTTTAAAAGTTTATTGATTACTAACCACTTATATTGCAGTTTAGAAGTTGCTTAAGTTAATTCAGGAAAAATAAAACTTTATCCTAGTTGTCAAGGATCTAAAAACCTAAGTAATAGTGTGTGTGTGTGTGTGTGTGTGTGTGTGTGTGTGTGTGTGTGTGTGTGTGTGTAGGCAGGTACCTAAATATGCCAGAGGTATAGCATCCTACTGCAACTACAGTTCTAGAGCTTTGTGATGTGAGCCACCTCATGAGAGTGGGAATCAAACCCAGGTCCTCTAGAATAGCAGTGCACACTCTTAAAACCTGAGCCAACTCTTCCACCATGTTTTTTTGTTTGGTTGGTTTTTTGTATATATTAACTTTCTTATTTGTATTGAAGGAATAAGACAAGTCCTAAAAACTATAATATAGTTTGTATTTGATTTTAATAAAAATAAAAATCATATTAATTCATCAACCATCAATCATCTAAAATGCATGGTAGACTAAAAGCATCTGAATGAAACAAACAAGTTACTGTTTACATTTTTGTTTCTTTCTGTGTCTAACACAGTGAAGTGTAGGCCTTATACAGTGAGTGTAGAGGTGACAGGCAACTAGCATTTCAGCATAATGGTCACACATGATGATCATGAGGCAAGGGCTCTAATGGCTGATAGCCGTTATTAGTTCTTGTCCAAAAGGAAGGAAGGTACTGAAAAAAATAAAAACTTTTTTTTCTAAAAACATTGCAGAAAGTAGTGTGGATTGTACAGAAAAACAGAAAGATGAGTGGGTTGAATTCCCAACAAGGTAAAATAACATTTGATTTTTAAGCCTATTTCCTAAAAGCTAATTATTTTGTTTAAGCGCTTGGCTCAGTGCTGATTTGGAGAGTATTTGTAAGGACATCGAGGCTGGCATGAGCATTATCTCCTGTGTTCCTTGCCAGCACCAGGAGGCAAAATAAACATTGGCTCTCTTGCCTGAGGATGAAGAGGTTCACAGGGAGTTGGCTGGCCAGGACTCCTCTGCTGGCATGTCTCTGACAGGTACCCTGAGTCATCACAGACTGAACAAAACAATGAAACTGGGAAGTAAATATTTTCTTTATCATATATTTGCTTCAGATTATCTATCTCCCCAGAGTGATTCAGACTACCATCTATCCCCCTGCTCGCAGAGGACTGAGCACTTGTGACAAAAGAGTGATGCCAACCAGGAATGGTGGAATCTGTGCCTAGAATCTCAGTACAGGGAGGATGAGAAAAGACAATTGTCATGAATATGAGGCCAGCTGAGGCTAAGTCATAAGTCCCAGCTCAGCCTTCGGGACAATGTAAGACCCTCTCTCAAAAATGCAAATGGTGAACAAAATAAAATAAAATAGAAAATTTTAAATGTATCAAGAAGCATCCTGGGCAAGGCAAGTAGAGGCAAGTAGACAGCTAGGTCTGCATATCGAGATCCAGACTAGCCAGGGATAACAGTGAGACCTTGTCCCAAAAAACAAACAAAACAAACAAACAACATTCCAAACTTGGTGTTGGCCATTCTAAAGTTCAACAGAACTGTATTTGAAATTCTTTAATGGCAAAGACTGTATTATCTATCATATTTTATCACTTTAGACTACAGATGGGCATAACCGGGTGTCTGAAGTCTTGTTTGCTTGATAATTGGTAGGAATTTTCAAACAGGCTTATCTTTTCCAGATTTGAATGGATTGTATCGAAAACTGCTGTACAGGCAGTGTTAAGCTTACCATACTATACTGAGGCAACCCTGTCTCACAGTTCTACTTTATGATGTTTATGACCTTACTTACCACAGCATTCAGGGCAAGTCACGGCGGCACACGCCTTTAACCTCAGCACTTAGGAGACAGAGGCAGCCAGATGTCTGTGGGTTCTATCAGCCACAATTTCTTTTTAGTCACTAAGGAAACTTATTTGCTTGTTATTTTATTTTGCTTAATCTGGTATTCCATGATTATGTAAATCCAGATCATACTTGCTTTGCAAAGCCTGAACTTTATTCTAAAAAGGGATCTTTCCCACTAATACTACATTCCACCTTCAGCTTATACCAGTACAGAATGTGCACTTGGACTGTCCTCAGCTACAAAGACAGACAGAGTATGATCCATCTTTCTGAAGGAACAATACAGAAACAAAAATGTTCAGGGCACACTGATCTGTAAACATGAAAGTTACAAGTCGTGGTCTGGTCCTCATTATCCTGCTCATCGGATTACACCACAGCTGACATCTATGCTTTGGTCTGGAAAATAGAAATGGCATTGCTTACTGCCTTTGTGAAATCTCAAGAAATAACTAGTGTTAGACTTTAGCATTAAAATGCCCATGTATAACTAGGAACCTGCATAAGACTGAACTAGGCTCTGAAAACAAGTGACAATGGTGTGGCTGGTACAATTTATGAGGCCACTGGCAATGTGTCCAAGATATAACTCTAATGCACAAACTGACTTAGTGGACCCCATTCTATGTGGAGAGATATCTTGCACAGTCTAGACATGGGGAGGGGTGTGCCTTGGTCCTGCCTCAAAGACAAGATGGGGCAGACTTAGTAGACTTCCTAAGGGAGGCCTTACCCTCTCTGAGGAACAGATGGCAAGTAGGATATGGGGAGGGAAGGGAAAGCAGGAAGAGAGGAGGAAGGAGAAACAAGGATTGGAATGTAAAAAATAAATTAATAAATTAAAATAATATATTTAAAATGCCGTGTGTGTGTGTGTGTGTGTGTGTGTATGTGTGTGTGTGTGTGTGTGTGTGTGTGTGTGTGTGTGTGTGTGTGTGTGTGTAGCTGTATAGTTAGGCCTGAATATACAATATTTTTAACTATCATATGCATGCGGCACATAATTATGCATTGTAGAGTTTAAAATGTTCAACTTTGGAAAGAAATCATTTCCCATTAATTCTTCCTAAAACTTAGTAAAATTTCTCCTTTACCAAGTTCATATCATATAGTCTTAAATATTTAATTGTTCAAAGTAGATCTTATCAAGTAAACTAGGAAGCTCTTACCATATTGGTGTGATAAATAATGCTTGCAGAATTACTGAATAATCTAGTTACCATGGATATTATCAAGTATGTACAGATATTGTGGGGGGTATTTTTTTAAGATTTTATTTATTTTGCAGGACTTTAATCCCAGTACTCAGAAGGCAAAGGCAGGTGGATCTCTGTGTGTTGAAAGCCAGCCTGGTGTACAGAGTGAGTTCCAGGACAACCAGAGCAACACAAGAAAACCCTCTCTCAAAAATCAAAAAACAAAAACAAAAACAAAAAAACAAACAAAAAAACAAAAAAACCCAAAACAAAACAAAAAAACAAAGGTTTATGTATTTTTGTCTTATATGTAGGAATGTTCTGATTGCATGCTTGTCTGGGTGCCATGTTCATGCAGTGCCCTCAGATGTCATAAGAGAACATCAGATCTCCTGGAATTGGAGTTATGGGTAGTTGTAAGCCACCACATGGATTCTGAGAGCCAAACCTGGGTCCTCTGGAAGAGCAAGTCCTCTCAACACTGAGCCTTTCTCCAAGCCAACACAGACGTGTTCTGTTTAAGAGTGATAAATTCTAATTACAGCCTAATTCCAAGTGCTTATTTTAGACATCTTCAAAAATATTTAGAGTGGAACAAAGGGATCTATTTGCACAACCCGACTGCATTGTACAAATAAACACTATAGACCCTCCTTGCTTTGGTTTATTGGTTTTTGTTTTAGGGGAAATGAAATCTTCATATCATATGCTTAACATCATGGAAAATGAAACACAGTTTCCAAACCAGCTTTGTTTAAATGTATTTACAAATATTCTTTCTGTGTGGATTTGTAAACTACACCTAACAATCAATCTATAAGCAACACAAATTATACTTGAACAGATTTTCACTATTGCAAAATAAGTGGAGAAGAAATATATACAATTATGGTCAAATTAGATATTTCAAAATACTAATTAACAATGGTCACAAAGATGTCCTGGAAGTCAGTTCTTCGTGTGAACATCATTGACTCATCCTGAAGTGGGCTCTATTGGTTTAATATCGTGGTCATCTGTTGGTGCTTTGGGATACTTGTCATGAGTATTAAAAGTGTTGGTATTTGATATCTTTATATTAGGCTAAGAGTGGGTAGCTTAATGTATGTCAATAATTGATCAAATAATACCTATTAGCTATAATTACAATCAGTATACCCACAATGCTCTAGGCCCTCCCCCATCAATTTCTACTAATTAAGAAAAGGCCTTAAAAGCTTGCCTGCATCCTGATCTTAGGGAGGCGTTCCTTAATTGAAGTTCCTTCCTCTCAGATGACTTTAGCTTGTGTCAAGTTGACATAAGATGAGCCAATAATTCCAATAAACACATGAAAAACATGCTGGTTCTCAAGAGACTTCAAACAAACAAACGAATTTACTCACATAAACCAACCATTTTTACATGAGTTCTTTCCCATAGTAGTATCAAAAAAGATGTAGTCCAAGTGTTCATCAATACACAAACACATGAATAAACTATGATATACCCATAAAATAATACAATGAAGGCTAAGGGGATGAGTTATAGGCCCATGCACCAATACAGATGAATCTCAAACGGTGGATGCTATGCAAACAATCCAGGCCCAGACAGTACACACTATTTACAAGAAATACTAGAAAATACAAAATGAACCTATATCTGTGGTTTGAAGAGAAATGTCCCCATAGTTGCATGTGTTTGAATACTTTGTTGCTAGCTGGTGATGTTATCTGGGGTTATGGAACCTTTACCGGTAGAGTACTGTTGGAGGAAGTGCGTCACTGCAGACTGGGCTTTGCCACGTTCTCAGTTCACTCTAAATGCTTCCTGACGTGGTTGCCAGGGTGTGATCTCTCAATTTCCTGCTCCTGTCACCACACCTGCCATTTGCTGCCATGCCTTCTGTTGTGTGTTACTGTCCCCCAGCGCAAACAACTCCCTTCAGCCACAACTCTTTGGAACAGGGTCATCCCCGCTGGACTTGAGTGTTTTTATTGCCTCATGAGGGTGGAGAGAGCATGAGCCCCTCACCCACGTATCCATTTGTTCCCTACCACCTGTTACATGCAACAAGGCCTTAACTGCACATGGTCTCAGGGAGGGGCCAGAGTATATAGGCTGGTGTTTTAGTTAGGTTTTTATTGCTGTGAAAAGACACCATGACCATGACAGCGATTCTAAAGAAAACATTTAAATGGGGTGGCTCCCTTACAGTTTCAGAGGTTACGTCCATTATCATCATAGCAGAGGGCATGGTGGTGTGCAGGCAAATGCGGTGCTAAGAGTGTTACATCTTGCAAGCAACAGGAAGTTGACCAACTGCCCCACTGAAGGAAGCTTGAGTAAAAGAGGCCTCAAAGCACACCCCTACAGTGACACACTTCTTCCAACAAGGCCACACCTCCTAATAGTGCCACTCTCCCTGGGGGCCTCCATCTGTGTGGCTACAGGGAAGCACAGATCTCTGCTTAGCAAAGGCTTTCGGGTATGGCCTGCTGGCACGGAGAGGGCACCCACATCCCTGTAATCAGCTCCTCAGCTGTGTCCTGTAAGGACACAGTGAACTTATGCCTCCATTTGCCACTTTGATCTTAGGAAACAAGCCAATGCCGATTATGTCTCCCCCAGAGAGGAATTTTACTAACATCTATCTAGTATGATGGGCTCTTATTCCTCTAGAACCATAAGCCCAAATAAACACTATTGTCTGTAAGTTGCTTTGGGTTTTGGTATTTTATCTCAGTAACAAAAAGTCACTACTACAATTCTTATTTTAAAAAAGAAAAAAAAGTCAGTTGCATATTGCCTACAGTTGAGTGGAGGTAGGATTGACTAATGAAAACATTCAGATTTGGAGACTTGGGGTTTACTTGAGTATCCTCAGTCAATGTTGTACATTTAAGAGTGGAAGAAGATTTTTATAGCATGGCTTCATAATAAAAATAACCTAACCCATGCCTGAGAGGAAGGCACTAATGACAAATCTTGGTAAAGAAGGGGCAGACCACTGAAAACGTTTTCTTTTCTTGGAGTGCACTGTGTATTGCAAGTTTGCAGAGCCAGTACAGGCATCCTGGGATTCCTGTGAGGCTCACATGTTAATGAATAAGCTCTGTCCTCCCAAAGCATAAAAGCTGAACTCTGGAGATGTAATCTCCACAGAAATAAAACCCAAAGAAGCAGGGACAGGAGGGACGGGGCCAATACTGACCTGGCTTCTTTGCCGGGAACTCTTGTTATCTTGTTCTGTATTTATCCAGTGCTGTATTTAGAAAAGATTAAATCAAAACTGTGAAATTAAAACATGATGAGTGACAGTTCTGAGAGACAACAGCTGTGGCATTAGATTTTCATCATGTCAGGCCTGAGATCTGTATTTCAGGTCACTTTTTTCCACTGGCACCCGTCCTGAAGGGCAAGAATTATCTTTCTACTGGCTGTTTTCTAAGCCACCTGTTGCCTCCATGGGGTAAAAGATTACTAGGGTTTAAATGGAAACAAGCTATTTCAAAGGTCTAGGTTGAATGGGACCCTCATGGAACACTCACCCTCAGAATATTTTGATAAAGCAAAATATTACCTGCTGTTAGCTGCTATCGCCCTATGTGCTGTATTCCCTTGTAGATGGAAAAAAAATTTTTTGACATGACTCAAAAATATACCACAATAAAAAAACTATAATAAATATCTACTGTTTCCTAAGGTATATGAAAAAGTGGTTCTTGAAATCGTTATACCTAATATATGCTCAGGTAAGTCTAAAGTCAAAGTAGAATTCTAGGTAACAGGAAGTTATTTTATTTTTCTCTTTCTTTTTTTTTTTTGTTTTCACTTTTGCTTTTTTTCCAAGACACTATGTTTCACCGTTTCTTTGGCTGTTCTGGAATTCACTATGTAAACCAGGCTGTCCTTGACCTCAGCGGTCTGCCTGCCTCTACCGCCTAAGTGCTGGCATTAAGGGCCTGTACCACTAGGCCCAGCTTTCACTTTCTTAATGAATGCAAAGGTTTGTTGTCATGGAGTCAGTTCTGTCTATGAAATCAATCATTTCTATATGGTTTAACATTGATATTGAACGAGCTGCTGGCATATTCTACTCAGTAAAATGATATCTGTAGCTTTTAGTGACAAAAGTTGGAGCATGTCTAATGCACTATACTATTTATAAACGAAAGAAGACAATTCAGAAGGCTCCTTATGCTTGATAACACTCATATGACATTCTAGAAGAGACAAAAGTATAAAGGCAGAAAGCAGATGAGTGATTTCCAAGGGCCAAAGTGGGGATGGGGCTTGAGCAGTAAAGGAATGCCTTTATGTTATAAGTATAGGGTTGGTATGTGCATGCCTATGGGCAAGAGCTAGCTGTCAAATGCTATTAAATTTACTCAATATAAGTCACATCTTAATTTTAATATCCCAAGCATTTTCAAATAAGTGTTGTCTGCTCCCAAATCTGTTTTAAACTAAAGGATTAAGAATTAAGGAAAGTAATGGTGTTGCAGATTTGAAGGTTCAAAAGGTACACTGAGTCACTGGACTATTCTATTAACAGCAAGTGAACTGTGTGAGTCACGATATTTCAGTAAAGTTGTGAGCCTGGAACAGTCACTAGTACCATTGTCACCTTCTGCATCTGTTTTTAGATGTGACAAGGAAGGCACTGTATGCTTGAAAGTTTGTTGTTGCTGTTAGAAAATTCAGATAAATGGTTGAGCAGAAACCTGACATTTTTACCTCTCTTGCTATTTAGTCCATGCTTTTAGTTATGTGTCAGAAAGTGGGAAGAGCCAAGCCAACCTGACTTCAGCCTGAATCTGTGAACCACAAGTTTTCTAATCTAAAATTTACATGTGTTTTATATAACCTAAATATTACATAAGCTATCCACATATCTATTATTCGACTATAATTTAGTCTCACTCTTGTCAGTGACATCTTCATAAAAATGGACATTTAAACAATGTTTCTCGGGGATGCCATTCAATATATCTGGTAAAGAAAATCAAGAAAATAGTCACAAAACTCATCTTGTTGCTTCTTTCCTTTGACAGTAACAGATGATCCGAAATCCAGGAGTGGTTCAGGCTCAAGTCTGGAAGGCATTTTTTTTGTTTCATCTTCACCCGTCTTCCCCACATTGTGCATTTGCCAGGGAGGGGGGTGGGGTTCCCATTTCTATTCTGTCTGGCACAGTCATCTCTTCCTGAGTCACCATTACTTCTTCGTGCTGCTCAGACCTGGGGATCTATACCTGAGCCACGGAAGGGTTTTGCTGGCTTACTCGCTCACTTGCTTCTTTGCTCCGTTGGGGACTGAGGCACCATCCAAGAAGAGCAGCATCAGGAGCCCTATACAGGGCACGGGAATCTGTATTTGGGTGCTTCCTAGGAAAAGGCAGAAGGAAGACATTTGTAATTTCCAGAGACCTTCTTCTGAGAGCTTCACCTGTAGGAAAAAGTAGCAGAAGTAGAATAAAATTGTCTAAATAAACTGAAGGTCTAAGGAGAACAGGGAATCACATTTCCCCTTTCCATTTCCCCCATTCAGGGAACATGCTGAATGTGAGAACTGGTCTCTTCAGAAAAATCTGATGGGTCTCTTCTAAGGTACTAAAAACACATGAAGGACCAAGTGGTGGAGGCACATGTCTGTAATCCCAGCACCCGGGAAGCAAAGACAGTCACATCTCTAAGTTCGAGGCCAAACCTGGTCTATTGGGTGAGTTCCAGGACAGGTTCCAAAGCTACAGAGAAACCCTGTCTCTAAAAATCCTCCCTCCCCTCCCCCAGCCACACATACACACAAGGAACAATGGTATCTGGTATCAGGTAGGTTCTAAATTGACCTCCCGGAGTCAAATTATTCTGGTATTAGAAGTGGAAGCCTAGTTACTCTGTGTCCATCCCTCTCTTAACCTGGCATTTTGATACAGGGTCTGACTGTATAGCTAAGGCTAACCTCAAACTGGCAATTGTCCTCAATATTGGGATGACACCACACCTGGCTTCTGCTCCCACTCTTTATAAATTATAAACCCATAAACAGATGTGATGTTGCCTGTAACTCCAACATTTGGGAGGCTGACACAGGAGGGTTTATAGGTTTGAAGTTAGCTGAGGGTGCATGAGATCGTCTCAAGTACAAGTAAGTTAGTAAATACAACAAAATTGCCCCTAGACATGTGACAAAAACCTGTCAAATGCACCATTGGAAAACATTACACATAGACACAGGTAATAGAGAGCAAAGAATCATTTTATAGGTCTAATAAGTTTATAATGTAAACTTAAGCAGGTAGGGGGTTATAAAAACATTAATGATAAAGTCTTGATATACTGAAAATATAATAGCTCAGATGAAAACAAAAATAGGGTTAGAAGATACAAATCAAGGAAATTTCTCCAAATATTCAGCAAAGCATAAAATAGTGACACAAGAAAAATTATCAGAGCTGGGCAGTGGTGGCCCATATCTTTACTCTCAACACTTAGGAGTCATTCTAGAAGAAATGGACAAGAAGATAAAGACAGAAAACGTCTCAAGAGTTGTCAGATGCCCCTGGTAAGTAATCAGTAGAATACAGGGGGAGCTGTAGAGGCAACCTAATAGAATTGCAAAAGGCTAAGTCTAGAAAGAAGCAAAGCATGATGGGACATGTCTGTAATGCTAGTACACAGGGAACTGTAGCGTGATTGCTGAAAGTTCACGGTCAGTCTGGACTACATAGTGAGTTAAAGGCCAATCAGGGCTACAGTGTAAGACCTTATCTAAAGTAACAAACAAGTATAATGCAAGAGACGCCAATGTTAGAGTAGGAAAATGAATGACTTAAACCCACGCTTTCACCCAGTTTTTCTGTCATCAGTATGGGTAATGTCTATAGAGCAAGGCTGTCAGAAAATCTTTGAGAGATGATGATTTCAGGCTTGCAGAGTTGGTGAACAATCAGCTAGGACTTCTCTCCTAAAGAAACTCCACAGTGAAGGGAACTGGCAGTGAATGAAGTCTGGGAATCCAGAAGATAGTGGCAATGTCCCATTGTTGTATGACAGGACTGGGAAGCAGGTGGGTCACCTAATCTGGAAAAACTGGACCTCTCAGACAATGGTATTCTTATAGGGCCAGTGAGAAACTAAGCAAGGAAGTTCAGGAAATAATGGGGAGAAACTTCTAACCTAGAAACTCTAGGAAGCACAGTCAATTGTAGGCAAGTTTATGTGATCGCATAGGGTTTTATGCTGGAAAGAATATTCACAAAGTATTAATAGTGCAAATATAGTCATATATGATGATATAGGATTTTAATCCCAGCGCTAGGAAGAACCAGGTGGATGTCTGTAAATTCAAGGCTAGCCTGATCTACATAGCTGGTCTGGCTCTCCAAAAAATCATTTGACTATCTTTTGACATTCAGTATTACTATGTAATATCTATCCATCTGTGGTCAGGGGGTGTGCAGATAAGAGAATTTAACTGGTAGGAAGAGATACAGAAGAAAACAAGACCTATTTGCCCTCTTGTAAGTATTCCTAGTGTTCGTGAGTGGACTCCACCTTGCTGTAATCCAATGTTTCAGTGGCTGAGGAGTGAGGATCTTGAGTGTGAAGCTAGCATGGGCTAGCCTTGGCTACAGGTGACACTCAACAAAATGAAACAAATCTGTTAAGGGATGGACCCAAGGCTCTGTTGTACAGTGTATGCTGGGTGAAGAGGAGTGAACAAAGGCTTAAATACAGTATTTAAAGCCATAAAAAAGCTAAACTTTTAGCTACTAAAAGGAAGAAATCTGTGGATTATATAGTTACAAACAGAACATCCACTCGATAAATATCAATTCATTTATATTGACCAAAATCTATAAAAGTTTTTGAGATTTTTTTTTTTATGTTTTGAGATAACCAAACTGGCCTCCAAGTCATATTCTTTTTGCCACCACCTCCTAGAACACCTCCTCAGGACAGCTTTGAGCCACCATACCCTGCCATTGTGTTTGTTGTATCAATCAGCACATAAGTAAATTAATGGGGAATTGTGGTGCTTTTCTTTAATAAACTGAAATATCACAAATACAATGAAAAAAACAATAACAAAAATATAGACCGTGTAAAGATTATATCCATGTCTACAAGCAGCAGGAAGAGAGGGGGTGGCAAGATGGCTCAACAAGTGAAAGTGTTTGCTGCCAAGTGTGATGACCTGAGTTCAATCCCTGGGGCTAAGGAGAAAACACGTTCAAATTGTCCTCTGAGAAACCCTTCTTTTGCATATCTGGATATTTGGGCTGCCTTAGAAAGAAGGTATGACTCAGCCTGAAATACAGTGTGAGGGCCGCTGGTAACAAAAAACAAAGCCAGAAACAAACTGAAAAGAATTCTGCTATATTTCAAAGTACAAATTTTATTTTACTTGGGTGCAAAATACTGTTTCCTGTTGTCTTAGTGAGTTATCAATATGTATTCTCACCAATACTTCATTATTATTAACTGTATACATGTGTGTAGGATTTCAGGTGTCATAGGGCACCATCCACACCAGAACTCTATCACAGTGACAGTACACTGATACTTCTTGCGGCCATCTTGTATTTTACTTCTCCCCATGATTCAGACAGAAGGATGAGGAAGCACATCAGGACCACCAGCCTGGAGCTGTGAGATTTATATTACTGCTGAGTATAGGGATGTTTATCTGTGTTCATAGGCTGAGCTGGGGACCCTCAAAACATAAAATGTCATTCACATCCACACGTGGCATTGTTCTAGGCCCACAATCTGACCCAGGAAGTCGTTTCTCAAGGCTCTGTAGGTAATTGCAGTGCTAAATCTGTTGGGGGCAAGATTGCTCTGCTCTGAAATAATGAAATTTTACCTAATATACCTAATATTTTTGTTTATTCATTTATTTGCAGGGCTGGCATCAACCCCCAAAAGCCCTATATTCTCAACTTTGGTTTTCTTATGTAACTAACATTACAAATAAAAAGAAAGAAATCTGTGTACAGAATATAGGCAAAGCAAACACAAATAAGAAAAGAAAAAGAAAAATCAAGTTTAGAAATTCTGTTGCCTTTGACCAGAATTCACCATCAGTTTCAGAAGTGGGATCTGTCCTCATGTCTAGGTGAAACGCTTCCCTAGTATCCTCTGGTAGAATTTTCAGATCACATGGGCCGAAGAGGTGCTGGAAGATGGCTGGTTTCTAGTTTTATCCAGGACATTCTGCAGCTCCAGCTTGGAGTGAAATCGTGCTTCTGGGACAGTTGGTCCAGGCTACACTTGGAGAAATGCTTATCTCTTGTTCTCTTCATTTTAAACTCCAAGGAGGAAGCAATGAACTTGGCCACTATCAAGACAGATTTCAACAGACCATCTAAATACCCAGAACTTCTCGAAAGGCAAGGCAGCTATAATCAACACCTGAGATGACAGATGGGATGTGGCCATGAAGACCCTGGTTTTTACAGTAAGTCACTGCTTGTACACCATGTCAGATTCCAACTTGACTTGCGACTTGAGTCACCACAATTGTGGGGTTTGTGACAAGAGTAGTTACCAAACTTACTGAAAAGATAACCTTATGAAACGAAGGGCAAAAAAATATGACAGAAGTTTAGAACAGAAGAGGTAAAAATCTGAACCGAGGTCATCTCAAAGTCTCACTGTTCAAGGACAAAGTCGTGGATCTGTTCCAACTAGCTTCTGATGGAACAATTTGATCCCTAGACCAGTTAGTCTTTAGAAGCAAAGGAAACCACGCAGGCAGTTAATGCTGGGCTTGGTCGGGCTTCAAAAGCTGGCTGTACTGGGAAGCGACCTGTCTGCTGCACGAAATGCTCAGCACCAGCTTACAGGGACCCCACAGCCCTTGGCGGGCAGGGCGAGCACCAAATCCGGAGAGCGGTGACTCAGCGCTGAGTCAGAAGAGCACTACGTGCTGGGCTGCCAGTGTGGGCTCCTTGGCTGCTGGGACCCAGTGAAGTAGAGGATCCACAGCCCCGGAAGGGCACCACGTGACCCCTGATTCCAGGGCTTAGGCTGACGCTTTCACTGCTGTGTTTCCTCAGATCTAAGATTGCACTTCCTCTGGCTTGGTTTTTTGTTTTGGTTTGGTGGGTTTTGTTTTGTTTTTGTGTGCGCTTCGATTATTAATATCTGGGCACCCATTTTTCCTGGCAGGGGAGTGACATGATGATTTTTTTTTAATAGTTGCCAATCTTTTAAACAAGGCACCATATGAATGAGATAGTAAAACAAAAGCATGTGTTGCAAATGATGCATCAAATCATCGCACGAAGAACCCTGGAGATGGCCTGAGTATTCGGCCCTCTAGCATCCTGTTAGGATTCTATCAAGCATGTTGGTGATGGTTTTGGCCAACAGTGGGTATTGCATGGTTCAGTGTAGCAAGTCAATAAGAAAACCCGGTGACAGGTCAAGTAATAACATTTAGGGACACCTTTGAGCTGTTAGTAAAACAATTACACGGTATTAGAACCCGTGCCAACTGTTGCTAATTGTTCTGCAGGTACGGGAGGATTCTGTCTATACTCGTGGATCTCCGTGTGCGTGTGACAGACAACGCACAACCATGGAACAGCCTTCTGCTCCGAATGTTTTTCTTACAGGGAAGTACTTCGAGGTTACATTGGTTCTCCAAGCTTATGTTTTGGGGGTGAGTTTGAAGCCTGTGTTTGCTTTAAAGTGTAACTTTGGGCTAAACTAAGCCTTTTTTCTCATCCAAAAAAATGGACATTGTTATCACTGGTTCATCAATTTGTAGAAAGTAGTGAGAGGACTAGAGATGCTGAGTGCAATACCAGGCACATTTGTAAAAGGATCATCTGATACATTTTATCTTGTCATTCCTATTAAGTGTGATTAAACAGCTGGTCAGGTGATGAAACAGGAATCTTACTTGGGGTAATAAAGGCTTTGGGGATCTATATCACAAAGCATCTGGACATGTATTCCTCTATCATTAGACAGAATCAAATAAAGGGACTCCAAATCAAGAGAGAGCTGCTGGCCCTGAGCTAGCTGGAGAAGTGGTGACTCTTCTGTGAAACCGACCAAGATCCTTACTGAGATCTTGGGACAGAGCAGCGGAGCAGTCCCAGATGAGAGAACATCACCTTTGCCCTTTATGCTAGTGACCAGCTCCTAATTGTGTACCTTTATCCCCCTAGTCAAGATCTTGCTTCTTTCCAGGTGTGAGGCTGATGAGCTTAACTGGAGACCCAGGTCAATGGCCAATCTCCTCCCATCAGCTTCCCCAGCAGCTCATGGAAGAGGCAGTCTCTTGGAATACTGTAATATGTTCTTGTCTTCGTCAGCATGGGTCATAGCAAATACCACAGACTGGATAGTCCTGACAGCAGACAGCGTCACACAGTTCCAAAAGCAGTAGTCCAAGGTCAAGAGGAATGATAAGGAAGGTCTCATTCCAAAGCCTCTTTGATCATACTGCAGGTGCAGGCTCTTTTGCTATGTGCACAAGTTGGTTGTGCAAGGAGTAGCGTGTGGGGGTGGGTGGGGGTATTCAGCATACGTATTTTGAGCTAAAAAGAAAAATCACAATCAGTGTAGTACTTCCAAGTTCTAGCTGTCTTTTATTTGGGATTCTAGAATAACACAAAGTGTGCTTGGCCCCAGCTGGGTTTTTGGCAGGATGAAGGAAACAGCCAAGGAACAAAAGTAGACGAATAACTTCAGCCGGGTTACCGCAAGCGATTTTTCTGGTAAGGGAGTAAGCAAAGGGGACTTCCTTATTACCATGATCTGGTTGCCTGAGTTCATGGATGTGGATCTCCTTTTTTTCTAGGAAAAACTTGTCTGTTCAGTGATATCTGTTCCCTTAACATTCCAGTACGTGACACTTAGCAGCAATGGGTTTGATCTATCAGGGCATAGTATGGAAGTTTAATCCAAAGCAATAACCACCCATTCTAGTTAACAGGGAGAGCACAATCCAGGCCAGAGTGATATCTTTTAAATGTTCTCCTAAAAGAAAGCAGCTGCAGCTGGACGGTAGTGGCACATGACTTTAATCCCAGCACACAGGAGGCAGAGACCGGATGATCTCTTAGATTCAAGGTCAGTGTGGTCTACAAAGCGTGTTCCAGGATGGGCAGAGCTATAACACAAAGAAGCCCTATATGGGAAAACAAACCAAACAAACAACTCTCCTCTCTCCAAAAGAAAGCAATGCTTTGAGAATTATTTCAGCCCTGCTAAGAACTGAACAGGGGTGATTTTATGTGGTAAATTATTTACAACGGTTTTCATATATTTCTTTCATAAACTCATTCAGTAGTCTCTGCATTTTCAATTTTAGGTCTCAGAATCTTCATTGTGCTCATTTCTCCTTCTGGACTTTTGTTTAAGTAACTGTGTTTCATTTGACGATGGTCTTATTGTCTCTGTGTGCTCAAATACAACTCTGTCTCAAAGCACAGGTAAAGTCCTATCTTCTTTGGGAGGCCAAACCTAACGCATCTCACTCCATATTGGACTAGTAAAATACATCCACTATCTATGTCCCTATGTCCCGGCTTCTTCCTTTTTAAGCAATTATTCTTGTTATTATTATTTGCAGTATTGGAAGAGTTAACACATTTGTGCCAGTAGGCAAGCACTATGCCACTCATAGGCTCTGTTTAATCCTTTTCGGCCCTTGATCTAGCCAGCCTTTGTAAGCAGTTTGTTGGAAAAGGTAGTAGGATGTAATTTACACCCTCCCCTGTTAACCAAATCAACAAAGAATAATGACAGTTCTTACCATCCAGATCCAGGAAACAATAAAAATGGCTCCTGCCCCAAGTTTAAATTATTGAGAGCTGGAGAGATGGCTTAGGGGTTAAGGGCATTAGCTGCTCTTCCAGAGGTCCTGAGTTCAATTCCCAGCAACCACATGGTGGCTCACAACCATCCTTAGTGAGATCAGGTCCCCTCTTTTAGCAGGTAGACTTGCAGGCAGAACATTGTATCTACAATAAAGAAATCTTTAAAAAAATATTATTCGAATTTTCCCTGAATTTTCCTTGGGGAAGGAGAAAGGAGTAGCCCAGGAAACATATGAAAGAACAGCTTAGACTCCTTCCTTTCAGAATTTTTTTTTTTTTTTTTTTTTTTTTTTTTTTACTTTAGGAAGCAAAATCAAGAAAGGAATTCCAGGGCATAGTAGGACCATCTTTGACTGTCCCAGAAACATCCTTGATGGGTGCCTTGTTGGATCAAACAGGCCTGGAACCACTAAGGTAATGAATGACCCTGAAGCCCTGAGTGAGAAACCGTCAAACGGAGAGAGGATGTCAGCAAAAGATGATGGTAGTGACGACCTAATCATTTGTCCCTAACCAAGATATTCCTAGATCTCTTCTGGGATTTTCCACAGCCAGACCAGAGTTTACAGCTGGTATTTATCTCAGTAGAGAAGCACTTGTTTGCAGGGTCCTTCACAATTTCCTGGATGCTGAAGGAAGTTGAGTAATCTAAAACAGACCTTTTCCATGTTTTCAAATGACCAAGTTGTCTCGGTGTTGAAGGTGGGCATTTATGACTGCACATTATTCCACAGGTATACACAGTTCTGTGTTTCTGAGTCCAGGGTGACTTACTCGAACTGCACACCCAGATCTCTGGAAATTTTGGATAGGCCATCAGCACATGCTGCAGGGTGTTTGTTCCTGACAGCTGCACAGACCATGTGCCTACTGGAATAGGTGCTAAATGTCGCTCTGCACATGACTTTTCTTCTTAGCGAGGTACTTAGCTAGGAGAGATCTGTGTGAATTAGGGCAGGCCTAATTTACTGACATCTGGCCAGGTACATTCATGCTTCCTCATGTAGCCAAGTCAGGTCTGCCTCTAGCTAAATGTGTCCCTGGGGGGAAACCTACCTTCTAAGGGAAGAGGAAGGTCACTTTCAAGATCTAGTGGTGAAAATGTAAAAGATCAAAATGAATCTAACAACAATCTTGAAAAAATTTAGAAGACCCACTGTTCGTGTGCTGTTAGCTACAGGTTGCATTAGTGTGGGAATGGCTGCATTTGAACAATAAAACATTCACTGTGCGACTAAATCCAGGGCTGGTTAATGATACTTACATATGTGCATGGACTTTTCTCCTCCATGTGAGATTGTCACCTTTCTACCATAACTCTTGCGGCAGACTCCCACAATATCATCCATTATTCTCGCAGTTTAGATGAATTAACTGTATCAAAAGATTACATGCTTCATTGAACCACCCAGAAACAAGGCCAACTTTAATGCCTCTGCTGCCAAACACCGTAAGACCACTAAGGATACCTACCGGATTTTATTGCCCAGGGGCTGGCACTCCTTTAGGCTTCGGATTTTGATGGTGTGAAGATGGAAGAAGGACTGCACAGCAGTTTGTTGTTGTTGTTGTTGTTATTTAGATACAGTCTCTCTATGTGGCCTCTGCTTAGTCTGAACTAAGTAGACCAGGCTGATCTCAACCTCACGGAGCTCTGCCTGCCTCTGCCACCCAAGTGCCACTGTGCCCTGCCTGCCCCACCACTCCTGAGTAAGAGGAAGAAATGCTTGGGCTGCAAGATTTTGTGAATCACTTGGACCAGAAGGAAACCCCAGAGAATTTGTTGTTGATAGGAATTGCTACCACAGTAAACAGTTGGTTACTGTGACAGGAATATCTCCAGTCCAGATGATAGCACATCTGGTACTAAATCCTAGCACTTTGGAAGTTGAGAGAAAATGATAGTAAATTTGAGGGCAGCTGGAACTACATAGGGACTGTCTCAATCCTCCTCCCCTAAAATAACTAATTAAAGTTAAAAAAGAAAATGGATGTTCCATAATAAACCTACTTCATGGTCAGTTCTTCTACAGGAGCCCTGACCAAGAGGCATGCTTCAAGCAGAGCTCTTCAGTGAGTAGTAGGGTAAGACTCAAGCACACCTTCCTCCAGGCACATCTACAAAGAGGAAGCCTCTGCCTCCGTGAACCTTTGGGCTGCTCACCATCCTTCCACCTAAGTGAGGGACAATGCCTGGGAAACTCAACCCACTCTCTTCATTCAAGATGTAAATTTCTATCCTGGATCATGAGAACTTTGCTTTGACTTTCCTCAAATCCAGAGATGCATAACACTTTCCAAGAGCATATTCTCAACAATAAACAAATGAGCGTACATAAAATCAAAATATAGGCAGGGGCAATGCCTTATGCCTATAGTCACTCCGGAGGCGAATGCAAAAGGCTTGCCTGCATTTGAAGGCAGCTTGGGCTACAGTATAAGCCCTTGTTCTATAGAACTAGTTCCAGGACAGGCTCCAAAACAATACAGAGAAACCCTGTTTCAAAAAACAAACAAAAGATTGGAAACACGTAGCAAGGAGGCCTACATAGGGCTCACTTTGAACCTTTCTGTCCTTCAGACTGCAGAAGTCTTCATCTCCCTCAATGCTGGAGAAATGAGCCATTTTGCCAAGGCTGGTCTGTGACAGAAACCCCAGTGTGTTGACCCCTTTGGGCTCTTAGTCTTTGGCAGCTTGCAAGGCCCTTTTCCCTTGTAATGATGGCTTTCAAGTTTCTTCTGTCCATGTTGGCCTCAGGAATGCTGCCAGTACCTGGCTGTCATTTTCTGTCCTCTTTCTGAGGCAGTGTGTTCCACTGGCAGATGTGCGCACACACAGGAGAAATGTAGGAAAGGAAAACTTCAGCTTCTTGTTTCTACAGAGAAAGGTATGTATTGTGTGAACTGTTTATATTATTGTCTTCTGTGGGGGCAACTCAACTTTCCTCATAAATTCAAGCCTAGCAGTCACTTTTCACAAATACTCAGGGTGTGTTGCCTCTAATGGAATGGAATTAACATGGGAGGGGGGAAGCTATGCTTTGAGGTTTTGCAATTACACTTTCATTAGCAGAAAAGCAATTAAGATGTGTGAAAAAGCATTCTTTTGTATGTGTGAACAGCTAATCAGGCTGTCTTTTTTTAAACATAAAAGGCTAATTACCATTTGTGCTAATAGTGATATGAATGTAAACTACAAAGTAGCCATAGTAAAATTTAATTCCAGTTTTTGTTGAAATTTAACCATTGAATCTTCAGCTGACTGGTGTGGGACCTTGTTAAGGATATGGAACACACATACTTGAGTATCATGGCTGCACAGGCTCAGTGGTTACACCCTCTCTGCATGCTCTAGGACATGTAGATCACACCCACAGTCCCAGCACAGGGCAAGCCTGGGTAAGAAAGCAAATTCTAGCTGATCACTCCTCCAATTAAAATATGCACTTACATTTTGACAAATATTTCATTTAAGTACAAAACAAAACAAAACACACACACACACACAGTATCCCTCCAGAAAAGTTGAGAGAAGTTCAATAAACACATCATCAAAGTGTTGACAGCCAGTATCTCTCAAGAGTGAAACTGCAGACAATAGATGGGGGTAGATTTAGCCTTCAGTTTCTACAGCCCCAGGCTTGTACTCACTTCCCCAAGTCTACTACCCTGGTATGAAGCACACTTGCTCTTTACCCTGGTCCTAAAACCCATGGGACTCTGAGCATTGGTGTCTCCTCCCATTCACGGCACGTGCTGTATGAGGTTCTCAGCCCCAGTGCCCTTGTTAAGCACTGTAAGATGTTCAGGTGCAGACCCAAGCGGGTGTGGCCCAGAGTCAGGAAATCAAGGTCATCTCAGTTACAGGAAGAGTTCCAAGTCAGCCTGGGCTAAATGAGACTTACTCCCAAACCCCATTCCCCAAAACAAACAAACAAATAAACAAGCACAGTGCCTTTTGGACAAATACTTGGGGTTATGGTAATGAGGCAGAGCAGGGCAGAGCTACAGAAACCCCAGGGTTGGTGCCAGACACAAGAAAGATCTATGTATCACAAGACTGGAAGAGTTGTAGCCCCGACCCTTCAGCTTCCAGGAAGTGGGGTGAGATGTGGCAGAAAGCCCTATAAAAATGGCTTAGAGGTCAAGAGTACTGGCTGCTCTTCCAGAGGACCCGGATTTTATTCTCAGCACCCACATAGCTGCTCACAAACACCTGCAACTTCAGTTCCCGAAGATTCAATGCCCTCTCCTGGCCTTGGAGGGTGGGTACGAGGCACACATACAGACATACATGCAGGCAAAACACACATCTACATACACGTACACACAAAAAGTTTAAAAGCCTGAGGAGGACCATCAAGCAAGTTTTGAGACCCTTCTGGGCCAGGGAACTCGGATGTGCTGGGTGGTTATGCCTAAAGAGGAAGTGGATACTGTGTCTTCCGTCTTGCCCCTCCCCCACCTATCCCACTTCGTCTCTCTGGCTAGCTGCTTACCTATAACGTTTATAGTAAGCCAGGAAATTGAAATGGCTGGCTCCCTGAGATATGTAAACAATACTAACAAATTATTGACTGTAAATCCCAGGCTGTGAGAACTTTGACTTGTTACAACCTCAAACTTAAGACCTTCGCCTGAGGGATGTGAACTAGTTTCAGGAAGACTGCACCAGTGACCAGGAAGACTGGTCACTCAGTTGGTAAGTGCTAGGGAACTGATCCATGTGTGAGAGAAGCCCACATTGAGAGTGGGGAGATGAAGTTTATTTCCCCCTTTGACACCTGTCAAAGGACTAATTACAACAAGTTAATGACCTAATGGATTGTCTTGTCCGCCTTATGACAATGCAACACTTGAGTCCATAAAGTAGAATAGGTTGCTGAGTTGAGCTCGGCACAGCAGGTTGATTGTAGGAACAGCGAAGAGCTAAGAGAACCAAAAGCCAAAGAAGAAAGAGCAGGCTGGGCAAGGGTGTACATGTTACAATCCTAGCACCCAGGACACAGACTCCTTATGGGCAAAACCCTGTCCAAAAGTGGGGGAAAAAGGCAAAAAAGCAATTGGGTCATTTGAAGTCACTTTCCCTAATTGCTTCAAATCACTTCATTTGTGCAAGAATTAGCTTAATTATCAAGGCAACTGGAAATTACCTAGCTAAGAAATTTCTGTTTTCTTTCTACGTCTGATTTCTCAGAAGGTCAGATAAATGGATTCTTTGCAGTTTGGTGACACCGCACTTCAGTGTGAGTGACTCCATCCTATTTCAGCCTGTTCTGTTGGTACACAGTAGAAGAGCTGAACCCCAAGCACAACCCTCTTGTGATTTCTAAAAGCACTGTGACAGTAAACAGAACATCAAATGCCAGTATTGCCAGAGGACAGATCATGCTGGAAGGTAGGCTGGAGGTCTTCGCTTCCATCTGAGGCAAGTTGTGGGAAATCCTGCTACAGTATTTGGTTCTGCAGGAAACAAAAAAAAAAAAAAAAAAAAAAAAAAAAAAACAAACGAAGGGTCTTTGTGATACCTTTGCAAGTCTTACAAAAAAAAAAAAAAAAAAGAAAAAAGGAAGGAAGCAAGAAATGAAGGAAAAAAAGAGTAGAGTGTAGAGGTGTAGAGAGAGAAAATGAAAGAAAGGGGCAGGAAATGCATCAGGTACTTGCACTCTCCAGCTTCTCCCTGACTCTTGGCCGGGGCGTCCTTCCCAAAGTTGACCCAACAGACTCAGCAGCATGAAAATCACATCTTAATCCTACCTCTGCCCAGCTGGCCAGAAATCTGGCATATTAATGAAGGGAAGGCTTTGTGGCAAGCCCAGTTCTGTGGTTGGGACACTGCCCTGGCACCTTTCCCGCTGACATGTGCCACTCCTGGAGTGCTGGGTCACTCCACCCTCTAACTAACTCCTGGCTGAACTGGGGGCATCCTGGCTCCTGCAAAGGAGAGGCTTCAGTCCTGGTTTTCACACTTGAACTTTTGGTTCAGAGTGAAAGCCAAAAAATGCAACCTATCTGAAGCAACAGCCAGGATGTCAATGCTGCCAGGCAGCTTCTGGCTCGATAGACCACTGCCTCCTACTCCTGGATCCAGAAGATACACCAAAGACTGAACTTCTACAATGTAGACCTTGCTAACATGTCACTCATCCCAATAGATTTCTTCTTTTGCCTAAATTTGTACTCGGTAATGACTTTTATACTTTGCAAAATACATTATCATTTAGACTAGTCTGCTATAGGTGAAATAGAAGAAATACATGTAATATTCACTTAAAAATAGTGGCCTTGGAAACTAGAGGAGATTTAGAGGAGGTGGAGTTTTATTTTTAGTTCTGGATCTACTCTAACAAGCTTAAATCTTCACGGAAATTCTATTGACATGAAATTCATTGTATCATTACCACAATTCTAGTATCATCATGTTCTTTTTCTGCATAGAATTGCCAAGTGCATTGGCTTTAAAATGATGTGAATGATTCTTAATCTATGCAGAATGGGTTGTGACTTAAAGTAAATAAACATGTTTATGGTTCCCATTAACACTATGTAGTACAGGAAAACACATAGTAAATCTAAGGACATTGACAAAACACATAGTGAAAGTATGTAGATTATCTCAGAGGCTTGCTTCAGGAACTGACAATAAAACCCTAAATTTGCATTTTTATTTCCATATAATCTCATATTGTCACTTTACATTTAAAAACATGCTGATGAGTCTCAGTTCCTAGAGCCCTTGCCTAGCATGCACAAAGACCTGGTGTTGACCTATAATCCTAACAGTTGGAAGGTAAAAGTTGGAGGGTCAGAAATTCAAAATCACCTCAACTACATATTGGGGTCTCTCAAGTAAAGTAGCTTGATGACTGGAGTTGGGTCCTTTGAATCCATGTGTAGAAGTAGGAGTGGAAGCCTATTGCTTGTAATTTGGTTAGTTAGACTAGCTCTGGGCTCAAGTGGGAGACTCTCTCTCCATGTATAAGGTGAAGGGTGACCAAGGAAGTGGCAGGCACCTCTGACCTCCACAGGCACATGGACACATACATATACACCCCCATGTACACATACAAAACAACGGTAAACAGAGTCAGTACTGCCTGAGCAAGCACTGAATTTGCTCACCCCAACCCATAGTGGAAAGAGTGCCAAGTGCCAAAAGTCATCCTCTGATGTTCATGAGTGCACCCACACTTATGCACATACCACACATACACATAAGAGGTAGGAAAAAATAGAAAGAAATGAATACATACCTCTTAGTCTCATGTTTTAAATAATGAGGATGGACTTCCCTGTGATGCACAGGCCCTGGATGCAGTCTCCAGCAGTCACAAGCAAGCTCCCAAACAACTGTTCTCACTGACAGAATGGCACATGCTTGTCTGTAGTCCCACTACTCAGGCAGAGGAAGGATGAGGAGTTCAAATCCTTATCCCCCAAAGTAGCGATAAAGTGATATTAAAAACTCAGGAACCAAAGAAAAATTAGCCCTCCTTAGTGGTTTGAAAGCAAATGGCCCCCAGAGGGAGTGGCACTGTTAGGAGGTGTGGCCTTGTTGGAAGAAGTGTATCACTGTAGGTGTGGGCTTTCAGGTCTTATGCTCAAGCTATGCCCAGTAACACAGTTCACTTCCTGTTGCCTAATGATCAAGATGTATTAACTCTCAGCTCCTTCTCCAGCACCATGTCTGCCTGCATGCTGCGCTGTCCCTCCATGATAATAATGGACTAAACCTCTGAAACTGTAAAAATATTTTTCCTTACAAGAGTTGCTGTTGTTGTGGTGTTTCTTCACAGCAATAGAAACCCTAACTGAGACACCCTCTAAAGTTTATCAAATAAATGCAACAAACACAAATTCTATTTCTTTAGCAGGGTCTCACTCTGAAGCCCAGGCTGGCCTAAAAGTCCGACCCTCCTGCCTCTGCCTCCCAAGTGATGGGATGATAAATGTTTATCACCAAACATGGCACCCAAAGAAACAAAGTCCAATCACCTGATGCCAAGCCAAGCATGCAGTTTGTTGAAATGACTCGCCTCTAAAGCTGGTGTTCCCAGGCAGGTATGTTTTATTATTCAAATCTTTAAGCATTAGAAACTTAAAAAACAAAAATAAACCAGGGAGCTAGATAGATGGCTCTTAGTAAGAACATGTATTACTCTTCCGCAGAACTCAAGTTTCAGTCCCAGCAGCTATACAGGGAGCTCACACCCACCTGGAACTCCCACTGCAGAAAATCTGACCCCTCTGGTCTCTGAGAAAACCTGCAGTGTATGGAATATTCTCCAATACACACATAGGTAGGTACATACAAATGATTAAAATAAAATCTTTAAAAATAACTTCTTTTACATCTGTATAGTTGGCATGTACATATCAAAATGTGTTTGAGATCAGAGGACAATTGGCAGGGGACAGTCCTCTCCTTGCACCATGTAGGGTCTAGTGAGTGTAAACTGATCATCAGGCTTGAAGGGCAAGCCCCTTCACCCGCTGAGCCAAGTTGCTGACCCTATTCTCAGTGCCATTTCAGATCTTTGTCTTCTTCTTCTTTAACTTGCCTGGTATAGATGGAACGTCAGCCCTATTCTGTCTGAGTAGAGGTGGAAACAGACATCTGTAAACAAGGAGCGGAATAACATAACATAAGCACCAGCGGAGATGTTCACAGGTGGCTGGTAGGTAACAAAGGCATGGGAATCTGTTTGGTTTGGGGTTGTTTTCTGTTTTTCTTACTGGTAATTATATTGAGCATTTCACAACAGAAGTGCACAAGTTTAAGTTATGGTTGGACTGTAAGGGGTGAGTGAGTTTGCTTTTTCAGCTCTCCAATCTGTGCAGCTCATACTTCAATTCTGGAACGTTCTTGCTTTCGGGCGGGGCCATGCCCCTATGTGCACTGACCACATACATGACGAACACTGCCGAGTGAGGACATCTGAACTTCCCTTCCCTTGTTCCTTATTTGACTGGGGAGAAAACAGAAAGTTTTCTTATTAGATTAGACATCCTTTGTGCTTAAGCGTTTGGATGAAGCCAGCCAGTAAACCTGTCAGAGAAAAATTTGCATTTCTCAAGACTGATCCTCAGTTCTAGCCAACTTCTCATCAAGGGAAATGAACACCAATGTAAACTCACATTTAAACCCTGCCTCTCAGTTCCTAGGACTTTAAGCTTCACTTCGTGTGCTTGTTGACACATGAGTCTTCCTTTTTGGATGTCCAAGCAGACTGAAAAACAAATTGCAAAACCTCCCTAACACTAAGAAATATTGCATCACTCCACCCTGCCTCAACACTTCCCTCCCACTGTTGGCCTAGAAGATTTCCTCACATCTGAGTGCATCACTCAGTGGGAACCAGCATTAAAAGGACTGCCTCCCAACGATCATCTAGGGGCTGGAGCCACTGGCTCTCAGTATGTTGTTCCACTCCACCCTAAACAGCATGGAGAGGCAGGACTGACAACTTCCGCTGTCATGAAAACCATGTGTCTTATTTCACTTTCTACTATGTCAGGAAGCAGCAGGGAAAACAGCATTGTAAAAAGGTTACTGCAAAAGCCAGGAGGTGGTGGGGAAAGCCTTTAGCACCGGGAGGCAGGTGGGTCTCCGAGTTTTCCGAGTTTGAGGCTATAGAGTGAGTCAGGACAGGCAGGGCTACACGGAGAAACCCTGTCTCCAGAGGAAAACAGTCACAAGGCTATCCCCTTCAGCAGCTTTTAAAAGACTGAGCCTGCAAGTACCGTGGTGGACACTCAGAGCCTTGGTACCACGGTACTTGCAGGGCCTATGGGCACATCTTCCCTCTTGCTCCTGTTTAATCGTATGGAACAGTTATCACTGCATACTGTTTGGAGCATAATAATGAGGGTAAATGTCTGCACAAATTCAGTACAGATACATTTCATGATGTCTTGATTTGGTTGCCTTTGGAAGAAGAGTCCATGGTGTAGAGGGTGGATCATTTGTGCCTTTCAGACAGTGTACTCTTTCCAGAACGCTTGTTGACAGCAAAAAGCTTCAAAGCTCTTTGTTGCTGAAGGGTGAGAAGACTGGCAGCCATTGTTTGTCATGGGTGACTGAAATGTGTGGTGCTGAAGCAGGCCTTTATCTCCAGCTTGCTTCTCTTTATCCATCTGGAAAGAAGAAAAACAATACTCATTGGTCTGGTATGGAAGCGATTGCCAAGAACCTTGTGATCCACACAGGGAAGGTGACACCAGTTGCTACATCTTACAGATGTTTCCCTGTGACTAATAGGTGCTCAGTTCTTTTGGAGATACTGACAAAGAAAAAACAAAAGCAGGAATAGATTTGTAGGTTTTAATAATATGTACACATTTCTTCAATATGTTAGCAAACATTCTTTAGCCTGAAGTTTCAAGCCACAGGTTTCTTTAACCCAGTGTTTCTTGACCAGGGTGTGTCACACTCCTCTGTGGAATCTACAGTTGTGCTGGCTTCCTCTTATTTTCTATGGTATAGAACAAGCCATTTTGTCCAAGTCTTTTCTTTTTCCTTTTTTTTAAATAATAATAATAATAAAAAAACAAGGTACAAGGTAAGTAAGGTAAGTAGAAGGAGGAACAAGAGAAAGGGGAAGTAGAGGAAGAGGAGGGAGGGATTCAGAAGTGGAGGGGAGGGAGAAGAGTGGGGGAAAAGGGGGATATATTGAGGGCCAGCCAGCATTCACAGCATCAGAAATGAAGTCTTCATGTAGTATCATCTTCTGAAATGCTATTAGGCCTTTCAGTTATTAAAGACATGCCTCAAGGTAACATTGGTATAGGCACTCCCAAGGTTTTCTGGGACGTTTTGTAGTCGATAAATGTTCCCCATTCCATTTCCTATCTAATCTATAAGGCACCTTCAGATTAGTCTTGTTGGAAATAAATTCAAGCCCTTGTATGTTATCAAAGAACCATCACTATTGGTCTGTATCATATTAGAGCATGTATCCTTTGGTATGGTTCTGAATTAAAAAAAAAAAAAAAAAAAAAAAAAACCAAGAAAAATGTTGTGTTCCTTTCTGCCCTTTTCCTGGATGTGAACTCCTGGAGATGGAAGCCAATATGGAAAAGGAAGTCAACGGACTTGTTTCTTCAAAAATACCAACAAATTGTCTTTGTCATCAGTATGCTGGACTGGTGGCTGCTGAACTCTTCACTCCCAGAGGTTCTGATTTGAGAGGACTGGGATAGAAATAAGCATTTGTGTTCTGCTTTATTTTGTTGGGCAGGGACTCCAGACATAGCCCAGGCTGTCCTGGAACTCAGTACATAGGAGAAATTGCCTTGAACTGATCCAGGATTCCCGTGTCTCAGCCTCATAAGCACTAGGCTTGTAGGCACAAGGCACCATGCCTGACCGAATTCTGCTTTTCTAACAAGTAGAAACTTGGGCAGTAGCATTTGAAGAAAAATCCTTCATGATTTCCACTTTAAAATCTGTTCCTTCAGACAGAGGGGGAGAGCAAAAAAAGAATTGTCTTTGTAGAGAGAACCATTATGGGATTATCGAGAAACCTGGCACTAGGGAAATTCCCAGGAATTCGCAAGCGTGATCCCAGATAAAACTTAAAGCAATAGTGCAGAGGGTGCCTGTACTGGTCTTTCCCTGTAATCAGATTGATGACTACCTTAATTATCATCGTAGAACCTTCATCCAGTAACTGATGGAAGCAGATGCAGAGGTCCATGGCTAAGCACTGGGCCAAACTCTTGGAATCCAGATGAAGAGAGGAAGGAGTGATAAAACAAGCAAAGAGATCAAGACCATGATAGGGAAACTCCCAGGAACAGCTGATCCAAGCTCACTGATTCTGGACTGACTGCTGGGGAACCTGCATAGGACTGAACTAGGCCCTCTGAATGCAGGTGACAGTGGGTGACTTGGGCAGTTTGTAGGGCCACTGCCAGTAGGACCAGGAGCTATCCCTAGAGCATGAACTGGCTTTTTGGAACCCATTTCCTATGGAGAGATACCTTGCTCAGCCTGGCGGGGGGGCCTTGGTCCCCTTGGAACAAACTTTGTTGACTCCTCATGGCAGCCTTACCCTTGATGAGGAGTAAAGGGGAGTGGGTAGGGGAAGGTGGGGCGAGCAGGAGGGAAGGAGAGAGGGATAACTGGGATTAGTATGTAAAAATAATAATAAAATAAAATAATAAAAAGAAATCTGCTTCTTCAGCAGGAGAGGAGCAGTAAAAGTTGATAAAATGACATTTCTTTTTGATAGGGCTGGAGAGACAACTCAGTAAAGTAAGTGTTGTACAAGAATGAGGTGCTAAGTTTGAAGTACAACATCTACATAAAAGGCTGTACTTTTGCCCAGAGCTGGGAGGCAGAGACAGGGGCATCCCTTGCCTAGCCTGACCATGGAGCCCCAGAGATCCCAACTGAGAAAACGAGATAGATGGTTCCAGAGGAGCAATGTCTGAGGTTGACCTCTGACCTTCACATATACACACACATGTATGCATATCCATGAATATACACACACACATGCATACGCACATGCACGCATGCATGCACGCTCATTCATACAGGCTTTTGCACCTAATGCTCCAAATATCAACTAGTATCAGAAAAGTTACTAGGCCCACATAACAAACATTCGGTGATGAGTAATTAGGTCAGTCTATTCAGACGTTCTCCCTTCTTTACCAAGAGCACAAATAACCTTAAATGCCAGTTAGTGTCTGACTGAATGTGCCTTCCCCCAAGCAGGGTAAGAGAAACCACACAAGGTGAGTAGCACTGTTAATGAGGGGGACTTGGTTGTCACTGTCTTGGGATGTAGGGAATTATGGAAAACAGAATGGGTTAACCTTTAGGAAGCAAAGTAACAAACATTCAGAAGGTGAGAGTCCTTAGCTGAAGAAACAGATCTCAGATGATGCAAACCTCCCAAAGTCTCACTGCAGAGCCGGGCTTCATGCAACCTTGGTGGTCAAGTTACTAGCTATGGATGTCTGTTTATTTGACTGTCAAGCAAAACCCTTTCCTTCAGGGCACTGCTACCCTCTGCACTAAACTTATGATTCTCTTCAGATTGCCAAAAAATATTTACTTTCTTTTTTATTCTCTAGTTCAATACAAAATCATTGTTTCTTTAATAAATGTGATTGCTTTTTCCCAAACATTAAAATTTTCAAAGTGTTGATGAAAGGAAAATAGAGAGTAGGACTTAGTAGCTTGTGCCTATAACCCTGACATCTAGGAAGATAACACAGGAGGAGGATTGCTGTGAGTTTGAGGCCAGCCTATGTGATGTAGTGACTAGCCTGGACTTGAGAGTGTGACCCTGACTCAAAAAGAAAAAGTGAGCAAAACAGATGCTGGTTGTCTGAAGGGGGGTGTCCTTCTGTATATAAGTTTCTCTTATTGGTTGATGAATAAAACACTGATTGGCCAATAGCCAGGCAGGAAGCATACCTGGGGCTACCAGAAAAGGAGAATGTTGGGGATAGAAAGGCAGAGAGAGGCAGAGAGAGATGCCATGCTCCCAAAAGAGTAACATGCCAGATTATAGGTAAGCCATAGCCTCATGGCAATACATAGATTAATAGAAATGGGTTAATCATTAATACAGAGCTAGCCAATAAGAAGCCTGAGCCATCGGCCAAACATTATATACTCAATGTAAGTCTTCGTGTGTTTATTTGGGGCAAAGCGGCTGTGGACCAGGAGGGACAGAAACCTCCATCTTCAGTTGTCTTCAATGAATAGTTTCAAGATGGTGTTTTTGATAGGGTCTAGCACACAGAGAACAATGTATGAATGTCATCTAGGGATGTAAAGAATGGTTCCACTTGAAAGTTTAAAACTCCACAATTTTGAGGGTAAATGTTAGAAGGAATAGAAACATGCAAATCAGTAGATACACCTGGGACTCAGGTATTGCTCATGCTTGGGTGTGCACATATGTATCTGAGTATGTACTTGTGTGTGTGTGTATCTCTGTATGCGTATTTGGGTATCTCTCTCTCTCTTTCTCTCTCTCTCTGTGTATCTGTATATCTGTGTATCCGTATCTGTCTCTATGGCTGTTTATATCTATATGTATCTATGGATCTTTGGTAGTGTGTCTGTATATACCTGTGTCTCTGTGTGCATCTGTGTGTATCTCTGTTGTCTTTCTGTATCTGTATGTATATGTATGGTTCTCTGTGTATGTTTTCTGTCTTTTTGTGTGTGTTTCTCTGTGTGGATATCTGTGTGTGTGTGTGTGTGTGTGTGTGTGTGTGTGTGTATCTGTGTGTGCATGTGTCTGTCTGTGTATGTGTGTGTGTGTGTATACCTCTGTGTGTCTGTGTGTTTTCATGTGTGTTTTTCTCTCTGTATGTGTATCTGTGTGTGTGTGTTTGTGTGTGTGTGTGTGTATGTGTGTGCATGTGTTTGTGTGTATACCTCTGTGTGTCTGTGTGTTTTCATGTGTGTTTTTCTCTCTGTATGTGTATCTCTCTCTGTGTGTGTGTGTGTGTGTTTATGTGTGCATGCGTATGTATATATGAATTTGAATGTGTTGGTGGTGATTTGTCTCGTTGTCTCATTCTTGGCACCCAGTCAGTATTCAGGAAAACCAGATTGAAAGTTTGGAATCTGTGCCGGCATGGATTGAAACTGGCCTCCAGTCACTAAGGAAAAATCAAAACAAAACACACAAGAATTTAGAGAGGACATTTTTCCTGCCAAAGAGTAATTTTTCCTTGATGTTATTTCTTATCTGAGCCAATATTCCAATGGAAAAAATAGGCTGGTCAAGAGTTCAATATAATTCTCTGTGACATCCAACCAAAAGTAACATAATAAAGCATTTTGGGGCTGGAGATATAGTTTAGTAGGTAGAGTGCGTGTCCAGCAGGGACAAAACTCTAGGTTTCATCTTGGGTACCATTTTTAAACCAGCTGTGTCGCCACATACATGTAAACCAGGTGTGCTGCCCCATGTATGTAAACCAGGTTTTCTGACACATGCATGAAAACAAGGTGTGCCGAGACATGCATGTAATCTTAGTGGCTAACTTCAGCTATATAGTGAGTTTAAGGCTAGCCTGAGCTATATGAAACCTTCTTTAAAAAATTGATGACAGAAATTTATATTCTTTCTGGATGATATATGTGTGACTATTTCATAAAAACTGTCTAAAACAAAAGCATAGAAAATAGAATAATCTAATGGTTTCTTGTTATTTGGAGAGGTTCATTAATAAAATAGTTATTAATACTTAATATAGGTCAGGGGTTATATACTAGATACAGATACTTGGGGTGATTCATGAAACAAAATGGCACATGCAGATGAAAGTTTCAGTGTGCTAAGGCTTCTAACATTATTGCAAACCAATTTATCTTTCTGTGTTCTTGCCAAGAATACTTAATAAACAGTGCTTAGAATGCCCGGATTTTGAAAGCACAATTTAAGTGTGGTCTTTGTTTGCTGTTGGGTTAGATGATATGACTGGCAGGTGAGGAGAAGAGTGTGTCAGTATTAAAATGGCCTGAGAAGACAGAGGGTTAGGTCCTCTCCTTCACGTCAGATGTGTGAACAGCAGCCTTGGGGCAAAGAAAGACTGATCTGATGCAGGTCACATATACTTTTGACAAGCTGACTGTTATATTTCACATTTGGAGAAATATTACTCCATATATTTAATCGTTTATCACTTTGTATGGAACTTAGTATCCTTTTGATGGGGCATTTCAGCTTATGATAATTTTATGAATTTTCCAAAGAAACGCATGAGTTTACACAGGGTAAGACAGTGTAGTCTCAGAATCCCATCATTAAGCGTAAGGTTATCAGTCAGACCTTGAGGAAATGGCTGGCCATATCACGTACAACCCAAGTCAGAGGTGAAGATGGGAAGCAGCAATGATAATAAAAGTAGGCAGAGAAGAGGTGGGTGTCCAATATTGTCCTGGATGCTGTTTACTGAAATCTCAGAGTGGCTGGCTGACATGGGCACATTATTCACTATCTCATAGGTTTGTAGTTCATTTACTCCTTGGAGGAGCAAGGAAGGACAGAAGAGTGGTTGGTCCTCTGCCATCAGGGATTCTGGTACATTCTGAGGGGCAGGCCTTTTTTACCTTCAGAAGTGATTCCCAGGATTTGTGGTGTTGATATACATGCAGAACTGCCTTTCTGGAACTTTTGTGCTTGAGAGACCATGTACTTGCTGAGGCACTGTGGAATCCCCATAACCCACCTAAGATACAACAATGAAAACCTTCTTTAGTCTATTTGGAGCTGACATTATGGAATCCAACATCTGTACACTATGTGGTCCTGTACACCACTCCATCTCCTCCCCTAATCAGCAGAGTACATGGCAACTCCTGAGCACTTTCTCAAAGCACAGAGACAAATGAGAACAAATCCGGTGTTACTTCACTGATTAGAGGCTTCCCGTAAAGCCTCACAGACCTACTGCCACCCTACAGCCTGCCCAAGCTGCCAGCAGGAAAAGCCAAGCCATTGTACATTCAGATCTCTAGAGAGTGGTCAACCAGAATACACACCTTGCAAAAAGTTAGGGATATTCAGGTTGAGTAATGATTCAGAGGTTTGCAAATAACACATGCTCGTTTTTATGTTGTTAAAGACTCCTTGCTAGGAAACGAAACACTTGTAATTCAATATGCAATGTTCTCAAGAGTCCCAGGCCAAACCACCTCAAGCTGTGAACGCCTTGGCTCTGGAGAGCTAGGCAAGGGTCAGGGCAGGGCAGGCTCTGGCCTGGTGCCTCCAGAATAAACCAAACAGCCACAGGAAGTGGTTTCTGTGATTCAGTAGGTGGCACACTTCCTTTTGAGTCAGAACTGAATCACAGCTGTGAGGGGTGAGAAGGATCTTTTCCTTGTTTCCTAGTCCCAAATGTAAAGTTACCATACTCTGTCAAATGTTGGGTCCTGTTTAGTTTAGCATATTAAAACTAAGGGGGGGGGGCAACCAGCAGACTGAACTGAACCCTGGTGAAATTTCATCACAGGGTCACCTTCTCAGAGGTGTGAAGGAAAGTTACCGTAAGGTGTCACTAGGGTCATAAAGGGCCCTGGTTCTCCCAGCCCCTATCTGACCCACTTCTAGGGGGACCGTTAGATCACACACTTACATAAACCATGTTACCTAAAATGTCCCAGCTCGGCTTTTCACTCACGGAACCTGGCTTACCCCCTTGTCTGCTGGACAGCCGTCCTCGCTCAGTACTGTCCCAAGCGTGGCCTTCTGTCAGCTCCGGCCGACACGATCGTGTTCTGAATGTACTGAATGCTGTTGGCAATGTTGTAAATTGTTCTGAGGCCCAAGGAAAAACCCCACAGATATCAACAAGTCATAAAGCAGGCACAGTTCTCCACATCTTTTTCCAAGTGCATGTCTTATTGTTTAACATCAAAAGTTCTGGGACTGTACATATATTCAACTACATTTCTATCTGATGACCTTTACTTTAGTATTTCTTTGTTGCTTCTTTCCAAGCCAGCTGATTTAGAGTGGTAGCATGTTTCTGAACATGATTTCACAGGCCCAGGCTAAATGCCCTGTGTTTGTCTTACTCCTAGAAAACTGATAAACAGGCTGGAATCAGAAATCTTATTACAGTGCTAATATCTCATGGCTCCTGCTGTGAGCCAGGCCAAAAGTTAAAAGGACACATTGGTTTGTGTTCAGATTAAAAATAAACAAGAATCAGTGACTGTTTATGTAGTTCAATGCTTAGTATATTTATATGCAGGGTCTTGGCTTCTATCGTCAGTAGTGCAAAGTGTGTGGTGTGTGTGTGTATGTGTGTGTGTGTGTGTGTGTGTGTGTAGGGATTTGTGGAGTTGTGAAACCTTACATAAGTCAGTTTCTCCGAGCCTTCATTTCTTTAGTCTATAAAACAGGTTTCTATCACAAGGATGGTATTGCTGTGAGAATGAATACTTTTACCTGATGTCTGGAACAGCTCCTTGCTTATGCTCAGTGTTTGAGATCAGTTTGTGCTCATTCTCTTTATTTACAGCATCTTTTCACTGGAAGATAGGAACAGCATTTGGACACACAACATGGGCATGCAGAGTCTCCTCTTGCCCAATGACATCATTTACATCCAGCTCCTGTAGCAATCCCATCCACAACACCTGTGGCCCATGTGACATCAAGTGGCATGTTGGACTCCTCAACAGACTGGTGGGGAAGCAAGCCAGGCAGTCTTCAAAGCAAAAGCCAGCTGTCTGGGCTGGACAGCATGGCTTATGAATGGCAAGCGAACGCGAAAGGAGTCCTCATCTGACACATGGGAGGGAGTGCCAGAAAGATCAGCATCGGGCAGGGCCAGCAGCAGTAACACTCACAGTGGACAGACTGGCAATGAGTGCCCAGGTCAAACCAGGTAAAGGCTGGCAGACAAGTAGAAATGCACATCTCCACTTGATATGAAAAGCCCCTCAAAAACTCTCATCTCCTGTATTCCTCTGATGCCTCCTGAATCTGCACTTCTCCAAGAGGGCATTCATTCAGAGAGAGCAATGTGAGCAGTAGGGCTCCTCCCTTCCCCTCCTCCAGGATGCAGGTCCAGAGCATTGTTGACATTATTTTGTGCTCACCTGTCTCAGAACCAGAACATCGTGTACTGTGGTTGGTTGACTGTACTCTTCACTAGACTGTGAGCTCCTAAGCACAAGGAATCGCTCCCAAATGTTCAAGTTACAAACAAGTGCCAGCATGCCTGGCAAGGTCTCTGTCTCATTCGTCTTCTAACTAGCTCTGGTCTGTACCTCTGTGCATCTCCCACAGTGGGTGCTCAAACAATGTTTGCTGATGTTAGAGACGTTTAAAAAAAAAAAAGTCAGAAAAGAACATCGTTGCCATGAGAAAATTTGGGAGAGGAATTGGAACCTCAGGTGCTAAAGTCCTTGAGTATTAGCTGGACAGACTCCCTCCAAGAAAAAAATAAAAGAGCCCAAAGTCTGAAGCCACTGGGACAATATGGAGCAAAAAGGATGGAAACAGAGCAGCACTGGCACAGGCTATCCAAGCTGATAGTGTTGGCAAGGGCTATCTGAGCTGATGTCTGTCATTGTTTAAGTGGAGTGTGGAGTGTGTGTCTCCTGGAAGCTCACAAAGCAGAGTGACTCAGCAATCAGAAGATGGGACATTCTGCACAGCTACCCTGTGTAAGTGATGAATCACATTGCCCCGGGTGTCTGCAGATCAGAGTGGTAGTCTCTGATACAACACACACTGCTTTCTTGTCAGGCTGTCACTGGGGGTGCCAAGTCACGCTTTACTGATCTAGGAACAGACAGAATTTGCTTGACAGGCATGACCACATCCTGCAAGCGTGGGGACTCGTTTTGAGATTAGTTCTATCAAAATGTCCTATTTGTGAAAGTGAAACTTAAGTATCTAGACTATAAACTGTGAGTCCTGCAGTGTGACTGTCTTCATAGCATGAGCCACCCTCGCTTGTTTTCCTTGTGATAATGGCTTGCTGCCACTTATTTGGGAGCTCTTTGTCCCAGGCAGATAGACTGCAGCAAGACAAAGCTTTAAGAACCAGGCCTGGTAGGAAATCCCATCTACTAGTTATTTCCTGGGAATTGCAGAAGTTTAGGGCCACTAAAGAGAATAATCTCTAGACTTGTGGGACAAATGCTAATCATCATTCATGTAGGGACCGCAGGAGAGCTCACACAAAAGATCAGAACCTTTTCTACAAGATGTGGATGTGGGGACTGGATGGGAGAAACAGACTAAATGAAGCTTCATCATAGCTCTAAATGGCAAAGTGCTTTAACAGGCCTACAGGCTAGTCTATGTTTCACATTCTATTTTTTATTTATTTTATTTATTTATTTATTTATTTATTTTGACATGCAGCTGAGATTAAGGAAGTGACTCACTCGTACTGTCTCCCACAGTCGTGTTTGCCACCACCAATACAATACTCATCAGTAAGTCTCAGGACATCAAGGACCCAGAGTTTCTGTAGGATGTTTGTGTGTACAGCACTGAATATCCTTTGATGTTTGCTTCACTTTACTAATCTCTCTCTCTCTCTCTCTCTCTCTCTCTCTCTCTGTGTGTGTGTGTGTGTGTGTGTGTGTGTGTGTGTGTGTACTTATGTACACATGGGGTTTTGCTCTAGGAGGGTGTGAAGGCTAGGGGTCAATATAGGGTATCTGGTTTTGCTCCCCACCTTATTTTTTGAGACTTCTTTTTTAAAAAATTTTTTTATGTAATGTTTTTCTTATTTTACATATCTATTCCAGTTCCCTCTCCCTCCCATCCTCCCATGCCCCCCACAGAATCCCATCCCCCATCCACTCCCCAGGGAGGGTGTCCATTAGGGATCATCAAAGTCTTTCAGATTATTTGGGGTAGGGCCTAGGCCTTCCCCCATGACTCTAGCCCATTCATGGGGAATGGGCTCCTGAAGTCCATTCCTGCACTAGGGATACATCCTGGTTCCATTGTCAGAGGTAACTTACACTTCCCACTCCTCCTAACTGAGACCCATGTTCAGAGTGTCTGGGTCAGTCTTATGCTGGTTTCCCACCTATCAGTCTGGGGTCCATGAATTCCCCCTTGTTCCAGTCAGCTGTTTCTGTGGGTTTCTCTAGCCTGGTCTTGACCCCTTTGCTCATCACTTCTCCCTCTCTGCAACTGGATTCCAGGAGTTCTGCTCAGTGTTTAGCTGTTGGTGTCTGCTTCTGCTTCTATCAGCTACTGGATGAAGGCTCTAGGATGGCATATAAGGTAGTCATCAACCTCATTATCAGGGAAGGGCATTTAAGGTAGCCTCTCCACTATTGCTTAGATTGTTAGCTGGGGTCATCCTTGTAGGACTCTGGACATTTCCCTAGTGCCAGATTTCTCTTCAAACCTATAATGGCTCCCTCTATTATGGTATCTCTTTTGTTGTTGTTGTTGTTCTTTTCTATTATCCCCCTGACTCAATTTTCCTGCTCCCTCATGTTATTCTATCCCCTCCTCTTCTCCCCCTCTCTTTCTCCTAACTCCTTCTCCCCACCTGCCTGCTCCCAATTTGCTCAGGAGATCTTGTTCCTTTCCCTTTCTGTGAGGGACCATGAATGTCTCACTTAGGGTCCTCCTTGTTTCCTAGCTTCTCTGGCAGTGTGAATTGTAGGCTGGTGATCCTTTGTCCTATGACTAAAATTCATATATGAGTGAGTACATGCCATGTTTGTCTTTTTGTGACTGGGTTACCTCACTCAGGATGGTTTCTTCCAGTTCCATGTATTTGCTTGCAAATTCAAAGATTTCACTGGTTTTTTTGTTTGTTTGTTTTTTGTCCCTCCTCCCTACCCCTCCCCGCCCCGCTGAGTAGTATTCCATTGTGTAAATGTACCACATTTTCTTTATCAGTTGAGGGACATCTAGGTTGCTTCCAGATTCTGACTATTACAAATAATGCTGCTATGACTGTAGTTGAACAGATGTCTTTGTTGCGTCAATGTGCATCTTTTGGGTATATGCCTGAGAGGAATTGCTGGATCTTTTGTAGACAGATTCCCATTTTCCTGAGGAACCTCCATTTCCAAAGCGGCTGTGCAAGTTTGCACTCCCACCAGCAGTGCAAGAAAGAGTGTTCCCCTTTCTCCACATCCTCTTCGGGATAAAATGTCATTGGTGTTTTTGATTTTAGCCATTCTGACAGGAGTAAGATGATATCTCAGAGTTGTTTTGAGTTTTGAGACTTCTTTCACCACCAAACCTGGAGCTCACTCTGTGAGCGAGGACCGCTGGCCAGGCTCCTGGGAGTCAATGTTTCTAGCATTGGGGTTATGGATGCAAACCTGGGATTTATATGAGTGCTAGGGATTCCCACTGAGGTCCTCATTTTTGCACATCACTTTAACCAGTGACTCAGTGACTCATCTTTCTAGCTCATTGTTCTATTTTCTTTGGAGACAACACATCATTCAATGTAACCCAGACTGGCAATCCTTCTGCCTCATCACTGAGATTACAGATATGAGCCATGCACCTGACTTTCTCTGAAAGAGGAATTTGAACCTATACACCCTGCACACTCTACTTAAGGATAATGAAGAACCAGGCTAGTAGTCCCCCTCCCTTAGTTTTTCTTGTTGAACTCATTGTCACATGCAATATTAGTTTCTTTTGGCATTCAGTGTTCATTTTAAGATAAATATTTGTGTAACACAATCAGAGACAGAAAATATTCTGCTCACAGATTTGCTTTCTATTTAAACTTTTTGATTTAAGTTATGGTGTAATTGTAAGGATACCATTTTGGATTGCCCATAATAATTTAAAAATACAATGAGACAGCCAGGCATGGTAACACATACCTGGGATACCACTATAGAGGCTGAGGAAGGTAGGGAGCTGGGGAGAAGAGCAGAGAAAGGGGACAAGCATGGATCTGTTTTCATGGTTTCCCGTGGATACTGCAAATGATGCAGAGCAGGCAAGGTGGCTCTGCCACTGAGAGTACTCCCTGCCCATTCTGATGTCCTAAGTTCCTGGGACCCATATGGTAGAAGGAGGAGACCCTGAAGGATGCCCTTCAAGCTTCATGTCCAGGCTATGCAGCACTCGTGTTCATGGGCACACACAACAGGAAATAGATAAGAAAATAGATAAATGTGATTAAAAATAAATAAGTAAGTGCCCAGGAGAAATTCTTGAGAGATCTATAATCTCATAGCCCAGGAAGAACTCTAGCTAACACCTAGGACACAAAATTTCCACATGAAGGAGTTGTATTGAACACATTATCTGATTACTTTTACATGTTAACAAAATGGTATTAAGAGTATGTTTTTCCTGCTGGCCTGGACCCACCACAGCACCAGACCCAATTAACACACAGAGACTCTGTATTTGATATAATTCTGTTGGTCAGTTACTTGTTTCTTATCAGCTAACTCTGTCTTAATTATTTACCCATTTCTACTCATCTAAGTACTTCCATGTGGTCTTATCTTACCAGAGAGAGGGGGCCGGCGGTTCTGCTCTCTCCAATCTCTCCATCTTGATCCCTTCCTACTATTTCCTCGAATCCTCCTTATCTCCTAGTCCCACCTATCTTGCTTTCCAATTGGCCAACAGTGCTTTATTCATTAACCAGTATGAGAAACATATTTAGAGAATGACATCTCCCATCATCTCCTCTTTTCTGTCTCAATAAAAAGAAAGATTTTAACCTTAGCATAGCAAATATATCACACAACAGTTATCAAATAAGAATCACAGTTAACAATATTTAGTCCATTAACATTTAGCAAGATTTAAAGAAAATATTCTATCATCTATCCTATCTTTGTGAGTCTAAAGTCCTATATGTAACTTATCTTTAATCCTAACTAAGGAAAACTATAACCATAACTATCTGTCTTCAACTCCTTCAAAGACCACAGAAGGATAGTATATAAACTCTAGAAATGGCAGAGACAACTCACTGCCTGGTCAGTCTTCCATTTTCAGCCTATAGGCTATAGTGTGTCTATCACACTCCTCAGCAAAGGAGGAAACTAAACTGTCCACCTGTATTGGCAGTTTGTCACTTTTCTCTGTGTCCTGCAAAATGTCTGGCAGACTCTTTCATGAAGCAGGAACTCTGTAGCAATGTCCATCTTGAATCAGCAGTCACTTTCCTGTGGGTCCTGCATGTCCAGTTTATACAGCATAAAGTCAAACAGTCCAGGCGAGAGCAGTATTTTGTTCAAATGGCTAGCCTTGCCATATTGGAAGTAAACTTCATAATGCATTTCTTCGATGTCCATCTTCCTTTCTGATGCAGGTGGTGTTGCCAGGAGCATTTATGTCTCACTGCCAAGAAAAACCCTAAACCATTTTAAATGCCATATTCTGTAGGTCTTTGAAAGATTTGAAGAATGCCTATTTATCTCAAATACATGTCTGTATATCTAGAAATCTTAACTAACTTAACTATAAGATCTGACTATCATAGGTATTATCTATAATCTGTATTGAATTACACATTACATTTCTACACAATACCTAAACAAGAGGAGAATTATACATATCACAAAATTGACCTTAAATTGTATCAATAAATGAAAATCCATTCCAAAACAAAGTATTCATATCTATATAATAATTCCCCTTTTTACCTTTAAAAAGATTGGTTGTGGTCATTAACCATTTATAACCAACCCCATTTAAATGAAACAAACATTTATAAACAATATTTGGGAATTTGGGCGTCCTGCTGGTAGAGGGTGCTGTCATGGGGAATCCTAAGAAGATGAAGAAATCCTGGCTGCAGTCTGCAAGGCTAGCTTGTCCCAACTGTTTTGAATGCTGGATCACCTGGGACACTGTTTCTGGGGGTCTGGTTTGATCAAACCATGTTAGCCTGGAAGGAATCCACAGCTTTTCATTTTTTTATGGAAACAAAAATAGAAATCCTTTTCCCCAGTAACCTGTCCTTGAACTTAAATTTTGGAGTCAAAGCATTTTTAAAATATATAAATTGAATTAATTCAGCAGCATTTCCTTTAACAGTTGTTTCCTCAGCAGTCAAACAATAAAAAGACAATATAATGCTGTACAGTATCCAGATTTTCTCGGTATTTTTCATCTTTACATGGCTTTTTTATTACTCTGTTTCTTTTACTTTTTATTTTTTCATTTTTTGAGACAGGGTTTCTCTGTGTAACTTTTATGTGTCCTGGAATTCACTCTGCATACCAGGTTTACTTTGCAACCACAGAGATCTGCTTGCCTCTGTCTCCCGAGTGCCACCACAACCAGCTACTCACTGTCTTTTTAAAACCATTTTATTCCTTTTTCTTTTTTTCTCCCAAGCCTACGTATATTTTAAAACACACTGTAAACCTTAAGAGGTTTTTCTTAATGTGAACCTGTCTTTACTGTAAATATTTATCTTTTTCTGGCCACGAGTCTTTCATCTGGTAAAGAACAACATTGCTAACATGAAAGCCACAGTTGTTTCAGCCATGGTCTATCAAGGATGGCAGTGGGTACTTTTACCTCCAGAACTGAGAGCTGTGCTCACTGCCTTGGTCTACGCTGCCATTCAGCAGCATGCTGCCTGCTTGGAGAAGTGGTCACTGCCATTGCCAGCTCTAGTTCACACCATTCAGTTGTTAGTAGAGCTTTTTAAAAGCTGTTTTTTTGCTGCTTATGTTGAGTCAGGAAATCTCCCTTAAAGGAGCCACACAAATCTTTGCTTGTCTCTATTAAAACAGAGCCCAACTGAGAAAAATGCTGCTACCAAGAAGCTTTGCTTGTCTCTATTCTTTAGTTTTTAAAATCCTTTTTAACCTTTTCTTAAGTTTTAAGTGGAAGGTCTTTGGTCCCTCTGTGGTCGCCAATATTGTTATGAGTAGGTTTTTCACCTGCAGGTCTGACCCCACTGTGGCACCAGCCCCAATTAATACACTGAGACTCTGTATTTGATATAATTCTGTTGGCCAGGTACTAATTTCTTATTGGCTAGCTCTGACTTAATTATTAACCCATTTCTATTAATCTAAGTATTTCCACGTGGTCTCATCTTACCTGACAGAGCGGCTGCAGTCATATTGAACACATTATCCTATTACTTTTACATGTTAACAAGATGGCTTGCTGCTTCCTATAACAATGCAACTCTTAGGGTATCATTTTATGGCTTCTTAATAACGTATTTCCACAAACTGTATTTCTCCCACTACTATATAAAGACACTTGTAAGTAAGTATTTTCAGCAATATCTATTTTGGTCCTGACAAGTAAAACCACTAAACAGAAGTTTATGACCTTTCTGGAGAGTTTTCTGTACCCCAGGCTGGCTTTGAACTCAGAGAGATTCTCCTGCCTCTCTCTGCCTCTCTAGTTCTGGGATGTAGGGCTCTGCATGGACCTGGAGGCACCTTGAGCAAGCATGAAGCTGTTGGCTGGAACATCTTGTCCCCCCCACCACCACCACTCTGTGGAGTTGTTGTTGGTACTCTACCTGTTTTGCTAACACACAACTGCTCTGGAGGAGCTAAGCCTGAAAACTTGTACTGTTGACCCTATTATTTTCCACTGTGCTGTGAGTCAGTATATAAACACACTCCTTCCCCTCAACAAAGGCATTCTGACATTGCTGCTTGTTGCTGTGCCTTGTCACCTTGAGATCTTCCTACTCCTCTGGAACCATAAGCCCAAATAGACTCTCTCCCCTAAGTTGCCTTGGCCATGGCATGTTACAGCAGCAGGAAAGTGACAAAGACAGTAAAACAATATGCATAACTTGGGTTTTATTGCTGTGAAGGTATACCATGACCATGGCAACTTTTATAAACGAGAACAATTAACTGGGGTGGCTCACTTACAGTTTCTGAGGTTCAGTCCATTATCATCACAGTGGGGATTATGGCAGCGAGTATGCAGACATGGTACTGGAGAAGTAACTGAGAGTCCTGCATCTTGCAGGCAACAGGAAGTTGACTGAGACACGGGACGGTATCCTGAGTACAGGAAACCTCAAAGCCCGCCCCCCATAATTACACACTTCTAAAAAGGCCATGCCCTTCCAACAAAGCCACACCCCCTAATAGTGCCACTTCTTTTGAGATTATGGGGGCCAATTATATACTAACTACCATAATGCCTATGTCCTTATATCAAAATGTGTGGGGTACACATGGTCTGGGAAGACTTCCACTGTAGGATTCAGTGTCACCCTCGGGAAAAAAACTTTCTAAAACTCATAATTTTATTTCTAGAAACTCTGATTGTGAACAAGTCTAAAGAGAAATAAAAAATACCCATCATTCCAGGCATTTAAAGAAACCTTTTACCTTTACCGTTCTAGTTTTTGTTTCATACTTACACTTTTGGAGAAAACTCTAGTTTTAAACATTATAGGAGTGCTCACTCATTCTGCCTATGTAAATAGCAGTAGTCACAGGTTTGTGAGGTCTGTACATCCAATGAGATGTACAGCCCTCCCTACTCACAAATGCATAGCCAGTAGTTAACAAAAGATTTCTGAGTGCCGTAGCCTCCACTAATTTGGTTAAAAGCATCCCCTCTCCTTCTAAAATAGTTACGTGGTATACACACAGGCTTACATTTTAATTAAAGTAGATTAGATATTCATTCCCATGGGTGGAAATATTTGCAAAATGCTCAAGATCATCAGAGAAACCACTGAAGACCACAGGGCAGGCACTGGGAATTACAGTGTGGGGATGAGCACCACTGATAGGAAAAACCTTGCAGGATTCTTGGAAAGTCTTGGAAAGTCAAGGAAAAAGTCTTGCAGATTCTTGAAGGATATCCTGCTGCATCTAAAGAAAGGGTTGGGGGCAACCCCAAACCACAGTAAATTCCATCTCTGTCAGACCACTAAATAACACCTTTCTGCTCTGTGGATTTGCAAAATCAGGAGTCTTTTGACACAACTTTTCCTGTTATAGCCTATACCCACTGCATCAGCAAGTCCTGTTGGCTCTGTCCTCAAATTAAATCCTGACTCTCAGCTCTCTTACCACCTGATGCTCATCCAGGTGCACAGCGCCATCCTCTCTCACCTGGATTATTGTCGCGTACATTGTTGTTGCTGCTGTTCGTCCTCCTCCAGTTTTTAGTGACAGCCCTAGCTGCCCTGGAACTCACTTTGTAGATCAGGCTGGTCCCAAACTCCCAGAGATCCTTCTGCCCATGCCTCCCAAGTGATGGAATTAAGAGACCGATGTGCTGCCTACTGCCTTAAAGGGGTTTGAATGATGTGTAGGAGAAGCTGTACCCAACCTACCCAAACTGCAGGATGCCCAGGCCAACCTGCATGAGCATGTGTGGCCGCCACTTCCTCCCTGAGCCAAGCCTGCCTCTATGTCAGGAGACTGCTGACAAAGAGACACCTGACCCAGAGATACCAATGAAGACAGGACAACAAAACAGAGTCAGCTGCCTGAGCCAATTGGGACTTTGGAAGGGGATATAAAGGTGGGTCTAACCTCCTTAATAAGTGAGTCTGCAGCATGCTCTGCTACTCACTGACTCCCAGTGCCCGAGTAATTGGTACTGGGTCTTCTCATCCCCTCCCACAAGGGGTGTCCAAGCAGGCTCACCCACAACTATGATGGAATTAAAGGCATGCACAACCACGCATGGCTTATTACCAAAGATTTTCTAACTGGGCTTTGTTCTGGTTTTGGTGCAGGGCTTCAGAGATTCTAGCCCATGCTCAGTCAGCCTTGTTGGCTTAGGCCTGTGATGAGGCCGAGTATCAGTGAAGTAGGGTTCTCACTTCATGGCAGGCAGAAAGCAAATAGAGTTGAGAAAGGGTCAAGTTCCCCTGATCCTTTTCTTTTTGTTTGCTTGTTGAGACAGTTTCTCTCTGTAACTCTGGCTGTCCTAGAACTCATTCTATAGTCCAAGCTGACCTTCAACTCAGAGATCTGCCTGCCTCTGCCTCCTGAAGTGCTGGGTTTAAAGGTGTGTGCCCTCAAACCCACCAGGCAATCTATCATTTTCAAGGGTGTGTCAGTAGAGATCTAATGTTCTTCCTCTAGGGGGTACCCTCTGAAGGCTCCAGTAATTTCCAGTAACTCTTTGGGCTGGGCAGTAAACCTTAGCACATTAAGTGTTGCATGGGGTCCTTATCAGAGCAACACCTGCTCTTCCTAGGCTTCAACCCTCCACACATCATCAAGTGATGTGCTGCTGGTCACATTCTTCCTGCCTCAAGTAGCAAGTCCCCTTGGCTGATGAACCTAAAACAGTGCCTAAGAACCAGACCTGTCTGGGTAATGGGGTTGGTGTCTTGGCTTCCGTATCTGAATGGCACATCTTTCTCATCACAGCCTGCAAGCTCTCCCTGCTAGGACCTCTCATACTGTTTCCTTTCTTGGTCATGCTGGCTTCCTCGCTGTGCTGTGGGTTCTTCAAGCATGCACTGCCCTGGGTCCTTCACATGTGTAGTTCCATGTGTCTGGAGTACTCCTCCTCTACATGGTCACAGTCTGTTACTTTGGTGAGATGTCTGTCCAAATGTCACCTCCACTACAAGGATATTCCTCCCCACAAGTGAAAGCAAACCCTATGTACCCAATTCTAGGCTTTAAGGCCTCGACTCAGTTTGTTTATCTTTATATCACCCATCACAACAAGAAATACATGTATATGTAGCCTATGCTCCTCCACGCCTAACACAGAAAGCGTTTATATGTTCACTGCATTGACGTGAGCGTAATAATGAATACCTCCTGAATAATCCTTACAACCTGCCAGGCACTGTTTTGTTTTACAAAAGTTAACTTATTAAGATCACCTTATCATTTCATATCAATTTTCTAAGGTAGGAACTGTTACCACTTGTGCTCCACAGATAAGCAAGCTGAAATGCAGAGAGATTACATAATCTTCCCAAGGTCACAGAGCTAGGGAAAGCTAGGGAAGAGAATTAAACACAGACAGAAGTGCACCTTCGATGAGAATTGTTGACTTGCCAAACAAAGATTTTGCTTTGTTCATGTCCTATCTGTAGGGCATTTGACTAGTGTTTGGCACTCAGTATAAATTAATGAATTAATACATGATATAATATGTGCTTCTTACAAGTCCCTTGAGGATTAGAAATGGAAGTTCAATAAAAGAGTATGGGACCTGCAAGCAGCTGCCTTCTAGTTATCTTGGGGAACATTAAAGCCACCTTCCTCCTCTTAGCAGCAAGTAGGTATTAGGGCTGGTTCTCAACTCAAAATAGTTTTCAAGCTATATTCAAATCTACCATCAGATCTACAATGCTGAGCTCAGCTCAATTAAAGTTTTCAGAGTTAAAAATCAAAATCAAATAATGGCATTTTCCCCACGCTTGCAAAAAGTACCAAACAAGCCAAACAAGTAGGTTGAATTTTTTTTTTTTTTTAATTTTTTTCTCTCCTCTGGTTTTTTTTTTTTTTTTTTTTTTTTTTTCAATCATCAGCAATTCGGTCTTATCTGCTGGGTAGAAAAGTATGTGAACAAGTACAAAATACTAACAGGAAAAGATGGAAATGGTCTCTGACAGAAACCAGGAAGCAGACGTGTTTTATTTATAAATATTAGGTCTGAGAGGCATGATTTACATCACCAGCACTGAATATTCTGGAAAAACAAGCAGAATGGGTATGTAAATATTTGTATAGCTACCTAGAGATTTGAATCTAGATACGGACACATAGATGGGTCTTACTGCACTAAATCAGTATTTCTGGATTAAAATGAGTACATCTGTATTTGGTCACGTAACAATGAACGCCTTGAATTCCAGATTACTCTGCTTCCTGAGTGAATTCCGAAAGCTGTTGAGTTAGGAGGGCATAAGCGAAAAAAGGAAAACTTCCTGCTGGACACTTCCTAGTGTCTCCCTTGCCACTGAAAGCAGGAGCCTTGCAAGGACTGGAACAGAGCTGTGTCTGGGTTCTCCTCCTGCATCTCACCCTCGAGCTCGGTGGTGCAGCTGCAGGGTTGTTCAGACCGCCAAGATAATACGGAGATTTCCTTCTTTCTTGTAACCATCAGGGAAATAGGAAATTTTGTTTGGCTGGTTGGTTTGGGTTAAGTTTGTTTTACAGTCTTTGATTTTAGGCATTTTGAGACAAAATCTCCTGTAGCTGAGGCTGGCTCAGATGCTATTGTAGCTGAGGCTAGCCTTCAAACCTCCAGGCATTTTGGTTATAGGTGTGTTCCATCAGGCCTGGCTGAATTTCTTTGTTTTAATTAATAAAACCTAAACCAGAAATGCTTATATTTTTAAAGAAAATACCCATAAACTTTTAATTACCTTACTTATTTTTTGCAAAGTAATCATCTCAACATAGGAAACGAATGGGAAGAAAACTCTGTAGCTGAAGGGTAAAAATGAAAAAATTAACGTGTCATGTGAAGGACCTAATTATGTTTTTGGAAAGGAAAACTGAACTGTAGCTATTTTCACTAGTGGGCAGTGGCTACAAATTCCCACTTTAGTCAGGCTTTGCTGCTGCCCTAAACCACGCCCTTTATGTAAATATTAGTGCAATTTCTACCACAAGCATAAACCACAGGGATAATAACCAGATCTCCTCCAGCAGCTCCACCGAGCTCCTCCTGGCTGTAATGAATCTTGTTCAGCAGAGACGTGTTCATTTAAAACATTTAAACATTCACTTGGTGCAAGACAGGAGAGCTGCAGCTCTGTGCTTAACGGTAGTTCTCTTAGGAAGGGACAGGGAGAGGAGACACACAATTAGAGTAACTGGGGGAGAAAGACATAACCCAAATCTAAAAAGCAAGATATGAAATCCCACCCTGACACACAAAGTTAAAAAAAGTCATTTCTCCAAAAGCCAAAAGAAACACAAAAACCCTAACACTTGGAATGTCCCTGTCCCTTTGTTTCCTTTTCCCTTCAGTGTTGGTACCTGACACTTCTCTAGTCCATCTTTTATAATGTCATTGAAGAACAATCCTGTCTTTTAGGCTGTGTTGACGGAGCCAGTCTGAGCTTGACAGCAAGGAAAGCAATTTGTCCCCACTCATTCTAAGAACCAGCCTGGCACCCATAGGCAAGCATCGGCAGACATTATCACTTCTGTGTATCGGTGTGGAACCTGCTCTGCCTATCTGCTTTCTACAGCTGATAAGGAAGTTGCACTTAGCATGCTTCAGAAAAACAGACATAAATAGAACTGGGGGGGGGGGGGTGGAGTTGGCTCATTGGTGGAGTGCTTATTTAACATGCAGCCAGCTCCTCTGGTTTTAATCCCCAGCAAGAACTGGAACCAGAGGAGGAAGGACTAGGTCTTCATCACTTTTCCTGTTGCGATAGTAAAATGCCCTGACACAAGCAAGTTAAGCGAGAAAACACTGTTTTCAGCTTGCAGCTCCTGGGTCCAGGGTGTCACCGTAGGTAGGTAAGCACTGAAAGATGGTACTTGAAGCAGCAAGTCCCTCTGCATCCATGCTCAGGGATCACAGTGATAAAGGCTTGTGCTTACTTTGCTCTTTGTATTCAGTCTGGGACATTAATCCATGGAAGAATGCCATCCACACAGTGTGACTATTACAACCTCAACTCATCTAATCAGAATAATCCCTTCCAGGAATGGTAGAGGACCATCTTGCAGGTGATCGTAGAACTCATAAAGTTGACAGCTGAAACCAAGCACTACAGTTTCCCTGCTTAAAATGTGCATTAACAGATAAAATGCTGCAAGCAGTCTCATATTGTAATCATAAGCCCTGCTGCTTCTCTCTGGTGTCCTGCTTTCTATAAAGGCACAGCCAGCTTTAGGTTGCATTGTAAACACATTCGGTCACATTATGTGAAATAAAGCAGATATTACCATTGTCCTGTTTAGTCAAGTCTAATAAATTTGAGGTTCGTACACCAAATAGCATGTTTATGCTACCTCGACTTTGCATGTATGCTAGTCAGCTTTTCTTCATCAGTGTGGTGGCCTCCATGAGAAACATTCCCCCAAAGGCTCAGGCATTTAATTCTTGGTGTCCAGTTGGTGTTGCTATTGGGGGAGTGGGAGTGGTTAGGAGGTGGGGGTGGGCTTTGAGAGTTTAGCCTCATCTTACCTGCAGTTTGCTCACTGCTTTGTGCCTGTAGTGAAGACTGTGATCTTGTCTTTTTGCTCCTGCTACTATGCCTTCCCCGCCATAATGGACTCTTCCCCTGAAACCATAAGCCCAAACAAATTGCTTTGCTCATGGTATTTTGTCACAGCAACAGAAAAGTAACAAGCACATCTACATAACAGTGAAAACAATCGATTTGGGATCACAGTTTCAAAGGTTTCCAGCATGTTCATTGTCTCTATTGGTTTTGCCTGTAGTGGCATAAAGAGACAGCCACCGAGGCCTGTTCACCTCTGGCAGCTAAGAGCCCCCACGTGTCTTCCAAAGGCATACACTTTATAAGTTGCTTCCTTCCACTAAGACACCACCACTCAGAACTGTCACAGTTAGCTTCTGACATAGCCCAGTGACAGAATGCTTGTATATTATGCATGAGATCTTAGGTACATTCCCTAGTACTGGGGTTGGTTGTGGGCAGTGATTTCATTTTAGAGTAAGACCTGTTGGTACAGAACTTAATTACAGCTATTTGGGAGGCTGAGGCGCTGTAAATTCAAGGTTAACCTGTACTACTGAGTGAGACATCATAAAATAAAAGCTAAAAAGGAGTTGAGAGGTAGCTCAGTGATAGCTTGCTTTCCTAGAATGCACTAGCCCAATAGCTCAATCCTCCTGTTGAAGTGCTACAGAATGGGAACAAAGCTTTTTACCCTTGAGGACTATTCCACATCCAAACCATAGCAGCCTAGGGAACAACATTAATGCAAACAAAACAGTGAGGAGCTAACGCTAAAATGTACCTCCATTCAATAAAATCAATGACTTGATAATATTAAAAGTAAAGCCAGGTGTGGTGGTGCATTCCTTCAGTCCCAGCACTTAGGAGGCAGAGACAGGCAGATCTCTGTGAGTTCATGGCCAGCCAGGTTCCAGGACAAGTTTCTGGGACAGAAACGCCAAATATGAGTTCCAGGACAGCTACAGATACAAAGAAAAACCTCCTGTCTTGAAAAACTAGGATTACACACGCACATGCGCGTGCACACACACACACAAATCAGAGAGACATGTATACATAATAATTTACGAGAAAGACTATAGTTAATGTTTCAAAAACTAAAGTTGAAAACATGTTTTAGTTAGGATTACTACTGCTGTGATGAAACATTATGACCAAAAGCAACTTGGGGAGGCAAGGGTTTATTTCACTGACAGTTCTCTATAACAGATCATCAAAAACAGTAAGAGCAGGAACTCAAACAGGGCAGGAACTTGGAGTCAGGAGCTGATGTAGAGGTCATGAAGGAGTCTGCATATAGGCTTATACCTCATGGCTGGCTCAGATTTCTTATAGAACCCAGGACCACCAGCCCAGAGATGGCCTCACCCACAATGGGATGGGCCCTCCCCCATCATGTATTCATTAAGAAAATTCCTTACAGCCAGATCTTCTAGAGGCAGTTTTTCAATTGAGGTTCCCTCCTTTCAGATAACTGTAGCTGTGTCAAGTTGGCATAAAATTATGCAGCATAACATATCATTTAGAATATAATTAAAATGTTCGATGTCAGACTTGGTGGCTCAAATCTGTAATTCCAACACCCAGCACCTGGGAGTCTGAGCCAGTAAAGCCAGTCTGGGCATGTAGTGAGACTCTGCCTCAAAACAAAACAAAACAAAACAACAAAACCCACAAGAAATTGTGTCAAGTCAGGAAAGTGTTCTATTTTAGTATATAATTGAAAATACTTTATAAAATAGCTTTGTAAAATTGTTTGTCTATTATGGTACTGAACCCCAGGCCTTGCACACTGTAGGGAGACTCTTTTGCCACTGTGCTGCGTCATGGATTTTCATTATTAGGTACAGTTTTAAACCTAAACTCAGGAATAGTATCAGGACCACACAGTCTAAGACTGCCTACAGCTGCCTTCACTGTGTCTCATTGACCTTATTAATCTAGTTTATTGTAGCAAGCTTTCTTGTTGAACCATCTTTGGAACATAAGCCCATGAATAATGACCTCGAATTATGAAAGCTTAGCCTTAGCTTAGGCTTTTCCCCAAGTAGCTGTTATAACTTATTTAACCATACTTTTTTAATCTACATCCTGTCATGTGGCTTTGGTTACCTCTTCTTAGCACAACACATCTGACTTGCTCTGCTGGCAAAATCATGCACCTACATTCTCTCTCTTTCTCTCTCCCTCTCTCTCTCTCTCTTTCTCTCTCTCTCTCTCTTTCTGCCCAGAAGTTTCACCTATTGTCTCTTGCCTAGCTATTGGCCACTTAGCTTTCTATTGAACTAATAGACGGTGTCTCAGGCAGAAACACATCTTTATAGTATAAACAAATGTTCCGCAACTGTTTATAAAGATTTTATGAGCATGATGGCAAGTACTTCAGTCCCAGCGCTGGGGAGGCAGAGGCAGGTAGCTCTCAGAAGAGGCAGCTGGATCTCTGGGTTCTAGGAGGAAGAGGTAGCTGATCTCTGGGTTCAAAGCATATAGTGAGTTCTAGGCTAACCAGGAAGTCTCTCAAAGAAAAAAGAAAAGATTCTGTGTGAAAAAATAACATAGTCTACCTTCTTGCGTCCCTGAGTTTACAGATGAAATAAAAGACCAGACTTTTTCGAAGGTATGGGTATAGTCTGGTACAGTCACAGCACTCAGCAAGATGGCAATTTGAGGCCAATGTTAGCTATATAGCAAAACCCTGCATCAAAACTCAACATCAAACAAAACAAAAACAATGACACTTTAAAAAAAGAAGTTAGCATGCTTTATGAGCAAAGGATTTCTTTACTTCCTTCCCCTTCACATCATCTACCACACAGTCCTGTCTATGCTGCACAAAGGCCTTGCCTGTCTGACGTCCCTTGTCTTAGTCTGTCTCTAGACTCCTGAAGGAGCTTCCCTGTCTTCCCACCAGTTTCAGTTACTTTCTGGTCACTGTGACAAAATACCTGGGCAAGTATTTAAGGGGGAAAGCCATGTCTTATTGTTGCTCATAGTTTCAGGGTTGCCTTCCACTATGGTGGGGAAGGAATGGAAGGTGAAGAGGCTGCTCACATTGCATCCACTGGGGTCCAGAAACAAGTAGAAATGCAAGCTGGTAGCCAGTTCAATTTTCTCATTCTTTTTTCTTCTGCCCAGGGCTCCAGCTGATATGATGGTGCTAATCACATGCAATGTAGATTGTCCCTCCTCACAGGCATCTGGATGTTGTTTTTGTTTTGTTTTGTTGAGACAGGGTCTCACTAGGCAGCCCCAGCTGGCCTGGGATTTGCTATGGAGACCAGGTTATCCTGCTTCTGCCTCTCAAGAGGGCTAGAATTAAAGGCATGGACCAAGTTATATGACTCTGGAAACACCCTCCCTTATGCAACTAACTGCCCAGAGGCAAATCTCCTAGGTGGTTCTAAATATAATCAAATTAGCAATGCAGATTAATCATGGGAACACCTTGAGGTATTGTAATAATCTAAACCAAATTATTCTATTCCTCTTCTTAAAATCCCTCAGAGCATTCCAACATGTTCAGGGTTAAATGCAGACTTTCTTGCACAATGCTATTGCTGTAGCCTCTGGTTCCCTGGGAGGCCTGGTACATTAACTTTCACTCACTGTATCCCAGGGGTACATTGGTCTTTCCCTTGTTTCTTTGTTGTGCTGAATGCTTGCCCTTCTCTTGGCCTGGAACAACCCTTCCTATATGTTTAAACCCACCCTGGATGTATTCATCCTTTGACACATATAGTCACTTTCAAAAGTGATGTCATTGCCTTTATCACTCTTTTTCTGACACTCTGGAAAGATCTCACTGGTTTATCATGATCTGTATTCTCTTTGGAGCCATGTCATGTGTTGTCAGTTAAGGTCATGTGACCAGTGCCAGCCAATGAAATACAAATGTAATGAACACGAAGGCAATGGCTTCCTTGGTCTTTTCATCCATCAACCTCATTCAAGTCTTTGTTGAAGCATCACACACTCAACAGCCTCCTCCTCCAGCTTGGTGAGTGTAGGCTTGGCTCTGGTTTTTCCCCTTGAATGTACTTTTGGCTATTGAAGTCATGTCTCTGTTTGTTTCTTTGTCTAATATTTTGTGTCCCACTAAGAATATTAAATTTCATAAGATGAAGGCTGTTTTATGTTATTGCCTGTGCCTGGTGTTATGCATGGCTAATGCTGCAGAAATAAGTACAAATTACATGAAGCCGAAATTGGGAACTTTACACCAATCAGGTAAAAAATTAGGAATTTTATAACTTTTGAAGACTTCTAATAGGAATATGACACTGGGCCACTGATAATTTGCCCCTTTTTATTAAAAGTGGGGTTTTACTCTATAGCATCAAATTCAAAGAGATTCACCTGTTTCTGACTCAAGTGCTAGATGATAGGTGTACACCAGTTCACCTGGCTGATTCAACTTTTTTGTGGGGGGAGGGGGTTGGTTTATCCAGGGTTTCTCTCCGCAGCTTTGGAGCCTGTCCTGGAACTCGCTTTGTAGACCAAGCTGGCCTTGAACTCACAGAGATCTTTGTACCTCTGCCTCCCCTCCTGAGTGCTGGGATTAAAGGTGTGTGCCGCCACCTCCAGGCAGCTGATTCAACTTTTAATAAAAACCAGTTGTGGCTCAGGCACTGTTCAATTATATTGTGAAGAAGCACATAAAAGAAGGCTCCAGCCCAAGCAGTGTTCAGCCTTTGGCTAAACAGTGCCTGCGCCCATCATGTATTTGTATAACAAGGCTGATTTGTTGGGTTTGATTTTGGTTTTGTTTTGAGACAGGATCTCACTGTTCAGCCCTTGCTGGTCTGGAGTTTGCTATATGGACCATGCTGGTCTTAAACTCATAGAGATCCCTGTCTCCCAAGTACTTGGACTAAAGGCATAGTACATCACCATGCCTGGCTTTCAAGGTGGACTTGAAAAATTAATAGAGATTAAAAAAGGTTGGGGGTTCAGGAGATGGCTCAGTTGGTAATGTGTTTTTGGCACAAGTGTGAGGACCTGCGTTCAACCGCCATTAAAAAGCTAGGCATGGTGGCATGTACCAGCAATACCAGCAATGATGGGCAGACAAAAGGACAACATAGCTCATTGACCAGCCATACTAAGTCAATGCACTTCTGGTTCAGTGAATATAAAACAATGAGCAACTAAGAATGGCACAGGAATTCAGCTACTGTACTCTTCATACACACAGACATGTGCACTGTAAGAGACATGAACAAACACATGTACCTCAACACACACACACATATACACATACACACATACACACACACACACAGTATAGAAGCCCACGACTTCCTTTCAATGCATTTGGCATTCCAACATTCCAACATTTTGACATTCCAACATTCCTGTTGGAATCTCTAGGCCTTTGACCGATTAGTGGAACAGATTGTAGCACGGGTGCTACACACAATACACATTAACAAACACATGGACCTCAATACACACAAACGTGTGCACCCAGTACACAGGAACAAACACATGTACCTTAGGACATACACATACATACACACACACACACACAATAAAGCAAAATCAAATGAAATGGTTCATTTGGCACAAGATTACAGAGTTTGTCAGGTCCAAATAGCATGGTACTGGCATCCTGGTAAAGACAAGTGTACTCTGACTTTGTCGCAAACGACATAGATGTGGAGGTAGAACTAGCTATATAGGTGTAAGAGGCATGTGGGCTTATAGGTGAGAGGGAGAGAAGAAACCTAACGGCATCTTGGTTTTGTTTCAAGTTCTTGTGATAAAATACCTCCACAAAAGCAACTTAGGAGAGAAAAGGTTTGTTTCAGGTCAATTCCAGTAACATCCCATCATAGCAGAAAGGCCACAGCAGCAAGAGCTGGAGAAAATGAACATATCATATCCACCTTCCTTCCTTCCTTCCTTTTTTTTTTTTTTTTTTTTTTTTTTTTTTTCTTTTCAGGTTGCTGTTTCTACTGCTGCTTAGTCCTGGACCCCCTGCAGCAAGAGTGGAGCCCAGGACAGTGGGCAGGTCTTCCCACCTCACAAGCATAATCAAGATAATGCTCACAGGGGCCAAACTGCTCAAGACAATATTCCTCATTAAAATGCACTTTCCAGATCATTCTACAGTTGTCAAATTGACAACTAAATCAACCATTATAATTAAAAATATGTTATTTCAGGGCATAGTTTTTATTTCTAAATATGTGACTTAAAAGGGAAAATAGTTTGAAAAGAAAAGAAATTCCTTATCTGCACTTATTGCCTAAATATGTTTCAAAAGAGTAGCTATGGGGGAGATTTAGATACAAGGTGCAAGAATGTAGTAAATTTAGAGCTAGGAGGAAGATCAGGAATGCCTTATTCGGAGCAAGGGTTGCTGCTTTGCCAATAGATTTTTAAAACCATGCTAGAAAAAACGCCAAACCACAAAAAAGAGTTCTACATCCTGGGCCTCTTGACAGGAGCAGAAGCGGGAGTTCCAGCAGTGTGCTTTTTACCACATCCCAGGAACCCTGATGCGGGTTGTCTTGGATTATAGTCTGAAATTTGGGTGGATTTCAGCCTCCATGAATGAAGACACCTACCTAAGGAAGTCTTCCTCTGTCCACCTCACTGGGTTCCTAGACATTGTTTTAAGGACACAGTGTGTGAGTGGACAGACTCTCTAGGAGAAGGCCACCGTAAGGTGACAGCCTGACCATCCTTCCTGTGCCTGCATGCAGCTTCTGAAAGCTGTCCTCATTCCTTTTAGGTGCTGATGATGGAAGGGACTATGTGGATATTGCACAGGGCTGAGGCATTCTGCATTTAAAAGGGGCAACAATTACTGTGTGAGTTCATGCACATACACATACATACCCACACACACATCCTCCAATACCCAGCACACACATGCTCCCACACACATATCCCACACATATGAACACCCCCCCACACCACACACACACACAGCTGTTATTGCACTGAGATTAGACTCTAACTTATGATTTCCTTGCTTCAGCCTCCTGAATACCGGGATCACAGATCTATACCACCACATATGGCCAAAACGTGTATTATGAAGTTGATTGTTCAAGTAAAAAAAAAAAATGTAAATTCTTGACTATTTATATCTGCATTCCAAAGAACTGATATACTCAGTAGTAATATATATGTTATATATATATATATGTGTGTGTGTGTGTGTGTGTGTGTGTGTGTGTGTGTATGTGTGTGTGTGTGTGTGTGTGTTTGTGTTTTGAGATAGGGTCTCATGTAGTCCAGGCCAGCTTCAAACTTGCTATGTAGCTGAGGATTAACCTTGATCATTCTGCCTCAATGTCCCATGATCTGGATTACAAGTGTGCACCACCAAACCTAGTTTATGTAGAGCAAGCATTCTACCAATGGGGTTACACCCCCTGCTGCTTTTTTGACTTTATGTGCAGCATCTACCTGCAGTCCCAGCATTTGATCAGCTGAGGCAGGAGGATAATAAGTTTAAGGCCAGTCTGTTCTATAACAAGACCCTGTCTGTTAAAACAACAAACAAACACATGTAAAAACCAGGCACACTCCCTCCTTGCAGTCACTATTGCCACTTACTCCTTCATTCATCTCGTCAATAAATACGTAGGACATCTGAGGTGACTTAGTGTCCACAAACTAAAATTCTAACAGAGAAAACAGGCAGTAAATATACTGAACAGGGAATGATGTATCAGAAAGAGTTAAGTGTCGTAGGAAAATATTGGACTACAGCACCTGTGTTATGTGTTAAAATGGTTAATCTGGCATTTCAGGATTATGTCAGATGTAGCTTAGCCCTGGTTCTCATGTAGCTTTGCATGCTTCCCAGTAAACATCATGTAAGAAGCTGGTACCATAACCTTATCGCTGGGAATAAACTGACTGTAGCTGAGATGCTCCATCCACCATAATGGACTGAACCCTCTGGAATGATGAGACCCCCCCCCCTCCTCAAGTTATCTTTAGGGTACTTTGTCATAGTGGCAACAAAAGTCACCAATATGGGATGCTTTCAGAGGAATGTTGATTAAGTTTCCCATCAGGTGGGATGGGTTATACGTGAAAGACCAAACTTAAGGATGCTGCTTTGAACTAAGCAGAGCTATGACAGAAGAGGCATGAGCAAGATGTATTCTGGTGTTTTGCCTAACCTTGCAGTGTTATGGGATATTTTATCACTTATGAAGATGTGTTTCTGCCCTTCATTGCCTGCCTAAGGCACCTTCTGATTAGTTTAATAAAGAGCTGAACAGCCAATACCTAGGCAGGAGAGGACAGGCAGGACTTCTGGGCAGAGATAGGAACTATAGGAACAAATCTAGCACAAGGGATTCACCATCCAAACATGGAGGAAGTCACAGTAAGGTACTGAGGAAAGTAACATGTCATGTGGCAGACACAGATTCATATAACCAGGATAATTTAAGTTTTAAGAGCTAGTTGGGAACAAACCTAAGCAAAAGCCAAGCTGTGAGGACAAGGATAATTCCTGCCTCAAGACATTTGAAACATCGATGGGATTCATAAATAAAACACTTAAAATCAGAAGCCAGAGCCATGGTGCATGCCTATAATCCCAGTACACAGGAGGCTGAGACAGGAGAGCCTGGCAAGTTCAAGGCCAGCCAGGTTTTATAGCAAGTACCAGGCCAGCCAGGGCTGTATAGTAAGACCTTTGTTGTAGAATAATATTTTAAGATGTGTTACATTTGTTTATGCTGTGGAACATTTGTTTAATGGTGCAAAGATGTGTTGCATTCCTTTATGTTGCATTTGTTTAAGGCTGTGAAACTGTGTTACTTTGTCTAAAACACCTGGTTGGTCTAATAAAGAGCTGAACAGCAGATAGCAAGGCAAGAAAGAGAAAGGGTAAACAGGGCTGGAAGAAGAAGAAATCTGGGGAGCAAGGGAAGGAGGACATCAGGGGGCAGCCACCCAGCTACACAGCAAGCCTTGAAGTAGGAAGAAAGGAATACAGAAATACAGAAAGGTAAAATCCCAGAGGAAAACCGGCAGTGGTGGCTCATGCCTTTAATCCCAGCACTCCAGAGGCAGAGGCAGGTGGAGCTCTGTGAGTATGAGTATGAGACCAGCCTGGTCTACAACAGCTAGTTCCAGGACAGCCTCCAAAGCCACAGATAGATCCAGTTTCAAAAAACAAAACAAACAAACAAACAAAAGCAAACAAAGAAAAAAGAAAACAAAAACAAACAAACAAAAAAAAAACGTCCATAGGCAAAAGGTAGATTGGATAATTTTAATTAAGAAAACCTGACTAGAAACAAGCCAGCCAAGCTAAGGCCAGGCATTCATGAAAAAGAATAAGGCTAACTGTGATTTTTTTGGGAGCTGGGTGGTGGGCCCCCCAAAGGGTCAAAGAGTAAAAAGAGAATCAACTACAAACCTTGTTACACAAAGCAAAACCAAACCGAGGGCAACAGCCCAGAAGCTAGAGATCTGCATCAGCTAACAGTACAATCTGAAGAGTTCCTGTGCTTGTGTCAGAGGTGGCCCTTCTTTGCTGTCCCATAAACGTACCCCCTCTCCTTCCCATGAGTAACTCTGCTGGAAAGCTGCAAGCTTTTCTGGGTACTAAAATAGAGTAGGAAGGAAGTCCATTAGCCTGTCAGATGATGTTAAAAGAAGAAAAGCAAGAAACACTTGGACACACCAGAGGGCATATCCACACACAAGCAAATATTTAGACATTCTCAGCAGTTATGATCAGATCCACACGTTAGCTGATGACGGTGCTAGACTGAGTAAAGAGTGGGTTTCTGAGAAGGAGGCAGAGATACTGCAGTGCTTAGCCTTGTCCTTACTCATTCAATAGTTTGCCGTCTAGCCCAGTTCCAGTATTGTTTCCTGCCCCCGAGCAAGGAAACATCTGATATTTATATAAGGCTGGCTGTCATTTTCCAGTAGGGATTCAACACCTTCCTCTGTGATCTTGGTGGCTCTGCCATTTTCATTCCTTGTCTTCCAGTCACTGTTTTCTTCAGGGATTTCAAACCATAACCCTCTCTGAGTTTTTAAAATCCTGTCCCAGCACTTAACACAGCTAGGACTGCCTCTCATTTTTAAAACACCACTAATGCAAGCCTAAGTGAACAAAAGTTCTGACTAACAGTAAGGATGTCCAGGGTTAGTGAAACCTACCTGGGACACCAGCGTTTGAGGCAAGAGGATCAAGAGTTCAAGGCAGTGGTGGCAATCACCTTTAATTCCTGCACTTGGGAGGCAGAGGCAAGCAGATCTCTGTGAGTTTGAAGCCGGCCTGGTCAGCAGAGTGCAATGAAACCCTGTCTTGAAAAAACAAAAACAAAAACAAAGAAAGAAAGGAAAGAAAGAAAGAGAAAGAAAGATAAAAGAGTTCAAGGTTCTCCTTAGCTACATTGCAAGTTAAATGCCAACATGAAATTCTATCTCAAACCAACAGAACAAGTAGAAATCAAACTGAACTAATCCAAACCATAAAGGTTCTATCCAGAGCAGGGAACAGCTTTAACACCAGCACTGTGTCTCTCCTAAAAATCTAGCAGTTCCTGTCATTCCATTATGGAGAGTTTTTCTTTGTTTTGTTGTTTTTCTTTTTGAGGTAGCCTTGCTATATATGTTCCATGGTGGCCTTAAGTTTGTAATCTTCCTGCCCCAACTTCCTGAATGCTGATGAGTTAAGAGTTTCTATATATCCTTAATATATAACTCTAAGTTTTGTTTTTCAGACCCCAGGTCTCTTTTCTCCCAGACATCTCTTACTTTTACTTTATTGTGGAAAGCAGTTTAATTCTTCAAACTCTTTCCTTTACCTAAACTGGGGGTTTTCAATCCTCCTTCGCACAGTAAGCAAATATATTAAGGTGTAGGGATCAATGTAAGAGACATTTATTTTAACCACCTTTAGTTGTGTTGTCTTAGAATGTACCACATAGACCAATTTCTTTTAAAATTAAATTATTTAATTAATTTATAAATGTATTCATCAGTGTGAGCATGTATGTATGTGAGCGCATGTGGACATCAGAGGAAAACTTTTAGGAGTTGATTCTCATCTCCTACTTTTCCGGTGAGCTCTTTCGTTGTTATGAAGCAGGAACTCTCTTGTTTACACTACACATTTGCTGCCCTTGAGCTATCCTGATTTCCCTGACTCTGCCTCTCCTCTTGCTATAGGAGTACTGGGCACACAGTTGTCTGGCTCTGGGGACTGAATTCAGATTGTCAGGTTTGTGCAGCTAGTGCTTTCATTTGGTGAGCCCCCTTACAGGGCCCCTCTTCAATAATGTCAATTGAGCTACTCCAGTAGGTAGTGCCTGGGTCTCTGAGAAACAACCAGGAAAATAGGTTGTGACCTTGTTCTGGCAAAACTTATGATGAATTGGCAAAAGGGGATAATATTTAAAAGAAAGGGATGGGGTGAAGAATCCTAGATTAGTTTGGTGGTACATGCCTTAAATCTCAGCATGTCGGAGGTGAAGTAGGAAAATCGGGAATTCAAAGTTATCCTCTGCCAAAAGGCCAGCTGGGACTAAAAACTATACATGTGCAAAAACAAAAGAAAGCCAAACAAAGAAGAGAGAGGAAATAAAAAAAAAAGTAAACAAACTTGTTGTGCAGACTCTGAAGAGTAAGTAGGGAAGGAAACATGCTATGAAGACTCACTGAAGGCTGATACCATTTAGTGAAAACAAATTAAGGAGTTTCCGGGACCTAAGATTAGATGTGAAAGTTCTGAAGAGAGAAAGACAAGCTTGGCAGAGCTGAAAGGCTTTGGGTGGAACAAATCAGAGCAAATGATGCTTGGGGCCAGAATGTCAAAGGAGGCAGAAGGTAATGTCACAGCTTCTTGCAAGTGGGTAACTGCCAAGGTTGAGATGTATACATCTAAAACTCATGTTTATGTTGTTTGGAGGAGAGATTCATGAAGGTAATAGAATTAGGATTAGATGATGTCATGAGGATCAAGCCTCCTGATGACATTAGTGGTTTGTTTTGTTTTTTGTTTTGAGATGGGTCCTGCTTTGTAGCCACCTATTTCTGTGTCCTGGGAGCAGACACCTCATACTAGCACGCTTATGCCACCCTGTGAGAACCTCTCCCATGTTATGAAACATCTGGTCAGATGTTCAGCACCAACTTCTCAGTCTATAGAACTGTGAGTCAACTCAATCAGTAATGATTCTGAGTTGTTTTTTTTTTTTTATGTAACAGCAAACGGACTGTGTATACCCTTGGCATTGCTTAGTACTGAAAGAAGCTATCGCTATATGGTAAGTGTAATAAAGATGGAAACAGAAATACAAAGACCAATGGAGATTGTGTTTGAAGTTTAAGCAAGAAGAGTTCAATGGACTGGTTGGTAAGGACCTATTGCTGAAGATATTATACAGTTTGGTTATAGGAAATAGAGAAATCAAATTGGTACTGGCCAGGAAGCTTCTCCCTGATGACTACCTCTTGTATTACTGGAAGGTCTTGTGGTGGCAGCTGTGAAAGAAAAGTCATCAGCAGTTATACTGAATTGTGAAACCCATGAGCTACAATTACCACTTGCATATCAGGATAATGACCATGTTACATTGATGCCATGAATGTTCTGCGGACAATTCTAGTAGTTTGAAAGAAATGGCCTCTAAAGGGATTGGTACTATTAGGAGACATGGCTTTGTTGAAGGAAGTATGTCACTGTGGGGTTGGGGCAGACTTTGCGGTCTCTTTTGCTCAAGCTTCCCTCAGTGTGACGATCAGTTGACTTCCTGTTGGCTGCAAGATGTAGCACTCTCGGCTCCAGAACTGTATCTGCCTGCACACTGCCACACTCCCTGACATGACAATAGTGGAAGGAACCTCTGAAACTGTAGCAAGCCACCCAATTAAATGTTTTCTTTGTAAGAGTTGCCCTGGTCATGGTGTCTCTTCACTGCAATGGTAACACTAAGACAATAACCAACTGCTTTCACAATGAATTTGAGATGAGGCCTGCTACACAGGAGGAATGGTTTTGAGAATCTGGCCATGTGCCCATAGTTGGGGAACTTATGAGCCCCAGGACTCAACCTCTATTATTTTGACAAATGCCCATAGCAACTCACTTCCCTCTACAGCAGTAATTATCTACTCATAGATTTATGCTGCTCATAGACCTCACCAGAGAAGTTTCTTTACAGTGGATGTGGTTAACACAGAAGCTCACAATTGACCAAAGTCCAGAGAGTAAGTAACTGTGAAGTGCTCAGCCATACATGGGACATCCATCTCTTGCCCCCCCATCTCAAGCTTTGTGCAAGAGCCAGCAGTCAAGGAGAAAGGATGAAACAATGTCTTCCAGACAGATCAGGGCAGGACTGCAACTCATAACAGTTGTGGCTGCCTAAATAAAACCTGTAGAGTAGCAAGCCAATCAATAGGTCTGTGCTAATTTCAACCAGCTCTTCCCTGGACTATATTGTGTCCCAAGGTCCTATGGCACACTATGTTTCAAATAAAGAAAAACAAAGATACCTCTTAGCCAAGGTTTCTTAATTTAGTACCACTGGCTTGAGGAAAGGAGAATTCTCCATTGTTGGGTGATGTGAAGTGCACTGTGGGATATTTGGCAGTTTGCTCAACTCTACCTACTGGATGCTACTAGCAGTTTAGCTGCCTTTATCCCTCAGTGACAGCTGAAACTATTTAGACATTAAACACTCTGTAGAATTGAGTGTACTGCGGAGGCCTAAGTTGCCCTGGTGAAAAGCCACACTAGCTAATATAACCAGAGATACTTACTTATCCCAATATCAGAAAATATTCAAAAATATTAACTGGGCTTTGAAAATAATAGAGATGGTAATTACAACTAAACAATATTTCTGGAAGCAGGGTCTTACTGTATAGCTATGGATGGCCTATAACCCATTATGTAGACCACGCTGTCCTCAAACTTCCAGAGAGCCACCCTCTCTGCCTCTTTAGTGCAGAGATTAAAGCACTATGCCTGGTCCAAAAATCATATTTGTGAGTTCACAAGTACAGTGATTCTATAATGTCCAGAACATACTGCTTTGCCCTGGCTCTCTTCTACAATGGTCTCTGAGCCCCCCTCTCCCTCTCCCTCTCCCTCTCTCTGTCTGTCTGTCTGTCTCTCTCTCTCTCCGTGTGTGTGTGTTCCACCCCACTAACTCTCTTGCACTTTGATTAGTGAGTTTCTGTGTTAGCCATTGAACACAGAGAGACTCTCTGTTAAGGTCTGAGAATGTTACTGTGGCTTAAACTGTTTAAAGAAAATACTTTTCAAGGCTCTCCCTTTGCTCTGACAGAACCTCCTAGAATGACTGGAATGATTCCCCACTTGCACACACATTTCCCTCAGCAGAAGCCTATTGCAGATACACAGGGACAATAATGCAACCACTTTCTGCGAAGGTTGGTTTTCCTCTTCTTGAATGTCTGGCCTGAATCTTTTGGATTTGTGTGAAATGTAACCCACAGTTAAGAGGGTTACAGCTGCCATGTGACGCTTTATTTTCATGACTCAAAAAATAAAAAATTAAAACTGTACTACATAAATGAGATTACATGAAAAAATCTGGCCCACATCAGCTGTTTCTTTTATTTATTTCATTTTTAAGGGGTGCCTCACTATTCAGTTCAGGCTGGGCTTCAGCTTATAACTTGCCTGTCTAATCCTCCTGAGGGCAAGGATTTCAGGCATCTGACACAACACCACTAGTCTTTCTTAGCCTAAGACTTTGACATGATAACTAGACAGGATCTTGTAAGGAGTAAGGTCCCATTGCCACGCCAGCCCCAAATAACACACCGAGACTCTGTATTTGATATAATTCAGTTGGCCAGGTACTAGTTTCTTATAGGCTAGCTCTGTCTTAAGTATTAACCTATTTCTATTAATCTAAGTATTTCCATGTGGTCTCATCTTACCGGAGAGGGGCTGGTGTTGTGCTCTCCCTGATCTCTACATGCTAACTCCTCCAAACTACTTCCTCGAATCCTCCTTGTCTCCTAGTCCTGCTTATCTTGCTTTCCTATTGGCCAACAGTGCTTTATTCATTAACCAGTATGCGAAACATATTTACAGAATGACATCTCCCATCAGGATCTCCTTCTTTTTCTGAATTGTTCCTCTTATCTGCAGAATCTAGATTCATGTTTGAATACAGGCACACACATGCCATTTCTACATATATATGACATGAAACCACAAGAGATACTTAGGGGAGAGACGTTGGGGAAGGGAGGATGGAAGGGTGAGAAGGGTGGATCTGAACACAGTGCAATGACATGCATATGTGTAACTGTCATAATGAAACATTGTTCATTAACTGAAAAGTAATTGTTATACAAGTAGGTAGCATTTGATTGTGGTTAGGTGGGGACTTGTAAGAACATGAGTTTGCAGTCATTGTGGTAATGTCAAATTAGGATTCTCTTTAGGCACTTTCAGAATTCCAAAATATAAAGGTTTTGATCAATTCTCTATGCAAGTGATCACTGGAGTTAATCTAGAGAGCAGGACATCTTGTACTATTTTGCAATCCAGGCTAGCAAATCATGCCACTTTCCCCCAGGAACTGGCAAGCTCCAAGAAAGCACACTTGTCCTAAGTATGCACAGTGTGTCTTTCCCTCTAAAAGATATAGTCCCTAGCTACAGCATTATACTCCCTCCCTAAAATCTGAATAACCAGTTCCTTTACAATGATGTATGTTAAGAGAAACCTAGGCTGTATAATTTACATTTCATATATGCTGTGCTTTGTAGGAAACACACACACACACACACACACACACACAGATCTCTACATGAGTAGCAAATGCTGTCTCTAAACTAAAACCAGTGGATTAGAAGGACCCTTGGCAAATTGTTTCACATACAGACACTCTCCAAAATGCTGAGGAAAAAGCTGTTCTAACCCTATAGGACGTGGTGGTAGTGGTGTAGGGGCAGGTACAAGTATTTTAGCCTTTCTGGATTCTTACATAAATTATATCCTATTATATCCTCAGACTTCAAGATGTCAATGACTGAAAGAAATAAGAATTTTAAATACGAGTAAGAAAAAAAAAATGGTGGCGGTCAGCCTGTGACAGGATACTTTGTCTTTAAACACCTTTTTCCTTTCCTCTTCCTCCTCTCTTTCTTCTTCCCTCCCTTTCTTCTTTCCTTTCTTCCTTCCTTACACTCATTGAAGTTCTTTTACAGTTAGTTTCTCATTTTGCATTCTTGCATATTGAAAAGGGGGGAAAAAGTACTCCCAAATGTAGCTTTTACAGTTCCACTTTTGGAGACATCCTATCAGTTCCTTTGGATGCTGTGGTGCCCTAGGCTTTATCATTACCATTTTGTTCTAACCTTGAAATGCATCTAGGCACTTCATATTCATCACAAGAAAAATCCATCAGGAAAAAGTCTCAGTTCTGACCCTCTATGCCCCAAATACAAAGACACCCACATTCATAAAAGAAACATTACTAAAGCTCAAATCTCACATAAAACCTCACAGACTTTATAGTGTTATGTTACATTCTCCAAGTTTTTCATACTTTCTATACATTCTTCTGTAGCATTTCCTAAGTTCTCTCTCTCTCTCTCTCTTTCTCTCTCTCTCTCCTCTCTCTCTCTCTCTGTCTCTCTCTCTGTGTGTGTGTGATGAAAAAAAAAGTTCCAGAGGAAGATATTGGGGTTCAACCTGAAGATCATTGAAGCAAATCAGCCAGCTACTAACTCTCACCTCGAGCTCAGGCTGAAAAGGCTGATCCATGCATGAGCTCTTCACCAAATCTCAAACTGCTGCCTCTCCTCAGTGTGGCTGGAGAATAAATGCCTCATACTGAATACTGAAGACCCTGCTTCTATCTTTTATACCCCTCTAGCACTGGGATTAAAAGCATGTGATCTGCTACTCTTTTAGAATGATTCAATCTTGTTTATCTTTGGGTAGCATTGAACTCACAGAGATCCATCTATATCTTAATCCTCAGTCCAAGGATTAAAGGGGTGTACCACCACCTCCTAGCTTCTGGGTGCTGAGATTAAAAGTGTGTGCCTCCCTTCTATAGTTTGTGGCAGATTTTGCTTTTCTGAATCCTTAGGCAAACTTTAATAAATCATAAGTAATATATCACTCTGTGCATGTGTCTCTCTGTGTGTGTGTGTGTGTGTGTGTGTGTGTGTGATATTGATGTCCTATTTAGAATGGAGCACTCAATAGTCAATATGTTCAGCTCTTTGAATAGTTAAATGTCTCTATTGACTTCTGTCCACTAAAAACAGAAGGTTCCCTGACACATTAACTATGGTTGTAAACATAAGCATGAAGGTCCTTTGACAATATGTCCATTTAGCAAAAACAATATTAGTAGGTTCTCTCAGAGGGCTCACAACATCCCCAAACATGAACTTTTAACCAGATACAGAATCAGGCATGAGTCTTCCCATGGAGTAGGCCTTATGTCCACTTGTTGATATCCAGTTTTCCTAGTGCCATTTGTTGAAGAGGCTATCTTTTCTCTAACTGATAGTCTAATTAGGAAGAAACTAATCAGTCCATATGAAACAAGATGATAATTATAAAGTAACAAGTTATCCAAGTTATAGGGTATGTTACAAATTAAATAGAGTCATGTACTACTTAACAATGAGGCTATGTTCTCAGAAATGTGTCATTAGCAATTTTGTTGTGTGAACATTGTAGAATGACCTTCTCAGACTTATGTGGTGTAGCCTGATACATACCTAGACTATATGGTATATGTATACAGTCTAGCCAATAGATACTTGAGGCCATGCTGAACAAAACAAGAGATTAAATCAAGCACAAAAGAGAATGATGCAATCAAGAGACATAATAAGCCTAAGATATACAAGCCTGGTGTGGGTGTAACAGGGCACTGTCTTCCAGTAAATGTTTTATACATTCTCTAAAGTAAATGTATAGTACAGTAAGTAAATAAGTTGGTAACAAGTCATTCATTATCACTACTAAGTCTTCTGCATTGTATACAATGGAGTGTGCTGTCTTTTTATATGTCTGAGTCTGAAAGTGTAATGGGTTTGTGTATGCCAGAACTACCACAAACATGTCAGTGAAGCATCATGTTACATCACTAGATGACAGGGACATTCCAGGCTCCATTAAAACATTATGGAACCATCTTTGAACACGTAGCCTGATGTAGATAGAAATGTCATGAGGAACATTCATATACATAAGTACTGTATGCTCTAACAACGACACAACTTGTCTAACTAATCCCAATAAGTATTCAAATATATGAGCCTATTCAAATCACCATGTATTGTTAAGCATACTACTAGTATTACAACATGAATGTATTATTTCAAAAAGAAAAACCCAGTTGTTGAAACATAACATCTAATGTGATGGAATTCAAGGTATGGTTGGACAAGGAGGGTTCCCTTAGAATGGAGGGCTCATGTAGCATCTAGCTTTCTAGCATTCCATGTGGCACCATGGTGAGGACATGTCTTTCTTTCCTCTTCACTTGCTGTCTTAGCAAAGAGCTGTACAGTCAATCCTGCCCCTCCTTCATCTTAGACCTCTCAGACTCCAGCAATATGAGAAGACATTTATGTTTTATTAAAAGTTTATTTATTTATTTGTATTTGTCTGTGTGAGTAGATACATATGTGTATGTTTGGGGGCGCGGGATGTACATGCCTGTGCATAGAGACCAGAAGAGGGTATCAGATGCTTTCCTCTATCACTGTTGAGTCAGCATCTCCCCCTGTATTATCAGGGTTCTCTAGAGTAACAGAACTTACAGAATGAATTTCAGTCTCTCATCTATAGCTATCTATCTGTCTATCTATCTATCTATCTATCTATCTATCTATCTATCTATCTTTCATCTATCTTTGTTAATCCCACCAGTCAAGAATAAGAGCACACTACAATTTGAAACAAGCTTTAACCAAATATTGGATAGGTGGGTGGTCTCTGGCATAGTTCATTTCCAGGTTCCTGGGAAATGGCCCCAAGTCATGATTTGCAGTGGCTTAAGTATTTCTATCAGGTCCAATCATAGGCAAAGCGTACATCCTGAGGTACCTTCAGACTACATACAATCAGGGAAAAGTATACACCCTGACATATTTCCTGCCTGTAACTCTCCTGACACATGTGATCAGGAATATCACTGCAGATCAGTCAAACAAACCTATTTAGGGGAGTGGAAACATGTGACTTGTTGTCTGCCATAAACAATGACCTCCAGCATTTCAGGAACTGTCTGTCCTTGAACAAGGGTTTGCATATCAGAGGCATTTTTGTTTCATGGATCTCTATAGCATAGTAATTAAAACTTCAAATATAGCTTTGGCTCTCAAACTGTCTAGTTCAAAAAGTTTGTGTGTGTGTGTGTGTGTGTGTGTGTGTGTGTGTGTGTGTGTGTGTGTGTGTGTCTGTGTGCTCATGTAGGGGATTTAGTATAATGACTGACAGGCCGCAGTCTACCTAATTCAACAATGGCTGGCTATTTCTGGAACAGAAAGTCCAAGAACTCAGTAGTTGCTGAGTCCAAAAGCCTGGATTTCTCAGCTGGTCTTTGATAGACACTGGAATACTGAGGAAGTAGGCTCCAGTGCCCATAAAGGAATGGACCTGCTACCAAGATGAGGGCAAGCATGCAAAGAGCAAAAACTTCTTTCTTCCATACCTTATATAGGCTTCTACCAGAAGGTGTGGCCAAGATCAGAGGTGGGTTTTCCCAGATCAAATGATCTGGATTAAAGGCATGCCTTCCTGTCTCAAAGATCTGGATTTAAAATGGGTCTTCCTGCTTCAAATTAAGCAAAAATTCCTCACAGGTGTGACCTCCATTTGGGGGGTTTTAGTTAATTCAAGATGTAGTCAAGGTGGCAACCAAGAATGGCCATCATGTTCCCTGAAATTGGAGCTTGTTTCAGCTAGACTCAAAGCCAGCAGGCCCCAGCTTTCCTTCTGCCCCTGACTATCTTGGAGTTGGTGTCAGACATACATGAGACACCAACCAGGCTTGCTACATGTGTGCTGGGAGGATATATAGGAACTCTGCCCCTTTGGTTGGTTGCTTAGCATGAGTTCTTAACCACTGAGACATCTCTCCAGCCCTAAGAAGACATATATTTCCATTCTTTATAAACTAGCCAGTATCTGCCACTCTGTCATAGCAGAATGAATGTCATAGCAGACTTAGGTACCTGGAAAGTAGTACATAGTCCACCTGTGTTGGCTGCCATTATCATTTCTACTGGAATCTATTCCTCAAGCAATGTTCACAGGTTCCCCCTTCTTATTCTAGCTTCTGAAGAGATGCAAAACCATTTTTTAAAATATACTAAACTGTGCTTGATAACACATACCCATAATCCTAGCACTTGGGAAATAGAGGCAGGAGGATCATCAGTAGTGAAGTCTTGGTCTAGCTCTTGCAGAGGGTGACGTGGGGGAGCAAAAATGTGGATAGAAAGTGCTACTCTACTTTCTGTCAGCTCCTCGGTCCTCTAAAGGGTGACAATATCTCTAGAGCAGAACAGGAAGTGTGACTCACTGACTTACTCTTTACTTACCTCTTTTTTGTTCCCTAAACAATTGTTGTTGTTGTTGTTGTTGTTATTTTCTGATTAGCTCCCTGTGTCCCCTACACACTTCTGATTTCTCTTGAAAATGTCTGAGAAAATCTGACATTATGTGTGGATATTTTGAAGAGCAGGAACGAACAGAATTGGCGTTCTGGTTTCAGGTATTAACTTTGAATTTTGTATGTGTGTGCATGTGTGTGTGTACATGTGTGCATGCATGTGTGTTTGTGTTAAGGAATGAATGCAAGCTGGCCACATACTTTCATGCTAATATAGATCCCCAGCCTTCCAGGTTGACTCTTTCCCGATTTCCTTCCCTATGGGTTTATATTAATCTGCAGTCATTAGATTGTCTGTAGGTTTTCCCACTTAAAGTTGATTTAGATGTCTGCTCTCTGAAGCAAGCAGTTTATCTGGAGTATATTATTCTATAATAACAAAAGTATATCACTCTGGACCTCCTGCTGCTTACAACTGGCTCCTTGCTGGTTGTGCTTACACTTCAAATGTCTTTGTAGTGAGCAGAGTCCTCACTGCTCCTAGTGGATGTTGATGGTACCCTTTATATCCCCTTGCACTGCCTCTTCGGATGTCCATTTTCTTGTTCCATTGTTCAGTTAGAAACTATGGTTTGCTGACCTGAAAGGAAAAATGAATGCAGTCATATGAAGTGCCTTAGTGTTAGATGAATCAGCCAAGACACGTTCTAGTACATGTGATTGGAGATAGCACATACAAGCCTTTGGGGGTAATTGTTGAGTGAGAGGGGGTAGATTTTCTCTCACGGACAAAACTTTCTTTCTCAGGATCAGCTTAGTTTTTTCTTCTATAAGAAAGATGTTTCTGGCTGTACATAATTCAAAGCCAGACTCACCCTGGCTTAGGCAAGGAAGGAAATGTACTGGCTCACAGAGCTCTGAAGTGCATGGTGAGGTCAGATTTCAGGGATAATCAGGTCAGCATTCCAGCTCTGTGACCTTTTGAGTTTCTTAGTTCTGCCTATGCCCGTGTCTTAGTTCATTTTCCATTGCTATAACCAAATACTTAAATCTGAGTAATTTATGTTCTGGAGGGCTGAGAAGTCCAGGAACACGGTGCTGCAATCACTGAGCATCTAGAGAGGGCCTCTCTGCTGCATCAGACAGGGCATACCAGGCACAGCTTAGATTTACAACAAAGTCAGTCCTCAATAGCCCATTAATCCATTCATTTTGGCAGAGTCATCAAGACACTAGCAACCCCAACAGTCCCATCTGTAAGCATCATTAACATATGGACCTAGGGATTACATTTCTTACAGGTGAGATAAGGGGGTCCACAGAACAAAGCAGGCCACCTCAGCTTTAGCTTGACTTTGTAACAGTTGACGGGGACTGAAATTGTTCAATCTACAGAGAAAGAGAGACCTGTTCCCAATGACTCATAGGTTAAAACAAGTTCCCTAGAAATCCATATAAAATTCTTCTGAGCTGTTTTTGGACAACATTGTCTGGATTGAATGAGTCCCTGTGACCTAAACAATATGATTAAGATAACAGGAAAGTCCACTCTTTAGTAGCTTATGACTTACCTTATGGTAAGAGCTGTGGGTCAGGGAAATTCATTGTTGTAAAGGAAGAGTATAAAACCACACTGAAACTCTTACCTTCCAACCTTAAGCATCCAGGAAGCTTTCCAGAACTGTGATTGATTTCTCAGGTGTTCAGTACAGTGGAAAAACCTATTTTGCCTGCTCTCTCTTAACCCCTCTCTGTATCTCTTTCTCTGTCTCATTTCCCTCTCTCTCTCTCTCTCTCTCTCTCTCTCTCTTGCACGTGCACGTGTGTGTGTATGTGTCTTTCTCTGTGTCTCTGATTCTCTCCTTCTCTCCATAAGTGTAAATGGCTACCAAATTCTGTTGGTAACACTGGCTTTTCTCAGTGTCAGTCTTAATCTGCTAGGGCAGCCCTATCAAAATGACAAAGGTCAGATGGCTTGAACAACAGAAACTTACTTTCTTACAGTTCCACAGGCTGGGAGTCTGAGAATTAGATCAATGTTCAGGCTGCTTCAGGAAGGACTCTGTGAGAGGCCACTCCCTGGCTCATAAACATTCATCTATGACTTTAATCCCAGCACTCAGCAGGTAATGGCAGAAGGATCTCTGAGTTTGAACCAGCCTGGTTTAAGTAGCATGTTCAGGATGCTCAGGGCTATACAGAGAGATCTTGTCTCTAAACAACAACAGAAAACAAGAAGCAACAACCCTATCATTTTGCTGTCCTAATGGGGCAGAGTAGAGACAAACCTTTTCCTGTCCTCCATTTCTTGTTAAGGATACAGCTCTACTGAATTAGGACCTCACCCTTAGGTATCAATTTAACTGTCAACCCCTAAAGACCTTCTCCAGACACCATTACATCTGTGGCTAGGGCATGAACTCTGGGAGAAAACAATTCAGTCCACACCAGTGTCCCAACTTTACCTTCGGAAACAGGGTCCTACTGTGACCTAAGCTTGCCGTCATTCATCATCCAGCTTAGCCTCACTTCCAGCTCACAGTATTAGTCTTCCTGTCTCAGTCTCCCCAGGGCTGAGATTGCAGGTGTGAGCCACCAGTCTTCAATGTCCAGCTGGAAACCACTGCTCAAGTATTTAAACATCTGTTTTACCTCAACGTGGACCACACCTTATGAGGAGTGTTAGCAACCCAGTAGGATAAAGTGCAAAGGCCTCTGATCTTACGGTTTCACTGAAAGACAGCATGAATACTTCTTTTTAAAAGTATTTTAGGAATTTATTCTTTGTTTATAATGTGTCTTGACTATATTCACCCCATTTCACTCTGTCACACCCCCCTTGTTTCACTGGACCCTTACTCCTTCCCAGAAAACACTCCTTATTTGTTGTTGTTTGGTGTGTGTGTGCATGCGCGCGTGTGTGCGTGCGTGCGTGCGTGCGTGTGTGTATGTGTGTGTGTGTGTGTATGTGTGGAGAGAGAGAGTTTATTCAGTATGGTGGTTAGGGTTGTTTGTATGAATATGAACTGGAAAGAAGGGGCTTATTTATTGGAACATGAACAGTGCACTAATAGATACATTACTAAAGAAAATTGGTCACCTTCCTGCAAGAAGCATGTTCCCCTCCCCAATCCATGTTGGAATGCTGACAGGCTCAATCTGGTGCAGGTCATGTATAGGTAACTATAGCTGCTAGGAGTTCATGTGTGCAGCAGATATGCCCTGTCCAAAATATACTGTTTCACCACACTCTTCCCCCAACACACGCTGGCTTTTTTTAAAAATAGATTTATTTATTTATTTATTTATTTATTTATTTATTTATTTATTTATTCATTTATTCATTTATTATGTATACAGTGTTCTGTTTGCATGTATCCCTGCAGGCCAGAAGATGGCACCAGATCTCATTATAGGTGGTTGTGAGCCATCATGTGGTTGCTGGGAATTGAACTCAGGACCTCTGGAAGAGCAATCAGTGTTCTTAACCTCTGAGCCATCTCTCCAGCCTCTCCCCCCCTTTTTTGTCTTTGATGTTTTCTGAGCATTGCAGGGGTGTAATACATAACTATTTAGGACTGACAACAACACTCAATAGCCACTTACTCTTAGCACGTTGACCAATCCAGAGCATCTGCATTAACTGTTGCCCATTGCAAGTAGAAGCTTCTCTGACCAAAAGCTAAAAGCGGAGCTATCTATAAGCAAAACTATTTAGAAGGCAATTTGACAACATGCTCATATAGGGAAGCAATAGTAGTTAGAGTCTATGAATTCTCTAGCTTTGGGTACTTGATGAGGTTTACAATACCAGGAATGGAGAAATATGTCTTATATCTAACAAAAAAGTGGTTGTTTACCCCATAACATCCATGCTTCTATTATTGCATCAGTGGGGCACAACAACATGTATCATATAAGGTCCTCTGCTTTTCTTTTCTTTCTTCTTCTTTTTTTTTTTTTTTTTTTTTTTTTTTTTTGTTTTTGTTTTTGTTCTTGTTTCTTGAGACAGGGCTTCTTTGTAGCCTTCAATGTCCTAGATCTGTCTACCTCTGCTGGGCACTTACAAGTGCTGGGATTAAAGGTGTGTGTCACCACTGCCCAGGCCAGGCCAGGTACATAGCTTTTTAAGACTGTTCATGGCAGGCAGTGGTGATAAAAGACTTTAATCCTAGCACTTGGGAGGCAGAGCTCCAGGTTTTAGGCCAGTCTGTTCTACATAGTGCGTTTCAGGACAGCCAGAGGTACAAAACCCTGTTTCGAAGGTAAAAGAAAAAAGACTGCTCATGCTCTTTCTCTCTCAGAGGCCTATACCTTCTGGTACTATGAAAACTAGCCACAGTAGAATAATATTTCATTAACCAGAACAAATACATTAGAGGGAAAATCAATGACAGGATCGAATTAGGGTTAGAATGATCTCAAAACTCTGTGGAGTTGATGTATAAGTCAAAACTATCATCTATCTATCTATCTATCTATCATCTATCTATCAATCTATCTATCTATCCATCTATCTACCTATCTATTATCTATCTGTCATTAATTTGGGACAGGGTCTCATGTTTCCTAGACTGGCTGTGAACTCACTAAGTAGCAGAGGATTTCCTTGAACTTGTAATCTTACTGCCTCCACCTCCTAAGTACTGGAAGTAACAGATGTGTATTACCATGCCCATAGTATGATGGGTTTTAGAGAGGGTAGAAGAAGATGTATGCAATGGGAACAAAATATATAGTGCAGGAGGGTAGCCGTGGGAATGGGATTGTATACAGTCTATACAATGGAACCATATAGTGGTCTGTCAGAAAAGATTGACAGGACATAATAACCAAGACAAGAGACTCAATGGATGACAAGACACTTTATTCTTTAATTGAGATCATAAATTAGATATTGGAATATGATTAGATATATAAGAAGGATTAAGAGTTAAAACCGTCTTGAGAAGCTAGAAAGTTTAACAAATAAATTACTTATAATGTCACTAAAATATAGATAAGAAGGAGAAAAAATTGGAGATAGTGGATGTTCAAATCATGATAGGGTTAGAAATTGAAGATGAAAAACTAAGAGATTTTCCTGAGAAAATATGAAGAGAGATGTGTGGAAGAAAAGAGGTAAACAGCCATCACTTCATCGTGAAGGGTCTTGTCATCAACTGTTGTATAACTGTATGGAACTATTAAGAATGAAGTATTGGACCCAGTTCTGATTCTCTCAGGATATATAGTATATTCGTGCTATGATAAGTGTGTGTTGGCTGCCTTTACTACCTAACGAATGCTAGGAGTTCATATTCTGCAAAGTCTGGTATATGTCAGGCATGTTTTGAAGTTAATACAGTTTTCCCACTTCCATCTAAGCGAGTGCTTTGCACAGTTTGTCATTCATACTCTTGAAGAAATAATGAACCAAAGTGGTTCCTCCATCAAAGGAAGGGGTTAATTAGCTTAGTTTTCAGTCACATCATCTGACTGTCAGAACATCCAGGTATGTTCACACAGACATTCCCAGTGGGCAAGGAGCCTGGGCACGCAATGCTCTGTGACCTAGTTTTCTCCTTGGACTCAGGTCCACTCTTGGGTTGACCATGGCCTCTCCTCCCCTTGGCAGGTCAGCTCTCACTGACCTTTCCTTCTATGCCAAAAGCTGCTCTTGTCAGTTTAGACTTAGAGACTTCTGTGTAGACAATATGTAGTGGTCCCCTTTAAATATCTGGAACCCACTTGACTCTCCTTTAGGGGCTCAGATCCTAAAGATGTCAAGCTCCCCCAAGCTGACTTCTTTGAGGTCAGCATTGACCTTGTGGTGCTTAGTTCTTGGGGAACTAAACTGTACCCAAATGAATGCTATGCTCCTGGGGCTGCTTTAAAGACTTGGCTCAAACCATGGGTCAGAGCCAACTAATAAAATACATTGGGTTACACTAGAATACAAGCAATTTAAATTCTGATAATTCTGGATCTGGGATCATTTTTAATTTGAGTAATGTGAGATTTAAGATTCAACCTTTATTGATCATGGTTTCCCCTTAAATTTTGAAAACATAAAAATTGTAAAAATACAAAAGTGAAAGTTATAAGGTTTAGTTAAGGTAATATACATAAAGAAATCTTGTGTATTGTAATATTAAAGGAACTTAAATGAATAGCTTTTATAGGACAAGCCCTAGACATATAAACTTATTGTTTTTTACATTTAGATAAATGTGTATATTACTTCTCTCCATTCCAAGTTACCCTACAAGGACTTAGAAATTTAGAGATTAAAGAAGAGAGAAATAAAATCTTTTCCCTGTTAAAAAGAATGTATTCCAGACTGCTCCCTGATCAGAGCTTTTTGATTTCTTTGTTTGGCAAGCTAGTTCATTGGTGTATTAAAAAAAAAAAAAAAACGAAGAAAACAAAACAAACAAACAAACAAACAAACAAAAAAAAAAAACAACTGGATCCTTAGAGAATGGAAAGAGTTAATTTTCCTTAAACTGGAGCAACTTTATTTTCCTCTATTGAATCAGGACAGCTAGTGCCAACGAGGAATAGAATGGTAACAAAATTCTATTACGTGTATTCCATTAAAGCTGAGCTAGCAGTACTTTGAGGAACAGATTTCACTCTGAAATAAAGGGGGATTGCTATGGAAGACTCTGTCGTATCCTCCCCCCCCCCCCCCGCCCCCTTCAGCTTCGAGCATTTATTCTTTGTGAAATCATTCCAAGTTCCTGATTTCTTCCTGACAGAATCTAATGTCAAAACTCTTGGAGATCATCCAAGCAAATGATGTAAGCATCATTACTACCCACCCTTTTTTGAAGTGAGTTTTCAGTTTTCTTCAGTCTTGCTCCAGCCCCACTCCCCCACCTCCTTTCCTGCAAGCCTGTGTCACAGTATCTTCACCAGCAAGCAGGCAGGTGACTTTGTTGCCACTCGGGAGAACTTAGCAACTTTTCACGAAGCTCCTTCCTTCTGACTCTTGTCCAGTTGGGACCCAAATGCCCTTTGTGAGTGTGAATTAATGTTTCCTGTATAAATTTTATCAACCAAATGTGTCATATCCTGGAAATGTATTAATCTATAGTTATACCTATGACATATTCTGTGTTATAATACAACAATTAAATATATTATGGGTTACAGTGCACATTTTCGTACATGTATACAGAGTATGAGGTCAAGGTAATTTGTATGTCTATTACCTGGGTCATGGCCATTTATTTGTGTTAGGAATATTCAAGATGCTATCAGCTTGTTTGCCTGTTTGTTTGAGACAAACTCTCTCTATATAGCCCTGGCTGTTTTAGAATCACTAAGTAGACCAAGATGACCTCAAACTCATAGAGATCTGTCTTCCTCTGCCTCCTGAGTGCTAGAATCAAAGGTGTATGTCACCAAGCCAGGTCAGTCTCTATTTGAAATGTTTTCAATCGTTGCAATTTCATTGTCCTATAGAGCATAAGAAGTCACTGGAGGTTTTTTAATGTCTTAGCTTTAGGGCTACATACTAGAACTGCTATTGCCAAGTAAAAAATCTTTATTCCAAAGTTGGGGATTTGGACATTCTGTTATCTTAAGCAAGGTTTGTTATGTATACTAATCAAACTAGCTGCAAATTCCATTTGTGGCATTGTGAGGGAAGGGGCTCTTCTGGCTGTCATTCTTGTTGCAAAATATGCTGCTATATTATTTATGATTTATTAAAGTTTGCCGGAGGATTTAGAAAGCAAAGCCAGCTACACGCTACAGAGGTCAGACAGTGGTGATACACATCTTTAATACTAGCAGCCACACACTAGGTAGCTAGGCAGTGGTGATACACACCTTTAATCCCAGGACTCAGGAGACAGGCAGATGGATCTCTCTGAGGTCAAGGCCACCTTGGCCTACACATGAGTGAAGAGTAACAGAGCTCGAGCCTTTAATCCTAGCACTGGGGAGGCGGAGACAGGAGGATATGGCTGGGCAGAGAAAGGAACATGAGGAGGAGGAGACGGGACTGAGAGCTTTTGCCTCTACCTTGGTAGAGGTAAAATGAACTGGTTTGGCTGCTTTGCTTATCAGTCTCTGGGTCTTTCTGGTTTTTTTTTTTTTGTGTGTGTGTGTTACATAAAAGGGTATATATAACTGGAAAACAATTTAGGAGTTATGGGAAATGTTCACTTGTAGTGATAAGAATGACGTCCAGGAAGACACTCCTGTGTTCCTCGTGATTAGTAGAGGAAGACTAGGATGAAGGTTGCTAATTCCTGGCAACATATACTTCCCCAAACAGGGCCTTTACTAGAAAAGATTGTGGCTAGCTTTATACAAACATGCCAGGATTCTACTATTTAAAGTAAGACAGTGGCCTAATCCAAGCTCAAGCTATTTCCTACAGAAACTAATTTGTGCAAATTTTGAGCTGCAGTATTCAAGCATTTGTATATGTTACAACAATATGACTCTTAAAGAATATGGGCGACACACAAGGCTCTGACATTTTTAGCTGAGTAGACACTACGAGTAAAAAGATGATGTTGGGAGGGTTACCAAAGTCCTTTTTAAAATACAGGCAAAAACAGGAAGTGAAGCTACAAAGAACTCTATCTCAGTGACTGAATCAGACCCGTCTTTAAAAAGGCGTGAGTGTGCGTGCGTGCGTGCGTGCGTGCGTGCGTGCGTGTGTGTGTGTGTGTGTGTGTGAGCTTCCTTTAAATGTCTGATGTCATAGTTCAGGGTTGAATTTGTTCTTATTATAGTTGTATTTTCCATATGTAAACTGCTTACTATATGTTACCAAGGAGAGAAGGAGGTGATGATGAGGTGAATTGGATCCTCAAAAAGATGTGCTGTCCATCTCCAAGTGCCAAGCTTACGTTGTGTGTGCCACTGTGTCTGTTTTTTATGTGATGTTTGGGAATTGCAGGGTTTCATGTATACTAGTCAATTGTTCTAACCACTGAGCTACATCCCAATTTCAGGGTTTTTTGTTGATTTGTTCACTTTTTTTTTTTTTTTTTTTTTTTTTTTTTGCTTCTTCTTCCTTTTATTTTTTTGCATTACATTAGGTCAGCAACATGTGCGTGCACATGTATGCTTTTGATGTCTACAATGAGAAACTGTTTGGATTGCTTGCTTTATGATTGCTGTGACCAACATACCATATATAAACAAGCTGAAGGACTTTGGTTCATGGTTTTAGAGTGTTGAGCAAATGGTAGCAAGGGAAAAACATTAGGGCAGCAGCAAAGAGTCCCTTTCTCATCCAGGACAGGACAGAGAGGAAATCACGCGGAGGTCCCAGGGACAAGATGTGCCCCCAATCACAGCTGGTTTCTTACTTCCCCAAAGCCGTACTTCTCCACACAGCAGCCAGGGGAACATTCAGATCTATGCCATAACACTTTGCATATTCACTTATTTACTGCATGTCCCTGTTTCTCTTCCCCTTTGGCAAGAGCATTGCACATAACATTCTTTAACAATCAAAATAAACTTGCATTTTAAAAATTGTACGTGTGGGACAGTGGAGGTGCTGGAGAGACAGCTCCGCGGTTAAGAGCACTTGCTGCTCTAACAGATAAGCTGAGTTCGGTTCCCAGTACCCCACGTGGACGTTTAGAACCACCTGAACTCCATCATCAGGGCACCTGGTGTGCTCTTTTGATCTCCACGGACACTGCAATCATATATGCGCACATAATTAAAACACACACTTATGTAGAATGTATGCATGTATGTATATATATGAGGTCATGCTGTGTGTGTGGGCATGTCTCAGGAGGCCAAAGGTCCACACACACAACTTCTACCTTATCGTTGGACACAGGGTCTCTCACTAAATCTGGAGCTTGCTGATTTGTCTAGACTTGCCACCTGGGAAAGGCTCTGGGACCCACACTTTGCCTCTCAGCACTGGGATTGTAAGTGTACAGCAGTGTTCAACATTTTTACTTAAAGACAGGGTTGGCTGCATGGAACATGTTGAATTTGAATTTACAGAGACTTGCCTGCCTCTGCTGAGCAGTAGGCCTGAAGGAAGGCTGGAACAGCTTCCTGTCCACACACACAGTCACCCCCTGCCTCAGCTTTCTGCCCTCACATCTTGTTTTTTTTTTTTTTTTTTTTTAATGTGGGCACTGGTCTGAAAGGTCTTCCATGTCAGAACACTGTCCTCTGACCCATCTTCCTACTCCACATTTTGTTGTTACCAATACAATGTCTTATGAGTCGAAACATGTCTACTCTTTGTAGTATGAAATCAAAGAATGAAAAGACAAGTATCTCACCACTCAAGCTTTCCTGGAAATGCATACTGTTTACACTGAACTTCACAAATGTAATTGCCCATTATCTCAGAGGTTACAAAACTCTACCTCAAGAATATCACCTTGTATCTTATGTTACTATTGTATTGATGTATAAAGACACCATGACCAAGGCAACTCTTGTAACAAAAGAAAACATTTAGTTGGGGGTTTTCTTATAGTTTCTGAATTAGTCCATGGTGTTATAGATAATTCCTGGAATTACTAGTGAATACATTGGTTTACTGAAGCTAGTCTGAGATTTTTGCCCATAAATCAAAAATCCTGATTGTTAGTATTCAGGCATCTGTACTGGCCTGCCTTTGGGGTTCTGACAGGATAGGCCCTCAGCTGCAGCCACTAAGTGCATCACCTGTGCATATTCACTATGTTCCCCTTGACTCTTTTGTTGTTGTTTTCGAAACTGGGTTTCTCTGTATTGCTTTGGAGCATGTCCTGGAACTAGCTCTGTAGACTAGCCTGGCCTCGAACTCACAGAGATCTGCCTGCACCAATGCCCCGTCTGTTCCCCTCTCCCTCTTTCCTCTCTTCTCTCTCCTGCTGCTCCTGCCTCTGGCAGCTAGTCTCCTCTCTTCCCTTCCACCTTTATATGATCCCTTTTCCTAATTAAAAAACACTCTGCTTGAACCCTGTTGGAATTCTGTCCTGTGCTGCTTTTCTTAAATCACAACACTGATAAATATAGCAAGATTAGCATTCAATAAGTTCTGTTAAGAGACCTCATGATGCTATAGTTTCAACACACAGGAGTGCTGCAAATTGGTAGCATTACTTCCTTAAAAAATGGGCAAATCCATGCATGTAAGAGTGAGACTCTTGAGTAATGTAACCTTTCTTGTTTCCAGAAGAGAAAACTAATTTGAGCATCTTGTTCCATGCCTGGTCCCCTCACAGAACTGAGCAACCCATTTCCTCCTTTCACTTATTCCCTTCATTAATCATATTATATATAGCCCTGTCTTCCACTGTGGCAAAAAAGACACTGATAAAGAATCTTTAGGTATATCTGTAAACAACAGAGAAAAATTAAACTTAACTCCAAACACATTTCGAAGGTTGACAATCAATGTAATGGTCATACCTATTTTTAAGACTATTTACTGCTGTTTTTAAAATGTGGAAAAAATGTTCAGTGCTTTTCAACCTAATGTCTAATGAACTCTTTTAACATTAGGAATAGGGATGTTATGGCAGGGACAGGGGAGGGCTACATCTAAATGCAAAAGTACCTGATTACATTTGGTTCATTATTTAAGATTTAAGTTAACATCTTTTAAATCCTCAGTAATTCCATTAGCACAAGTTTAGAAACAAAGCACTCAGAATGATCTAAGAGTTTAACTGTAATGCTAATAGTGCTTGACTGATGCATTACTAATATAACCAAAATAAATTCCAAATAAATTGCCAAACCATTATACAAAAAAAAAGGAAAAAAAAAAAAACACTTTTATTTTCCACAAGGAAGAGCAATAGGAAAAATTAAATCATTTTCCACATAGTTTTCTTAAAACAGAGCCTACAAGGACATATTCAGCACCAAATAAAAAAAAGAGATTACGAACAGCCATAGAGTATAATCTATAAAGCAAACATTTAATATTGCACTTTGTTTCTCGAACATTTTGGATTTTACTTTTCCTAAATGAAAAATTAGGAAGCTGTCTTGAATACTAGAGCACAATTGTGACCCTCACGTTATATCAGGAATTGACCAATATTTAGAAAAATGTAATGCCTCTAAATTAGTAAAGAAATATTTAATGATAAAAATAAACTTTATTTCACCAAGTCTTACAAGAATTTTGTCACCCAGTGCCAATTTTAATATTGGTCATTCTTGCTTATGTAGTATTTTGTAAAAGAATACGGTAGTGAGTGTCCCGATGCCATGCACATCAACAATTGTTCCCTAGTTAGACGTAACAGGAAGAGTAAGAGGTGTTTGCAGACGATTCCTCCCAAACGAAAACAAAACCACCAAATGCCCATTATGCCAAATACTCCATCAGCTTCTTCTGAGGGGGACATTCACAAAATGATTTAACAATAAAAAAATAATTCACCCCCCTTTCCTTATTATCTAGTATCAGTTTGCTATGGGAGCACAAACCCTTTACCCGAATCACTTAGAACGCGATTCATTTCTCCGATGGGCTTTCTTCACCCTGTTAGCATTATTCCAAACATGAATTGTCCTCCATGTTTTCTTAAAGGCCACTTATGGAAAAGCCTATTTTGTGTGAAGCTTTAAGACAGCATTTAACCAGGTCAAGCACCAAGCCAGAGTTACCACTATTTTCAGTCACTTTATTAACTGTGGGTTAAGATGGCAAGGTAGACAGATTTAATACCCATTTCACACATACGTTGCAATATCAGAGATGCTGGTGTCACTAAAAATAGAAGTAAACTTCTAAAAAGAAAAATCACTGTGTATTTGGGAAGGTGGGGTTTTACTTTTCCATGAATGCTGGTATTTTTGTTATAATCCAACCACAGATTACCTTCAAAAATAATTATTGATGTGTTCATTCTATACATACTCAAAGAGAGAGACCTCTTCAGATAGAAAATAATAACACATATATAGATAAATTAAAGCTATTGATCCCAGCACACAGTTCAGTATTTATAATTACGAAGTTATGAGAACAAATTTGGGACTTTATTCTCTTAAGCTTGAGCAAATGTATAAATCAAGCTTCTCCAGCCCTGACACACTCTGGCTTATTAAAGTACTTCACATCAGCAACAGTGATTTCCAAGCATATGTGTTTTGGAGGTAATTAAGTAACTGTATAAAAATAAATGCACTTTCCCCCCCTCTTCCCTAGTGACTGGACAACTTCCATTTATTTTTAAAATCATAAAAATAATTTTCATGAGCAACAGCCCTTAACTCTTTGCTGGTGCCTGGCCTACTGTCTTTCTTCAGTGCACTCTTAGCTCTGGTTTCCTCTTACATGTAATGATAAAAAGGGATGTGGGTGGGTTATCAATTTTGTGTATGTCCCGTTTCTGAATCTCCCTCTCCAAAAAGCCAAACATCATCATCATCATCATCAACAACAACAACAAAATAACAGTGCAACAAAACACAAATAGCATTCCGACAGTTTGGCAAGTGATGCATTCACCTGAGATTAAGTGATTTTAGGCAGTCAGTAACAAAATGCTGCTTTGCTGTCAATAGTAGAAAGGCAACACAGTCTCAAAGAAACCAGGGTCCCCAATCCTAGAGTCTCTCATTAGCTTCCTCCTGTCTCTTCCCCACAGACGTGTTGCGCATCTACTACAGTAGGCTGCAAAACGTACAGCAAAACGATTGGCTTGAAGGCATTTGATGTTTGTAAATAAATCCACAATAGGATCCAAGCTGAAGAGGTGATAAATGGTCAGCCTAGTAGGACAACTCTGAGCACGAGCATATGCAGGTGGAGTCCAGGCTACGTTAACTTAAACAAAAAACAAAAAACACCACAAACTGTCAGTGCATTGTTTTTTTTTCTTTTTTTTTCTTTTTCACGTAGAAGTTTTTCAAAGCTTTCCTTTTGTTCCTTGTTGCGCTGACCACAAACAAGTTTTGAGAGTATCAAGAGTCTGGCATAAATGGAAAAAAGCTGTAGTGACACAGAGCTGCACAATGTAAGCATTGAGCATGTGCAAATTTTCAAATCGGAGGACCATGTCCTCCACTGCAATGGTGTCTTGACACGTATGACACAGGCTAAGACGACTGACTGCTCTTAGCATGTGCAGTGTTAAAGGAGAAAGCTTAGATCTTCAAGCATGTTGGAGCAGCCCCAGAATGCTGCTGTAAGATTCTAAAGCATGATCACTGGTTGTTTCATGTATTTGCCATTTTCTGGGCAAAAGCAATTCCACTTCCTCTGAAAAACGTGTCTCCATGATACTTCTCTGTCCTCAGCCGGAAGAGAAACAGTTCAGAACCCATATCAACTCGATTCAATCAAGTGTTCCTTCAACGAGAGGGGCAGGATGGTCTATCCTCAGATGACTGATCAGGGTTTGGATCAATCTAGCAGAAACAAGATGAATGTACAAAGTTAATTTGGTATATGACTGCTTTTGAGTCAGCAAAGGTAACAATATAATCAGAGCATACATGTAAACTGCTTAGCAGATTATACCCTAATATGCTCTCTATCTGAAGTGCTATGTGGGAATGAAAGGGTGTTAGGTTACCAGTATGATTTCTAGTTATGCATGTACTAGGAAAATCTTTTTTGTGGAAGGGTACTTTCACTCATCATTGGGGTACTTAAAACCAGTTATACATTGGGGCACACCATCAAACCACTCAACTCTTTTGCAAAGTATCTTTTTTTTTTTTTTTTGTCCTAAAATGTCACTGCATCTCTTCCCTAGGCTCTGTGAACAACATTCCTGAGGGTCTGGTGAAGGTAACTCAGAAGATCTTCTGGACAAATTCTACTCACTTTAAATGTGAGAAAACCCACATTTTATGCCAAATGCATTTTGAAGAAAAAACCAATTACCTTTTACTTAAATCATATTCCAGGGCTATTTTAGGGTTGTACAATGTTTAAGTTATCTTATATTCATTTTGAAATGTGCAGAATGTATAACAAATTAGATAAAAGTGAATGATAGGTATTATTTTTTTTCAAATGTCCCCTTGAAAGCTATGAACACTCAAAATAAGCCAGAATTCAGTAAAAAAAAAAAAAAAGTCAGAATAAAAATACAGTAATAAAATGTGTGGGAAATGATAGAACATTTTCAGTATTTAGTATGTATTTTTATGAACCATAGTAAAAGGGAAAATGTCTAACAAAAATTTGCAAGAAAAGATTCTGAATACTCTAATTAATGAAGATGATTTTACATAATCACATCTAGGGCAAGTATTTCTCCAGTAAGGAGTCACAACTGCTTTCAAAGTAAACAAGTTTCTTCATGTCTAATGAATATGAGAAAGTATAGAATCTTAGTATAAAATAGTGGGGTAAACTATATAACCTGGAGTGTCTTGATTTATAGTTATTTTGGTATCAAGGCCATTTGAAAGGTTCTGTAAAAATGTGTACTGTTGGCACCTATCATGTTGAAGTTCCCTGAAATGGTTGAACCCATCCCTTCTTGTCCCTCAGCTGGGCTGCTCTTCCTGCCTGGACCATCCTACCTTTGGAGGGGCTATCTATTTTTGAAAATTCAGCTTCTCAGAAGAGTCCTTCTGTTTTCTAAGACCCAATATATGGTTCATTAGAAGAGTGGTGTTTCCTAACATGGTTGACACTGGTTTTTGCTTCTAAGTTAATTTTTCTCACTAGTTTGTAAGCTTATCTAATGCAAGTACTCATCCTATTCACATGTGTGCTGGTGTCATCAATATGAAGCACAGAATAATCTAACAATGTATGAATGCTGTTTTTAAGAAGCTATTTGGTCTGTTTGTTTTCTGTTTTTTGTTTTTTTGAGATAAGAGTTTCTCTGTATAGCCCTGTCTGTTCTGGAACTTGCTCTGTAAACCAGGCTGGCCTCGATCTAACAGAGATCCCCCTGCCTCTGCCTCCCAAATGCTGAAGTCAAAGGCATGTGTCACCACCACTCAGCTTAAAAAGCTATTTGGAAATATGCTATTTTCTCCTATAAATAAGAATGTTAAAAATGCAAGAATTAGAATCATCAGGATAACCAAGAAACAACTAAATTTTAAAGCCTGTATCTTTTTTAAAAGCTTACACTGCTGTTTCCTAGGAGACCCAGTATGTTTTGTACTTGACTTGGTGCTTACCTCTGAATAAAGAGGTGGAGGCAAGAACCGAAACTCCTGGATATATGCAAACAGTGGTCCCTGAAGAGCTCTCTCAAAACCATCACAAGCATTCCCTGGAGCAAGATTATTTCGTCTTTCTTCCTCAGTCACTACTTCTGCATAGCTGGGTGGTGCTGAAGGAAAAAGATACACGCAATTCGAACAACATGTTCTTATGCATGTCAAAATACACAGAATAGTAGATATTAAAAAAATGTCATGTAAAAAGATAATTATTTGTTTGGCGATTAAAACAATCGAGACACACAAAACAATATTAAGGTCACATATGCTAACTGAGGAAAGATAAAAATTTAACTAGGGTTGTAAAATATTAAAAACAAAAGAAAAGGTCTTAATAATGGAGTAAGTTTAGATATGTACATCAAATTACCTTCAGGTCTTTCAGGAAGGGATAGACCAAGCCAGTTCATGTTCATGCTACACTGACTGCTTACACTTGAGGTTCTGCTACCAAATGGATGAAGAGGAATGGTACCGATGACAAGTGGCAAATTAAGAAACAAATCCATAGCTCCAGGAATATCCACATATACCTAAACAGTAAGCAGATGCCAGAGTCAGCATTTAAAAGAATTTTCTTTAAAAACACAACCTAATTTTGGTATTAGCTGGGATCCCTTTTAGTTTCTAGAAAACTTCTCTTGTATGTGCAAAACCCTAGGTTTATATGAGGTAATTTAATCACAATGTAATGTTTTGTACATACATCTACAGTCTACCAAGCATGTTTAAGACAAAATAAGGACCCCACAGATTTAAGACAAAAGTGTAATAAGAACTTCTTACAGGAACACCTACCATTAGTGAATACTCCACACGGATTATACTACAATCAAGGATGGAGGGGGAAACTGGTGGAATTTTTAGGAGCTTGCCATTCCATGTTTCTGTTTTCCCAGATGACAGGGACTCGCCACGTAAGTTTGCCACAAGCTGTTTTACTTCCTTCATTTTCCCTTTGGCATAGAAGGCCTGTGTTTGGTAAATGGCTGCCTTTGGCACTACCATTCGGGAAGAGCAGTTCTCAATCTCAGCAAATATCTGTATTGATTCACCTGGAGAGGAAAACAGTTATTCATGATTAGAAAACAAACAGCCAGTATCAAGTGTAGACTTCTGAAGCTCAACTAACTCCATGGAGGAAAAGCTATCCTAGAAGCAAGGTAACTAACTCACTGTCATAAAAATGACCTGCTCCCTCACACTGACTACACACAAAAAAAGGAGACTACAGATTGTGAACAGAAAATGGATACATACAACTTACATAGCTTCACTAAGGAATGCTGAGTGTTTATGTTCGGTAACAATACTAAGTTTATACAAGATGCTTGGTAAAGAGAATTGCTTTTTGTAGGCACCAACCACATCCATACCTGGGGTATAGCCCTTCCTCTCGATTTTGGCACTTAAGGATATTGGGCCTGAGGCGCAGAACCAGCAACAGAGTGTCTTGTCTTTTGTGCCTGCTTGGGGTGACTGTAAGAAATAGAGAGAGAGAGAGAAAAAAATCAATGTATGAACTAATAAAAACGCCAGAATTGTTGTAAAATTAACTAAAAGAATCAATTTTGTTCCCGTAACAAATGGTTTTTAAATTATATCAAACTTCTGTCTTTATATAACTTCTATTTAATAAAGGGGAAAAAAATAGGTTAAAGGCCTAATACCCTATTCCAAAGCAGACTTTTAGCCCATTATGTACAATAAGAAAAACTAATCAAGTAAATTAAAAAAAAAAAAAAAAAGAGAAAAAACCCTTTCCAAATTCAACATAAATTGTCTTGTGGTTGTAATTCTAAATGGCAACATCTTATTTTGAAAAAGGAAAATAAGGTTGTTTGGTAAAACGTAAAACACATTTTTATTCCACTTAAAGATGTTATCATTTGTTTAAACCAAATCATTATCATTTTGAAGTCAAATTTGAATTAGTATCAGAAATTGCAATTTAAAAGAAATTAATTTTTTTCCCCATGAAAATGATGAATCCCCATCATGTGACCCTAGCTCTAACTGGAATAATGCAATTTGGTACAAAGTTTAGACTGTGACTGTTTCAAGAGATTTAAGCCAGAGTCCTAAATGATTGCTATTGTTTGTCAACTAAAGTCATTTAGGGACCTGACCTTGTTATTGCTGTGTCCTGCAAAAAAAGACACTTCGTATCACATATGTGTGAAGTGTGACTTTGAAATTTACGTGGCACCGTGTGAAAAACGAGTGTATCATTCATTAGCTTGTGTGCTCTAGTTCTAGTGTATATTAAATTGGCATTTTTAATGGAATTTAATAGAATTGCTTTATTAAAGCTTTGTATACTGCATGGACTGGGCGGCATAGATTAGGTGGCTATTCTTTTTATGTGTTCAAATGTCCAAACACAATGAACCCAGGCATTTCTTACCAGTAATGAAGGAGTGTTGATATCTATGTGCTCAAAGACTGTGAATTCCTTCTTTAACTTTACTGGTAGAAGCCAAGGCCTATGCAATTCAGCTTTCACCCAATAGCGCACACTACCATGTCGGCCTTCGAATGAGGTAGCAAGTGGTCTGTGCAAAAATATAAAAATGAAGATATTAATCTTACACCTCTTTCAAAAACTCAATAGTCAGTAGGTCAAAATAAACACGTTACCACACTGTACTGTCTACAAGGTACCACGTGTATAAAGATATCACCATGTCCTACTGTCTGTGGACCAATGAGGTACCACGTGTATAATCTTTTAAAACTTTCCAAAGGGGATATGATAAGTCACTGGGGAAAGTCCTTTTATTTTCAAATAATGATAAGAGTTAACTGTAAGAGAAATTTTGGTTTTAATGTCAGAAGAATACAGCCCCTTTAAAACTAAAGGGTCTACTTTTAATGTTGGTGGCAAAATCATGAAAGTTAAATGAACTATTCTTGAAAAGGTAAGCATTTTAATTTTAAAATAAAGCCAAGAATTGCCTCACTATTTCTACCTAATCCTAGACCCCAATCGTACCTTCAGAAAAAAAAAAAATACCCCCCTATATTGCTCCACTTTTGTTAGCTAGGAGTTAGAACCTCTTTTTATAGCAACTAATTAGCACAAAAAAGCCTAAAATAGTCTCACAATTTCCTATTTCATAAATTCATAGAAACAGAGAAGGTGCTTTTTATACCCTGTCTAGCCACATTCTAACTCTCCTTTGGCTATTAACCTTTATTTTCCAAGGCTTGAAAAGAAAAATATTCCCATTAACCTATCTCAGAATAATCAGAACTGTTTCTGGACTTGGCCAGGTTTTTTGTTGTCTGTAGAAGGTTTAACAAGCAGTCTGTTCCATTAGAGAAATGTCCAGTGCTATTATTTATAAGGCCAGATCAGACTGGTAGAAGCACCAGTATTTTACAATGATTACAAAGTCTATGTAGAATTCCAAGTGGATTAGTAAACATAGAATTATATACATCCAAGGCATAATAAACTGTTATTATGAGCTAAGTTTATTATATAGATCAATCAGTGCCAGTTTATAAGCTTTAGTATCTGCTAAAAGGCATTATGCAAAAATGTTTACATTCTCTCCCAGCAATCTGTTAAAATGCTGAGAATGTACTATATTTCAAGTCTTCCACTAAGGTAGCTCTGGGATGCTTCCTTTTAAGTCCAAGGTATGTTATCTTCCCCAGTAGCTTCTACTGAATTTGTGTCTAAAGAACGGGAATCCCCGAGTAAGGGTAGTCTTATCATTACATTCTAACGTTAACCATTCACATTAGCAGAAAAGGTGGAATTCTGAATTTTGATCCAGCAAGCTCCTGACATGCGAGCGAAGTGCTCTTTTGATGATGGAAAGGCTAGTCAAGTCAGCAATTTCATCAAAGACTGATTAGCACCTTAGGATTCACCAGTGCTAGATTAAATATTAATGTTTTATAACCTTAAAACAGTACTGTGGGATACTAACTACTGACTGTGCTTTCTGTAATTTTGCCACATTAAAAATAGCACCTTCTATTACATTGTTTTCCTCGACCAAGTTTCTGTAATGAAAAGGGTTTTTTTCAAGAAAAAAAAAAAAAACAAAAAACAAAAAAAAAACTAAAGTATTTAAATATGAAGTATCTAATTTTATAAGATCATACTTAACTAAGAGTGTCCAAGAAAAATTCTATTCCTTATAATACTTACGTCTGTGGAAGCTCGAAGCTAAATGCATATTCATGCCTTCCTGAATGGATAGTGTTGAACCCTTCTTCAGAATTATCATCATCTAAAAGGAACAAAAAGAAAAGAAAAAAACTTGTTGTTAAATATCTACATTCGCAGGCAGTAATCTTCAAGGATGTTGTTCATGATCAAAGCCACACACTTTCATCTTATAGATCAGAGTTCTAATCCCAACTTCATTATTTGTTCTGCCTAAAATTAAAACCTTCGTTCTTCATCTTCCTCATCCCCAAAGTAGGGATTGAACACTTACACTTATAGGCGGTTTCATTTTAATGAAAACAAAAATTCAAATAGTGAAAAAAAAATGTATCAAATACAGTATTCAACAAAAGGTTCAGGTATCTTGGTCACCAATTGTTCATTTAAGTGTGCATAAAGTAAAAACTACCTTTTTGAAATTGCCAGTTTTCAGTGAATATTGACTTTCCTGGGGCAACTATTCACGCTGCACCCAGGAAGCAGAGGTGGAGGAAAGGCTGGGATTCAAGGCCAGTCAGAGGGGACCTTGTGAAGGAGAGAAGGAATGACCATAATGTCTCAAAGCTAAAAACATTCGACCACATTCAAACCTATTGGTTTTAAGCAGAAACCAACATCAGGCTTTGTAAGTTTAATTACAAAGGGCAGACTTTAAAAGATGTCTTTTTACAAAGAAACATTTTGCTCAACACTTAAAAATTTAAGTTTAATTGGGTCGATTCCACTTTCGAGGGTTGAGTGTGTGTGTGTGTGGGGGGGGGCGTGTAATGACATTTCATTTTACAACCTTTTTTTTTTTTTTTGCTTGAATTCATTATTTGTGTCATGAAAATAAACTTAACAAAAAAAAAATGTGGTGGAAAAGGTTCGGAGTCCTGTTGACTGTCTAGATAATACACGAACGTGTTACTTGCTTTTCTTGGTGTGCAATCCTTTTTAATTAGCTGTGGGTGGAGGGGGGCTGGCACTGTATCTTTCTTTATATTTTCCTCACCTAAGTACTGAAAATACACAAAAAGACCATGACTTCCATCCCCAAATAATGGTGATTCGCCTATGTCTGGCACTGCTTCCCGAGGCTCCCATCAGTGTCAGTCCTGGAGCAGGGCAGGGGAGCCGGGGCTCCTCCATTCGCCCCCTCCAAGGCGCCCAAACTTTGCCTCCCTCCCGGTTCCCTTTTGTGCCAGCTCAGCAGTCTCATTGAGGCGAGCCGCGGGCCCGCGGCGCCGTGGTAAACAAGTGCCTGGCTGTCAATCAAGAACTAGACTGGAGCAGGAGAGGACCGGCCTAAACCGGCGCTGAGCAGATCCCAGCCGGCTCGCCCGCGCGCGCCCGCGGCCCGCGCGCCCCGCTATACATACGGCATACGTCGCGCGGCGCTCGCGCCCGCGCAGCCTAGCCTGCTGGGCCGGGGGCGGGGCCACGGCGCGCCGCGCTTCCGCTTTCCACGCCCCAGCCGGTGACCGGTTCGATCTGGCTCGGGCCACCCTGACACCTTCGCTGTGAGAGCGAGGGGGAACTGGGGCGGCGGCGGGCGGGGAAGTGACGGCCCCGGGGAACAAAGGGCGAGGCCGAGCAGATGGCGGCGCTCTCCCCCTCCCCGCCCGTGCTGCCACTGTCACGTCCCCTCGGCTCACACAGGTACCGGCCCCAGGGCTACGCTCGCGCCCGGACCTCCAGCTCCCTCCCGGGGCGGCTTTCAAGCAAAGCCACGGCCAGGGCACCGGCACCTGCGGCCGCTGCAGCGGGCGATGGCTCGGGGCGGGGATGGGGGCTGGGGCGCCCGGCCTGGGGGACCTTTACCGGCGCACGCCGGTTCCAAGCCTCGCCCCAACCGGCGCGAGCCGGCTCGCCCCCACCCGTCCGGGCCCAAGCCAAAGCCAATCAAGGCCTGGCATCGCCTTAGCAACAGGCTAACAAACCCGGCTCCGCCTATCGCCGCGCGCCCGGGGCGGGCGCTCAGCTACCAGGCTAGTTTGAGAGCTGCCTGTTTGAAGTCATTGAAACTATTCCAGCCTGGGGAGCTCGTCCACGCGTAGCCAGGCTTACGGGCACCTAGCAGGGTGCAGGTAGTTCTCTAAACCGTGAAATCGTGGTGCAACGGATGCAGTGTCTGTTCCCATAGCTCGTTCTACTCTCCCCTACTACTCGTCTTAACTCCTCGAGGAAGAGCCTTTGTCTCTTCTCACTCATTTTATTAAAGGCTGCAACGTCCAAGCAGGTTCTAAAGCAAATCCATGTGTTCGCTGCTTTTTTTTTTTTTTTTAAAAACCAACACTGTCATTAGTTACTGTATGCCCTATCAGTGTGGACGCTGGGGAAGGTTAACTAAGGAACCATTTCAGGATGCAGAATACATCGCTGCAGCTGCGTAAATCCTAAGAAATGAATTCACCTTCATATTTTAAAAAAAAAAAAGGATACGTTAATTCTGTATTACTTAAAGCATCCTCAATTTCTTACTTGCTTTAGTTCAATTAACATCTCAGGATGTACGTTTTAGATATTTTTTTTTTACAAAATGAAAGTATGCTATCTGAAAATATCGCCAGTATTTGCAATAAAATACTGCATTATTAAGGAGAAACACAAATTACATAACCAGTTTTAACATTATATTCTTCTTGGACTAGGAATTAAGTCATCGCCACCACCTGACGCGTGTAACCAATCTGCTGAGAGCTGAACAAGCGCCCCTCCTCACCATCCCCCAGAACTGGTCCGAAACAGGATTGAACCGCTTCTAACAAAGGGTGGAAACTTAGAAAACAAGCTTGGAGTCGCCTATATTTCCACATTGTAACCACTTAAACAACAGATTGCGAATTTCAGGACCCCCTCTCGTTTTGACAACGGCTTTATCTTCGTCTTGTACCAAAAAACCAAATCCTATGTACCATATACTTTACATTTCCATCTGTCTGCCTTGGGTTTCATTGAATCCACGTTCCAAAGTTAGACATGATGCTCAAGAAGAAAATTGGTGACCCCGAATGCTTTTTAAATTGACTTAATATGTTTGCATAATGATAGATATTATCCTTTAAAAATAAATGATGCTTGATGTACATTTTAAAAGGAATTGGGAGAAATAGGGAAAAAACACGTGGGGTGTTGATGCCATATGTCAAAATAAGCCATGGAAGCCCTTTATCAAAGAACAATAATCAAGTGTTTAAAGTCTTTTGCATGTGGGTATTAAAATCAGGTACATCTAGCAACCTTCTAAAAAATGTCACTACTGTTCTTTATTGGAGCTCAGTTTTGGATCTAAGATTGTAAAATAAAGGAGAAAATCCAATACTGGACTGCAGCTTTAGCAAACAAATTTGAAAATATTAGTAAAATGACCGAGTCAGATTTAAATACACTTTATAAGGTGCAAAAGGATTCCAAGTGCGTATGGCAGATATGAAGCCAGTTATAGATGTAGTTAAGTGCAGTTTGCAGTCACTTTGCAGACGCCTGCATGCATTACAGTTTAACACGCTTACACGTCAAGGAGAAACTACATCTTCTAAGTTTGCTAACCTTTTATCAAACTGCCGTCTAGAACTGCTTGAAATGAGATTCAAGTTCTCATACAAAGAAGACGAATCTAGTGACTAATATAAAAACTTACCTCTTTCGTGCCCAATTAGGATGTCTTTCTGGCTGAAATATTCTACTTCATCAGTGTAATTCTGGGTATAGGCAGTATTGGAGCCGGCGTTTCTAGATTCAGTCCAGCGGACTTTCGCATGTCCTCTTGCATGAATTTTAAGAGATTTTACTCTGATTTCCCCTGTAACTTCTAAATTCACCCTTCCTGAGACAGTGTCCCCGCTAGAATACACGGGGACATTGCTGTCATTAAGACAGTCAAAGCTTATTGTCAAACTCTTCACCTTTCCCAGCACCATGATTATAACAAAAATCTATAAAAATATAATGTAAAACCAAAAAAAAAAAGTCAAGATCGCATATAAGATGTGATCTTCACTTAACACTGATCAGTGTCTTTGCCGTGCAAAAAAAAAAAAAAAAATCTTGCAGGCAGGATCAGTGATTGTCTACAAATAGTTCATTGAGATTTCTTAAAAAGTCAGGGCAGCAAGGAAGCTGCTGCTCCACGTTCCTGCTCCTCTCAGTGGTCTCCTTACAAAGACGGGCGGCTGGAGGCTGCCAGCTCACTTTAAGAGCAGCTTTGTGAAAAACAACCCCAGTGCGCAGGCGCACGCCGCGGCTGGCGGCCAGCCTCCCTGCGCGCTCCCTCCCGCGCGGTGCGCGCGCCCGGCTCGCTGCGCGCTCTCGCCCGGTACAGTAGGTGTGGGGCTGACGCTGCCGGCTTCTGTGCACGGGCGGCAGGGATTGGCAGGCGAGCATACCACCACCCCCTGCCCTGCACGCGCTCCGCCAGCCGGGTTGAGGGGCCCGGCAGCGCCAGGCCAGGAGAGTTTGCACCAGGACCGCGGCCCGGGAGGAGGATGTGGGAGCCTTGGGGTGAAGGGGAGAAACCGGTTGGGCAAGCGGCTGGTAGCCCAGTCTAAGCTAATGAATTTCAAAAGAAAACGTAATAAAAAGCAGACAAATATTGTTCATAGAAGAAAGCATTGTTGACTTGGATAGAAACAACAAAAGCAAGCAGCCCTTGTAGGCAGGGTGGCAATGGACTAAGCCAGGGCCCGAGGAACCGTAAAACAATGCTCCAGGGAAGCCCTTGTCTTCTGGGGCCTTCCCAGACTCCTACAGAGTCAAAAGCTGTAGTTGTTGTCTGTGTGTGTAGGCCTGACCACTTCCTCGAAGGGAGGAAAAGTCCTTTCTCAAGACACCACCTACAGCTCCATTTGCAGGGAATGACGCAATTACAACTCCTGTATGCACAGGAGTAAGAATAGAGTTCACACCCCAAATTACCACCCCATAAGAGTCAGTTTGAACACAGTGATTTAGCTGACATTGTTTACAACAGACTGAAACTTAGCTAGGGAAACATATGCAGTGGTTTTGTTTTTTAAGTATGATTTGTTACATAAGTGAGGCTTAATTTTGTGAAGCTTTACTTTTAATTCAACATGCTAATTCCAATGCTACCTCTCAAAGACAGGTACATTTTCCCTCTGTGAATGCTTTGATTAAAACAGGCAGTGAGTTCTAAACTTCACCAGCATTCAGAGGGTGATGGAATAAACTGAGATTATTAACTAACAAAACTTCTTAGGACTATGCAAAATAAAAAAAAAATCTGTATTATGCATGACCAAAAAAGTGAGGGAGTGTGCCCATAGCTAAACACCTTAGACTCTTCTGCATGGTAAACCTGGATAGTTTGAATTACACAAATTAAACACATCCATCCTGTTGTTTTCTTTATTTAAGAAAAAAGCCTACAATTTTATTGTATTTTAGTTGAGAAGGCATCTAGAACTAAAAAGTACAGACTGTAACCATGTCAAGAATAATTAGTGGGCAAGCCATTTATCTGGAGTTTTAGCTTGTGCATAAAATTACGAATGTGTGTGTTAAGTGGGGAAAAAAAGGTCAACTTTCTTCTTCTCTCTGTTGACACCTGGTGGATGATACAGGTAAAGTACCCGGCCCTTTGGTTAACTGTCGGTAACGAATACTACTGGTGTTTTTCTCCCCCTAGTGGTCATAGCTAAAATGTCAAGTTTTGATCTGTGTAAGCTTGAGGCATTCAAATAAGATAGGTCAGGGAGTGGAATTAAAAGTGGACACAACGAGTACATAGGTAATTTTAAAAGATTTTATTTACTTATTGGTATGTATGTTTGCAGAAGAGCGTGCGATGTGTATGCAGTTACCTGTGAAAGACGACAGATGGGGTGGCCTGGGATTCCCTGGAAGGATAGTTGTTAACCTGGCAATATCGGTGCTACTAACTGAGCTCACTCAGGTCATATGGAAGAGCTGCAAACACTAACTGTTATGTCAGCTCTCCAGCCCTCAGTCCATACAGTCTTCATCAAACTGAAGGATAGTGGGTGACTGAGGTTTTGGTAAAATCTCTCCAGGTTGAATATGATACGTTTCTGAAAAATGAAAAATCAATATTTAAGTACACGAGAATTGCATTTGATGGGAAAGGACCCTGGTAGTATTTGTAGTTTGCAAAGTTTCTAAGTTCATTCTTTGATCTGATTCTCCTAAGATCTTTTGCTTCACTGTAGTTACTTTGCTCTTTTTCTAATGTGACTTCTCAAACACTTTAGTAATGGGCAAATTGCCTTCCATTCTTTTTTAGCCTTGTTGCCCTTTCCACTTTAGACTTTGTAGCACACTATTCCTCAAATGTCTAAAGAAATACACTTGACTCATTTTGTCTTCCCTTCCTGTTTATTCAAACCACAAAAAAAAAAAAAAAAAAAAAAACCAAAAACAAAAACCGAGAAACAAAACAAGTCTGGGGATGTCTAAATACTTGTTTATATTTTCATTTCTAAAAGAGACCAAATTATTTTGATTGTTATTTCCCCTGATTTTAATAACCTTCCATTTGTAGACTCAAAATGTCTCCTCTCTAGGCCTGTGGAGGTGCTGGACTGTGGCATGCTATCTTGGGCTTCTCTGCTTCTTCACTGGGCCTGGGTTGTGTTTTGCTTTAGATTTCAGCTGTTCATCTTCACATCACAGCAACTGCTTGCAACCCAGCCTACATCTCATATGCTTCCTCCTCCTACTTATCTGCTAATTCTCTACTCCTGTCAAGCACATCTCCTCCCCCTCTGTTGGCTTGGCTTGTGGGCAATATGTAGTTTTATCGAATTCTTGCGCACCTCTCTCTGAACCATCTCCTTCCCTCTTCTAGTCCCTGCAGTTGCTTCACTTGGAAGAGTGTTGCATAGTCACAGTCACCCTTGCACAGTTTCTCCCGGACCTAAAGTAACAATCTCTTTTCATTATAGTTATTCCAAAGATTTATGAATTGAAGTTCTCTGTTGGCATATAAAAATTTGAATTCCAATCTTGAGAATTGTCCAAACCTGGATATGAGAAAAAGTACTGTTATATCTGAGAATGTTTTTAGATTTTATGTCACTGTGCTCATAGAAATATACGAAATAGGCAATTTTAACTGAAATTCTTGGTGTGAGAACAACCATACTACTAGGACAAGTTGTTTCTTAAAGAAAAAATTTGCAAGCCGAGGGTAATCTTAGCCTTTGGCAGGTGCGTGTTGACAGAGCTAAGGTTTTGTCTTCTTTGGTGTTGATTCTGGATTTTAAGTGTATGTCTCAGATTTAATCCTTTAACATCACAAGAATTGGCCAAATTCATATGGAGACCACAAGAAAAATTTTTAATGATATTAGCAAAGTGAGAGTTACTTCATATATTTGAGTTAATTATTGTGGATGCTGTGGTAATTTTTCAGTTGTGTTTTCCTCCATTAAAAGCTAGGGTAGTTTGTGTTATCAGAATGCCATTTAACTTGTTCCTTTGATTTCTTCTCTGAAACAAATGTACCCACAATTCTGCTCTGCATGGAGCTTCCACTCCTCACACCCCAGGAAAGTTCTATCTGTAAACATTTGCCTCCTAAGCTGAGGGGAGACAGCAGAGGGGAGGATCTGAGGGGAGGCAGCCAGCACATAGGTGTTGAGTCTGCAAAGTTTATTCCGGGGCTCCAGTGTCATCCGGTTTGGAAACTCTTCATTTCTTTTCTGAACAGTTTTGCCTCGTTCATTCCTTCCCCCCTTTTCTTTTGTTTGTTTGTTTGCTGTTTTTGAGAAAGATTCACACTATAGCTCAGACTGTCCTCAGAGTCAAGATCCCCCTGCTTGCATCTCAGGAGAGGCAGGATTTCCAGCAACAGGCCATGACTATCTTGAGACTTTTCACCTGGTACAACATACTCAGGAGGAGGAGGAAAAAAAAAAATCATACAGTCTTGGGGATACTGAAATTTAAAGACAAAAGTTCATAGTTTTGTTTTGTGTAGCAAATTCACATTTTGCAGACTGATAATTTGTATAAAGGGAGTCACCCTTCCAGTCACCTACATTGTCTCTGTTGATAACCAGTTTATTTTAAATGAGTTAATAAGCCAGGCACGGTTGAACAATGCCTATAATCCCAGATTTGGGGAGGTAGAGGCAGACAGATCAGGAATTCAAGGCCAATCTTGGGTAGCTAAATTCCTAAAAAAACAAACAAACAAAAAAACAAAAAAAACAACAAAAAAAAAAACCTATGGCCACACCTTCTCCTATGCTTACAACTAGTTTTCCTTACATTTCCTGCAGTTGAGCATTTGTAAAAGGAGATTACCACTTACCCCGAAATCACTTCAGTTTTCATGTTGCTCTTGTTCCTGTCTGGGGAGAGTTCTGCTCGAATAGCTATGATTAAAAACAAACAAGAAGCTACCTACCTGGCAAAAGCTGGAAGGTGAAGCAATTTATGTTTCAAGGTTGGGTGAGGATGTGCTTTTTTGAGAATTCTAAGTTTTTCAAGTGACCTTTTATTTCAAGGTCAGGAAACAGATGGTCACTCAAGTTGTGAAAGACCATGTTTCACCTATTGCCTAGTGAATTCTCATGCATAATTGGCACTTGGGTTTATACTTATTAGGTTTTTTTGTAATATAAACCTTTTTAATTCCTGTGTCAATTGTGTAAACCAGCATACGACACTGGAGAGAAGCTACAGCAGAAATTCCTCCTCGGGATTAGCCTGACTTCCTTACAGCCATGTGTGTACTTTAATCAGACAGACTTTTAATGCTTTATCATTTTGGACTTTGAAACACATATGTGGGCTATCTACTTATCTGGGGGACACACCCCCTAAAAAAACAAAAACAAACAAACAAACAAACAAACAAAAAACAAAGAATGATTCTTCCCCCTTTAGCAGCTGTCAACTGCCATTAGCTCCCCAGGATGAGATGGGAGTGCAAACTCCTGTCCCATCCTTGCTGGAATTCTAGCTGGCTTGGTCTTGTGCAGGTAGCATACAGCTGGTGTGAGTTGATGAGTGTGATAGCCATGTCGTGTCCAGGAGCCAGCGCTGCCCTATGTTTCCACCTTCCTTTGGCTCTACAAACATTTGAAGAGTGCTATCTTTAAACAAATTTTTCTAGTAAGACTGTAGAATTTTATGGGAAGATTTTTTTTTTTTTTTTTTTTTTTAGCTAACCACAAAGAACAACAGGAGACTGATAAATTAAAAGTAAGTCCAAACCACCATTTTTTACAAAGTGAATACTGCACCATGATAGCCATACCATAGTGTAGTGTCCAGTTCCATTAAAGAAAAAAAATGAGGATTAGTGCTGGTTGGTTTTTGTCAACCCGACACAAACCTGGGCATATTTAGGCAGAGGAAATCTTAGCTGAGAAAATGCCTCTGTAAAGTTGGTTTGTAAACTAGTCTGTGGGGCATTTTCTTACCTAATTATTTATGTGGGAGGCCCAGCTCTCTGGGGAAGCAGGGATCATACAACCCCTGGGAAGGAGGTGCTGGGTGTTATAACAGTCTGAGTTCTCACACCATGAAAAGTGAACTAGTAGGCAGCACTCCTCCATGGTTTCTGGTTTAGTTCCTGCACACAGATTCTTGTGTTGAGATTCTTCCCTGGCTTCCCTTTCCTCCTCAAGTCCCTTTTGGTCATGCTCTTTACCAGAGCAACAGAAAACAAACAGACAGGCTTACTGGCCTTTGCTAAAGTTCTTATTGATTAAAAGGCAATATTAGTATTAAAACACATGTATTTTCTTCTGGCAGTATTTTGCTTTATGATTTTTATGTATAGTTTCTACTTGTCCTCGGTACTTAAACAAAGTGAAGAGGTGCCCAACAGTTGCTCGACACATGCTTAAGTTTTATTCCTTTGGAAAACGTTAGTCTGCATTAATTACACAAAATAAGTTTTCTTTTAAAATGTTTTATAAATTCTTTTGAGAACTTAATGGATTGTATTTTGGTCATGTTAACTTTCACTCTTTACACTAACTCTTCCTAGATGCATCCCACCTCCTCACCCACACACCAAGTTTTTGTGTTTTCTTTAAAAAGAACAACAACAACAAAACTCTTGGCTCTGATTTGTTTGGTTTAACTTCTTTATGTGTGTGGGAGTTTTGCTGTATGTGTGTGCATTATATGTGTGCCTGGTGCTTATGGAGCCTAAAGAGGCCATTGGATCCCCTGGAACTCCAGTTACCAAAGCTTGTGACCCACTGTGCAGATGCTGGGAATCAAATCCAAGTCCTTTGAAGAACATCCAGTGCTCTCAACCACTGAGCCGTCTCTACTCTCTAGGGCCTTGATTCCATTTTATGTTATCCACATACTCCTGGCTGTGGAGGTATCCAATGAAGCATAGTTAACCAACCAGAAACCAGTGGATTTAAAGAAAACTGATTCCCGCCCCCCCCAAGCTATGGACTGTCCATAGCTTCTCAGTTAGGGGTGGGTAGGTAAGGGGTGGGGGTTGGGGAGTAAGCAGGGATTCATGAGCCCTTCCTATTCCATGCTGAAATTTCTCAGCTCTATGCAAGCAACAGTTGCTGTGAGTTCATAAGTCCTGTCTGTTCCAGAAGATAGTGTTTTTCTCTAGTCCTCCCCAAACTCTGGCTCTTACAGTCTTTCCTCCCCTGTTTCAATGATTGCTCCTGGGCCTTTGGGGAAGGGTGGTACAGATGTCTCATTTGTGCCTTTGTACTTCACTTGTACTTATCCTCTGCACTTTGATCAACTGTGAGTTTCCGTGTTAACCAATGTTCCCTGCACAAAGAAACATGTCAAAGCTGGGAGTGGAGGCCCATGTCTTTAATCCCTGAGTTCAGAGTGAACCTGACCTAGTTTTAGGTCATTTAGGACTACACAGAGAAACTCTGCCAACAAGCAAACAAACAAACAAATCAATGTCTGAGAACTGCACTAGTCTATGAGTGGAGATATGATTGAAGGGCAGTTTGATTTTATCCCCATTGAGCAGAATAATAATAGTAGGGTCAACCCTGGAGCCTACGAATTCCTAACCGTAGATTCTAGGCTAGATACACAGTACAACTCGTTTGTTTTCTTCTATGGAATGAACTTTAAATTCAATTAGAAAGCAGTTGATAACCCCCATAATATGTGTGCCACTATTGTACCCATGAATCTATCCTGCCAAATTCATTGTTTTCACGCAGGTACCATGGTGCTTTGATTGTATTCTTCACACTATCACCCTCTGACATCTATTGCCCCTTTCCTGCCCATTCTCAACCCAATATTACCCTTTCTCTTTTAAATATAGATTTTGTGTGTTATGGAATAATTTTTTCGTACACAGTGAAAATGTGTTACTGTTATTGTTAATAAAAAGCTGATTGGCCGAAAGCTGGGCAGACGTTTTTGGGATAGAGAGAATGCTGGGAAGAAGAAGGGCAGAGTCCGAGGGTCACCAGCAGATGCAGAGGGAAGCAAGATGAATGTGCTGTGTTGTAAGAATGTGCTGTGTTTAAAATGTAAGAGTTAGTTAGTAATAAGCCTGAGCTATCAGGTGAACATTTACAATTAATATTAAGTCTCTGTGTCTGTTATTTGAGAGAGGTTGCTGGAATACAGAGAAACTCTGTCTACATTTGTGTAAAAGAAAGAAAAATTAATATTTGTCTTTCCGAGTCTGGCTTATTTTGCTTAACATTATGCTCCTTGCTTCCATCCATTTCCTATAAATGATAGTTTATCCAAACAAAAACACAGTTGAACACCAATGTTGACTGTTTTTATTAAAAGGCCTTTGTGTATAAGCACAATTGGGATGATTAAAACAAACCAGATTTTTCATTAAGATGTTTGAAATGTCTTTATCACTAAAGCTGGAGCTAGAGGATGCTTGATAATCTTAAGCCCAAGGTTATGGCTTGGATATGAAGATGACCTGAGCATCCCCAGTGGCTGGCAGACACAGTGATTGTCTCCTGAAACAGTGCTGTCTTCAGACATTTTCCACTGAATTCCTTCTTAGTGACTCTTGCTAAGGGCTCAATAATACAGTAGGTTAATTAGAGATTAATTTTACTTTATATTAATCATCCTCTTGTCAGAATAAATTAACCTCTTTAGTTCCCATTTTCTAGAATTCCCAGTGTCCACAGACACCATTCTTGAGGCGAGTGATAACCTCATAAAATTATAACTCAATTGAACTTTGAAATGTCAATTATTAGTATGATAATCAAGCTTAATAATCACAGAGATTTTTCTCATATTGTGGAAAATAAGCCTAATTTGAGCCATCCACAGGCTTGTTTCCTCCTCCCTGAAGGATCTGGAGACTTCATTATCACCTTCATTTCTTGATGTAGAGTGGGTGTAACTATAGACTTAGAGTGGATGCTAAAGTGCTGCTGGAGCACCTGGTGTCATTCCCGTCGGCATTGCGTTGCAATTAGAGCACTAAGAATAGTTCACATTCCATGGTCAACATTAGCTGCCCTCCTAATCTCCCTCCATCCTCTTCTCTGGATCTTTCTGTATTTTTGCCAGAGAGGGAAAGGTTGAGCGAGATGGACTTCTAACCACTTTCAGCTCCACAGTTCTGTCATTGGCTCAGGGAGCAGGTGAGTGTGTCAATTCCTTGAGGAACAGAGGTAAGTGAATGTCATGATTGAGACTCAGAAGCCCAAAACTACCTAAACTAAAAAAACAAACTGATTGGTAGTATTAGGTCATTTGTATTTTGCAAGGCAAAGTAAAACAGTGGATTTTATCCGATGTAATTTGGGAAATACTCAAACATTTGGTTTTAATTAAACAGTCAGGAAAATACATCAGAACTAGATTCCATTTGGGCGGGGTTTGTTTATACTTCTCATCTTGAATTTGAGCCAAAAACCTTCTGTTTTGACTAATTATTAGATGTTACCCAAATTTGGGCAGAGCCTTTGGCCTATTTGGAGATGGATGTCACTTAATTCAGCATTACACTAGAGAATTATTGGTACTTGGAACTCAGCCTTTACAAACACGGAGAGGATGTGAATGAGAGCCCGTGTGTGTGTGTGTGTGTGTGTGTGTGTGTGTGTGTGTGTGTGTGTGTGTATGTGTGTGTGGGTGGGTGTGTGGAGGCAGGGATGTGCCTAAGGAGTCAATAGATGTATCCTGGAGGTGGAGGAAATCTGGAATTTCTGTTGACAAACAACATTCATACTTTAAAAACATACTTGAAATTTCCAGGCAGCCTGGTTCTCTACTTTCCTTTACAACCAGTGACGCAAATTACCCTTCAAGGTGCAGGATTGGAATAGTTCCCTAATTCTGATTTGAAGACAGAATTGAGGACAAGGCTAAGTTGTCGGGGTATTTATGAGGAGAATGGAACATGAGATATTGGGGCATGTTGGAAGACAGTGTTTTTCTGTACTTTGTTTGGTTATTTACTTTTTGAGCCAAGGTCTTGTTATGCAGCTCAGCTAGTCCTAGGGCTCTGAATCCTCTTGCCTTATATGTATCACTACACTCAGTCAGGGTCTATTCTCTGAGAAGAACAAGGGCATCACTTCTTCACTAAGGAACTACTCTGAAAGCCAAAAATTGTCAAATGAATGATTTTCAAAATCAGTCTTTGGAATTAGTGGTGGTGTCACATGTTTCACCACAAGTACAAACACATGGGACAGAAAGTTCTCAGAGTCTGGGTCCCTCAGTGCTCACCTGTCCTGACAGCCATTTGCTACTGCTTTCCTATAGGCTCTGACAGTCTATGCAATTATAAACAAGTAGGACTATTGGTTACCTTTCCTCCTCTGCTTTATTGTGAGACTGAATTTGGGCCATTATATGTGCTTTCTTTACTTTATGTATTTTCACTATATTATATGAATATATATTAAATTGGTTTTGTTTCCAATTATTACTTAGTAATTGTACACATTTGTGGTATACATTGTAATATTTCAATGACTGTATTTAATGTGTACTGATTAAATCAAGGCAATTAGCATTTTTATTTCCTTATGTTTTTTTATGTTTGACTTTTCAAGCTATGTATTTTGACTATTTTAACTTTTATTATTTAAAAGTATTTATTATTGTCTCATTCTATCCTGTTTTACTGATATGTCATAATGAATTTAAACTATATTTTTTGTGTTTATGATAATCCTTTTATGAGTAAACTTAAAAGACCCCATTTTCAATTTATTCATGCATATATCTATGGAAAAGGGTGCATGCCAAAATAATTTTGAAAGTCATGGCTACCTTCATTAATAAAGAATTGTACAATTGTATATTCCTCATAGTAGCAAATGAAAGTGCATGAGTTTTCAACAAAGTATATTGCCAAATATGATTATGACAAATGGTTTCTTCCCCTTCCTTCCCTTCTACTCTTATCTCTGTCTTTCCCTGTTCCTTCATTATTTCTCTTATTCTCTCTCTCCTTCTTTCATTTCAAAATTTTGAAACTAACTCAAATACATGGGAAAGTTACAAATATATGAATCTACACCCTGCTTGAGCTATTTATGAATAATTTGGCAAGACTGTTGTGTCTGTACCCCTAAATAGGGGATATTACATGACTTGCAGGAGATTTATTAACTGCACAAAACATCAGTGGTGACTTAAGTAAGAATGGCTCCCATAGGCTTGTAGTTAAATGCTTAGGGAGTGGCATGTGGAGTGGTGTCCTGGTTGAAGGAGGTGTGTCACTGGGGGTATGCTTGGAGGTTTCAAATGTCCATGCCCTGCTCTGAATCTCTCTTTTTCTAATGCCTTCATGTATAAATATAGAACTCTCGGCTCCTTCTCTAACACTATGTGTGTCTATATGCAGCTGTACTTCTTGCCATGATGACAATGGACTAAACTCCTGAAACTGTAAGCCAACCCCAATTAAGTGTTTCCTTTATAAGAGTTGCTATGGTCATGGTGTCTCTTCACAGCATAGAACCCCTAATTAAAGACAGAAATTGGTGTCAGAGACTGGAGTATTACTGTAATAGGCCTTACCATGTTTCTTGGTGGAATATGGACATGGACTTTAGGAGTTTGGGTTAGGAAAGTAGTGGAATGCTTTAAGCTAGGTCATAATAGTATGACATGAAAGGCAGTGGTATTCAGGGTGACTTGAACTGTCAGGCAATGAATGAAGAGTTTCAAAGGAGAATATTATTATTATGTGGCCCAGAGACTGGTCTTGTGAAGTTCTCTGCCCTGTCCAAAAAAAAAAAAAAAAAAAAAAAAAAAAAAAAATTGAAGAATTATGTATTAACAGCTTTGGCAGAGGAGATTTCCATACAGGATTGTATTCACTGTGCTGTGTGGTTATTAGTGGCCATGTTTATGCAGCTCTATAATAAAAAGGAGCAAGCTCAGAAAGGAAAAATACAAAATGTACAGTTTGATGAGAAAAGACACCAGGGAGTGTAAACCGATTAAAGAAAAGCCTGAATCTAAGTGGAATAAAGGGAGTGGTGACCTCAGATCCAGACCCTACCCAGCTAAGTTTCCAGCTTTTGAAAGGAATTAAAGAAAAGCACAGGGCTGGGTGTGGTGGTACATGGATTTAGTTCCAGCATTCTGGAGGTAGAGCTCTCAGGGCTTTCCCACATGCTAAACAAGTACACTACCATGAAGCTATTTACACAGCCAGGTGAGCAATTTTTAACCAATATTTATCGATATACTCTTTCCATTTCTTTTTTTTATGTTTTGCTTTTGAGTCAGGGTTTCCCTGTATAGCCATGGCTTTTCTGGAACTCTCTCTAAACTCTCTCTCTGGACTCAAATTAAAAGATTTACCCCCCCCTTTGCCTTCTGAGGCTGACTGCTATGGTTATATACCACCGCAGTCCTGCTCCCTTTAGTTTTCTTACATAAAATTGTTATAAAATATATATTACTCAACAACACTTTTTGTGAATTACTTAATTGCTCTTAAATCAGAACTGAATTTTCAAAAATATTTTGTCTTATTTTAGACTTTTATGCACAAGTACAATGTATATTTTCATTATATCCACCCCTTCTCCTCTATCTCCTCCCATTACTCCCACTCTCAAATCCATATCTTCTTCCTCTTACTGCCTCCCATTAGTGTTGTCCATGCACTTGGGTATAGGACTAATCACTTAGGCATTGTCAACCTACCAGGGGTCTTGTACCTGAAGAAAATCTCTTCTTCCCTCAGTAGCTCTTCAACTGGGGATGGGACTTTGTGAATTTTCACCCTACACATGCTGGGATGTTGATTAATATGTTCATGTGCAGATAGCTATATTGTTGGAAATTTATAGGTGCAATCTTCCTGTCATGTCTAGGAGACACTATTTTGAAGTCCTCACAGTGCTTTAGCTCAGAGTCTTCTCACTCTTCTGTGATGTTCACTGAGACTTGGATTATAATGGGAACTTTTTATTCACTTATTATGTTCACTTTGACCAGCTGTGGCTCCCTGTGATAGCCTATTTGTTGCAAAAAGAAGATTAACTAATGAGTTCTGAAAGTGCACTTATCTATAGGTATAAAGATAAGTATTTGGAAGGCAGTTGTATATTCTCAATTTAAGGAAATGATAGTAGTGAGTCTCCTCTAGGATCTCCGACCTCTCCAACTGCAGCTCCTTGGCTAGGCTTGCAATATTAGGCATGAGTTCTTGCCTATTGAGTGGCTGTGCTTGCTAGTTTTATATCAACTTCATGCAAATTAGAGTCATTGGAGAGGACGGAGCCTTAATTGATAAAATGTCTTCATAAGATTGGGCTGTGGGCAAGCCTATAGGGTATTTTCTTAATTAATAATTGACATGGGAAGATCTAGCTCATTTTGGGTAGGGTTACTTTGGGATGGTGGCCTTAGGTTTTATGAGCAAAAGGGCTGAGCAAGCCATGGAGAGCAAGCCAGTAAGCAGCACTCCTCCATGATCTTTGCTTCAGCTCCTACCTCCTGAACTGTTTGAGTTCCTGTCATGACTTCCTTCAGTGATGGGCTATGATGTGAAAAATGTCCCTTCCCAATGTTCTTTTAGGTATTGTGTTTCATCATAGCAATAGTAATACTAACTAAGATAGGGCCCTTAGATCCAATAAGACAGTTCTCTCCAAGGTGCCAATGCAATCATTATACCATTGGACTAACCTTGCTGGGACAGTGACTTTGTAGTTCACTGGATTTATAGCTGGATTGGACTGCTGATGATTTTTCTCCACCAGTAGCTTTCCAGAATGAAAATTTGTATTTACTGACACAATAAAATTATTTTAATAATTTATTTAATAAATGTTTCTTGAACTCACTACAATCTTGCTACTGTCCTAGATACTTAAAGTCCAGTGGTAGAAAAGAGAGAGACAATTGCCTCCCCTGATAGAATTTATATTTTTAGTAGTGTAATTGAGTAATGAGCATATTCACCTAAATGTGTAGAATATAATTGTAGATAGTGAAAATATTGCAAAGAGAATAAGGCACAATATGAGTGGCAGGTCATGGGAACACCAGCAATGGCTCATCAGACAGCCCATCACAGAACAGGTAAGCATACTAGTTACAAGTAGGTTTTCCCTGCTGGCCTGGACCCACTGTGGTGCCAGCCCCAATTATCACACTGAGACACTGTATTTGATATAAAACTGTTGGCCAGTTACTTGTTTCTTATTGGCTAGCTCTGTCTTAAGTATTAACCCATTTCCATTAATCTAAGTATTCCCATGCGGTCTCATCTTACTGGAGAGTGGGGCCGGCGTCTGCTCTCCCCAGTCTCTACATGCTGACTCCTCCCTACTACTTCCTCGAATCCTCCTTGTCTCCTAGTCCTGCCTATCATCCTTCCCTATTGGCCAACAGTGCTTTCTTCATTAACTAATAAGAGAAACATATTTACTGAATGACATCTCCCATCACATATGCAGCAGCCTTTAGTCTCATATCATAGACTCTTTTTAACCTTAACTGTGGGGGGCTGCTTTTTTAAATTCAGGCAACGTTGCCCTCTCGACTCCAATTACAAAAAAACAAACAGCAGAAGTATAACCAAAACTGCTACTTATTTTTTTTTCCTATTTCTAATCCTATGTTATTGTTTTATCAGATTAAGGAATATTAATGTCATCTTGAAAAATTGAGGGTCTTCAAGCTTAATTCAAGCTTAATAAACTTGCCCTATATCTTGTAGATAGTATGATACTGAGAAGAAAACAAAATTTTAAGATCACATTTATCCGTGTGTGTGTGTGTGTGTGTGTGTGTGTGTGTGTGTGTGTGTTGTGTTGTCATGGTACCTCGTCCTGCTATGTAGGTCCCAGGGATTACACTAAGTTCATTAAGCTTGGCAGCTGGTCCCTTAACTTAATCAGTCACCTAGACAACTCAAGCAAAAATGAGCTGTTTCAAATGCTCAGGTTCTTCCATTGATGCCAATTCCTGGCAAATATTGATGGCAATATTTTGGGGAAGTGCCCAGAGGAAACCCCACTACAAGGGAAATGATAGCCTCAGATGAAAAAGCATTCTATTGCTGAAACAAAAAAAAAATACTTTTGAAAAACTTTTATTTATTTTTACTTTATGTGCATTGTTGTTTTTGACTATATGTGTGTCTGTATTAGGGTGTCAAATCTTGTGGTTACAGACAGTTGTTAGCTGCCATGTGGGAACTGAACCTGGTTCTTCAGGGCAGCTGAGCCATATCTCATTAAATACAAATGATTTTTGGTCTTAATCTTCTCAGAAATCTGAGTCAGGTAGCCTCATCATTTCTTATGGGTTTTACCTTTCATTACTTACAGCGAGCTTTCCAGCACATGGTGTTTTCTCCTCTCCTCTCTTCTCTCCTCTCCTTCCATTACATCCCTTCCCCTCCCCTCCTTTTCCATCTTCTTCCCTCCTCCCCTTCTTTCCTCTCCTTTTTCTTGTTTGTGGACAGAAAACAGGAAAAAGCCTAAACCATAACACAATGAGATGCCTGCAAAATTAATAATGAAGAAGTCATTAATTCACTAGGACAGGCAAAGATATACACAGGAGTGTCCAATAACAGAAGAAAAGACACACAGCTTCACTTTCCACTAGAAAAGAGAAAATAAAACATTTAGGCAGCACCGTTTCACACAGCTCAGCTTGGCATGACATTGCAGAATTTGACTGATGTGCTGGTGAATAACAGCAAGAAGAATTCACACTGTTTAGGAGACTGTTCCAAGTGCCCATGTGGGAGTCAGCAATAATCTCATATATGTGTGTGTAAGAAGGCATACCAAGCTGATGGCAGTACTGCTCATAGTACAAATACAGAAAAATATGCAATTGTACAATCATAGAAGAGTAACGTGTGGCATAAAATTCAAGTGAACTATAGCTCAGATCAACCTGTGGCTGAGCCCCAATTTTATTTTATTTTTTTATTATATATAATTTTGTATTTAAATTAGAAACAAGCTCATTTTACATATCAATCCCAGTTCCTGCACCCTCCTGTCCTCCCTTGTCCCCCTCCCATCCTCCCATTCCCTTTCTGCTCCCCAGGGAGGATGAGGCCTTCCATGGGGAGTCTTCAAAGTCTGTCATATCATTGGAGCAGGACCCAGGCCCTCCCCCATGTGTCTAGGCTGAGAGAGTATCCCTCTATGTGGGATGGGCTCCCAAAGTCCATTCGTATACTAGGGACAAATACTAGTACATTACTAGAGGCCCCATAAACTGCCCAGTCCTCCCAATTAACACTCACATTCAGGTAATCTGGGTTGGTCCTATGCTAGTTTCCTAGCTATCAAACTGGAGACCATGAGCTTACCCTTGTTCAGGTCAGCAGTTTCTATGGGTTTCTCCAGCCTGGTCTTGACTGCTTTGTTCATCACTCCTTCTTGTCTGCAACTGGATTCCAAGAGTTCTGCTCAGTGTTTAGCTGTGGGTGTCTGCTTCTGCATCCATCAGCTATTGGATGAAGGCTCTAGGATGGCATATAAAGTAGTCATCAATCTCATTATTGGGGAAGGGCATTTGAGGTAGCCTCTCCACTATTGCTCAGGTTGTTAGTTGGGGTCATCCTTGTAGATCTCTGGACATTTCCCTAGTGCAAGATTTCTCCTTAAATTTATAATGGCTCCCTCTATTATGGCATCTCTTTTCTTGTTCTCCTGTATTCTTTCCCTAACTCAATCTTCCTGGTCTGTCATGTCCACCTCTTGCCTCCTCTTCCTCTTAACTCCCTCTCCCCTTCCCCCATGCTCCCAATTTGCTTGGGAGGTCTTGTCCCTTTCCCCTTCTCCAGGGGACCATGTGTGTCTCTCTTAGGGTCCTCCTTGTTTCCTAGCTTTTCTGGTGATGTGGACTGTAGGCTGGTAACCCTTTGCTCTATGACTAAAAGCCATATATGAGTGAGCACATATTGTGTTTGTCTTTTTGTGACTGGTGAACCCTAATTTTATATTAAGACTAGAAAAATGGGCAAAGGTTTGGATAATATAGTATTTTGGGAGTGTAAATTTTAACATTGGACAAACAATATTGCATATTGTTTATGGATACTTTAATGTATAGTAAAGACACAGTATGCAAGGTAGTGATAATCACCAAATAGAGGCAGTGTTTGTCTCTGGTTGGGAGGGGAAAAGGGGATTAGTGTGTCCTGGGAGACACACAAAAGAGCCCTGCCTCTGCTTTATGTTGTAAGCTTGTGGTGGATACACAGGTATTATGATTGTTATTCTCCTTATATTTAGATAGACTTAAAAACCTGTGGTTTATGTAAGACTAGTGTAGTGGGCATACACATGGAATCTTAGCATTAAGGAATTTCAGGTGAGCCTGGGGTATTATGGTGGTTTGAGTAATATGGTGCCCAGAGATTTAGGGGTTTGAATGCTTGGCCCATAGGGAGTACCACTATTAGGAGGTGTGGCCTTGTTGGAGTAGGTGTGTCCTTGTTGGAGGAAGTGTGTCACTGAATGTGTGGGCTTTGAGATCTCATATATACTCAGGCTATGCCCAGTATACAATCACACTTTCTTCTGCCTTCAGATCAAGATGCAGACCTCAGCTCCTTCTCCAGCACCATGCCTGTCTACATGCTGCCTTCTCCCATCATGATGACAATGGACTAAACTTCTGAACTGTAAGCCAGCCCCAATGAAATCTTTTCCTTTATATGAGTTGCTGTGGTCACGGCGTCTCAGCAATAGAAACCCAAACTAAGATAATTACATCGGAAATCACAAGATCAATAGTTACATCAAAGTAGAACAGCTGGGACATAATTCCTGATGCTTAAAAACAGGATAATGCCATTTTCCAAAACTGTGGCAGTCAGTGAATCTGATTACCTGCTGAGTTTCTACTGACCTGAGTAAGCTATGCTGCTCGTGTATTTACTGCAGAGAAGTAGTCCATATGTAAAGAAATACACTCAGGGCCTAGGGAGACAGCTCAGGAGTGTCAGGTGGGTGTGGCTATTGTCTGTAACTCCAGCCTTATGGGAGAAGACAGGAGATCCCTGGAGCAGACTGGCTAGTCAGAACTGGTTAGTGGTTAGTGGATTTGATTGACAGACCCTGCCTCAAAGAATAATGTAGAATAATATTCAAGGAAGCACTCTGGAAAGTATCAACCTTGGGGTTCCTTATACAGATGCATACATGGGCACAATCACCCACAATACACATGTATGCCCTCTACCTGCGGGAAGTCATATACACACATTCACCCCACACACATGCACATGAAAAGAAAAGAAAGAAGAAATTATGTTTTTAAGTTCATTAGTGCAAAAATGATTTATTTTTCTCTCCAGAAAAACAAAGAACTACACTGGAGCAGGGAAAATTACTGATGTTTATTTAGGTTAAAACTACTTGAAGATAAGAAATGTCGCCAGTGGCAATAACTCTTGTTTTCTAATATAAGTAATGATTTTCTTTCCGAGAGTACAAATAACCAATTGTTTATTGCTTAAGTACTGTTCTTTTCCTGGGACTGTGTACTTGAATGGGTCATAACACATAAAAATCTAAGTGTGATTACTGTTATGTAAACAAAAGCTGCTTGCTGAGGTCTCCAAGGCTTCCGTCTTCCAGATGAAGGGTTGAGTGATAACCCTACTAGGCTAGGATGTTGAAATGTTCTTTCTCATTGCTGGATGATGGTTTGGTTTTGTTTACGCAGCATTTCAACTTGTATGAAATATTGTAATGTGACAGACATTTAAGAACATTGTTAACGCAAACCATTGAGAGAGAAAGAAGGAAAAAAGCTGTAGTGTAAAAAGAAAGCATATAGTTTACCCTCCTCTAATGTTTTGATCTTCTGTGTGTGTGTTTGTTTGTTCTTCTGTATCTTAACCCATGTCCCCAAGATTTCTGGGTTACTGTAGAGTCATGCTGGGAATTCTTTTTCTAGCTTTCCCCTACCCTCCAAGTCTTAGTCAGCACTCTGCTTAAGTGATGATGGGCGGAGACAGGGTGAAATCACTCAGCTTTGTTTGGAGGGCTGTATGTCTCCGCCATGAATCAAAATTTGAACTGTCCATTTTCAGGTCATTTCTCACAAAGGTTGTCTTTTGTCACCGTTTTCACTGGCCCAGTTCAAAAGCAGGGACATGAAGTTCGGGTTCGATCTTGAGGCTCTTTTCCCTGCTTTGGTGATTAAAGAGTGATGGTGATAGTTGACGGTAGAAGTCCCTTTTAGAGACCTTTCCTGGTAGCAGTATGAATTTGCAAAGGCCATGTTCTTCCCACCTCCCACTCTTCTAAACTCCCCCAGCACATATTTCTCTCTCTCTTAAAGCCTTTGCTGCTCAGAGAAAGGTGGTGATTTTGGTCACACGTTTCGTGTTCAAATGCCGCACTCTTTCCCCGCCCGCTTCTCATAGTCGTTTCTGGTGTCTGTCTTCACTTTCTCTGACATCCATATCATATTTGCTCTTTAGTAAGTCTTTGTTTAAAAAATAAAACTCTCTGTGTGTGTGTGTGTGTGTGAGAGAGAGAGAGACAGACAGACAGAGAGAGAGAGAGAGAGAGAGAGAGAGAGAGAGAGAGAGAGAGAGAGTTGCATATCCAAAGGTCAGAGGACATCTTCGCAGAATAAATTTCATTCTTCTACCTTTACATGGATACTGGGTGTAGAACTCAGGTTGTCAGGCTTGTGTGGCAAGCACCTGTACCTGCTGAGCTATCTTGCCGGCCCTTAGTGAGTCGTCATCCTGTAGCACCTTTGTGCCCACCCCCCCACCCCCCGGCTCTTGTGCAAGTGTTTGCCAAGACTTCCTATGTTGACTGTCATAGGATTTCTTTCCCCCAAATATGTCTTCTCTCCAACCAGTCTCAATGCTGCTAAGAGGAAGAAACTTTGGAATTCCCTTCACTTCCTTATTCCATGGAGAATAGACAGACACTGGATTCTGGTAAAGATCAACCTGATTTAGTGCTATGTACAGTACGATGACTCAACTGTTGCGAGTTACAGAATCTGTTTGCCTTCTATTGTTAGCTCTCTGCTTTGCAGGTGCCCCCGGGCTGGTGTGTCCATGTGACAATGTGAGTGAGAGTAGTAAGTCACTTTCAAGTGGATGGGCTTTGGGAGAGAGTATTTTTGTTCACCCCTCTTTCATTCCAAGATGACCAGAGGATGTTTAGCTTGGCTCCTGGAGTAAGGGCACTGTGTGTGTGTGTGTGTGTGTGGGGGGGGAGCTGTAAATGAATTGTAATGGGCTTGGAGATGAGCAAGAATAAATCCTATATCCCAGTTCAGTGACACCCTGAGGTTGTAGGTAACAGCATTGTAACCTTATCTATGAACACAAATATAAACTGTGATGGTTAAAAGATTCTAATAATCCCAGTACTTGGGAGGCATAGATGGGCGGATCTCTGTGAGTTTGAGGCCAGCTTGGTCTACAAACAAGTTCCAGGACAGCCAGAGCTGTTACATAGACAAATCTTGTGTGGGGGGGGGGGGGAAAAAAAAAAACAGAAACAAAAACAAAAAAAAAAAAAAAAAAAAAACCTAAAACAAACAACGAAAAAAAAAATTCTATTTGAATTAAGTTTTATTATTCAAGTGTGTGAATATACATACGTGTGTGTGTGTGTGTGTGTGTGTGTGTGTGTGTGTGTGTGTGCAGATGCTGGCCTACCGTGGTGGGAGTGTGGAGGTCAGAGGAAGCCGACTTTATGGAGCTGGTTCCCTCCTTCCAGGCCAGAATGGATACATTGTGTACTTTTCACCTGCTGAGCTACCTATCTGGCCCTCTAATTTTTTTTTTTTTTTTTTTTGACAATTTCTACCCTTATTGATTGAAAATGTCAAGTATTGCTGCTTCAGTTAGAGAAGAAACTGAAATCATCTCATTGAGATAAAAAAAAAAAATGAAAACTCAAAATCTCACAGGGTCACCAACAAAACCTGTAGAACACGTTTTACAAGCAGATTCCCTGACACAGCTTTGATCTGGCCTGTGGGAAGTACCCAAGCAGCATACTGGAAAAGAACAGTATTTCCAAATACTGCTGAAATATTTCTCCCCTTTCCTCCAACCCTTGATTATCTCACTTTTCATACCATTATATTGGATTTGCAATAAAACTTCCCACCTGGGAGGAATTCTCCATTAAGCTTATGAAAAACAAGTTTTCAATGGGATACAATAAAACAGAAACCAAGCATCTGGTTGAGAATACATAAAGAAGTCTCAGCTCACAGGAAATGATTTCTCATGATTAAAAGTGGCTGCTGTGTACATAAACTCGAAAGTCCAAACCAACAGTTTGAAACTTCAGCTCCAGATCAGACACCCCTTCCTGACTTCCTCAGGCTCCAGGCTCACATGGGATGTTCATATATAGTACAGATAAATCATTCATGTGCAAAATAAATAAATAAATAAATAAATAAATAAATAAATAAATAAATAAATAAATAATAAAAACAAAACAAAACAAAATCTAAAAAAGAAAAAAAAAATAAAGAAAACAAATGATTAACTATATCGAACTCTTCTTCAATGTGTTTGGAAAGTCAGTCCAAGTATTTCTGAGGGCTTGGCGCCATCTGCTGGCTGAACATGAACTTTTCCCATTCCCTTTGATTCTTTTTCTTTTTTTTAATACTTTTTTTAATTTTTTTTATTTTTATTTTACATATCGATCCCAGTTCCCTCTCCCTCCCTCCCTCTTTCCCTCTATCCCACCCTCACATGCACCCCGACCACCCTCCCCTGCCATTCTTCCCCCCTCCCCCACTCCATATGTAAGGTGATGCCCTCCAGGAGGGGTCATCTAAATCTGTCAAGTCATTTGAAGTAGGGAGGACTAGGACTTCTCTCCTGTCTCTAGGCTAAGGGAGTATCCCTCCAAGGGGGGATGTGCTTGCAAAGTCCTTTTGTGCACCAGGAATACATCCTGGTTCCACTGTCAGAGGTCCCTTAGACTGCTCAGGCCTTCTAGCTGAGACCCATGTTCAGGGGGTCTGAGTCAGCCCCATGCTGGATTCCCAGCTATCAGTCTGGGGGCCCATTAGCTCCTTGTTCAGGTCTGCTGTCTCTCTGTGTTTCTGCAGTCTGGTCTTGTCCTCCCTCTCTGCATCTGGATTCCAGTTCAGCTCAGTGTTTAGTTGTGGGTGTTTGCTTCTGTTTCCACCAGCTACTAGATGAGGGCTCCATGATGGTGGATCTCATCAGGGAAGGGCATTTATGGTAGCCTTTCCACTGTTGCTCAAATTGTTAGTTGATCTCAGTCTTGTAGGTCTCTGGATGTTTCTTTAGGTTCAGTTTTTTCTTCAAACCTGTAAGTCTCCCTCTTTTATGTTCTCTCTCCCTCCTCCCTTCTATTCCTCCCCCGACTCAATCTTCCCAGTCCCACATGCTCTCGTTTCCTCCTCTTCTCTTTCTCCTAGTTCCCTCTCCACTCACTGCACCCCCACTCCCCATCTGATTATTTTCCTTCGTGAATTATGATTTTTAAAAGAGGAAACATTAATTTTAGTCATAAATTTTAAAGAACAACGCTAAGTAAGCAAGTGAAATCATTCAAAATATCACCCTCGGGACTTGTACAAATTCTGAAGACACATTTCTGTAAATATAAGCAATCTGTAGTTACAGGACAGTTTCAATATCAACTTTTTTGATTTTAATTTTTCACTTTTTTTGAGAGTGGTACACACATAAAACTGACAACTTCCCTTAATATAAAAACACTCTTTTCTAAAAAGAGAAGTTGGCTTTTTAAATAGACTAATTTTATTTATGAGACTGTGTTAAGGAGTGTATGTGCATATGTGAGCATTTAACTAATCAGTTAAATTAACAAAATCTTTCTATTTTGGCTCAGCTTGGTTTTGAACTGAATACTCTTGCCTTCTTCCCCTAGGAGCTGATTATGGGCCTGTGCCCATAATCGGACATTGTTTTCATTAATTAAAAGCACTATCCATGAATAAAATAGGTGTACATATTGCACTTGGAGCTGAATTAGTTGCTTTCAGCTGGCTTCTAACCCCTTCCACAACCATCCTTCAAATTGGACATTCCTGTCCAAGATTGGCAACTGGGTAAAAGAGCTGAAACATCAAAGACATAAACACCAACATTTTAGGAAAGATTAGAGGGTGTTATAACAGAACTGTGGCTGGTGCTCAAGTTCAGGTGTAGTGAGTGGTTACACTGGTGTTAGTGAGATTAGGTGTGTCTTTATTTGAATTCTGACTTGAGGCAGTTGCTGGAAGCCATAGTTCCTAACTTAAACTCTTTCTGGTTGCATTTCCTGTCAAAGTATTTTTTTAATGACAATTTCATTCGTGTATACAATGAAAATGAGCATATTTACCCCCATTACCCTCTCTTTATCTTATCTTCCTGATATTTATTTATTTATTTATTTAATTTAAGCCAATCAAGAAGCCTGAAACTGCACTAGGTATTGGGAATCTCAGTGAAGCACTGGGCCTTTCTCAGGGTGAGGTTTTTTTTTTTGTTTTTGTTTTTGTTTTTTTTTTTTTTTTGCACAAAAACTATGTCCTTGGGTGACATACTTCAGTTAACAAGAACAGTTAACAAGAAGCAGAACTACAGAAGCCAAAAACCAAAGATTAGTACATTCGAGACTTTTCCAGAACTATGGACTTCGGCAGGATAGTTCTTTGTTTTCATGTTGGCAGGTGGCACCGTCTACTAGCTGAGTTTTAAGATCTTATTCTTACTTCCATCATGGACCCAGTTGTGCTAAGGTTTGGGTCCCTGTGACATTCCCCACTGGTCACAGTGATTGAGTCAAATCGTGGACTCACTATGCTTTAAAGAAACATAGTTGGTCCTAAGGACCATGCCATTTTCAGAATTGGTACATAAGTGGCCATATAGTTTAAGATGTAGAGTTCCACCATCAATCCAATCAGAATGATTATTACAAGTTGAACCAGCACTGTTAGCCAAGGAGCTAGCCAGTGGGACCAAGAGAATTGAGGCTGGTATCAAAGATCATTATCTTATTTGTGTTTTTGTCTATTCCTCTTTTTGAGATTATTTTTTTCAACCATGCTCCCCACTCTCTGGCCACACGCAAGGTTCTTTTTTGTTTGTTTGTTTTGTGTTTTTGTATTTTGTTTAGCCCTGGCTGTCCTGTCCCTTTGTAGATCAGGCTGACCTTGAACTCATAGATTGCCTGCCTCTGCCTCCCAGTTGCTGGAACTAAAAGTATTCACTACCATAGCTTGACAAGATCTTTTACAAAATTAATTTTATTTTTATTGAAAATAGATTCTTCTGTTGTGCAATATATCTTGAACACAGTTTCCCACCCCACTGCCAAGTTCCCCTCTCCCCCAGACACACTCCCTACTCTATTCCCTCTTCAGAAAGAGCAGACCCCCAAGATATGACAGCCAAACAGGATAAAACAAAACAGCAAGACAAGGCAAAATCCTCCTGTTGATAGTGGACAGAGCAATGCAGTAGGAAGAAAAGAGTCTCAAGAGTGGACAAAAGAGTCAGAGAAACAGCTCTCAGTTAGGAATGCCACAAGAGCACCAAGCTCACAGCCATGGCATAAAAACAGGTGACATGGTGCAGACTCCTGCAGGCCCCTGGCTTGTTCCTTCAGTCTCTGTGAGTCCATGTGAACCCCGCTTACTTGATCAGTGAGCCCTGTTTTCTTGGTGTCCCCCATTCCCTGACTTCTACAATCTTCCCTCCTCTTTTTCCATGTTGTTCCCCAATCTCCAAGGAGAGGGACCGATGGACCTCAGATTTAGACACTTTCTCTGTATAATGATTGCCTGTGGGTCTCTCTACCTGCTTCCATCTGTTGCCCAGGAAAGTCTCTCTGATGTTGGTTGGACAAGGCACTAATCTATGAATATGGCAGAATATTATTAGGACTCATTTCATTTTTTTCTTCCAGTTGTGTTTGGTTCTACCTTAGGTTTCTGGACTATCCAGTCTTCAGTTTCTGCTCATTCAGGCAGTATAGGGAATGGGCTCCTTCTCATGGTGTGGGTCTCTGGGTAAACCAGACATTAGTTGGCCACTCCAACATGTTTTGTGGCACCATTGTCCCAGCACACTTTGCAGACAGGACAGGTTGTAGGTGGAGGGTTTGGTGGCTCAATTGATGTCCAGGTTTCTCTTTCAACAGCCTGCAAAGTACTTTATTGAACCAAAGAGACTAGAACATAGGAGTGAAGGCTCCATTTTCATACCAGCTTCACTTCATCATCTCTAGTGAGCTGTGTGGATGTTCACTTAGGCAATGGGGCCCCTATTTCAAGTTTCGGAGAGGGACCTTCTGTCCTAGAATCAGCCTGGATTGTTTAGAGATTTCCATGAGACCCCTCTTGGCCAACAACTTAAGGGGATGTAACCCAGTCCTACCACTAGAAGCCTTGCCTGGCCATCTCAGACTCCATATACTCCATTAATAGGAATTCTCACTAAGGTCACCCTCATAGATGCCAGGAAATTTCCACTGCACTGTGTCCACCCTGTATCCCCTCAGTGCTCCCAATTCCAGCTGTATACCCCCTCGTTCTCTCCCCCCACTCAGCCATCCTTCCCACTTCTGTCCACATCCACTCCACCTACTGCACAAGTTTGCACTCCCACCAGCAATGGAGGAGTGTTCTCTTTGCTGTGTAATCCCACCAGTATGACCTGTCACCACTCTGACAGGTGTAAGATGGAATCTCAAAGTAGCTTTGACTTGCATTTCCCTGATGGCTAAGGATGTTGGACATTTCTTTGAGCATTTCTCAGCCATCTGAGTTTCCTCTATTGAGAATTATTCTGTTTAGATCTGTACCCACATTGTTTAATTGGATTATTTGTTTTTAATATCTACTTTCTTGGACTCTTTATGTATTTTGGGTATTAGGACTTTATTGGATGTGGAGCTGGTAAAAATCCTTTCCAGTTCTGTAGGATGCCTCTTTGGTCTTTGCCTTCCAGTATCATGAGGTCTCATTTATTATTGTTGATATTAGTGCCATCACTATCAGAGTTCTGTCCAGGAAGTTGTCTCCTGTGCCAATGCATTCAAAGTTATTCTCTACTTTCTCTTCTGTCAGGTTCAGTGTATCTGGCTTTATGTTGAGGTCTTTGATCCAGTTGGACTTGAGTTTTATGCAGCATGATAAATATATTTCTATTTTGATTCTTCTACATGTAGACATCCAGTATGTGTTTGGACTGATGTTTGGGTCTTCAGTTTGATTCCATTGATCAATGTGTCCATTTTTTTTTAAAATTCCAATACCATTTGGTTTTTATTACTATAGCTCTGTAGTACAGCTTGATATCAGGGATGGCGATACTGACTGGCAGCAGTTTTGTATTTTTGTTTTTGTTTTGTCTTGTTTTTGTTTAAGGTGTTTTAGCTATCCTGGAATTTTTGTTTTTCCTTATAAAGATGTGAATTGTCTTTACAAGAATTGTGTTGGAATTTTGATGGGGATTACATTAAATCTGTAGATTGCTTTTGGTGGGATGGCTATCTGTACTCCATGAATATGGGAGATCTTTTCATCTTCTGATATCTTCTTTACCTTTTTTCTTCAAAGACTTGAGCTTTTTATCACTTTTTGCACTCACTTGGTTAGAATTACCCCAAGAGATTTGATATTATCTGGGGCTATTGTGAAATGTATTATTTCTCTGAATTCTTCCTCAGTTCATTTGTCATTTGTATATAAGAGGGCTACTGATATTTTTGAGTTAACCTTGTACTTAGTCACTTTGCTGAAAGTGTTTATCAGCTATAGGAGTTCTCTGATGGAATTTTATGTCCCTTATGTATATTATCATACCATTTGCAAATAATGATACTTCTAATTATTCCTTCCCAATTTGTATCCCCTTAATCTTCTATTGTCTTACTGCTCTAGCTAAGACTTTGAGTATTATATTGAATAGGTATGGAGAGAGTAGACAGTTTTATCTTGCTTCTGATTTTAGTGGAATTGTTCTGTGTTTCTTTCCACTTGATGTTGGCTATAAGCTTGCTGTGAATTGCCTTTATTATGTTGCGGTATGTTCCTTGCATCCCTGCTCTCTCCAGGACTTTTATCATGAAGGTGTATTGGATTTTGTCAAAGGCCTTTACAGGATCTAATGAAATGATCATATTTTTTCCTGTTGGTTTGTTTATGGTGGATTACATTTATTGATTTTCATATTTTGAACCATCTCTGAAATGAAGGCTACTTGATAGTGGTGGATAATCTTTTTCGTGTATTTTTGGATTCTACTTGAAAGTATCTTATTAAATATTTTTGCACGTATGTTCATAAAGGAAATTGGCCTGTAATTTTCTTTCTTTGTTGAATATTTGTGTGGCAGGGTGAGTGTGGCCTCACATAAATGAATTTGGCAATGCTCCCTTTGTTCCTGTTCTGTGGAATAATTTGAGGAGTATTGGTATTAGCTCTTCTTTGAAAGTCTGGAATTCTGTGCTAAAACTGTCTGGCCCTGGGCTTTTTATTTTATTTTATTTATTTATTTTAGTCGGGAGACTTTTAATGACTGTTTCTATTTCACTAGAGGTTGTAAGTCTATTTAAATTGTTTATCTGATCTTGATTTCACTTTGGCAAGTGGTGCCTATGGAGAAAATTATAAGTTTTTTTTAGGTTTTTTTCCAATTTTGTAGTCTAGGTTTTTAGAGTATTTTCTTAGGATTCACTCAATTATTTCCTCATTGTCTGTTCTTATGCCCCCTTTTCATTTCTGATTTTTGTCACTTTGGATAGCCTATCTGTCTTTTAGCTGGTTTGGATAAGGGTTTGTCAATCTTGTTGATTTTTTTTTCAAAGAAGCAACTCTGTTTTATTGATTCTTTGTATTGTTCTCCTTGTTTCTAGTTTATTGATTTCAGCCTTCAGTCTGATGATTTCTTGCCATCTGTTCTTCTTTTTGTGTGCTTATTTATTTTTGTCCTAGAGCTTCCAAGTTTGCTGTTAAGTTGCTAGTATGAGAGCTATGTGGGCTTTCCTTCTTAGCTCCACTTAATTGTGTCCCATAAGTTTGGGTACTTTCTTTTCTGGTCCAATCTATTCAGCGCTCTATATGCTTCTAGAAAATGTTCTATAATTTTGTTGAAAAGTTTTTTTATGCCTTTGAGCTGGGATTCTTCTCCTTCCTCTATTCCTATTTTATCCATTTCCTCTTTAAGGACCTCTATCATTTTCATATAGTTGGTTTTAAGGTCTTTTCTTGTGTTTCAGCTATGTTGGAATATTCAGGCCTGCTGTTGGTAGGATAGCTGGGCTCTGGTGGAGACACATTTCCCTGGCTGTTATTGATTGTGTTCTTATGTTGGTGTCTAGGCATCTGTGTTTTGGGCGATTGTAAGTCTAGGTTGTGTTTCCTGGGTTTGCTTTTTTGGATGAGTGTTTTGTTTCTTGGTTTGTGTTTCCTCTCTGAATTTTCAGAGAGTGTGTTGGCTGTGTGTTGCCTGGTTTACTGGCCTGTACCATGGCATTGGTGTTCTGTTGCAGCACTAGGGGCAACCCTCAGAATTGGGTCTAGGGTAACAGATAGAGTAGGGGAAGGTCCTTGGGTATAGTTTAAAACTGTAAGTACAACTATTTAGAACAGTTGTCTACATCCCTATTTAGCTTAGACACCGTAGTGTTTTGCTCAGGAATGCAATGCCAAGCAGGCATTTCTTTCTGTGGAGGGGGCTTTCAAACAGAAAGTGGTTGGTTACATTCCCCATAAAGAGTTGTGTCACTATTGCAGCACCGGAGATTGGTGTTTGAATTCTGTTTTAGGATGATGAAAAGCATGGCTCACTTCTGCTCATTTCTCATACAGTCTCATTATTTTGATGGCCAAAGAAGGGTTGTGTATATGGTGGATTTTGTCAGCGATGTGGAGAAGGGAAGAAGGGGGAAGAATAGAAAAGAAGGAAAAGAGAGGTGGGAACAGATAATCCGATGTTTGTCAGCAAAGATAGAGTGGGGCACTTTGCTTGTGATAAAGTGACACTGTGGAGGTCAAGCAGAGGAAAGTTCACATCAATGGCGGTTTTCTCCCATATGCCAGGTACTGTCAAACACTTTATAATCACGGATTCATTAGTCCACTAACAGTAGGAGTGAATTGTTTCCGGTATTACAGATGGGGAAATTGTGCTGTTTGATATGGTTAAATAAATTCCCCAAGATCACACATGTTAAGTAGCAGAGTCAAGGTTTAAATTTGTTTATTTCCTCATTCATTCATCCATTCATTCTGCAAATATTGAATGAGTGACATAGTGTCTTTCATCAGGTAGCCTACCTCCCTCTCAAATGCCATTTAGAAGCCAAATACTTTTTTCAAGTATTTTCAGTCAAAGCCTGTTTTCAAAACTCCAAATGTCATTTGACAGATCTGCTTGCAAGTGAGCATACACCTCAAACAAATGCGTGCAAACAGAAGAGTTTAGCCCCAGTTTTGTCTTTTCCTCGCTGTCCATTTTCTTTGCAAATTTTACAACCATTTTATGCAGCTAGGAAGAAAATGAAGACTTGTCCTTAATTCCCTTCTCTATTCTTTTGAATTCTCAGCTCCTACCTTCATGTTTTTCAAGGCTATCTGTGGTTTATCTTCCGGTTCCATGCCTCCCTTTCTGTCTGGCTTTGAATTTGATGGCATGCAGGCCTTCTGTTATTGAGAGCCTCATCTTTGTCCCAGGAGGGATTTTCACTTTCTCTCATTTTGATGGAGTGCTCCTTTGATCATTTCTCTCAGGTGTCAGCTTCGATGGAACCCCTCAGAGAAAAACTGTTCCTGGGAAATTCTAAATTTTCTAAGTTTGAAATTCATGGTCTTGATGTGTTTCCTAGACCGTCCTTGAACTCACAATCCCCTGCCCCAACCTCTCCAGTGATGGAATTATTGGTAGGTACCACACACCAATATGGAGGTTTGTTATTGTATTAATAATACTTAACTCATGGCGTTTGAAAATATATATATATATATATATATATATATATATATATTGATTTTACTTTATTTACTTATGATGTCTGTTCCTTATGTTGGCTGTCTTATCTTCACCACTGATATGCACCCTCCCTTCTTTTGCTCATATTTTGCTTTTATAATCATATTCAATGAGTCCATCAGGTATATCTCTATAATTCTTTACTACAAACCGTGGTTTAAGCCTTGGGATATGGAAGATATTTGATAAATATTGGTATAATAAAAAAATACACCCTTTCAGTAGAACCTCCTGAAGCCTATTGGCATATCCAGAATGCTTCCTCTAAAGCAGATATTTATATATCCTCTACAGAAAGGATGTTCATGTGCTGTACATATGGTACAGCATTTAGCATTTAGCAAGGCACATATGGTAGCTGATGTATGGTGTCTGTTTTCCAAATGAGCCATGATTAAAGAGGTTAGGTCATCCAACATGATCTGTGTCTCTGGAAGCCTGCAATATAGGTTCTCAGACTCTTGCCTTTTGTAGTGTTGGCATAAATGTGTACTCTGAGAAGGAAAGTTGTATGATATGGGCACTTTCCCACCAGCCTGATCCCACAGCCGCATCAGCCCCAAACAATGAACAGAGACTTGTAGTAATTATGAAACTGTTGGCCAGTGACTAGCATTTCTTATTGGCTAGCTCTGTCTTAATTATTAACCCATAATTACTAGTATATTTATTTCTACATGGTCTTATCTTACTGCTTTTTATGGTCATCAGAGGTAAGCTTTTTCTAATTGAGAAGAACAGATTTCCAAGATGAGTTCATAACCCTAACCCTAACCATTTTAATCTGGATTTTTAGGTGCACACTTCAATCCTCATATAACTCCAGCAAACAGCAGTACATTAACATGGAAACAAACTGCTTTTCAAAATGCTAGGATCATTTTTATGTTAGACTAGTTATTAAATACTATCATCTGATACTCTTAAAATGAAATATTATTTCTCTTAAGGTTTTGTAAATTTTGGTAAATTAATTTCATAAATTAAAACAAAGTTTCATCTACTGTGGCGCAAGGGCCAGAGTCAACCCCTGTCTCTATATGGTTATAAATTTAATACTGGCTCTTTTCATTTTAAAATCGTTGGGAACAAAGTTGACAGAATAGTAAGATACAGCACAAGAGTGCATAAGGTTTATATTTTGGTGTGCAAAAACAGTCATTGAAACACAGCTGTTCTCCTTTCGTTATTGTTACTTTTGAACTACAACACCATAGGCAATAGCTAACCCCGACATATGACATATTTGGTTCTGAGCTTTTACAGAAAATGTTTGCATAATCCTCATCTAAAACACAACAGCAATGCTATGCACACCCCTCAGGCCCCACTTCTAAGGGCTTTCTCTGAGCTTCTTGTGTGCTATCCAGGCAGAAGACTCATGAATGAATTCTTGTGGCAAATAGCCTTCAGCCAATGGGTCAGTGGGCAGGTACTCCCACCCTTTTGTTTCCAGTATGAGTATTAAGTGTGAATGTCCACAGTGGTGACTGCCTTGGTCAAACATGTTTTCCTGACTTCCTCTGTGGCTTCCCATGCATCTCCTCCCCGACAGCTGCTGTCACTGGAATCCAGGTTGGATAGTGTGCTGCTGGGGAAACACAAGCTCAGACAAATGTGGACTATTCCCACATCAATAATTTATGGTGTCACTTTGATGTATAAGCTACCCAGGTATGATGAAAAATTGATAACCAAACATTGGGCCACTTTCCCTGACTACTATAGGAAAGACAGGTTTTATTAATTGGCAGTTTTATTCTGTGTGACATTTATTAGCCAAATTTATCCTGAAAGATGCAGTTTGATAATTTTCTCATATTTTGAACATAAATGCCTATTCCAGGAGAATGATTCTTGAAGTATTGAATCAATCTTTCAAACCACAAAATCATTCTTTCATCTTTTGTAAAATTTATATTTCCTTATTTCATACCCCAGTAAAAGCTTTTTTTTCTTTCTTTTCCTTCCTCTTTAGAAAACTTCTGCTCAATTTTCACTTAGCATCAGTAATAGACAGGGGAAGCAAAGCCCAGAATGAAAGGTAACCAAGATGACTTTTTCCATATGCTAATTATTTATAGTTTCTCAAAAAGGAGGCATCTCAGAGCTATGTGGAAAGCATTTCCATTTCTTTTATTAATTCTTTGATAATTACATACAATGTATTTTGATCATATTCACCTTCTACTATCCTCCTAACTTCTCCCCAAATATACCTCAATTACTTACTCCCCCCATCTCATTTTCTTCTCTTCTAATAACCCATCACTTCCAATTTGTGCTTCCTGTCTATTCCTAGGAGTGGGACCATCCACTGGAGTGTTGTTGACCTACTAGGAGCCACAGCCTTAAAGAAAACTGACATGTCCTCCTCTGAGGGCAGTTTGACAACATGTCCCCTGAGCAACCTATAGATTTTATAATTTTGTTTTTCCTTAGAGTTGAAAAAAGTTGTATTGTATATAAGTATCCTCTTAATACCCATTCATCAACTGATGGACTTCTAAGCTGTCTTCATGTTCTATCTATTATGAATAGAGAAGATATTGAGCATGTGTCTCTGTAGTAGGAGAAGTATAGGTTGAGTCTTGTGGTGGATCTATTTCTAGTTTTCTGAGGAATTGCCACACTGATGTCCATAGCGACAACTGTACCAATTTACTCTCTCAACAACAGTGTCTGGCGGGTCTCCTCTCCCACATCCTTACCAGTAATTGTGCTGCTTGTTTTAGTCATTTTGTATTTTGTTCATTCTTACTGGGATAAATTGAAACTTCAGAGTAGTTTTAATTTGCATTTTCCTTGTGGCTAAGGATGGTGAACACTTATAAAAAATACTTCTTAGCCATTGTATTTCTTCTTCTAAGAACTCTCTTAGTTTCATAGCTTGTCTCATAAATTGGTTGCTTATTTTCTTTGTGTTTAGTTTTCTGAGTTCCTTGACTAGTCTAGACACCAATCCTCTGCCAGTAAAGCTGGCAAAGGGTGTTTTGTCTGTCCTGTAGGCCACATTTTCATTTGGTTATCAGTTTCCTTTGAAGAACAGAAGCTTTCAGTTTCTTCAAGTCTCATGTGTTGACTGTTGGTCTCATTTACAGGGTGCTGGAGTCTTATTTAGAAGACTTTTCTGAGCCTGTCTTTTGAAGTGTACATTGATTTATTCTCCTAATAGGGCATAACATGAGATCGAAGAGACAGTTCCACTTGAGTTTAGTTTAGAGTACCACTGAGTTGATTTGGATTACATATAGGGTCTGCTTAAAGGTTTACCTACAGAAGCGAGGGTGATTGAAAGGCAACTGCATCACTAAAAAGCTCAAGCAAGCATGGATGATGATTCCCAAAAACTATTACCTTGGGACTCCCTGCACAGCTTGTGCAGGCAGCTCTGCTGAGTAGAGAGCCTCTCTCCATAGCAATGTTACTGCTTATATAACTCTGGAGCCAGCCTTGTGACTCTTGTATGTTTCTGGGGCTTCCTTTGTTTGGAGTCTTATGAGTTGCATTCCTTCCACTAGAGAGAAATACTTCAATTCGGAGGTGGAAGTAGCTGCTTAGCTAGGACGTAGGAAGGGAAGGTGAGGTAACCTATTCACCTTATTTCATAAATGTGCAAGAGGAAGAATAGGAATGTCATCCTTCTCTGGCTGTGCTGATAGGAAAAGTGAGCTATGAAGACAGGGAGCTAGAAATGGCTGTTTACAGAAGCAAGAAACCCTGGTACTTGAACCTATAACCCGAACTACTATGACTTACACCAACAGCCAGAATGGATACTTTGCTAGAAACCACTGGAAACAAGTTATGCAGAGTTAATTGTGTGGCTCTGTGTTTCATTTTTTCCTAAGATCACCCATAAATACGTAATCTGCAGCTGAGTCTAAAGATAAGCAAATGTGGCTGCTATGGCCATGGCCTTTACACCTTGTGTGACTCAATTTTCAAGCAATTATTTCCCATTGTTTGACTTTAAAATCCTCTGTTCAATTTTTTTTGCACATTTACTTGACATATTTAAAAAGACTCAATTAAAATAATTGCTCTTACCTTAGGGCAAAAGTATCCTTCTTGTCCATAAATGAAAAATCAATACTTGTAAATATAATATACCTGATAAAATGCTATCCCTAAAAATAATACTAAATCTTTCTTTCTCTAGTCTGAGCACAAAGCTGCTCTCATCTTTCAAAAGATGCTCTGAAGGGTTACTAGAATTGATGCTTTAGTATGACCTGAAAGAGAATGGGAAGACTCCACCTGAGCCATCAGAATGGCAGATTCCCTTTGGGGATGTTCTTTGTGATATGTGGGCCTAGCCTCCCTTGCAATATACATCACAATGTCGAATCAGGTCATTAGTTATTTCTAGGATGAGTCTTTTCCCCAGTTTTGGTACTTTCCAGCTCTTCTCTCTGAACTAAATAATAGCGAATGCAAGCGCTTCAGCCTGCACGGTCTTAAATGTCTTCTTGCTGCCAGCAGATGACAGGTACACTGTAGAGCAATTGTTCCCAGCTTCAAACATGCATTGGAATCGCTTGAGACCTTTAAGAGTACTGATGTCTGGGGCTTAAACACAGAAATCTTGTCCATTTTGCTGGTTCTGTGTGGGCTGTAGGGGCTGTGACAACTCCCAGGTGATTGTAATGTGCAGTGGAGAATGGCTGTCTGTGAGTAGCATTTCATGTTTGTAATCAGAGTTTAAAGCATATTTGTTTTGTCTTAAGAATGTAAACATTGTTTTTCATACAGGAATTTCCTAAATAACTAAATGAGTGATGAAGATGTATTATTAGGTCTCTCTATTTTAGCAAGCTGTTAAGAGTATGAAGGCTTATAGAGCTTTTTAATTTTATAAAACCACTGGGGCCCAAACCAGAAATGCCATGGCCCTCCTAAAAATAGTGTGAATGGATGCTTTCAATTAACTCAATGGGAGTGTTGCTTTCTTTGTATTAAGATCTGGCTTTTGTGTAAGGTGCTTTGGGAGTTACTATCAATTTTTTAATAAACTGTGCAGTTTATGGCAGAATGTGACATTTTATAAGAATAAAATAGTGTAAAAAAAAAAAGAATAAAATAGCGTGACTAGTAAACCATCCCCTGCCTCACACAAATGCAGGCATGTACCCTGGCCTGTGTTGCTATGTATAGCTTTGGACATATGACATTGTGGTTTGTCACATGCATTTCTTCTGAGTAATATAATTTTAAAATTGACATTGGTTACATAGGAAGAAATATTTTCCTTGTGCAGCATCCATGAATGGCTGTAATCACTAAATATAAATGTGTGCTAATGTTTCCTTGAATGTTCTGAATACTTGGATGATCTGGTTGACACTGTTGTTGTTAAAAGGCCTGGAAGACAGCCAGATCACAAAAATCACTGCCGGGCGAGGAGGAAATCATTAGCAAATTCACGTGATTTACTTATGTAGCATACAAATAAAAGTGGCTGCAGTTTCTGCTGTTTCAGAGCATGCTGCAAAAGAAGGCTGCTGGTGCATTGTCGACAGAAGCATGTGGTGGCAAAAGTAAAGCCACAGCCTGTGAGAAAAGCTTCCCCAGCGTTTCCCATTAGGCTGCTGATGCTCGTTGTGTTTTAACGTGAAATGTCCTGCATGGCCTCATGTGCTTGGCCACTCACTTCCCAGCTGGTGGAGATGTGTGGAAAGGGTTGGGACCTTTAAGAGCTACAGCTCTGCTGGAGGAACTGGGTCACTTCGAGCACAGGTCTTGCTTTTACCGCCCAGCTCTCTTCCTGCTCATTCTCTTTGCTTCCTGACTTCAGTGAGACCAGCTGGCTTCCAGATGCTGCAGCTTCATCTTCTCCACCAATGTGGGATACAGCCCTTCAAGTCCTAAGGCTGGAATAAAGCCCTCTGTCCTTAAACTGCTTCGCGCCAGATATTTTGTCCCAGTAGGAAGGACAGTAAATAAGGCTGATGTGCAGCTGCAAGATCAAGTTCTACACAGGAATACTTCAAGGCTGTATAGGAATATTGCCTCAGAAATACTAAACAACAAACAAATGAAAAAGAAACTGATATGGAGGAGGCAATGGAGAGCAGGTGTGCAGGGGACCAGTGGAAAAGAGCCCTTAGCTGGGAAAAGCAAGCATTAGCTTTGTAGCTGGCAGTGGGTATACAAGCATACTTCCTTAGGTACTGGGCACCGTGAGAAGGCTTCCCTATTGATCCCATTAGTTAACAACCCAGAAGCGTGATCTAATACCAACTAATGTAACAAGTTAGCAGCATGGGCATGGCAGTTTCATGACACTCAGACCAGTTTAGACGATGACTTACAAAGCGTTGCTGATCAGTTAGTTCTTCGATGGATAAAGAAAAACTAGAAACCATGGGATAAAAATCTCTTCGATTTGAGAAAAGTTTAGTAAATTTAAATTTCTATGATAGAGGGCCAAATGGAACAGTAAATAAAAAAAAAAAAAAAAAAAAGAAGTGAGTTAAGTTTAATGTAGCTGCCTTATTTGATTCTGGTTGATTTTGAAACTGTGATGAGGAGAATGGGAGAGTATACTTTGTGAAAACTTGGTTTCAGCCTTATGCCGTGATTGGCATAATGAAGGAGAATGAAGAATTTCAGGGTGGGCTTAGTTTTGGTGAACAGATCGCAGGGATGTGAGTAATACTGCTATTGAAAGTGATTTAAAATGTTCTTTTCCCGGGTCATGCTAAGTCACACTAGTAACAGTGTAGATGCTCTCTAGAACCATCTGGTGTGGAGACTTGTGCTCAGTGGAGCAAAGGTATTCTTGCAAAACTTCCAGTTGCTCTCAGCTCCATGCCAGACATGTTTTGTAGCACACTGAAGATCCAAATCATTGAGTGAATTCTGTATGCCTATTATTCTCACTTCTCACATCTTATTTTTTTTTTCTTGCTCCTGATTTTCCTTGTAAGTCCTAGATGGTGCATTGCAAAAGTTGGTTCCCATGTTTAGCATCTGTTCTTTGACATTTTTTTTTTCTTCACCTGCCTACACTGGATAGTTGTGAGAGAATTTCATTTTACAAAGTATTTCCACCCCCTTCCATTTGGCCCCTTAGAGGCTATCAAGGGAAATTCACTAGTACAGGCAATACATCCGCCCCTGAGGTGTTTTGTGCTTCAAGGGACAAAGATCATCTGTAATGAATTTTGGCCAGAAAAAATGAATTAAAATTATATTCTACATGTTCAGAAACAGAGAAAGACTGAATATTCATGATCTTTGGAGGCTCAATAGTCAGGGTTCCTCTAAAGGTTTGCTGTTGTTGAAAATTCCTAGAGAATTTCTCTAGGAACACTAAACTTGAAATTCCAACCTCCAAATTCTTTCTGTACTGTGTGATGCCATTAAGTTTTCAGGTCCTGAGCCAAAAGAGGGATTGCCACAGTATTGATGACGCATTTCCCCTTGATTTGGCACACTTTGACATAATATGAGCGCTCTGTGAACTAGAAGTTCTAGGAAGGAAGAGCAGAGTGCTGTTACTAGACTGAAGTGAAGGGGCTCAGAGCAAGGAAGATAATAGTCTACTGGAAGCCCATGGGTCTTGGACATAGTGAGCCACAGTAACACCCAGCACTGTGGTGAAACTATCTGCTTCTTTGGTTTTCCAGGTGCCACATCAAGTATCATAGACCAAGAGGCTTAAAAATAGAGACTGGTGTGGTGGGCATGGTTGTGAGCGTGTACCGTACATACAGGAAAGTAGGGTTTGGTTCCTAGCACCCAACTCAGGCAGCTCACAACTGTCTGCAACTCCAGATCCAGGAGATCCTCACCTTCTCTGGCCTCCATGGAAAACTGCAGTTAGGTGTGCACAACCTCACGCAGACACACACGTATACATAGTAAAAAAAAAAAAAAAAAAAAAAAAAAGAAAAAAAAAAAAAAGAAAAAAAAAGAAAAAGAAATTGATTTTCCTCTCAATTCTAAACGTTGGAAGTCTGAGATGAAGGTGTGAATTGATTTTTTCTGAGGCTCCCTCTCAACCTTGTAGACAGCTATCTCATGTCTTCACAGTGTCTTTCCTCAACATGCATCTGTAACTTTAATGTTCCCTTTCTAAAAACACCATATGACCTTATTTTGCTTTAGTGACCATAGAAGGTTCTATCTTCAGACAGTTAGAAGCTAAGGGCTAGGGTGTGTCAGTATATTAATTTCAGAGAACACAGCTACTACCCCTAGTTAGTAAGTTAGGTTTAATGACAATATACTTAAGAGGCTAGTGCAGTAAGCCTCCAAGACGTGGCAGCCATGGATATTGCTATACAGTTCAGAGTATTTGTGTTGAGGACTGGATGTCAGGTATTGTACACCAGGCCCTGTTACAAAGATGGTTGTGGTAATTTGGATGTAATTGCCCCCTATAATCTCATAGGGAGTGGCACTGTGAGGAGGTACTTTGATGGAGTGAGTATGGCCTTATGGAGTGGGTGTGTCACTGTGGAGTCATATTTTGAGGTTTTCTATGCCCAAGATACCACCCAGTGTCTCAGTCAACTTCCTGTTTCTTGCACTATGTAGAACTCTTAGCTCCTTCTCCAGCACCATGTCTGCTTGCATGCCTCCATGTCCCACCATGATGATGATGGACTGAACCTCTGAACCACCCAATAAAATGTTTTACTTTATAAGAGTTACCATGGCCATGGTGCCTCCTCACAGCAATAGAACACTGACTAAGACAATGGTCAAAGCATGATTCTTGCTCTTGGGAAGTTTGGTGATTGGATATAATACATATATACATGTATTTGTGCTATACGTCTTGTAACATCATGTTATATGTACACACCTATAAAGTGTAGCACTTAATAATAACACCCAGATTAAGGAGGCAAACCTTCACCTGTGGAAAATTGCATCATCTTATATGTTCGTGTGCAATTCACTATCCAGCTGTGTAACAGTGCAAAGGTCTGGAAGTGGCAGCAGGGCACGCAAACAAGAACATTTAAAGTAGGGATTATTTTCTACTTTTTTCTATCCTCTTTCCCAGAGGTCCTCACAGCGCTGCATTTCTTACAGACTCTTTTCTGAGGAGAGGAGACTTTGTCTTAGATAAGGTCACACATTTACTTGGTTAAATCTTGTGTTTACTTGCTCTTCCTTGGATTTCCAACATCCTGTAATTATTTTCTAGATGTTAAAAGCTGATTAAACTCTATCTTTAAAAACACTCATAGTACTGAAAACATGTTCCTTGAAGAGGTTCAGATAACATAGAACTTCCTCAAGGTAAAAGCCAATAGCTCCTCCTCATTTTCGCTTGCCTCTGGCTCCTCACCATTTCTTTTTAATAATGTAATTATTGATTGCTTCTGAATGTCACATCATGGACTCAGATCCCACTCAACTGCTATTCCCTCCATATCTGCCCCTCACCTCTGCAGTATTCTCTTCTCCCAAGGCCCCCAATTAATTAAAAAAATAAATGAATAGAACCCACCTCACTCTTCCATCTCCCCAACACGTCTTTATTTGTCCTAATGGCACTGGGTGATTTCGTGTGTCATGCAGTATATACTTTTTAATCCAATCAAATCCACTTGCAAATGCTCATTGCAATGAGTCATTGGTCTGGTTCAAGGCCTCTGGCTCACCATCTTCACTGGACACTCAGAGAAACTCCTCTTAGATTTTCTGCTGCTGCCCCAGTCATGGAGATCTTGGGCTATTGTTCAGCAGGACCAGTCATTTCAGGTCATAGATGGTATAGATGTTAGGGTGGGCCAACTCAAGGCTCAGGATGTGGGCCTAGGTGGTCGCTGAGCTGGACAGTCCCAGTTGTTAGGTTGTCCCCCTCAGTCAAGAGGTGGAGCCAACTCTCCTATACCAATGCCATCAGAGGCAGCTCTCCCATGCCTATGCTGAGGGGTGGAGCCATCTCTCCCTAGTTGGGGGGGCATCTTCCCCATGGTGGATGGGGCCAGCTCTCCTGCTGCAGTGTCCAGCAAGGAGCAGGGCCAACTATTCCAGGGCAAGTGAAGGTTGAGATGGGCTTAGCATGACTCTTGGATTTCAACACACACAGTTCCTATGGACCCCTGTGATAACCAGCACAAACCCTGGTTGAACCATCAGCTTAGACATGGTCCTCTGTAGCAGTCTGGACCTAGATGTCACAATGGCCCCACCTTGGTAGCACAGGCCACTCAGGTTGTCATGATACCAGTGGCAGCATGGCCATTGAACAACAATATGGCTCCAGGTAGTGGCCCAGACCCCTGCCATTGGCATGGAATCTCAGACATCAATGTAGACCTGGTTGCAGTAGGACAACAACCCAAACATAGTCTGGTATTACATGTCACCATGCACCTCATGACAGCATCAGTCACTCAGATCTGGATGGCCTTGGCAATGGCTTGACACCAACATGGCCTGAGGTGATAGTCCAGCCCCCCGATATTTGCACAGCCTTCAGTGGTAACAGGAGACACAGGCATCAACACAGACCTTGTTGCAGCTCAGGCCAGAGTATCACCATGGCCTCAAGTGGCAGCACAGGCCATCTAGATTAGGATGGTTCTAGTGGCAGTGTGACCCTCAGTCACCAACGTGGGCTCAGGTGGCTGATCAGACCCTGGGCATCCTCACAGCCTTCAGTGGCACTGAAGCCATGGACATCAACATAGACCCTGAATGCTGTAGACATGGTCCTTAGCAGCAGCTCAGGCTCAGGCATCATGTCTCCATGGGGCAGCACAGGCCACACAGATTGGCATGGCCCTTGGGGCCTTAACATAGCCATAGGTGGTGGCCCAGACTCTGGGCATCCTTTTGATCTTTGGTGGCAACATGGGTCATGGATGCCAACATAGACCCCACTGTGGTAGGACTATGGACACAGACATTTTCCTCAGCAGTATCCTGGGCCCAGATGTCACCCTGGTCCTGGGTCATCGCCCTTGATTCTTCAGTTGTTTCTCTCTCCACAGCACACGATCCATCAGGCTACTCTTTCTCTGATGTTTCTCCACAACATATATTTGCACATCATAATGGACTGGGCAGGCTTGTGGATGTGTTCAGCCTGACTGTAAAGATGAGGCTGGCTGTGGGTGTGTTCGGCCAGCCCTGGCTGTGGAGATGAGGCTGGTTGTGGTGTCTTTCACTCTTCTGGGCTGAGTCCCCCTCATCATTTCTAATGGCAGAGTTAGAGAGCCTGGGATTATCCTTGTTTTGACTGGTTAAAATAATTTTTCCATAGTCACAGAAGCATATGCATGGAATTAATGAAAATTTTTATTCTGATATAAATAGAATGACTGTTGTGCATCATAAAAGCCCTTTCTTTCTTCCACTGTAAGTATGTGGATGATGGTTAGAATCTTGATGCCAAATCCTTCCACTAACACCTTGTCTATAGGACTCTTGACTGAATATCCAGAAACCCAAGGGGATGGAGGACAATTAGTGGCTTTTAAAACAGTATGGCAGGCAAAGGGCCAGGGCTTGGTGATTAAGTACACACACTGTTCTTGCAGAGGACCTGGGTTGGATTCCCATCACTTGCATTTTACTTTAATGATCATTTAAGGCTTTAGCTTCAAATATTTTGAGTTAGTTATGAAGTCTAGAAGATTTGGCGCCCTGGTCTAGCCTTTGTTTGTATGTGCACTCACATGTACACACACACACACACACACACACACACACACACACACACACACACACACGAAAGATTTCATGATGATTTGGCAACAGGTGATGGCAAAGGAAGCCTAGGAACCTGAATACGGTTCCCTGTTCTCTCTCCACCTTAGCTCAGAACCAGGCACAAAAGGGCTAGCACAGTAGCCTGGGTGAGTTTGAGAGCAGTCTGCTTCATTTAAGGAGTCTGTGGCCAGCCTGAGCTTCATGTAGATAGATACCCAGTGTAAAACTAAAACCAAACACACCAAACAAGGCCTGGGGATGGAGCTCGAAGGCAGAGTAATTTCCTTGAGCTAATGAACCTATGTTCCCCCTCTACTAGAGCAAAGAAAGTAACCTATGTATCTAAAAAAACCACAAAATTAAAATTTCCTGAATGCAGCATGAGTATTTTAATAAACTAATTTAAAGTCACCAACAGAAGGCATGTGATATTTCTTAAATTCTCCATAGTTTTATATATTATTTTTTATAACATCACAAATGCATGATGTAAGTTAGCATGAGGGTGGGGGGTCTTATGTGGATCTGTGAACTCAGAAGAATTGCAAGACATTCAGAAAAGAAGTTAGTGCTGGGTAGTATATTAATTAATACTTTTGACTACCCTGACCAGTGAAGATCCTGAGAGAGATATGGCCCAATTTCAAATCCAATTAAAATGATATCCATTACCAAATTAACCCATGTACACTCAAATCTTGATATAAAATGACATGGTCTCTAGACACTGTTTAATTAATCAAACATGCAGAAATATGTCAAGGCAATTATTAATCTACCTATTCTGGAGTTATATATAAAAATCTTCAAGCTCCTTACATATTGGAAGTCTTACAGTCTGGTTCAATTCTTCTGTACTTAACAGAAAACACCAACTGATATTCCACCATATGCTTGTTTAAATGCAGTGGAAAATGTTCTTTTCCAAGCATATGGTGGTATAATTAGGCATCTCTGAATATAGCAAGGTTGAAGAGGAAATACCTTGAACCAAATTGAAGGGATTTGATGCACAAGTATCTGTACACTATATTTGCATGGGGACAGCATTGTCTTCCTACAGACAGTGCTAAGTACTTAGGGATGAGAAATATCTGCTGTCACCCACCACATGTCCCAGGACTGCTTCTCTTTCCCCTCTGTGTATACCTCTGAGACTGACGTGCCCAGCATCTCTTGGAGGAGTGCTGGCATCACTCCAACTCCACCTGTGTTTGTGTAACAATCTAGAGCAGACAGTCTGCTCTTACTCACACATTAGCTACCTTGCTTGATATACTCGCTCGCCGGATTGTGTCTGTTGTTTGTCAAAGCCCTTCAGTGCCATTCCTTCTTGCTTTGGTGTACTCAATGGTCTTTTTGTTTGTTTGTTTTGTTATTTTTTTGAGACAGGGGTTCTCTGTATTGCTTTGGAGCCTGTCTTGGAACTAGCTCCATAGACCAGGCTGGCCTTGAACTCACAGAGATTCACCTGCCTCTGCCTCCCCAGTGCTGGGATTAAAGGCGTGAGCCACCAATGCCCGGCGGTGTCCTCAATGTTTAAAGAGAAGAAATAAAGAAAAATATATCATGTGTGATGGTAAAGAAATTGGTTATTGTCATGAGATCTCTAAACATTAAGTGCTTTGCTGTTGGGTATGGTAGTAGGTACCCATCTATAATTCTTTCTTTCAGGAGTTTGAGGCTAGTGTCATCTATGAATGAAGATCTCATCACAAGCAGTTTAAAATATGTATTGAAGTCTAAAATATAAAACATTTTGGTTTTAGGTGGGCTTGGGATCATGACTTGTTACACTATTTCATTCAGTTATATCAGTTTACGTGTAGATTAAAGATAGCATGACTTGTCATGTTGTATATTTGACAAGTAAGCTCCCTATATTTCATTGATAACCTGGTCTCAATGTTCTTTTTTTTTTCTTTCTTCCTTTCTTTTTTTTTGTATTTTGTTTTTTTTAATTGAAATGGTAAGTTCCCCTAATTTTAAATACAAGTTTTCTAATTCTTGAAGAGAATACTCTTAAGGGATTCACAAGCAAACCAATTGGGTTTCTTCAGCAATATTCACACACGACAGATGCTATCAAGAGCACTGGCTTGTGATTCTTCTACTACTTATATGTCTGGCTTCTTTTTGTGATATTTTATGTTGCTGAAAATCGAGGAAACAAATCATTATCTCTGGCTTTCCCAGCACAGTTGCTTTCTAATTGACTTGTTTTTGTTTTCACCTTTTGTCAGGGGAATACCCACTCTCAAGGCAACTGCTGTAATGAAGCAAATTCCATTTCCCAGTGCAGCAGTTTGCAAAGTTTAGTATGCATTAGACTCACTTGGAGACCTGTTGGGTTGTAGAGTGTTGGGTCCCATCTTCATAATTTTTGACTCTGTAGGCTCTGTATAGGGCTGGGAATCTGCATACCCGATGAACTATGGAATGATGAAAATGTTGTTGGTCTTCAATTATGTTTGAAAACCTCATGTCTTATACAAACAGTGATTGGCTCTCCTACCTCTCAGGAGAGGCAGCGAGCATTCTATTTGAGAAAGGTCCAACCAGCTCTGTGTTGCCCAGGCTCTGTTTTCTGTTTTGCTTCAAGTCTTTTGGTTCCTGATGCTTCCCTTATATATTCTTTCACCAATGCTAAAGATGTTTCATCTTTGCTTTCCCCACAAGGCCACAGGTTCTGATGTTAAAGTGAGCAACTATCCCGGATCCCACACCTTACCCTATCTTTTTATGCTGCTGGAAGAATCAGCCTTCAGCAGCTCAGGAGTTGAAGAGGAGCCATGGAGTTGGCAGACTAATCACACAACTGGCTTTTCTATCTGAGGGAGTAAAACTTAATTCTCTGGGGCTGGTGAAAAGGGGACACACACACAGATAAACACAGACACACACAGACATAGACACAGACATAGACACACACAGAGACACACCCACCCACAGACACACAGACACACACAACCCTCCAACAAGTCAGGGTCTCACCTAGGTTACTGACAAATGGCAAGCCTTCAGCAGGTCAGAGAAACTAAAGAGGAGATGCAGAGCAGGTGAACTACAGGACAGATAGACAGAAACATGAGGACTTTTCTGAGGGTCAAATCTTAGTTCTTCATTTTATTATTATTTCTGTTGCTTGTTCTGTTCTTTTTTTGTTCTGTTCTTCTCTGATATTTCCTTCTATGTTTCCTGAGGACTTCCTTCTCCACGACTTCCTGTTGTCTTCCTTCTTTCTTATTTAATTTCTCCCTTACAACTTATATACCTCAGCAAAGTCTCTCAAGCAATATAAAAACTACAGTGTGGTTACATTCTATTTTTTTAAGTGAATGATTATAATGAAATACAAATAAAAAACATCATGTTTCTCATTTCCCTGACATTATTAGACATGCTACATTTTACAGGCAAAAACCAAATTATCCCCAAGAACCCACATACATTTATGTCCAAGCAACTTGTTATAGATTAACAAAACAAAGCAAGCATGGTATTTTTCCCAGGCAGTTCTTTTACTGGCAGGCTACATTTTGTGGTTATTTATCTCAAAAGGTATCTTATAAAAAAGTCTTAAAAAGAGTCAGAAATCTAAACTTTTATATGTGAAAAACTGTCATCAACATTTTTCAAAAGCTTTATTAGAGAGCCAGTTCAAAATTTTAAAAACTTTAAAAAAATGTTTGGCTTGTGTGAGTACATGTTGTGCTTGTGTTCATGTGTGCTTGTGCATGTGTGAGTGTGGTTTATGAATGAATGTGTGTAAGTGAGTGTGTTTAGAAATGTGTATGTGAATGTGTTTGGGGGAGTATGTGTAGGTGTGTTAGGGCATGTGTGCTTGTGTGTGTGTGTGAGTGAACATGTTTGTGAATGTGTGTATGTGTGTATAAGTGCATTCTTGAGTGTGTGTGTACATTTGAGTGTATCAACAGTTCTTTTTTTTTTTTTTTAAACTAAATCATTTCAGGAAGTTGAGGGCAGAAATGAATCATCACCTTTTGTCACTAACCCATCCTAGCAAGAAAGGAACACCAATGAGCAATAGCCAGCTGCCACTGTTCTTGTTCCCTTACCTCAATGAATCCATTGCTCAAGTATTAAAAGTGTGTCTTTTTAAACTTGTTCCCCAAGATTTTCTAACTCAAAGTCATTAACAAAAGCCTAACCTGAAGTCATTATATAAAGCTTTGTTTTAGTTATGATGCACATTGAGACCTGTGAACACATCTCCCAACATTAAGACTAAAAGACTAAGTCACTGTCTATATGACTCTCCTCAAGAGAAACTTATAAGTCCTAGCTGCATGATATTTTCTTTTTTTTAAATTTCATTTCATTTTTTTAAAACATACTAAGCCCAGTTCCCTCTCCCTCATCTCGTTCTACTCCCTCCATTTCACCCCTACATCTGTCCCTCAGAGAGGTAAGGCCTCCCATGGGGAGTCAACAAATTCTGTTTCAGCATGGTTCTTTCTTGTTCCTATTTTCTACCCTCCTTTATTAGGGTCTGGGGCAACATTTAATTTTTCTACTAAACTAACCTCTAGCATAATCCCTTACTGTCTTTGTTAAAAATCCTTAATCATCAAATTTCTATTTAAACTAACACTTGCATTGTGTAAAATCATTGCTTCAGCTAACCAGTACAGCTTAAAAGGAAATAATCTTCATAATAATCCACAGATAAAAATGATCTGCAGAACAGGATACTTCCATGAGATATTCCCACTACATTAAAGGCAGTGGGATTTCCCTAAATCCATTCATACCATGCCAGATGTCAGAGAAAAACAGCAGCACCAAACATGTAAAGGTATAGCTGTAGCCCTTGAGGCCTTGCCCATCCGAGACTCACCCAGTGGACCTTGCTTCACATTGGACCAAACTCCTGAAGTTCAGTGGCCACTTGCTGCTCCTCTGACATGGCCACGGCCATTTTCCCTTGCTGGCTTTTGTATAACGCCAAGGCTCAGAAGAGTGTGATTTTGTTCTAATCTAGCCACAAGGATACCTTAAGAATCAACCAAGGCAGAATTCCTTGGGCCAAGCAAAGAATACATAGTTTGAGTTCATTTATCTTTATGTCTCATTTGAAAATTATTGTCTATCTGATATTTTATCTCTGAAAGATAAGCAGCCATTTTGTTCTTTGAACTGTTATGTTGAGTAAGTCTGACCTGAGATAGGTTAAATCCTGATGTTATGCATTGTTGGGCAGTGTAAAATTGAACTTACTAATTAAGCAGGGTGGGCCTTAGTCTCCCCATTTGGGATGTAGGAATGAAACTTCCTCATTTGTTAGGTGCATGAAGCAACAATAGGGCATTTATGGTGATACCTCAAAGCAGAATGCTCCTGATGGTTGGGAACATCCTATAGTTCTATTACTGAAAACATTAAACTTCAGAAATATCAAGGGCCATACATAACCTTCTTTTCAAATGAACCTTTGAAAGATTATCAGAACCTCATATTTGAAAGGCAGGTCCATATCATTTCTTCATGTTTTGTTGACTTAACACATTCTTGGATCTGTGGCCTCTGATCAGAGCTATTGATTCTCTGGATAAATTTTGGTGGTGGCAGGCTGTTTATTACTTGAGACACATCTTTGTGAGTTTTAATTTCTAATGACTCTGAAGGTCCTATATCAACCCCACAGTTTCCTTTTCTGCATCTTATTTGTGCTAAGTATCCTACTCTACACTTTCCTTTCTGAGGTCAAAAGTTAGAGCAGAGAATGATGGGAGATATCATTTTGTAAATATGTTTCTCATACTGGTTAATGAATAAAGCACTGTTGGCCAATAGGAAAGGAAGATAGGAGGGACTAGGAGACAAGGAAGAAAGAGGAAGGAGTAAGGAGAGGTCAAGATGGAGAGTCTGGAGAAAGCAGAACACCAGCCGGCTCTCCGGTAAGACCACGTGAAAATACATAGAAATGGGTAAATACTTAAGACAGATAAGAAACTGATAAGAAACAAGTAACTTGCCAACAGCATTATATCAAATACAGAGTCTCTGTGTATTATTTGGGACTGGCGTGGCAGCGGGACAAGACCAGCAGCGGGCGGAAAAACCTACTCCTTACAAGAGAATAATGAGTATTTAAATTTGACTGATACATGAAGTATGTAAGTGTATGAACATAGGAGTGTAGAGATCACTGGGCTGTCTGTATATTAAAATTTGGCAAATATCTGTTCATCAGAGATGACATTTCCTAGTCTGAAACCAGTAGTGACCCTTAGGTTAGGCCATTGGGTTGAAGCAACAAATTATAGGTAGAAGTTATGAACTCTATTTTACAAAGAATTAAGGAAAAAACAATCTCCTGTCTTAACTTCATTCAGTGATGAACAGCAATGTGGAAATGTAAGCCAAATAAACTCTTTCCTCCTCCCTAAAAAAAAAAATGGGGTTGGAGAGATGACTCAGCTGTTAAGAGCGCTAGCGGCTTTTCCAGAGGACATGGGTTCAATTCCAAGCACCCACAACTGTCTGTATCTCTGGATCCAGAAATTGGATACTCTCACACAGACACACATGCAGGCAAAACATCAATGCACATAAATAAAAAAATAAATAGTATTGGGCAATGGTGATGCACATCTTTAGCCCCAGCACTTGGGAGGCATAGGCAGGTAGATCTCTGTGTTTGAGGCCAGCCTGGTCTACAGAATGAGTTCTACAACAGCCAGAGTTACACAAAGAAACCCTATTTTGAAAAACAAGACAAAACAAGACAACCACAACAAAAACATAAAAACAAAAAAGAAAAAAATTAAACATCCTTTCTGCTTCCTTCTCTCTTTGTAAGTGTGACAGGTGCAGTGAATTATGTTGTTTTCACAGATAATGATAGCCCTTGGCTAGGACAAAGAGCAACACAAAGAGACTGTGTCCCAGGATAACATGGGACTAAGCAACTTTTCCAGTCTTGAAATGCTCACCTTTGGATTGTTAATAATGGAAGACTTCTGTTTTATTTCTGCATCTATATTTAATAACTTTATGTCAGTGATTTAACTGACACCTCCCCAATAGTATTTCCTTCTGTAGGTAGACTGTCTTACCTTAGTTGGTCACATGATATCCACAGAGTTCTAGACACTCCTGTGACTAGGAAGGACAGGATAGCCAGACAAATAGAAACAGATATTAATGATAACATACGCAAAAGGAGAGAGATCCTACTTAAAAACCCAAGCTTCTAATAGTGACTTATTCTAACCACTTCCAAGAATTAAAAATAATTACTTTAGCAGGTAGCTTTCTGTTATATAATACCACATAACAAACTTAGTGGCATAAAACAATGACAACAAAACAAACCAGGAATCATAGTTTTGATCTCAGGACTTTTGTTTCCTACCTGACACCTATGCAGAGGTGGTGAGATGGAAATTGAATTGGATGGACCATGTCTACATCATTCCCACTCCTGTGTGAACATGGAAGTTGTTGCAGACTTAGCTGGGGATGTTGCCCTCAAAATGTAGTCTTTTCAGTGTGGTAATCAGTTTTCTTCAATTGCAAAAGGTAGTGTCCCAAGATGTCCAAGTAGTAGTTGTATTCCTTTTAAAAAAGATTTATTTTGATGGATATTTTGCCTGCATATATGTTTGCCTGGTGCTACTTGTATGCCTGGTGCTAACAGAGACCAGAAGAGTATTCTGGATTTCCTAGAACTGGAGTTGTGGGTGATTGTGAGCCATGTGTAAGTACTGGAATTTGAACCCTGATCCTCTGGAAGAGCATCCAGTGCTCTTAACCACTAAGCCATCTCACAAGTCCCTGTAATGATTTCCATAAACTGTCTTCTGGAGTCATGCCATTTAATTATTGTCATGATTCAAGGCCTGCTTAGTGTGTGTGGGTAGTGTGTTTTCATGTGGAGAAGCACCAGGGACATCAGCAACAGATCTGGGATGTGAAATTCTTCCTCCTTTTCTGCTTTCCTTCCATTTATCCTTTCTCTCTCTCTCTCTCTCTCTCTCTCTCTCTCTCTCTCTCTTTGTTTAAAAAATAGATCTATTAATTTAATAGGCTATTAACTTCCTCCATTTTAGAAGCTAGTTAAAAATGTAATTAGATAGCATCTTGGACCTATAGGAAAGCTCCCTTTATCTTACTGTACCTGAATCTCAGATGTTTGCTTTCATCACCCTGTTGTCAAGCAGAGTCTGTTACTATCCACCCTTTGCCCAGGACAGCACTCACCCTGACTATGTATAGAATAGAAGGGACATGCTGTTGTCTCCCCTTTTGCAAGGACTCATTCCAAAAGTTCAGGATGTTGATATTGAAATCAGGCACAGTTTTAGGTGAAATTCTTTCAATGATGTTTCTTGAGTACATGTTCCTGAACCCCATTCCTTTCTATTTGAAGATCTGTGAATTAAATACGTGGATAGCAGGAGGCTCTTGATGTTCCAGTACTCGATGATAAGACAATTCTTGTCAAAGACACCAAATGCTTTAGTCACAAACCATAGAAAAAAATCATCAGAATTGGACCAGAAGCTTCCTCCTTGGTGACTAGAGCTCATGGAGCCAGAAAGCACAATGTGAGCCTTCTGGAGAAGAATTATTATACTCCATGATGGATCTTTTGGAAAGTACTGATAGGTCATTAAAGATGAGGCCACTGTTGCAATAGTGGCAAGTCTGTTATGGGGTAGTGTGATGGCTATTCTTGGTTGTCCATTGACTACATCTGGAATTACATGGAATCCAGAAATGGAGAGCACACCTGTGAGGGATTTTTTTGCTTGACTTGAAGTGGGTAGATCACTTGTAGTTTAGATCTTTGAGGTAGGAAGACCTATGCCTGAGGTGGGAAGACATACCTTTGATCTGGGCCACATTGTTTGTTGGAAGACTGTATAAGGACATGGAAGACAAGCTTTTGCTCTTTGACTGCTTGCTCTTGACTTGCTAGCAAGTCCATTGGTTCACTGGCATTAAAGTCTATTCCATGAAATCCCAGCATCTACTGAAGACCAGCTGAGACATCCAGCTTAGTGGACTAAGCAACTAATAGATTCCTGAACTTTCTATTCATAGGCATCCATTGTTGGATTAGCTGGACTTTAGTCTGTAAGTCATTCTAAGGAATCCCTTTCTCTTCCTCTATCCCTCCCTATAGATTCATTCTATATGTTCTGTTTCTCTAGAGAACCCTGACTAATAAAGGTAATGAATTCCTTTTCCTTCCTCATTAGGTTTGATGTCTGATCCATAGGCAAGGATTCACATAAGAAAAATTAGAGAAATAGTTTTCCCCAGGGAAGAACACACCAAATGTTCATCAAATACCAAATGATCATTTCTTCAGACATACACCAACAAGTAACATTATATGGGCTGATTAGGTTATGTCTTCACACACACACACACACACACACACACACTTCACCACCACCGCCACCATCACCACCAACAAAAAACAACAGTTAAAGAAAATAAAGACATGAATCTCTGGACTCCGGAGACTGTTTTTTATTGGACCAGATTTCTTGATATAAAAGCAGGACTTCTCCCAGGAAATTGCAGGTGTCTGTAAGACAGCTGGAACAGATTTACATCTTGGTGTCCTAGTAAAAGGCTATGACTTTAGGTTAAAAGGTATGAACATTTTTAGAAAACAAGTAGAGGAAATTTAAAACTCTGAATCTGAAACCTGCTAATTCCTCACTATGAAGCCTGCAAAAGAGGCACACCTGTCTATACTTTTAACAGGCGGCTTAACTTAATGAATTAATGAGCTACAGGTATCCCAGTCATCAAATGTCATCAGATTTGAGAAGGATAAGCAGATGATTAGAAGTGAGACAGCTTTTTTTTTTTTTTTTTTTTTTTTTTTTTGCTAAAGCATTCCCAGGTTTTTTGAAATGGGAAGGAGGAGGGAACCATCCATTCCCATGACAGGAATTGGAGAGGGAACTGTGGGGCCCGAATGAGAGGTCAAAACAGAATAGATAGCTCTCTTGTTCAAAAGAAAAATAATGAACTTACCTGCTACCTGCAGTCTTACCCTGAGCTGGGAGACAGCAACGGGAGTCAACAAGTCTGGGAAGCACCAGTCCTCTGCCAGGCTGAGTAGTTCGAAGGCTGGCACAGTCTTATCTGCCGGTGTTGGGGAGGCTGGACCTCCGTGGTTTGGCATAGAGGACAAGCCCCCACGGGGGTATTCTGGTTTCCAGTGTCCAGGCTGACAGCAGACAGGGCATAGCCTCATTGGTGGCTGAGGGTCTAGGCAGTATCATGCCAAATGACTATCTTGTCCGCATTTTTAGCAGGCTCCTAGTTGAGTTGACTTGGGTTGAGCTCCAGCTAGGCTTTGGGTTTTGGCATAGACTTGTGAAATGGGAACCTGCTATTGGAAGCCTGATCCCCAAATACCCTGGAGCTGCCTTTTACAAACTCCTTTTTTTAAAATTGGGGCTACCTAACACCTATGTCCTGAACGCCTGATTTCTCTGTTCACTAAGGCCTGGCATCAATGTGCCCTTGACAATGGAACACTATGGTCACCGGGGGAACTTTTGATTTCACTATCTTCAGTGGTCTTCACTGAGGGCCGGCATGGGGACAAATGAACAGAATCCCCATATGTCCAGCATTTCTGGGTTTCAAGGGAGATAGGGGAGGAGGCTTGGGTGGAACCTCCACCATAATATTCCAGACTTTTTGGTGTATGGACGCCAGGGGCTGGGGTGAAAATTCCACCTTCACAATCTGCACAATATCTGCACATGACTGGACTCTCAATATCCATTCATGGTGATTAGCACTAGATTAGCCTGTCTTGTTAATCTAACAAGGTATAAGTTCCATGAAACTAAAGGCCTGGGTTAGCATACTTTGTTTATCCTTAAGGCAATAGTGCTTAGACATGTTTTGAAAAGAGGAAGTTTGGGCACCACATTAGAAATCTGACAGATAGTTCAGTGATAAATTCTGTAAGAATTCCCTTCTCTGTGTTTTAAAATATCATTAGCATCATTTTCTTCCCTGTATGTATTGGTAATTAGAAGATTTTAGAAGTCACATCACAAGCATTTCTTTACTTTAAATTTATAATTATTAAAGAGCTAAAGTCCATCTAACAAAAACCCCAATGCCAGTTATGAGAAGTCCTATTTTGAGCTGTTGACCAGCACTGTCTAGGAGACTCTCAAACATATTGCCCTTGTTCATGTACCACAGGTGGGAGATAAGACCATACATATTGTTGAAGATAGCATGCATTTCAGACACAGGGCCCAAAGTGCCCTGAATTTGGACTGACCTGATTATCTCCTCCCGAATCACTAGCTTTCATGATATTGGAAAGCACCCTTCAAACTTCCACAGGAGGGAGGCAATCACTGTCCCAATCAGCTACAATGCTGATAAGCCCCATAATGACCAGCATGGCATGGCAATTCTAAGGGTGCTATCATGGCACACTTACCTTGGTAACAACATGCCTTCTACTAACTACTCAGTCCCTGTAAAATCATAGTAACTGGAGAAGAACCTACAACTACTTACTAATTTACCAAATCAGTACAATCCCTAACAATATGAACATCTGTCCTTGTACACACAGTTAAGTGTACCCTTCACCCCTCATCAACAGAGATAATTACAGAAAACCATAACAAATCAATATGTGGAGTGGTGGGTCTTAGTCTAATGGAAAAGTCACCCCCCCCACACCTAAGGCTTAGGGATCCTTGGGGAAGAGGGGACAGCGAGATTGAAAGAGCCAGAAAATCAGGGACTTGGCTGTGAGATTGTGCCTCTTAGTAACATCAGATGCGATACCCACAAAGTCACCAATGTGACTGCCAAAACATGAACTGAACAATGACACTAATGGGTATGCCAAAGAGAATGGGGAAAAGCCCATGAGGTTCAACTAACCCTATACAATGAGTGTTAGCCAATTGAGGAAAGCTGGGCATGGGAAAGGTTGTTCAGTGTCTAATTGTCAACCCTGAAAACATACATACAAGTAACATTTTATGACTGAGTAGGTTATAATTAGCAAAATGTAAGTATATGCATATGTATACATATATGTATATATATGCACATATAATAGCTATTAATAAAAAAGAAGTCATGAATTTGAAGGAGAGGGAAGAAGGTATATGGATGGTTTAGAGGAAGGAAAGGGAAGGTAGGAATGATGTAGTCATATTGTAATCTCAAAATAAAAAGGTAAATAAAAATTAAGTTGAAAAGATAAAATTACACTGGGTGGTGGTGGCACATGCCTTGCCTTTAGTTACAGTACTTGGGAGGGAGGCAGAGGCAGGTTGATATCTGTGATTTAGAGGCCAGCGTGGTCTGCAAAGCCAGTTCAAGGCAGCCAGAGCTTTTGTCTCAAAAACAAAAACAAAAACAAAACAAACAAACAAACAAAAAACCCAAGAAACAAAACAAAACAACAACAACAACAAAAAAATAAAAAAAGCATAGGGGAAGAAAAAAGAAAGAAAACGATAAAAATATTTCATTAACAAGCTACTATCCATTTAAATAATAAAATGCCCTAGTTTAAGGTTAGTGATTGAAACTGCCTTAGAATGTTAAATTATGAAACAGAAAAATCTCTACAAATATTTGGGTTCCTGATCTATAATTTTAACTAATGCCTTAACTTTTTGTTTTGTTTGCTATTTCATTGTTAGATAATTGCTTCCAGTTGATTATAAATATCCCTGAACTAAGAGTATTTGTTTAATTTTTGGAATTATTAAATTGCCATGGTTGATAAACTATAATTTTTAATTTTGCTTTTTTTTTTTTTTTTTTTTTTGGTGTTTTGAGACAGAGTTTCTCTGTATTGTTTTGGAAAGTGTCCTGGAACAAGCTCTATAGACCATGCTGGCCTAAAACAGAGATTCATTTGCCTCTGTCTCCTGAGTGCTGGAATTAAAGGTGTGAGCCACCAATGCCTGGCTATTTTACTACTTATGTTGATATTTTAATGCTCAGACAAGACCACATGTTTAAAATCAGATCTCAACTGAAGAACTGTATATGTACCATGAAAGCCCACACATTTAAAAATAAAATCACTTAAGAATGTAGTGCCAGGAATTTGGTAAGGCATGCCTACTATATCCTAGTACTTGGAAGACTGAGATAAGAAGATTGTGAATTTGAGGCTAGCCTGATCTACATTGGGATCTCAAGGTATGCAGTAAGATCTTGCTCAAAATAACCAACCAAACCAAAAAAAAAAAAAAAAAAAAAAAAAACAACAAAAAAAACAAAACAACAACAAAAAACTGATTAATACAGAACACTAAATACACTAAATATATTGGGCCAGAAAAGAAATTCCCCATAACACATTATAATCAAAACTTTAGACATATAGACTAATGAAGAGAGTATTAAAATCTGCAAGGAGAAAAGACCAAATAACACATGAAGGTTATTAGAATAAGACCTAGTTTTTCAATGGAGACTTTAAAAGCCAGAAGGACCTAGGTAGATGTCCTGCACTCTCTAAGAGACCACAGATGCCATCCCAGGCTGCTATACCCAACAAAACTTTCAATCACAATAGATGGAGAAAACAGACATTGCACGATAATATCAAATGTAAGCAGTAATGATCTACAAATCCAGCCCTACAGAGGCCTCTGAAAGGAATTCTTCAATCTGAAGAGTCTAATCATACCCAAGGAAACACAGGAATAAGTAATATCAGACCAGCAAACCAAAAGAAGAGGAGGAAAAGCCCCACAGCACCACAATGATATAATTGGTATCAAAACCCACTGCAATTTGATAACTCTCACTATCAATGGTTTCAATCCACCAATAAAAAGACACAGACTAACAGAATTGATTCAGAACCAGAATCCATCCTTCTGTTGCATCCAAGAAACAAACCTTAATGTCAAAGATAGACATTACCTCAGGATAAATGAATAGAAAAAGATATTCCAAGCATATGGACCTAAGAAGAAAGCTGGTATAGCCATTTTAATTTCTGATAAAATAGACTTCAAGCCAAAACTAATCAGAAGAGATAGGGAAGGACACCACATAATCATCAAAGGAAAAATCCACTAAGAGGATATTGTAGTTCTAAACATCAATGCACTAAGCACAAGGACAACTGAAAGCACCAAAGAAACACTACTACAGCTTAAATCATATATTGACCCTCACACAATGATAGTGGTGATTTCAATACCCCTCTCTCACAATAGCCAGGTCATCCAGATAAAACTAAATGGATGTCATTAACCAAGCAGGACTAATAGGAATTTAAAGATCATTTCACCCAAACATAAAAGAATATACCATTTTCTCAGCACCTTATGAAACCCTCTCTACCAGTGACCACAAACTTGGACACAAAGCAAGTTTCAGTAGATATATAAGAAAATTGAATCAACACCTGGTATACTCTTTGACCACCATGGATTAAAGTTGAGTATCAACAACAACAGAAACAATTGAAAGTTTCCAAATGCATGGAAACGGAACAACTTTCTACTGAACTACTGAATGAAAACTGGGTAAAGGCATAAATTAGGGAATAAGTGAAAAATATTGTAGAATTGAACAAAAATGAAACCACAACATACTCATGGACACAGTGAAGCTAGTTCTAAGAGGCAAGTTCATAGCACTAAGTACCTACCAAAAAAAAAAAAAAAAAAAAAGTGGAGAGATCTCACATTAATACCTTAACAGCACACCTGAAAATCCTATCACAAAAGGAAAAAGTATTACCAAAAAGAGTAAGGGGCAAGATATAATCAAACTTAGGTCTAAAATCAGTGCAATACAAATAAAAATCCTTAGCCAAATTAAGGACTAGAGAGAGAAGATCCACATTATCAAAATTAGAAACAAAAAGGGGATATAAGAACAGACATTGAGGAAATCCAGAAAATCATGTGGTGATTTATTAAAGTTTGCCTGAGGATTCAGAAAGCAAAAGTAGCCACAAGCCATAGGAGTCAGGCAATGATGATACATACCTTTAACACCAGCAGCCATACTAGCTAGCCATCAAGCCAGGCAGTGGTGGCACACACCTTTAATCCCAAGACAAGCAGATGGATCTCTGTTAGCTCAAAGACATATTAAGCTGCATGAAACTGATCCAGTCTAAAAGAGAAACAGCTCACACAAAGGAGATCTCAACACTTAGGATCACATGCCTTTATTCCCAGCATTAGGGAGGTATAAAAAGAAGAAGCAAAGGGTCTCTTGAGTGATTTAGTTCCCAGCAACATTAAGGAGAGACAGCAGTCTATGATTTCAATCTGCAGTTTGGTGTAGCTAGCTGTATCACCCTTTCAGCCTGAGGTAGATGGTAAGAGCTACTGGCTGACTGCTTCTCTGATCTTCAGTTTAAAGCTTAAACCCAAATATCTGTCTCTGGGTTTTTATCTTTCCTACTACAGAATCATAAAGGACATACCACTACATAATAAAGGCAGTATACAGCAAGCCCATAGTTAACATAAATTTAAATAGAGAGAAACTCATAGCAATTCTACTAAAATAAGAAACAATACAAGATTGTTCACTCTATTTAATATAGTACTTGAAGTCATAGCTAGAGCAATAAAATAGCTGAATGAGATCAAAGGGAGACAAATAGGAAGGGAAGAAGTCAGTGTATCTTGATTTGGAGATGATATGCTAGTATACATAATTAACTCTAAACATTACACTTGGAATTTCCTACAGCTGATAAATAATTCCAGCAAAATAATAGGATACAAGATTAACTAAAAAGAAAATCAGTATCTCTCTTATATACACATTACAAATGTATTTCAGAAAGGAATTAGGGAAGCAACACCCTTCACAGTCACCTTCAAAAATATCAATTGTCTTGGTTAGCTCTAACCTAGCAAGTGATGGACTTGTATGAGACAAAAATATTCCATGTTCATGGATCGGTAACAACGGCCACTCTACCAAAGGAAATCTATGGGTTCTATGAGCATAAGGTCAAATATTTAGAATATAGTTATGGTTTTTGCTGGTTTAGTAAGTGGTAGTTGTAGATGTTTCTCTAGATTCATGACTTAACTAGCCCTGGGTAGTTAGCTAGGTTTCTTATACCAGGCATGATTTACCTGTATTTGATATATATATATATATATATATATATATATATATATGTATGTGTGTATGCATGTGTATCTGTACACATATATAACAACAAATAATAGAAAAAGCCTTCATGGATCTGAAAGAGAGAAGGAGGGGTCTATGGAAGGAATGGGAGGGAGGAAATGATGCAATAGCAGAAAACAAAATAAATAGTTAAAATATGTTTCTTTCATTAATTAAATTTAAAATAATGAACATTGTGTAGCCCAGGCTGGCCTTGAACTTGTGGTCCTCCTGTTTCTGCCTCCTTCAGCAAATCCTACCGGCATGCACCACCACTACCTTCTGGAAGGCATCACCCTTCCTGTGGAGTGGGGGCGGGGAGATGGGATGGGAGAGGGAACTGGGATCGATATGTAAAATAAGAAAAAATAATAAATATATAAAAAACCCACAAAAAATGATGAAGATTGTTTAAAAAAAAGTTACAATAACCAGCCAACCATTTAATACCAGACATTGAAAAATTTTAAGGGGTTTGTGACTCCTGTGCAAACACCATAGACTCAATCTAATTACAATTAAATGATTAAAGGATGTCAGGCATGTCTTAAAGAAGGATTGTGGGGAAGGGTCTTTTAACGGCAAAAGCCATAAGAAGACCTTCAATACCTACACATGCAAACATAAAACCAGTCTGTTCTGCCAAGTTAAGTGGTTAAAACAACTCAAAACAATCTGTGTAAGCAAGTTACAGAAGCAAAATAAGCAGTTAGTCATATCATAACAGACAATCATGGCTGTACATACTGGGATAGGGCCATTGAGTTAGGGTTAATGGGAACTTGTCTTCCAGAAACTGGAGTCTGAAACAAATGGCTGGTGGGTACCAAGATGGATGCCTAGTATAAAATGAAGCTTATTTAGCTATCACATTATTATTATTTTTTTTTTAGTTTTTCATTAGTATATATTAATTATACATAACAATAGGTTTCCTTATGGCATTTGCATACATGTATATAGTGTTTTGATCATAATTACCCCCTGTGAAGGTTAGATCCAATTGCCAACTTGACATAATGTGAAGTCATTTGGGTAGAGAGGGTTTTTGCTTTCTCCTCCTCCTCCTATATTGCTTTGGAGCCTGTCCTGGAACTAGCTCTGTAGACCAGGCTGACCTTGAACTCACACCTGCCTATGCTTCCTGAGTGCTGGGACTAAAGATATAAGCCACCAACACCCTGCTGAGGGTGTTTTATTTTCATGCAAGTATTAATAGGAAAATAGTCCTTTTCTTTCTAAATAGAACTTAATGTTCTCTGCAGTAGAGGTACAATTTTCCATTCAAATATGCCACTGTGTATTGTTTTTTTCACTTGTCTCTTGTAAGGAGTAAGGTTTTTTCTGGCCGCCGCCTGGTCTTGTCCTGCCGCCGCTCCAGCCCTGGATAATGCACAGAGACTTTGTATTTGATATAATGCTATTGGCCAGGTACTAGTTTCTTATCAGCTAGCTATGTGTTAAGTATTAACCCATTTATATGTATTTCCACGTGGTCTTACCGAGAGTGGAGGAATGGCGGTTCTGTTCTCTCCAGACTCTCCATCTTGATTCCTCCTTACTACTTCCTCTTTCCTCCTTGTCTCCTATTCCCTCCTATCTTTTTTTTCCTATTGACCAACAGTGCTTTATTCATTAACCAGTATGAGAAACATATATACATAATGACATCTCCCATCAGTCTCTGTGTTTTCTTTCTTCAGTTTTAATTTGTTCTTTTCTCATAAAATACATGCCAACCAGTTTTCCCTCCCTCCACTCCTCCCAGTCCTCACAGCTTCTTCCCCAAATCCACTGCTCCTCTAGTTCCTCCTCAGAGAAGAGCAGACCTCCCAGGGATGTCAACTAAATACTCCATAAGAAGATACAATAGGACTAGGTAAAAATCATTATACCAGGAATGGGCAAGACAATCCAGTAGAAGGAAAAGGTCCGAAGAACAGGCAAAAGAGTTAGAGACACCTGCCACTCCCATAACAGTGGACCTAGTACAGACTAATGCTGGCTACATGATTGCCACTTCAACTTCAGTGAGCCCCTATGAGACCTACTTAGTAGATTTTGTGGACCATGTTCTCCTACTGTCTCTAAGTCCTCTGGTTCCTACGATCCCCCCCTCCTCTTTCTGAGGGGTTCCCAGAGCTCCAACCATGGGGATCCAATGGAGGTCTCCAATTTGGGCTTTCTCTCCACCTAATATTTAGCTGTGGGTCTCTGCATCTGCTCCCATCAGCTACTAGAGGAAGACTCTGATGATGATTGGGCTAGACACCATCTATGAGTATAGAAGAATATTACTAGGAATCATTTTATTGACCTTTTCCTTTTCCTAGGTCTCTGAGCTTTCTAGTCACAGTTCACGCTGGAGAAAATGTTCCAGGGCAAGGGGAACACTCCTCCACTTCTGGTAGATGTGCAAACTTATAATGTAACTTTGGAAATTAATATGGTGGCTTCTTAGAAAATTGGAAATCAATCCACAGCAATATCCAGCTACACCACTCTTGATATATCCAACAGTTACTCAACCATATCATAAGAACATTTGCTCAACTTTATTCATAGCAACTTTATATAAATAGCCAGATCCTGGAAAAAAGGAAGATGTCCCTCAATATAGGAATGGATAAAGAAAATGTGGTAAAATTACATAATGGAGTATTGCTCAGCTGTCAAAAACAATGACATCAGGAAATTTGAAGGCAAATGGATATAACTAGAAAAAATATGAGTGAGGTAACACAGACTCAGAAAGACAAAGATGGTATTTACTTACTTATAAGTGGATATTAGTTGTAAAATAATGGCTAACTGTGCTATAATCCAAAGGATCAAAGAGGCTCGGTAACAATGAGTGCCCAAGGTGGAATGCTCAGATCTCCCTGAGAAGGGGAAATAGAGATTTTGTGAGTGGACAGAGGGAGGGTGGAGAGGGGAACTTGAGTGATCAGTTGGGGGATTTTGGAAGGTGAGAGCACTGGCAGAGATTATTGGAAGGGATGGCATTCCAGGGTCAGGTAGAAATCTGGCACATGGGAACATCCCAGGATTCTACAAGGATAACTACAGCTAAGACTCCAAGCAATAGTAGATATGTAGCCTGAACTGGCCATCTCCTGTGACCAGGTAAGACTTCTAGTGGAGGGATTGGGACACCAACACAGCCCCATAACATTTGACCTATATAGTCTATCAGGCCTATGGGATGTGCTGGGGTAAAGGTGGCCTAGAGATTGAGGGAGTAGCCAACTAATAACTGGTTTAGCCTAAGACCCATGCCATGAGAGTAAGCCTACCCCTGACACTGCCTGGAGTAACAGAATCCATGGGTTGGGTGACTCAGATATCTATGATAGAACCAAACATGACTAGAGAATAAAAATGTCAATGTAATGTTGTCTAACTCTAATCTGCTATACTCATAAATTGGTGCATAGCTCAACTGTCATCAGTGTGACTTCATCCAGCAACTGGTGGAAACAGAAAGAGGCCCTCAGCCAAACATTAGGCTGATTTTGGGGTATCAATCCTGCTGAAGAGAGGGATTGTAGGAATAAGAGGGTCAAGGACCTCACAAGAAAGCCGACAGAATCAACTAATCTGGGTTCAAAGGATCTCACAAAGTCTGAATCCACACCAGGGAGCCTGCATGGGACTGACCTAAACACTGCATATCTGGACAATTGTGTAGCTTGGTCCTCTTGTGGGGCTCCTAACAGTGAGAGAAGGGGCTTGTGTCTAATTCTTTTGCTGGCTTTTGGGACCCTATTCCTCATACTGGGTTGTCTTACCCAGCTTTAATACAAGAGGAGGTGTTTAGTCTTGCCTCAGCTTGATATGCCATGTTTTGTTGATATACATGGGAGACCTTCCCTTTTCTGAACAGAAACAGAAGAGGAGTGGATTCAGAAGGCAGGGGGAAGGGTGAGGGGAGGGACTGGAAGGAGAGGATGGAGGGGAAACTGAAGCTGGGATGTCAAATTAATAAATAAGTTAAAATAAAAACAATATGATAAACAAACAAACACTAAAACAGAAAAAGCCTTGGCACATTATGAGACAAGGAACCTCCAAAGATACAGTAGAAACTCATTTTCTCTTGGCCATCAACTGCTGGGCATGCAAACTTGCCCTGAAGAGTACTTTGTTTCCTCAGTGGGACTCTTATGGAGTAAATTAAATTTACATTTGCAAATGGTTATCCACTGAAGAAAGCTTCTGGGTTAGGAATGGGGCATGGGTCCTTTTCTCTCAGCTCTAGGACCCCATATATATATATATATATATATATATATATATATATATATATATGGTGCAGACACATGCAGGCCCTGTGCCTGTGTGAGTTCATATGTGTGTTGATCTTGTTGATTTATAGGGCCTTGAAGAGAAGGGCAAAGAGAATGTAAGAACCAGAAGAATGGGTGACGTAGTGTGCAGTCCCTTTTCTCTTCTGAATCAGCCTCCTGTCCTGTCCTGTCCTGTCCTGTCCTGTCCTGTCCTGTCCTGTCCTGTCCTCTCCTCTCCTCTCCTCTCCTCTCCTCTCCTCTCCTCTTCTCTTCTCACCCCTCCCCTCCTCTTCTCTCCTCTCTTCTCCTCTCCTCTTCTATTCCCTCCCCTTATTTTCCTATCTTTAACCCTCCCACCCTTTCTCATGGAGGTCTGAGTTTAACTAGAGTTGCTTACAGGAACATAGGTGAGGAATTATTTACAGGAGCTTGGATGTCTCACCAGCAGCTACACCACTGAAGAAAACATCTGTTCCTCCTCCCGCACTTCTGTTCTCAGCGAGGGCTCTAGCATCATGACCTGCTTTATCTCTCACCCAATGGAATTATGCTGATGGGCTCAGTGTTGCACACATCTTATGATGATGATTACAGCTGCTGAGTGTTGAAGAATTCAAGAACCTGGAAGAAAGTGCAGCACAATGCTTAATCTCTCCTCTCGATTTTGTGGCCATTTTTCTTCCTCTTCCCTGGGGTTCTCTGATCTTGCCGATGGTGACACACATGTCCCATTTAGGAAGCAACTTTCAATAGTCATTTGTCAATTAAACTTTGATCAGTTATGAGTCTTGGTGCTAACAGCTGTTCTTGCAACACTAAGACAATGACCAAACTGGAAGCAGCAATGATCTATGGGTAAAGTAAGCATATTTAGAAGAAGAGAATTTGACAAGCATAGCATGTACAGTTTGCTACCCCAAAGCAGCAGCTCCACAGCTCCACTAGACCTTTCAGCCTCCCTACCTAAAGTATTTTAGCCAGAATTATAGTACCAGATCTGAATTCCCTCCTGTGGAGCAGGCCTCAAGCAATCAGGGAACAGCTGGCTACTCTCTTTACACACTTGCTAATATTACATCAGTGGGCATGGATTTGATATGCATTTGTCCACACACACATACATTAACAATTAAAGGAAAATTATTTGAAAATGTTTAAGTACACTCTACTTGGTCACAGACTTCCTTTGTCTGGTTTAGCATACACATTCCTCTCTCCTTCCTCAGGGTGTAGGCACAGCATCCTTTTGTCTGGTCACTAAAGATGTTTTAAAATCATAAATCCCTAAAATTTTTGTATTCTGTGCAATCCTGACTTTGTGTATCTAGTTGTGGTTTCAACCTTTTGGCCTTTGATAACAACTAGAACTTTATGAAACGATGGTCAAAGAGGATTCTAGAGAGTTTCCATGGGAAAACTAGAAATTTTGGTAGAAAATAGCTAGAATCAGCTTGGCAACCACAGCTTGGCAGCCATCTTAGAAGTTGATCTTGCAGCCACCATCAAAGCTTTGGAAGACCTTGACCATGGCATTATACTGTGGCCATTTGAGAGCTTTTCAGCCTTAACTTCCTAGATAGACCACTGATGCCTTAGAGCCATGAGATAATAATTTTATCTTTGTTTAAACATCCCACTTTTTGGTAACTTGTTACATAGCAGCAGATAACTTATGTCATCTAAATTTACAAAATTCATGTAAGGCACGGAATTCTGATGGGAGTGTGGAAACCATGAAGATTTCTTTAATTAGATAAATAGAAAGCTCACAGCACAGATATTTTCCCAGTAAGTAGTGTAGTTGTCAAAAACTAAATAGAAAATGTGTTGGACATGGATTTGGCAAGGAAGTTATTGATTTTTTACTGTATGATGACTTGAAGATGGGTAACATACTGTACATATGTTCATCTCTGACAGCTGAAGTTACTTCTTCACTGGGAAATTTTGCAACAGGTTCTACCTATAGCTATTAACCATATAGCATTACAGAACCCTCCATACATCCATTTGCAGATAAAAATATTTCAGTAAGAATCACATTATTTTTCTGAAAGTTCAGCATGACAGCCAGTAATGCCTGGGTTTTGTGGCACTGCTGTGTGCTTCTCCATATGGAGAGCAGAGACTGCACACATGTGGTAATGCATGCATCACCACATACTCACTAATGAAGTAAGGTAAAGGAACAGAAAAGCTTTCATCCCATCAACATGCAGCTGGTGTGTGATGCCAGATGTAGAGTCACTGATGTTTTTGCCAAGTTCTTGGAATCATGTCATGATTTACTTAAACTTGCACAATCAAGACTAGGTTGATTTTAAAAAATAGTCACATTCAAGGTTACTTATGAATAGGTGAATAGAAATAAAGTATTTTAACATAAAATCATGGCTGAATTAATCTAAGAGTTTGAGTTCTGTTTTTCATTCTTTGTGGCTTACTATGGTTTTCGCCTGAGTTAAAATTCTACTCTCTAACTACTCAACCCCCACAGAATTGCTTTATAATGACTTATATGAAATCAGGAAGGATGTCATAAAAATTATCTTATTTTGGAACAATTGTTACACATCTCTATGCAAACTGGATAGTAGATGGTAGTCTTTCTGTAATATCCTCATGCATTTACTTTGATATGTCATTATCCATGGTATTAGAATTCATTCTAACAGAGGCCAAAGCATTAAGATGTCATAGTAGACACTATTTACAGTATTAAGACATGAAACACTACAAGGGTTGGAATTATTTTCCTTCTTAGAGAAGACTTCTAACCTGGTAACAGGAACTTTAGGGGTCATCTTTGTGATTGGACACCATTATAGGCAGGTGTGATCAAAAACATTGTGAGCTGGGCAGTGGTGGTGTACTCATTTAATCTCAGCACTTGGGAGGCAGAGACAGGGCGATTTCTGTGAGTTCCAGGCAAGCCTGGTCTACAAAGTGAGTTCCAGGACAGTCAGAACCACACAGTGTAACTCTGTCTCAAAACAAAACCCCTAAAACAACAACCCACCCCTCCAAAAAAAAAAAAAAAAAAAAAAAAAAAAAAAAAAAAGAAAACCAAAATCTGCTGTGAAAATGATCTTATTGAATTTTTGTCATGTGCCAGGAATCTGAGCATCATAGTTAACAAGAAGCTGTTCTTCTAAAGCAATGAAACAAAACAGCTATGTTTAGCAATATAATTTTTTTTTCAGAAAAGACCCTCTAGTCTATTCTAGTCAAATATGCATAACCCAAAATTGACCACTTTAGCCATTTAAAACTACACAGTTCAAAAGCATTAAGTTTATCCATTCAAGCAGACATCATAACCTTGTCTCTCCAAATAGCAAAGGAGATGTTTTTCACCACAGGATACATCAAGAAGACCCTTTTCTCAAAGAACAATCATTAAGGAAGGATAAATGGTAAGATAAAGTATGAGCACTTTTTATTATTATTTAACTGATGTATTTATTCATTAGAAGGGTCTAGGTTATCATCCCAATACAAAAAGCTTTGCCAAGTATTTGACATTTATGTGGTGGAGGTGGCCAGCTCCTCTGCAACTGCGGTCATGTGATTTCCAATACAGTCCTTGTCTCTATCCCAGTTCTAGGGTGAATCTGAAATCTATAATCTAAGTGAAAGTGTTTATTAAATGTTCAGCACTTCAGTTATTTCTACCTCAAAGGCAGGTATATTTATCATTTTATCTTATAGGTGAAGAATCTCAGGTACACAGTTGTTAAAGGCTGTGGTTACACAATTATTAGATCTGGACTTGTACGTAGGTCAGCTAGACTCCATCCCTAGCCCTGTTCCATACTGCCTCAGCTGTGTGTGGAGTTGGGTTTGGTAGGCCACCTTGGACCATGCTGATGTCTGAGAATCATTGCACACCTGGAGACATGCTGATCTGAGTGGTCAGGACTGCCACCTGGAGCCATGGTGTTGCCTAGAGCCATGGTGTTGCCTAGAGCCATGTCTGGGTCTATGAACCTGCAGAGGCCAGAATCTGGGGTGGTGTCCATGGCTCCAGATGCCACTGAAGCTCTGTGGATGTCCAGGAGCCATGCTGCCCCCATGGCTGTGCTGAACTGGGTGACCTGTGCTCCCACAGTGGCTTCTGGCTTCTGGGACTGAGCTTCTGCTGAGGGTTTTTTTTTCTGGGTCTTCAGTTCTGCTGCACCTGGGGACTGTGTTGATGTCCATGACATATGTTAGCATTGCAGGCATTGGAACCATGCTGTGCTGATCCAGCCTTGCCCTTCACTGGTCCTGAAGTGGCTGGCTCTGCCCCTCACTAGATACCACAGCAGGCCAGCTGGCCCTACCCGTTAAGGTGGAGCTTGCTCCTACACTCAAGAAAGATGGCCCCACCCTGAATCATAGGTGTGTACCTCACCTGAGAAGGACATTATAGCTGACCCTATCTATGGCCAGGACAGAGGTGAGCCAGCCCTAAGGGCTGGCTGTATTGGTAGGCTGTATTGGTAAGTTAGCAGACACAGTGCTGGAGAACTCACCTGGGTAGTGATGGTGAAGGAAAGTCAGCTGACTGACCAACCTAGCTACCACCCAGGCCAAGAACCAGGGCCTATTCAACATTGGTATACCTCAACATACACTTCATCTATGAACTGTCGGAGCAAGTGAAGGGGACAAACCTACATAGAACAAATTGTAGGATCTCCATGGCACAGAACAACAACAGGAAATCCAAGATGAGCCCCAACAAGAGCCCACTGCTGGTGGTGTAGTAGACACTGGAGGTGTCCAAAGACAAATGAACACTTGCAAGTAAAGATGAATGGACTAAATGATGTGATGGCATGGGCCCCACTATAGCTACCATGACAAGATTATTCTATTTTTGCTTTTGTTTGATTAGATTTCTTTATTTTATTTAGTGTTTGGTTTTTCTTTTAAATTTGGTTTTGATTGGTGGGAAGTAGGTTGTAAAAGCAGAGGAAAGATATAAGGGGAGGGAGAAATAAGTGGGATTGGGATGTATAAATGAAATCCATAAAGAATCAATAAAAGTAAAACAAAAAAACAAAATATCTTGACAGAAACAACTTAAGAGATGAAATATTTTGGCTTTCAGTTTTAGAGAGTTCAATCCACCATTGCATTGTGGGAAAGATATGGTGGGACAGTCCATTTCAAGGTGGGAGCAGTGTGTTCAGAGTATGCTTTGTCCTGCCAAGCCAGGAAATGGGTGGTGATGTAGGAACTACATGTTGAGTATGTCAAAGGCCCACTACTATTCCCACCACTCAGATTACACATTACAATGTTTTCATCTTCTAAATAGTGAAGGTAGGGTTTAAATGAGTCCACCAGATTCAAGATAAATGATAAATAGGTGTTTATTAGGGAAGCACTTACACAGATAGGAGTAAATAACTGCCATGTTCTTTCTGCTCCAGAAGATGCAGCCTCTGCCCTGCTGATGCTCTTTGCAACCCAAGAGAACATGAGCTAACCCCCTCCTCTACCTTATAATGAATGGGTCACATCTGCACCTGAAACCACGCCCAAAGGGTGTGGCCACCACCACAAGTTCACTGGCAAGGCAAGATGCCCCTAAAGTCCCCTTTTGTCTAAAGAAGAAGGTTTTAAGATTGGTAAATTACTATATAAAATGATAAAAATCATCAAGTATATCCTAGGAGAAGGAAAGGTAACAACATACACAAATTAAGACCTATAACCAGCAAGAGCAACAATGAGCAGTACATACATTCTACGTGTCCAGTTTCAGGGTAATGTCATATAACAGAGATTACTCCAATTAATGTTCTAATTTGTAAAGTCTAAGTCTTGTATTTAGTATTTTCTATCTCAGACAAGAGAGGATATTAGCTGTGACTGTCTAGTCTTCAACCTCATCAAAGACCCGAGAAGGAAAATAATATTACTAGGGTAAGCGGGAAGTGTAAGCATGCAACTTCCTGAAGGTGAAAGCAAAGACAGAAACAGTGGGCTCCCTGGAGAGTCACCCAATGTCTCACAGTAACATCAGGGCAACTATCTTTGGCTAAGGCCTAGAGTATCTGATAGACCATCTCAAAAGCAGGGAGATTGAAAGACTGTCTTACCCTGACTTGGTAGGGTTCAGCAGTCTCTTTAAGTTTGACTCCTACTAGCCCTGTTAGGACAGCATGTCCAAAGTCAGTAGTAGAGGCAGAGTCAGTTCTTTACCCAAAAGGCCAGTAGCCAATAAAATAAAGAACTCCAAATGGAGTGTCATCAGTGCCCAAATCCCCAAATATATTGTTTATAATTTTTTTCATTTAAATGGGCTTGGTTTAAATGATCACAGGCACTCTCTAAAAAATGGAGTATAATATAGAAATTGAATACATTGGTATGGATTTTGACTTATTGATACAAATTTAAGATCAATTTTGTTATATGTATATTTCTACTCTTGTTTAGGTATTGTGTTTACACAGGGCTTTTAAAAAGGTAATGTATAATTAAATACAGATTACAGTCACCTATAATAGCCAAAACTTAACAGTTATGTTAGTTAGATTTTCTAGATATACATAGATATATTTCAAATAGATAGATATTCTTCAAACCTTTCAAAGACCTACAGAATATGGGATAAATGGTTTATTAGGGTTTTTCATAACAATGAGACCCAACTGCTCCTGGTAGCACTAGTTATATCAGAGAGGAAGATGGGAATTGAAGAAACTCATTATGTAGTTGGCCTTTTACCTGGCAGGAACAGCCATTTGGGCAACAAACTTCTCTTGCCTGGACTGTTTGTCTGTATGCTGTATAAACTGGACATGCAGAACCCACAGGAAAGTGACTGCTAAACTTGCCAAAACAAAATGGGACAGTCCTTCAGGGTTCCTGCTTCATGGAAGAGTCTGCCAGATATTCTACAGGAAACAGAAAAATGACTGACAAACTGCTAATATAGCAGACAGTTTCAAATTTCCTGTTTCACTGAGAAGTCTGCCATGCTATTGCCTATGGACTGAAGATGGATGCTCTAACATTACAGAGGACCTTTCGATGACTGTTCAAGCAGCAAGATGTCTCTGTCCATTCTAGAGTTTATACATTATCCTTTTATGGTCTTTGATGGAATTGAAGAAAGATGTTGTGGTTTTTCTTAATTATGATAAAAGATAAGTTACATATAAAGCTTTAAACTCACAAAGATAGGATAGATGATAGAATATTTTCTTTAAATTTTGCCAAATGTTAATGGACTAAATATTGTTAACTATAGTTCTTGCTACATAACTGGTTTGTTATATATAATTTTACTATTTAAATTAAAAACCTTTCTTTTTATTTAGACAGAAAGGTGGGGATGGCTTTTGTATATATGTTTCTCTTATTGGTTGATGAACAAAACAGTGTTTGGCTAATAGCCAGGCAGGAAGTATAGACAGGACTATGAAGTGAGGAGAATTCTGGGGAGAGGATGCAGAGAGAGGCAGAGGGAGGGAGATGCCATATAGCTACCAGGAAGATAGGATACACCAGGCATTCTCTGGCAAGATAAGGCTATGTAGAAATACATAGATTAATAGAAATGGGATAATAATGAAGAGAGAGCTAGCCAATAAGAACCCTAAGTCATCTGCCCAACAGTTTCATAATTAATATAAGTCTCTATGTGTTTATTTGGGGTAAAAGGGCTATGGGACCAGGAGGATCAGAAAACTCCAACTACAAAACAATATCAGTAAGTATTCAAAAGAAATGCTGGCGTGATGGTAGCAGATCAGGTTCAAGCCTTTCCATGACCAGGACTGAGCCTAGGATGTCATATATTCTGTTCAAGTACCTTAACACCTAGCCACACACTCCAGGAGTTATTTGAGTACTTTTCCACTATGCTATCTGTTCTTTGACAATAGGCATTTTTGTAACTTCAGCATTTACAAAGTGAATGCCATTGTTTTAACTAGATTTAATTATTGCTGAGATGAAACACCACAACCAAAAGCAACTTGGGGAAGAAAGGGTTTATTTCATTTATACTTCCATATCAGTTCATCTTTGAAGGAAGTCAGGACAGGAATTCAAACAGGCCAAGATGCAGAGGCTGATGCAGAGGCCATGAAGGAATGTTGTTTACTAACTCGCACATCATGGCTTGCTCAGACTGTCTTCTTATAGCACCTCGGACTATCCGCCCAAAGGTAACACCACCCACAGTGAACTGGGCTTTCCCACATCTATCATCAATCAAAAACATGCACCACAGACTTTCTCACAGGCCAGTGTTGTGAGGCATTGTTTTTTTTTTTCTTTTCTTTTCTTTTTTTTTTTTAATTGAGGTTTCTCTCCCAAAATGACTCTAGCTTGTGTTAAGTAGGCATCAAACTAGCCAGAACAGCCATAATCTATGAATATTTGTCATAAAAGGAAGAAAGTAAAGAGGGAAGAAGGAAGGAGGAGGAAAGAAAGGCAGCCTCTCATGCAGATTATTGCCTGCTTAACACCGATTGTACAGCTAAGAAAAAAATAAAAATATAATAATTATGCAAAATAACAATTTTTTCCCACCAAAATGACTGAAGTATGCCCAGAAGTGAAACATATCTTCATTATAGCACTTACTGCAAGGATTTATTTTTATTTGATGCATACAAACCCAAGGTTTGGATCATTTTTGTCATTAAAAGTCCCGTGGCTTTGCTTTCTGCACCAGGTTCAATGTGCCAGCCAACTTTTAGTAATTACTTGTTTTCTCCTTAGAATTCCCAAAGAGTGTGGGTTAAGAAGATAATTCCTTCCCTTCCCATGTTGCTCGTTATGACCATTTATTGAAAAGACCAGTGTGTCATGCAGCTGGTAGAGTACAGCAGCTTGGCCCATAGCTAGAGTTATGTTCTCTGGCTCAGCAAACATGCACAAGTTAAACCGTGAAAAGAATATGTGGAGTATGAGCTCAAGGGAAGGCAAGCTAAGCTGCAGATGGAAAAATAGTTAAGAAAAAAGCAGGGCAGGAAAACTCAAAATTCCTGTATAGTTTTTGAGCCAGCAATTTCAAAGTTTTATTTATTCAATATGCCAGTGTTAAAAAATTTTGCTTACTTTTTTAGTCCTATTCAACTATTACTCAAACACTGTAAATGTGTCATAATTGTTGCTCCACATTTTTAGACGAAATACATATGGCTGAATTAGCTTAAGCAATATGCTCAAGGTGACCCCCTCTGCATCTTGGAATGCTGGCTGTCTTTTTCTTTTATTCTGATCCTTACAGTGTTTCACAATAAGTATAGATAATGCATAAAATAAAAATGTAAAAAACAAAATAAAAACCAGCAATAATTCTCATAGCTGATAAATAATTTAGTGAAGGTTGTGGAGATTTGAATAAGAAATGTGCCTCCATAGGTTTATGCATTTAAACATTTGTCCCCAGTTGGAGGTGCCATTTGGCTGTTTGGAGCAGTTATGGAGAATTTAGGAGGTAGAGGTTTTCTGGGGTAAGAGTGTCTCTGATAGTGAACTTTGTAGTTTAATAGCTATGTCCTACTTCCTGTCTCTATCTCTCTTCTTCCTGTGTATGGATGAAAATGTACCCAGCAAGGTTCTTGCTCCTGTCACTGCTTTTCCTGACTGTTGTCATATGTTTTTTTGCCCACCATGATGGATCCCATCCATCTGGAACCATAAACCAAAATGAATCCTTTCTTTCTTAAGTTGTTTTTGGTCATAGTATTTTAGTATAGCATCAGAAAGCTACTAATACAAAAACTGGTACTGAATACATATTTTTTGTGATGGACCTAACCATATTGTTTATTTTAAGGATTGTAGAATCATTTGAAACTTCATGCTGGGAAAGCTAGAGAGTATATTTGTAGCTTTGGAGGCTATTATATAGAAGTTTGGGAAATAAGAATGTTGAGAAATATACAATCAGCAGAGTTTAGGCTTTAGAAGTTTCACAGTGAAGCAAAGATGCTACCATGGATGTTCATGTTATATTTTAGATTAAGAACCTGTGGTTTGCTGGGCCTAAAAAGGCCTGGACACAAGGCCTAGTGGAACTTACTGAGCCTGGCTAGAGCGTGGCAATCTGTCTTTGGCCTATTACTTCCGCATAGGAGTTACTCAGCAAAACTGCCCAGCTGCCCAGCTACTGCTAATATGGTGAAATATTATTGGCCCTTACACCTCACCTCATCCTGCAGTTCCCACCTTCTTTCTCAAAGCTATATAAGCAGTTACCTGTTGTAATAAAATGAGCTCCTGCTTTGACAAGGCTTCCCACTCATTGTGGTTCTCTGCGGTGACTAGGGGGGTGGTCTGGGTCCTGGACATGGACACTCTCCATCCCACTCAGCCCCAGGAGCAGACCAGCTGGGCCGGCCCTTCCACAGCCCTACCAGTAGGAGGACCCAGCAGTGGTTGAGCTGGTGAGAAGACTCAGTGGTTAAGAGATCTTGATTCTTTTGGAGAAGAACCAACTTTGGCTCCAGCAATCATGTTAGATACTTCACAACTTTCTACTCCAGCTCTAACTTATCCAACATCATCTTTTGAGCTCTATGGACACCCTTAATCACATGCACATAACCCCACTCTCTTTCTCCTCCCCCCACAGAATTAAAAACAGAATAAATCTTAACAAGAGAGACTCTGTGGTTGTTGGTCAACTGAAGAATTAGCTATGTTGAATAAGAAAGCAGAAACACCGTAGTGAAAGCTTCTCTGCTTCACTGGGTTAATGGATGTTGCTCAGCATGGTTGAAAATCAGCTGTGATTAGCAAGAGATCAGCATCACTGAGGTGAATAAAATCTGTATTTCATGAGGACAATAGGTTTAACACATACATAGTCTGATCCAAGGGTGCTAAGGTTGCATTTCAGGATGGCAGCCTAACTTGGTGATGAGTGAGAGTCATCCGCATGCTCTTGAAGATTCAGGATTGAAGGAGTCAGGAAGGGAAGCCAAGGCTTCACTTTGTGGAAAGTCTGGATCCTTGAAGGAGACTCTGAGAGGTGTTTATGAAGGTGAAACCTCAGTTTCAGTGTAGAGCCCAGGATATTGAAGATGCCAGGAGAGTGCTACATCCACCAAGGACAATAGCTGGTTTGAAGTAGAGTCAGCCTAAGCCTGATACAAGTTGTGTGTGTTGCAGATGTTAGGGTTGGAGAGGTAGTGCTCTTCAAGCCATCTGGAGCACTTTCTGGTCATGGCTGAGTTCTAGACATTGGACATTGGAATTTACTCTGCTGGATTTGGTGTCACTTTGATCTGATTGTTCCTATGATCTGGTCTTCTTCCTTATCTTTAGGAATAATTAATTCATTTTTGTTTTAATAGTATTCCAAACTTAAATGACACTGGATATTTTGAAGGCACACTTCACTTTTAAGGTGTTTGAAATTTTAAAGATTGTGGGGCTTATAAAATTTGTGTTGTGGCTCTTTCTCATGGTATCTCCTAGAGGTCAACTGTGTCTAGATGAATCTGAACATCTTCCAGCTGCCAGATGTCAGAAACTCATGGATGTGGACAAGGAAAGGAAAGTTGAGTATTGTCTATGAGAATGCACCATTGAAGAAGTAGCTGTTGATGCTCAGGGTGAGGGCAGAGGAGTTATGTAGTCCAAATCAGAGAATGGAACCTCGGACATGATTTACCCATGAAGCAAGGTGTTGACCAACCTCAGAGTGCACTTGCTGTTGAGTAAAGGACATTTTCATTATAGAACAAGGAGAACTCGAGAGGGGAAGCCCAAGTCTGTTTGGGAAAGCATTGTGGATAGCAATCTGAGTGTTCTCAAGTTTGTTACTAAAAAAAAGGGTATGTGTGTATGAGAATGATGTTACTGGACTGACAGATACTGAGTTCCTTGGCAGTAAGGGCTCAAAGGAGTTAGCTGAATCTGAAAATTTCCAGTCTGTTTAAAGAAGATGATGTCTACCAATATATTGTCAGAAAGCCCTTACACAAAGAAGATAATAAACTGAAGCACTCTAAAGCATCCATTGTGTCACTACTCCTCATGTCCTGCCACACAAATGTTAATGTGTTTCTCTAAAGGAACAACACAATAAAAGCAAAAGGAAGAGGTTGCAGAATATGCTAAGAAAACACTAAGAAGTTCTACTTCTGTGTTTTGCCAAAACTTTTAGAACAAAAAATGAGTGATGAGACTATTATGTTGTATATTTTCATATTAATATATGATCTCAGGGACAAACAAGAAAGAAATGGTTATAGTTTAACAGTGATGTGTTTTTATGGCAAGTTGACTACCCATGATTTTCAACTTGATACAGTCCCAAGTTATTAGAGAAGAGATGCCTCAATTGAGAAATTGTGTGTGTCAGTTGTAGGTATATCTATGGAGAATTGTTTTGATTGCTCATTGATATGAAAAAGCCCAGGCTAATGTGGGTGTGCCTGGGCTATGGAAGAAACACAGCTGAGCATGAGCTAGAGAGCAAGCTGATGAGAAGTAAAATTCTACAGAACATCTTGTATGTTCTGTCTGCATATTAAGATGTTAGGCATGTACTGTTAATGGTTCAGAAACTTTTCTTTGCCCAGGGATATAAGCTGTAGAGTTGTCTTTATTATCATTGCCAATTCTCCCTCTTCTCTCTCTCTCTTGACTTATTTATTTTTTAAATTATGTGTTATGTGTGTGTCCGAGTGTGGCTAGAGCAGATGTCTGTAGGGGCCTGAAGAGGGCATCAGATAGGTATTTATGAGTTACTCAGTGGGGGGGGGGGGGTGCTGGCACAGGTCCTCTGAAAGAGCAATGCATGCTCTTAGCTCCCAATTCTTTATTATCTTATGGGCAATTAAATGAATTTCTCATTTTCTGTAGTAAGTGTCCTTGCTTTTGTATCTATAAAGCTCAGCCCATAACTACTTCTTGACTTCTCATTTAAAAACTGTGTCCTTTTAATTTTCTTCCTCCCTCCCTCCCTCTCTCCCTCCCTTCCTTCCTCCCTTCTTCCCTCTCTTTCTTTCCTCTTTCTCCTCTTACACATTTTACTAGATACAACAAAACAATATGAACTCCTAGAATGTGGCAGTATGTACAAGGCTTGCATATGTCTAAGCCAGATGGGTTCCAGCAGTGACAAGGGGAGAGGGCACAAGGCCCTCTTCCTAATCTAGAAGCTATTCCCAGTTGATAGCCCCTTGCAAAGGAAAAAATAATTTTCTTCAAGGTAGTTTCACTGGGAATACAAACTATGCTTAATGGCAGGCTCAACAGTAGATGGCCAACACAAAACGAACTCAGTGGTATTTTTGGAAGTCCTCTCCTTCATAACACTTTGTCTGGGCATTTTTCTTTTATACCATACAGGTTTTTTGCTTATATGTTATGGTTTCTGATTTTGCATTCTAATATTATATGTGGGGGAATGTGGGTGTCTATGCTTTCTTCTTGAGATTTTTCACTGGCTCTTTTTCCTGTTTGTTTTGCTTTTATTTTATCTTATTTTGTTATAAATTTATTTTTTAAATTTATTTAGATGTAATTTTGTTTTCTAACAAGATAGCAAGAAAGGGTATAGATTTGGGGTTGGTGGGGAGGGAGGTAGAGAGGATCTGGGAGGAGTCAGGAGAGAGAAAACCATAATCAGAACACAATTATATGTTAAAAAAATAACCAAACTGGCTGGAGAGATGGCTCAGTGCTTAAGAGCACTCAATGCTCTTTAGAAGGTCCTGAGTTCAATTCCCAGCCCCCACATGGCAACTCACAACTGTCTGATGATGTCTTTTTGTATGCAGATACACAGGCAGACAAATTATCCATATACATAAAATAATTAAATAAAAAAAATCTTTAAAAAAAAACCCACACACGTTTAGTACTTACTAGGTCAAGGGTGAATTTTCGGACAGAGTAACTAATATTTTTATTCTTGCTTTCTTAATCCTACTTGAAGATCCCTGAAGAACCCTGTATCTCTGAACACTGGAAGGAAGCTAAAGAAGACTGACCAAGTAGCAGAGCTCCCAAGATAAAAGTGAATTTCATACAGACAAGACCTAGTTGGGTCAAAGGAAAAAAAAAAGCAAGATGAGGACATGGCACACAGAGAAGAGAAGTCCACTGAAATATCAGTGAGATATTAAAAATACTTCTGTTATCATACAGTCAGTATACATTTTGAGCACTTAGAAACAATAAGCACAATTTTGTCATGAACCAAAACCTGCCATTTTTGTACACCTTTACTTTATATATTACATCAAATATTATTTAACTTTTAGTTTATACTTGGAATGCAAATGATTTTAACTGAACACTTCAAATTTTGTCTATTAGTTTCATTGAACATGAATTTATTATTGTTGTTGAACATTAATTTATGGTTAATGGTCTAAAATGTGAATTGTTTTTCATGTGAACTGATGCTTCTGTGTGTGTGGTGGTGGGGGGGGGCTGGAATTTCTGGTAGGGCAGGTTGCATTATGGGAAAGGAGATGTCAGTAGTGAGGGCAGTGATATGTGGAGGGTCAAAGGTGGCGTGGCTGGAGTCCAGGGAGACAGAAGGTAAGACTGGAGGCAGATTGATGTATGTTTGCAGCATCTTAGACTGCTCAGCCATGGAGAATCAGAATATTCGGGAAAAACTGGACAAGTCAAGGCCAGAGATTCAGCAGACTAGAAAGGATATGCCAGGTAAGGTAATGGGTTGTTGGAAAAAGTCATGGTGCTGTAGTTAGGGAGCTAAGTGTGAGGACAAACCAACGAGGAAAGATGGAAAAATGCTGAAGAAAAAGTGGGCTTTGCTTGATATTTAGTTAGATGTGGTGAGAGTGGGCAAAGTAAAGCGCGATGAGTCATGCTTGGAACTGGCGGCAGCAACTGTGCCCTTAAACAAGGAGTTAGTAGAAATCACGTCTTGGTGAAGTTTAATTTGGGGTCATAGGTTGAAGTGCTGCCAAGGCACCCAGATGTAAGCCTCTCATGGTGTTTGTCTTGTAGGGCACCAGAGGCAAGCCCACTCCTTACCAGAAAGAGGGCAGCTATCAGCCGATTTGGGGTGTTTCCTTCTTGGGAGGGCAGAATAGGGCCTTTTGAAAATATTCAAATTTCTGGATATAACATGGAGAATATGTAAGATAAACCAACATTTTTAATTGTTAATATGAGTTACGTCTCACTCTAAAATGTCAGTGGGTCACTATGGTTCCTTCTAAAGATGGTTTTGGTACTGGTGGTGAGGCTGTGGAGATAAGACAGAACCGGTTGTGGGGGAAGAATACTCTATCCTACTGTGCAATATGCATTACAGAAGTTGAACTGAGACCCTGGCCAGGAGCCAGGCTGGGTGAACTTGGTAGTCATCTGTGTGGAAGTGGGTGGGATCAGCAAGACACTGGACTCCTGAGTGCATGCTTTAGCAAGTCCTGCTTTCCAGTCTGTGTCATGCTGTAGGCTGCCAGTGTCTTCTAACAGAACACACTGTACCAGGGTACAATGAGTCATTCTCTGCTGTTTTCCTCCTCAGTTCTTTCTGTATTTGTCCCTAATCAACTTCCTCTTACCTCTAACCATGTCACCCATGTGTGTCTAAACAACTCTGCTGCCTCCACTGAGGCTAGATGAAGAAACAGCCTGGAATAACCATCCCCTCTACAAATTTGATGGGGTGCTTTGCATGTGTAGAGAGTTGTTGTAGATGTTTCAATCTTGTGAGTGCTTGTGTTACATAAAAGAGATACCTGTCCTCATGTGATAATTATTACAATGAGGAATGAGTAATTGAGAGGGGCTGTAGATTGTAATTATACTTTCAGTAATACTTAGTATGACATCAGGGCCAAGGATCATTTCTTACTACTTTCTATACCCAGATAAATAGAACCCTTCTCACTGATATGCGATATATCTGGGTTAGCCTTCCTGCCAATACTAGCTTACATGTTCTAAGGGAGGGAAGAATTTCATTCTTTCACTCACTTCTTATTTTCTTTGATGTGAATATTACATGTGTGTCAACATCAGTTCCGAATGACATTCTTGGAGTTATATGGAGAAATGATGGCCTTAGCACACACAGTAGACTATTATGCAAGTGACAAAACATGTATTTTAATTAAGTAGAGGGGAAGAAGACCTACTGTCCTAATTCAGCAAGAGGCATTTTTTTCTGTATATATCTAGGACATTTTTGGTTTAGGGAATGGCAGCAGGACACATATCAGGGAAGAGGTGAGCAAAAGACTAATGCATCTTCTCTTTTTTCAGTCCATTTCTACCAATAGGCCAGATGCTGACCTCTGTGGCATGATTGTGGCCAGATACTGACCTCTGCCTTCTGGGGTGATTGAGGCCAGATGCTGACTTCTGACCTCTTTGGGGTGTTTGAAGCTAGATGCTGACCTCTGTGAGGCGTTTGCTTCTGGGGAGACTATATTGCGGTGGATCTGCTTTGCAGAGCCTCAGTCACTCACCTTGTCCAGTTTTCAATTGCAGCTTCCCTCCACCTCTCTGCTAACACTGTCTCCTTTGAAGGCCCCTGTCCTGATCTAGCCTTTGCTGTGCACTGTGGAAGCTCTGACTGTAGAAACAGCACAGTTAGCCAGTGTGGGGGACACAGGGAATATATTGAACAATATCTTTTCTTTTTCTTCATTTTCTCTATTCTAACTACTCTTTGGCAAAGGCTTTGTTCTAATTACACCACAGACTGACTAAAGTGAACTTTAGGAACTTTCTGGTTCTGTAATTTTATGAGTTCAGAAGAATTTATCAAGTAACTTCCTTATTAGTTCCATTTTATCCTACTTTGTGGATAATTATAGATAGGTAAACCATTATATTATTTATGGCCTCAAAGCCTATTTTCCTATGTAAATGTAGGCCTATCAACACCTAAGTTACAGGGTTATTCTGGTGACTAAAAGAGATTTTGCATAATGCTAAGGACATATATTTAATGATAAAACTCAGCTTAGCCCAGTTTGTCACCAGTGTAGAAATGTGCTAACTTCACTGGGAATTCTGAAGTTTTGAAAGTGACTTCAATAATTCACACCTGACTGGACCAGATGCTGGATGAGTGCCCACTCTCTCTATTAAACACTCAACATGAATTAATTCACTCCCAGCAAACTTCAGGAGGTGGGTTGTACTTTTACAGTTTAGGTAGAAGGATCTTGGTAGTGATGCTTGCTCTGATACCAAGGTCTACATACACTATATTACACTGCCTCCTTGTGACTATCTTATAAAGACAGGAATTGTGTTTTAAAATTGCAGACTTGAGCTGTCATTCCATAGTGGCTAGGAGGTGGTGACTGTAGTGTGGACTGAAGCTAGCTGGAAATGCTTTTCCCATTTGAGAACAGCAGTAGAGAGGATGGACCCCAGAATCAGGCTTCTTGTGTTTGCACTGCAGCCCTACCTCTTAGAAACCGCAATCTAGGGAAAGCTCAACTTTCCAAGCCCCATTCTCTTTATCCATCGCTCATCTCAAAGAGTTTATGGAAATCAAGTATATCCAGGAAGTGTCCTTAAAACAGTGGCTGACAACTTGAGTAGCTAGATGCTCCTGATATTTACCTGGTTTTGCCTTTGCAGCTTCTGCAGGCATCTCCCTGTGTGCAGAATTGCACTCTTGCTTAGAAATGCATGGACTTTCTACAGATGTTGTAGTGTGCAGAATCACAGTCAAGTTGCAGAAATTTTAGTACATTATAATAAAGGAAAAAGCTGATTGTCACACTCTAATTTTTCTATTTTCACAATCAACTATTGCTTAAGAACTAATGGGATTAATTATCTTTTAAATGTTTAATTCTGACTTCTTATTTAAACTTATTAAAATACACTAAAAAGCCAAATACACTAAATTTTCCAGTTGACCTTTTATTCAGGAATCATCTCATATTAGAAGTAAAAGTTAATTCAAAACATGTGACTAAACAAGGTATGGTGGTTCGTGCTTTAATCCCAGCATTTGGGAGATATGCTTGGTGGGAGGTATAGGCTAGCCTAAGTTATGCAGTAAGCTCCAGGTTAGCCTGGGCTACACAGCAGATTCTGTATTAAAAACCACACACACACACACACACACACACACACACACACACACACACACACACAAAATAAAAACCCAAACAAAAGCAATAAAGCATAATAAAGCGTGTGGAATCACATTTTATATTATTTTTATGCATCTCTGTGAGACAGGGACATGGTTAGACACTTTAGCCTTTGTTCTGAGCTCCAGAAGTTAATAAAGTAGCATTATGCAAAGTGCATTGAACTCCTCAAGAGAGAAGTGTTATATTAATACCTGTCTCAAAGTGATGTTCTCAGCCTTAATGATGGAAAGTTTGTAAATTGCCTTGGTAGTCCCAGACACATCCTGATGAAGCATCATTTTGTTTTATTGCAAAGAGCTCAAAGTTACACTGACTGCAAGTTAAGGGGGAGATCATATCCCAGTCATTATTTTTATAATCAGAAACACATAGAATCAACAAAAGTCATTTTATTCTGCTTGTGAATAATAGAGTTGATCATTTTAATGTTTTCTTCTTTTATGTTAGTTTTGAGAGGAGGTAGAGTTTACAATGCATTTTAGTCCAACATCTGTTAAAATATATAATGACAGAAATAATGATCATGGTACAATGAGATCTTTGAGGATACCACTATTCAAATAGTTTAAATTTAAATTCTAGTTTTAAGAGAGTCAAACTCCCTTTATATGATTACTATTAAATTTGGCATTTTTGAAACATGTCTCAAATCAATACCGGTAATACTTACAAATATCAGTAGGGAGAACAGTATTGTAAACACATATTCTTGCTGGAGGGTACATTTTAAATGTCTAAACACTAATCAATATAGCGAAATTAAGTATTGACTAAAATAGCTTTATAATAAGTAATTATTGGTTTGCTCTTTTAGAAATTAGACATTTTCACTTTGGGAATAAAGAGTAAATTTACTGTCATGAAATTAAAGTGTTTTTGACCTTTTTGCACAACTTTCCTCTGTCTATGAAATGATTAGGTTTAAATATGATTGCACAGCTGTATTATGTTGCAAGCATCAATTTTTAATTATTATAAGGTCAATGTTAGAACAAATCTGATTGGTATAGTACCTCAGCGCACTTGTTTGCTTTCCACTCAAAAACCACCCTGTGTTTGCCCAAACCAGCCCAAGTCTCTCTGTTGATACAGCTAATTAGACATATGCCAAATCCCTTTTCATCCATGAGTGTCCGTCTTTGCATGATATTTTGTCAAACCTTTCTGTTTCTTAAAGTAAAAATTGCTTACTTCTTCCTTTCAGAGGAGGATATTTATTTCCTGCATTATCTGTGTGTACACATGTCTTGTGTGTGTGTGTGTGTGTGTGTGTGTGTGTGTGTAAGAGGACTGATAAGTATGAGGCCCACCAACAGAGAAAGAGTTCCTTTTCCAGGCATAGATTTCTATGATTCTATGCTTTTTTCCCCCATGGGTCCTTTTTGTCCTAGTGCTGTAAGAGTTTGGACTTGGCCACTTAAGTTAAAAGATACTTTAGAATAATGTATAGTCTTCACATTTTCCATTAAAATTGTCAAGTATGTTAGCTTTAATGGTAGCTAATTTTTTTTAAAACACAAGTGATTATTTAATTCTACAAAAATATCTACTTATTTTCATTTCATGTGATGTATGTTTGCTTGAGTCGCATTTGTGCCTGGTGGCTGAGGAAGCGAGAAGAGGGCATTAGATCTTCTAGAACTGGAGTTACAGATAGTTTTGAGCTGTCATGTGGATGCTGGGAACCAAACTCAGATCTTTGGCAAGAAAACAAGTACTCTTCACTTTGGAGCAATTTCTACAGACCCGATTACTTAATTCTTGACTAGTTTTCAAACTTGCATTTTCTGCTGCTCTATGCTTGAAACTTTTAGTTAAATTTATTTTTGCATGCTAGGAATCAGAATTTGGAACTTTGTATGTTCTTGGGCAAGTATTCTATCAATGAATTATATTCACAGCTTATTATTAATACCTGCTGTTAGCAATATTAGATCAAAAATTGTTGAAATTTTTGTTATATTTAGTAAATTAAACAGCATATGGTTTTCTGCAGAAGATGAAGGCTGAAATTCTATCTTTGTAGTTCAGGAAATGGATGCAAGATGCTGGCTGTGCTGTCCTTGGAGGGGCAGGATGAATGGTAGAGAACAGACCGTTGTTTGACTGTAGCAGGTAGGAATAGGTCAATGTCCTTTAGTACTAGGAGTGGGGCCATTCGTGGTGGAACATGATCCCAGCACTCAGAAGGCTGAATCAGGAGTGAATTTGAGGCACCCTGGGATTGACATTTTATAAAAAAGAAAGCACTAATGAGGAACTAAGTGGTCATAAAGAGGGCACACTTGTCTTTAATTCCTTCATACTCTGTACCAGTCAATTGAATACATGAACTTATTTGTCTAGTAAACAACATAGTCTCCCCCACTTATGATTCACTGTGGTATTTTTGAGCCATATATTCTGAAAGTGGCTGCTTCTAATAATTAAATGTGTAAGTTGTTCTTGTTGAAAACTTTCAAGGATTTGTTGTGGCACTTAAAGCATGGAAGCAAGGCCTAAGTAGAGATTCGGGGACCAGATGGTGCTTCCTTGAATCTTTTAAGTTATATTATTCAAGAATAACGTTATTTTGAGTGGTTTTATACCATTCCAGTCAGCAGCCAACACTGGGGATATGCATGGGACACTTCAGCATCAACATCCAAGAGCTTCCAGCTGTACAGTGAGGGTATATAACAGACTTGCATTTCAGTCCCTAGTTTCAGGAGACATTCTCTTAATTGCTAGGTGATATACCATAACTTCATTTCCCAAATTTATGGTTGTTCTTCTAGTTGTTTAACTAATCTAAAAAATATAGTTGTAAAATTGTATTTTTGTTTTTGGCATTGTTTTCATGGTTCACTTTATCATTGTACAAGGAGATTCCATGATTTAAAAATAAATCTAATTTCCACATTTTCATTTTTCTTTCCTTTTTAGTTTTTTTTTTTTGAGACAGGGTTTCTCTTTGTAGCCTTGGCTGTCCTAGACCTCATTCTGTAGACCAGGCAGGCCCCAAACTCACAGAGATCTGCTTGTCTCTGTCTCTCAAATGCTTGAATTAAAGGTATGTACCACCACGGCCTGGATGATTTCCCCTTCCTATCTCTCCTTCTGAATTTACTTGTACTACTCAGACACTAAACCATTTTTGAATACTGTACCATAAGTATTTCCACAGAAATTCTTTTACTTTCCCTTACTTAGTAAGGGAATCACAAAAGCAAACACAATATTTCTATTAGATATTGAAGTTTCAAAAAAGCCATGCATGGTTTAGAAAAGTGTTAAACCTGTAAAAACATTGCTAGTTACAGTTAAAATCCTGTCTTTTCCATGTCAGCACTGAAGATGGAAAACATTTTTGAGCCTGCAATATACAGTTACTGCAGCAGCTCATGAGTCTGAGGTAGAGAGGGCATGGAGAACTTCTCTACTGCTTTTGCTCAGTCCACATTTTCTCAGGACACAATTAAAATGAGAAAAACAAGAGCCAGTTCTGATCATTTTAAATCTTTAACTCTTTATCAATTTGTTATGACTTTTAAGACTGTACTAATTTCATCAAGAATTTTCACAGATGATGATTTGCACAAATTATACATTTAGTGCAGTTTGTATTCTGTTCAATTTAGTCATCAGAGTAGTCTAGAGTAGGGCATGTACATATCTGTGTCTTGGATCCGTGACACAAAGATGTGAGCAGTATCTATTGATACATGCTTTAAAATTAAACAACATTGGGATACTCTTTATTTACTATCATTTGTCCAGGTATTGAATATCACTCATAATCTGTTTGCTATTTTAATAGCACATCTTATTTGATGTGGTACAGGAAACTCAGATATCCCAGGGAAGGGCTTTTTTATCCATCCACATTTTACACATTTGTGATAGATGCTCCTGGCATAAGTCTTGATGGTCCATTTGGAAGAACAGAACCTCACTTGTTCTGAAGTACACTGGCCTAAGCTATGGTCTTTTAATGACGACAATGAAAGGAGTGATTGAACAGTCTGCAGTCTTCTTGCCTAGCTAGTCACATCAGCCTCTCTCTGGTGTTATGAAAAATTTCATGAACCTGTGTGAGCAGCTAATTATAATCATGATCAACCCCATCAGTAAAATAAAAACTACCATCATAATTAGATAGTTTATACTCACTAGATAGCAGATATTGAATAGAGGGAGCAATGAAATTTCATAAGTTATTGGGGGGGGGAGTAACACCATGTGGAACCACAGGGCAATATTCAGAAGTCTTAAGTGTTAGGCAGTAAGACTTCAGTTACTGAGTTTTGGGAATGTCTATGGTGGCTAGGATGCTGACCTAGAATGACCTTGTCCTAGTTTAACAGAAACTTCTCTGAGTTAAAACTACTTGTCCTATATCTCAGAAACATTCCCTGACTTAGGGAACTAAGAAAGTTTGGGTCTCCCTGTAGTCACACTAACTGCAGTGGGAGTCTCAATGGACTCACTAAGTGCTATTTGTTAAGTGTGGAATTATATCACTATTTCAGAACTGGCCAAAACATACATATATACATATATTAGTATGCATATATGTGTATGTAAGCTTTTGATACACCCATTTTGGAAGGTTATTTGACATTTGCCCAAGAATTTAAAAATATTAATATATCAACATCCCCCATGATTCCCAAATTTAAGTTGGTGGTACCTATATTAGTGCCGCTTTTGAATAATATACTAGGAGTTATGTTCAAGAATTTCATAGCAGTTTTTTTCTGTAACAACAAAACAGATGCAGCCATTTGGAACATTTAAACTATATCCTCTCCTCAAGGGTCACAGAACATAATGGAAGAAGGTACAGGCATATTTAAGAGCCAGACATTGAGGAGGATGGGGACAAAACAGTGTTTTCTGGACATGAAAGAAAAACTGAACTATTGATCTCACATCACCTGTGGATCCCTATACAAGACCTGTATGTATAAGATCAAGTCAATCAACATTCCAGGACAAATGTGAGAGGGGAACACAAGTTGCCACTCATAGTTGAGAACCTATTGACAGTTGATGTCTGCACACCCAAGTTTATACGGACATCACTAATTGGATGAAGTTAAAAAAAAAAAGAGAGATGAAATTGGGAGGGGGTGTGGTGGTGATGGGTTATATCTGGAAGGAGTAGAAGGAACTGGAGGAGGAAAAAAGAGGTGAATATGATTCAAATACATTATATGCTGGTATGAAATTCTGTAGTAGCTGATGGAAACAGAAGCAGACACCCACAGCTAGACAGTATGCCGAACTGGAATCCAGATGCAGAGAGGGAGGAGTGATAAGGAAATGGGGACAAGACCAGGCTACAGAAAACCACAGAGACAGCTGCCCTGAACAAGAGGAGCTGATGGACCCCCAGACTGATAGCTGGGGAACCAGCATTGGACCAACTCAGACTCCCTGAACATGGGTCTCAGTTAGAAGGCTGGGGCAGTCTAAGATTCCTCTGACAGTGGAACCAGGATGTATCCCTGGGGCACAAAAGGACTTTGGGAGCACATTCCCCATGGAGGGATACTTCCCTAACCTAGAGGCAGGAGGAAGGGCCTAGTCCTTACTCCAAATGACTTGACAGATTTTGTTGATCCCTCCTGGAAGGCATCACCCTCACTGTGGAGTGTGGGGGTCAGGGGTGGGATGGGAGGGTGGTTGGAGGTCATGGGAGGGAGAGGGAACTGGGATAGATATGTAAAATAAGAATAACGAGTTTGTATTTCAACTTGGGCCATTAAAGTTAACTACTAGACTAATAAAAGAATTCTCAAGAATAAATAGAAAATACTATTTTGCAGCTGTATTGCTATGCCACAACACTGTGCTTTGTTTATAGAATGGAATAAGATGGAGTAACACAGCAAAGTAACATTATATAAAGGCATCAGAGTGAACTTGTGATAAAGAGCCTAAGAAATGAATGCAGCACACAAAGTTACAATGAAAAATGAGTGAGAGGGGATACACAGAAGACTCTGAGGCAATTTCTCCTGGGGTAAAGGTAGGGATTCATAAAATGCCTTGACATTTTTCTAATTCTTATTTTTAAAACTAATTATATATAGCTCTTCCTTATATTTTTTTATCTTTGAAACCATACTTTTAATTATGTAACATGTTAGTAACATTTAGCAAAAGTTTTGAGCCTTCCAAATCTAGAAAGAAGAAAGAAAGAATACATGAAGAATTCTCTCAAAAGAGCTTGTGCATGTAGCCTGAGGTTAAGTTTATGTGTATTTGTCTGCTGATTTTCACCTTATTTTCTGAGAGTGTCTTTTACTGAGCCTCAGGCTCACGATTTGGCTAGACTGGCTGGAGAGCATCCAGGAATCCTACTTTTTCTTACCTTCTACTTCCCAGTACTGGGATTACAGGCATGTGCCACTGCTCAGCTTGTATGTTGTAGCTAGATATTGCAACACATGCATACACACACACACACACACACACACACGGAAATAAAAATAAATGAAACAAAAGCAATTGTACTTACAAAGATATCACAGTAGAAATCATTTTAAAATATGCATGTATTATGAATTTTTTTGTTTCTCTTTGATTTTTGTAGAAATGATACATTTTACTTTCAAGGTAACATTATTTGAATATTAGAACAAAACATGTGGAGCTGCATGGTAATGTATTATTTCCTCAAAATCTTGTCAGTTCTTTGTAACAGTAAAGTTACTATGACTTTGTATGAACACTGAGGCCTTCAGCATATAAACAAAACACACAAAGTCTACTATACGTGAGTGAGAGTGGCAGATGCCTGCTCAAGACTTCTAGTCTGGGCTGCTTTGTTTATAGTTGTCATTACACTGTTTTGAGATACCAAGGCATACATAAGGATTCTGCTTTACTATTCCAGTTAAGTGTATATTAATGCAACAGTCATGTAAGAATTGAGCTATCACCCTTAGCAAATATCAAGGAATATAAATGTAGTCAGAAAATTATAAGCTACCATTCAAAGAAAACTATTTGTTTCTGAAATCTAATTTCATCAAGAGGCCAGAAGGAAATTTGTATTATGGAATTGATAGAGGGCTGAAGAAAAGCAAAATTGGTATGAGCTTAAAGTGTGAGATACTATCTCATAAAAGGGGCAGAACCTTTTAGAATCCATTATGTACCATGTAAGTACTACAGAGAACTTGAACTCTCCACAGTCAGTGGCACCTTCTAGGCACCAGGAGTAGCAAATATTTTATCCAAGTAAGTACCATTCTTTGCTGTCAAACACTAGTAAGAAACAGCAGTCTAGTGTGGAAAGAGAGATATAAAAGAGAAAATACATTTATTCTGGTTTTTAAATGCTAAGTGTGGTAGTTATTAATTGCAGTAAAAATATAATTAGATTTGCTTTCAGCAGTGAAAGCAGCACACTTCTCTGTAATTTCTCAGTCATTTTTTAATGAAAATATAGGAAGCCAAGAAAGCAATTTGATTAAAACTCTTCACTTTCAACATTGGTAATTACCACAATAATATTTTATTGCAGCAGCTTTGAACGCTAGTTATCTATTTAATTTGATGATGCATGTCACGAATGTACCTAACTGCTAGAAGATGATAAGGTGATGTGCTTATCATTAGTGCCTACTGATGTGTGAATTAAACATTGACATAAAAGATGCTTCTCACAGTCATGTAAATGTTAATTAAATTGATAAGTATAAAAACACTTGAACAACTTTCAATTTAGGCAGCTAGAAAAAACATGTTACATGTCAGGGTCGTCTCAGGTGTCTCTGGATTAGAGGAAAATGACTTTGGCAATTCTCCGTTAGACCCATCAAATAGGAGTATTTCCCAAATTAAGTACTTTGATATAAAGTTTGAATATTACAACACAATAAAACATTTATAGGAATAGTCCACACATGAATACATTGAAGAAACTGGCAGAAAACACTAGCAAAAATTTGATCTATTTCTAAAATTATTTTTATTTTCTGTGTGTGGGTGCTTTTTCCTGCTGGTATGGCTGTGCACCACAGATGTCTGGGTACCCACAGAGGCCAGCAGAGGACATCAAATCCCCCAGAACTTGAGTTACAAGTGGTCATGAGGTGCCACAGGCACGCTGGGACTTGAACGTGGGTCCTCTGGAAGAACAGAAGCATCTTTCTCATGCTGTCATAACTTTTTAATGTTTTGAAGGTGTGGTGTAAAGAAAGGGAATGGCGATGGTGCTGCTGTGCTTCCTGTTTGTGGACACATATGTGTAAACTGTCCATATCAAGAAGGGGTGCAGCCACAAGGAAAGAATACTCAGCATGGGGCGGGGGACAGTGCTGTGGGAAGAAAGGCAGTCTAGCATCTTAGCCACATTCGGTCTGAACAGACAAAGGCAAAGACAGATGTCCTAGATCCTTGTCACCATTTTTTCTTTTTTTTGCTGAAAAGAGCTTTGGTAAGTTGCTGTTCTTATTGTATGGATAAGTAAAATATTTCAGATTTTACCACTTTTCTATTGCTGAATATTATCTACTCCAAAGCCATCAAAGGCTGTTATAAGTGAGAATCTTTTAAAAATCAGACTAACAAGAGACCTGTTTGATTCCATTTTCTATAAAAAACAAACAAACAAACAAACAAAAAAACCCCGGAGGGATGATAATATGTGGTGTGTGTGCGTGTGTGCGTGTGCAGGTTCATATTCAAAAATCAGGAACTAAATAAGAACACATCACACAGTTGTATAAGGTGTTGTATGCAAACTTTCAGTCGACTAGTGACATGCTTTCAACTACTTAGGACATTTTTGTGAGGGTGAAGGGATGGCTCAGTGATTAAGAGTGACTGCTGTTCTTCCAGAGGACAGAGGTTTGCTTCCTGGCACCAACATAGTCTCACATCTGCTTTTAACTTCATCTCTATCAAATCTAATAATGCACTCTTCTGACCTGTGCACATGTGGCATCGCACATGTCATTTATTATCTATTTTTAGGACATAGCTGTTCACTTAAATTTCTTTTAAATACAATTTTAGTTGAGTAGTAAACTTATTGGAGGCAGTCATAACACCCCAAAATAGAGTTTAAACATCTGGGATCCTACACTCCTAAATTTGTCCTATCAATAAAACATTATAATAGAAAATAAAGATAATCTGATGATAAGAAGTATACTAAAACACCCTGCCTAAAACTGTTAAACCATTAAGTTGAATGCTGCCACTTTTATGTAGAAGTTAAAAACAATAGGTATAGAAGTCAGAACACAACGCTGCAACTCTTAAACACTTCTAGATTTTAGAAACCTGATATTTTCTTCCCTGTCTCCTCTCTCCTTCCCCTTTTCCTTTCTTGGCATTGACCACAGAAATTTGTAGATGTTAATCTTGCAATTTTTCACTGAATTAAACTGCTACCTCAGATGAATTATACCATTATGAACTCATGTTTATATCTGTAGGTACATGTTCATATGTGTGTGGATACCTGTGGAGTTCATAGCAGTCATTAGATCCCTTGGAGCTGGAGTTACAAGCAGTTGTGAGTTCTGGATATGGGTGCTAGAATGTGAACTCTGGTCCTCTGAAAGAACAATACAACCTCTCAACTTCTGCACTCACAGAGTAAAGAATTGATGATTTCTTTCATTGCTAATATAACTTATGACTACAGACCACTAAAGAAACTGTGAACTGTGAGCAGAGGGTGCTTATAAATTTCACATTTAATTTTCCAGCCTTTGCTCCCAGTTTGTATTGTAAACCATTTAACCATGAAAATAACACGTTTTCCCCATCATCTACTTAAAAATGGTCCCTGCCCCAAAAGCTACTTTTCTTTTCTTTTTGGTCTGTTAGTGCCCATTGTTCTGCTATGACACTACTTGTTCAGTCCTAATGTTAGAACCGACCTCTATGTGGACTGTCACCAATGCAGTGATCTCATGCTTGGTTATGTAAGCAATGCAGCTCAGATGGAAAATATCCTGGCAGTTGGGAACCATGGAATACCAAAAAGTCACTCAGTATAGCAGCTCACAGTTTTTTTTTTTTTTTTCTGGGGAAAGGGTTCCCCTGTGTAACAACTCTGCTCCTGCGAGGGAGGGTTTCCCTAGGGAAGTTGTTACAGCTCTGTTCAGTTCTGCAGGAGTGTAACAACTCTGTTCTGCCAGGGGAAGGTTTCCCTAGCAACTGTTACAGTTTTGCTCAGCTCTTCTTGCTCTGTCTCTGGCAAAATTTGTTACTTCTCTGTTGCAGTCCTCTGAAAGAAGTTGTCACACAAACTTCATCCATGAGATTTATTGGGAGGGAAGAATCTAGGAAGGTGCCCTGCCTCTATGGTGAGGCATCAACAAACTGAACAGGGTACATAGCTTATGTAGGGCTCCTGGGTGTGGTGGAGCTTTCAGGGATGCTTGTGATTGGTGTATTTTTTTGTGATTAGGGATTGGTGGGGTTTTGTGCTCAGGGACCTCAGCAATTGGTGTGATTTCAATCTCCATTCCCAAGTCAGGGCCAGGGTGTTTCCCCCTTGGTCCTTTCCACCCTACATCCACTTAATGTGGACCCTGCAATCATTCAGAAACTATATTGGAACTTTTGACTTGATTTATCTAGTCTTCAGTAATATTTAAAAAGTGGAGCACATTTATTCTGAGCACTCTGGGAGGTAGAGACAGTCACATCTTTGAGAGTGCAATGCCAGCAAGGACTACATGATGAGATCGCATATCAAAAGTGGTAGAAACACTATACATCATCGGGCATAAACTTATCCAGAAGGAAGCTTATAAGGACGGAAAATCATAATCTCTATCAAAACTCATTAACCAATTTGAAGCATGCAGAAGATTCAATAGCATAACATATCAATTGTAGCAAATTGGTAAAGATATGTAATGAAATACTAACTAGAACCATCATTAAAATTTAAAAATAAGCTGGATCACACTATTTAGGTATTAAAATGAGATATAAAGAGAAGACTACAGAATAGGAAAAATGAATAGAGAGAATGAATTATCTTAATAAATATGTGTATGACATAAAAATAAAGACACCTGTCAGAAAATATCATTGATTTAGTTCAGTGCATTTTAAGTTAGTTTCCATCGCCTGCTTCTGCTTCCTGAATTCTCCATTAGAGGTACTCAGTATTGCTGCATTGGAGATACTCAGTATTACTGCATTGGAGGTACACACTACTGCTGCTTGAGACTAGTATTGTACCACAAGATTATTTTTGAAGAATAATGTAGAACTCTCAAGCTAGTATGAAAAAGATTTAATAGATGGCAATTATTTGGGAATACATATTTTATTTAATAAAAGTGTTAGCAACCAGCCATTCATTTGGAAGAAAGTAAAAATTGGCTCCTTTAATTCTTGTTATCATGGACAAGATGGAAGTTCTAATAGCACTAAGGATGTATAAATTATTAACCCCTGAAAGATGTTGCAATGTTCCCATTTGGCTGTTAGACATTTTGTTAGGCTCTCCCTCCTTTTATGTGGTACCAGTATCAAAAACAGGATTTTTCATAGTAGGTAAGTACTCTACCACAGGGATATATCCTCAGGCCCAATTTAGTGATACTCTTAAAGCCTGAAGTTACATGATGGCAAGTGTGGTGAGCTGTAGTTTGTGGAACTGTTTGAGGAAGCTTGGGAGCTGTGTCACTGTGTGTGTGTGGCTTTGAGGTGCTTTCCTCTTCAATCATTTTTTAAAAAATTAAATCTTGGTTCATTGACTTGGTCTGTTCCATTTTCTTCTGCCTGTGTCCTTGGTTGTTTTCCCAATATGCCCAAGGACTTTTGAATTAGGATCTTGTCTTTTTCATACCCCAGAGCACTGTCTCCTCATACTCTGAATGGCACAAATGACATTTCCCTGAGATAGCTCTGACCATCCACTCCAAGGTAGCTCCAAACTCTACTTTTGTCATGTTATCATTATTTGAATTAATTTTCTTTATAACGTTCACAAAACTATGATGTTTTGTTGTTTAGAGACAGGGTGCAGCTAGAAATATAACTATTATTTATTTTATATATTCTCCTTAATTTTTTTGTATCTCCTCTTAGTATATAAAGTCCAAGAAAGAAATATTCATTTTCTTCCTCTTTTGTTACATTCATGGAATATGGCAGAGTACCACACTGCTAGATCAGAGAAGTGTTAATACCAGTTACCTGACAAGTGGCTGGACTCTCATAGCCTTCTCTCATTGTCACGGGGATGCTGGAAAGCAAGCACATCTCAGCAGCTCTTGATTCTGTGAACTTGGCAGAGTACTAAGTTAGCTCCAGGCCAAGCCAATCTGGAAGCTCCAGCATCATGGGGGGGGGGAAAGAAAAAAAAAAGAAAAAAAACTCTCTTTGAAAAAAATGTCAGCTTACTCACAACAGGAACTGAAATCTTAGCTCTCCTATGCAATAGTCCCTCATAGATACCGGGCCTATCAACAATCAATCAGGGATCCAGGAGGGACTCATAAAACTCCACTTCCCCCTGATGAACTATTGGCTACTGATAAATTTTGGGGGAGGAATAAGCAGTTCCTCCAGCAGAGAGTGGCAAACCCATAGTCACACACGATCCTGATTAAATTCAGTGGGCCACACAACACAACTACACAAAACCGACAAAAAGTTATGAACATGGGAAAGGATTTGTGAGGATAGAGGGGAATAGGGTTAGGAGAAAGGGTTATAATAATTAGAATGAATGATATTACTAAATTTCAAAGAACAAACTGGTAAAAGTAAAGAGAGAATGTGTTTATGGCTCAACAATCCACATTTGGGATGACTGTATCAGAATGGAGTTCTATATTAAATTACTGCTTGTCCAATGGAAACATTGTTTAAAAACATCTAGAGATAACTTCTTTCTTTTAAAAACATATTATTTTGTGCCTTTGAGCGTTTTACTTGCTTTTATGGATATGTATTACTTGCATGTCTGGTACACACAGAGGCTAGAAAAGGGTGTCAGAAACTTTAGAACTGGGTTACAGACAGCTGTGAATTGCCATGGGTACTGGGAAGTGAATCCATGTCCTCTGGAAGATAAGCCACTGCTCTTAACCACTGAGCCATCTCTCTTTCATGGTAAATTTGTTCTTTATCTTAAACTATAGTCAGAATTTTTGTTTTTCTCCAACTTAAGAGCAGTTAGTACCTTAAATAATGGAATTTCTTGTTAATCTTATTTAGTGTCAAACAGGTAATTTTCTTTCTTGATATGTAAGATTATGGATTCTAGAGAAAGTCCATTTTGTTTCAGCTTCTACAAAGAGAACTGTCTATAATGAACTTGTAAAGTTTTTCATTCTTTTTTTTGATATTTTTTAATTTAAATTTGAAACAAGTTGTCAATCACAGTTCCTGCACCTTCCTGTCCTCCCCTTTTGCCCCCACCAACCATCATCCCATTTGCTTTCTGCTCCCCAGGGAGGGTGTGGTCTTCTATGGGGAATCTTCAAAGTCTGTCATATCATTTGGAGCAGGCCCTGGGCCATCTCCTATGTGTCTAGGCTGAGGGAACATTCCTTTATGTGGCTCCTAAGGTCCATTTGTATACTAGGGATGAACTCTGATCCATTACCAGAGGCCCCGTAGACTGTCTAGTTCTTCTAGCTAACACTTATATTCAGGTAATCTGGGTCAGTCCTATGTTGGGTTTCCCAGCTATCAGACTGGAGTCCATGAGCTCCCCCTTGCTCAGGCCAGCTGTTTCTGTGTCAGACTGGTCTTGACCCCTTTGCTCATCACTCCTTCCTCTTTGCAACTGTTTTCCAGGAGTTCAGCTCAGTGTTTAGTTGTGGGTGTCCGCTTCTTCTATCAGCTATTAGATGAAGGCTCTAGGATGGCATATAAGGTAGTCACCAATGTCATTATGAGGGAAAGGCATTTAAGGTAGCCTCTCCACTATTGTTTAGATTGTTAGTTGGGGGTCATCCTTGTAGAATTCTGGACATTTACCTAGTGCCAGATTTCTCTTAAAACCTATAATGGCTCCCTCTATTATGGTATCGAAATTACTCATCTTGAGGAGCTGGGTTGATAGCTGAGTTGTGATAAATGAGTTTAATAGCATGTCAATTTAGAAGAATAATAGCAATAGGCACTGCATTAGGCTCCATTTAGCCACAGATTCTGATAAGGGTGCCAATATGAGTTTCACCTTGTGGAATGAGCCTTCAACCACTCAGAAAGTGGTTACAACAGTAACAAATATATCAAGATGTATCAGTTGGTGTATCTCCTTAGGCCAGTCATTGCTTTAGCTCTCAGGGTTCACAAGTAGGGTACTGATGATTATTTTTCTCCCATGGTAGTATGACTAGCACCTTATTCCTCTCATCCTTCATCAGAGAAATTTCTTTTTGAGGTAAATGATAACTAAAGCACAAACCCACAACTGGTCAGTGTGTAGAGAATAAAAGATTGGATTATCAAGTGGCATCTATACAAAACTCCTCCCAAGGCTCAAGGATTATTACAGAGAAGAGAGGGGAAAGATTGTAAGAGCCAGAGGTGGTGGCTGACTCTATAATTAAATATTGTTTTCTGGATACAACAGGGTAGTTACACATATGAACTCACATAGGCTGTAATAGCATGCCCAACACCTCAAACCAGACAAAACCCCAGTAGGAAGCAGGGATTTGGGCAAGAAATGGGCTAGATGAGGAGTATTGACAACTGATGGGCTGGGAGAGGGTGAGTCAGTTTTCTTTTTGGGTGAAAACTCTGGAAGTTCAGTCATACTCCAGGGGAATGTCCATTCACAACAGTATTTGGACAGCACAAGTTGAACTTGATGGGTTGAAAGGAAAAGAGGACAAGAAGTTTGGTAGATAGGGAGGTGGGGTAGTCCCATAAGAAGCTGTGGGAAGGGGATGAATATGCTAAAAATGAAACTCTCAAGGAATTAATAAAGATTATTTAAATGAACAAAAAATGGAAAATGCCAAAGAAAATCAAATGATTAATATTAACTTAATCAGAGAACCACTACTGTCTATATTGCCATATTTATGTGGAGGGAAAGGTTTTTATGGGCAAGACCAAGTTCGGATCAGTCTCCATACAGATTTCTTTTGTGAGTGTTTATGTTAAGATTTATTCATTTTATGTATATGAGTGCTCTATCTGCATGTATGACTTTATGACAGAAGAGGGCATCAGATCCCACTATAGATGATTGTGAGCCACCATGTGGGTGCTGGGAATTGAACGCAGGACCTCTAGAAGAGCAGTCAGTGCTCTTAACTGCTGAGCCATCTCTCCAGCCCTGTCCCCTTTCTCCATACAGATTTCTAATGATAATGAAAGATGTATAAAGAGTGTGAGTGCTGGAATTAATAAAATCATTCCAGTACCGGTGGGAATTGGCAGATTATTTTTCTATCTGTATAGTTTAGAATCTGTAATGGGCATTATTTCATGGTATTTAGTCCACATGCAGTGGTAGACTTGGTGTAAATATTTTGTAGTAAGAACTTGTAAAATGTCAATCCCCTCCCATTCTATATGCTTCCTTCTGCAGTGCTGGTATAGCCCTGCCTGTAACACTGACTCATTGAATTGTACTGAATTTAGCGAGTGATTTTGTGATTAAGTGAAAGTTCTAGAATTTTAATGAGAAATAGATAATGATTTTAAGAGAGGAAATAGTTTATCTTGCTACCCTACTTAAAAAGAGATAGATAAAGGGTAGGCTTGATGAACAACTATATTGGTTCTAGGATCACCTAAAAGGTATGCCTCTGAGTGGGTCTGTGAGAGTATTTCCCGGAAGGTTTAACTGAGAAAGAAAAGTACCTCCCCTACAGTAGGAAACGCCTTTTGACACTGGCCTAGACAGAAAGATACCCTAGAGAGGCAGGGCTTGTTTTGACTGCCTACATTTGCTACTTTGTTACACGAATCCTCCCACATTTGTTACTTTGTTACACGAATCCTCCCACATTTGCTACTTTGTTACAAGAATCTGCTGCTGCCGGCTGTCACTGATACCAGAGCCTGGCTTCATTGGCTTTCCAATGCCGACTTGGACTCAGGGCCTTGTGACTCTCCTGGAGTCCTCTAGGCATGCAGCTCAGTGAATGAGCTGCTACCAGGCTCTCAGCTTCTCCAATACACAGATAGCCATTGTTGAAGTACCCAATTGATACCACGTTTGTGTGTTCATATCTATTCTGTTATTCCTTTGGCTGTTAATAACAACGTATAAAGAATGTACCCAATTTCTGTAGATTAACAATGTATGTGTAGAAGCTAAAAGGTTTTTGTTTTCGCTTAGGTCCTCACTATATTTTCCAAGCTGGCCTTGAAGTTATGATCCTGCGGTATAGTCTGCTAATGCTATGATCTCAAGTCTTGGGCCCCATGCTTGGCTCTACAATAATACTTGTAAACACACACCTCCCCAGTTGTATAGATGAACTTAAAGCCACCATTTTAAAAAGAGAAAGATTATCAGTCGGTAAAGTTCTTGCAGTCTAAGTATGAATATCTGCATTCAAGTCCCAGAATCCATTCAACAAAGGTGAGATGTGGTGGTGTGTGCTTGTCATCACAGTTCTGAGGAGGCTGAGACTAGTGGATTCCCTGGCCAGACAGCCGAGCTGAGTCAGTGGGCTCTAGATTGCAGTAAGAGACCTGTCTCAAAAATCAAGATGGATAACTCCTGAAGATTGACAGCTGAGGATGATTTGCAGTTTTCACATATACATACACACATATAAGCATCTATCCATGTACATGTATACTCTCCCCAAACATACCTGGACTCACCCTCTTTCTTTACAAACATACAGGAGGGATGTGCGTTCTCTCTAGTCTTCACTTGGGCAAACATGTAACTTATTCTGGTCCTTTTATCAAAGGAGATGCATAATTCTATCATGCATCACAGGCAAGGGATTCTGCAGATTACTTTGCCTCTCCTAGAAGGGACTGCATACTGCAGATGATACAGTCATATAGGTGAAGGTGACTCCATATCCACCCTGCCTTAGGGACTGAGTTGTCTGTATGGAATGTGTAGTGCTAGTGTCTGAAACAGTGTGCTGCCAAATGACTGCATGTGCGAGTGAGAAATTATAGTGTTTGGACACTTACATTTTGTGGTCAGATGTTTCTGTATTATACTCAGTCCTAAATGTGTAATGTAGTTGAGAAATGGGAACTGTGTTGAATTTTTATTAGCTCATCTCTAGTAGGGGAGATTTATAAACATTTACAGAGTTGCTTCAAACTGTCTTCCAATTTTTTATTTTTTCACAGCAGAAATTTGTGCAGTATGTGTTGTGTTAGTTGTTTGGGATACTATTCTGAGCTTTCTTAATAGTGTTTATTTAAAAAAAAGCAGCCCATGAAATACTTGGTTATATTATTAAAGATTAAAGACACTTAATCCTATGTAGATGCAGAAGGGAAAAATTCTGAGACTTCTGTGGTTTTAATTCACAAAATCATCTTTCACTTATACTTGACAGTAGCTTTAGCTCTTAACACTTGTTAATTTTTATCTTTCATTTTGCCACAGAAGTTATAATTTGTATTATCACAAATTTTTCTTGTTTGCTAATTCCAAAGATGTTCAAAAGCAAGAACAGCCTTCTGAGCTGTAAGACTGAAAAAGAATAGTAAATCAACATGTAGATAGCACCATATATCATGTTAAACACAGGGAACTCACCACAAAATCATTACACTAAAAAGCGACAATTTTGATTGATTAAAATGGTATGGGCTGGATAGTGTTAAATCACTGTGAGTGATATGACATTATGATTTTACATACCATAATTCTGTCAAGACAATGAAGGCAAAAGGTATTGTCATCAGCTGATAGCAGACAATAAGAAGATTCCTGATGTTAGATTTATTACCTGGTTTAGATTTAGAAAGAAGTAATTCTTGTCCTGTTCCACTTATCAAATGGCTGTAAATTCCATGATGATGTAAAATTCTAAGGCAGAGCCACTTATAGGTTTGACAAAGTGCCAGCTATAAAATATTTATTGTTCTCAGTGGTTCTGCCTTACACACTTAAATATTTATCAGAAACATAAGCCCCTCTGATAAATGTTTCTAATCTTTGGGACTAGATTAAAAAAAAAACAGTTTTTTTTTATCAGAAATCATTTCTATGTTTTTATCGTATTAATAAGTTAAGCTTATGATTTGAAAAGGCAGTATGGGTTTTTAAAATTTTATTCTTCTTAACTTTTGATGTTTAAGTGTGAGATTTTAGAGGTAGTATTTACAGTGTAGAAATGGAGATGTTCTTATTTCACTATGGGTGAGGGAGTTGAGTTTTCTGCGTGCGTTTGGCTTGGTTTCTAGAAACAGTCTGAGAAAGTTTAAGGATGTCTTCAAGTGTGTAAGGTGCTCGTGTTAATAATTTCTATCTGATCATTGGTTTTGAAGGGCACAGGCAGGAAATTTCTTCCCTGGGGAAGAATGGATGCCTGTTTTTGGTAGCATCAATAACTATACCAAGGATTGTCACCTAAGTCGCATGAGAGAAACAATATGCTAATCAGTAATCTGTGAGGTGGCATGCAATGCCTTGAGGTCTGGAAGGCAGGGAGAGATGTTCTTACAGGAGACAGGAGACTGGATCTGCATAGACATTTTCATCAAGACATCAAAACGTGAGACACGCAGTTGTAAGCAGAAGTTCAGTGAATCATTGACAGAAGACAACTGGAGACACCAGAAGGGTGCCAAAATACCACATACAAGTCACAGGTCAAGCAGAGGAAACAGTGAGAAGAAATGGTAGCAAGCCAAGTAGACATCTGAGAAACTGAAGCAGTAAGACAAGGGTGTTGAAAAGGCAATGCTTTGTTCCTCAATTCTCTGTATTACAACAGGAGATAAACTTTAAGCAGCGACTCTCACTCTTACCAAACTTAAAATAGTCTAGCACATTTAAAAAACATAACAAAGCCATACTATCACACAGATAGATTCTCAAGAACTCAGAGGCATCTTGAGAACATACCCTTTTTATTTATAATGAAGCATTTCAGAACCAGAGTGGATGACAATGTCAAGTGCTTTTCATAGCTTTAGCAGATACTGCAACCATCGGTTTTCTAGGGCCGTGTGCACATGAGGTTGCTGTTTCTTGTGACTTAGACAACACAGTAGTGACTTAGACAACGCAGTAGCTCAGTGCATGATCTGAACAGTGAGTGATGATAAAAATATTACACCATTTGATAGTTTGGACTTTTTTGAGAGCTGGTTTATTGTAAATATTTAAAAACAAGTATGTAATAAAATTAAAAGGTGACTTCTTTTCAGTATTAATGAATTTATTTTGTTAACATTATTGTCATAACTGCACATCCCCATACAGGTGGAAAAGAAAAAAAAAAAAAAAACAAGAACAACGAGCTATTGAGCTCATGTTATTAGGAATTTCAGTAGATTAAGGAAGTTTTATAACCATCAAAATTGTTCCTGGAAAATTCACTGCACTAGTCTGGCATTTGGGGTTCACAAATTGCATGGGCAATGGGGCAATGACAGTGTCTAGCTAATTTACAGTTAGGTCTCCACACTTGCCTAGATTCATGGATTAAAAATGGAAAAGGTTTTGTGTTCTGGAACATTTTCTGATTCGAGGATAAGGAAGGTTAGTCGGAAGCAAGGCTCTTTGACCTCAGAGTAATTTACAGGGTGTTCTTAGCACCACTTTCGTTTTCTTGAATACCAAAGGCTAAAGATTATTTTGAATAAATCAGGACTCAAATCCCAGGGAAATATTACATGTCTTTTTGAGAAAATTGTTTCACGGGAGGAACAATGAACCGAATCCAGGAATATGTCTTTAATTTCAGCCAACTCTGCTAAAAGACGGTAAGCATTATCAAAGTCCCTTGTGCTTGCCACTCTCATTTGAAAATTTAAGTTTGACTTTTCCTTGTGAGAAATCCTGCAAAGCTAGAGGCTGCTCTCATATTCACATGGGTTTGTCTCAGGTGTTATAAAGACAGTCTTTAGATTTGAGCTAAGTTTGAATCATGGATTGTATTGAGGGCTTGGATTTCTTCTCTAAGAGAATTCTGTGGCCCATTAAAGGGCTTCTGAGAATTGTAATGATTTCCGAGACCTTAAAATACTGGACTTGGGAAAATAAGAAGCTTGGAAACCCCCACACTTTTCTATTGTAGAGGATTTGAAGGGATGTGGAAGGTCAGGGCAAAAGCAAGGAAAACTCTGAACATTTACACAAGTACTCACTCTGCAATATGGAGTTCTTTGCATTTGATGGGAAACTTAACTTTTTCCTGAAAATATTGTGTCCAAATTGTATAGAAAACAAAGCCAAGAGAAGTATGGAGTCCTTACTTATGCAAAAGAAATAAGGAAAAGTTAATAAAATTTAAGGAAGAGCCTATAAATAGGTGAAATTTATATCACACATGGAATATGAAAAAATATTTCAAATGCTTTGTAAAGGAGATCTTAAAATCATCCTTCTGAAGAGCCAGGACTGCTAATAGGAAACCTCAAGCACTCCTGAGAAGAGAAATAAAATCATTTTAATATCCTCATTACTGTTTATGAGCTGGACCTTTGTTTTAAAAATTAGTTCTAAAGGACTCAAAGGACTTTGATGCTCAGATTTCAAAATGCCTCTCCCTAGGTTGATACATATTCATTATGTGACACCTACTCTGCTTGACCTAGGATTGCTCTTGAGCCTCATGAGACTGGCTTGAAAGGCAACAGAGCAAGGGAAATGCCACACACTGCTGACTGAGCATCATCATCCATACAAGGTGTGTGACAGCACTGGAACTTGCTAGAGGTCTACCAAATGTAGTGAAAAGACAAACAGGATGGGGAATGCTAATTCTAACAGAAAAATCTGGCCAACTAAATTGAGGATGCTTGATATTATTGATTATTACTTTGTGGAGTTGAGAGTGTTTGTAGGCCCAAGTTTTTACATTTGGGTTTATGTGTCCATTAACCAGTTCAACATTTCTTGTGTGTGTGTGTGTGTGTGTGTGTGTGTGTGTGTGTGTGTGTGTGTGTGTGTGTGTGGTTGTTGTTGTTATTGTTGTAATTTGTATAAATATACAGAAACACACACATTATCTAAGTATGCTACAGTTAGCAATCAGTACCTTTCATTCCCAAGCACCTCAAAATAATGAAAAACATAATTTTGTAGGTATTTTTGAAGTAAAATTTATGTACTGTATGATGCTTTAGATTCTTTTAAAGGAGAAATATTAAAGTTACTATGACGATAGTTGGGATTTTCATGGTTTATAGTGAGCTTACACAATCCTTTTGTTTTTAAATATGGACTCTTGACTTTTTAGTTTTCGTACTCCTTTGACCATGGTTTGTTAAGATTGTTTACTATGCAAGATCTCTCAACCAGGGTGACCTGAGTTATGGATGATTAACTATGGTGGGGTGACCATTCTCCTGCAGCCGGGTGCTGAGTTCCCTCAGAGATGCTATGGAAATACAAAGTAGGAACCTCCAGGCTCCAACTGTGAAATCAGTGTGAATCATTTTAATGTGCTTTAGCTGCTTGACTTTCTGAAGGCGAATTCATTTGAAAATAGTTTCAAAGTTAAGAGAGAGAGAGAGAGTGATTTCATTGCCATGAACCAGGATTTGTTCTTAAAAGGGAGACTTTTCTTCTTCAGTGCTTTCAGCCAGCTCCACTGCAGAACCAAGCAGCATCAGAGGCTCACCACATTGCTTATGGGTTGTCTATCCAGGGAATAGACCTACAGCATGGCTTTTCTTGTGTCTGGAGTTATTACTATGTCACTTCCCAAGCCACAATGTCAGGTATTTTCAATTTTAACTACATGTAGTGTTAGGTCACATTAATGGCACAGACATGCTAATAATAAGGTGTTGGTTTGCCATTATTCCTGTCACAAGTGATTCTGAATTGGTGGCTTAGAACCATAGTGGACAGCCAGAAGCCTGATCTAGCAGGACTCACTTACTGACATCAAGATGCTGGATGGCAACACTGCCTTCGGCAAGCTCTCAAGGACTCTATTCCTTTCTCAGCTTCCAGAGCAGTTACATGCTACCCTCCCTTATCGGGGGACTGAGAAGATGTCTGGTGGCTGTCTTAAGTCCCCGACTCCTGGAGAGGATGTTCTGGTCTCCCTCCCAATGTCTGCAGCAATAGGTCAAATCCTCACCTCACACCGCCTCTCTTGAACCTCTTCCTTTGTGTACTCCCATTTTTAGGAACTCCATGGTTATGTTGGATTCAGCTGAAAAAGCCAGACTAACTTCTCTATTTTCAGCCAGTCTACAAACGTTATTTGATCTACAGCCATAAATCCCATTTCTATGTCATTTAACATATTCACAAGCTCTGGATGTGGTTGGTGGGAGGGACTTGTTCTGCCATAGGGACTTAGGTTTCTGTCTGTTTTGTTTTCAGAGCTCATCTACTTTTGTCAACTATTTGCCTCCTCCACTAGTTCCTTCAAGACTCAACTCCTGGGTTGTTCTAGTGTGGACATAAAATTCCTTGTTCTGCACACTTCAGTCCAAAAGCTTCAAGTCCATGCTCTGATATCCCCTGGGACTCACCAAGGCTAGCCTACTCATTTCTTGGGCAGACAGCAAGAAACTGCCTCAATTAGGCAGTGGGCCCAGGACTTACATTGTAGTTACAAATTATAAAATATAAATTACAAATTATAAATTTATATTTAAAAACTTGTTGGTGAGACCTTACACGTATTTAAGAATATATGTGTATATACATGCAACAGCAACATGTTGCCAGAGTTTGAATAAGAGTAGGAAGGGGTGTATGGGAGGGCTTAGATGGAGGAAAGGGGAGGGAGAAGTGTTACCAAATTATTATTTCAAAATTAAAAAAAAAAACGGTGGCAAAAGTAAACAAAACACAAAACTAAAATCCTGGATGATGGCACATGCCATCTCAGTACTTGAAAGTCGAGTAAGATCACACATTAGAGGTCAGCCTGAGCCGGGGCTATATAAAATCTCATCTAAGTGACTTCAGCACAATACAACACAAAACAATGCATCAAGAAAACAAGAAACCAACAAGATATGCAGACAGACAGCTGGCTAAGTGTGTAGGTAAAGCACTTTCCTTGAAAGCCTGATGACCTGAGTTCCACTGCCAGAACTCATCAGTGCAGATGTGAACGGAGAGAGCTGACCCCAGCGAGCTGCCTTCTAACTTGTACACGGGCCATGACACCTGCATGACCATGCTCACAAACCTTAACAACAAATAAAAGTAAAGTAAAAAGCAAAGATGACATCTCAATGTAGACTTCAGTACTGAGCATGCCCATTTCCACACAGCAGCCCTCCATAACTCACAGCTGTGTGGACTAAGGTCTAACTTCTCATCTCTACCACAGACATTTAATAGGTCATCCTGTGCCTTATGGAGCCTCGAGGCTGTGTGATGAGTATAGAGCTAATGTCCTTGCTCTGCTGGGATGTCTTAGTGACACTATAGCACTATACTTTTTTTTTAATACAAAATAATCTTTTAAAAGTTCATAGATATTCTGGGTGCTCAAGATAATCCATTAAACTATGCCAGGGGTGAAGTTTAGTAATAGAATGCATATTTAGTATGTTCAAGACTACAGGTTTGATTTCCAGCAACACACACACACACACACACACACACACACTCACTCACTCATACACTTAAAACACTATATTTGTGGCATGCCAAAATAAATGAATTGGCTTGTAGCATTCGTGTTTCTGTCTGTGTGTGTGCCAGAGGTTGATGCTAGGTGTTTGATTTTATTTCTCCCACTCTGAAACAGGGTCTCTCATTGACCCTGGAGCTCAGGGTTGACTATACTGCCTGGCCAGGCCCAGATATCTGCCTATCCCTACATCTCAGCACTGGGATAGCAGGCAGAATTTGCCAAGCCTGCCTTGTGTCAATCACTTTACTAGCTTGTCCATCTGCCTTGTATTGGTTTCCACATGCTCCTCTTTATTATGTAGAGTTGATGGTGCACCTTGTCATGGGGGATGTCTTCAGAATCATCCAGGAGCCCTGGGAGGAGCAGTTTCCCTATAGCTCCATTGGTTCTGAATCCTAGGTCTGACATGCTAGCAGGAAGCATTCCCAAGAAAAAGTTTTGTTTAAAGTAGGATGTCTCTGCTTTTAGCTTTGTTATCCTTCCTCGCTATTTTGGGCACCATCTTCTATTCTACAGACTCGGCAGAAATCCAGCATACAAAGAAGCTGAAGGAAACACAGTCTGTGGAAACCAGAGGTGTAGGGATAGAAGGATTTGGAAATGAACATCAGGTTATGAATTGCAGTCTTCATATGAATTGCAACCTTTCTTGGGATTGTTTTTAAATGAATAAAAATGATGAAAATGAAATGGCATGTTATTATACATGTTCCTACTCATCTTTTGCAGGAATGTTTACCACAACAAAATTTGTAGTTCACGAAAAGTCAAGTCAGCCAAAACAGTTTAAAAAAGTCCCTCCCCCACTCCCATGGTAATAATAGACATGAAATAATTTTAATCACAGGTTCATGAAACTGCTCACGATTCCTTTGGGAACAGGCAGAAGTCTAATCCCGGTGACCTTGAGCTGAAGGAGAAGCCAGTACTCCTGGAAGACTGATGGCTTCTGATGCTAACTGGCTTTGGTACCCTGACACTCTGTCTAGGTGCTAATTCTAGCAGTGTCTTATTGATGTGGTTCCATATACCAGCCATTTCTGATGATGCACAGGAGCTACCTGGCTGCCTTGGAGATGTGCTCATTGGCAACCCCTGCCAAGTGTAAGCTTCATCTTCATCCTGCTTGTCCCCTTCCAAAGAAAGTCTCATGGTTAGCTGTGACTTACAATCCTGGCTTCTCTCTCTCTTCTTAAAAAGTTAAACAGAATTATATTCCTTTTCTTCCTTTCAGGTCCTTTGATGTTTTTCTGTATATATGTTCAGGGATGACCACTATGATTTGGCCAGTCAACAAGGAAACACATTCCTAAGAGAAGCTACGTCTCCCAATAGTGATCCGGTGCAGACAGTTCTTCCTATAGGAGTGGGAACTCATGAAATTTCCCCCTTCCACAAATCTATTGATACTGCCACTGTTCTGGTCTTGTTTATGAAGCCATTTCTAGAAGAGAGTGTTTCAAGGAAGACTTCCTAGTGTTCGGGTTAAGGTATTTTCACTCATCTCTTCTGTGATATTCCCTGAGCCATAGCTGGAGAAGCTGTGACACAGATATGCGCATTGAGGCTGGCTTCTCAGTGGTCCATTGGTCTCTGCATTGTGTTCATTTGTTATTTGTAATGATCTCCATTTACTCTAAAGAGAGGGTTCTTAAAGCATTTTTCTTTCATTTCAGCTCACAGGATTTCAGAGAGTATTATGCAAGCTGCCAAGGGAGAGAAGCTATTCTACAGTTTGTCCAGCTGCAACACCTCAGAATCAGAACAATAACTTGCACCTGCAAAGGTGTAGTAAGTGGCACTCATGTTGGTAGCAACCAACAGCTGTCTAAGTTGTCCATTCAACAGGAGAGAAATCATGCCTCATACTGCAAAGTTAACTAGTCCCCCTGAATGAATGAGATCCTGTGTTATGAGTAAGTTTTCTTCCAGCCTAGGCCCACCACTGCACCAGCCCCAAATAATACACAAAGACTCTGTTAGATATATTCTGTTGGCCTATTACTAGTTTCTTATTGGCTAGTTCTGTCTTAAATATCAACCCATTTCTATTAATCTAAGTATTTCCACGTGGTCTCATCTTACCAAGGAGAGGGATCGGACCTCTGTTCTCTCAGGTTTCTACTTGCTGACTGCTTCCTACTACTCCCTGGAATCCTGCTTGTCTCCTAGTCCCACCTATCTTGCTTTCCTATTGGCCAACAGTGCTTTATTCATTAATCAATAAGAGAAACATATTTACAGAATGACATCTCCCATCAGTCCTGGAACTTAGGGAGGTTACCTTGCTTGACCAACATAATTTCTTCCTACGTTTTAAAATCTTACCCTTATACCACAGATAAGTGTAACTATCACTTATTATTGAAGAAGCTCATGTTTCTTTAGGCCCATTTCTTATCAGCTATTAAGAAGAGTCTTGAGGGGATGGTGAATTCAGAAGGGTTGTGACTAGGGGAGGAGAGAGGAGCACTCAGCTACACACTAGAAGAAGATGTTAAAACAGGAGGAGGGAACTGGGTGGAGGAGAAAACTGAAGTTTGGATGTAAGAAGAATATATGAATTAAAAAGAAAAGTTCTTAAATATTATAGAACTCAAGGAAAATTAATAGAGTCATTTAAAAAGAACTTGGACAATTTTGGATGAGATTTGATTATTGGGGTTGTTTTATTAGAATCAAGACTAAGATTAGGTAAAGGGAATAAGGTAATGTGCAAGGTTGGCCAGATTATTCCTTTATTTAAAAATAACATTTTTCTCAAATGTCTGTATGGTAAAATGAAGCTATAATCAAATGTGGGATGTAGGCTTGACATGGTTCAGAATGTCCAACCTGGTCAACTTCTTTTGCAAGCGTTCATCTGGGACACAGGGGCCTGGTGCACACAGATAGAAAATTATGAATGCTTTTCTCTGAGAAAGCCTTTGGAGAAGGTGGTAGAGGAGTGGTCCATGGAATCCTGTCTCTCTGGATGTAACATTCGGAACGTGTCTTGTGAAGTTCATGGATTAAAAGAGCATCATTTTCTGGGCCCTGGTTTGTAAAGGTTCAGAGAGGAAAAGAGAAGAACCCCTGGCTTCCACATAGATCTTCATAAATCAACACCACATACCCAAACAAGGGGCCAGAAAGAGAGGTTTCTACCAAGAACAAGTCAGAAACACCTATTCATTTTTTTTAATCTCCAATGTTTAAAACCTTTGATCTTATGAAAGAAAATAGAGCTGAGAGTAGATACTGGCCTTTGTACTTCTGCTTAAGGACTTCTGCACATCTCAACTTTTTAGCTACTGCGTGCTGAGTACTGGTTGTGGAATATTTGTTTAATTATACAAAGATGCATTTGCTTAATCATGTAAAGATGGGTTGCTCTTTTACCTTCCCTGACTAAAGGCACCTGTTTGGTCTCATGAAAAGTTGAACAGCCAATAGTAAGGGAGGAGATATAGTCAGGACTTCCAGGCAAGAAGAATAAGTAGGAGGAGGAATTTAGGCTCAAGAAAGAAAACAGAAATAAAGAAAGGAAGGAAGCAAGGAAGGAAGGAAGGGAGATAGAAAGAGAAATGCCAGGGAGACACCAGGGGCCGGCCATCCAGATAAGAAGGAAACAGGGAAGTAGGACATAGAGAATGAAAGAAAGGTAGAAAAGCCGGGGGCAAAACATAGATGACTAGAAACAGGTTAACTTAGGTTAAAAGAGCTAGTGTGACAAGCCTAAGCTAAGACAGAGCGTTCATAATTAATAATAAGTGTGTCTTTATTTGGGAGCTGGTTGGTAGTCCAAAGAAAATTCCCACTAAAGTACCTATGACACAAAATTGCTATATTGGACTCTGAGTTAGGGAAGAAAACAAACAAACAAACAACAAAAAACCAAAAATATTAACAAAACAAGGCTGTGAGGTCAAATAGGAAATAGGAGCCAGGGAAGTCAGAATTGGGCAGGGGATCCTACCGAAGAGGTCTGTCTTCATGAGTAGGGGTGCTCTTGAGCCAGTCACTAGAAAAAAGAATTTCTAAGCACAGGCAACAGCATGAGGAAAGCTTGGGGTGTAAGAAGTACCTGGGAATTGATGTTTGGCTGGCGATGAATTCATTACAAAAAGTTACTAAGATGAATTAGTAAACACACTTGGGGGGGATAGGAACAATATCAATTTTGTTTCTGTGTCTCCCATATCTCCCCCTTTCTCTTTCTCTCTCTTTCTCTTTTCCTCTCTCTCTCTCTCTCTCTCTCTCTCTCTCTCTCTCTCTCTCTCTCTCTCTCTCCCTGCCCCATGGATGAGTAACAATGCAGTAGCTGAAGTTTATAAAAATTAAACAATACAGCTGGGTGTTGTTTAATACCAGCACTCCGGAGGCTGAGGCAGGTGGATCTCTGTGAGTTTGAGGCCAGCCTGGTCTATAGAGCTAGTTCCAGGCTCCAAAGCAATATAGAGAAACCCTGTCTCAAAAAACAAAAAACAAAAACAGAACAAAACAAAAACAAACAAACAAACTAAAATTAAACAATGCTTCCAGGACACACTAGCATTTAAGAAAAGACAATGAGATCAGGTGTATGTGATTATGTGATTTCAACCTGGTGGTGTGTACTGTGGTGAAGCCAAAGATGGATAGGCTGGATAGGCAGAGGAGTTTATCACAACTTTGCTCAATTGTTCTGGAAGAGGGAAGAAGCAAATAAGATCCTTTTGATGAGGCATTGAGTATAATTGTGGCTTTAAAAACTTGATCACATGTTCAATGATTGTTTTGCATTTATAATGTAACAAATCAGTAATGAAGGTGCTTAAGACAAATCATCTTGAGGTTGAGTTGTTTTACACAAGCAAGAGAGATGAGCTATTAGTAGGCATAGAATAGTGTAAAATCAAGTGTTCTAGAGAGCATACAGTCTAGCAGAAACAGAGTTGTGAATTTTATTAGTGAGTTTGCACAGAGATGGAAGACCCTCACTATAATAGCTTCTTTGAATGCAGCAATTTCCAGTTTTTATGCTTTGTAGAAGTACATTAATATTGTCACATTTTGCCACTAGATGGCACCAGAAGATTAACTTTAAGTTGTTATTGCCTCACCTGTTCTCTCGCAGAGCATCCTGTGTGTGTGTGTGTGTACCCATACACATGTGTTGAGGGGCAGTGGCATGAATTAACAAGTAAGAACAGAAACAATTTGGGAGTAGTTTTGAAAATAAGTGCATTTATTCTAAATTAATTTATTCTGCTTTGTTACCTTGGCAGAATATTCCATCAATTACACAAATATTGTACCTTCCAATTTTAAATCAGTTCTGGTTGAGCCATGCATTCATTCATTCGATCATTCATTCATTCATTCATTCATAAGCAGACATATGACAGTGTCCTGTGACTACTGATATCTGCATTTATCAGTTTATTGTCATGGAGAAATGGTAAAATTTATTTTGAATCTATATCTCAGTGCAAGTAGCTTTATGAATGATACTTTAGTAGAAATGCTGTTGCTTTGTTAAAATAGACAGTTGTATTTTCTAAATTATGACATGAAAAAATTTCCGAAGAAAGAATACCATTCTTTTTTGTGACAATTCAACTTGAAGTTTGGGCTTCTGACTTCTGTTCTTAGTTCAGAATACTGATTTGTCTTATGGTAATCCTATGATGGTGTCCTGCTGTTTCATCCTATGCTGTGAGTCAATTTCCCTGCTTGTCTGGGGTCCTTGTTCCTCCCAGCCCTGGCTCTGTCCAAGGCCACTGTGTGCTCTCCCTAGTCCCTGTTAGAGTGATCTCTGAAGTACTGTTACTTTGCCATCCCTCTGAAAACTCCCTTTTATATGCAGCCTTACACTCTTTCTGGTTTTTTTTTTTTTTTTTTTTTTTTTTTTTGGGCTGAATTTTAGCAACAGCTTTGGAGATGAAAACAATTTCCCACAAACCGACTTCCTTATCACTGATTGTGACCAACTTAATAGCTGGCTGAAAAGCTCAAGTATGATTACCAATCTTCTGTTTCCTGTCAAACACTCATCTGGATTAGCATTTCTTCCCAACGGAAAGGCTTGTAGCATCATGTGGACTTAGATTTTTATCTCGCCTGATTTTTTTCCTCTTTCCTGACTTCTTTTCAGCCATTTTCTCTTACTTTCTGTATCATTTTGACTCTTGAGGATTATGTACACACGGAGCAACATTTCTCACAGAGTTGATGTTTTCCAACAGCCACTTAAATAGTTTTCTCCTTTGTGTAAAACAGCATAGGTAGAAAATGATATTTCTGAGAGCTATGTACAGCTAGCCGCTTTAAAAAAATGCAAGTGTCTCATGCGGTAGCTTGGGAATTCACTGTGCAGTTCAGGATGGCCTCCATCCTCTTGCAGCTGGCTCTGGACTTTAAGTGCTGAGATTACAGGTAGGATCCACCATGCTTGGTAATATCCTTCTTTTATTTATTTGAATTCCAGTTTATATAGAACAATGGGATTACAAACTTTTTCCTCTGTGTATTCTGTTGGGAAGGTTATGGAGATGCAAAATATGGCTGAAATATGTAATTTAATCCTTCTTCTTCCTCTATCCCTCCCTCGGTCACACAGGCACTAAACATGTAACCATTTATGGTCTAAGTCTTCTGATCCTCCAATTCCCACCTGCTGAGGCTCTGAATTACATGTATGTACCACACTAACAAGCTGCTATGGGTTGAATCCAGGGCTTTGTGTATGCCAGCTGAAGCACAGGATCTTTCTTAAGGACATAGTACATACACACTGGCATTTGGCTACTGTCAGTATTGTTGCAATAAGGATACTTAGCTGGAATAGGACTTATCACACATTAGTCCCCGGTCTTTAATGCAATGACATACTGCTTGTTCTTCAAAGGCCCTGAGACTCTATGGCATCCTGGTTACACCTGGGACAGGCTTGCCATCAGGGCTTGCCATCAAATCATTTGACCAGCTATCCTAGAATTGGTTTCTTATCAACAGGAAGTAAATTTTGAATGTTTCAACAATATCAAATAATGAATATACATGATAATTAGGGCATATAGGATCCAGTAATCGATTTCTAATGATCATGTACTCTATTGTTTTAATGATGTGTAGTTATGACCACAAAGGAAATAAGATCAAGACTGCATAAAGGGGAAGAATTGTGGAGTTATAACACTAAGCCAAGGACTGAGGCTACTTTAGAAAGTCTGAAAGGAAGACAAATGGATTTCAACTCTTCTTCTGTGACCCTAGCTACCAGAAGCATTTACTGAGCCACAGTGGAATCTAGGTCACTAGTGCATGGAATGGGGGTCAAGCATAGGCAGCCTCATCTTCACTGGCTTCTTTGAATCACTGTTTATTATGTTTATGTGTGTGTGTACATGCTTGTGTGTGTGCATGTGTGTGTATATGTACGTGTGTGCACGTGTGTGTATTTGTATGTGCATGTACGCCTGTGTGTGTGTGTGTGTGTGTGTGTGCATTGATGAGGGACTTCAGGATGGTCTTAAACTCACGCTCCTCTTGTTTTACCTCCCGAGTGCAGGGCTTACAGCTGTGTACCTCCTCACTTAGTCTTACTGAAAAGTGTAGAATTGCAGGCCCCTGCTGAGACCTTCTGAGTCAAAGTTTTATTTAGCAAGGTCTTCAGATGATTTTTTGCATGCAGCGTAGTTGAGAAACACTGATTTGGTTATGATTAAAACTGGACTATTTTATCTGTTTAACATTTGAAGAGACCCTCTTCTTCCCAGCCTTCTTTGAATAAAGCACTTGGAGAATTATTATTAATAATTAAAAATTCTGGGACAATGGAAAGAGCAGTTCTTTATTGTTTCTCAGCACAGATTCCCATGCAATGGGAAGGAGCCAGGAGTTGTCATCGCTGGAGCGAGATGCAACACACTACTGCCTTTGCTTGTGTCGGACCTCTGTCTCAGACAGGCAGTCATATGTACCTGCTAAGTTAGCAGTCTTTGATTTTCTTTTCTTTCCCTTGTCTCTTCTAAACCATGAAACGAAATGACTTCTACACTCTCTGCCAGTTCCTCACCTCTCTCACCGCAGTGGTGTTTCGCTGGCAACAGTTCATAAGGAAGGTGTTGCCTTTGAGGGTCAAGGCATTGACCATCTGATGGTCAGGGCAAAGCTGAGACAGGCCCAACTGTGACCATCTCATGTCTACTGTGGTGTAGCACTCTGTCTCGGAAACAGTTTGAAATGCCTGTTTCTAGTCTGAAAAAGGGGAGATTTTAAGGCACATTAAATTACAGATTGAGTGTATGTAACAGCATGAGGGTTCATTTAGCCTTTGGATTTAGGATGATTATGTATACGTGTCAAAGGCTTGAAGCCTATCGTATTTATTTCTAACAGGTGACACATAACATTTTAGGATTTATAACAGTGGTGGTGGTAGTGGGAACAAATTAGACCCCTTTCCTCAATTTTACCATGCCTGCATATTGTTCAGAATTGCCTCTTTTCACTGAGATATTTTCATCTGGCTATTGACACTTCAGATTCAGGAATGATGTTATAATTGTTGTGGTGTTTATTTATGATCACACACCATCTAGACTTCCAGGTGTGGAGAGAAAGAAAACATATCAGTGGTCAAAGATACTCTGATCTTGCTTTATCTCCATTGTTGTATAGTTAATCTTTCTTATTTCCTCCACAAAGGAAACTACAGCTTACAACATACCTCCCCCTACTCCTTTCAGTTAATTTAAACACGTAATATGAGTGGTCAATTTATACTCTGCCTATAAGGTTAACTGTAGGCCAGAACTGTTTGTTTCTTTAATATTTACTTAACTCTGACTGCTGTTGGCATTTTAAAGGTCTATTTCCTTTAATACTACATAATTTAAGGGGGGAAATCAAGACTAATTAGTTGTTAATGAGAAACGCATATAATGAGAAACAAATGTAACATTAATGTCATGTACAATGTATGTCTGTGTGGTTTAAAAGGTAGGAACACAAACATTATTCAAAATTAGGGAATGAAATGGTTGTAATAATTACTAACAGATGTGTAGTAGCTTGTGTTGCAAGTCAAAATTTTCTTGTCAGCACGAGGAGGATATGATGTTTGATAGTGTATGTTTGATGTGATTTTGGAAGGTTTTGTATTTTCATGCACGTCCAGACACATATACACAGACACAGACATTTTACCTGACTGATAGTCCTATAAGACTGGAAAGGATTTTAGCTAATATTTACGGTGCTCCCATATTTATTACTACCTCATAAGCACAGAGGTTATTTGTGACATTCTCTGGTGTCATATTTGGTTGTGGGAGCTCACATCTCTGCCAGGCAGTGGTGCATCATGGTCTAAGTTGCATCTGTCTGTTTACAAATTTAGTTTTAATTGCTGGTGTCTGTGGAACATGTACAGCGGTTGGAGGGTAGCCATCAGACAACCTCACGGATTCTTGAGATTCCTCTGTGGGTGAATGCCGCCCATTGTTTCTCAGATTTGTACACACAAGCCTTGTCTCATTCAGCAACGTCCTGCATTAGGAAACAGATTCTATCTTCAGAGAACTCAGAGTAGGCAAGTCTAATGCAGTGATATTTTAGAATTATGGATGAACAGGGCTCAATGACTGGCCTATGGGTGTGAGGATTAAGTATGGAGGCAAGGAGGAGAAGACAAATGGAATGGTGAACTGAATCCCAAAATACCACAACCATAGAGGTTTTAGCCTCTGAGTTGTTGATTGGTGCAAACCTAAGGAGGTAAACATACCCCAAATATCATAGTTACCCCTATATATCTATTCTCCTACCCACAACCCACCTTCCGTCTACTCATCATCCACCTATCTCACAGCAAACACTTACTATATGTTCCATACAGAGTCTCTGCTCTCATGAGACTTTTATCCTAATACATAATACCTGACATTGATGAGAATTACTATAGCCTATGTATGTGTGGTGTATACATACATGTGTGTTTGTGTGTGAGTGTGAACGTGAGGCCAGAGGAGGGCTATGGGATTCTGCTCTGTTTCACTCTGTCTTATTTCCTTGGGAAGTGGTCTCTCCCTGCCCTCTGGAGTTAGGTTGACTGCCAGAAAACTGTCTCCAAGCTCCCGGTGACTTTATGTGTGTCTTAGAGACTTGAAGTTCGGTCTTCAAAGCTTACAGGAATACTGAGATAATTCACTAGTCCATGATTCTTTGCAGGGCATTCCAGTTTAAGAAAAGCTACAAGAACGTGATGTAGCCAATATAAAAATATAAGATATATATCTACAGAAATACCTATTTATAAGAAAAAATTAGATTTTACATGCACTAAATATTGAGGATACTGGAAGACTTATTTAGAGAACAGTTTACATGTAGGAAAATCCTTTTTCTATATCATATGTATATATTTTAAATTATGGAGGAAATATTTAATGTACTGTTGAGCTAATTCCAGGAAAACAAATTGTAGGGGAAGACAAGCATGGAAGTGTGGAAGCCTGCACGAGGAGGATGCTCAGTATTTGTGATAGTGATGCTCGTTAGCTGGAAGTGGGCTGCATGGCAACCACTAGGATGCTTTCTAAGATTGCCAGTTTGTACATGTCTTCTAAGTCCTGGTGTACCTGCATTGTTTAAACCAAATACCTGGCTGACTCTTAGTCACCCTGGAGTGTAAGAAATACTGATGCAGAATGCTATTTTCACAGTCTAATATCTCAGATGGTTGCTCACTATTTGAAATTCTCAAAGAGTTATGTTGACAGCTGGTGAACATCTGTCTGGAATTCTAATACAAGCAATAATACTGTGTAATAACATACAGTATCCATTAGTGTTGAACAAGGGTGTTTGTTCTCTGGCATTATGAAACCTAGAATATTGCTTTTCTTTCTCTCTGTATTATGAACCAGTAGCATAAATCTCAATTTTTGTCTAGCTATATCTCTGATGACTGTTCTTTCATTTATCATATCCAATGCTTTAGTTTCTGTTTTTTCTTGCTATTTTATTATATCCTTGATCTTCTTTCAGAACCAATTTCTCTTTAAAAGTTGTTTTCCAATATTTCCTTTCAAGAGGGTAAGGACAACCGATTACTAATCAACTCATGATCAGCTCAGAGCACTAAATCGTTGCATGAATTTTCTGTTCAGCCCTTAGGGCGACAGAGGCCAGGTGACTGTAATAGTTTCCAATCTTGGAGGCTTAAGGGACTCACTCCAAGCCTAATATGGGTGTGAGGGCTTTGTTCCTCAAAGACACAGGAGATGCTGCCCCAGGAGGTTCTGCTCCTTTAGCTGTGCTGGCTTCAACACATGCTTCTTTGACAAGGGCAGAGAGTGGAGGGATTCCCCTCTTGGCTCAGATCTGCTTTGCTTAGGAAGGAGTGCATGGTATTTTTGCCACAGACCGTGAGCCCTAACTGTTCATGTGGCTGTACCCCATGAAAAGAGGCAGGGATCTTCAGGGAAACACTCTCATGTGGTGGGCAGTGTCACTTGTCCCATTGTCAGAGGCTTTGACTTTCCTTTTCAGCTGTACAAGTCTTGCCAAGATCTAAACAGATGCAGATGACTTGGTGGGATTTATTCCAGAGAGAGGCAGTGGGGTCACATCTCTGCCAAGGGAAAACATTCCTTCCCCTACCCCAGTCCTAAAAGGTAAGCATTATAAAAATTAAAAATATGTTTAAAAAACAAATGTAGAGGAATGATGGCACAAAAAAGAAAGAAAGTATTTGATGAAGGAGACCACCATGGGAGGCTTGAAGCCAGCTACCCCCAAGGGTTGGGAACTGAACCCAGAGGCACGCTGTGCTACAAGATCGGCCCCAACATAGTTTTAAAATATGATATTGCAAACAAAAAACCATAATGGGTGGGTGCTGAAAGAAACTTCAGATCACGTTTTCTTTCGACTTTCTTTAATAAGTAACTTATTTATAAACATGCTAGTGTAGGAATCAAGGGTGTAGAAGTGAGGGAGAATGGGAATTTCCCACTATTCTGGAGCTGATATGGGAACAGCTCATAGACAGCCTCCATTCCAGTGTGACAGGGACATACAATTACAGACAGCCTCCATTCCAGTGCAACAAGGACACACTCACAGACAGCCTTCATTCCAGTGTGACAAGGACATACACTTACAGACAGCCTCCATTCCAGTGTGACAAGGGCACAATTCTGTCCTCTGCACCATGATCTCTTTCATTCCTTTAACAACCCTGTCAAATGGCCATAATGAAACTCAGATCAACTTTAGGAGCTAACCACCCTCTCTCAGGAGCCAAGAGTAGGTTTCAAATAGTAACATCATATGAAATGATAATTTCTATTGCTCAAAGGACTTCCTCAGCTCATGGTTTCTATCCCCCTACAAGCTGCATAAATATCCACAGGAGAAATTATTGAAGGTAAGGAAGCAAATAAGTCATCTCCTTTCTTCTATTTTCATGGTTGCTAGGAAGCTCAGGCTTAATTCCTGCTCAGCCACAGAACAGCTTCCCTTCTGGGTATATTCATCCCAATTTTGTAAGGATTAGACAAATGCATCCATGTTTCAAATATTTATGGTATGTGGGCATAATATGTAATTTAAAGAAATGAGCAATGTAGAAATTATTTCAGGACCTGCAGATGTGGATCAGGTAGTGTAGTACTAGCCTTGCATGCTCAGAGCCTTAGGGTTGATCTGTAGCACCTTATACAGTAGACATGGTGTTACATGCCTCTAACTCTAGTGGTGGAGGCAGGAGAGTCAGAAGTTTATGGCTATTAGTGGCTTCATGGTACATTCTAACTTTGTGATCAGCCTCAGCTAATGAGACCTTGTCCCCCAAATAATTCCCAAGATACCACATGACACTTGTGGCTGGTACATTTGGTTAATGATTTATAAAAGTGTGTATTTGAAGTACAGGATGTATAGCTTTTATAATAGCAGCTCCATTTTGTAATAGCAGAATCACAAACCACAGTGTGTTCTGATAATACTCTCCATGTCTCAAAGCCATAATGCTCAGAAGTTCAAATTGGATGATTGCCTCTACCAGCCCTGTTAGCACAGGTGTGGGTGAGCCAGTCCTGGAATTGTGAGCATGGGAGAGCTATCCCTATTACTCACCTGCGTTGTGGCTGCATGGATGGGGAGAGATGCTCCCTAACACCTGGGCAGATGGGAGAGCTTTCCCTGATCCCCACCAGCTGCAACACTCAGGAGAGCAGGCCTTGTACCTCACTGGGCAGCACAGCAGAGCCATCCCTGCTGGCAGAGGTATAGGTGAGCTAGCCCTGAAATAGTGAACAAGGGAGAGCTGTCCTTATTACTCATCTGATGTGGTGGCATGGGTGGAGGAGAGATGCTCTCCCCACCACCTTTCACCCATTGTTGCCTGAGACAGGTGGAGGAGCTGACCCTGGGCTCATAAGAGCAGGAGGGCTGTTCCTACCCCTCATGGGCTGCAGCACTCTGAAGAGTGGCCACTGTACCTCACCTGGGCAACACAAAGAGCTGGCGCTAATGGTGTAAGTGTGGGAGAGCCGACCCTGAGGGGTGAAAAGCAGGAGAACTGGCTTTGCCCCTCCCTTATTGCTGTAAAAGGTGAATTAGCTGGAGCAGTGCTGGAGAGCTCCCCCTGTTGGTGAGGACAGGGGAGACCTGGCAGCCTGACCAACCCTACAGCTGCTCAAGCCGAAAACCAAGGTTATGTATGACTTGGCCTGCCCCATCATCCACCCTATCTATGGTCTGTTGGAGCATGTGAATGGACCTGACCAGCAGACCCAAAGCTGCAGGATCTCCATGACACAGGACAACACCAGGATATTCAAGAAGAGCCCCAATAAGGGTACATCATTGATAATGTAGCAGAAACAAGAGGCCTCAAACCAGACCAATGACTCTTCACAATGAACACTTTCAAGTAAAGATATATGGACAGGGGGGTTTACTGTGCGACTCATTTCTATGACAAGATTTAAAAATTTCCACCTTCCCCCTCTTTTTTTCTCAACTTTCCCTAGTTGGTTTATAGGTTCGATATGTTCCCAGATGACCCAGGGTCCTTTTTCTGGAGTTACACAAATTGAAAGCAAATCTCAAAGGGAAATTAGGTGTAGGAGGATTGTGGACAGCACTGATAGCACTTGAGAGGGGATTAGCTTTACCCTATTGCCATGCCCACAGCCTCCAGAGCTGCCCTGGTGCAAGACATGGCAGCCAGGTCCACAGATGGATTTGAAAGGCAGGAAGTAATTCCAAATGTGTAGTTCCAATTTTAGTGAAAGTGTTAATCACTGGAGAAATGCAGATTTAATACATGATGATGAGGCAACTCAGTCACTTTTATTTTTTAAAAAAGATAAAATCACGTTTCTTTCTTGTAGCAATTAAAAGTCAATTTAAGACAACTTAAAAAATAAAGCAAATCAAATAATTAGAGGAAAATGAGTTAATCTATTAAACCTCGTATGATAGTGTTAATTGTCAACCTGACATAAGTTAGAGGATGCACCGCTGTTTTGTGTCTGTAGTGGATATCTTAATAGTTACATCGAACAGGATAGATTTATCTACTGTGGGTGGCATCCTTCCCTAGGCAGGGAATCCTTACTAGAATGTGAGTGGATGAAGTGAGGCTGAGGATCTCAGCCATGCGTTCATTGTTCTCTTCTGATGTTTGTGAGCCACTGTAAGTCCCTCATGCCTGACTCCTCCACCATTTTCCTTTGACCTAAACTAAATCCCTTTCCCCTAAAGTTGCTTTGCTTTGAGTATTTTATCATAGCAACAGCAAAAATAAGAGAAGAAGCTAGTTTTAGAGAAAGTTTTTCTAAGCATGATTGCAGACACAGATGAATGAAGCAAACGAGACTATAGCCATTAGAAAATGATGTGGAAAACAACTTCAAAAGTCTAGTACACATATTATTTATATGTTTAATATAAAAGCCTTAAAATTTGATAAGGCAAAATGTTAAAAAACTATTAAGATGGGTAAAACACATTAAGAGACAATTCATAAAAACATTTGAAGGACTAATTATATAAAGGATATTGAACTTAATTCATTCTATGAGTAACTTCTCCTTCATTGAGAAAGATTTTCTTCCATGTGTAACTGGCAAAAACAAAAACAAAAAAAAAAAAAAAAAAAAAAAACCAAACTGTAGCTTCACAGTGTGATTCTGAAGACTATGTGTGGGATGATCTGCACATACTGTTGCAAGTACTGGTTAGCTACAGCCTCCAGGGACTTGCTATGTACTAATTGTTTGGTCCAATGTACAATTTCTCTGCCTGATGTCTCTGCACATTACTTTTAACACTGTTGGTATTTCTCCTTCTACCCCTTAAAAATAACAGCCTTTGCTCTGATAGCTTTCAGAGAAATATTTTACATGTATGGGTGTCTTTCCTGCCTGTATATCTATGCACCACATGCATGCCTGATACCTAAGGGGTCCAGAGGAGGACATCAGAGTTCCTGGAACTGTGAGAAGCCATGTGGATGCTGGGAGTTGAACCTGGGCCTTCAGGAAGAAGTCAGTGCTCTTAACTGCTGAGCCATCTCTCCAGTCTTTTGATGGCTTTTCAGCTCTTCTCTTTGTACATTTTAGATGGCCTTTCTTAGTAGCTGTGGAAATCATGAAGTTTGATCTTTAGAAATTAGCACTCATGTAACATTGTATGGAAGAGTCTTTCATTACTAAACACTGTGATATTTCCATGATTTACTTTCTTCCACACCTTGACACTCTTCCTGGGCATCATTTCCACAACTTCAACCCACCTACATGAGTATGAAGTCAATGTTTATTTTCCAACAGCTCAGAACTGCAAGTTCAATCTCACTATCTTCTCACCTATGCTTTGCCCAAGTTGTCCTACCCTCTTCACTGTGTTAACTGATCAAGTCTCTGAGTATTCTGCAGGACTGAAATGCTGGCTCACCACAGTTTCCCTTCTTTCTCTGTTTGCATGGTAGGACTATTTTAAGGTGCCCTGTGAATCAGTGTCCTGTATTTCTGTGCTAGCTAGCACTGCTTTGGTTTAGGTCATCATACCTCTCCTGGACTTAGTGACAACTTTACAATTCCTTTGGGTCATATTCTCCTCATTAATGCTCACCCTTAACTTTGCCAATCAAGCTTTCTTTATAAAACATGGATTTGACTGCATCTGTATTTCAACACCTTTAAGATACACTATTCTCATAATTCATTTATTTGTTGGTTCATGATTTAGAAATTTTAGGCACTAACTATAAGCCAAAAGTTCTATTCTCAGACATAAAAAAGGTAAGACACTCTCTTCTCTAAGTGACAGGTTGTCCTTAGCATCCTTTGTCACACATCTTAGGCATGCAAAGCAATAATGCTTTTCTTTTCACAGAGCTTCAATACAGAAGAACTAAATAAATTTCCTGCTTTTCTTTTAAACTAAATACTATTCTCTCTGTATTGTCTCTTTATTCTGGCATCCTGTTATGGCATTTTCCCTTTCTCTTCTGACAAAACCTATGTAAGCTGCCCTCACCTTCACTATAGAGCTAAGTATAACCTCAAACCTCTGATCCTCTGGGTCTCCACCTCTCAAATGATGAAATTACGGGTGTGTGTTCTCACACTTAGCTACTGTCTATCTTTTCCATTGCACTCTCATCATATTATAGATTAGGAAATCCTTAATGCTGCATCAATTAGTAATAAAAGTAGTGATGATGAAGAAGCAGTGAACGTTTGAAACATCTGCCAAGGCCTGAACAAATGCAAGGCACTCTGATGACTATATTACTTCACGTTTAACTTATGATTTAACTTTCTCTTTTTGGAATAAGTTCTTACCATGTAGCCATGGTGCCCTTAAAATCACAGTCCTCTTACCTTTCTTTCCAAATGTTTGGATCATAACTGTGCTGCACTGTGTATGGTCTCTAACTTATAATTCCAGACCCACCTTATTTACATCCAAATAATACTTCATGAGTCATCTACAGCAAATGCTATTTGGATAAGTAAACACTTTTATAATAAATGGGATGAAAATATTTTAACATGTGAGAGTAATTTAACCAGAAATCTCTTTTGTGTTCTCTAGAGCAGATGCTCAGACTCATGGTTTGTTTAATGTAGACAGAAGAACATATTTAATTCCATGTATTCAGAGTAACTGAGAATTGAGGAAATTATTTGCAGTTGTCTATGTTCCTTTTAATTAGAGTCTAATGAAAGTCTAGAACCTTCTCATATATTTTAAAAAGTTTTTTTTTTCTTTCTAGGCTCTCCTCCAACCTCCATAGACTAATATGTGGGCTGTGGTACACCCCCCTACACCCCCCCCCACACACTAACTAATTGAAAAGAGAGAAAAAAGCCCCCTTTTTCCTGCATTGCCAAGTTTTTGTGAGTCAGAAGTGCATCAGTAGTAACATTTAAGATAGTATTAGTATTTTTACCTTTTATTTGTTAGTCTATTTTGAAACTGTAGCTATGGCTGATCTGGAACTTAATCTGTAGATCAGCCTGGCTTTGAACTCATGACAAGCCTTCTGTCTCTGAATGATATGTACAGGGCTTAGAGGCATGTATCTCTACATTTGGCAATATTTACATAACTAAAAAGAAAAGTTGTGTTATGTGTGTACATGTGCCTTTGTTAGACTTATTTAGTAAACAAAATGATTTTGTCAACTTTGGTTGTGACTTTTTTCTTCCTGTTAAAATGTACTTATAAAAGACAAGGGATCCACTATCACACCACAGTTTATGTTGACATGAGAAAGCATTGTCTGAAACACAAGTGCATTCTCATACAAAGTTCTCAGAAAAGAATATGCCGAGCTGTGACGTTGGGGCAGAAAGATGCTCTGTGTTTGAAACTTGACATTGTTCTATAGTTCACACGTGATTTGTCATGTGGGATATTTGATGGCTCTGAACCTTGGAAATATTTCTGAATCTGAATGTTAGAGCAAGTCAAACCATGTGTGGAGGGAGCTTCTTGGAAGTGACATTAGAAAAGTAAAGAAGTAAGCATTTGGCGACCTAACATTATGCAGTGTTTGAGGAGACACTCATGAGTTCAGGATGAGAAATAAGAGCAGGCTGATTCCACTGGAGGGGCTTTCTCCTTCCTCTCTTCTTCCCTCCCTCCCTCCCTCCCTCCCTCTCTCCCTCCCTCCCTCCCTCCCTCTCTCCTTCTTTCCCTCACTCTTTCTCCCTCTCCCCCCTTTCTCTTCCCCTCTCTTTTAGAACTCTCTTTTAAAGAGGCTAAATTAGCACAATTTGCTGGGAATGAAAAGTGAGTGGCAATTAAGGTGGACTCAAGTAAACTAAAGATTCTAGAGGAGTGGAGACTCCAGGATCTTGAATAGTTTCCGTTGACCTGCCTATGTGTGCTTGCATATGTCTCTTAGTCCAGCACAGCAGTACCCTTCAAACCACAGAGAAACCCAGCATCCTCCTGTGTTGCCTGTATGGTGACTAGTCTGGTGCTGAAGAACCACACTCCTGTTCTATCTTTGTTACAAGGACTAGCTGCAGTATTATGTCCAAAGGCTGATCCATTATTCTTTGCACAGGCATCCAACATCTGCCTGCGCCCTGGAGGTGATTGTTGAGGTGCATGGGTGGGGCTGGAGAAAATAATGTGTCCAGGGCAATCGGTGACACTGTTTAAACTACCCATGTTTAGAAGGAAAGGCCTTCTTGGTTTTCAACGGATATTTTCTTCTTAGCATTCATTTTATTTTTCATTGTTGTGTGTCTGTGTTTCTCTGTGATGGTAAGCCCATGAGTGCAGCTACCCTTGCATGCCAGAAGAGGGCTTCTGACCTCCAGTGCTGAGTCATTATCTGCATGACAACCACACTCAGGTCTTCCAGCAGAGCAGTGAACACTCTCTGAGTCATCTCTCAAGCCCCAGTAAGCAGCAGGTTTTGAAATTTTGCTGCTGAACTTGATTTCTTAATGATATGATTTTTGTCCAGCCTGTGAAGCCTGTAAAGTTAGAGCCAGCATAGCAAAGTGATTGCTGAATTGTAGAAATGGTTACACTTCAGTCTCTAGGGCCTACATTTCTATAAACAACTTTTTGCTACATGTTTTGTTCATTTTGATGTTTAGAAATTAAATGAAAAAAAAAATGACCTAAAGTGCATAGCAGAGTGTATGACACATTTAAAAACACAATGGAGAGAAGCTTTAAAAGTACACTTAAAGATCAGTCTGCAAATGTGCATTCGTAGCCTTCAGTTAATATTCTGGGCCTGGCAAGCCTTACTACCCTGTTTTCTTATAATTAGTTATTCTCTTTACTATTACTTTTTGTTAAATTAAAAACATCCTACCAGTTGTGTGTGTGTATATGTGTCTGATGTATATGTGTATAAATATTTGTGTGTGTAGGCAAATGCACATGTGTGTGTGTGTATGTATGGATCTCAGGTGTTATCTTCAACTGCTTTGTGTTGCGAGCACTTTCCCACCAGCCTGGTTCCACAGCCACGTCAGCCCCAAAATATACAGAAACTCTATTAGTTATAAAGCTATTGGCCAATGGCTAAAGCTTCTTATTGGCTAGCTCTGTCTTAAATATTAACTTATTTCTATCAATCTAAGTGTTTCCACATGGTCTTATCTTATCGGAGAGAGGGTCCAGACCTCTTACTCTTCTTGTGTCCTACATACTGACCTCTCTCTACTACATCTCCCAGAATCCTCCCTGTCTCCTTCTCCCTCCTATCTTGCTTTCCTATAGGCCAACAGTTCTTTATTCATTAACCAATAAGAGAAAACATATGTACAGAATGACATCTCCCATTAGGTTTGTATCTTTGTTGAGGCAGTTTCTCAGCTGGACCCAGATTTTTCCAATTCAGGCCAATGAGGCTCAGGAATCATACATATATACCATATTTTTCTATGGGATTTATGTGTGTCTCTGCATCAATATGTGTTTTTTCCACCACTTTGGCTTTTTTCTTCAGTTAGTCTGTTCTATTTTGTATCATTTTATTATCATTATTTGATGCCAGTATTTTTTCCTAAGGAGAGAGATAAAGAAAGGGTGGGATTTGAGTGGAAGGGGGTGGTGGAAGTGGAGAGGAATTGAGGGAGGGGGAAATCATAATCAGAATATACTGTATAAAAATATACTTAAAAAATACAAAATAACCAAAAATGTAAGATGAAAAGCTGTTTGAAAGCTTTGAATCTGAAACATATAGGAATATTATACATAATTTTGAATTCCTATTTATAAAAATTCATGGAGGTTTCTGTCTGGGGAATTTAACTGTTATATTTAAGTGTATATTACATGGTAGCAAATGCCTACAGTTGATCTTGGAGTATTTGAAGAAAGGTATTTGGGCACTCTTTTGACTAACTCCCTCTTCCTTTTTCTTTCCTCCTTTATCTGTCTCTAAGCTATTAGTGAGTTTAAGATTAGCCTGAGCTTTACTGCATGAGAACTCTGTTTCTGAATATCAGGATTCTAGGCAGGTACTATCATGCTCAGTTTCTATGACACTGCAGGTTAAGCCCAGAACATGTAGAACACTAAGCAAGTATTACAATAATGAGGCTTTATTCCATTTCCTGTTGAGTCTTCTCTTAGAACAGTAATGCTTGTTTTTATGCTGGTCTCTCAGTGTCTAGTCCCTGGTTCATGGTCATACAAGCAGTGTTGGGGATGGGTTCTGTCTCATGGAATAGGCCTTAAGTCAAATCAGATATTGGTTGGCTACCACAAGTTCTGCTCCACCGTTGCCTTCAAATATTTTGCAGGCAGGACAGATTGTAGGTGAAAGGCTTTAAGGCTGGGTTTGTGTCCATGTTTCTCTTTCAGTAGCTTGCAGAGTAATTTCCTGAAACAAAGAGACTAGAACTTAGGGGTGCAGGCTCCATGTAGGCACCTACTCAGCTTTTTCATGTTCAATGTATTGTGTGGATGTTGTCCTCAGCAATGGGAGATCCCTGCTGTCAGGTTTGTGGCTGTCAGTTTGTGGAGAGCAAACCTTTGAAGGTGGAGTTATTTGGGTATTTCCATGGTATTCCCTTGACCAACAACTCAATTGAATGCAACCAAATTCTTTTACTGGAAGCATTGTCTGGCTACAAGAGGCATCCAGTTGAGACTCTGTTTTCTCCATTACTAGCAGTCCTCATTAGGATCACCTTCATAAATTTCAGGAAGGTTCTACTGCAGTAGGTTTCTGTAGCTCATAACATGATTCCTCCCATTCTCATCATCATCCATCCCTAGTCCATCCATAAAATTTATTTTATTCCCCTTGCCATGGAGATCCATGAGCCCTCCCTAGACCCATCTTACCCATCTTCTTTATCTAACTTCTCTATGTCTATGGGTGATAGCTTGGTTATCATTAGCTTAAAAACTAATATCCATTCACTTATAAGTGAATATATAGCATATTTGTCTTTCTGGTTCTGGGTTACCTCACTCAGGATGTTATTTTTCTAGTTCCATCTATTTGCCTGTAAATTTCAAGATCTTATTTTTTAAACAGCTATATTACTTAAATGTACCATATTTTCTGTATCTATTCTTCTGTTGAGAGGCATTAGGTTATTTCTAGTTTCTGGCTATGAAGTATAAAGCTACAATGAACTTGGTTGGGAAAGTATTCTTGTGATAGAATTGAGTATTCTCTAGATATATGTCCAATAGTGGTTTGGCTAGGTCATAGTGGTTGTACAAGTTTGCACTCCCACCAACAATGGAGGAATGTTGCTTGCTCAGTGCCCTCACCAGCATAAGCTCTCACTTACATTATTAATTTTAGCCTTTTTGACAGGTATAAGATGGATTCTCAAAATAGTTTTGATTCGTATTTTTCTGATGGCTAATGATTTTGAGCATTTCTTGAATTGTTTCTTATACATTTGAGTTTCATATATTGATAATTCTCTGTTTAGATCTGTACCTGATATTTTTCCCATTTTTAATTTCATTTTCATTCCAACCACAGTTCTCCCTCCCACTCCTCCTCCCAGCCCCCTTGCCTTCTTCAACTCTCACCTCCCCTCCCCTCTAGCTCACCCTCAGTCCACTCCTTCTCACAAGTAAGGGCTCCCATGAGGAGTCAACATAGTCTGGTAAAATTGACTGGGGCAAGGCCAGGCCCCTCTCCCATGCTTTAAGATTGAGCATGGCATTTCATAATAGGGAATGGGCTCCAACAAGTTAGCTTATGTGCTGGGTTTGTATTATGGCCCTACTGCCCGGGGACCTTCTGATAGTTCAAGATTCACAACTCCCACATATGGAGGGCCTAGTTTGGTTCCTTGGAGTCTCCACAGTTGTAGGTTCAGAGTTCATGAGTTTCCATGAGCTTGCTTAAGCTGTCTCAGTAGATTCCTCCATCATGATCATGACCTCCTTTGCTCATATCTTCTCTCCTCCCTCTCTCCCTGGTTCTTGGTTGTGGATCTCTGTGTCTGGTTCCATCAATTACTGAATGAAGGCTCTAAGATGATATTTTTAAAATTAGTATTTGTTTTTTTTGATATCTTTTCTCATTCTATAGGCTGCCACTTTGTTCAGTTGAAGGTGTCCTTTTTTTTAAATTTTTTTTTCTTATTTTACATATCGATCCCAGTTCCTCCTCCCTCCCTCCCTCTTTACACCTCTCTCTCTCCCTCCCTCCCATGCCCCCTGACCACCCTCCCATCCCATCCCCCCACTCTATAGGGAGGGTGATACCTTCCAGGAGGGGTCAACTAAATCTGTCAAGTCATTTGGAGTAGGGACTAGGCCCTCCCTTCTGCCTTTAGGTTAAGGGAGTATCCCTCCATGGGAAATGTGCTCCCAAAGTCTTTTTGTGCACCAGGGATCATCCTGGTTCCACTGTCAGAGGTCCCTTAGACTGCCCAGGCCTTCTAACTGAGAGCCATGTTCAGGGGATTTAAGTCAGTCCAATGGTGGAGTTCCAGTTATCAGTCTTAGGGCCCATTAACTCCTGCTCTGTGGGTTTCTGTAGCCTGGTCTTGTCCTCCCTCTCTGCATCTGGATTCTGGTTCAGCTCAGTGTTTAGCTGTGGGTGTCTGCTTCTGTTTCCATCAGCTAGTAGATGAGGGCTCTATGATGGTGGATAAGTTAGTCATCAATCTCATTATCAAGGAAGGGCATTTATGGTAACCTTTCCACTGTTGCTCAGATTGTTAGTTGGGGTCAGTCTTGTAGGTCATTTGTCTATAGGAGGGTTACTGAGTTTTGTGATTTAATCTTACATCTTGTAACTTCAATCACAGTGTTTATCATGTATGGGAGTTCCTGGGTGGGATTTATTTATTTGTTTATTTATTTATTTATTTATCTTATTTTACATATCGATCCCAGTTCCCTCTTCTTCCCTACCTCCCTTCCTCTCTGCTACCCTCCCATGCCCCTCAATCACCTTCCAGTCCCATCCAACTCCCCCACCCCCCACTCCACAGGGTTGGTTGGATGTTTTAAGGGTTACTTGTGCATACTATCATACCATCTATAAATAACAATATTCTTCCTTTCCAATTTGTGTTCCCTTGATCTCCTTCACGTGTTCTGTTGCTCTAGATAAAACTTCAAGGACGCTGTTGAACAGATGTAGACAAAGTTGACAACCTTATCTTGTCCTTGATTTTAGTGGAATTTCTTTGAGATTCTCTCCACTTAATTTGATGTTGGCTATAGGCTTGCTGTGACTTGCCTCTTCTATGTTGAGGTATGTCCCTTGTATCCTTAGTCTCTTCAGGACTTCTATCAAGAAGGGCGCTAGATTTTGTCAAAGTCCTTTTCTACATCCACTGAGATGGCCATTTGGTTTTTGCTTTTCAGTTTATTTACATAGTGGATTACACTGACAGATTTTTGAATGTTGAGCCATTCCTGCATTTTTGGGATGATGCCGATGCCTACTTGATCATAGTGGCTGATCTTTAGACATGCTCTTGGATTTGATTTCCAAGTATTTTATTGAGTATTTCTGCAGCTATCTTCATAAGATTAAATTGGTCTGTAATTCTCTTTCTTTGTTGGATTTTTATGTGGGTTGGGTATCAGAGTAGCTATGACCTCATAAAGTAAATTTGATAATGTTCCTTCTGTTTCTATTTGGTGGAATAATTTGAGAATTACTGATATTATCTCTTTTTTGAAAGTCTGGTAATATCCTGGCCTTGGGCTTTTGTTTGATTGTTTGTTTGTTTGGGAGACTTTTAATGACTACTTCTATTTAACTAGGGATTATAGGTCTATTTAAATTGTTTATCTCATCTTGATTTATCTTTGGTAAGAGATATCCATCAAGAATTTTGTACATTTCTTTTAGATTTTCCAGTTTTGTGGTTTACAGCATTTTGAAGTACTATCCAATGATTCTTTAAATTTCTCAGAGTCTGTTGTTTTGTCCCCCTTTTCATTCCTGATTTTGTTGATTTGTTGTTTGGGTAATGTTTTGTTTATCTTGTTGATTTTCTCAACCAAATTTTTGTTTCATCGATTCTTTATATTGCTTGCTTTGTTTCTACTTTACTGATTTCAGACTCATTTCTTGCCATCTACTTCTCTCAGGTGTGCTTCCTTCCTCTGTTCTAGAGCTTTGAGGTGTGCTATCAAGTTGCTAGAATGAGATCTTTCCATCTTTTTTTCAAATAGGCAATTAATGCTAGGAATTTATCTCTTAGAACCAGTTTCAGTGTGTTCCATAAGTATGGTTGTGTTGTTTTCATTTTGTTCCATTCTAGAAAGTACTTATTTTTTCCCTAATTTCTATCTTGACCAATTTTTTATTTAGTAGAGCATTGTCCAGTTTCTGTGAGTTTGTAAGCTTTCTGTTGTTGTTGAAATACAGCTTTAATCTGTAGTGGTCTTGTAGGATGCAGCAAGTTATTTCAATATTATTGTATCTATTGAGACAAGTGTTGTGTTCAAGTCCATTTTGTGTTTATTTTGAAAAAATTCTGAGGTGTGTCAAGGAGAATGTATATGCTGTTTTGTTTGGGTGGAATGTAAATATTGTTATATTGTAACAATTGTAATATTGTAAATATTGGTTAGGTTCATTTGTTTCATAGCTTCAGTTAACTACAGCATTTCTTTGTTTAATTTCTGTCTTGTACCTTGGTGAGAGCAGATTATTGAAAACCCCTTCATTATCTATGTGTGATTGTAAATAAGTGATTTAAGCTGTAGTATTGTTTCTTTTACGAAAGTGGTGTCCTTGTGTTTGGAGCATAGATGTTAAGAATTGAAGTGTAATTTTGGATTATTTCTTTGATTAGTATTTAGTGTCTTTCTCCATCTCTTTTTATATTACTTTTGGTTTGAAATCTGTTTTGTTAGATATTAAAATGGCTAAACCAGCTTGCTTCTTAGGTCCATTTGCTTGGAATATCTTTTTAAAACCTTTATCTTGAGGTAATATCTATCCTTGCTAATGAATACTGTCTTCCTGTTCATATTTTGCATAATGGAATACAATACGTTCTTATAAACTATAGTTTCTGGGAGTTGTATTGTGTATTTTTTGATGAGGAGATATAAATTTATGTATTTAAGTTATTGACAAACAATAAGATTTGTATGTATGTATATATATACATATATACATATGTATATATATATATATATATTTAGTAAAAAAGATCTAACATCTTCATTACATTGGATATTTAACTTTTTGGTAATGAAATTTTCCCTCATCAATTTTCAAGTATACAATACATTATTACTATAGTCACCACATTATGTAACAGGTACCCCAGCCTTATTCACCCTTTCTGTGTTCACTAACCCTAACTCTGTTCATCTACACTTAGCCTCTGGTAATTACAACCCCAATTTTGTCTTCTATGAACCAGACTCTTATACATGACTGAGATCACACAGTACTTGCTCTTATGTTTCTGGAGTTTTGATTAGCTTTGCTCTTGGGTTCATTAATGCTGTTGCAAATGACAGAATTTCTTTTTTTCTTTCTTTTCTTTTTTTTTTTCTTGAGGCCAATAGCACTCTATTGTGCATGTAAATCACTTTTTAAATCTATGTGTCCTTTTGTGGATACGTAGATTGGTTCTATACCTTTGCTGTTATGAACAATGTTATATTAGACATTTTGGTTTGCATTTTTTTGGATAAAGACCCAGAAGGACATATAATGGTTGTATTTCAATTTTTTTTTTTGAGAATGGTACATGTTTGTACTAATTTACATCCTGGCTTGCTGTGCAGAGTTTTTATTTCTCCCATACTTTCTTTATTTTCTGTATATATTGTCCATCCTAAAATGTTTTAGGTGATATGCCACCTTGGTTTCCAATTGAATTCCTCCTGTTAGTGATATTGAACATGTTTTCACGTACCTGTTGGCAATTGGTATGTATTCTATTGAGAATCATATTTTCAGGTTCTTTACCCTTTAAAAAAATACAATTTGTCTCCCAGATATGGAATTGTTGAACAGTGTTACTCTGCTGCTTGCTTGGATGACTAAACGTTTTAGTTTGATCAAGGACCACTTGATCACTTATGCATCTTTACATTCCTTTAGATAAGATACTTGTTACTAGACAGGGAAAGGTAGCAAAGTATGAAGGAATCTGCTACTCACTGGGCACTTTGTCAATACTGTTTACCTTAATTTTAGGATCACGTGAATGAACTCCAGATGAAGAAATGGAGGGATAGAGAGGAATCATCAGTGCTTGCTGCTCTCTGTCAGGGTGCATGGCTGAGTTTAGACCCCTCTGACTCCACGCTGACTGCAGATTCCTTAACTCTTTTAGCAGATTCTTCTCATTCACTAGTAGCCCTTCTTTGCCTTACAACAATATATAGAATATTGTTACTTGGTAATTCAGAAATGTCCCTCTTCATTTAAGGCTCTCTTTCAAACCAAGGAGAAAATTAGATTACATTTGGGTGTCTTGAGTAACTGGGTAAAAGCTAACACCTTTATGACCAATATGGTTTTACTTGAAAATAAGTTTCCATTTTTTATTTTTTGTAAATAAGTTTTTAAGTAGCCAGAGGTGATATAGGAAGGATGGATTCCTGGGTCTTCACTAAGAAATAAGATATTCATTCTATAAATATTACTTCACATATACATTTTCATGCAGCAGAAGACCTTTATATTAGTATCTAAATTATTTTATTAAAACCATTAAATAGAAAAGGACTTCAGTGCTGTGAAGGTATAAGAGGCTGCATAATTATACATACTTATACATGTGACTATATAAGCAGGCTGTTGACTTGCAATATTCTTTATGAATACAGAGATGATTCATAAGGTGGAAAAGACTGACACCAACACAGGAAAGGAGAAGAAAACTGCTTTCAGGTGCAGAATAGTGAATGCATAATTCAACAGTTAAAAAGAATAAATTTATGGCCAACCAATCAGTTAACATTTGTGGCTTCCTGTGGTTCCCTGATATAGCTAGTTTTGTTCTCTTTCAATGAGCCCACAAACAAGTTTCATTTGCCAATATTTGAATTAAGCTGACACATTGAGGAAATGGGTCTAAAACCGACTAATAAAACTGAATGTATGTGACTCTTAGCCTGTTGATGTTCATTTTAGTCTTCACACAAAACACCAGGTCCCTTTCCCAGAAATCTCAGTTCCATGGGTATTCATTTGGTACTAGACATTAGTTATTTACTTGTAAAATATGTGCTCATTACAAAGGTCTGTGAGTGCAGTTGCATTAATTATTCATCATACAATTCTGAAAGACATTGGAGGTTCCGATAGGTAATTTCTAGGTACTGATGGGAAATGTTCTGCATGAGAGCCCATCAGCAAGGTTTCAGGAAATGGAGTGTGGATTTGGGAATTATGAACCAACAGGATACTTGTACTATTTCCTTTACAGTTTTGTATCACTTGGAAGGATAGAGTGAGATAAAGAGAAAATAAGATGCTCCCCAGTCACTGAAAAGCTGGTATATATAAAATAAGCCCAGAGGATGTAAGGGCCTTTCTTCAAGTCTCCAGTTTCCTAGTGAGGATAGAAAGCACAAAGCAAAACAAAGACCCAGGATTTTCAAAATCACCAAGATTACAGGAATTATATTTGTTTTACTAGTTTCACTATTTTATTGAGATAAGAATATATGACATGTGACATTCTATAGTAATGTTGCATATGTCAGATAAATTAGAAAGTGTATTTAAACATCACCTCATTTCTGAAATGTTAATTTCCACTGAGTAAGTTTAAGCACTGTTTCTAGTAACTTAAGATGTCTTTCTATTTTTGTTTAAAGAAAAAACGGAGCTTTAGTTACTAATTTTATTGATTGTATATATAAAATCAATACACTGTTACACACATACATGTTAAAGCATGTGCACATCTCATAAAAAATTTAAACTTTCCAGGATTAGTGTCAGCAAAATGGCAAATTCTGCTTTTACCTTTATACCCCATTGCTTTCCTGAGTGGTAGCAGGCAGAAATTCCATCAATGTCTTTTCTCTTGTTCACTTGTGTGCTAATTTATGCATGTGTTCAGATACACACTTGCACACACACACACACACACACACATACACTCACATATGTATTTGTTTTTCTGCAATAGTGGAATAAATTTGTTAGCGCTATTAGGGCAAATCACCTCTTAGGGAGATAATTGTTTTTTATAATCATTGACTCACTGTTTTCTTTTGGGTTCATTTACCTTGTGTAAATTTGTAGAAGTCCTTCATTAATGGTAAATGTTGTGGTCTTTTGTTCTGTGGTATCAAATGCAAATTGTTTGGAATATATTACAGGTTTAAAATTTTTCTTTCTAATTAAAAATGATGATATATTTTCATTTTCTGATTAGATAAGCTAGAAAGGTGCCATTTAAAAGTGGAAAAAGGTGTGCAAATATTTACTATTTGATCTTGCAGTGAGAGAAGGATGCATGGTAAAAAGTTTGTCTCCAGTTTCCTTGGGAAACATAATGAGCTGAGGCTTAATTCTGGTATTTCAAGAATCAGAGCACTACCTCTCCCTTTTTAAAAGTTGCAAAGCTCCTTCCTTTCTTATAAGGGGAGGGGAATAGGGTAGAAGGAAAAGTGTAGGTTTACAAGCATGACATGAATTCTTTTCAGATAATATTAAAATACTTCATCATATTGTGAATTTTATTTTTTAATTTCAGAAGCATTCTTAAGCATGGATAAAATAATTCAAACAATGCAGGAAATTTTTCTAACTCTATGCCTGTTGTTTTATTTTACTTTATTTTATGCATAAGAGTGAGTGCCTGCATATATGTCTGTGTACCACATACATGCCTTGTATCTCAGGGTTCAGAAGAGGGCCTCAGGTCCCTTGGAACGAGTTATAGGTGACTTTCAGTGTGGGTGGTTGGAACAAAACTGCGTTTCTCTGCAATGGCAGCAAGTGATCTTGACTGTTGAGCCATATATCCATTACTAGATTTTAAATTTATTATTGCTGTGTATGACGGATGTTAGGGATGCACACATAGGAGAGTGCTTCTGCTGGTCTTTGCTTCTGTCTGTTTGTGGGTTCTAGTTCCATTACACTCCATCCATCTAAGTCTCATTCCCTCTATGTTGCCAGCCCCTATACTTGTTATTAAGTCTAATCTGTTTAGATTAGGCTGGCCTCAAAGTCTTCTTGTCTTTGCCTTTCTAGTGAATGCTGGAATAAAATGCTATCAGGGACACCAGAGTGATGTCTTAAAGGAGGTTCTTTGCCCTCTTAGCCCCAACAGTCCAGAACTAATTACTCTATTGAGGCTGATTTTGATGAAATCTAAGAGAAGGAGATCTGTTATGTGAACAATAGGTCTCTGTGCTGTCAAAGTATGTAAGTCCTCAGAAATAGATGGAGACCCCTGTGCTGTCATGTTGTTTCTGGAAAGCGGACTTTTCCAGTCAGACTCCTCAGGAATCTCTTTCTACTTCTGGAAATTATGGAATTAGAAAACAAGAACAATTTGTGATGTGGCTATGGTGGTAAATGCCAGCAATACCAGCAGTTGGGAAGCTGCCACATCCCAAGGCTAGCCTGGGGTACATAATGTGAGTCTGTTTTTTAAAAAGTGCCTATTCCTGCCTCAATGAGATGATGGGACAAACTTAGTAGACTTCCCTAGAGGAGGGAGCAGGAGAAGAGGATGGAGTGGGAGGGGAACTGGGATTGGAACATAAAAAACAAACTAATAAATAAAAAAATGAGTTAAAAAATGAGGAAGGAAAAAACAACACCAATTTGCTATAATGACAGCTGAAAGATGGTGGGGAGAGCCATAAATGCTGTTTTAGGGGCAATGACATGGCTATGGCACTCAGGAACTAATATCAGCGGTGGTTGTCTGCATACCAGCCTGCAACTATATTTGGTTAACAGTGGTTGTGAGGGCCCTTTGGGTCCTACACCTCCAAGGGGAGCTAACGGCAGTGGAAAGCTGCTCAAAGACAGGAAATCATGGTCTTCAGTGATGCAGCTCCTGGTCAGTTTGTTCTGCTCCAAGGGATAGCCCTACATCTTTCTGCTCCTGAGTATCCCTGGTTAAACCTATTGGGCTACAAAGCAAAGAGAGAAACATAGCAAAAAAGATGTGAAAGTAGGAAATGATTTAAGGAAGGAAGGGAGGAAGAGGTGCCAGCAATGGTGGGTGAGGATAAGAGAGGGGGGGATGTGACCAGAATATATGTATGTATGTATGTGTATATGTATATGTGTGTGTGTAAGAATAAATTAAAATGCTAATTTCTATAGCAAAATGAAAGCCAAAGTAACAATTGTTAGTAGGTAAAACTATGTTCAGTTAAAAATAAACATAAGACAGCAGAAGACCTTTCCCCTGCACACCCACATATGATCATAGCATCCCATAACAAGAGAGAATATGGATCTATATACATTCTTCTACATGAGCTCCCCGGACTGACCAGCACCATTTGTTGAAGGTGTTCACACTAGCTAGTTTAGTTTCTTTCTTGGACAGTGCTCATCCCAGCAAGCCTTTAGTCATCCCTGACTTCTCCTCATTGAGCCAGATTGTAATGTCCTTGGGATTATTAGTGCTCATACGATGCACAAGTTTACAAAAACGGCATTGTTCTCTTATATTTTCTAGAGACAATTTTTAGTATCATTAAAAATAATGACCTGCCCATTTCCCCTTCTCAGGGGGACCATGCCTCTCTCTCTTAGGATCTGAGGGAGTTAAGAGAAAGATAAGGGGAGAAGAGGTGGCGGGGGAGAGGAGGGCATGAGGGAGCAGGAAGATTGAGTCAGGGAAAGAATAGAAGAGAACAAGAAAAGAGATACCGTAATAGATGGAGCCAATATAGGTTTTAAGAGAAATCTGGCACTAAGGACATGTCCAGAGACCTACAAGGATGACCCCAGCTAACAATCAATGCAATAGTGGAGAGGCTACCTTAAATGCCCTTCCCTGATAATGAGATTAATGACTATCTTATATGCTATCCTAGAGCCTTCATCTGGTAGCTCATGGAAGCAGAAGCAGACACCCACAGCTAAACACTGAGCTGAACTCCTGGAATCCACTTGCAGAGAGGGAGGTGTGATCTGCAAAGGGATCAAGACCAGGCTGGAGAAACCCACAGGAACAGCTGACCTGAACAAGGAGGAGCTCATGGACCCCAGACTGATAGCTGGGAAACCAGCATGGGACTGTCCCAGACCCCCTGAATGTTGGTGTTAGTGGGAGGACTAGGGAGTCTATGGGGCCTCTGGTAGTGGATCATTATTTATTCCTAGTATACGAATGGCCTCTGGGAACCCATTCCACATGGAGGGATACTTTCTCAGCCTAGACACATGGGGGAGGGCCTAGGCCCTGCTCCAAATGTTAGGACAGACTTTGAAGAACCCCCATGGAAGGCCTCACCCTCCTTGAGGAGCAGAAAGAGAATGGGATGAGGGTTGGGAGGGGGACAGGGGAGAAATGGAGGGAGAGGGAATTGACATATAATACAAGCTTGTTACAAATTTAAATAAAAATATATAAAAAAAACCTTTTAGCTTCAATCAGTTTCAATAAAATTTCCATGTTTTCTTTTAGGAACTTTAAAAATCTATTATCTCAGAAGAACCAACTCACACCAAAAGAGGAGACCAGAGAGTGATGTAACAGAATAGAGATGTGGTCAGAGTTTTAAACTTAGCATAAGTCTATAGTAAGAGGCAAAGCTAGAGAGCTGTGAAATTAGATTCAGAGGGATAACAGAGTGAGGTCATAGAGATGCATTAACCAATGAGAGAGAAAAGAAGTTGGCTACTAGTGTATGAAGAGCATCACCAGTCGACATATAAAAACATTTCTGCTTTAATATTCCCATATATATGACCACACAGGCAAAAGCTGATTCTTAGTATGAGAATAACAACATGACACCAAGATCAACCTTTTTGAAATAGAACATCAAAGAGTATGATTGCCCTAGAAATCAACTATATTAATTGAGGAGTATTTTCTTATTAAACCCACTATAAATAAAGCTGCAAGTATGCTGGTAATTGTGGGCTAGTAATGCAACATATAGAACTGGCTGACAAAACTAGCTTTCATATCACGTAAAGACCAAGAAAAAAGGGTAAGTAAATAGAAAGACAGCAAGACACATGTGCAAGCATTTCTCAAAGGAAAAAGAAAGGAGACATTAAAGTCTGGAATATCTCACTAAAATAAAAAATAAATAAGTTCAGAGATCTACTCAATACCTTACATATGTATAGATGGTGGAAATGGTGCTCTTTAAAAATAGTTTATTATATTTCTCTCCCTCTGTTTCTCTCTGTCTCATTGCCTCTGTCTCGTGTGTGTGTGTGTGTGTGTGTGTGTGTGTGTGTGTGTGTGTGTTTATGACTAACATACCACATCATACCTCTGGAGATCAGAAGGCAGCTTGTGGGAGTCAGTTCTGTCCATCCATCATACAGTTGGATGGTCTGAACACAGTTGTCAGGCTTGGCAGGAAGTGCTTTTTTGGCAGCCAGGAAATGCTGGTTTCAAGAAGGCAGAATGGACTCTCCTACAACAATGCAGCCTACATAAATTGGTACAAAATATTTGTGAAAGAACAGTGGCAGTAAAATATGGTCATGTCCTATGACCCAATAATTCAACCTATAATGCTGTAACATAGAGAATATCTCGCAAATGAGCACTAGGAGAAATATATATATATATATACACACACACACACATATATACACACACACATATATATATACACACACATATATGTATATATACACATATACATGTATGCGTATATGTATATGTGTATATATATACATATATATATGAATATTCAAAGTCCCTTTGTTTGTAACAGCATTGCAACATGGGTGTGGTAGTTTGAATGTTACCAACCCTCATAAGCTCATAGGGAATGTCCCTATTAGGAGATGTGTGACTTTGTTGGAGTAGGTATGACCTTGCTGAAGGAAATGTGAAGGTAGGCTTTGAGTTATCATATATGCTCAAGCTATGCCCAGTATCACAGTTCATTTTCTGTTGCCTTTGGATCAAGACATAAATTTCTCAGCTCCTTCTCCAACACCATGACAGCCTCCATGCCATCATGTCCCACCATGATGCAAATGGGCTAAAACTCTGAACTGTAAGGCACCCCAGTTCAATGTCTTCCTTTATAAGATTTGCCATGGTCACTGTGTCTCTTCATAGCAATAGAAACTCTAAGTAAGACAATTGGCAATCTCAGTAACAAAAAATGCCACCCAAATTTCTCTCAACAATAGAATTCAGGTTTCAAAGGTATAGTCGATGACCAAATGCCTGCTCAGCATGTACATGGTCCCATGTTCAGTTCCCAGCTTCCCAGCATCATCACCATTACCACCATTATTGTTACCACAAAAGTACAATGCACATATGTAGTGAGATATTCACTTTGTCTGCACATGTGGCACAGACCATGCCCCTTGTGGGTGGGGACAGAGGTGGACGTTACCTGGGGGAACTAAGTCTGATGAAGGGCCTCCAGGAGCTCTCTTGCTTGAGGCAGGGGGACAGGAGAACATCCGGAGGCATCCTTGGGAACCAGGAACCTGCTGGTGTTCATCTATCTATGTTGTAAGTTATTTATCCCTGAATAAACATCTATTTGACCTATTTGTTTCTCCTGATCCTTATTAAATCTCAATATATGTAAATTGTTATAAATTTACAAACAGACTGCTTACTATATAGCAGTGAAAAGATAAATTACTTGAGTCCTGCATGTTATCTACATGAATGCCAACAACATTTTGGTGAAAGAAAGTTACAGGATATTATGCAATGTATGTTATGAAAACATAAAAGATATAAAAATATTTGAAGAACACAGTTGTATGTGCTAATTTAAAGAGAAAATACAAGGGAAAACTGACACAGATTCAAGCTAGCTGATGTTTCTGGGAGCGAAATGGGTACTGCTGCCTTGAGAGTATTCTAGAGGCAGGAAACTTGCAGATCTTTGCCCTCTCAGGAGCAGGGTGGTGAGCATGTGGGTCTGTTTGATTTGTTTTCATAAATTAAATATGCCCTGTAATCTGTTCCTTTTTATCAATGCTCACATTCACAAAAGGGACACTGTAGTTCTCAGCTGTACTGAGTATGTAACTAAGTGACAGACAAGCTCTGTCCTTAGCCATCAGCCTTAGGGATCATCTTGGTAACCTTCAAGGCTGTCAAGGCTTCCTTGGCTTCATGGTCTCTGCTGAGGGACACTGAAAGTATGAAGAGGGACAGGGAAAGCTTTCTTTTAGCCAGGTTTCTTTTAGGATTGTTCTAATAAACCTCACCTAGTGATTTCTGATTAGAAGTGATTATATTTCATTGGATTGCTAATGAAAATTCTTGCTATATTGTTGACAACTCAATTAAGTTTCCACTATTAAACAAGAGAGGCTGGATAGCAGTTTCTTCTCCATGTGCATGATATCTTTTTATCTCTTTATTTTTATTAACTATTTTTTTTGCTCACAGCTTAAATTTATTTCTAGTCTTTAATTCTAACCTATGATCTACGCATCCATCCTTTTAAAATTAAATGAAAAACTTTTATTTATTCTTTGTGACCCTCACATCATGCGTCTTGATCCCATTCATCTCCCATCTCTTCATATCAACCCTCTGACCTTACAACCTCTCCCTCAAATTAAAACAACATACAATTTAAGACAGAAGAAAAAAAGAGAGAAAAACAAATAAAGTTAAAAATCTTATCCTGGAAGCTGTGGTGTGACCCAGTGAGTCACACAGTAAACCCGTTAGTCCATATACTGTTACTTGCAAGTGTTTTTTGCAAAGAGCCATTGGTCTTGCTTGAGGCCTCTGGTTTCTGCTACACGATCCATGCTGGGCCCTCAGCGGAACCCTTCTTGGCTATTCTGTTGTTACCCTGCATCATGGGACTCCTGTAGCTTTGGTTCTGCAGGACTGGCCCCTTTATGTGCTCAAGGAGATCACAGATGTAGTGAATTCTGGGGTGGGGCAACTCTGCCCTGGTTCTTCTGGGTCTGGAATGGTTAGGATTGGTCAGCCTAACTGCTATACCCCATCCTCGCCACTCAAGCTCTTTACTGGCTAGTTCAAGCTACACAGCAAAGAGCAAAGAGCAAGGGGCAGGGACAGCCTCTTGCTTTCATGATCTCAAGGTCAGCTCTCCCATCTGCCACAGGTGGCAAGGGCGGGGTGGGGAAGGAGTAGGGCACCTTTAAAAGGTTCCAGAGAAGGAAAATTAACACAGACTAAGAGAGCCTTTACTTTCATAGGTACTATATGATTTATGTGCACAAAGTTAGGGTGTCACACGGTTGGTAGAACCCTTGCCTTTATAACTTAGAATTTGTTTCTCCGTTTAGTCTGTCATTTGTAGCCCAACAGCTATGTATTATAACTCCCAATATTGCTTTTACTTTATTTTTATATTTTTTAAAATCTTTTCCTCTGAAGAACTGTAATGTCCTCCAGGTCCTGTCATTTCTCTGTAAGAGCTTGGGTGAATTTTCTGCATTTGGCTTATTGATTTCAGTTTTCAGTTTTCCAACTGTACTGTCATTGTATTTCAGCATGAAGACTCATTTCTGTCTTCACTTCAAACATACTCTCTTGACAGTATCTACATCTTGTCAATTTTTTTTGTTTCCTTGAATTCCTTTATTTTACACTTTTGGCTTTATTTTCCTTTTTAAATTTTATGGGGGCATATATTAAATTTTAATGTTCTCTTTTTTTTCTCAACTTTTCCTTTAAAAAAGTTTTGCCTTTTTGGATCAAGAATTTTATAGAGGTAATCTTCTGGCACTCTTATTTATTTTCAGTTTCTTATTATTCATGTACTACTTCACTTTTCATTAAATCATTTCTTACATATGTGTTGTTAGGTTTTGTTTTTATTTAACCTCCCATCCTACAATCATTCCCCCATGCTCCATGTTCCTTCCTGTCCTGGCATTTTCTTCCCATAATTAGTGTCCCTTTTGCTTTTAACTCATATGTATTACATTACTATGTATTCATCTCCAAAAGATTGTCTTGCTGTGAATCCCAAGCTAGTATTGAACCAACATAATTTTCAAGCTTAAGTCTCCCATGTGCTGTGACTACATAGACATAAACCACTATACTTGACTTTACTTAATTCTTTCATTTAATATTTTCATTTGTTGCTTTCAAAATAAAATAAACAATTATACAAAGGTGTGTGTGTGTATGTATGTTCTTGGTAATGAACTGAGAATCTAGAACATGCTGTGCAGGTGCTCTTCTGCCAAGCTATTCCAACCTTGTCTTATTTTCCATTTGAGTTTTTCTGATAATATTTAATTCTTCTTTTATTGAGATAAGAGCAACTTCAATTTCTCTGATAAGGCTAATTACATTTTTTTTGTCATCTATTTTCTGTTCAACTTGGGTTATTTCCCCTGTGTTAATGGTTTTCCTGAAAATTATAAGCCTGCCTGGGGAAGAAAGACTAGGAAGAGTAATATAAATCTGACAGCAGAAAACAGGGAATGACTAGAGTAACTTATTAATAATTTTGTTGATTTTTCACTATATGGAAATCTATAGATGTTTTGTTTCTTCCCTTAAGGAAGTGTCTATTTATGAAACATCATATGTATCAATAGCACTGGGTGAGCTCTATGACTTGTGGAAGGAACACAAAATTAAATAGAGTATTAGGAGGCTCTAACACAGGGTTTTAGAGAAACGACTGGGATAATCAGATAGGAAAGGAGACCAGATTATTAGTCTCAGATCCAATAACTTTTATCCATTTATAAGGAGGTAAGAAGGTACAAGATTGTTTTCCATGAATAAGCCAGCTAAATTTTTTTCAAAGTATAGTGACTCTATCCCATCAAAAATGGTGTGCCTTTTGAGTTTAAGTTATGTCATTTTTTTTTTCAAAAATAGCCATTTAATTTTAAACCTATGCATATAGAGGAAAGAGTGTTAATGAATGCACTGATTGTGATACAAACCTCCTAGTCCAAGGCCAAGTCCTTCACTGGATTCCCTCAAGTCTGTGTTCTTCCAAGTTGGGGACATCAAGGCGTTGCAGTTTTCTCTGAGAAGTGTTCCTTAATAACCATCTGGATTTTTCCCCCTAGCCACTGATACCCCTCCAGCAAGTTTTGTCAATGATATATTTGTGGTCTTGGCAGCAGGTATGGATAAGAAGTTTCAGCTGATCAAAGATCTTACAGTCTTTCTTTATAACATTCTGGAGATTTGAACTCAGATCTTCATGCTTGCCAGAAACAGCTCTTACCCACCAAGACATTTCACCAGGCCAGTATTCTAAACACTAGAATTTCTGAAACTTTAAACATCATCAATGGAGAATTTGCATAGCCTTTTCCTCTGACAAATGCTACAGACCTGGTACTCTGCTTGAGAAGAAGAGTAAAGGCTCAGTAAGAGACCAGACTACAGAAAGTCCTTTTGTCTCCCTACATTACAGCATTGCCACATTCTGCTATTTCCTATTCTGTTCACTACTAACTTGGTACTCCATAGGACACTTGATGGAGACAGCTCACACCCCTGTTAGTCTTCTGTAGCCTTTGAGCCTGAACTCCGTTAGCCTCTGTGTGGCTGAAAATTTAGTCTCTTTTGTTCTTGTTTGTAGTTCTTTAATATGATTTTAAATGTAAAGATAATAGGCATTTAGTGTTCTCTTCTTGAACCAGTCCTACAAAGGATTTTAAAAAGGTGAACTTCATTGTACTTTCTGAGACATTTAACTATATTTTAATAGTCTAGATGCGCCTTAATTTTATGACATATGTTGTATGTTGAATCTTTGCCTATGCATTATATTTAGGAAATATATTTAGGCTGTAATCTCATATCACACTGCCGTGGTTGGTGCATGTATCATTTTTGTAAAAAAAGTCACATGATTTTCTCTCTAGGTAGTCCAAATATAGTTTGAGATATCCCAGTTGTGGGTGTCAAATTTAGAACAAGATAGAGTTTCTAAAGAACAGATTATGTTTTAATTATTGCATTTCAGAGTCACAAAATATTCCGAGTCATTTTTAACACTAGGATGTGTTCCATAAGGAAATAAACTCTAAAGCAAAGTACTACCTCCTGTTGCTAAGAGGAAAATGCTCCTAAGTGGCTCACTGTATAGATGTGCATCTACAGACTACTTTTCCAGCAGTTCACTCACAGTCATCATTGACTCCCACAACTTAATATAAAGAAAATTGGTTTCTTCATAGAGTGCAGCTGCAAGATTTATTAGTGACTAAAGCATGTAATCCTCATAAATAACCTAGTCTGGGTAAAATTCTCCAAGGCCAAAGGGCTCACGTGACATTTTTCATTTGGGTACAAAATGGCCATTTGGGCTTATAGGATCATTGAGTCTACATATCAGGCAATTGACATAGATCTATTCAAAGCCTATAAAATACAGCAGATGCCTTTAAAAGTTTTGGGTAAATAATTCAGGCACATTCTCTATATATTTTAGCCTCTAGGATTCTCTGAGCGTACAGTGGATGTTCACTTGGTCAGTACCAAAACAGGATATAGTCAACTATAGACTGAAGCCAATTGGTCATTAATTTCTTTCTGTCTCTCTATTTTCATTATCTTCATGGAACAATTTCTGAAACAGCGTTAATATTGTTCTGTTTTGAGGAGGTCTTAAGTGGCAATTTTTAGTTCTTAGATCATAGCAATAGTGCAAATTATGGCTACTTGGGAACAAACTAATCTTAGGTTTGCCTAAAAGAGCCTGTGAGAAACTAAGGAAAACATTTCTAAATATTAGTAGAATGCTATTATTTTTCAGAAATTTCACTTCAATACATGCTCTTTTCCATTTTTTTCTCAGTCTGCTCGTACAGAAAATTATAGGTAGATTAATGCATATTCTCAACATTAAAAATAGAAAAATGCTATTTGTATGAATTATTTATTTGCATATTTATACAGAATATGCAATTATATACCAATTATACACACACACATACATACATACACACACACACACACATATACATATATACATGTATATATGCATTATATATATTATATAGAGGCTGGAAAATTGGCACAGTGGTCAAGAACACATACGGCTCTTGCAGAGGACACAAGTTTAGTACCCAACACCCATGTAAGGTGGCTTACAACAGCCTGTCACTCCAGCTACAGGGAATCTGATCTTCTCTTTTGCAGACACTGCACTCATCTGCCCACTGCTCCATTCCACCCCCTGAAACATATACACAAAATTTTAAAAAAGAAACAAATATATAATTACAAACTATTGTGAGCGGGGAGGGTGAAGCTTGTGAGGCCTCAACCTTAGAGCTTCAGGCATTTGTCAATGCTGAGAATTGGAGTAATAGTCTTTCTCAGGTAAGAGCACACCAGTTGGTTATCTAATACCAAATAAATGGTCAGACCTGAAGACATACATATAAATAACTTTATATTAGCTGACTATGTTATATCAGTGAATTTAGTGATATATATTCAATATGTATAAAACAAAGAAAAAGAGGGCATTAATTTGAAAGTGAACAAAGGGAGGCATGGGAGGATTTGGGGTAGGAAAGGGAAGGGAGAAATATTGTAATTATGCTATAGTCTCAAAAATAAAAACATTAAAAATAAAATACACAAAATTGCATGTAGTTATATATAAGTATGGTTCTTCAACATTTGAGTAAAATTTTAATGAATTTCAGAATTTAGTGCTTATTTATTCATAGAATTTAGAATGCCTCTGATTTCTTTTGTGAAGCTGTGACACAGGAAGGAATAGATACAGTAAGATCAGGGTTTTACTTAGTGGACCATCATGGTGCAGATCAGCTGTGCATATGCTCTTTGATTTCAGGACAAAGAAACCCCAACCCATCCCATATCTACATTGCTATTGTAACCACAGGCTACGGGAATGGTAATGGTTGATTTTTCTCACTGTTTTTGGAAATCAGAGAACTGGGGAGATACTGAGTGAGCAAAGTGCTTGTGGGGCTGAGTGTGAACCCCAGCCTCCATTCATAAACTCATGTGTGGTACTGTGTGATCACTATCCCAGAAAGACACATCCCTGGTGCTCTACGGACAGCCAGGAGTGAGCTTTTCTGGGTGAGCTTTCAGCTCTGTCCCAGAAAAATGGGAAGTAATGGAGGAGGACATATGGTGTTGACATCTGGCGTCCATGCATCTCTAGGCATGTACATGTGTAAATGCATATACACACACAGACACACACACACAGGCACACACACTGGCACACACAGAAACATACAAACTGACTCACACAAACACACACAGGCACATGCACACACACAGGAACACATACATGCACACACAGAGGCACACACACACAAAGGCACACACCTGTGCACACATACACGATAAAAATATGCATTGTTGTTAATTCAGCTATGGTTTAAGTGTCTTCAGTACTTCCCTCACTCCATTTTTGCATCTGAGTAACACAGTGCTTATGGTTAGCATTAAGTTGTGACTTACTCTCAAATTCCATGCCCATCTAGGAAAAACTGATTACCCAGAAGGCCGTATGAAGCAATTGAGGGCTTGCAATTATGGTCACAACTATTCTGTGTTCTCCATGATACAGTATCAACCAGAGTGGTTCCCATTTCAGGTTTCTGAGACAGAAATAAGAATGTGTTAGAAATAGAGTTTTCTTTGTTTCACATAAAGGGCAGCAATGATTAGACCTCTCTGAGGCAACCTGATGATGATAATCTTGGAACTCAAAGCCCTGGCCTTTCTACTTCTCTTCAAGAAGGATAAGAAGATGCACGGCAAACTGTGTTACCAGTTTTGGTTGGTAAGACCTGATTTTAGTTAGCAGCAACTGTTAAAGGCCAAAGGGGGCACCCCCTCCTCCAGGGCCCCAGTACTGCTTCTCCTCTGCAATCCTAAACATTTCTTCATGATGAATTCTTTTCCCTTTGAGTTTGTTGACTTCCCATGGCTATGGATCTGGTGGCATCTGGTTATTTGCTTTCCGGTCTTTGTCTTTGATATTACGCATACTCTCAGAATACTTGTTGTAACTGAATTTGGTTACTTACTTGTGTTTAATTCTACTCTCCATTGGAGCTGAGACGGTTTTTCTGAATTCAAGTAAAAGCTAAGGAATAAGTGGATGGAATAGGCATGGGCCTAAAATATACTCTGAATTTTTCTAGTAATGTATCCCCTGCTGTATTTCACTGATTTTAGTGTGTTTATGAGAGCATAACCAGTACCTGCCACTGCACACCACCCAGTCTAGTTCTGCCACCGCAAAGAACTCACTTTAAAATAACTGTTTAAAAATGTGACTACTAAAGTCTTAGAAATATACTATTTATTTGAGGAGTAAAAATACTTATTTTTCTGCTTATTGCCCTTTCATGTGAACTGTATTTCCTTCCTGTTAAGCCAAAGACCCCAAAACACTAAACTCAGGAAACCTCCAAGGCAGTTATTATAAACTTTGAATGGAAAGCATGATTGTGGGTAGGCACTGTATATGAGTTGCCAGTTTGAGAAATGAGAATTTATTTAAGTTATTTTTAAATTTTTTGATATTATAATTATACCATCTTCTGTCCCTTTTCTACCTGCAAACTCTCTTATATACCATTCTTTGCTCTCTTTCAAATTCATGGCCAATTTTTTCATTTATTGATTGATGTGACACACACACACACACACATATGTATATATTCCTAAATACATAATTAGAATCTACTCAGCCTGGATAATGCTACTTGTTTGTATGTTGCAAACATCATGCGAAAGAGCCAACATCCTCTTCCATTTGGATCATTCAGCTGATAGAAGGCACACTTGGAGTTATCAGTAGCTGTGTCTGCCCACTGTGTGGGGAAGACATATTTGACAACAGAGACAGTACGGAGGAAGATAGAGTTAAAACATGGAGAGGCAGGACACCAATGAATTAACGGGACTAATGAGCTTTAGCACATGGTTTAGTCACCTGCAGAAACAGATTACTTATTTAAGGCCTGTTTGTTTTATGTGAGATGTCTGACTACAGCTTTTAGATTAGAAGTTACTATCCTTACTTTTCCTGTTGGAAGCATTGTTAACATTATTTTTCTTCTTACTTTTCCCTGCATACTGTGAAGCTTTTCCGAGGAAACATTATCTTGCTAATGTGACCATCAGTTAAACATTGAAGACTTTAAACATGGGAGTATTCAGACAAATTTGAGGCTCTATAGATCATAAGCACATATTCTGTAAACACTTCTTTTCTCCCTTCCTATTTTCTCTGGTCACAGTAAATGGCAAGTATCTTGACTTGTTCCCAAGCAGGAGAAAGTTGATGAAATCCATTAAAAGCTTCCCTGGTTTATTACAGTGTATTCAGTAGCAGTTAAATACATGGGTACAGAGAGGATTTTCTACTTTTCATGTCACAGGAATTCTCACCCTGCTCTTTAACTCATTAGAGATGACACAAAGGCTATCTCATGTCAGACCCTGTCTTAACAGGTATGTAAGATTGCCTTGTGGGTTTTCCTTTTGTCCTATCAAAATATGACTTGTCTCTGAGTAGTTTTCCAGAATGAAGGAGGGCTTGGGAAACATCTCATTACTACAAAACAGAGTTTCTTATAAACTGTATTCCATATGTAATGCCCACTCATTTAAGCTCCTTTCCAATGTTTGGCATTTCAGTTTGTATATATCTACATATTTGTATATAAATCATCTTATGCAACTGCACACTTTAGGAGAAACTATTATGGGGGTGGGAAATACGTTAAATAATTATCATTTCTACAATTTGGAATGCTCTTTTCTCTTGTGTTTCAAAGCGCTGGTCTCTACAGCATGTACAGCAGTGGCATCGAAACTTATGCTGCTCAGAGCCCTGCATCAAATATTTCATTCTCGAATAATTGAGGTTCATTGGAATTGGAGATTTTTGTAAAAGGGACTGGGCATGTTTCCACAATCTCCTTAGCTTGTCCTTTCAATTGACAAGATACGGCTTTCAAACTTGTCTGAGTGAAGTGCACCTAATAGCATGTGATTGAAGTTAATACAGAATTATATGTTTGTGCCCAGAGAGAATAGTCTGCGATGGCACTTATGTATGAAAATGGAATCTGAACTGTGCTCTTTGTTCCATTACACCATAGCATTGCTCTAAACTCTGAATGGCATTTGGATGTCTGAAAGATGAGTTCAAATGTCCACACGGGGTGGTACAAACCAGCTGATTATGCCCCATGGTGCTAATCCCACTAGCATGTTCCAGGCTCCCACGTGGTGGTTTTGCACAGGCGGCAAAACCTGTGTTGAGTGTGTGTCCTGTTCCATCTGTCTGACTGTGCCAGGCAAGCTCTGGTTTTGGCCTGAACACAGCCTCATTTTAGATAGAGCTATTACCATCTCTTCTTGCTTTTTTTTTTTTTTTTTTTTTTTTTTTGGCATACTTCATACACACCCCTGTCATGGTCATTATACTTTTCACATTTGCCGAATTATAATATTGATGTGGTAGATAGAGAGCTGAGGAAAGTTTTCTGCCCTGTCTTAGTTAGGGTTTCTATTGCTGCAACAAACATCCATGATCAAAAAGCAAGTTGAAAAGTAAAGGGTTTATCAGCATGGCTGTTCCTCAACGAAGAAGTCAGAACAGGAGCTGAAACATGGCAGGATCCCAGAGGCAGTTGCTGATGTAGAGACCATGGATGGGAGCTGCTTACTGGCTTGCTTTCTATAGTTTGCTCAGCCCACCTTTTTTTAGAACCTAGGATCAGTAGCCCAGGGATGGCACCACCCACCATAGGATGGGCCATCCTCCATTGATCCCTAAGTGAGAAAATGTCTTACAGCTCGATTTCATGGAGGCATTTCCTCATTGGAGGCTCCTTCCTCTGACGACTCTAGCTTGTGACAAGTAGACATACAAAATACCCAGGACACACCCTTTAATACTGAGTGAGAGAAGTATGTCTTTGTTTCCCTTCACAACTGGAGGAGGCACCATCTACTGTGGAGCCAATATGCTGCCAGTGTACAACTTTCCTAAGATTTACTATAAACATGTCCTAAGTCACAGAGTTCTCAACCTGGGTCCATCGGCCTGTTCCATATTTGTGTACAGGTAGTATCCATCAAAGGATTCTCTTCTTTACCTTGCTATATGGAGCTACAAGACAAACTATATTTGGCCTTGTCTACATTAAAGGACTTGATGTAGATGTAAGGCAAAACTCATTTGTGAGAGGGTTGGAGTGGGCTCTGGAAGTAGTGTGTGGACATTCCATCCCAACCCTGTCTCCATCACAACTAGTCACCAAAGCAGTGGGCATCTCTGCTCCCTTCATAACTGTAGAGCATTCAGATTACGGATGCTGTTTTTGTTGATAGGATGGTTGGCACGTGTACAGTTTCCACCTTGAGCATTTGTGTCTCCTGTGCCTGTGTACAGGGTTGAAGTACCCTGTACAATGTGTAACAATTAAATTGAACAGAATAAAAAATTATCCCTAAGGGCTACTGGCTAGATGAGAATGATTATAATGAATCAATGTAGCTGGCAGTGGTCAGATAGGATTATGTGTTTCTCAGGTTAAAGAGCCAAAGTATGAAGGTCTTCTGACTATGTTCTCTCTAACACATTCAGTTGGTATGAGTGTTTTCTAGAGAGAAGGAGTGGATCACTGAGAGCAGACTGGAGTAGACATGGTCTGAAAATCTGGCCTGACCTAGTGATAAAAATGATAGTAAAGCATCCTGCTTAGTAAAGCATCCTGCTTCTCTTCTGGTAGAGTGGTTTGCATCTTCTTTTCCAGTCCCAGGATCCTGGCTATAGGAGGAGTGAGTTCTTACTGCTCTATCTCTTTTCCCCATCTCTTTCCCCTTTGCATGTGGGAGAAATCATTTGTATTTTCATTTCATCCTCATCAACATGCAGCAGCATGCTCAAACCTACATTAAGTAAATGAATTCTGAATGGGTGACTGTTGGTTCATTCTTGTCTTTAAGGAAAAACACATACTTTATCGGTCTATTGGTCTGCTTCTTTGGATTAAACTTATGACCTCATGAACTTGGTTGTCTGTATATATATACTCCTATCCAAACATATCCTCCTGTAACTTTTGCTTATGAAACATCCTTCAAATTGTAAACTGACAAGACCAAGGCAGGATTCTCTGAATGCCATCATTCTCAGCGTTCACTTATTTTAGAAGAAAAGGAAACTTCCTTTCCTCGCCTCCCACAGCCTGAAGAAAGTTTCCTTTTTGAGAACAAAATTACCATTTGTTTCAAGACTTCTCTTCAATTATAGCAATTTCCACATGTTTTGAAACTATTCTCAGCAAAAGGAAAAGCAACATCATGTGCTTTGGAAGCACAGGCAGATGAGGCAGGCACAGGTTTGAAGGAATCAGGGCTGAGACTCCTGCTTTTGGAGCTTTTCTCCTTTACTCTTGGCTATTGACCAGCTTTCTGTTAACTCAGAACCTGGGCAAACTGAACACCCGACCATGTTTAATTGCAGCACAACGTGGATCTTGCAGTGTGCTATCACACAGCTAACTTTCAGGTAAGACAGCAGACACGATTAGCTGAGGTTGGCCCTGTGTGCTTATGATGCTCACATGCTCTGGCTGGCAGGGCAATCAGGAAGCATCCATCGCAATCAGCCAGCTGCGGCCTGCCAGTTCCGTTCCTTGACAGGTAGCAGGCTGGATGCTTGGCTGTAAAGCGTCGCTCAGCTTCCATGTGCTCTAGGGAGGGCAACTGTTTAGCCTAAGCGATTCAAAGAAGCATAATTGTGCCTCACAGTACACAGAAAGTCACCACATCTGCTTCATATTTTTGGCTTTTAGAACCGAACTAGAACAGAGAAATAAACACACAGCTTTGCATATAGAGTAAAAACAAGTTCATGTTAACAGATGAGCATATTGTATGTAACTCAGTGAAAATTTCCTTAATGAGGGTTTCTTTTGGCAAAGTGAGAAATATTTCTGGTGTTAATCAAGATTTTTTTTTTCAAAAAAAGATTTAATAGAAAATATTATCTATTTAAGCATCAAGGCAGCCTATCATTCCTTCTTAAACCTATTATAGTCAATTGTTGAGCTGCTGCAGTGGTGTCACGTGACCTATTGCAAATATTTGGGGGTGTCATCTGCACGACATTAGCCTCCTAGGGGTAGTTATTTAAAAAAATAATTTGGATGTAGTAGGCTAAAAACATTCAAGGCTATGAATTAGAGCTTCATTAACCACTTTCAGCTTTTATTTTGGTTCAAATGTAAATGCAGTCATTTGATATCTAAGTGTATATAATATGTGATGACGGTCTTTTAAAAGTGTAATCTAGCAGAAAATACATCTTAATTTGAGTGTAACACTGCTTTAAATATAATTTCAATATTCTTCAGCATCTGGCGTCTCAAAGCATGAGGTCATGTGAGGTTAAAAAAACTTTTTTTTTCTGCAAATAATAATAACAATAAACTTCAGACAAATGTGGACAAAGCAAGCTGAGTATAAGATGATCAGGCACTGTGGAGAGAAGGAAAGAAAGACACGTGGAGATTTCACTCTCTGGGCCTCTGTACCTTGAAATGTATTTATTTTATTGGCTAGCATAGAGGGCACTTTTGAGACTTGTGTATGGAGAACCTGACATGAAACTATTAGCTCAGATATCTCAGGCTTGCTGAATTTACTCAGATTTCTCCCCCAGTCCCTTTCCTGTAATTTCCAGTTAAGTATTTTCATATTTATTTTTCAAAGTCTGTGATTGAGTAGGATGTAAGCCACGTGAAGTCAGGGACCATGTCAGGCCTGTAGTGCACCCTCCACCCCCCCCCCCACCAGTGTCAAGCTCATATGCGATTAGCAGATAACTGCTGTTACCTAGATGTATTCTCAATTTGGGTGTGTTGACTCATGTCTCACCTCCAAAAACACTCGAGTGGATTTATTGTTACACCCACTTTACAGATGAGCAAGGAGAAGTGCAGAGAAGTTGACCACCTTGCTAAAGTCATGGAGCTAATGGGTGGCGAAAGAAAATTTAAGCTAAGTGGTCTGCCTCTTTCTAGATGCTTGCTTTTCCCTCCTAAATGAATTCTTGGCAAAGTAGAAATGCTTTATATTAATTGATACTGAAAAATGACCTAATTGTCAACATTGGATGCTAAGGCTGACTGTCATTAATTACCCTTTCTTATTATCCTTATTTAACAAAAGTGTGTTAGCCACTCATTGTGCACCATTGTGGTCTTAGACCACATCAGTCAAAGCTCACAGAATTCAATGTGCATGCGTTTGTGTGTGTCCCTGTTCATGTGCATGAGTGTATGTGTGTATGTGCTTGAGTGTGTTTGTGCTTGAATGTGTACCTGTTTGTATGCGCACATGTGTATGTGTATGAATGTGTGTGTATATGTATGTGTATGTACATGTGTATATGTGTATGTACATGTGTATGTGTACCTGTGTATATATGTATGTATCTTTGTCTCTTTATTTTAATAGATGAGGAGACTGCAATGGTTATGTAATTTTGAGGTTCATCTTGCTGCTACACTCAGGACCAGAAGCAAAGCATTCTCAGTTGCAAACTCATTTTCTTTGTTGCACAGAGCTCATGTCCCTGTCCTCTGGCTATTATTGCAGTGGAAAGAGATCAGGTTGGGCAGTCTGTGGTCACTCTCAGAAAGATATTGATCTCCTTGATTTTTTTTCTCACTCCATGATGTGGTCTTTGTGAGCACCATGGATCTGCTTTTCCCTTGCCTTGAGGGGAAGCAAGGCAGGGCGGGTACTCACCTTTGTAGCTGATTTAGGTTGACAGCAGTTTAGTGTAGCCCCAAAGTTATGGATTCTGAGGTCTTATGATTCCGTGCTGGAAGCCAGAAAGAATAAATTACTCTCTTCTCTTCTTCTGTCATTTTAAATCTGTAGGGGGAATTGTGTGCTATAAAAACTTGAAACCAGTTCCTCTATTGTTAACATATGATTTTTTTATGGTCTGTCAGAGATTAGAGAAGGGAGAGGGGGTCTGCACAGTTCAAGAGTTATTTTTAATCAGGTGCTTGTAATTCGTTTATATCAGAGAACTGACGAGAATTTGTTAATTACAGCGATCATATAATCTTTCAAATGCAAATAGTCTGACTCAGGGTTCAGTTTGTTTGGTATCAACTGATGATTAAAGAATGGTATAGTTTTACAGTTGTTTTACTCCCATCTGTGTGCACCAGGCAATCACCACTTGCAGATGGTTGTGATTCTGAGACAGGTTGCTACATGCAGGAAAAGTATGTTTCAGTTATCTTAATAAGATTTATTGCAGTAGTCACAGTTAAGTGCTTAAGCCTTAATGATAATTGCTGCTAATCTTTCAGGAAAATGATTAGAGTTTAATAAACCTCAAGAAGGGTATTTTCCTGTGAACTTATACAGAATTGCAAAGGTAAATTTTATGTTTATTTTCTCATCTAATAAATTGGAAGACTGTGCCCTTTACCACTTTCAGAAACTGGATTTAGTGCACACACACATAAGGATAATAAAGACTCATAGTTGTTATGAAAAAATAGTGGGTCAAATTGTACTGAATAATTTTTGAAGAAATATAAAAATTAACTCCTGTTAATGATAAGGTTTAGTTTGCGGTGAAATACATATAATGAACAGTCAGCCATAAGCACACACCCATGTAACACCATGTATTTAGAAGGCTGAGACAGGAAGATCATGATCTCTAGTCTAGATTGGACAAAATTGTCAAGACTATTCCTCTGAAATATGTTTGTATGGTGGAAATCATTCTGTTAACTACTTTAATCATATAGTGCAGTGTTTAGGGCTGGAGAGATGGCTCAGTGGTTACAAACTTGTTGTTCATGAAGAGGACCTGAGTTTAATTATCGGCACCTACATCAGGACGTTCCCAACAACCTGTAATTCCAATTTCAGGGCAGAGACACCCTGTGACTCCTCAGACACACAAGAGTACAAAGCTCTAACGGAATTCTGTATCCTGTAAATAGACTCCACAATTTTCTTGTTATCTTAGCCCTGGGCAACACCTCTCCTTACTGGCTTTATGGGCTTACCTATTTTTGTTGGTTTATGTTCTTCAAACCTCATGTTTTTACGTGAGAGATGGTATATTGAGGGTGATTCAGTGAAAGGGAATATAAAGGTAAGAGTATACACATATATAAGATATGTGCATATCATACACATGCATGCATCAGATTAGTGGCCATACAAAGGGACGGTTTGTTCTTTTTTGCCCTTTGATCATGTAAGCGTGCAGCCAGAATGTGCCATCTCTGAAGCAAAGGCCATGTCCTCACTAGAAACCAAATCTGCTGGCATCTTGATCTTATTCTTTTCAACCTTAAGAGTTTTGAAAAGTAAATTTCCATTACTTAGAAATTACTCAATTTAAACTAAAAGATATCTTAGATTGGGGAGGAATGAACTAAAATACTCATGTAAGTGGAATCTGAATACATTTGCTCTTTCATGTTCTATTTAGCATAATTTCTGTTTCATTTAGAATGTTTTCTGAATACATCTATGCATAGAATTTCATTCAGTTTTGTGACTGAATATTTAAGCAGGTGCCACAGTTTGTTTATTCACTAATTTATTAGTAGGTATCAATATGGATGGGGCAAGTGTTTTGGCCCTTACAGACTGGGTAGTATTCCTTGAACTTGCTTTTATTGGCATCTGTTTGTGCATTTGCTTTCAGTTTGGGAATTGTTATAGTTTAATTCCCTAAGAAAAAGGACCTTAATGCAGAGAAAGTTTATTTTCCCTACAATTTCCCCATCATTGCATGGAAATCATGGTAGGAACTCACCCAGATAGATACATCCACAGTTTAGAGGAGAGAGAGAATGAAAGCATGCATAATACTAGTTATCTCCTTTCCCTAATCATATGTAGTTCAGGATGCAACTCAGGACCCGCAAGGCCCTGGGTCTTCCAGTATTAATTAACAAAATTAAGTCAACCACCATGACAGGCCCAAAAGCTGACCTTATTGAAACTGTGTTCCCAGATGTTTCTAGACTGTGTCAAGTTGACAAAATTAGGCATACATCAAAGAGTAAAACTAATGATCATATACTAAGGCTAAATTTAACTTTTGGAGGAACACTGAAAATACATTTCTATAGTGGCTGTATCATTTTATGTTTCTACCACAATGACTTCAGCTTCTCAAAACCTTTTTGACAACACATGATGTTTTCTTTTTTTCTCCTTGGGTAATAAACCCAACCTTAGCTTTGTAAATTAATTCAAACAGATACTTATGATAATCATAAAAGATTTTTAATAATGTGCAAATGTCACAAATATATTATTTTAAAAGAACTAAAATTGGATCACATCTTTATGTTTATTTGGCTGATCACCCTAAGAGGACAAGTTCTTTTACTTAAAGGAATAACAAAAGCCCCAAAATGATGCTTCACCTAATGCATAGCTGATAGGAAGGATAAATTTTGTCAGTGCATAAAATCCTTAAGGTCAGCATTAAAATTCACAGACATATTTGGAGAGAGATACAGTAGTACAGGTAAGTTATAGTTCTGGGTATTTTCTATTATTGGGGAGGTAAGATGTTGTGCTTGTTAATTAGGTTGAATTTGTAGATGTGTACATAGACACACAAATAAGCTCATGATATATATATATATATATATATATATACATGTCACTCTTATTGGCCTTTATGAATGAGGATATATATATATATATACATATATATATATGTATATATATATGTGTGTGTGTGTGTATATGTGTGTGTATACACAGGCACACAAGTACATAGTACATGATATATTCATGCCATACATGCCACGGTGACTGGGCTTTATAAATGAGAAGATTACTGTAGAGGAGACATGGGAAAGGTAAATGGGATTTTAAGTATGAACACCTGAGACACATTGCTTGGTCATGGACCACAGGGTTGAACTTTACAAAAGATGCAGTAGCAGCATCCTGGGTGGGGGTACACAGGCACATCAGCTCCACTAGTACACTATGGTTACAAGATTTCCACGACCCAACTCAAATTAATCTACATAGAATTTGTACCTTCAGAAGCTTGTTCTGGCCTAAGTGCATAATTTGGTCAGAGTAAAAGAACAGGTACTGGGGAAAGGCTGCTTGGGGACTTCTCAGAGAAAGGGGCCTCCTGTTTGAGAAGCAGAAATCAATGGGTACTGTGTTATGATTGAGGATAGCTACAAACCGTGCCATAGACACATTTGAAGGTTCAATGTTTCATTTCTCACAGGCAGCACTGGCCTTTTATCACCATATAATTCCAGGTTTATGCGGCTTTGGAGTTTCAACTTTAGGTTCATGACTGAAACAGAAGTCCTTAAATTATTTACTTGTAGTTTTGAGATGGAATTATTTTACTGTTTTTTTTTTTTTTTTGTTTGTTTTGTTTTCAGATTCTTGCTCGGCATGCTTTATAGAACGGACACAGAAAGACTCATTTAAGAAAGTAGATATAGATGAAATAATACTTTTCTGAGATGTACTATGATGCTTATTTATTTATAAATAAATTTGTAATTACATTTAATATTGGTGTAAAATGTTTTCTACTAATCTGGCTAGGGCACTATGAAATAGAATGAATTATGTCTGTTTTATTCATATACCTTACATTCCAAACGGCAATGAATTGCACTGCAGAGTGGAATGTTGGTGTCTTATTTAAAATACAATCCCAAATGAGAGTGATCCCCTTGTCAAAGCAGTCAGCATTCTCACTGCCATAGCCTGCATGCCTGTGGAATGAAAGTCATTAGCTCTCTGCAGTGAATGAGTCATGGATGCTGACTGGAGTGAGATTTTTTTCAAGCAATTCTTCTTGAGTGATGGAGGTTTTTTTCTTTTTATATCATTCTATGTATTATTCAATATATCTTTTTCATATACCCTGTTGATAAATGGTATGAAAAATGAACTTTTGTCAATTAAAATTTATTGAAATATTTACAATTTATAATTTCCTTGCATAGATATGGCAGTGCTTTTGTCAATTCAATTAATTAGAACAGTACATGACTTGAGGTGTGTTTTATTATCACCATTTTATGGACAAATTTAAAGATATAGAGGTTAATTAACCCATCATCAGGTCCAGAGGCCTGAAGTGGCAATGAAAAAATAGACTGAGCTCCACCTTCAAAGCCAGGAGCTCTGCTTTTAGCATGGATTTTAATCAATTTAGATGGCTTTATCTAATTCAAAAAGCACACACAATATTTCTGAATCACCAAGCAGTGATATAATGTGGTTAAAATAATGAATATTCTGATATCCTTCATAAGTATAAATTATTATCATATATTGCAGCTTAGACTGCTAAACAGGCCAAGCCACAGTGTAGCACTGGTGACTAAAGTGTAAATTAACTTGTAAGTGGGAAATCCATCCTGTGTGTCTCCTGCTGAGGTATCAGAGGTTCTTTTGTTAGATTCAAATCTACATCAGTGATGTATTTGCCCCTTTTTGCTTATTGTATTTGTCTCCAATTCTTGAATGAACCCCTAGTTCGTTTTACATGGAGGTATCATGCTTAGAACTGTACAGGGTGTCCTTAATTCTACCAGAAAAGCCTCTGTTTCTCTTTGGAAAGGAACTGTGAAAACAACATAACATTATGTGATTATCTAGAAAGCACAAGACATGAGAACAGAAAGGAGACTACTAGGGGCTGGAAGCCACCAGGGCAAGCCTCAGGGGGTGGGGCGGGGGAAGGAGGAAAAGAAGAGGTAGAAAGAATTGAATAAATTTTGACTTTTGTTTCAAGGATCCCAGAATAAACTTTCTTTTTATGTAAGCTAATAAAAACAAATGAAAAACCAAAGTTATTCCTAGGGAGGTCAAAATATCAATCCTTTCATGTAGGACAAGCACAGTGGATGACAACTAGATGTAAGAAGAAAGACTATTTCATTGGATGGCATTGCGAGTGCAAAATATAGTTCTTCTATAATTTGTTAATGGGTAGCAATGAGAATCTTTTTCACAACTTCATGAAGACAGCTTTGAAGCAATTCACGAGGTAAGAGTCTGTGCGACACAGCTGCCACCTAGCACAGCGTAGCTGTTGAGGCAGAAGCTGAGAGCCTTCCGCTGTCACTGCTGGTTGGAGAGCTACCCTTGTACCACGCTACAATTTTCTTTTATTTCTTTTATTTATTTCATAAAATAGTATTGTATTTGCTAAATGGTGACAATAAGTCATAGCTCACCACTAGATTCTTCCTTCTGCATTTCAACCTCCCCCTCCAAACAAGCAAACAAACAAACAACAAACAAAACCAAGCATAAAACAAAACAAAAAATCCCCTTGTAGAAGCTGTAATGTGGCCCAGTGAGTCACACAGTGTGTGCTTTAGTCCCTACACCTTTGCTTGTTAGTTAGTGTTCATTGTAAAGAGTCTGTGTGGTCTGGTGGAAGCCTTTGGCTTTTGCTACACCCTCATTGATACTAGACCCTCACTGGGATTACTCTTGGATATCCTATTGTTTCTTTATGCCATGGCGATCCTAAAAGTTTGGATCTGCAGGTCCTGCCCCTTTGTGTGCTCCAGATGTTCATAGATGTGGTGGGTGTTGGGGTGTTAGGGTTCTTGGTTTGGGTAGTAGCTGGAATGGTCATTCTACCAGGTTTCTTTCATTGTTAGCATCTGAGTGAGCTCTCCCGCACTGCCCCAGCTAGCTCATCCATGTAGCAGACAGCAAGGAGCAAGGCCAGTTCTCTTGTTCTCATATCCTTGGGTCCATCTCATCCACACTCACACCACCAGGGCCAACTCTACTATTCTGATAGTCAGTTCTTTCACCTGACACAAGGTGGCAAGGCGGGGAGGGGGGGAAGATATATTTTCCTTACCCTTGCCACCACATGACATATGAGGTAGAGTGTGGGGGCAGCTCTCCTACTCTCATGACCTTGTGAGCATTTTCTTTAATGTTTGTTACAACTGTTATCATCTGCCTCAGGCGACTAAAATGTTCAACAATTGGCTGGGATTGTTTTGAGAAGATATTACATATCTGTTGTTGGCATGGGTAAATTTTATGAATTAGTCACATAAGACAGCCTTGGTAGGAGAGTCTTCCAGGGAACTGCCAAACAAGTCAAACAATAACAGTATTCCTGGGAATAGAAGTCTGAAAAGGCTCCAATCTCTTTCTTTCTTTCTTTCTTTCTTTCTTTCTTTCTTTCTTTCTTTCTTTTTTCCTTTTCTTTTTTGTTTCTTCTATTGACTACTAGGCTGTCTTCCATGATTTATGGTATTTTGTTTGTAAGGCTACCTTAGATATTCAGAAAATTGCTTGAAAATAAGGCAAATTAAAAACTATGAAAATAACTGCTATTGTTAAAATTTCCCTTTCTTTCTTTTAAATGTTATTATTTGAAAATTTCATTTATGTATACAATGTTTTTCATCAAATAAGTGGCTCCATTCTTCCTTCAACTCCTTCCATTGTACCCCTACCACTTTTATCTCTCAACTTTATGTATGCTTTTTAAGACCACTTAGTGCTGTCAGTAGGTTTGTGAATATATGGCTTGTAGATGGAGTTCTTAATTGGTTTAAATGATAATAACCTGGAATCTGATGTAGAGGAAAATGCCGAGAGATCAGAGAGAAAAAGGAGCAAGCCAAATCCAGCTTTACCTCATTAGCTTCCCAGGGGAAAAGAGAGTGAGTCCCTGTTTCTTCCTGCTTATATTTTTCTTTCCATCCAGCCATCTTGCTTTCTGTCTCTGCCCAACCATCTCATTTTCTGTCTGTCTGTACAGATATCCTTACCTCTATGGTTAGCTAGTAGCAATCTCCATCCTCTGATCTTCAGAGAAGCTTTATTTGTACAAGCAAGATATCACCACAATGGCTACTGGAACATGAGCATCCTATTAGGAACTGCATCCTGACAACCATTCTGCATCAACCATAGATTAGTGGCAAATAACTCTTCAGTTAGTGGTATAATTTCAAGAGCCTCCCATACCCTTAGTAGAAATTTGTCTTAATCTTGTACACATTTTATTCATATAGTCACATCCAGAGATAGTTAATGTGTGCCTATCCCTGTCATGGACCAAAAACACTGTTTCATAAGGGTGCTGAAATATACCTTTGAAAAAACTAATAAACTTTAATTTCTGTAAGTTTGACTTAATAAAGTTTTGAATATTGAATTTCAAACTAAAATTTTGACAGTGCCCTTTCTGTTTAAGTCTTCAGTTGACACAGTGGGGACTACTCAGATCAGACCACTTAGATTACAGATATTAATTTTATATAAGACATCTCCAGTAAAGTACCCAGAATGATGTTTGACCAAGTATATAGGTATCCTAGTTCAAACACAAAATAAAGCACAGTGCTTTGGCATTTACTTAACTAGGATTCTAGTCAAGCAATACTACAGATCTGGCACAAACTCAATATTGATTTCTTACATGACAAGGTACTAAAGTGTTAAGAAATGCTTAGCCCAGTTAATCATCTTCTATGACTAGAAAAAGAATTGTGGTACTTAGTTAAGCCCACATGACATCCCTAAAGTTTTGAAAGGCAATAGAGGAGTGGAAGTCATTAACATAATCTGCCTTCGTTAAAACAAACCATTTGTAACTATAAAAGTAATCTGAGGGGGAAAAAGATATTCTATGGGAGTAGTATGCAACTTTTTGAATATGAACAGCATAGTCTAGTGCCTCCATTATCTCAAGTATATGTGTTGTCATTGTCTACTAAGGTATATTTTATATGGAATTTATATAATACATCAATGTTTATTAACAACCCAAATTTCTCTAACTAGCACTGTACATAGTAATTTTTTCATTTCAATCATATTATAATTTTGAGTGACAAGTATAATTCATTGAATGTGTCCTTAACAATCCAAGTTTCTTCTATTGTAGTACTATGTGACAGAATTATATTTGTAGTGCTGGGGCCTTCAAAGGTGAATGCAAGCTTCTGTTGAATTTTGAAATTTATTAGATGAATTTTCACTGCTGTGTTGGATGCATAGATTAGGAAGATATGTGTTTTTCTGAGTCCTTATATCCTTAAGTCCATCTATGGATTAAGATAGAAAATTCAATATTCAAAGGGTTTCTATGGTTTCTTTTAATCTTTGTATAATAAAAAATTAAGATATAAGCAAGTGTAAAGTGATATAGAATTCTGTCAAATAAATTAGCTCTTTAATTGTATAAAAAGGAAGTTGTATTTTTTGCTAATGTTTCACTGTAATGAAAAGAGATGACTTCCAAAATAAATGAGAAGAGGATGATGCTGCCAAGAGGACAGGAAAGAACCACAAAGTCACTGTCAGTCCCCAAAGCTAGTAGAGGGTTGGGATTGGACCTTATGTGTGAGATGCCTCAATTTCCTCCCCTTTGGGTTGGAATGAGGACAGCTCTTCCATCCCTGCTCGCCACTCTACTGTGGCCATTTTGTACTTTTAGGTTTTACTGATTCACAGAGGCTGGGGAATTTTATGTGAAGGAAGATTGTTCCAAGAGCATTTATCATGCTTTATTTTGATGATTTAGATGATCTGATTTTGAACGTTTATGCTTATATTAAATTAGATAGGGACTTAGGGTTAATGTTAGAATGGACTCAAACTTTTGAGTGTTTTAAGAAGAAGTAAATGGATTTTTCACATAGGATGGGTGTTTATTTTAGTTGGTGACAGATAGACTTGGTTAAATATTATCCTTCCAAAATTCATATCCACCATTCATAGAATACAATAGTAATGAGTTAAAGTGACAGTGTGTTGGATTAGGGTGGATCCTAAATCCAACAGAGTGGTGTCTTTGAAAAAAAAAAACACGTGGAAAGTGGTGGTTGAATAAAGTTTGCCCCTTAGGCACATGTATTTGAATGCTTAAACCCCAGATAATGGAGCTGTTTGGCCTTCTTGGAGTAGGTGTGTCACTTGGGGTTAGTTTTGAGGTTTCATATCCCCTGCTAGGCCCAGTTTATCCCTGTGTGTCTGAAACTTGAAGAACAGTTGTGAGTTCTAAGCTACTTTTCCAGCGCCATGCTTGCCTGCCTGTATGCTGCTATATCCCCACCATGAAGGTAATGATCTAGCTCTCTGAAGCTGTGAGCAAGCCCCCAACTAAATACTTTATTTTCTAAGTCATGCTGGTCATGGTGTCTCTCATCATTATAGAAAAATAACTATGACTCATAAGAACAAACTTAGACACACACACACACACACACACACACACACACACATGCACCTACACATACACTTATACACACACATGCATACACCTACACACATGGGCACACACATACACATACATACATACATAGATTACATACACACATGCACACAAATACATACATACAAACACATACATACACACATGGGCACACAAACATATCCATATATACACAATACATATACACATGCCCATACATACATGCACATATGTACATACACATACATACATACATATACATACACACATACACATGCATACACACATACACACATACACATACACAAATATATACACACATGTGCACACACATATATACACACATGTACAACACATACCTACACACATGCACACACATACATACATATATACATACACACATACATACATACATACATACCTAAACATACACACACATGCACACACACATACATTCACTCACACATATACATACATACACACATTAACACATACATGCATGCACACACATAGACAAGAGAATCCCATGTGCAGGTAGAAGCAGGGGATGGCATGACACAATGAAAAAAAATGGATGTTAAGGAATAGTGACAATAAGTGGCATCTGGAAGAATCAAGGAAGGACCCCTCTCTGTTGTGAGTTGTGATGCCTTTTGGTGTGTGACACTGAAGCCTGATGGCTTGAGCTTGATCCCAAACCTACATCAAAAGGCAGAAGCAGAACATATCTCCAGAAAAGTGTCATCCAACCTGTACAAGTACATATATGTGCTCTCTGCCCAGACAGCATATACACAATGAAATAAGTAAATGAAGCCTAGTCTATGTGTGAAAAAGACACATTCACTGATACCTCCTGTAGAAAGAAACTGTAGTAGAATAGATATATGAAAAACTTCCTTGTTTACATGAAGTAAAGTCCACAAGTTTATTGAGTAGATTAGCAATAGCACATGATTTAGACATAGTGTGGGTGCTTTACTAACAACACCATGAAGCCACCTGACAGAAGAGAATTTCTAGAGCACTCATCTTTCTTTTCTGCTTGGCAATATACCTCCAAAGACATCTGAGACATCATTTCATTTGCAATGTTTCCTTTCAGTTCTAATTTAGATAGCTACCCAAATTTGGCTGGCTCCCCAGTGCTCTTTTAAAGATCTTATTGAAGTGTAGAAATTTGTGTCTATGATTATAGTCTATACTTGTTTATCATCCCCTAAGGAAGGTCACTGAAGTATAAGGCAGGTTTCCCACCTTGTCCTAATAGTTATTTCTTGAAAATAACTACTCTAACAGTATAGTTGGCTTACAATAGGCTCATTTATTTTAAGCATACCATTTGATGAGTCTTGACATATGTGTACGCCCATTGGTGTGGACTTTCATTATGACAGGAGATTGGACATCCCTACCACTTCCAAATGCTTCCTCATATAGATGGGCTAGATTTAAATGAAACTTTTGCAAAGAGGTTGATTCTAGAAAACATTCTTGTCAAAAATGTCAGTGGGTGGGTGGATATGTTTGAAATTTGTAGCAGCCAAATCAGAAGCACCAGGTGGGATCCAAGACTCATTCTGGCCTGTTGAATCTTCTCCCTGTATTATATCTATTAAAGAAATCATCTTTTGGATTTGATGTCAACCATAGTGAATTTGAAGCTCACAAAGAGTAAAAGCCAATGCTGTAGTTCATTAATTCTACATTGCATACTTTTTTTTTCCATTTTAGATCCCTTAAATGAGGATGTATTTTGCAATCAATTGTATACTGTAATATAATTAGCATTTTGCTTTTCAATAGTTTATAAAATAGAATATTCCAGTTATTTACACTCAATAAATTAGGAACAAACTGGCTTTTATATTTCTATATTTTCCAGTTTTCCCCCCAGCTGTTCCTAGTTTACTATTATTAGTCAGTTTTCTAGGGTTTTTATCATTGGGTACAGTGGCAGTCTCCTGGACAAACAGAAAAATTATAGAACCATTTGATGTAAAATGACATAATATACCTATGAGATTATTGTTTCCAAAGGAAATTAAAATCATATTTGCAATTGTTTCAATCATCATATATTTAAAGATATACACATTTCAAGGCACTATAACCAATGGTAGGAAAATAAATAGTTTAAAATCATGGTTCAGACCAACTGTTACATCAGTAACTTTACCTCACTGCCATTGTTCAGTGGGCGTTTTTGTGGGAGCCACACATTAGGCTGCACTGGTTTTTGTGCCCAGCAAATATTATACACTATTGTAATTATAAGGAAATGCTGGCAGGGAAGAAGTGACATTAATCACATGGCTGGTGGTGTAGGCAATTACAATATAGACCACAGTGTGTTGGATCAATCATGTACTTCTGGCTTGATCTTTGGGCCAGACACTTGTGTTTGTTGAACACTGGAAACAAATACATTTCTCAGGAACAGAGTTTTGTTAATCAAGCATCTGGTACTAAATTATCAATGGCTATTGAGAAGTTCAGATGTCAAATGGACTGAAGCATTTGTGTTGGCCTGATGAGAACATTATCTCATTTTAGGCTAAGCTATGTGACAAACTAAAATCAGAAGCCAACTGGTGAGGACAGAGTGACTTCAAGTCAGTTGTGTGGGTCAGAGAGTCTCACTCCATGTAGTACAGCTCAAAACCAACCTCCTGTGTCTGTGTTTCGCTTCCTGTGCCCCAGAGTTGGCTGTTGATGTGTGATCTCTTTTCTTAGTCTTTCTTATGCTTCTGTGTAATTGGTTATGTTTCAAGCTGACACAGTTGTCATCACATGCCTCTCTGAACTGGTATTTTTGTATCTAAATTCTGCAAGGATATATCGGAGACACTACCTTGGTTCACCCTTGAACTTCTGCAGTCCTTTCATTATTCACTCTGTATGGGAAATAATGTAGCTTTGAGGTTCATATACACTCAAATGCCTGTCTTTCCAATGATGAGCTAATTTTTGACACACTCTAACTGCTCTCATGCAGTACCATAAAATGAACACATGCCACAGTGTTCCTAAGTATTCCAGATCCTTCGACCTGTTTTAAAAACTAGGCAAGCCATGTGGGAACAGTCTAAGACTTAAGGTCAAAACTGTTCATTTGACACTTTCCTTGGAAGGAAATTTCACACTTCTGGTATAATCAAAATTGAATTTGAAGTGAGGTGGGAGCATTAAGTCATTTTTGAATATCCATGTTTTCTGTGTTACAGAATTATTAGTCTCTTTTGCTTCCTTTTTTGTTTCAGTGTTTTCTTTTATCAACAGTGGAGAATGATTCTCAATTCATGCAAATGACTATTACTATACAGATAAATGTAGCTGACATTCACTGAATGCTAATTTTATTATTCAGATTTAACATGTGCATAAATTAAGTTGTGTTGTTCAAGTCTCTTTAGCTAATTGTTATGAAATGAATAGCTCAGAAACTGGAGTAATTCTTTACTAACTTTGTTTTTACACTTCTTTATAAATATACCTATGAAGATTAGCTCAATTTCCCATTTCTCACAAAGGATGAATTATAAGTAGAATGTTAACAATGGAAAGGATCTGAGTTCATTTCCATGAGATTATTGTTAAGGAGCAAATTATTATACAGTATTATAATGTTGAGATTGTATGCAGTACATAATAATTATGTTGTTATTCTTTAAATTTTCTGTTATTGGTCAAAATTGTTCACTTCTAAGAAGAACTTTGGAGGAACACTAAGCTCATGTAGTTTAGATGAGGGCAGAGCAGTGAGGGATCGTACTGTGAAGTAATAGGTGGTGGAATGTAGATAGAGTAGAAAGATCTTCGCCAAATGGTAAGTCTCCTTGTAGCCATAGATATCAACCTCAATGTCAGTTTCTCTTGCCTCCAGGTATTGCCATAGTCATGTGAACACTAGTATGTAAGTTTAGCTTGTTCAATTCCAGCTTATGTTCTACAAGTTATTTTGCTTTCATAATTTTGGCCTAACTGGGCCTAGTGGTCCCAGAAGGATTATGTTAGGAAATAGAGACATAGAAGAGAAGATCTCTGTTGGAACTGCTATTTAGATAAATTCCCCTTGCCACTCAGAGAAAAGGTAACTTGAGATGGCTTTTATTGTTTTTCAGCTTACAGAAAAAATATTCTCTTGTCTTTTACGGTATTTTAAGAACCAAGATACTGTTGCTATTAAAATCACTAGTTGTTTGGGGCCAGGGAGCTGTCTCAGCAGTTAAAGGTGTTTGCAGCCAAGCCTGAAGACCTGAGTTTGACCCATGGAGTGGAGGAAAACTGACATCTGATCTCCACACATGTGCTGTGGCACACAGGCACAGACACATACTCACAACATAAAAGAGTTAAGAAAAATAAAATCCGGATTATTCAGTTATTAAATATAAAAATGTATTTTTTAACTTCAGAGGTAGGGTCTAACCCTAGGTAGAAATGGTTAGGCTCAAACTTGCAAGTCTTTTACCTATTCCTCCCACACACTACTAGGGCTTGTGCACCATGCCTCCTGGACAGGTTACATGGAGTTTTGAATTTTTTTATTTCTCTACTGTGTGTGTGTGTATTTATTTGCTCATGCTAATGGAAGTATTGAGACAACCTCAGGTACCACTCTTTGCCCTCCATCTTCTGTGTGAGGCAGAATCTGTTGTTTCCCACTGTGAATACCATGAGAGAGGGCTGTGAGCTTCTATGGTTTCTCCTGTATTCACTTTGCATCTCAGCACAGTATCTCAGGGCTATGGACACATGTGACTGTGTCTGGTTTTCTGTGGCTCTGGGCAAAATGAATGCAGGTCATCCTGATTGCACAAGAAGCACACTGAGCCATCTCCCCAGCCTCCAAACCTTCATCTTTTTTTTTCCTTTTTTGAAAAATTTAAATTAGAAACAAGTTTGTTTTATATGTCCCCTTGTCCCCTGCCCTCCTACCTCTTATCTTATCCCCTTTCTGGTCTCTAGGGAGGGTGAGATCTTCCTTGGGGGATCTTCAAAGTGTCACATCATTTGGACCAGAGTCTAGGCCTTCCCCCATGTGCCTAGGCTGAAGGAATATCTCTCTATATGGAATGGGCTCCCAAAGTCCATTTGTATACTAGGGATAAATACTGACCCACTACCAGAGGCTACAATACCCAAGTCTCCTAACTGACACCCATGTTCAGGGGGCTGGGTGGGTCTTATGCTGGTTTCCTGCTGTCAGACTGGGGTCCATGAGCTCTCCCTTGCCAAAACTTCATCTTTTATAAACACAGGTATCTACAGATTATATTACAGAAAACCTGGATACTTTTTAAATTGTTGTCTGGAGCTAGGGATGTAGGACAATTGGAGATACAAGAGCAAACATATACTAACAAGTTATTAGCTTTAGTACATGTTTGAAATAATAAGTAATCTATAATGGCAGCTTTTTGTTAATCCATGTAATGTATAATTTTATCCCTAGAGTAAAATTTTCCCAAAATGTGATCCATAGTATATAGCAAAATCAGAAATCTCTAATGTCATATGCCCCAGAGAATGACTACTGGAGCTATAGCTCCATACAGACATAGTTCCTTTGAAATAACTTGTAAGATAAAACCACTACACCTTGTCTCTCTTCTCTGGGATTCATCTTCCCACTTCCCAAATACAGTAAACCCCAGCATCCTCTATGAAATCAGGGCCCCTCACTCAGTGACATAGTCCATAGCCACCCACTCCCTACAAAAGTTTTCAGTGGCCTCAATGCTTATCTCAACAATATTTCATGGACACCCAGGGAAAAAGTATTTTTCACTTGTTAGAGGGGCAGTATTCATGCACAGCCCACATGAAAGATTTCCTCCAATGGTTCTCTAAGTTTTTTTTTTTTTTTTGATGCCAGAAACATTCTTGTTTAGTTTGTATTTTATGCAAAGGAGAGGGAACTTCTGTTGTGTTTGATGCATCACACTTTGGGGATGATGTTTTTGCAATTTCTTGCTGCCTCAACTAACACAATCAAGTTCTTAATAAATCTTCTTCAGTTCTTTGTATATTGGCCCCACTTGACCCATTGTATCCAAACTGACCAGGAAGCCTCCTTTGATAAGGACGAGCTCTCACAGAACAAGAAGGAGCTATGGAAGCTGCCAAAGCACAAAGGCAAAAAAGTTGTACTAAGCTGAAATGCATTTGAAGCATAACAAAACTGAAAATAATCAAGATACCTTAAAAAGTGCAATATTAGCACTTACATCCTTACTAGTTGTGGTTGATGAGTCCATGTACCCCACAGGAGAACCCATTACTACTATTTTCCTAAACCAGTATAACTTCAAATTGTATTTTCAATATTTACTCTTATACCACAGGCAATTCTAGTTCCCATCCATTTTCAAAGATTACTTTTTGTAGCACAATGGAATCTATTACAGAAATCCACAAGTAGCCATAATACAGAGCACATTCAACTGGTGGGTGCTTGGCCACCAATGATACTTCTACAATACAATCTCTACACATATGGCTTAGGGACAATTCCAGAAGAGGAGGCGGAATAACTGTAAAAACAATGGGAGCAGGAGGTCTACTACGAGAGTGAAAATTATATGTGACAAGGAAGCCACAGCCATGAAATCTCAACAATATGACAGCCTAAACCAGACTTGAAAAGAAAAATCCCCAGTTGCTGTGCTAATGAGGATAGGGAAACTATGAGGCTGTGGGGAAAGGAGAAAGAATTTTCCTCCAGGGATGAGCCTCAATCCCAAGTCAGCCATATATATGTGTGTGTATGTATGTATGTATGTATGTATGTATGTATGTATGTATATAATATATATTATATAATTTGCTTTATGGTGCTGTGGTAAACACCATGACCAAAAGCAATTTGGGAAAGGATTTACTTACTCTTACAGATGACTATTCTTCATGAGGGAAAGTCAGGCAGGAGCTCAAGGAAGGTATCCAGAGACAGCTTTTTCTACCTGGTGTATTCAATTTGCTTTCTTATACAATATTGGACTACCTATACAGAGGTACCATTCCCTTTCTCCCACATCAATCACTCATCAAGAAAATGCCCCACAGACTTGCCTATGGGCCAATTTGATGGGAATATTTTCTCAATTGAGGGTACCTTTTTCTAGTTCATCATAGCTTTTGTCAGTTGACAAAAAATATAATGAGCCCCTAATAGTTTATGCAGTCTCAAGTTGTGGACACTAATCACACACACACACACACACACACACACACACACACACACACACCACTAAAGGAACACAGAAAGTTATATTCGTAAATAATATGCATATGTTCACAAACACACACAAACATACATACATGCATACATACATACATACATATATAATACTATAATAAGTACAGAATAAGATGACATGAATTTGAAAGGGTTTGGAGGAAACACGAGGAGTTGAAGGGAGGAGAGGGAAGGGAGAAATCATATAAATGGAGGAGAGGGAAGGGAGAAATGATATAAATCAATTATTCATATGTAAAATTCAAATATCAAATTCTAAAATGTAAATTAAACTAAAGTAGAAATATTTAAATATTTGAAATGAAAACATGACATGTGGAATAACTTTGAGATTTAGTAGTTTATTAATTGAAACCCCCAGTAAAAGGAAGTCATAAAAGTAACTGGAGCTCCCCAAACAAGTAGGCTGTTGTCACTGCTGTTTCTTGTGTAAGGACTGGTTTATGAGGATGGCACATGTTTTAGTCCAAGGATATAGAGAGGTCAGGTTGGAACTGTGCTGGAATCTCTTTTTTCATTGGAAATCTTCTATAGTGCCAGGAGGTATTATGAAGGCTGCTTGGTAAAGAACTGTCATCGGCAGTCTTACTCTGCTAGGTAAGACCAGTAGGTAGTATGGTGAAATAGTAACAAGTCTGTTTAGGGGGCATCAAGTGCTTTTTGATTGGGCCTAAAGAAGGGAATTCATGTTTGGTTCTGCAAACATGGTTTAAAAGAAAAACAGCACAAAACCCCTATAGGTGGAGAGGTTATAGTCCCGAGTGTGGAAGTTACTGATGTTATTTTGGTCAATAGACATGGTGTTTTGACAACTTGTCTTCTAAACATTTTTATTTTTGCTAATAGTTTAGTGTTGCAGCTAGTACAACAAAGACTCATAGCTATTAAAATTATTGAGAATAACTGACTACTGAAAATTGAGCCTAAATGGAATATCTGTATTTCTTCCACCAAGGCCCAGAATATAGCAGAAGAGGGAGCAGATACAATTAAAGAACTGGAGGAATGGCAGAGTAATTTTGAACATTCTCCTCTTGATTGGACATGACTGTTACAGTTTTGATCTCTCACCAGCTGTAGCTAGCTATATGAGCCCTAACACAGAGCATGTCAATGTCTGTCATGGATGGGGACACAACTTAATAGGCTTCTATTATTATCATACACATGGATTCTGACTTTGGGTCAGAAGGTAAGAAAAAGTTAATGAGACACACAAAAAGAAAGTGAACTCAATGAAAAACATTGTAACTTTTTCGTTGTTCTGAGTTTGGATTGTATACTTTAAAAAGATTTAGAAAATATCCTTCTCTCCAATAGTATGCATATATACATGCATATTCATCCACCTACCCATCCACCTATCCTTCCTTCCAATGACCCATCCCTCCATCTACCCATCCATCCATCCATCCATCCATTTATTCAGTTATACATTCATCCTACCATCTATCCATTCATCCAATAATACATTCTGACACATCAGTACAAGAGACAAATAATTTTTATTCTTGCCTGCAAACTATATAAACAACCTTAGCACTAATAATTATATATGATATATTGTAAAAATTGCTACTAGCATGTGAATATAGGATAAAGAATATCATATGGGTATAGTTCTGGAAAATAGTGAAATTTCATGAGAAAATAACAGTGATACCAAAAGTGAAGAAGTTATTAATGGCAAAACCTGTATCAAATACTGTCCTGAGTTCAATCAAAGATAAATGGCTCAAGCTATCAGGACCTGTGGTTGGTTTCTCTCTGTGTATTGAAGGTGAAGAATATTAAAGAACCACTCTTTTACACTGTTATAATGCAAACAGAATTTGAAGTTTTTCAACATTAATTTGTTTTTAAAATATTTATTCATTTGTGTGTGTGTGTGTGTGTGTGTGTATGTGTGTTCACATGCCAAAGCACATGTGTGTAGTTCAGAGAACAACATTTTGGAGTTGGTTTTTCTTTCTGTATTGTTCAACTTGGGATAGAACTCATGTCTTTGGATTTGGCAGCAAGTATATTTATCTTCTGAGCCACTTTGGTGGCCTTGTTTTAAACCTTAAATGCATTTAAGATTGCTACATTGTTCCACTGAATCACAAACATGATATCATTAAATTTCAGTGTCAGGTGATGACCAGTGAAATATACATGCTCCAGTTAAATTTAGTTCATGTATTTATATTTTTTTTAAAAAAAATTAAAAATGTTTTTGAGATTTTCTGTTCTTTTTCCTTTTCTCCAGCTCTGCACATGTGTCCTTCTTCCTCCAAAATTCATGATCTTTTTTTCAATTATTATTGTCACATGTATATATGTAAGTACAGGAAAAAATATATATGTATGTATGTACATGTACATGTATATATATGTATATATGTATTTATACATATTTATGTATTTGTACACACATACACAAATATACAACCAACTGTATCCATTTAGTATTGTTAGTATATTTTCTATGGTAGCCAATATTATGGATTGGGTTACTGTCTTGCAGTTTTCATTATAATGAAATTATGTGATTTTCTTTAAATTGAGTACTATTGGTACTGGGGGCAGGGATTTTGTGTACCAGGCTATCAAACACATTTCAAGATTGTTATCACGGGTCAACTTACAAAATACCTCCTCCCTACTAGTTGCACATAACACACCTCTGCTAATCTCCAGTAACTGCAACAACTATTCCTCCCACACCCCCTACCCAGTTTGCAGTCTTTGCTAGGAAGATATTTATATGCTGGGGTATGGACTGAAAGCCAAGTGTTATTTTGTAGTAGTGTATATATTTTCTTCTCAACTAAACTTAAGTTTTCAAATGAATATTTTAGTTTTGCTTCTTCTGTCATTGATAACTAGGCCATTTGAAATACTTGGGCTCATCTTATAACAGATATTTTATTTCTAACACAAACCAAGTTCTTTGTGGATGTTAAAGCATATTATTTTAGTACTTAATTTAGGTTCATGTTTATTATATATATATAAAAATATTCCAATAAGTCATTAAGAGTTTATGGGTTTTCCCATCAATTAAGCACTCAGAAACTATTGATTAAGTTTCTTAAAAGCTAATGAATCAAAGAATTGTTTAAGGTACAGGAAGAGAACTGTGTCTGTGACCTTTCTGGCAGAAGCTCTTGTAAATAGAATTACACATTTACTATTCTGTATAAATAATAGATAACCATGGGTGGCAAACCCAGAGGGAGAAGCAAGGCAAGGGGTGAGGGTTCTGTAGTTTGCCTGTGCATTATCCTCAACACATTGGGTATAGTGTGGTTTTTTGAGGTCTAGTCTTCCAGAGTGTTGCTTGCTAATGGATAGTAACTAAAAGCTGAGCAATCTTTCCATCACTTTCTGTGGTCAGACCAGGAAAAGATATTTGTTAAATGATTTGGCATACATCCGGTAGTCAACTGATTGCCTAATGTGGGATTTATTGGAAGAAGTTGAATCATCTCCATCCAACAGACTTGGGTTTTTAGAATACACTGAAATTGTCCTAAAGGCAATAAGTTGGTGGTAAGATGAGGTATCACAGAGATGATAATAATATGGACATTGGATTAAGCATGGATTTGGATTTAACTGCTATTTTTGTAATACATTTACTTTGGAAAAGATTTTAATTCCCAGCTAGTTTACTTATGTGTAAAATGTGAACATTATTTTCTTCTGGGAATATACTGTTGTAATAGCACAGTATTTCCTTCTGAATTCTTCTGGGGACCAGCTGTGGCAATGGGTGCAGAAGACAAGGCTTGTTCTCCATTTTTTTCCTTCCTCACTTTTCTTCCTTTCAAAAGCCAAAACATGTGTCAAATCTGACTATAACATATGATGTCTTTCTATAAAAGTAGGAACCATAACGTTGGATCTAGAGATGACTATTAATGAGCCTTCATAATTTTTAGTAAAATTAAAAGAAATGCATAGCAATGTGTCTCATTTTTGTAGTGACGCTAAATAATGCTTGTCAGAATCAGTCCATTAGACTGACTTAGTCACTGAGCATCAGTGTCTTCACATTGCTGTGTAAATTGGATTTCTTAGCCTTTATTTCAGGAGCTTATTCCATAGCAAACATAATAGTTTTATGCAGGATAATGGTCAAATGGTCATTGTTATTTGCAAATTGTTGTATGAAATGAGCATAAGCCGTTCTCAAGTAGTGAACCTTTAACATTCCTTCTGAGCCTTCTATTTAACTGTTGTAGAGAAAAATGTATGATCTAGAGTTTTGCATAGGGTCCAACAAATACCTTTGAATTGTAGTTGTGAACATATTACTTACTACCTTTCCATTTTCATTATATTACATTTATTTATTTATTTACCATTTTGAACATATCTATTGTTTCTTTAGATGGAACTGAATCATCTTTGGCTAAATTTGTGTGTTCTAAGGTCTGGAGTTATACTCAAATGTCATAGAAAAATATCTAAGGGAATCAAATTCTGGTGAAGTAAATTCCAAATTATCAAAAGCAAATGATGAAAAGTATGTATAAATATACATGCTAAATAAAATGTAGTTTGTAATCAACATATGCAAAACAAGTACTTTTCTTTTTTCCTATTTGAAGTATTATAGGGTCATTGGGTGATTTAATTATCAAGGACAAAAGTATATAATAAAGAGGAGATATGAGGAAATACTTATATATGAACCTCAGCATGTGTCATAAATTCCTTGTCCATTGTTAGGAAACCTTTACTAAAGTACATAATTAATTTTTGTTTTCTGCCAGCCTTTATTTGTGAAAGTTTACTCAAAAATCTCCAACAGGTAACTCTGTATAAATCCCACTTATATAATCTTTCCATTAACAAACAGCAGAATGGCTCTGACTAGGGTTCATGATAATGGTATATAATTTTGTTTGTTGAAACTACTATTCCCAAATTGTCTTTTGAGAGTGGGTCATGCTCTGTAGATTAGGCTGATCTTGAATATATAAAGATCTGCTAGAATCTATTTCCCAAGTACCAGGATTAAATGTTTGTTCAATTACTCCAAGCCTTTTTCTTCTAAATACAATTATTGCACTACTTTGTCTACATATTACCAGCTGCTGCTCTCCACATTGGCTTCACCAGCAGTGAATGTAGATTTCCATACTGTACATGCCTTCCTGTTGCTGTAATTACCCTGGTTTAAAATGGATTAAACTGGTACTTATTTATTTTATTTATTCATTTTCTTTTGTTTTAATGTTTTGCTCTTATTCCAGTTCCCTCTCCCTCCCTCCCTCTCTCTTTCTCTTCCATCCCATCCCTCCACACGCCACAGTGAGGGTGATGACTTCCAGGAGGGGTCAACAAAATTTGTCAAGTCATTTGGAGGAGGGAGTAGGCCCTCCCTCCTGCCTCTAGGTTAAGGGAGTATCCCTCCTTGGGGAATGTGCTCCCAAAGTCATTTTGTAGACCAGGGATACATTCTGTTTCCATCAGCTAGTAGATGAGGGCTCTATGATGGTGGATATGTTAGTCATGAATCTCATTATCAGGGAAGGGCATTAAGGTAGTCTTTCCACCATTGCTCAAATTGTTAGTTGGAGTTAGTCTTGTAGGTCTCTGGACATTTCTCTAGAGTCAAGTTTCTCTTCAAACCTATAATGGTCCCCTCTTTTAGGTATCCCTCTCCCTTGTTTTCCTTCATCTATTCATCCCCTGACTCAATCTTCCCTGTCCCACATGCTTTCCTCTCCTCCCGTTCTCTTTCTCCTAGCTCCCAAATATGCTCAGGAGATCTTGTTTCTTTCCTCTTCTGTGAGGGACCTTGTATGAATCTCTTAGAATCCCCCTTGTATCCTAGTTTCTCTGGTGGTGTGAATTATGGGATGGTGATCCTTTGCTCTATGTATAAAATCCATATATGAGTGAGTACATACCATGTTCCTCTTTTTGTGATTGGGTTACCTCATTCAGGATGGTTTCTTCAAGTTCTATCCATTTGTCTGAGAATTTCAAGATTCCTTTGTTATTTTCCGCAGAGTAGTATTCCATTTTGTAAATGTGTCACTTCTTCCTTATCCATTCTTCAGTTGAGGTGCATCTAGGTTGCTTCCAGGTTCTTGCTATAACAAAATAATGCTGCTACGAACATAGTTGAACAGATGTCTTTGATGCATGGATGTGGATCATTTGGGTATATGCCTAAGAGGGGGATTGCAGGGTCCTGTGTTAGACTGATTCCCATTTTCTGAGGAACAACCATACTGATCTCCAAAATGGCTGTCCAAGTTTGTACTCCCACTAATAGTGGATGAGTGTTCCCGTTTCTCAACATCCTCTCCAGCATAAGTTGTCATTGATGTTTCTAATATGAGTCATTCTGGCAGGAGTAAGATGATATCTCAAAGTGGTTTTGATTTGCATTTCCCTGATAGCTAAGTGTGTTGAGCAGTTTCTTAAGTGTCTTTCTGCCTTTTTGATTTCCTCTATTGAGAATTCTCTCTTCAGTTCTGTACCACACTTTTTAATAGGATTATTTGGTGTTCTGTTGACTAGTTTCTTGAGTTCTTTGTATATTTTGGAGATCAGCACTCTCTCAGATGTAGGGTTGGTGAAAATCTTTTCCTAGTCTGGGGACTTCTGTTTGGTCTTGTCAACTGTGTCCTTTGCCTTACAGAAGCTTCTCAGTTTGAGGAGGTCACATTTATTCTTGATTTCAGTGTCTGTGCTACTGGAGTTATGTTCAAGAAGCAGTCTCCTGTACCAATTTCTTCAAGGATACCTCCTACTTTCTCTTCAAAGAAGTTCAGTGTTGCTGGATTTATGTTGAGGTCTTTGATCCATTTGGACTTGAGTTTGTGCATGGAGATAGACATGGGTCTATCTGCAGTCTTCTACACACCATCATCCATTTGTTGAAGATGCTTTCCTCCTTCTATTGCATACTTTTACCTGTTTTGTTAAAAATCAGGTGTTCATAGGTGTGTGGGTTATTATCAGGATTTTTGATTTGATTCCATTGGTCTACCTGTCTATTTTTGTGCTAATATCAAACTGTTTTCAGAACTATAGTTCTATAGTAGAGCTTGAAGTCAGGATGGTGATGCCACCCGAAGGTCCTTTATTGTATGGATTGTTTTTCCTATCCTGGGTCTATTGCTTTTCCATATAAAGTTGAGTTTTATCCTTTCAAGCTCAGTGAAGAATTGTGCTGTGATTTTGATGGGGATTGCATTGAATCTATAGATTGCTTTTGGCAAGATTGCCATTTTTACTAAGTTTATCCTACCTAGCCAAGAGCATGGGAGATCTTTCCATTTTCTGGTATCTCCTTTAATTTCTTTCTTAAGAGCCACAAAGTTCTTATTATATAGGTCTTTCACTTGTTTGGTAAGTGTTACCCCCAAGATACTTTATGTTGTTTGTGGCTATTGTAAAGGGTGATGTCTCTGATTTCTTTCTCAGCCCCTTTGCCATCTAAATAAAGTAGGGTTACTGAGGTTTTTTTTTTTTTTTTTTGAGTTTATCTTGTATCCTGCTAGTTTGCCGAAGGTGTTTATCAGCTGTAGGAGTTGCCTGGTAGACTTTTTTGGGTCGCTTATGTAGACATATCATCTGCAAATAGAGACAGTTTGACTTCTTCTTTTCCAATTTGGATCCCCTTGATCTCCTTTTGTTGTCTTATAGCTTTAGCTAGAACTTTATGTACAATATTGAAGGGACATGGAGAGGTAGGGTAGCCTTTTCTTGTTCCTGATTTTAGAGTAATTGCCTTAAGCTTCTCTCCACTGAGTTTGATGTTGGCTGTTGGTTTACTGTATATTGCTTTTATTATATTTAGGTATGTTCTTGTTATCCCTGATCTCTCCATGACCTTTATTATGAAAGGCTGTTGAATGTTGTCTAAAGCTTTTTCAGCATCTAGTGAGATGATCATGTGGTTTTTTTTTTCAGTTTTTTAATATGGTGGATCACACTGATAGATTTTTGTATGTTGAACCATCTCTGCAACCCAGGGATAAAGCCTACTTAGTCATGGTGGATAATTTCTCTGATGTGTTCTTGGATCCAATTAGCCAGTAGTTTATTGAGTATTTTTGCATCAATGTTCATGGGGGATATTGGTCTGTAGTTTTCTTTATTAGTTGTGTCTTAGTGTAACTTGAGTACCAAGGTAATTATAGCTCCATAAAAAGGGTTTGGTAATGAATATTCTGCTTCTATTGTGTGGAACAATATGAGGAGTATTGGTCTTAGCTCTTCTTTGAATTTCTGGTAGAATTCTGCACTGAAGCCATCTGGCCCTGGGCTTCTTTTGTTTGGAGTCTTTTGATGACTGCTTCTATTTCATTATGGGTTATCAGTCTATTTAAGTTGCTTATATGTTCTTGATTTAATTTGTGTAAGTGATAGTTATCCAGAAATTTGTCTATTTCCTTTGAATTTTCAAATTCTGTGAAGTACAGGTTTTCAAAGTATGACCTGAAAGTTGTCTGGATTTCCTCAGTGTCTGTTGTTATGTTCCCATTTTTGTTTATAATTTTGTCAATTTGCATGTTCTTTCTCTGCTTTTAGTTAGTTTGCTTAAAGGTTTGTCTATCTTGTTGATTTTCTCAAAAAACCTATTTTTTGTCACATTGATATTATGTATTGTTTTTCTGGTTTCTAACTTTATTGATTTCCACCCACAAATGGATTATTTTCTGGCATCTACTCCTACGGGGTGAGTTTGCTTCTTTTTGTTCTAAGGCTCTCAGTTGTGCTGTTAATTCTCTAATTGTCTTCATATGGGCACTTAGTGCAATGAACTTTCCTATTAGCACTGCTTTCAAAGTGTCCCATAAGTTGGTGTATGTTGTGTCTTCGTTCTCGTGAAATTCTAGGAAGACTTTAATTTCTTCCTTTATTTCTTATTTGACCCAGGTATAGTATAATTGTGCATTGTTCCATTTCCATGAGTTTGTAGGGTTTCTGTGATTTGTGTTGTTGTTGAATTTCAACTTTAAAGCATGGTGTTTGGTATGCTACTTGTACTTTCATAGGCATGTCCTTCTTCAAATAGGGAAAGTTTCCTTCAATGATTTTGTTGAATATGTTTTCGGCACCTTTGAGCTGGGCTTCTTTGCCTTCTTTTATGCCTATTATTCTTAGATTTTGCCTTTTCACAGTGTCCCACATTTCCTGGATGTTTTTTGTTAAGGATTTGTTGGATTTATGATTTTCTTTGGTCGATGAATTAATTTCCTCTATTTTGTCTTCAGCTCCTGAGATTCTATCTTCGATATCTTGTATTCTGTTGGTTATGCTTGCGTCTGTAGTTCCTGATTGTTTGCCCAGTGTTTCTTTTTCCAGCATTCCCTCAGTTTGTGTTTTCTTTATTGCCTCTATTTCAGTTTTCAAGTCTTGAATTGGTTCCTTCATCTGTTGGATTGTTTTTTATTTTCTTTCCTTAATTTCTTTAAGAGATTTGTTCATTTCTTCCAATTTTTTGTTTGTTTTTCTTTCATTTCTTTAAGGGATTTTTCCCATATCGTTTTTGAGGGCCTCTATCATTTTTATGAAGTTATTTTTTTATATTTATTTATTTATTTTACTCAGACCTCCTGAACATGAAGTCATTTTTAAAAAAGTTTTCTTCTGCTTCATCTGCTTTGGTCTAGTTGGTGTAGAGTCCCTATATAGTGGTGGTGTCATGCTTGTCTTTTTATTCTTAGGTGTTTTCTTGTATTGCTATCTTCCCATTGCTTCTTCCAGTGGGTGCAGGTGGAGACTCTCTCTCTCCCTCCCTCTCTCTCTCTCTCTCTTTCTCTCTCTTTCTCTCTCTTTCTCTCTCTTTCTCTCTCTCTGCTACTCTCCTTGTGGGTGTTGGTGGGTCAGGAGTTCGATGTCTATAGCTCTGGGATATCCAAGATCTCCATGAGGTCTCTTCACTGGCAGGGGCCTGGTGATGGGGGTCAAAGATCAGGCAGGCAGGGATTCATAGTGGTGCTCTGGCAGAGGCCCAGTGATGGAGTCAGAGATTAGGCAGGCGGGGACTCAGGGTGGTCCCAGGTAGATAGATGGGTTTGGTGTGCTCAGAGCAGATCTAGGAAGTTCCCCGGAGGTGGAGGGATTGTTGGACCCACACTCCAGCCCAGTGCTCAACCAGAGCAGTGAAGCAGTGGCCACAGTAGGGCACAGGGTGGCGGGAGGGCAGGTTTGTGGGGTGGTTTGTGGATCAGAGTACTAGAAGTGTTCTCTCTCTGGACAGGATTTGGGGTGGGGGAGTGAGATTTGGAGCTAACCCAGGGAGTTCCCACGGATGGGTGTTGGGGGGAATTTGGCCTGAATTGGTCCCAGACTCACCTCCTGCAGAGGCCTAGCCATGGGGGTCCGTAAAAGACAATTAAATACTGCTTTATAATAAAATGATGTGAAAACATTCTGGATACATTGCATCCCACTTTTAAGATTTTCCATATTAAATAATATTAATCTAGCTTATTCTGTACATGACAATTGCTACTTTAAGTGCTCAACTGTGACATATATGTAGATTTTCCATAAGTGCTATACTTTCTGTCCATTCTTTGTCTTTATTCCTCAGAGGTGAGCAACAGGACATGCCACATTTTAAACTGGCTACTTATATTAAATAATTGTTTTTTTTCCCTGGAGTTCTGTGTCTACAAGACATGTTTCTAGGTGGCCTTGGTGACCCAGATCTCTCTAATTTCTCTGGAAATTTTCAAGAATGACTGCAAAACATGCCAGTAATGAATCACCCTAAGATAAGGACAAGCTAGTGTGAACAGGTTGTTATTTGCTATTTCTTCTGGAATACAGTGTTCTGGAATGCTCCTGCCCATTATATCTATTTTCTCCTAGGTCTGAATCTATGAGTGCCTCACCTTTTGGGATTGCTAAGCTGCCATGTGATGTGGGGTTTGCGGAGGCTTCATCAGCTCTGAGCAGCTTTCCTGGGCCTTAGGGACACGCTCACACAAATCCTACTCCTTTATTTTCCTTTGCTGCCCATCTGTGAGTAATAAATTTGCTGTACTTAACTGGAATAAATCTGCCATTCCCTGGACTCATGTAAGAGAACTACTGCTCATGTATGGTACTAGTGAGGTGTTTAAGGCACTACCCTGGGACTTATCCCAGTGTACAAAAATAACTTGCTGTAAGTTGTCTTTAAAAAATCAGACCGATGACTTTTGTGAATCTCAGTGTAGATTGCCTGCCTACCTGGATGCAACCTGCAGAAGAAGACCATGAATAGCAAGAACAAAAACAATAACAAAGACCCAAACTAAGCAAAAACAAAAGGACACTAAAGAATAATGCTATATTATTGTTTTCTTTTTGTTTTGTATTTAATACTTTAATAGAAATACAAGACCAGGCTAAAGAAACCCACAGAGACAGCTGAACTGAACAAGGGGAAGCTAATGAACCCCCAGACTTATAGCTGGGAAACCAGCATTGGACTGACTCAGACCCCCTGAACATGGGTCTCAGTTAGAAGGCCTGGGTAGTCTAAGGGGCCTCTGACAGTGGAACCAGGATGTATTCTTGGTGCACAAAAGGACTTTGGGAGCACATTCCCCATGAAGGGATACTCCCTTAACCTAGAGGCAGATGGGAGGGCCTAGTCCCTACTTCAAACGACTTGACAGATTTTGTTGGCCTCTCCTGGAAGGCATCACCCTCCCTATGGAGTGTGTGTGTGGGTGGTGGGATGGGAGGGTGGTAGGGGCATAGAAGGGAGGGAGGGAAATAGTGAGGGAGGAGGAGGGAACTGGGATCAATATGTAAAATAATAAAAATAATAAAAATAAAACTAAGATAAATAAAAAAGAGATTTAAAAAATACTTGATGGTGCTTAAAATCACTTTCACAGAAGGTATAGGAAAAATTTAAAAATTGAGCAAAGGAGATTTTCATGGATTTCTAGCAATGAGCTCAACTTGTAATGACACATCCATTGTCTGCTTCATGTAGTGAACATGTGCTTCTCTTCAGGGCACAAAATATGAACAGATCTCACTCCAAAATCAACTTGTGTATATAAATCTAAAGAAATATTTCATTCAGCATACTAAAGGTGGAATTTAGCTCTAAAATATAACAGCTTTGCTGAAATGTATTCTTAGTGTAATAGATTGTATAACTTAAACACATTTTATCTCTTAGAGTTATATAGAGATCATGATAAGTGTGTGAGAGATAGAGACTCCCCCCAGGACACTAGACTCACACATGTATAAATAATCCATTGTAAAGGCCTCCCATTAAGAGTGACACATTGGTGAAAACTGATAAAACACTAGCATCCAGAGCAGAGGTTCTCAACCCATGTGATGCCACCTTTTGAGGGTTGAACAGCCTTTGCACAGGGGTCTTCTAAGACCATTATAAAACACAGACATTTACATTATGACATTTACAGTTATGAAATAGTAATGAAAATAATTTTGTGGTAGGGAATTTTGTGGTAGGGGTGGGGGTCACCACAATGTGAGGACTTGTATTAAAGGGTTGCATCATCATGAAGGTTGTGCAATGCCGCTCTAAAGGCTTTTGGAAGGGCTCGAGATGCAGTGTAGAGGTAGAACATTTGCCTAGCATTTATTATGCCTATGTTTGATCCTTAGAATGATAAAGTAGACAGACAGACAGACAGACAGACTGATAAAAACATACCCGAAAACAGAAACAAATAACATTATGTGGAGAAGGATGATACATGCTTATGATCACAGCCTTGAGGAAGCCACAGCAGGACCATCTGATATCCCATCCTAGCCTGCGCTACACAGTAAGGCTCTGACTCAAAAAAGCAACATTTCTTATATTTTACTGTGTTTGGGGACTATCCTGTGTATGAACTATTGTAACTGCTTTCTTAGTTTGGACAGATGAGGGAGAGTCAGTAATGGGGCAGTTGCTTTTCTAAAATTGGTCTATCTATATGTGTGCTCATGTGGGTGTCTGCACGTGTGTGTGTATGAAAATCAGAGGCTGAGATAATATCTTTGATAACTCAGAACTTCAGTTTTTGAGACATAGTCTCCAGTAATCTCAGATCTCATTGATTTGGCTAGACTGACTGATCACTGAACTCCAGGGGTCTTCCTGCCCCCCCACCTTCCCACAAGGCTGGGATTACCAAGAAGAGCCACAGTGCCCAAATTTTCTGTGGGTTCTAGTGGTCTCACGCAGGTTCCTAAGCTTCCACAGTGGTCAACTGACCAACTTCATCATACCTCTACCCACTCTAATGGATTTTGACCATTATTGAAAGTCCAAAGTAATAAATATAGGCAGCAATCTAATATAGCAATATTCATTTGAAGACTAGGGAAAAAACTCAGATTATATTATTCATTTCGATGAAGAAAGACAATCTGTATATTTTTATCAAATGGAAATGACATGCATATGATGTTGGAAATTCAGAATTTCTAATTATTGGATGTGATTTACTTTTGATAGTTTTCATGCATAGTGTAAACTTCCCACTTTGTTTTCTATACATATTGCTAGAACCATTACTAATAGTGATCAATACCTACTGTCCTCTATATGGTGGGTGATCAGCCATTCAGACTGTGAGTTAATACTATTGTTTTACTCATAAGAAAAGCTTAAAATGCCACTGTTTCCTAGAAAGGGATTTAATACCATTCCCAGTCTTTGATTTGATGGAGGACTGAGTGAGTTTGTACTTTTGTGACTAAAAACATCATATCCTTAACTCTTTCAGTAGTTCAGGAACAAATGGTTGGATGGATGGTTCTTCATTGTGAAAGTCTTTGCTTAATACTACAAAGCAGTTATGATTACTGGGTTCATTTCTAAATGACCATAGCATCTTTCATGAATGTGTTACCAATGAATATATCTAGTAATACCAAGAATCTTTTGGAGTGTTGCAGTGGTTAATACTTCTTATAGTCAAGTGAGTGGCTAACAAGATTTGGAAAACCTGATAACATTCATTCTTATAGTAATCATGAATTTTAGCCTCATTAGGCTCAGCCAGGGTGCCATCAAATAGGACAAACACATTTAAGAAACTGAAGTGCAGAATTAGCTTCATCTTTGAGAATCTGAACTACATTTTATAAAAACAACATAAAGTCATCAAGATATAGCTAGGAAGACAAGCATGGTGGTGCCATCAGGGGGTGACGAGGGAGGACCGTGAGTCTGGGACCTCTCTTGGTGAAACAGTAAGGCCTTGTTCCAAAAATCAAGGCTAGGATAAAGGCTAGGATATAGCAGAGTGCTCAAGCATGTAAGGCCCTTGCTTCCACTGCCCACACTGGAACATTTATCATTAGTGTTGAAAAGGCATTGCTGTCATGTGCAGGCACCAGCTACAGAGCTTCTTAGATTTTCCTATGACCAGCACCTTTGGTGACTTTCCCCATCAATCCTTTCTTTTTTCTGGTACCCACCATTTCACACTCAAGTACTGAGAGAGAAACGCTTACGTATTTCAATCTTTCTGTTATTTGACTCTTCTTTGGTGAAGTTTCTGCTTCAGCGGTATGTTTATTTTTAGTTGAACTACTTATTTTCTGTTGATTTTTAAGAGCCATTTGAGTATTTTAGATTCTTTAAGATCAGATGTGTCTTTAGGAAATATTTCCTCTAAGTGTGTGGTTTATTTGTCTTTTTCTTTCAGTAGTATCTATTGTATATCAGAAGACTTTATTTTTAGTGAAGTGCCCCCTGTTTCTTTTGTAGTCATGACTTTAGTGTTATATCTAAGGGGTCATTGCCTTAGCACCAATGGTCTAGACGTTTTTCTCTAGCTGACTTCCATTGGTTCATAGTTTGCATGTTTTATACTTATATCTGTGACTCACTTTGAGTTAATTATAGTGACAGGCCTAAAGTGTCATTTGTTATTTGTTTTAATTTAATTGTTTTATGTTTTCTTTTTCCTACCTCTTTTTAGATGAATGATTTATTATTTTATGTCTGTTACTAGATTCTGTAATACAAATCTTTTTTTCATTGTAGTGGTTGCTCTAGGCTTTATAATAATACGGATTTCTAATATCAGGGCATACATTCAAATAATATTATATCTCTTCATGTCTAATGAAATAACTTTATGAAACTGTGCTTCTTTTGGGTATAGTTTTTGGGCAATTTTTGTCACACATTTTATTTTAACATAATTTATAATTCTCTAAGTTTTGCTTTCTGCTCCTATAACAAATCTGAAATAACCACATAGTAAAGAGAAAACACATACTTTAGTCATAGATTCAAGTCTGGAAGTACCCTGGACAGTCCCATGAGTCCCATGGTGGGTCATGAAATCATGGAAAAGAGGTGAAGTAAAAACAATCAGCCCACCTTGTTGCTGGAAAGCAAAAGCATGAGAATAAGGGACTAGGATGAGGCTCCACAGACCCAATGTGAAGACTTCCTGATTGATTTCACCTCTTAAAATGCCATAGGCCAAGGTCCTATTTCTGGGCGACATTCACCCAACCCATAGCACCTTACAATGTGTTGTTTCTGTTTGTCATTACTCCTAAAGAGAAAATTATTTCAGTGTTACAGATGTACCTCAATAGTGGGGCACTCACTTAGTGTGTGGGAGGCTGTTTGATCCTGATGTTCAGCACAGAGAGGGAGCAGGAGAGAAAGATAGAGAGAGGGAGAAACAGAGGGACAGAGGGAGAAAAACAGAATGGGGGAGAGAGAGGGGGAGAGAAATGGGGGGAGAGGGGGAGGGATCATGTGAGAGAGGGAAAGAAATGGAGAGAGAGAAAGAGGGAAGAAAAGAGAGGGAGAGAAGGGGAGAAAGGTGAAGAGGGGAAGAGGGAGAGGGAGAAGGGAGGAAAGGGGGAGGAAGAGAGGGAGGGAGAGAGAGAGGGAGGGAGAAAGAATGACACAAAGGGAGAGAGGGACAAAGGGAGAGAGGGACAAAGGGAGAGAAATTAAGACAGAGGTAGAAGGAGAGAGAGAGAAGGAAAGACATAGGGAGGGAGAGGGGAAGAGAGAGAGGGAGCGAGAGAGAATTGTGGATGTTTTAGATAACAAATAATCAAGAAAATATCTTTTGAATGTGTCCAAATGTTTCTCTATGCAACATTTTTCATTTGTGTGTCTAGAGTTCAATCTATTTTCCTGTCTTTTTTTTTTCTGCTTGGATGACTTGCCTTCAGAATCATAGTACAGGTGTAATGGCAACATATTCCTTTAGTTTAAATTGTTTAAAACATCTTCATTTTGGATATTAGTACCACCCAATATAGAATCTTAGCCTTAATTTTCTTTTGGAAAAGATGACACCCTAAATGGCATTCATACCTTTGTTATTTTACACATAATATCCCCCAAAGTGCTTTAATCTCTCTTATCACTCAATTCTAGTGATTCAATTATGCTAGTTATCATTTGATTTGTAAATGAGGGACGACTCTCTTTTAAAACTGTATTTCTCCCTTCTGCACCTATAAGTGATCCTGCAGTTATATATTGGAAAGACCAAGAGATATTGACTTCTTTTCATTTTTCTCCTGCCCACCCCCCCACCTCCCGCTATGGACTTTACATGTGATGGTTTCTGTTGCAATGATCTGGAAGTCATTGTTTTATTTTCTTTTGTAGTGTAAATTGGTCTTATTTGATATCTATTTTTTTTTTTTTTGGACACCGTAGTTTCATCTGTATATCTTCATTTTGAGGATTTGTTTTGATATCATTGTATTTTCTGTGTCTCTTTTTTAAATAATAGCTTGCACATGTGTTTGTGGGTTTGCATATGCATGCACATATGAATGTCAAGGGTTGATACTGGTTGTCTTCTTCCCCTGCTTTCCACCTTGGCTTTCAAGACAGTCTCTCTCACTGAACCTCTAGAATGTGGATTAGAATAGACTTCCTTGCCAATGAACTCTAGGGAAGCCTGCTGTTTCTACCTTCTTAGAGCTGGGCCTTTACACACACACACACACACACACAGTACCTGGGTTTATGTGGGATCTAAACTCAGATTCGTAGGATTGCACAGCAGTTTCCTGGGAGTCAGCTTTATTTCTTGGAAGAAGTCCTACATTGTGATTTCAACACAGTGACATATCTCATCTAGCATGTACTGAAATAATATGCCAAGTATCCAAGTATTTTTCTTTTGTTCTCTGAAGCCATCTTTTTTTGTCTTGTGGCCCTATAGACACAGATGACCTGTTACCATATATATCAGTGAGTTCCCTTCAGTTTCTGATTGGGCTTGGTTAGTGAGAAACAGGCAAAGGATCAATTAGTGAATACCAGTGAGGTCAGGTTATTTATTCACCAGGTTTTGTCCTTTCAGGTTGCCACAGGGTCTCTCTTTCTTTACTGGAGCTTTTCTCCTTGCTTCTTTAGTGCTTGAATAGTTGTAGTGTCAGTAACTAGCCCCAAGCCCCACCATGTACCCATGCTTTTTCTTAACTGTCTCCCTGTCTAAACAATCCCTGAGTCTGTGATCTGTTTTCTTCTGGGGCCATTAATATAGGTGATGCACAGAATATCCAATAGCCTGTATGCCATGAGTGTCAGCTAATGAGGATAGATGCAACTGTAGAGTCTGGGAGGCCCAGCCAGAGCAAACTGTGTGAATATCAGTGCTAGCTAGGAAACGCACAGCCAATAATTTTCATATAATAATAGTTATGGTGTCAAAATTCACAAGCTAAAAAAGTTAATTTGACTAATACTCATTTTTTTTCTAATATGTTGTCAAAGTAGAGAATGGCTTATTGGGGAGACTGGGCAGAGGAACACCATGACCAACATTTTGTAGCAGTTCACTCCAGACTTTGAGGCTCTTTCTTCCCCTCAGTAGAGCTTTGGCTAAGTTGTGGGTCCTAAGGAAAAAAATACTCTTGTCTGTACTTTGTGACTGAAGATCTTAATTTTATGAATCAAGATGTCGTTTTTAGATCCTCTAATATATTATTTTTAATGTAGTAAATATTTCCAAACACAAAGAACCACATAATTATACTTTCATAGACACTTCAACTCCCCAATATATCTGATGTATTTATTACCTAGCCCAGTGCATCTTCATCCCTCAGTACAATGGTTTTCCCATTAGATTGATGCTTCCCATCACATGGCATTCCATCTTCTCTGCTAGTGCACTGTTCACAGCATCCAGCACAGCTATTGCCTTGTCTGAGAACCTTTCCTGGAGAGCTCCGGGCAGAATCGATCACTATTCTCTGTGCTTGAAAGCACTTCTCACTCTGAGTTGTGATTAATAGTGTATGTTTCTGTCACCATTGCTAGATTTTGATCGCCCTGAAGACAGGGATCAAATCTTTTTCATCTTTATAACCTTAGGGCTTATAGCACTGTACATGATGAAACTCGATAAATGTCTGTTGGACTGAATTTTAGTGAATTTGATTCCTGAGGGTTCAAGGGTGAGCACGTGGCTAAGCTGGACCAAACCCGGTTCTAACTTTGTTCCTTGGTCCGTGCTGTCAACCCAACAACAGGCTATGCTTCCTCATGGTTTCACAACATTTTGTTTTGTTTTTGGTCTGATATTTACAAATTTATTTCTTCACTGTTAATGCCGCATCAGCTGGAGCATTGATGGTGTCCTTTGAGGGTCATCAGATACAATTGACTAATGCATTCATTATTTATAGTTTTGTATCCTTTGCACTATGTTTCTAAACAATAATGAGAGTTTCAAAACATTTCATTGAAAATAAAAAATTTCTAAAGCTTGATTTCTGTTTCTCCTTTTTGTGTTAAGGAGCAAGAGCAAAATGCAAGGCAGAGGTATATAAACTGTGCGTGTAAAGCTGGAGAGTGCCTGATGTATGGTAATGGCTCCAGGATTGTAAACGTCTCTCTTGGTACTCTTAACGCCCTCAGATTATTACTGTGTTCTCACATTCAGCTGGATGTGTTCAAGGATCTTCTTTGGTCTGAAAGGTCAGCTGCTTTTAGTTGTGCACCCACAGAATACTAATACGTCCTTATTCAAATTACCTGCTCCAGCACTTATTAAATTGATGGCCTTGCGCTCTAATTTAATACTGGTGTCGTGCCGAGGCGGGCTGCGGCAGCACTCTGGACTAAGCTGGGTGATGGAGAGGCAAAGTTCAAGCTTGAGCCGAGGTTTGGGGTTGCATTTCCCCACTAAATTAGCAGTCAGACGCAGTGTATAATTAATCAGTACAAACCAGGGAAAGCTTGTCATTTAATAAGGCTTTTTTATTTTCACATTACACAAACAGTGGGAATTGATCCATTAAGTGGGTGGCTATTAATGTGGTTTAATGTATGTCTGGTTGTTAAATTGAGATGTCAAGGTACATACATTCAGAGTTTAAGCATGGCTCATAGTTTTTGGTATCTGCTGAGATTTTAGGTCATGTTCATAGAATCTATAAAATCTTCATCACTGAGTCTGAACCTGGTTAAAACCTGTATATAGATTTAAGCTGATTGGTTTCAGCATGGCCTCAGAAATTCATTTTCTCATTGATCTTTATATCTTAAAGTTGAACTAGTGTCTCTCCTATAATTAAATATTACATTGTATTTGCAACATTTTCTCTTCATTATAAACAATAATCATTGACTGAAATTGCCTGGGACAGAGAAGAATCTGTCATTGGGTATTCTGCATATTATCATGAAGTTTTGGAGATAATGAGCTTTTGAAATATATAGAATGAGAGGTCGGCTAACTTGCCAAGGTGTCTGGAAAAGCCCTTTGTCTTAACAGTGGCATAGGAAACATTCCAAGATTTTTTTTCCCCTCAAAGTGCTTGAGGGTATTTTCCAGTTTTGTGAACTGGTTGCCTATAAGTTTGAGGTGATTTATTAATGTGCTCCATAGAATGAGTTTATGTGCATAAGGGTCACTGTTATGTATGACAAAGCACGTGGCAAACTTTGGTGGATTCCATGGCAGGCGTAAGTGACCAAGGCAGAAGGACAAACATGCCCGGCACACAGAGCTTAAGTTAGGCGTGTTATTAGAAAGGGGAGGGAAGGGGGAAGGAAAAAGAAAAGAGGTAAAGAGACACAGAGACAGAGAGGACAGAAGAGAAGACAGACAGGAAAAGTCCTGTCTGCCCCAGGGGAACATCAGGAAAGAGAGCAGAAAGAGTGTAAGTAGGTGGAGGTCTTTCTTTTAAAGGGGTCCATTGCACCTGGGCTGACCAGGGTACTGCCCGAGTACATTCTGCCAGGTAACAGGGGCAGGCCAGCACAAGGCTTGAATCCTTACAACAGCATTAAATATCTTCCCTTTCTTAGTTTATAAAGACAGGAAAAGCAGGAACCCAAGTGTGAAATTACTTTAGGAACCGGATAACTTATTTGAATATTGAGTGAGAGTATTTCACCACATGGAGAAATTATTACATTTGCTAGTACCAATCCCATTTAAATTAGCAAAGTTAGTCCCTATATAAATTATAAAATGTCGAAAAAAATCAATGATATGTATGAAAACATGCCTTGAAGTTACTCAAAGCACCAGCATATATAATTACACGGCTATAAAATAATTTTAATGTTTTTCTTATGAACTATGAAGAAAAGTTCCCCAACTTTACACAAGAAAGGTTAGTGTGCTTTTCTTTTAACATAAAACAATTTTATTTCATACAATATATTGTGATCATATTCTTTCCTTTCAGGTTTCAGATCCCCTTAGATACTCCCCATTCCCTACTCACTCGACTTCATGTTCTTTTTCTCTCTGAAAACAAAACAAAAAAAATCCAACATAATCCCCCAAAAGCAATAAAAATATGAGAATAAAGGCAAATAAACAAACAAAAGACCCCCCCAAATTATGACAAAAATACCAAAATAAAACAAAAAGTACACACACATATACATGTATACACACACACACGAGTTTGAAAGTTTCTCTCTTGATTGCAGTATCTGAGAAATAAGCAAAGATTAAGAGGCTACTTAGTGACTTATTTACATTTTCACTGACACGCACAATAGTATACATCGATGGAGTTCACTGTGATGTTTCCATGCAGGCATGCGCACCAGCAGGCACTGATTTTATCTGTTCATCCTTTTCACCTGGATACTAGAATCTTTTTAGTTTCTAAAATCTCTCTTGATTTGTTCCTGTTCCTTGAACATTTCCCTTACCTCTAGCATTCACCATTCTGCTTTGTGTGTGTACATCCAAGGTTGACTGATTGGTTTCCTTAAATGACTGAAAACACGTTGCATTTATCTGTTGTGTCTTGTTTGTTTTAATGAACATAATGTTCTCCAATTCTCCCGTTTTGCTCAGAATTACAGTACTTTATTTCGTGCCTGAGTATTATTTTATCACACAATTATACCACATTTTCTCTACTTATCCAAATCAATAATACCTGGGTTGGTTGGTTCCATATTTTAGTTATTAGGAATAGCTTTAAGGAGCATGGTAGCAAGCACCTTTTACAAAGGAACATTTTGTCTCCTTTGGCATTTGGGCATATACTCAGGGATGGAATTAGTGGACCATATGATGACACTATATTTCTCTTTACAGGAAAAAGAGAAGCACTAAAAATACACATTCTAAAACATTTTATACGATGTCAAGTGATGTAGTGGTGCATGCTTTGATCTCAGCTATTGGGAGTCAGGGGCAAGCAGATTTTGGTTAGTTTGAGGCCAGCCCGCTCTACATAGTGAAATCTAGGCCAGCATGCTCTATATGGGGAATCCAAGACAAGCAAGGTCTACATAATGAGATGTGCAAATGAAAGCAAACAACAACAACAACAACAACAAACTCAAAAATTACTTAATTGCTTAGATGTATTTAAAAGCTCTGATAGAGAAGCTATGTAGTTGACATTGATAGGTTAACATAGATATTCCCAAAGTTCTAACTCTCTCAAGTGATATCTTTGATATAAATGACACATGGATAAAAACATAGTAGAAATATTTAGAGTGAATTTTGAATGGAAGAGAGTTAATAAACAGGGAAAGAACATTTATGGAAATACCAGTGTGTGGAAAAGGAATAATTGTTCCAAATATCCTCAATTGGGATTTATTTTATAATGAAATTTTGGAAGACTAAGTTTTTATTTTTAATTCTCTATCCAGGATCATTTTAATACATCCAAATAAGACTGACCTCTAAACACTATACAACTAAAAAATAGGTTTTAGTTTCAGAGTTACATTGTACCCCATAAATGAGTACAGAATAAGGGATTACACCAATTTTTTAAAATAAATTTTGTTTATTTATTACACTCCAATCCCAGTTCCCCCTCCCTCTTCTCTTTCCAATCTCCCCTCCTTCCTCCCATCTCACCTCCAATCAATTCCTCAGAGAGGTTAAAGCCTCCTGTAGAATGTCCACTAAGTCGGTCCCATCACCTGTTGAGGCAGGACCAAGGCGCATCCCCCACCATGTCTAGAGTGAGCAAGGCATATTTCCATAGGGAACGGGCGCCACACAGTTAGCTTATACATTACAGTTAGGTTACAAAATAAGGTATATCCCTTTGACTTTTTGGGGAATATATGTTGATATAGGTGTATATACATATATACTATATATGTATTATATACCTATATATTCATTATATATGTAATCGTAGAGTTTTACAATACTGAATGCATAAATCAATAGATAATAAAAATCTTTTTGATTGTTTATATTTTGTAAATTTGCTAACATGAACCTGTGTTGTTTTTGTGTTGAGTGCTAATATTTTATTAACATCCAGTTACTATATATATATTTTTTTCTTATTTTACATATTGATCCCAGTTCCCTTTCCCTCCCTCCCATGCCCCCTGACCCCCTGTCCCACCCTCCACACACCACAGGGAGGGTGATGCCTTCCAGGAGGGATCATCAAAATCTGTCAAGTCATTTGGAGTAGAATCTAGGTCCTCCCTCCTGCCTCTAGGCTAAGGGAGTATCCCTCCATGAGGAATGTGCTTCCAAAGTTCTTTCATGCACCAACGATACATCCTGGTTCCACTGTCAGAGGCCCCTTAGATTACCTAGGCCTTCTAACTGAGACCCATGTTCAGGGTCTGGGGTTCATTAGCTCCCCCTTCAGCTGTCTCTGTGGGTTTCTGTAGCCTAGTCTTGTATTTTTATTAAAGTATTAAATACAAAACAAAATGAAAACAATAATATAGCATTATTCTTTAGTGTTCTTTTGTTTTTGCTTAGTTTGGGTCTTTGTTATTGTTTTTGTTCTTGCTCAGAACTTCTAACTGAGACCCACATTCAGGGAGTCTGAGTTGGTTAAATGCTGGTTTCCCAGCTATAAGTCTGGGGATCCATGAGCTTCCCCTTGTTCAGATCAGCTGTCTCTGTGGGTTTCTGTAGCCTGGTCTTGACCCCTTTTCTTCACACTTCTCCCTCTGTGCAACTGGATTCAAGGAGTTTGCCTCAGTGTTTAGTTGTGGGTGTCTGTTTCTGTTTCCATCAGCTACTAGATGAGGGCTCCATGATGGTGGATAAATTAGACGTCGATCTCATTACCAGGGAAGGGCATTTAAGTTAGTCTTTCCACTGTTGCTCAGATTGTTAGTTTGGGTCATTCTTATAGGTCTCTGGACATTTCTCTAGAGTCAGTTTTCTCTTCAAACCTATAATGGCTCCTTCTATTATGGTATCTCTTCCTTCCTTCCTTCCTTCCTTCCTTCCTTCCTTTCTCTCTTTCTTTCTTTCTTGCTCTGATCTATTCATCCCCTGACTCAATTTTTCTGGTTCCACATGTTCCTCTCTCCTCCCCTTCTCTTTCTCCTAACTCCCTCTCTACTCATTGCCTCCCAAAATGCTCAGGAGATCTTGTTCCAAACCCTTCTGTGAGGGATATTGAATGAATCTCTTAAGTTCTTCCTTGTATCCTAGTTTCTTTGGTGATGTGAATTATAGGCTGGTTATCCTTTGTTCTACGTCTAAAATCCTGTTATTTTAAATAATCATTATAGAACATTTGTATCATCAGAACACCTGTCTATTTTATTGAATGCTTTAACAAAGTTTTTGTGAAAGTATGGATGACATATGATTCTTTTTATTTTCTTAGATATATTTGAATCATTTAATATATTGAATATATTAAAGCGAGTTAGTTACAGGCCCAATCATAATAATTATCCCCTCCCCCAATGATCAGTCCATTAAGGTTGCTACCTTGACCTACATGATGTTTTCAATGAACGTACAGGACTCAAAATGATCCTCACATAAGCTAACATCAGTGGTAAAAGATTTTGAGTTACGACTGATAAGAAAGCAATGCTGAAAATAGAGATTACTTTAAAAACATTGTGAGTAGTGTTTACATTTCTAAGATAAGAGCTGCATTAACAGAAATTCATATATATCATCATACCCTCACATACATCCAAACAATAAAAACTAGAGACCACATAAACTTCATATATGCTTTTTTAGGTTTTTATAAAATAATTACTATTGAGATTTTGAAAAAAAAATGTGATAAAGAAAGCATTTTGTCTTGGTTGAACTGAGACATTAAACAAGCTTTTGGACTTTTATATTTTATTGTGATCACAGGCAGTGCCCTGTATTTTATTCTGGTCTTTGAGTATGTATTAAACAATTCCCCAAACTCAGGGTTTACAAGTCTTATTTTAGTGATTAAAAATGATGACGAGTTGTACCTAGTTTAATAGATTTTAGAGCATAAAACTCAGCATGCACCTGCTTTTATCTTAGCTTTCTTGTTTTCACCATATGTGAATTAATTGAACTACATTTCCATATATATTGCCTGGAGGGCAGAGCATGTGAAAGTCATCCCGAAGAGCACTTTCTGGACAATTCTTGAAGCAACCAGTCTTATCTTTTGTTAGTATTTTATCTTTAGAAGAGTAAGATCAGTAATGCTATTTTTGTTGTAAATAAGCCAATATGCTTGATGTGTCTAATTGCTCTTCTAGTCTTAATATCAAGAGCTTTGTTAGTAATTACTCTCTCATTCTTCCTGCTACAAATCAACTCTGGCTCATGATTTGATTCCCATTGGAAAGAAGAACTGCAGAAGTCATCATCCCTTGAAGGTGAGTGAGGTTAGAAGGGAGATTTTCTTTTTAATGTGCATGGGAAATACACTATCGTTGCATAATGGGATTGTTTGCAGCAAAATTATTGTTACCCATTTTGTTTATGTTTCAAATAAGCTGTGTATTGAAAAATAAAACATACAATTTTTTCTTAAATTACATAATACATAATTTCATTTAAACTCATATGAAGCGTTTTTCTATGTTTTAATATATTTATTTGCAGTAAAGAAAGACTTCTGGACAAATCATTGATTTCAAAAACAGTAGTTTAGATTCAGATTTCCAAAAGAGAATGGGATGTGGGAAATTCATATTAGAAATTCATACCAAGAATGTGGAATGAGATGTAATAAATGTTTCAAATATCCTTCCATTTTTAATGATAGAATATTTTAATTCTAAGTTACACATTTAGTTGGTTTTGTTATTTGACTAGTATATCCATCATCCACAAATGTACGAATGAAGCTGGGTTCTAAATCACGTTTACATGATAAGCCCAATTAATTCTTACATTGTTTTCCTGATGACATTAGACCTTTCTTCATTATATAAAACACATCTGGAATGTGAAATTGCTGAATAATAATCATGAATGCTAGCATGTTAAAGACTGGACCCCTGACACAGTCAAATAAATATGTTTTGTTAAAAAAAAAAGACCTCACTCAATGCAGATTTAAGTGAGGCATAGTTAGAAAGAATATGTAGGCATCTTTGTTCTTCTTGCCCCGCTTATGTTTGGACACATCAAAACAAAAGCAACCAAATTACAAACTTCTCTAATAATAAGGGGTAATATAATATATATTTTGAAGCTTTCTTATTTTTCTTATCTGATATTAAAATATTACAATAAGTAAATGTTCTAAAAGAGTGATAAAAGTCTATATTAAATGTGTATTACTTTTATATCTGTGCCTTAGAGTTACTAAGTTTAACTGTGATACATTTCATCAAACAGAAGATGCTGATAAGATCTTGCTCAAATGGCATGCTAATACAAGAAGCAGATCACTTTAAGCGGACCTTATATCTTCGCAGGATGCTAGAAATGAAGACATTACCTCAAAATGTAGGTAATTATTGCCTCCTCTTTTATCAGTGCTATTTTCTGAGGTATTATCATAAGAGAGCACTTTAGTATTAAGCAGGGCCTCAGAGTGGCAATAAATCAGTTCAACTGAGTCATCATTGTCTGAGGCATCTGGACTACTGAAATGTTTTGGGTCCTACAGAGAGTGTGAAATCACTTGACCCTTGGCATTAACCTTTGCTGAATGAATAGACCTTGCTTTCTACATCAGGGAACAAAGGAGAGGACTATTGATTAAACACCACATTCACTTGATATTAAACACTGGCTGCACTCACTTCTTGCTTCCAGTTCCAGGGGGAGAAACCTAGAGACTTGCTGAGTCTCAGGAGAATGGATGTTTGTAATTCAGAGCAGTGTTTTTCCTGCAAAGTACTTTTCTCCCCTTTGATCAATAACCAGAAGCCATGATCAGCCATGAGTACGTATTGTCAATTCTGACCTGTGTATTTTATCATTTAAGGTGTTAGGTCACAGTGCTGTGACTAATATCTCAGTTCTAAGCATGAATCGTTTCCCAGTGTCAATATCTGTTGAAAAAAGCAATTCATTTTATTTCATTTCCTGATTATGAATCATTGTCTTGGAAATTGATTTGTCTGCATTAGTAAGTGCATGCCTTTTCTGAAAATTTTTGACATGAACACTGTTTTTCCAGATGCTGAGTTTTAACTTGCCTTTGGTTGGAAGAAATAATATAAAGGGAATACTTGAGATGTATAATTTACTGTTATTTGGGGAAGAGGAACATGGCTAACTCAGTTTTCTATGTTGAAAAGAAGAAAAGATGAGGGGGCCAATGTAGCTATCCTTGCAATCAGAGAGAGAGAGAGAGAGAGAGAGAGAGAGAGAGAGAGAGAGAGAGGAGTAAAAACTTGTGGATTTCATAAGAAATCTTAAGCTAATTAACTTGTGATCCATAGCATATGCCCAAACTATTGACAACATGTTGGCACCTTCTTTGTAGATCTATTTATCTCTCAAGGGAAAATGAACTATTGACAGATAAGTCCATTCAAGTTATGGAACTTGAGTTAAGGTGAACTATTTTAGCTACATATTTACAAAGTTATCTTTGCTTGAGGTTGAAATGATGTATCCTTAAGATTTCTATTACTAAGATACTTTACCACAGATGCTGCCCATAGAGAGAAATCTTGGTCATTACTTCTTTCTTTATTACTTCATTTTTCTCTTTGTTTTGAAGCAGAGTTCCTATAGCTGAAACTGGCCTTAAACTCCCTTTGTACTCAAAGATGACCTTTACCTATGGCTCCTCATTCCTCCACATTTTATACATTAGGATTTCCAGTGCTCAGTACCACGGCTGGTATGTTTTGCTTCTCTCTAAAACTTCATACTCATTTGGATACGGGGTGGTATACTTGTGATAGTCTTTATAATTATTTCATTTGCTAAAAGTTTTGACTGGCTTGTGTCCCAAACCAAGAATTCTAGTTCAGCTACTTGGGAATCTGTCATCTTTGAGCAGCAACTTTTCCCTGTGAATAATAGAAAAATCTCTCCTCTAAGATTATGATGGTATAATATAATTTATGTAATGCATTTGGAGTCTCACATGGTGTGCACAATTTTTGAGGAGCATTAGAAGTTCGAGGGAAGTTGATAAAATGAATCATGATGTTAAACTTAATGATCAATCCTTCTCATGTAATGTGTTCTTCAAACTTCATGGTTTCTGTACAGTTTCCTTTGAAAGCTGCTTAAGCATGTAAAGTATGAAAAATACTCTATCTGAACCATATTGTGACTGTGTATCATGGAATTATTTTCTCTATTACCAAAAATAATAGTGTAGAAATAATTTTTACATCTTTCTTGTTGGATACAGGTATGTTAGATGCCCATATGTACCTTTGGATTTAGTGTTAACTTGAGAGCACCCATGTACAATATATTTGCCTGAGGTAAATTGCTTTGTTCATGTTACATATGATGCAGCCAACTGTGTATAAATGCATTGAATTAAAAATTAATTGGAATTTGATGTTTTGAGTTACTAGTTAGTGTCATTATTATATATTATGCAGTTTATACTACCGAGTAAGCTATTTTTGTGTTTAAGAAATCTGAGGCGTGTAGAGAGGTGACTGGATTAAGGTCACACAGAAGCATAGTGACATAAATGTAATAAGAGTATTTGCAAAACACACCACAGGCCCTTTCATATTCTCCTTGGTGATAGTAGTTACTTCCCAGAGGAAGTTATCTTAAAATAGGATTAGAGAGATACAATGCAATAACAAACGTTTGCAAATTCATTTAGATAGAATTACTGGAATACCAAATTCACAATTAAGAGAGGAAGATAGGAAAATGAATGGGGAAAAAAGGGAATATAGACAAAATAAAAGTACAAAAGAGAAAAAGAAAGAAAAGATCAGATAAGAACCTCAGTCATTACTTGAATAGAAATAGTCTATGCTAACATGACCACTAGATTCACTTTGTTAATTTAAAACATGAAAGTCTCAGTTCTCTGCGAAATGACATCTCATTCATAGCTTACAACACACTAGAATATGAACAGTGAACCTTTTCACCATCTAAGGAGAGGGACTGACAATATACTTACCATATTACATCTTAGGGAATTAAAAACAAGTGCCCTTTCTAAAAAGGGAGTCTTTGGGGGAGTTTACAGTAAAGGTGCTCAATCATAGTTTGATTATTTAGTATGTCCCCTTTCTGAACAATGCTTAGACTGGTGTGATTGATTTATCAAGCCACTAGAAACTTGAAAACACATTTTGCATCTGTGCACAAATGCTAGCTCTCTGGGTCTCTATGGCCTGAACATAACAACCGCCAGCCTGGCAGGAATCTTTTCAGCGGGATAGTTTTGTTTCTTTGAATTAGTAGATGACTTTGATGTTGACTACATGTTGTTAAATCTTGGCTTGGGAATCCAGTAAAAGCCCATATAGTTTATCTGACATAGTAGAGTTTATCTCTTTACATTTGTCATTCCTCATAAAAGATATCGATCAGAAATTTTGTGACTTTGACCAGCAGAAACCCTTATCTAACACACTCCAGGCTGAAATGCGGTGTGCAGAAATGAAAACACTTCCATCTTGCTCCCATGGTGCAAGAATGGCTTCTTTAGACAGTCTGGTGAGATTCATGTTGGACCCATGGGGACATAAGCATTTGGGGCATCACATTGAAGCTTTTTTTCCCCCTGAACTACCTACTCTTTGGAGCTGCACCACAACACCACTGCTCATGTAAAGCCCTTCAGAACTCTGTATCTTTGATCTGCACACAGTCCCATGGATCTCTGGCTCTGCAGTAACAGTTGAGAACTAACCCTCTCCTTCCTGTTTGGAGCTGTGATTGATTGGTTTTTGAATGGTCTAAAGAGGCTGGCTATAGAATCTAAACATTGTGTTTTGAATGTTTTCAAAAGAAGAAAACAATGTATATCCTCATTCACCACAGAACAAGATAAAGGGAAATTATGGCAGTGAGTACTGAGTTGGTAATGTCGACTTTAGAGAACCTTTTTAACTTGTCAACCATTTAGAAATGACATTTCTCTTTTTCATTTGTATTTGTCTTAAAATTTTTTAGAGTAGTAATGTCATAAAAGTAAATTTCAATCCATCAATCTGATTTATCATTTAATTATTGCATATGTATTAATTACATACATATTTATTATCTTAAATACTATAACAATCAATTTTGCCCTGATGTAAACTCTGAGATTTCCTTGTAGCTACTGGCCTGACAAGACATGCCCACTTATGGGAAAGTAGAGGGAATGTGATGGAAGTAGCTGTGAACACTCCTTTATTGCATTTAAGGGTCACTCCACAAGTTAGAAGCTATATCTGGTGCCATCATCAGGCCAAGAGCCAGTGGCGTCATAGACCCTAGCAGAGATTCACACTACCGTCATTTCCCTGAATTTATATAGTATTGAACCAGTTCCTAATGACTTAATGCTACATCCATAGATTAGTGCTTCTCCCACGCCTGACAGACGAGAGTCTTCGTGAGGGTGAAGAAAAGTAGAGACCCACAATTGGTCAATATGCAGAGAATAAGATACTGCAGAGTACTAAGTCCCAACTAGGACATGTGTGTATCATTCCTGTCCCCTTAGAGCTCAGGGGTCACCAAGAAAAAGGAGGAGGTAGATGGCTACAATGAAGCAGTGTGTTCTGGGACACAACAGGGCAATTACACATATAATCTCATAGAGGTTGTGACAGAACACAAAAACACTTAAGTCAGACAGCCCGGAGCCAGAGAAGGTGAGCATGAGGCTCCACCTTTAGGAGGTTGGGCAGTGGGTAGCTTCTAGAAGAGGGAAAATCACTTTTAATTTGTTTCATAGGTTGGCCAAACGTATGAAGGAGGAGAACCACAGGCCTGCTTAGGGCAGCCTGCCCTGGGTCGCAAGGAGAAGACACAGGCCTGGCCAGTGTCTCAAAAATATGGGGGGGGGGGGAGAGAGAGAGAGAGAGAGAGAGAGAAAGAGAGAGAGGTTCTTGGCTTGTGGAAAAAGGCAGATCTGAAGAGGAGATGGTGATGAGAAGTGAGCTGTGGTGGATGGCTTGCTTGGCACCTGGGACCATGGTGCCGCTGCCGAAGTTCACGTCTGGGTCCATGGCCTTGCTTCAGTCATGGTCTGATGGGAGATGTCATTCTGTATATGTTTCTCATGCTGGTTAATAATAAAGCACTGTTGGCCAATAGGAAAGGAAGATAGGAGGGACTAGGAGACAAGGAGGAAATAGGAAGTAGTAAGGAGGCGTCAAGATGGAGAGTCTGGAGAAAGCAGTATGCCACCGGCTCCCCGGTAAGAGAAATACATAGATCAGCAGAAATGGGTTAATAATTAAGCCAGAGCTAGCCGATAAGAAACAAGTAACCGGGCCAACAGTATTGTACCAAATCAGAGTCTCTGTGTATTATTTGGGGCTGGCGGCACGGCGGCAGGACAATACCAGGCGGCGGGCAGAAAAACCGTACTCGTTACAATGGTCTGTGATGATGTCAGTGGCTCTTGGTACCACTAACAGCCAAAAGAACAGTTAGGCCAGGAGTTGGTCCCTCACTTCACTGGCTACAACACTAGGGAGAACTGGTCCTGCCCCTCATCAGCTGCAGCACCTTGCACTTTGCCTGGGCAGCACAGTAGAGCAGACCCTGTTCTAGAGAGCAAGGGTGAGTAGGCCCTGGGGGCATGTGATTGGGAGAGTTGGTTCCAGCCCACCTCATCTGCCATGTGGTGGCATGGGTGAGGGAACGATGCCCTCCCCTTTTTGCCTCTTGCTGCATGAAGCAGGCCGGGGTCCTGGCCCAGCCTCTCACCCGCTGGCTGAATCACTCAGGAGAGTGACCCTACACTTGGCCTGGGTTGTACAGTAGAACTGACCCTGTTGGCAGGGGTGTAGGTGAATGATCCTGAGGGTGTGAGCATGGGAGAACTGGCCCCGCTATACTGCTTGTCTGCCATGTTGTGGGAGCAGCCTAGTGAGAGTTGTCCTCCACTTGTCCCCTTGCTCTTAGCTGCCTGCAGCAAATGAGAGAGCTGGTCTCTGGGTCAAGAGAGTATAAGAGCTGGTCCTGTCCCTCACCAGCTGTAGCACTTGGGAGTGCAGGCTCTGTACTTTGCTGCAGAAACACAGTAGAGCTCATTCTATTGGCAGGGACAAGGGGTCAGTTGGATCTGAGGGTGTGAGAGTGGGAGAGCTCACCCTGGTGGTGAGGAATGGGAAGAGCTGGCAGGCTGATCTACCCTGCAGGTGCCCAGGCCCAGAACCAGGGCTATGAGTTGACCCACCCCAATACCCACCCTTTTATGATCTGCTGGAGCATGGGAAGGGGCTGGTTTTGAATATCCAAAGCTGCAGAGATCTTCAAAACACAGGGCAGCAACAGATTAGCCGAGAAGCGTCCCAGTGAGCGCTCAGTATTGGTGGTGTAGCAGAAATGAGAGGCTTGGATCAGAGCAACGACTCCTTGCAATGAACACTTGCAAGTAAAGAATATATATGTGACTCACTGTGCCATGAGATTTCCCTTTTTCTTTTAATTTCATTTTATTTTGAAGGAGAGGTTGCAAGGGTGGCTATGAAGGGGTAGGGAGATGAATGGGATCTAGATGCATGATGTGAAAGCCGCAAAGAATAAATAAAAAGTTAAACAAGGAAAAGAGAATTTGGACATGTAAGGGTTGAGGATCTGAGAGCAGATGAAGGGTATAAATATGATCAGATCATTATATAAGTTCTCAAGGAATTAATAATGTTTAAAGTTTTATTTTAAAAGGAAAGCATAGCAATACTGGGAATAGGTACAAGTTCCAGCATATAATGTTGTCAATTCCTGCTCTGTTTCACCTTCTGTCCCAGATTAGAGTCTGTGGTGCTGAAATGCACTTGAACTTCATAGGCAGCATCCAAATAAGTCACACAGGGAAGGCTTCACTGGGTTCCTTTTATGTGAGCAATGCTGATTTCAGATGCTAAACTTTAGTATAGGCCTAAAATTTTATGACACTAGGGCAGTGTAAGCATTTAGTGACATTTATGGCAGTCTGTCCTTTTTGCCCGTACTTTCTGAAATGGGTGGCTGATCCTTTTATAAAGAATGGTGGTGACATGTGACCATCACCTAGCCAATTCCAACTGCACTTTTGTGTGTGCAATGGAGGACCTCTAGCTCCCTCCTTTGAAAGTGCATTCCCAAACAGCACGGAGAAGCCCATACCACCCAACAGGCATGTACATGCTCACTTAGTTTAATAGTGCATTCATATGGTCACAAACACCATGAACTGCTTTTGCTACACGTCTTTCATGTGAACCCACAGTCACACATAAAATCATGATTTCACATTATCTAAGATTAGTGATAATGAACAGGGCAGTTCAATAAACTTACAAAATTGATCCTTGTCACATATGTACTTAGATCCTCTCATTTAAAATGTTATGAAGTTGATTAGAAGAAGAAATCTATGTGGTTGAGTATAAAAACTCCCTAGGTGGGTAGAAATAAAAGGCCAGTAATTATTTTACACTATCTCTGGTCAAGTTCAGATGGGAATAAAAATAGTGGCTGCAATATATGCTAACATGAGGAATGGTGTTATATCTCAGAAATATTACAAAAGCCTATAGAACATGGTGTTTAAGGTCTTCCATGGAAAAGAATCTGGTGACTTGCTATTACAAAGTCCTGATATTTGCCTATCCCTCTACTCTTTAATTTACCACATTCAATGCTGTTTGACTCAATTTATTTTCTGGGTTGATAACAGGGACCCTCTTATCCTTTTATAGTTTTGCAGAATGGCTGTGTTTCTCAAATCAAGTTACCAAGTATTAAATTAGATAACAATGGCATCCATTTAAGATTAATGTGAGGTCCTTCCTGACTTACAGTATCTGTTCTAGAAGACATTTTCTGTGGTGTATGATTAGTGTGAGTGTAAGTGACAAACACAACAAGACAGTTCCAGGCAAAGACATTCCCACATTGTAGCTCAAGCAAGGAAATATCCAATGCTTATCAACATGCTGCTCAACAATATGGTCACCTGAACAGGTCCTGCACATTGTCAATACCAGTTGTACATCAAAATGGATGCAAGAAATTCATAAGGCGCTACCTGTAGATGAAAAACTACAGGCAATTAACAGCTGGTGTGTGTGCGTGTGTGTGTGTGTGTGTGTGTGTGTGTGTGTGTGAGAGAGAGAGAGAGAGAGAGAGAGAGAGAGAGAGAGAGAGAGAGAGAAAGAAAGAGACTACCAGTCCTCCTGAGGAAGTAGCACCCTGGTAGGCTGATAGGTTGTCCTATCTCTAAGGGTCATCTCCAAGTTATGAAGAATGTGAAGAATAACACATGGGCTCTTAAAGTTTTATATACATATATACTCATAATTATATATTATATATAGGATCTCATAATTAAAGAGAAAGAGGCCAATAATTTGGGAAGGAGGATAGAGAACTCAGCAGGAGGTTGGGACGTGTATGGAAATAATATAACTAAAGTACTCATGCATGAAATTCTAAAATAAAATAACTTTAAAAATAACCTTAGGAAGGAAAACTGCTTTTGTATTTTGTGTTTGAACATATTTGGGCAGCCTACATCTTGGAAGAACAACCTAATGTCACTCTTGGATGTCATTTTTGTCCCCTTTTGCATAGCTATTCTACCATCTGTAGAGCATTTACAACACATGGACAATCCAGACCTCCATTTACATCACAGCTTTAGACCTGCTATTTTTGTGCCTATTAGGCTATATCTTAGTGAGATCAAAAAGGTGGGAAAGAAAGGGACATAGTGCTGTCCATGTATCTGAAGCCCATTGTTAAATACTGGGTGTTTACAAACAGCATAAACATCTTTGAAACAGAACTGAAATTTGAAACAGAGCAGGACAGGAGACATTGGGACTTTAGAGCTATTTCACATATGTCTAGTTTACACTGAAAAATTTTTCCTCTTTAAAATAACTTCAGGATTCTTTACTTTTATTGAGAACACAATTCATTATTAAAAACCATAGGCAGAGAATCTTCAAATGACACTTGCTGAAGACAATAATTATTTATAGTAACAGAAAGTAGAGCATAAGTTAAAACTGTATTTTTCTAATTTCCTTTTTTATCATGAGCTATCATAGATATCGGCACTGAAGACTTATTTCTTAAGTATATGCACTGTTTTCCTAGGAATATTGACAATTCATTAGTACTAAGGAATCATTGGTAAATTATTGTTGATGCTAGTTCAAATCTGGATGGTGATCATAGCCTAGGTTTGGAAACTGGCCTCCTGACTCACAAATTAACCAGTGGCTTTTGTGGCAGGGTATGCGAAATGTGACATTGGCTTTGGAGTGTAATCAATAGCCTTTGATCTTAGAATTCTTTCTCTTCCATTTTATGAACAATACCCAGCACTGAGGACTTTCTTTCTTTAGAGAGGAACATAAAGAGATTGGAGCAGCAGGAAAGTGCATTTTAAATCTGTCAATATTGTGTTGTACAAGGTGAATAAAAAAAAATTTATGGCCCTTTATCAAAATGGCTTAGTATTCAGAGGTTATGTTGGCAGGGATGAATATTTGAAAATTTTAAGATAAAATAGCATAAAACCCCTGCTTGATGAGCCTAATCATGGATGAGCAAAATAGTATGGCATAATTGTCTCTGGAGTGATGTCTGCAAGAATTTATTAATTTATTCAAATCTTCAAAATGGAATGGAGGTGTCAGATACATTACCTACCTTTAAAAAAGTGGGATGAGTATTAAGGATAAAGATATTGATGGCTAACCCTAAAGGCTTTTGAATGAGACTGGTAACTTCAAGGGCATCTCTGTGTATGTCACACTAGACCTTGCTTTGTGTGTTGAAAGTTTTAAGTGTCTATGTATGTTTTAATGGTTCTTTTATGATTTTTACATTGTATGTATAATCTCGTGCTTTCTTTGTATAGAAAACTTTTCTTCTGTGGGGGTTATACTACTGGCTATTCATAGAACGTTCTTGCATTGTTATAGATGTCTTGAATCAAATACATACATATATTTGGACATCCACAGCATGTATGTGGAGATTAGCGAACAACTTGTGGGAGTCTATTCTCTCCCTCTACTGTGTGGATATCGGCAGTCAAACACACATTGTCCGATTTGGTGGCAAGTACCTTGACCATCACATGGGCAAGAGTCAAGCTATCTTGGATGCATTACAAATTAAGTTGCTGATGTCTTTAGGCATTTAAGATACTGACTTTTAAACTAAAACTCTTCTGTGTTTTTTCTAATTCTAGCATTGGAATAACCATATAACACACATCGGTGATCTATTATTTAAATAGTAGGAGACAATCATTATTAAGTTTAATGAACATAGGATTGGGGAGGTGATTTAGTGGGCTACTCATCCTTGGAATATATCAAGCAATTAAATGGACAAAATGCCTGGAGATTATACAACAGCAAATTATACCAGTAATTAAAATGCGTACCTACTAGTAAACAATAAGAAAGTGCCAAGGCAGAAAGGCACAGAGAGAATATCGGCAATGCTAATTTTTGTAAGGTGATCTTAGAGAGCATAATGAGATTGAGTCATAGAGAACATAATGAGATTGATGCTGGTAGTGAATCTTGTGTTCTGTTGTTAAGTATAAATGTGTGTTATGACCTCATGGAGGGAATTTGTTGTCTATTTAGTACTGTATATCCATTCACATAAGTTCTGAAATATCTGTCCAACAACATAATGGGTAATATTTAAACTGTACTATGTATTAGTGGATGTTTATCCTTACTCTCTGTTGTCTTTTTACTGTTACTCAGAGAATTAGAGGCAACTGTTATGTCACTGATAAATTACAACTGAGAAAATGTAACGTTAGTATTTTACTAGTCTGTAGCCTATTCAGATATGTGGTGGGATTTATGATTTAGCTTTAATTCCTATTAAAATGTACATAAATCTGGAACAGGGAAGTTTCTTTTCTTAAAAAGAGGAAACTAAGCTTCATGTCCATGTGTTGCATGTTTAACGTAACACTTTGCTTCAGTATTTTGTTCTTTCAAATAAGCTACTTAGGAGAAAAATTTATCAGCCTCCTGTATGTTTAAAACACAATGATGAAGATGTTTAAAACTAGTTTTATGCAAAGCAAGTACTATGTGTGCACATCAGTGGAATGTATATTTTATGACAACTGACTAACATTTGAAGCACTCTAGTTGACATTGTGTCTATTGGAAGTCACCCTTGCCCCTGCAATGATGATAAGCCCTTCAATTAGCATTATCTTGCTACTAACAAAGGATTTATTAATTAAGATAATAGACTTTGAAAGTGATTGCTCACTCGTGAAATAAGTGATAGTTAAGATATGTGAACTGTCTAGAAATACCATGTACTTATTTCTGCCCTTGTTTGAACACTGTCCAAGGACCTAGTGACCTCAGAGCCTGGTCATTTTAATTTTTTCCTGTTCTCTATCTATTGACATTGGTGAACTTTGGCTTGGCATTGTTCCCTAGTGGCACATGAAAAGAGGGTCTCACTGATTAATCCACCCATTAGAATGGCTGACATCTGCTGCTAAGATACTTCTTTATCTCTAATATTTCCTCCATTCATGGTGTGTGCAAACAACCAAGAGGAACAGACATTCCATTATCTTTAAAGAAGTTGGGTAACATGGACGTAATCAAGTGCATGTTTAGTAGAATAGGGCCTGCCTTGGTGAGTTGTGGGACATGAATATTTAGCTTCCTCATAATCATTTAAGGGCAACAAACCTTTAGAAAAATAATCTAACAATTGTGAATGACCATATTTGACTTGGTTTATGGCACTAAAACAAAAGTTGCATTTGGAAAGGGGATGTAGGAGGCAGATACCAGTCATTGGGGCAGCCATGATGATTCCCCACTCTAAGGAACATGCTACTTCCTGTCCCATTGGCATTTTCAATGAGGTTATCCCAGAACAAGTGAACTAAGATTTGAAGAGTGTTTGTGTGCCTTTCCTCCACTCTATTACTGCTGCAGACTTGGAGGCCTGGAGATTCCATCATGTAGTGCACTGTTATTAATAGTTCTGTACTGGAGTATTTAGAAATATATTAAAACATACAAACCTTTAGTTAGAATTCAGTGTATTTCAATCTAGATTTTGTGTGTATGTGGCTCTATCGATGTTGTTGTTATGTGTGTGGTGTATCCATGTGAAGGTCAGAGGTCATCTTTGGGTATCTTACTCTGCTACTCTTCTTTCACAGGTAACTCAAAGCTCCCATTATGGCCAGTCTAGCTGGTCAGTAAGCTACTAGGATCTTCCCTTTCCCCCTTCACCCCACAGCTGGGAGACAGGTGCATACTGTCACACACAGCTTTTATTTGTATGTTGGGAATCTGAACTTAGTTACTCATGCACATGCACATGCACAAGCATTTTACTGGTTAGGAATCTCCCCTGACTGAGGATATAGTTTTAAATGTGATAATCTTGTCACTTGGAGTCTATGATCTGACCTTCCTGGTTCAAGCAAATCAGGACAAAAGAATGTTGGATTAAGTCCTCATCCAAACTTGTGAACTAGGCTTGCTCACATTCAATACAGCACTTTAGAGGTGATATACTTGATAGTACTTTTATCTACTGGTGAACAATCTTTTTGTTTTTTTGTATAGAAGTTTATTTCCCTACAAACTTTATGAAAAATTCAGTGTATTTTTACCTACTACAAATTAAAGGTCTTGTGTGGATACAGTTTTGTGTTGCATGTATGTGCCTGTGTTCATGTGTATGTTCATGTTACTGTGATATGGTTCTATGCAGGTGCACTCACCTATGTGCTTGCATGTAAAGACTAGAGGTCTTGATCACACTTATGCTTTAAGGAGAGTGTATAATATTGTTAAATCTGTAATATACGAGTCTGTAGCCCAAGGTGGGTATGACACTACTGCTTCCTGTATAGGCAGGGTTGGGTCATCAAATAAGATGAAATTCAGAAGCAGACAGCTATCTTCCAGTGGGTTCTTTCCTCTTGTGTTTGTTTATAGTACTAATGCTTAGCTGAAGAGCCTCACTCCTGCTATCCAATCATGTGTTGAGGAATCATTCCAGTCAGAGACTTTCCACTTTAAACAATCAAGTTTTATTATTTTGAATTCTACTCTTTTTTCACAGTGCTGGATCATAAATGATCTGGTACTGGCAGATTCATGAATTTCTGGATGTTCACTTCCTGTGATCCAGTTCATCTTGTTATAAGATATCTGTTTCCATTTCCATCCATACCATGTTGTCTCAATTGTTGACTGTTAATGGCATTTCATGAATCAGTGTGTCAATATATGCCAAATAACTTGCTTGGGATTTTATTTGTATTTTGAACTGAATTAACAAGCTGATGTAGTTTTCTGTTCATGAGCTTAAGTCATTTATTACATTGGTTATGTCTCTGCAAGGCCAACTAAGTAACATGCATAAATGTTGTGTCCTTAGAGATAAACCCATGGCTACTTAAAACGTTTTAAAAATCATAACCTCTAATAAACTCGAGTTTTGTTTATAAGGAATAGGGAGAAATAGGTGTTTATTAAGTCAGGTTCATTATAAATATTCCAAAGTATTATATTTGTAGAAATTTAATCTACTAAATTAAGGATTGAATTGTATTTTCCTAAATTGTTGGTCCCCTAACTTAATGTGCTAAAGTTCTAACTACCATTCTGATGGTACTTGGAGACAGGCTTTTTGGGAAAGATGAGTCTATGAAGAAGAGGCTCTCACAACGACTCTGGGTCCCTTTTGGGAAGAGATGCCTACAAGCATTAGAAACTCTTCACATTCTCTCTGTGTACATATAAAAAAATACATATATGAGTTCATGGTAGGATGGCTCCCATCTGTAACCAGGATGGGAACTAAACCCTACCATGTTGGCAATATATACCTGTAATCCTCCAAACAATGAAAAACTACATTTCTGTTAAATTCACAAGGCATTTTGTTATAGTATTAAAACTGGTTAAGGCATGCTTGAAACTATAGATTACTTTTATTCTTCTTGATTCAAATAAAAATGCTTTAGTTAACCAGAATCTATCTCTCTGTGATAGACATAAACATTTTTAAGACAACTTCTTATCAGGGAGATATTTCTAATCTAAATGCTTGGTTCTTAAAAAACAAAGATACAAAGGTCATCTTAACTGTAGAATTATGTTACAAACAAGACAGAAAAAATATTCACATGTTGTATATGACGTTGACTTTCAGTATTCTATCTTGCATATTTTCTTAATATTTTCAAGTTCCTTTATCTAAATGAGGTATATCACAGCAAAAATGTTATTTACTACTGTTCTTTTAAAAGAGAAGATTAAAGTATATCATTACAGTAATGGTGGGTGTCAGACCTCCTTGGAGCTGGATTTACAGATTGTTGTGAGCCACTGATGTGTGTGTGTGTGTGTGTGTGTGTGTGTGTGTGTGTGTGTATTTACTACACCAATTAGTGTAGTAAACAACATTTAGTAAAAAAAAAAAAAAGATACAATGAATTTGAGAGAGAGCAAGGGGGTGGGTGAACTGGGTTACATTCCCAGTATTCATACTAAAAGGTCATACAGGTAACAATTAAAGCAACTTTGGATCATATTCTTTCTTCTAGTTTTGGTTCACCTGAAAATTTTGTAAGAAACTATATAACTAAGTACAACTAATATCTTGCTTATGTGCCAGAAATCAGATCCATGCCTGCTATTCTGAAGCAGTGTGAAACATTCCAGGAAGGACACCTTCAGGACATTCTAACACATAGGGTGTGGTGAATTTATACAGCCACAGGTGAATTCTGCCTAGTTCTGTGTAACATGATTAATTTTTATTTCCACTGAAGAAGTAGAAGGACCTGACCCTTCAAACTGCCTCTTGTATATCATAGTTACTAGTTATTTTTCTGAGGGAAAGATTATAAAATAGATAAAAATATTTAATTTTAGAACTATGTTATATAAAGTTAATAAGGACCCTAAATTTTTACTTCATTATGTATCTCAAAAGATTAAAATTGAATCTAGCCTAAAGAATTGTATTGTCCCACATTTTATAAAGCCCTTCGGAATTGACTAGAATTCAAATAAATTTCTCTTAAATTACTGATCACATGGATTTTGAGGACCCATATTTCTAGGTTTGGATTATATCAAGGAATGAAGTAAAAGACTGCTTTCCTCTCAATATTACTTTGAAATGATGTTTGAATAATTTTCACTCTATAAAGACCTTCTTGAGCGTTATTTTCTGATCTACCACTATCAGGATGTGCTTGGGCCACAAAGACTCTACCATCATCAAGGCAGTAATTCTGCAAATAGAAAAAGCTTGACTTTCCTGGCCCTTCTGCCTTATGCTACTTTCAGAGTCAACCTCCCTTCCTCTGGAGGACCACACATAAAAGTCTCTTAGATTTTTGAAGAAGTCAATGGCTATCTCAGACAGCAAGACTGCAGACATTCCAACTTCACCCTTCCCAGGCTCCAGAACTGTAAGAAAATTTCTGTTCCTCATGATTTTCTTTTTCTACTTAGGTATTCTTCCCCTGAAGTACAAAGTAGACTGACTTCTCCAACTTATTACTATTATAATTATTTCTGCTATCTCATTTTTGTTAAAGGAAGCAGAGGACACATACATCATAAAAAAACATTGTGGATGGATACATGGGTGAGTGGGGGAGAAATTTGAATGTTATGCTGAGAACTGAGATGTCAGCTGCACTATTTCCACTTTACCTCCAAAAATCATCTTAGTTGAAGGTTTCTTCAGTTATCAACATAGGTCTTTAAAGCCAGTGAGCTGAATTCAGAGCTGTTCTTTTAACTGGGTGTGGCCAACACAAAGATGGAATATTACTGGGTATGGGCCCACTCAGAGTAGTCGCTGATATAGAACAGGTAGAGGAAATATTGATTTGGATGACAACACAATTTTTTAGAAGTGAGAAGGAAGGGAATCATAAAATAAAATTTGACAAGAGCCAGATGCCATCAATAAGGAAAAGGAATGTATATGACAGGGCTTTGTGCCTACTTCTAAGAGGGTTTTAGTGTCGCATAAATTAAACCTAAGGAAATATGAGATGAATTAGACTTGGAAAGATGAGTCATTTTTAAAATATGTATGTTTTTCAGTGTTCTGAAAAAAACATCTATGTATTTGTGTGCTTGATGTTATGGGAAACTCTTCTAGGAAGAGGCCTCTGGAGAGGACTTAATGCTGAAGTTATACCAGTGCTCTCTCTCTCTCTCTCTCTCTCTCTCTCTCTCTCTCTCTCTCTCTCTCTCTCTAGCGCACACACACACACACACACACACACACACAGAGAGGGGGGGCAGGAGAGGGAGATGAATGGAGAGAGAGACACAGAATGAGTGAATATAGAGTATTAAGATGTGCTTTCTGCCAGGTATGGTGGCATCTGCCTTTCATCCCAGACACTGAGGGAGCAGAGACAGGAAGATACTTGTGAGTTTGAGGCCACCATGGTTTATAAAGATAGTTCTAGGCCAGTCAGAATTACACAGTGAAATAAATTAAAATGTTCCTTCTGAGTGTAACTAAGTATGCCTACAACCCAAGCCCTTAGGGATACTGAGTTCTGGTCAGGTTATATAGTGAGACCCTGCAAAAAACTTCTAAAATGCTATTACATTTCTGAACTGAATACTAGTTATCTGAGATATTTGAATTAATTGATGATGGAACTACTTAGTGGTTTTCATCTCGATGCAGTCTTTTTCTCTTCCCTTTTCAAGATAGCCCTGGCTGGCCTGGAGCTCACTGTGTAGACTTGTAGACTGGGCTGGTCTCTGCCTGCCCCTACCTTTTGAGTGCTGAGATGAAAGGTGTAATCCTCCTGGCACAGGTATAAAGCTCTCTAAGATGAGCACTTTAACTCTTTATGACATCATATAGGAGCAAGTTGTCCATTGCAGTGGAGCCTCTTATTTGCATATGACATAAAACTGGCTAATTTGCTAAAATAAATATCTTTCAAAATTTACAGTATACCTTTTACGTATTGCTTCTACTTTTAAAATCAAAAGGATTTTCAACAAGCTGTGAATGTTAAGAACATATAGTTTTGAATTAGTCAATATACAAAAACTGATGCAAACTATTAATTCATCAAAATGAAACACATGCTTAAGTATTTCTTGCTGTTAGTCCAAAAACATTGCATCTGGACTGAGAATTTTTATTTCATTCCATGCTAAAACAGATAACAACCAGCTCTTAAAATTCAAGCATTACTTATTTACAAGACATATCATGCATGTGGTCCAAGTGGTCCCAATACCATTTCAATAACCTTTGGAAATTTTAAGTGGAACTTTGTCATGTAACAAGTTTCATGGAAATTAACACTTCCCAAGAAAACATAGAAAGCAACATGGAAATTGCCAGTGCCTTTTCCGAGATTTAGACAATAGTGTTATTTAACCTCAGAGTCAAACTTCATGAGACTAGACACCAACAGTAAACTGTTAACAATTTCTCAAACATTTTATTCATATGGAACACTAAATGATAAAACTGAACTTAAGAATATGAGTTAATCAGTTAAGAAGGCAAACATCTTATGATTGTCTTAAATTTTGTAAACATGAAAAATCTCATCATGCATGTAGAGTGACTCATAATCACCTGTAACTTCTAATTATTTCTAAATGCTAATAATGACTTTATAAAATCTTCTGTAGTTCATGATTTAAAAATTAAAATATTTCTATTGTTTATGTTAAAAAAAGAAAAAAATGAACTTAAAATTTTCTACACGAAATAATAATTTACGGAGTTTAATATTTAAATAATTAGAGATTCAAGTTCCCTCATTTTGAGACTGTTGAACAGAAACATGACGTATATGATTATCTGTAAAACAATAGGGAGAACAAAGAAATCCATCTGAACCCATTTATTAATCTGTGAAGACAGAGCAAAACATTCTTCTGTTTATAATATATATTTTATTCATATGTTTCTTCTCTTTTTGAAAATGGATATTCAATTTGATACCTATTAAGGCAGCAATTAATTATTTTGCTGTAGTTTGCTTAAAGGAACAAATTCAGCTCAATATATATGACAAGGCTTTAAATTATAATATTTTAAAAAAATCAACAGTGTGTATCTCAAGTGTTGCAAACTTGATTTGAGCATTTTATGGTACCCCAGTCAGCTGCCTATTAAAAGTGTGATCAGGTAGTTTAGACTGTGACTAGCTGTGTCAACAGAAGGAAAGTGGAGGATTAGTCTCTATGGCAACGACAAAGTATCCCTGTTTGTAGACAGACAAATTCTGCTACATCTGAAACTGATTGACAGGTCTATTCCTTTGCAACTGACCCATAGAAATTAGCAAGTAAAAGTTATTATACTGGGTTGTATTGAAGGGTTCTCAATATCTTGAAGTGCTCTTGTAAGTTTTTCTGCGGTGTTTGCATGAGAAGCCTGGCAGGAATTGTTCTGAGGTTTATATCTATGGTTTGATGGATTCTTTGTGGGGGAGTATTGCTGGCGAGAATAACTTAATTTTCAGTTCTCTGTATGACAGAATTGTTGGAGCATGGATTGAGGGAAAAACACACATCAAAGACCCACAGCTGAATAATATGCCACATTTCAAAATCACAGGACTTTGTAAGGATATATATGTATATATATATATATATATATATATATATATATATATATATATATATATATAATGTTGAAACTGCATTCAGTAAAATAAATTACACAAATTAAATAGGAATCACCATTAAGAATCATAGGAGTGAACTGCCATGACTTTTATCTAAGATTATAACAAGTAAAATTGTTTGAAAATTTTTAATGTAACTTTAATTTTATTGTTTAATATACAACAACAAAATCCACTTTTATTCTAGAAAAGGAAATATCCCTTCTTTAGGTTACAGTTTCTTTAGTAAAAAACAAATAAAAAACACTAAAGAACAAAATGCACCTGCCTTTAAGACAGATTTAGAATTATATTTTAGTTTATATACACTTTTTCTTTAAGAAGAAAATATTAATTTCTTTGCTAAAACTTGATTTTCTTAGGTAGTCATTCTAAATGCATGATAATAATATCTTAAGCATATTATTTATAACATTAAATATAGGTAATTATCTGTCTTTATAAATTCCCATTCTCATGCTTATATATTATAATTATAACTTCGTATATTTAAAAGAAAACAAAATTTGCAGTGGCAGGAGCAAATAAATATACTTAATTTAATTGTTTTAAAACATTTTTCTTAAGCTGAAATAATAAAACATCTATGGCTCTAATTTATAGTATTTATTTATTCAAAATTATTTGCCTGAGGGAATATTTATCTTGGTTTGATTCTTACAACAACAAAGCAAAAGCTAATAAAAAGAAAGCAAAATCTTTCTACATACAGCAATTCTGAACAAAGTTGTAACTAAGAATTTCTTGGTTGATGAAATTTGAAATAAGGCTGGTTAAATTTTAGTGCATTGATTCTGAATTCTTTTTCCATTAATATGAATAAAAAATGGGACTTGAAAAGAACATTTCTTAGTTTTAGGAGTTCCTATGCATGGTGATCTTTATTTTAAAGAAGAGATATTAATGACTCCTTTGCTCCATCCAATATGTGGGTTCCTTTAGGATCTCAACAGAATCTAAGGGAACGTACCAAATGATCTTCCTCTCTTCAGTACTATCAGCACCCATAGATTTATCAAAACTGCTGGGATATCTGACCCTTTCCACTTGTTCTAATGAGCAGTTTCTTTGGAAGTCAACTTCCTTCACATTTCAAAAACAAATGAGCACACACATCATACAATTGTTTTAGTGTCAAAATGAGGATGAGCTGGTAGAACTGTTTTTGGAGAAAAAATAAGCTTTCAAACAGTGTTTGCATTTATGTATGTATGTGTTCATGTATGTTGTGTGTGTGTATGTATGTATGTATGTATGTATATATATATGTACGTGAGGCTGGGCTTGAGTTTCTGACTCCCTAGTCTCTCACCTGTTAGGTGCTAGGGTTGTAGACATGGACCACACACTTGGCTCTGGTCATTTCTTATCTAAACTTTTTGCAGTTTTAATTATAAAATGCATTTTTTGCTGTAATTCATTAAATTACAAAATATAGATTTACTTTCTTCCTCTTTGTAACATTGCTGCCAAATTTTGTAAACTGTTCCTATCTGGGATTAACTAAGTATATTTCCATTGTTGCTGTGGTCTGTCTGTTACATTGGAGTTCTGGAAAAATCATCTGTAGGCAAAATCACATGTAATTTAATTTTTCAAATAAAAGTCGCTAACTTTTTAGAATTCTGAAATTTTCCAAATTTGTGTATCAATTTATTGTGGAATGAATTAGAGCAAGTACTTGAGCTATCCCATGCATTTCTCTTTTAAATGTAAACATTGTTGGCCATTTCAGTATTATTTTAACTCAAATAAAGCCCCCCTTTCCTTTTAAGATAAGTAGAAGACAATTAAGACACATTTTTTGATTAATTTTTTTTATTTAAATTTGAAACTTGTTTTATATGTCAATCCCAGTTTCCTCACCTTTCCATCCTCCCCTGTTCCTCCCACCAACCCCCATTCCATCCCCTTTATGCTCCCCAGGGAGGGTGAGGCCTTCTATGGGGGGTCTTCAAAGTCTGTCATATCATTTGGAACAGGGCCTAGGCCTCCCCATGTGTCTAAGCTGAGAAAGTATCCCTCTATGTGGGACGAGCTCCCAAAGTCCATTTGTATACTAGGGATAAACACTGATCCACTACCAGATGCCCCATAGACTGCCCAGTCTTCCTAACTAACACTACATTCAGGGAGTCTGGGTCAGTCCTATGCTGGTTTCCCAGCTGTCAGACTGAGGTCCATGAGCTCCCCCTTGTTCAGGTCAGCAGTTTCTGTGGGTTTCTCCAGCCTGGTCTTGACCTCTTTGCTCATCACTCCTCCCTCTCTCTGCAATGCAACTGAATTCCAGGAGTTTTGCTCCATTTTATTAATTTTCTGAATTTCATTCAGTGTATTTGAATCAGATTGACTTCCTCTTCTTTTTTTTTTTTATGGTCAGATATTTATTTTTTTATGCCAAAGAGTTATTTATTTTATATAACAAAGTCCATTTAAATGAAAACAAACATTTATAGACAATGTTTGGGAATTTGGGCGTTGTTCTTTCCAAACTACTTCCTGGCGTCAGATCTACATGACCCCAACTGGATGGCATTCCCCTACATATGGAATTAGGGTGGGGGGATGGGAGGGGAGGGTGGTTAGAGTGGATGTGAGAGGGCAGAGAGGGTAAAAGGGAGGAAGATAGGAAGGGAGGAAGGGAGGGAGGGAGGGAGGAAGGAAAAGAGGGAGGGAGGAAGGGGGGAACTGGGATCGACATGTAAAATAATAAAGTAAATAAAAAAAAAATGCTTTGACTCCAAAATTTAAGTTCAAGGACAAGTTACTGGGGAAATTTCTATTTTTGTTTCCACAGAAAATGAAAAGCTGTGGATTCCTTCCAGACTTATGTGGCTTGATCAAGCCAGACCGCCTGAAACAGAGTACCAGGTGACTTCCTCTTCTTAACTCTTCCCAGACTCATCCCATCTACCTTGCCCTCCAAACTTGAGTTCTTTGAAGAATTAACAACACATGCACTCTAAGTTGTATTGCCCTTTAATTCTGGCTGTGGGGCCACCCATAAGGACATGGTTAGTCTACCAGGAGTCATACCCTAGGAGACAATGGACTCTGTCTTCCAGAAGCCATTCATAGCTCTTTAATGAGTGGTGTGTGGTAATGAATGGTTCCTCTCTATGACAGGACATTGACTGGCTTCATCTTGTGCAGGTTTTATGCAGGTAACCACAGCTGCTGAATCATCTATGTTTAATCAAGTTAGTTACAAAGTTATTTTCTCTGAAAATATCTGTCTTCAATGTTGTGAAACTGTTCATGATTTAAAAGGTGTATAACTATCCAGGTGAAGATTGCCATGAGTGTTTCATTTTAAAGATACCATTTATATAGACAGAATATATATTTTTCTATTTTGAAACAAAACAATTTGGATTTCTAATTAAATATTTTTGCCCTTATTTGAAGTTTTATAGAAGTTACAAATATCGCATTCTTAAAGGAAGCTATATTATACTTATTGCATGAGATCATGTACAAATTAAAAGGCTTAGGCTTTCATATTCTAAAGTTTGGCCCTTGAGAAAATTCACTCATTTGGGATTTTCCTGCATATTTTGGTCTTGGTCTTGACCACCACTGTCTGATTGGGCTAGCTTTCCTGAAAACAGAGGTAGAATCTTGTGATGTTCTTTCTACTCCCTCAGCATGCAAAGGATGGTGGTACACTCAGCCTGCAATTACTTCTTGAGCCACAAGGGAAACACTCCCCCTTTTAATATTATGGAGACTGAAGTGTTTTTTTTTTTTTTTTTTTTTTTTTTTTTTTTTTAAGAAAGGAGGTCTAAAATCTGAAACAAGGCATGTAAGTCAAAGCTGCCTAAGGCAGCTTTAAATTATGTGATTCACACTTACGCCACAGTCTGCTAGACAAGGGATTCCTCCATTTCTCATTAACATGGCATAGTCCCCTTAGACTTCACACATAGTGGCCACTCACAGGCACATACACATTCATGCAAACGCTATGAGTGATCAACTGCTCGCTGCCACCAGTACAAGTCCCAACAGAAGAAACTGAAGAAATCAATCCATTTCAAGATGAGCTGCCATTAAAAATCAGCTATTCATCTCAACGTGATAAAATCTTACTGTACTTGCAATGACTATTCCTAATAAAATAGACTAATTGTTTTGTGATGCCATATCAGAGCTTATTAAAATCTTTTTAGAAAGACACCTTACACATGGGCAAAATTATGGATTTTCTTTCCAGGACAAAATAGGATATGATAAAATAATTTCTGTTGAGAACTGTGTCAGTTTGCAGATTCCTTGAATTTATGGAGCTAGAGCCTCAGTGATTACATGAAACATATCTTAGTATGTTAAGAGCAACGTCCTCCCTGATTATACCATAGTCTATAGATTAGTCTTCAACATCCCTGTATTTGTTATACTTTCCATGGTTATTTAAGTTTATACATATGGTCATTCATGTGGCCATTTATGAACACTCAGAACAGCATTGATTTCTCTTCCAGCTTAGAGAGATAAGGCTTGGCCAGTTGGCTGAAAATTTATGTTGTTTTTATCCAAAGACTATAAGAATTTCTATTTCTTACAGCAATCAAACAAGACAGAAGAGGGAGTTTGGGGGTGGGGTTAAAGAGAGGGATACTGAATAATTAAATGTTACTATACTAAAAATAATCTCTTTCATTAACCAAGTCAGTAATGTGAGGCAGCTCTAATCTTTGTACTTGATTGCTTTAGTTTGATTGTGTCTATTTACCTATCTCCCTACCATTCAATCTATGGTTTCTTCCCTTCTTTTGTACTTTCTTTTTTGTCTCATTTGATCACCCCCTGTAGCTTGGCTCTCTCAAAGAATCATGTTTGGACATGTGTAGAGAAAAATTTACCCTTGTAATATTAAATATGAATGTGAGTGAGTTTTGTATAATACACTCCTCAGCAGTTAAGAGACTGTCTACTCTGTTAAAGTTATTTTGATCAAAATAGAACATAATGTCAATGATGATTATGATCTCATGTACCTTCATTCTTTATAACCTTTTTATACTTATGATTGTGATACAAAGGGATTTGAAAATTTGAAAATATATGCATCCTTATAATATGCCATCTTATAAACATTAAACTAGTCAATTGTTAACTGCTAAAGTGTATTTTTCAAGTAAGGAATATATGGAAAGATAAAATTTAAATCTATACACTTTGAAGTTGAAAGGACTTAAACTAACATGCAGTCTGATTTTCCAATGGAAATATTTTAAAAATAGTTATTTATAAAAGTCGCGATATTTGTATTCAGTATTTTTATCATTGTGTAATAAATACCCAATTATACACTTTGTGGTGCAAGGGACAAATGGTTTACTAGGAAGCATCTGTTTTCAACTTGAAATTAATTGGCATGCAGAGGACCATGTCTATGTAAGTAATGCAAGATGCTACCAGAAGCACAGGTCACAGAAGCACAGGTCAAATACGGATTTACTTTGGAGTTAGGTGGGCAGTTTGCATTTGATACTGAAGGAGATTTTTGGATAATATTTCTTAAGTTGCTATGACTTCTGAGAATGGTGCTTTGGGTAGATTTTAAAGAAAGTAAAGATTTTTTAAGTAGGATGTAGCAAAGCTTTGCTTAAATGGATTCTTTTAAAAATTAAATATGAGAAAGAAAGAGTAAAATCTACTTAGTATATGAAAGCATTAAAAGCAAATGTCACTTTCCTAAAGATACAATGCTAAGAATAATAAAGCCACCAGGAAATAGTCAAAGAATCATACATTCTCTAAGACCTCATTAGCAAATTTCAATACTTTAACATTTTCACATGTAGAGGCTGTTTTGGAAGTTTACTTTTCAGAATGTATATCATAATAAGCAAACACCCCACCCCGTCAGGCTCTTAGCTTCTTAACATCATTCAAATGTACTTTTGTAAATTGCACTCTTCCTGGAAGTATTAAAATAATCTACTGATTCTGACTCCAGTTACAGCTGTCACTTAATCTATTTCTGATAAATTGTCACACTTGTAACTTTGTTCTTTTTCTCAGTTTAAAACTGCACAATGTTAGTGAAATGTTTAGACAAGAAACCTTATGAAGGAAGAGTAGGTTAAAATAAATGCAACATTATATAATTTTGTGTTTTCTCTGCAAATAGTTTAAAAATAAAGGAGAATAAAATTACTCATTTGACATTTCAAACTATTGAAATAAGCCTTGATCATACCTGTAGTTATACACTCCCACAGTCTACTGTAAAAAAATCCTTTATCAAATAGTTGGAATCTATCATAACAGTTAGAAGAGCTCTATTTCCTAATTTTATAGCACCTTTTTTTCTTCCATATTTTTACTGATGCTCATCATTAGTGCATAGATCCACCAGTTTTAGAATATAGGTGAGACTCTTCCAAATGCTAAATGCTTTTATGAGTGCAGAAGCCCCAGTTATTTTCCCAAGTATTAAAAACATTTGAACTGGCACATATGAATTAAAGATCATATTTGGTTTCTTTCTGTGCATTCTTTTAAGTTTAATAGAGACTTTTATCCTTACATATTGCTATTTCACACGCAATTAAAATATTGGCAAATTCTGAATACAGTGCATAATATGCCTTAAGGCTTTGATCACCCAGAAGGAGTGTGCTTATTAAGGGAATTCAGCGTGCTTACCGTGTCCAAACCCCAGTCCCTGCACTCCGTGTCCAAACCCCAGTCCCTGCACTCTGCTGCTGTGGTTTGTATTCAGAGAGAACCATCCTCCAAGCCCAGAGAATGTACTCAAAGTTGTTTTACATACAGTCATGGTGGCAATAATAAAGCAAGAACTATAATTACAAAGAGTTACAGCTTCAAACCCGATACATATTAATTTTCTTTTGATGTGAAGCAATTGCTATTGCTTCTCAAAACAGCTTTATGAACTAAATTGCTTGCTCATTTGGTTAATTATTTCATAAACAAAACGATGTCTTGGTGATGCTTTGAAAACCTGAAGGAGAAAAAGTTGACTAGAAACCTCTGGGTCATGCCACGGATTTCTAGATGTTATAAACATTTCTTTCAGAGGTTCCCAGGAAAGAGGCATAACTGACAAAGTGAGTAGGCCTTACCCCACTGTTATGCTCCAAAAGATGAGTACAGAAGGGCCACAGATTTGATGGGGAAAGCGTCCTTTCACAAATCATCCTGTGGTGCTACTTCCTGGCTCCCCACACTTGAGAAGGGCAGCAATACAGGACAACTAAAGCATCTCATTAGGTTCTATCAGTGCATACGTGTCGTCTTTTGAATCGCCAAACTGAACTGGTTGTCATTTTCAAAGCGTGGAAGTTAAGCTTACCAGTGGAAAAGAAATGAACCTGAAGTGGGTATCAGGAAAGGTGGAGAAAACAAAACCAAAACCAGACAACCGCAATCCTCATGTTTCTTAGGAAGCACAACTATTATGAAATAAAATACGGTGATGCTTCTGTGGAGTGTTTGTCTTAGTATCAGACTCTGCTTAATGAGATCACAAGGATACTTAGCAAGTTTGTGTTAGTTCCTGCACGAGGGAGAATGTTTTTTTTCTGAGACTGATTTTAATTAAAAATTCATAATTTCATTCAGTGTGTTCTAATAACGAGTAGTTTCAAGTTAGCAAATTTAAATGGCTTTAAATTGATTGATTCGAGGATCGCTTTTAAGAGAAGATCTCAGATGCGTAGTACCACGCATTCATTGCTGCCACAGACATTGCCATTTGAGAATACAGTATCTTTTATTGTACTGTTTCTCTTCTGAGAACAATTGTTTTGTTACACTTTTATGAAATTCCCTGGGGGTGAGGTAGGGAGCATCAAAGATCATAACAGATTTTTAGTTTCATAGAGAAGAAATTTTAAGTACTTCTGCTTTATTACATGTGGCCTTTGTCTAATAACTTTCAATCTTAGATCTTTATAATAGTTGCACAAAACTCAGAGTGGTATTAAAGATAGAAATTTCAAAATTTCTGGTATGCCCCTTCTTGATGCCATCTAACATTAAAATATCTGACCAAAATTTCCATTTACTATGTAATAAATCCATTTCCCTCAAAGTATATTGTGAATGTAAAATGAAAATAGACATTTATATGCAGCCTGAGCTAGAAAAGGTGCTGATGCTATAATTAATATTGTACCATAATATCTTTTTAATCTATCATGCTGCCTTTTGCCCTTTATGTTATGTCAGAGAGGAATGTAATGAATGAGCGTGTCGGTGGTTATCAGCTTGAATTTGGTGAAAAGTGCGGCAACATGACATTTAATGTGATTAAGCCAGATATAGATTCAAGTTTATTGGCTTTCACACAATCGAATATATAGCCCACGACGATAAAAACTTCAACTCTTTTTAAGAAGGTGATTTCTTGAATTTATTTTAAAACTCAATTTGAATAAAGGACATTTGATTCCATGTGAGAGTCAACACAATTCTCGGCCTCTCTCATGCTTTCTATGGTGGTAAACACAGTCAAACACCAGAATATCCAACATTATAGGAGAAAAACTAGGGTTTATTATTAAATCAGAAAAGAATTGGCATGAATCTGACTTGAGACAGCTGCTTAGGGGATTAGTGTAGAGTGTCTTTTCAAGTCCTGAGAATATTTTTCTTCCCTTTTCTATCAGAAGGGGGCACTAGCGGTCCATTTTTAACAACAGTGGAACAGCATTTCTTTTGTTATGTGACATTTGATAATAAATAAATATTATTTTCTGTTTAATGTTGAGATAATTGCATGAAAAATTAATATCGTAACTATTTATTATTAAAAAGTTAAATAATTAAAAGTTTGTAGGCAAATATACTTTTAACACCTCTTTTCATTTATGGATCTTGCACAAAATTAAGAAGTCCAGTTGTAGCCCACGTACAACATCAATTCTTGTTGTTTAACACTCATGTTGATGATTATGGTGAATGAGTGATGTAATTTTATTCACAAGCACACGCACACACATCTAGCGAGCTATATACATTTTAATCTTTCAATCACCAACCTGCAGTCAGCAACTACACCCAAAGAACCTTACTATTTATATAACTTGTTGGATCGGTATTTATTTTCAACACGAATTGTGACTTAAACAGAATTAGCATAATGCATTATCCCGTAATTTCCAGTTTGATTAAATGGCTGGTGCTTGTGCACGCTTAGTGGGATGATTGCACTCTGCACCCTTGCAGCTCTCTATTAAAAGATAAACTGTGAGTCTGGGGTTAGCCTTCTTCCTGGCAAGCATCTCTATGTCCAGATCATCTGCTTAGATAAGTGTGACTGGGTAATGTGGTATTATAATTGTACAAATAGAGTAATTGGAGAATTTCAGAGATATACCGGAGATGGGAAAACTGTTGTCAGGCGGGGCATAGCAGGCAGGCGTGCAGGGACAGGGAGAAGGGGAACAGATGCAGACTGGCAGCTTCTTTGCTTACAGACAGTACACGTTCTGAATTTAGCAAGACTCCTTTCCTCCCTGCCCAAAGCTCTTCCATGTAAACGCTAAGATGTTGAGACATTCATTATGTTTTACATTTTCTGTTAAGTTTTGCAGAAAATCATATGGCTAAGTAGTCCTTGTATTATAATGGGAAAAGGTGCGAGGAAAAACCTTCCAAAAATGAAATCCACTTGTCAGTTTGAATTTGACATGTTTTATTACATAGGGAAACCTGTCAGCTAAAATTTTAAAGATTTACACCTTAGTTGTGACTGAAAACAGGTAACTGTCCTTTCAAAACAGGTATTTTGGGCATAGACATGGAGATATGGAGAAACATGTGTTTTGGGTAACTAGTTTGCTTGCAAAGTGAATTTTAAAATTTAAGTGACTTTCTGTCATTTAAAAAAAGTACTGAGATGTGAAAGCTTGAAGACTTGGAGCTGTGTGCCTTCACAGAATTTGACAAGGTTGCATCTGAATCTGCCCAGTTAATTCACAATCCCTTTACTATCTACTCAAAACCATGGTATCCTAGGTAGGTTTAATGCAATGCTTGTTACTTATTTAATGTCAAAAGTGAAAATATTTTACATTATCCTTAATTGTTAAAATTCATGGATACTCAATTATTTAATTCAACAGTTTTTTTCTTAATAGAAGATTTTTTTTTCTTTTAAAGCTGAAAATAATTGTTCAGGTTTTGTGAAACTTAATCTCTCATTTTGAGTATTTGTTTTGCCCTAGAAGAAAAAAAAAAGCATGTCAAGGAAGAATTATCTTTCTATGTAAGGACCAACAAAATTTTAAATGGGTATTGTTAAGTTTTTCTCTTTTGTAACATGAGTGAGAAACATGGGGAAAAGAAGAGGAAGGCATGGAGAGGGGAGAGGGAAGGAAAGAGAGAGAAGAAAGGAAAAGAAAAATGATGCAAGCGAGGGAGGAAGAAAGAAAGGACAAGAACTTAAAAAACCAATATGAGGCAGGGAAGACTGACTATTATAGCAAAAGGAGTTGAGAAAATATTCCAACTGGAGAGGTGCATGCATTCCGATGAACTGACTCCTGCAGGCTGACTTAGAGGACTGTGACCCTGGCAGCAGCTGGAAGATTGCACATCTCAGAACTTTCAGAACAACACTATTTCAAGAAGCCGTGTGACTCAGAGGATACTTCTGGCATTGAGTTTGTGAAAAAAGAAGGGCTTGCTTTTGTATTGCTCTGCAAATATAAGAGAAAATTCTGTTTCTGCCAACATAGATAAAAAAGCCATCCAATTATTACAACGCCAGCTTTCTCTTTACAAATATCAAGTGTAATTAAAGCAAAGAGCTAAATATTATAGAGGAAATAAAATGGAAAATGTTGGCTGGTGGAAATTGGCTTGGTATGGGCTTTATGGAATGGTGGCATTTACTGAATTGTACCAACTTGCTTTACGTTTTCAGACAGCATTGAGTCTGAACTGAGGATCTGATTGCTCGGCATTAGTGAGAGCATGAAGAATGTATCATCTGCTAACACATTTTTCAAATATTTTTCCCACCTGGTAATTTTTTTCATCAGCTTCTTCTGCAAACAGGCATATTTTGGCTATGAATAGTCATAGACTAATACTGTCCCAGTGTGCGCGCGCGCGTGCATGTGTGTGTGTGTGTGTGTGTGTGTGTTTGTGTGTTTTCTGATATTTCTTTTCCGTGCTTTACCACATTTGCTTCAAAGACTGTGGGTAACTTGTGTGATCTTTTTTATCAATGTTTTTAATTATGTGAATATCCCTGTTCCTTCTTTAATGCTTACCTAAATATATTTTTATCTTACCCTTAAGCAAAGTGTCAATTTCTTGGCAAAGGCACTGCTTTCTTGAGTAGAAGGAAGACAGTATCATTTCAATACTTTTGCCTATTTACATAGTGTTATGCATTCTTTAACCTTCTGTAAACAAGGAGCCCTCACCGTAAATTGTACATCATTAGCTAACACAACAGAAAGTGACTCACCTATATCACCCTCATAGGTTGAGTGGTGCCTATGAATAGTTTCTGTTTTATTACACATACTCCTGGATATTGCCTTTACTACAAGTCACAACCGTGAAAGTGGACATATGGAAACATTAAAAAGTATTTAAGACGACATGTATGTTACTGAAGTGAAAATCCAATGGATATATATGTATACACATACAAACACACACACACACACGCATATGGAAAAGGCATAAAGAAGTATTCACGAAGTGATTATTCTACACATTTAAAATGTCTTCAGAGAAACAGCAAGAATAGAATTTAGGCAGTTATTAAACAATTGTCCTTGAATGAGGGAACCTGTGGGAGAAGAAGGATAATTTAAGACACACATTTACAAAAAGTGTGGGGCACGCCTCAAACCACATTTTATTTTTGTGTGACTACAAAGAAATACATAAGTATTTTGGGAGATTACTTTTTTTAAAATAATAACATGTGAACTACTTATTTGTTGTGAATAGTCTTTAGGATGAAGCAGAGTTATGGTCCTTCAAATCAGTGTTGACTGGAAGAGGATTTGGGGGTGGGTTTTGTGAATGTATTGTTACTGCTCTCAACAAATCAAGTTTTCACCCTAAACAAAGAAAATAAAATTAAGTATCTGATATTTATAAATATAGTAGACTTTTTGTTTTAAATATAAAGAATATTTTATAATTCAATTTTTGCTTAGAAATTTTTGTTTTGTTTTTATGTCCAGGAGATCTTAGATTCAGAATTCTGCACAGAACAAAACAGGCTTTGTTTTCCTCCTTGAAATTTGTTTCTCATACCCCATTGTTGAGGGTTTCCTGTCCTCAGAGGTGTGGAAAACTTTGGATTTTCTTAGTAGACTAGATTTTTAAATAAGTTTTGTTCACAATATTCTGCATCCCATTATCCCATCAGTGGAGTGAGGTCCTGTTGCTAAGTTTTCTGTTGTCAGAACATGTGGAAAAAGTGATTTCCCAATTAACTGGCCTCTGCTTACCACTGTTCATTCTGATAACAATCCCAGATGGAAGTCATATCCAGTGTCTACAATTAACATCTACTTGGCTGGTTCTTTCCAAACATAAAGGGAAATGGCATTTCTGAATATGAAGTTTTCTGTAATTTAATATATGGTAAGTGATATTTTTCTGCTAACCCATTTATCTGTGTGTGAGGTGTACTTCAATCATGTACTTTTGTTTAAAGTGCCTCTGTGAAGGAGACATGTGTACTTTGTTGATCCTATGAATGAATATAGGTGAGTGTTTCAGTGACATTGTGATTAAACATAATGGAAAATGTTGTTAAGATATTAATGTGTATTTCCTATAATGTATTTCTTATTTATGGGGCTATACATTTTTTGCTTAGTTTAATGAATACACAAATTTGTATGACATTTTTGAAATTATACTGTAAATATTCTTATCTTAAGCAGAATAATGAATGGGGCAACTAAATGGATTTCCCCTATTTTCTTAGTTCAGACTGAGACTCACAAGATGAGGAATAGAATAAACCTTGTGTTCCAAGTTGGAGTACAATGTGCTTTAGTGTATTCATTTCATTGTGAAGCTGGCAAGTGTATATTGCCATCATTAGTCCATATCCAACTCCACGCTACACAAAAGTTGGTTAAAGAAATAGGGGAAATTTATTAAGTTCAGTGTCAGTTGGAAAGGGTCATCCTAGAAAGACTGGGAAAGGATGACAGTAAAGAATTTTACAAATTAACAAGGAAGATACCTTTACCTATTTGGCAAATAGATATGCAAATAATTCGCTAATTAGAATCCTTGATGGTTAATAAAAACATTTCATCTTCACTAGCAGAGTTAGTAGAAATTAAATCTAAGATGAGAAATTCCTTTAAACTTTTAAGAATGGCAAAGAGAAAAATGTCTGGCAACTTTAAGCACTGGCCAGGATGTGAAGACGTGGTAACCCTGCTGGTGTCAGTGTCAACTGGCCTTATCATGTTGGACAGCGATTCAATAGTCACCTGTGCATTATATCAGTGGACCCGGCAGCAGACTTCACTGTTCCTCTACTAGATAGAACAGCCATGAGTAGTCACTTTTATTTTTACATTTAAATTAAATTAGAACTCAACAGAACAAATCAGTTCTGTGGTCACACTGGCAGACTGAAAATACTCACAAGGACCAGAAGATAACAATTCTTCTATTGTACAAAGTTGCACAAAAAGAAGTGAAAAGACTGTTCATCTCAGCATGGGTTTTATTGAAAATAATATCAATTATAAATAGTAAATGCCATTCAGGGTAGAATGAAACTAAACATTGAGAAAATAATCATACTATGAAGGGTATACCAGTTAAAATAAGTGAGTCAGAAGTATATTTAATAAGAATAATACTTGAAAATGTATATTTCTATTTTTTTTAATTTATTATTTTACATGTCGATCCCATTTCCCCCTCCCTCCCTCCCTCCCTCATTTTTACCCTCTTTGCCCTCTCACATGCACCCTAACCACTCTCCCCTCCCATCCCCCCACCCCAGTTCCATATGTAGGGCAATGCCATCCAGTTGGGGTCATGTAGATCTGACAGGTCATTTGATGTAGGGACTAGGGCTTCTCTCCTCTCTCTAGGTTAAGGCAGTTATCCCTCCATGGGGGATGTGTTCCCAAGGTCCTTTTGTGCACCAGGAATACATCCTGGTTCCACTGTCTGAGGTCCCTTAGACTGCTCAGTCCTTCTGGCTGAGACCCATATTCAGGGGGTCCTGAGTCAGTCCCATGCTGGCTTCCCAGCTATCGGTCTGGTGACCCTTTAGCTTCTCCTTGTTCAGGTCATCTGTCTCTATGTGTTTTTGCAAACTGGTCTTGTCCTCTCTATCTGTATCTGGGTTCTAGTTCGACTCAGTGTTTATGTATGGGTATTTGCATCGGTTTCTAACAGGTATTAGATGAGGACTCCATGGATAAGATAGTTGTTGATCTCACTATCTGTGAAGGGTATTTATGGTAGCCTTTCCAGGGAAGCTCTAATTTCTAGTTGGTGGCAATCTTGTAGGTCTCTAGACCTTTCTTTGGGTTCAATATTCCCTTCAAACCAATATTGACTCCCTCTTATGTGTTCTCTCTCTCTCTCTCTCTCTCTCTCTCTCTCTCTCTCTCTCTCTCTCTCTCTCCTGTCTTCTATTCCTACCCTGACTCAATCTTCCTAGTTGCAAGTGTTTTACTCTCCTCCCCATCTCTTTCTCCTAGTTCCCTCTCCATTCACTGCCCCCCCCCCACTTCTCCTGTGCTCTGGAGGACTTGTCCCTTCCTGCTTTTGTGAGGGACTTTATATAAATCTCTTAGAATACACCTTGTATCCTAGTACCTCTGGTGATCTTTGATCTAGGTCTAAAATCCATATGAGTGAGTACATACTATGTTCCTCTTTTTGTGACTGGGTAACCTCATTCAGGATGGTTTCTACAAGTGCCATCCACTTGCCTGAGAATTTAAATATACCATTAATTTTTACTGCAGAGTAGTATTCCATTGTGTAGATGTGCCACATCTTTATTAACCATTCTTCAATTGAGGGGCATCTAGTTTGCTTCCAGGTTCTTGCTATTACTCATAGTGCTGCTATGAACATAGTTGAACAGATGTCTTTGTTGCATGGATGTGGATCATTTGGGTATATGCCTACGTGGGGGATTGCCCGGTCCTGTGGTAAATTAATTTCCATTTTCCTGAGGAACCACCATACTGATCTCCAAAAGGACCGTACGAGTTTGCACTCCTACCAGCAGTGGAGGAGTGTTCCCCTTTCTCCCCATCCTCTCCAGCATGAGTCATTATTGGTGTTTCTAATTTTAGCCATTCTGGCAGGAGTAAGATGATATCTCAAAGTTGTTTTGATTTGCCTTTCCCAGATAGCTAAGGATGTGGAGCACTTTCTTAAGTATCTTTCAGCCTTTTTGATTTCCTCTATTGAGAATTCTTTCTTCAGTTCTGTTTCCCCTTTTCTTCATAGGGTTATTTGGTGTTTTGTTGACTAGTTTCTTGAGTTCTTTGTATATTTTGGAGATCAGCCCTTTGTCGGATATAGGATTGGTTAACATCTTTTCCCAGTCTGTGGGTTGCCGTTTGGTCTTGTCTACTGTGTCCTTTGCCTTACAGAAGCTTCTAAGTTTGAAGAGGTCCCATTTATTAATTGTTTCTCTCAGTGTCTGTACCCCTGGAGTTATGTTCAGGAAGCTGTCTCCTTACCAATTTGTTCAAGGGTAGCTCCTACTTTCTCTTCTAAAAGGTTCAATGTGGCTGGATTGATGTTGATGTCTTTGATCCATTTGGACTTGAGTTTTGTGCATGGCGACAGACATGGGTCTATCTGCAGTCCCAGGAAAATACATCACAGGCTTGCCTACAAGACTATGTAGTCAGTGTGTATATATTCTCAACTGAGATTTCCTCTTTTCATGTGATTCTAGTTAGTGTCAAGTTGCCATAATACACACACACACACACACACACACACACACATATGTATATATATATCAGTAGTTTAGCTATATAAATGTAAACCAACATAAAACATTATTATGTACCTTTTTGTTTTTCCCTTTCTCACTCTATTTCTGTCTTAGTTACTTTTCTATTTATTTGGGGGACCACTTATAGTTTCATCATGGTGGGAAGTGGCCAGACATGATGCTAGAGTGATAATTACATGCTACTTTGAACACAGAGACTGGTATTGGCATGGGCTTTTAAAATCTCAATGATCTTCCCAAGTGATATACCCCTTCCAACAAATCCGTGTCTCTTAGTCCTTCCTGAACAGTGCCACCAAGTAGGGAGAAATCATTCAAAACATGACTCTATTGAGTCCTCCATATTCAAACCACCGTGCTTTCTTTTTTATATATATTTTAGGTTTAGAATTTTAACTAAAATAGAAGTATATCACTTTCCTCTTCTTACATTTCCCTCTGTCTAACCCCTTCCAAGTCCCTTCCCTTCAACTCCCCCTATGTCACCTTGTCACTCACAAAATCATAGCCTCTTTTGGTCCTGATTCACTTGTATATTTACATATACATGTATATGTATATATAGTATAGATATTTATTTATTGTGTCTATGTCTGTTTTTGTTTGTTTGCTTGTGTGCAATATAGTTTCAGGGATGACTTTTTGTTGGACAACATATTGAGGAGGCTCCACCTTAGGAAATGCTACCTCTTCATCTCTTAGTAGTCATGAGTTTCTGTTTTCCTGTTGTATTAGTCAGAGTTCTCTAGAGGAGTAGAACTTATAGAATTACTATATGAGGAATGATGCTTGATATCCTGTGTGGACTCATGCTTAAGTATTTTTCTTATGTAGTCCAGGATCAACTGCCTAGGGAATGGTGTCACTCATAGTAGCCCTTCTATAGAAATTAGCAATAAAGATGATTGCTCCAAGCTGGCCTGATCTGGGCAACCCCTCAATATAAAATCTCTTCTCAGATGACTCCAGGTTGTATCAAATTGACAGTTTAAGCTAAGTAGAACATATACTTACACTTCATTTCCTTTTCATTTTTAGTGTAATGATCAATAAAACACACGAGGCATTCAACATTTTTTAATAAATAAGTTTAGTGTTATGTAATTTTGTTCAACTACAGGCTAATGTAAGCATGATTAACATAAGCCATGACAAACAATAATGTTCCAAAACTTATACATATTAAATGTATTTGGGGGATGGAAAAGCTACCTTAGCAGTTAAGAGTACATACTGCTTTTGCGGAGGACCCAAGTTTGAGTCTCAGAACCCATTTCTGACAGCTCATACTCAAAACCATCTGTAACTAGCTCAGGGAAGATTGGATACCTCTGACTTTGGCAGGTACTCACCGTCACATGCACACACTCTTCCCCCCTCCCCTCCACACCAGCACACTAAAACAGACCAACAGTTAAAAATAAATCTTTAAACATAGTTTTGACTTATGGTATTTCAACTCAAAGTAGATTTATTGAGATTTAACTTATTTGTAAATCAAGGAGAAACTACATATGTAATTTGAGTTCTCAATTCAATAAATACCTAAAATACTAGAAAGCATATCATGGTGTTTTATTTATAGAAGAATAATGTATATCCATATACCTTAAAATGTAGCAGCCACCAGCAGCTGGAAATTGTAGTGAGATAGTCCATCTGTGGCACTGACCACGCCCATTGGGCGGAGTGACCTGGGGAAGGAGGTCAGAGGGGAGCCAGGAAAGGCTCTCTTGCTGGCCTGACTCGGACAGGAGAGGATCAGGTTAAATTTCCTGGTGTTCATCTGTCTAGGTTGTAAGTTATTTCTCCCTGAATAAACATCTATTAGGCCTATTTGTTTATCCTGATCCTTATTTAACCACGATAAGAAATGATACAAAAACTTGGTGGGTAGTGGGGGAAATTAAAAAAAAAATGGGCAGACTACAGATAATCAAGAACTATCATTCTTCTAAGTCAATTAGTTTTTCTTATATAGCAAACTTATTTCTTAAGAAAAGGTTGAAAACAAAAGTATATGGAATTTATATTCTATTTTGTGGTAAATGTATATATTATTTGGTTCCTAAAAGCTCTTTGAGAAATACCAGTAATTTATTGAATATGTTTAGAATAAACTCCACTTAACTACACATTGTGTATTGTTTGTATTCATACTGTGGATTACTTATGACAAATGTATGTTTATTTGTTGCTAGTATTATATTTAGATCTACAGCTTCTTACTTTGACTCTTATTTCACATCCTATGTAACAATGAGCTCAAAATTAATAAAAGGTAAAATGTAAAGCTAGAAAACACTAGAAGGTAACAGGTAAGAATATTGAAGTGAACTTGCACTATACAAAGTTTCCACATGATGTGAGACACTGCTGTGGAAAGAAGTGATCACTTAGACTCTGTAGAAAGAAGCTGCAACCTGTGAAAGTCACCAAAGAGACAATGAGATAACGAAAAGAAATTTTTTTATATTTTTTTTATTTTACAGGTTGATCCCAGTTCCCTCTCCCTCTCTCCCTCCCTCTTACCCTCTCTACCCCCTCACATGCATCCTTAGACCCTCCCCTCCTATCCCCCAACCCCAGTTCCACATGTGGGGAAATGCCATCCAGGTGGGGTCATGTAAATCTGACAGGTCATGTGAAGTAGGGACTAGGACTTCTCTCCTGTCTCTAGGTTAAGGCAGTTATCCCTCCATGGGGGTGTGTCTGTAAGGTCCTTTTGTGCACCAGAAATACATCCTAATTCCACTGTCTGAGGTCCCTTAGACTGCTCAGTCCTTCTAGCTGAGACCCATATTCAGGGGGTCTGAGTCAGTCCCATGCTGGATTTCCAGCTATCAGTCTGGGGGGCCCATTAGCAAGGTGTATTCTAAGAGATTCATATAAGGTTCCTCACAGAAGGGGGAAGGAACAAGTCCCCCAGTGCACATGGGAAGTGGGGGGGGCAATGAATAGAGAGAGAAGTAAGAGAAAGAGAAGGGGAGGAGAGGAAAGCACATGCAACTAGGAGGATTGAGTCAGGGAAGGAATAGAAGACAGAAGATACAGAGAGAGAGAGAGAGAGAGAGAGAGAGAGAACATAAAAGAGGTATCCATTATTGGTTTGAAGAGAAAACTGAACCTAAAGAAAGGTCTAGAGACCTACAAGACTGCCACCAACTAACAATTTGAGCAACCATGGAAAGGCTGCCATAAATGCCCTTCCCGGATAGTGAGATCAACAACTAAATTCTCCACCATCATGGAGCCCTAATCTAGTATCTGATTGAAACAAAAGCAAACACCCATACCTAAACACTGAGTTGAACTAGAATCCAGATGCAGAGGGAGAGGACAAGACCAGGTTGCAGAAATACATAGAGACAGGAAAGAAATTTATTATTATTTTTTTATTTATTTTATATAACCAAGTCCATTTAAATGAAAACAAACATTTATAGACAATATTTGGGAATTTGGGCATTGTTCTTTCCAAACTACTTCCTGCTGGTAAGGGGCTAGGTCATGTGGGATTTGAAGAAGATTCAGAAATCCTGGCTGTAGTCTGTAAGGCTGCTTTGTCCAGCTGTTTTGAATGTAGGATCACCTGGTACTCTGTTTCAGGTGGTCTGGCTTGACCAACCACATTAGTCTGGAAGGAATCCACATCTTTTCATATTCTGTGGAAACAAAAATAGAAATCCTTTTCCCCAGTAACTTGTCCTTGAACTTAAATTTTGGAGTCAAAGCATTTTTTTAAATTTAATTTATTATTTTACATGTCGATACCAGTTCCCTCTCCCTCCCTCTGTCCCTCTCTTCCTCCCTCCCTCCCAACCTCCTTCACTTCCTCCCTTCCTCTGTTCCTCCTTCCCTCCCTTTTACCCTCTCTGCCCTCTCACATGCACTCTAACCACCCTTCCATCCCCCCACCCCAATTCTATATGTAGGGGAATGTCATCCAGTAGGGGTCATGTAGGACTGACAGGTCATGTGAAGTAGGGACTAGGGCTTCTCTCTTCTCTCTAGGTTAAGAGAGTTATCCCTCCATGGGGGATGTGTTCACAAAGTCCTTTTGTGCTCCAGGGATACATCCTGGCTCCACTGTCTGAGGTCCCTCAGACTGCTCAGTCCTTCTGGCTGAGACCCATATTCATGGGGGCCTGAGTCAGTCCCATGCTGGCTTCCCAGATATCAGTCTGATGGCCCTTTAGCTCCTCCTTGTTCAGGTAAGCTGTCTCTATGTGTTTCTGCCGCCTGGTCTTGTCCTCTCCATCTGCTTCTGGGTTCTACTTTGACTCAGTGTTTATGTATGTGTTTGCTCCTGTTTCCAACAGACATTAGTTGAGGGCTCCATAGATAAGTTAGTTGTTGATCTCACTCTCCGGGAAGGGCATTTATGGTAGCCTTTCCAGGGAAGCTCACAATGTTAGTTGGCAGCAGTCTAGTTCTCTAGACCTTTCTTTGTGTTCAATTTTATCTTCAAACCAATATTGGCTCCCTCTTTTATGTTCTCTCTCTCTCTCTCTGTCTCTCTCTCTTTCCTGTCTTCTAATCCTAACCAGGCTACATCTTCCTGGTCTTCCTGGTTGCACATGTTTTCCTTTCCTCCCTCTCGTTTTCTCTTACTTCTCTCTCCATTTGCTGTCCCCCCACTTCCCCTGAGCTCTGGGGGGGACTTTTCCATTTCAAGTTCTGTGAGGGACTTTATATGAATCTCTTAGAATACACCTTGTATCCTAGTTCCTCTGGTGGTGTGAATTATAGGCTGGTGATCCTTTGATCTAGGTCTAAAATCCATATATGAGAGAGTACATACTGTGTTCCTTGTTTTGTGGCTGGGTTACCTCATTCAGGATGGTTTCTTCAAGTGCCATCCACTTGCCTGCGAATTTTCGTTTCTGATTTTGTTAATTTGCATGTTCTCTCTCTGCTTTTTCGTTAATTTGGATAAAGGTTTGTGTATCTTGTCGATTTTCTCAAAAAACCAACTCTTCGTTGCATTGATTTTTTTTATTGTTTTCCTGGTTTCTATTTTGTTGGTTTCAGCCCTCAAGTTGATTATTTCCTGGTGTCTACTCCTAAGGGGTGAATTCACTTCTCTGTGCTCTAAGGCTTTCAGTTGCGCTGTTCTCTTATGTGACTATCCTCTGTTTTCTTCATATGGGCACTTACTGCAATGAACTTCTCTCATAGCTCTGCTTTCAAGGTGTCCCATAAGTTCGGGTATGTTGTATCCTCATTCTCATTGAATATTAGAAAGTCCTTAATTTCTTTATTTCTTCTTTGACCCAGGAGTGGTGCAATTGCGCATTGTTCAGTTTCCATGAGTTTGCAGGTTTTCTGCTATTTGTGTTGTCGTTGAATTCCAATTTTAAAGCATGGTGGTCTGATAAGATACAGGGGACTATTCCTATTCTCTTGTATCTGTTGAGGTTTGTTATGTCACCTAGTATGTGGTTGATAGCAAAGAAATTTATAAAGGAAATATTTGCAACTTCTTCCAGAGGATTTGCATCAAGATCTTACAAATCAATAAGAAAACAACCTAATTAAAATAAACAAAACATCAAAAATCATGCCTTATAAAAGAGACACAATTTGTAAAAACATGCAAAAATATACTTAACATCATGTGAAATAAGTTCATAATGAGATATAAACCTTATAAACTGATAGCCAAGTGTAGGAGAATGTAAAATCACAAATAATTTCATGTAAGCTGAAGAGTAAAGCTGGCTGAATTGTTTTTTTTAATTTACTTTTGAAACAAGGCCGTTTTAAATGTCGATCGAACCCATTTCCCTCACCCTCCCATCTTCTACTATCACCCCAACCAAACCTCAGCCCACCCCCTTTCTGCTTCTCAGGGAAGGTGAGGCCTTCCATGGGGAGTCTTCAAAGTCTGTCATATCATTTTGAGCAGGGCCTAGGCCTTCCTCCATGAGTCTAGGCTGAGAAAATATCTTTGTATGTTGAATGGGCTCCCAAAGACCATTCCTATACTGGGGATAAATACTGATCCATTATTAGAGGCCCCGTAGACTGCCCAGACCTTCTAAATAATACCAACATTCAGGGGGAATGGGTCAGTCCTATGCTGGTTTCCCAGCTATCACACAGGGATATTGCGGTAACTACACAGGGGTACATGAGATCCCCCCCTGTTAAGGTCAGCTGACTCTGTGGGTTTCTCCAGCCTGGTCTTGACCCCTTTGCTTATCACTCCTCCCTCTCTGTAACTGGATTCCAGGAGTTAAGCTCAGTGTTTAGCTGTAGGTGTCTGCTTCTGCTTCCATCAGCTACTAGATGAAGGTTCTAGGATGGCATATAAGGTAGTCATTAATCTCATTGTCAGGGAAGGGCGTTTAAGGTAGCCTCTCCACTATTGCTATTAGGCTTTATCCTTGTAGATCTCTGGACATTTCATTAGTGCCAGTTTTCTCCTTAAATCTATAATGGGTCTCTCTATTATGGTATCTATTTTCTTGTTCTCCCCTATTCTTTTCTTGTCTCAATCTTCCTGATTCCTCATGCCTACCTCTTCTCTTCCCTTCTTTCCTTTTCTTTCTGAGAAGCTTTTGTAAGGCAAAGGACACAGTAAACAAGACAAAATGACAGACCACAAAAAGGGAAAATATATTCACCAACTCCACATCTGACAGAGGGCTGATTTCCAAAATATACAAAGAATTCAAGAAGGTAGTTACTAAAAAAACCAAATAATCCAATTAAAAAGTGCTGTACAGAATTAAATAGATAATTCTCAATGGAGGAATCTAAAATGGCTGAAAGACACTTAAGAAATTTTTCAACATCCTTAGCTGTCAGGGAAATGCAAATCAAAACAATTCTGTGATACCATCTTATTCCTGTCAGAATCCCTAAAATAAAAAAAAAAACCATTAAAGACAGTATATGTTGGAGAGGATGTGGAAAAAGGGGCACACTCCTCCACTGCTGTGCGGAGTGTAAATTAATATAGCTACTTTGGAAATCAGTATGGCTGTTCCTCAGGAAAATGGGAATTAGTCTACCTCAAGATCCAGCAACCCCACTCTTAGGCATATACTCTAAAGATCCACATCCATGCAACAAAGATATTTGTTTAACTATGTACATAGCAGCATTATTTGTAAGAGCCAGAATCTGAAAGTAACCTAGATGCCCCTCAACTGAAGAATGGATGGAGTACTTCATTACACAATGAAGTACTATTCAGCAGAAAAACCACAGTGGAATCCTGAAATTCACAGGGAAATGCATGGAACTAGAAGAATTCATCATGAGTGAGGTAACCCAGTCACAAAAAGATAAACACAGTATGTATTCACTCATATATGGATTTTTAGAGATAGAGCAAATTTATACTGCCATAAAAGCTAGGAAACAGGGAGGACCCTAAGAGGGACATGCATGGTCCCCCAGAGGATGGAAGAGGGAGATCCCCTTCACAAATTGGGAGCATGGAGCAAGGGGAGAGGGAGCTGGGAGAAAGTTGGCTGAATTGTAAGGATTCATCTACAGTTAAAGGCATGTGATCCTGAATTCTAGTGCTACACAGAAAAACTTGTGTCCACACAAAATTTTTCACACAAACATTCATAGTAAGTATATTTGCCATAAACACAAACTGGAAACAATTTAAGTATGTATTATTAGAAGAGGTACAAGTAAAATGTGTTCAATAAATGTTTCCAAGTACTGTCATTTTCTGTTCATCAGCCTTTTATTATTCTGCCATTATTGCTATTTTCCAAAGCATGAATAATTCAAATAAATATTGTTTGATTACATTAGAGATTATTTCAATTTATGCAGGAAAGTAGTAATGAAAAAGAAATAATCATTTATTAGCCAAACCAAGCAATCCTTTGATATAATATATTCATTCAAGATTTACTTAATTCTCCAAGGTATTTTTCTATGAGTTTATCTCAATAGAATTATATATTTATAAATATAAGAATACTAGATTACATTCTTTAAAGAGCTCATAGTAAGTGCTCACGTTACTTCCATTTATTGACTAAAAAGATCAGTAGGGTTGCTTCTGTAATAGCAATGTGTATGCATTTGTTTTGATAAGACACAGAGAGGTTGCAATTGAACTTTATTTATTTTATTGAGTCAAAATGAAGTAGAATTTTAGAACTATTTTGGCCAATAACTATTTTTTCTACATTTAAGAAAGCTATTATATATTCTAGGTCTCTTTGATTTCTCAGAGATGTCTCTAAAATTTATTTATGGTTAATGCTAAATGTATTCCTAGTATTATGTCATTCTGTATTTGCTCTAAAATTTCTCTTTGCATCACCCTGACAACATAAACCCCGAAAAGCACATATAAAGAGTATCCTCTGCCTGCCTTTAGTTTGCATAGAAAAAGAAACCACATCATCATCATTTTTATTTTATAATTTCTCACAAAGATACACTCACTGTGTAGAATTGTTGCTTCATGATTTTGAAACTTAAGACAAAAAACAAATTCCAATTCTTGATTATAGCTTCTCAAAATATACAGTATAATTATTGTTGAAAGAATTATTTTATCCTAAGTCCATGCTTCACACCCATTCAATTTTTTTTTTTTTTTTTTTTTTTTTTTTTGCTTTTTAACTTTTGCAATTTTACAATGTTTTCAGAATAAAAAAGTGTAATTTGCGGAACAAAGTCTTAAAGGGTACATGTTTTTATAATCATTATGAATAAACATGATAATATTTTGTACTTATTACATTTTGTTTTCAAAATTCAACATCTATAAAAGTCTTGTTCTTTGATGTGTAAATGTTTTGGGAGTTAGTCTATTTATTTTATCAACTTCTCCACTACAAGCTGTTTTTCCAAGCATCAGTGTGCTTGTTACTTGTTCATACATCTTTACACGGTGGTTTCCTCCTGCCTCTGCCCAGATTCTTTCTTTGGAAAAATATTATATGAAGTAGGAGTGTCTTCTGTCCTGGGACACAAATCATACATAAAATACATGCACATAATAAGTAAATTGTTGAAAAATATATTACCCCATTTCAGACTTAAATAAGGTATCAACCACAGGCAAGACAAATATTTTTCATCTTAATTTTGTTAAAACAAATTTCTGGTAAAAGGTCTTTTGGTGTAACCAGTACACTGTGGAGTATTTTTGATACTCTAAACATTGAATTCATGCATTGAAATTGTGGCAAAATATGTTTTTGTAGTTGCTTTTCCTAGTGTAATCTGTGAATTGTAGTTTTGTTTTTAATTATGGTCTGTTGTTGGTGTGGTACAATGGAAATAAGTTTAGCCCTAGCCATTTCTCTTTATGATATTTGAGAGCTGGTGCTACTTTTTGTGTTCATTACTGTGTTTCATTTCTTTCAGTAGTGTATGATGGTAGTATTCAATGGTATATTAATTCTTAATGATTAAACCAGTAATGAAAGGATGTAGAGATAATAACTAAATTAATAGATAAATGTTACCTCAGAGATGATAGAAAGCAGAGCTATTTGATATAGTGGAATTTGGAGAATGGGCTTTAGACTGTTGATTGCTTAGCCAGCTAGACATGCATCTACTCACTATGAAGGTAGTGATGCCTCAGTCTGTCACTGGTACTTCTTTGCTCTCATCTTTTCTGTTGCTTAACAAGGGAGACTCTGGAACATGTTCTCCATGTGTATTAAGAATCTGTAACCTTCTTCCTGGAGGCATGTTCTTATCTAAGGGGAATGCACAGCCTAGGCCATTGGTAGGTGGTGGCAGAAAAGAATAGGAGTTGATGAACAAACACTTGATGTTTTCCTTACTTATCAGAACATTCCTGTGGCAAATCCTACCTTGTCTTTCAGAGGTTATATTATATCACGGGGCCCTAGGTTGTTGTAATGATCTTGTTGACCTACTCTTTACCTTTCTTCATTTTTCTGTCTCACTATCAGCAATGAGTTTTTTTTTGGCAGGGGGGAGGATTATGTCTCAAATAAAGCACTGAGATGTCAACTCCCAATTCTCATATCTCAAAGATGATCTGTAGGTCTGTTTCACAAGGGACCAAAAATAGCTACTATAAATAGTAATTGGTAAATAACAGTAATAATAATTAGGGAAAAAAAAGCAAAGCACTGTTCAGCTGTCCCATAGACTCCATGAACATTTATAATCTGCTAAATCCATGGTTTATTTGCATAGTGAGTTCCCTTCCAAGTGTTACTAATGTCTTTTCAAGATATCAAATTTCATGTATACAAAAATTAAAATGTTTACTATGAAGGAATATTACTTACCTTAAAAGTATAAGTATTATGCTATGTGATTTAAGACAGTTGAAATGGAAGGATTAGGAATTTAATTGCCTTAAATTTCTAGATAGTACAATTTTTGTTTATACATTTTTTCAGTTGTTTTATTTAATTTTACATTCAAACCAATGTTTTCCCTCCCACCTCTTCTCTCATTACCTTCACATCCTCTCATCCTCTCATCCTCCCTCACCTTTCCCCTAGCCCACTCTCAGTCCAATCCTCCTTACAAGTAAGGATGGTGTAATAAGTTGGGGCAGAGCCAGGCCCCTCTACTCCTGAGGAATGGGCTCTAATAAGCTAGTTTATGTACTCTTTGTATTGTGGTCATACTGCCAGGGACCACTCAGCTAGTCCAAGCTTCAGAACTGTCTCCCACATATGGAGGGTCTAGTTTGGTTCCCACAGTTTGTGGTCTAGTTTGGTCTCCACAGTTGTAGGTCTAGAATTCATGAGTTTCCATAAGCTTAGTTCAACTGTCTGTAGATTTCTTCATCATGGTCTTGACCTCCTTTGCTCATATATTCCTTACACCCTCTCTCTCTTTCCTGGATTTCCAGAACTCAGCATGGTTCTCAGCTGTGGATATCAACATCTGGTTCCAACAAATACTGAATGAGGGCTCTATGATGATAGTTAGGGTACTCATCAATCTGGTTAAGGGGTAGGCCAGTTCAGGCATTCTCTCTACTATTGCCCCCTGTGGATTCTTGGGAGTTTCCTGCTCCCTGCAGATTAAGATGTGGAATGCTCAGCTAGTTCTTCAGCATTATGTTGTGCAAACAGCACTTGTACAATGCTATGCTCCCTGTCATGATGATTAGCAAGCTCTCAATTAAATAGTTTCCTTTAATAAGATTTGCCTTGCTTGAGGTGCCTCTTCACAGCAACAGAACAGTGTCTAAGACACCTCACACATGACCTGGTCAAGATCAAGTCAGTCAAAATTCCAGAATCCATCAAGGAGGGTGTAACAAGGCTTCAACCCTAGCCAAGAGGCTATTGGCAGTTGGTAGGTGAGGTAGAGTTGCTTCTCTTTGGGGGTGTGCCTACTAGTAAAATTTTCATGTTACAGTGGTTGTCTATCCATACACCTAAAAGCAGAATTAATTAAGTGTGGGTTATTAAAAGAGGACAGGAATCTGTGAAGGAATCTGTGTTGGGGGGGTGACTGCAGCATTTGGAGGGGTTAGTAGGAAATGAATATGCTAAAATATATTGTATATGTTTATGAAGTTTTCAAAGTATTAATTAAAATATGAATAAAAATTAAGAACATTTAGATTATATGTGCTAGAATTGAATCGAAGAGAAAACTGAATGACAAGATATTTTTTATCTCAGTGACATTGAATATGCTCAGTGAAAATAAAAATCGAAGCTGAACTCAAAAGACTGTTGATAGGGTATAAAATAATATTATAAAAATTTATTGTTTTCTAATTTCTTTAGTTTAGAAAAACTGTTTTAATGGATAAAATGTAGCATATTGAAGCTGAAAATTTTCTCTAGTTAAATTTTGAATGTGTGTAAGATTTTTGTTATACACAAACTTTCATTTTTTCTTCATTTTTATTAGTTCTTCAGCAATTTCATATAATATATTTTGAACATATTCACTCAGTTGCCCATTGTCCTAAGATACATCACTTCTCCCTCCCTACCAAATGTGTTCATTATTTTTTTGTTAATTTAAACCCACTTTAAAGTACAGCATGTGCTACCCATGTATTCTTCAGTGTCTAGGTTTTTAGTGTAGAATGGAAGGGACTAAATTTCTCTCCCCAAAAGTTGTCAACTTCCAATAGCTTCTCTGCCAATATTTGGCCTTTTTGGCTACTTCCCTTTCCATAGTCAGATTTTGTCTGGCTTTACCTTGTAGAGGTCTTGTACATGCTGTCATAACTGTTGTGAGTTCATCTGTGCAAATGTCCTGCTGTATTAAAAACCCACTAGTTTCTCATAGTCATACATATCTATTAGTGGGCTAGTATTCAAATAAATAAAGAATTAAAAAGAACCTGTACCTCAAGAAAACAAATAACCCAATTTAAAATGAAGTATCAAACTAATTAGGGATTTCTCAAAAGGTGAAACACAAATGGCCAAGAAACACTTAAAGAAGTGTTCAACATTCTAACTCATCATGAAAATACAAAATCAAAAAGACTTTGAGACTTAATTGTACACAAGTCAGAATAGCCAAGATATATAAAACAAATTATATTTTATGCTGGTGAAGATAAAGTTTAAGAGGAACATTCATCCATTATTGATGTGCAGACTTCTATAGAAATCAGTGTAGTGATTCCTCAGGGAGTTGGAAATTGATATACTTTAATATATAGCTATACTATTAATGGGCATATACACTAAGACTCTAAATCCTTGAACAGAGGCATTTGCTCATTCACATTTATTGTTGTTCTATACATAACAAGTAGATACTGGAAACAACCTGGATGTCTACCAGGACATGAATGGATGAAGAAGACATGGTACATTTACACAATGTAATATTACTTGGCTGCTAAAATGAAATCATAAAATTACAATTAATTTGTTGGAGCTAAAAAAAATCCCAAGTAAGGTAACCCAGACCCCAAAAGACATATATGGTATATGTTCACTTATATGTCAATGCCATGAAGAAGAAAGTTATAATTTATATTAACCACCAAGGTTGTAGAGCAATGGCCTAGGATGAAGGATGTATCATCAGAAGAAAAGAAAATAGAATACACATTTATGGATGAATGGGAATATGTGTGTGTGTGTGTGTGTGTGTGTGTGTGTGTGTGTGTATGTGTGTGTGTAAGAGAGAGAGAGAGAGAGTCAGACAGAAAGAGAGAGAGTTAGACAGAGAGAGAGGAACAAGAAGATTAATAGAGATGAGGCCATTTGAGGGGTAGTATGAAACCTATTGAAGTACAGGCTTCTTAAAATATATACATGTATGAAATAAATCTTAATGGAGTTACCAAATAATAGGGGAGACAATGTTCCAAGTAGACATCTTTTGCCACTAAGTGAAACCTCTAGAAACAGGAATTAGTTACCTCTAATTGAGTTTTTGACCACAGGGATCCCATGGAAACTCTCAATCAACTCAGGCTATTCCCATCATTATTGGTAGCTCTCAAGAAACTTATATGAAAGCTCAGTTGCTGAAACAACCTACATATTTTACTGAACACCAAGTTTAGTAAGGTATTGCTTAACTGGAGCTTTTGTACTTTGACTATTGTTCATGGTACTAGAAAGTACTCTACATTCTACCAGAAGAGAGGTAAAAGTCCAGCTACCAACCCTTCAGTTTGCAATAGTGACCTGCTTGTACGATATGTAGGTACAATAATAGCACAAAAGTTGTGGGAGTAACTAAACACTATCTGATTGGATTTAGGACCTACTCTATGTCTGACACTGTTCCAGTGACATAGAGCCTGAGACTGCATAGGCCATGAACTGAGGGGAATACCAAATACTATTTTTCTGCTAAATGAATATAGCAATAAAATGACTTCTATTAATGTTTTGTTATACCCATATATCTTCTACCTGCAACAAATGGGAAGACATACAGAGACCCACAAGTGAACAGCATACAGACAGCGAGGTATCTTAGAATACCCAATTCTAAATGGGATGACTTCAATGAACCCTTCCCCTCAGTGCTTGCTCAGGGAACACTGCAAAAGAGGATGAGTAAGGTTTTCAGTGTCAGTGTGACTGGAAGATACCAAGAAAGCAGTAATTTCCGGACACAGCAGGACTAATATATATAAGAACTCCCAAAGACTGGCAATATTCTCAGGGTGTGGTGGTTTGAATGTATGGCCTCCATACACTTGTATGCTTGGATGCTTGACCTATAGAGAGTGGCACTATTAGGTGTGGCCCTGTCAGGATAGGTGAAGCTTTGTTGGGGGAAATATGTCATAGTGCAGGAATTCTTTGAAGTTTCATATGCTCAAGCTATGCCTAGTGTGAACAAGCTACTTCAGCTGCTGGCAGATTAAGATGTAGAAATCTCGGCTCCAGCACGATGCCTGCCTTCATGCTGCTTACCAACCTTACCTCTGACAGAGGGCTACTCTCCGAAATATATAACAAACTTAAGAAACTAGACATCAACTAACCAAATAATCCAATTAAAATGGGTTACAAATCTAAACAGAGAATACTTACCAGAAGAAACTCAAGTGGCCAAAAGGCATTTAAGGAATTGTTCAGCATCCTTAGCTGTCAGGGAAATGCAAATCAAAACAACTTTGAGATACCATCTTCCACCTGTCAGAATGACTAAGATCAAAAACACCAATGACAGCTTATCCTGGAAAAGATATGGAGAAAGGGGAACACTCCTCCACTGCTCGTGGGCACACAAACTGGTAGAGCCACTTTGGAAATCAATATGGCAGTTTCTCAGAAAAATGAGAAAGTATCTACCTCAAGACCCAGCTATACAAATCTTGGGCATATATCCAAAGGTTGCTCAATCATATCCAAAGGGATTTCAGAGAAAATATTTAGTATGTGTCGTTCTTCTGATAGTTTGGTGACAAATGTGGTTGTTTCTTGCTCTTGTCTGAAGAATCTACTTAAGGCTAAATGATAGAGTTTTGCATTAATTCTGTTGGCAGAGAAAATCTCAAAACAGCCTATTAATATTGACTCGGTAGTTTGGTTATTAGTATTAACACTAATGAAGATTTATAAAGAAAAGGAGCAAGCTGAGCAAATAAAAAATACAAAATGTACAGATTGAGAAAAGGGGAACCAGGGATGGAAAAAGCAAAATCCTATGTTCAAGGAGATAAAGAGACAAAGAAATGGAATAAATAGAGTGGTGAACTTAGGACAAGACCCCACGTAGCTAAGCTTCCCCAGCTTGTGAAAAGGTATTGAAGAAAAGTTTAGTGCCAGGTGTGGTGGCGCACACCTTTGATCTCAGGAATCTAGAGGCAGAGGCAGGCAGATCTCTGATTCTGAGGCCCCTCCCCTTCCCTGGTCTACAGAGAAAGTTCCAAGACATGGAAGCTTAGGTAGTGAGTGTAACCATGGAAAACAAAAAGCTAGTAAAGATGTAATTGAACAAGGGAGTCAGATTCCAGACACAGCACGCTGGTCATGTGGCTCTGGTTTTAGAGTAAAGGATAGAAGAAAGGGTTTATGGAGTCTCCCTCCATGACTAAGGAATACTGCTGAGGAACAGTAACCCTAACTAAGACACTTGGCATACACAGGTCCAAGACAGATGGGGTTCAAGTCCTGAGATGCAAAGCACACAAGCTGCCATCCCTATTCCAGAAGCTATTTCCAATTGATAACCACCCACAAATGAAAGATTAGTTTTCTTCAAGGAAGTCTGACTAGGTATAGACACAACCCTTAAGAGAGCCCCAATGCTTAGTAGTATAGTCAACACAAAATGAATTCAATGCTATTTTTTGCAACACTTTATATTGCTTTTGTGGGGGAATTATACCTTACTTTTCTTTTTTGTTATCTATTATGGTCTCTGGGTGTGTGTGTGTGTGTGTGTGTGTGTGTGTGTGTGTGTGTGTGTGTGCGTTATGTGGATTTTGTGTATATATATGTTTGTGTTTCTTTTACCTTTTTCCTTTGTTTTTTTTCCCTCTGTCATTCTGCTTTTTTGTTTTATTATAAATTTATTTATTTATTTTTTATTTTACATGTTGATCCCAGTTCCCTCTCCCTCCCTCCCTCTTGCTCTCTCTCCCCCCCCTCACATGCACCCTGACCACTCTCCTCTACCACCCACACCTAACTCCACATATAAGGCTATGCCATCCAGGTGGGGTCATGTAAATCTGTCAAGTCATTTGAAGTAGGGACTATGATTTCTCTCCTATCTCTACATTAAGGGAGTATCCCTCCATGGGGGATGTGTCCGCAAGGTCCTTTTGTGCACCAGAAATACATCCTAATTCCACTGTCTGAGGTCCCTTAGACTGCTCAGTCCTTCTAGCTGAGACCCATATTCAGGGGGTCTGAGTCAGTCCCATGCCGGATTCCCAACTATCAGTCTGTGGACCAGTTAGCTCCTCCTTGTTCAGGTCAGCTGTCTCTATGTGTTTCTGCAACCAGGTCTTGTCCTCTCTCTCTGCATCTGGATTCTAGTTCGACTCAGTGTTTAGGTATGGGTGTTTGCTTCTGTTTCCAACAGGTACTAGATAAGGGCTCCATGATGGTGGATAAGTTAGTTGTTGATCTTATTATCAGGGAAGGGCATTTATGGCAGCCTTTCCACGGTTGCTCAAATTGTTAGTTGGAGTCAATCTTGTAGGTCTCTAGACATTTCTTTAGGTTCAGTTTTATCTTCAAACCAATAATGGCCCCCTCTTTTATGTATCTCTCTCTCTCTTTGTCTCTCTCTCTTGTCTTCTATTCCTACCTTGATTCAATCTTCCTAGTCACACGTGCTTTCCTCTCCTTCCCTTCTCTTTCTCCTAGTTTCCTCTCCATTCACTGCCCCCCCCCACTTTCAATGTGCTCTGGGAGACTTGTCCCTTCTCCTTTCTGTGAGGGAAATTATATGAATCTCTTAGAATACACCTTGTGTACTAGTTCCTCTGGCGGTGTGAATTATAGGCTGGTGATCATTTGCTCTAGGTCTAAAATCCATATATGAGCGAGTACATCCCATGTTCCTCTTTTTATGACTGGGTTACATCATTCAGGATGGTTTCTTCAAGCCTGTGAATTTCAAGATTCCAGTTTTTTTTTCCCACAAGGTAGTATTCCATTGTGTAAATGTGCCACATCTTCTTTATCTATTCTTCATTTGAGGGACATCTAGGTTGCTTCCAGTTTCTTGCTATTACAAATAATGTTGCTGTGAACATGGTTGAGCACATGACTTTGTTGTGTGGATGTGGATCATTTGGATATATGCCTAAGAGGGGGATGGCGGGGTCCTGTGGTAAACTAATTCCCATTTTCTGGAGGAACTGCCATACTGATCTCCAAAATGGTTGAACAAGTTTGCACTCCCACCATCAGTGGAGGAGTGTTCCCCTTTCTCCACATCCTATGCAGCATAAGTTGTCATTGGTGTTTCTAATTTTAGCCATTCTGGCAGGGGTAAGATGGTATCTCAAAGTTGTTTTGATTGCATTTCCCTGATAGCTAAGGATGTTCAACACTTTCTTAAGTGTCTTTCAGCCTTTTTGATTTCCTCTGTGGAGAATTCTCTCTTCAGTTCTGTACCCCATTTTTTCATAGGGTTAATTGGTGTTTTGTTCACTAGTTTTTTTCTTTTTTTCAATATACAAAATGTCTTGAATACAGGAAAAGTATACATACATAGAATATGGTAAAAAATAATGTGCATAAAATATTATAAGTGGAAACATTTAACACAATATAACAAAATATAAACTTAATTTTACATAGCTTACCACATAAGAATACACAACAATGTAAGCTGTAAAATACTATCTCATTCTTACTCAAATTCTCAAGAAAATAGGCTAATCTACCTATATCCCATCTAAACCATACCTTTACCAACAATTCCCTATTCCTGTCTAAAAGATAAACCCGAGTGTAAGCATCACCCAATCCCAAATAACTAAAACCAACCCAAAGACGATGACTATTATCCCAAAATTCCAAGGGTAGGGAAAGGCGGCGTAGTCATATTAAGATTACTTCCTGCTGAAATGGGACGATGGTTGCTCCAATGGATCCTGTAGGAAGAAAATTTTTAGAAACCAAATTTCTCAACAGAACTGGCTGTGACATATGTAGCTGTGTGGCAGAAAATTCTTGACTGTAGTTCTATTTGAAACTGGCCAGGGTGAAATAAAAAGGTGCACCATTACAGCTAGCTAGTCATGAGTTGTCTCGAGCAAAACAGTCTCAAACCGGTTTTAGGGTGATGTTTGTAGTTCCAATGCATCAGGTTGAGTCAAGTGGAAACGATGATGTGGGGCCCCATCTTCTTTCCGGAAAGTTCAAAGACTGCTGTTAGGAATCGTTATTATTCCTTGTGGAAAAGTTACACATCAATATTAAAGTAAAATTTTCAAGTTTTAAGGTATGCATTAGGGAAAGACAACAATAAGCATTAAAAGTATGTGAGAAAATTAGGATTTCAGAGAGAAAATTGCATATAAGATATGAGTCCCCAGATTTTGTTTTCTTCTGCCTTACACCAATTGGCTTCTTGATTTAAGGCAGAAACCATGAATTTAATCTTAACAACATGCTTGAATTTAGAGAAGGAAAGCCAAATCCAACTCCAAAGCCAGCATTGGTTTACAAAATTTGGGACTTCAGGAATACTAGATAGTAGAGAGAAATAGATTTGTATATAGAAATAGTTTACTACAAGTAAATATTTTTTTACCATATATCAGATTCTGCTTCCTTAAGTGATTGTTTCTGAAGAGCTGTCTTCTCTTCTGTAGGCACCTACATGTTCAGTGTCTTTTGGCTGTTTGATGATAGGTTTTCTCTGTTTTCCTGTAAAAAAAGAACAGAACACTTCCCCTACCTTTGAGAGGCCTCCGCACACCTCATAGGACCTAGTTTGTTGGATGACTTGTCATTTCTCTTCATTAAGATGTTTCTCTTGTTCAACTTGGATCTTGATTAACTTAGATGGTATTCATAGTTTTTCTTCTCCTGTAGATACAAATGCAAAACCCCTACCCCAACGTAACACATATCCTGCTTTCCATTCTGAGGTCAGTACATCCTTGAAATACACTGACTGATTTAGTTCAGAAGTTTTTTTCTATTGTCCAGTGTCTTTCTGCAGCTGTTTTTCCTTTTTCATCAGCATTAAGAAAGTTTAATGTTAATAAAGCATTATGTAATCTGTGTTTGGGTGTTTTGGTTCCTCCTGCCTGTTTACGGAGCATTTCTTTTAAAGTACGATTGGATCTCTCAACCACTGCTTGTCCTGTAGGATTGTGTGGTATACCAGTTATGTGCTTTATCTTGTAATACTCAAAAAACTCTTTCAATTTGCTGGTGACATATGCTGGAGCATTGTCAGTTTTTATTTGTGCAGGTATGCCCATAATGGCCATTACCTCTAAAAGGTGCGTTATAACAGAATCAGCCTTTTCAGAGCTCAGAGCAGTAGCCCATTGAAACCCTGAAAATGTATCTATAGTGTGGTGTACATATTTTAATTTTCCAAATTCTGCAAAATGAAACACATCCATTTGCCATATTTCATTCCTATTTATACCTTTAGGTTTACTGTCTGGTGGTAAAGGAGTTTGGTTATAGAATGAGCAAGTAGGACATTTCCTTACTATTTCCTTGGCTTGTTCCCAAGTGATAGAAAAATCCTTTTTTAAACCTTTGCTGTTCACGTGGTGTTTCTTATGAAACTCTGAGGCTTCTAGCACACTTCCTATCAATAAACGATCAATTTCATCATTGCCTTGTGCTAGAGGACCTGGCAGACCCGTATGGGATCTGATGTGTGTTATATATATAGGATGAGTCCTCTTTCTGATAGTATCTTGTAACTGTATAAACAATGAAGTTAATTCTGTATTGTCAGGAATAAATTCTGCAGTCTCAATGTGTAAAACGACTCTCTCTGCGTATTGAGAGTCAGTAACTATATTGAGGGGTTCTTTAAAATCCATAAGTACCATGAGAATGGCATACAATTCTGCCTTTTGTACAGAATTGTAAGGGCTTTGAACCACTTTGCTAATTTTTCCTGATTTATATCCTGCCTTACCTGATTTATTTGCATCAGTGTAGAATGTATGAACTCCAGAAATAGGTGTTTTTCTTACAATGTGTGGAAGAATTCAAATCGTTTTCTTTATGAATTTGATTCTCTCAGTTTTGGGATAGTTGTTGATAATTGTTCCCAAAAAGTTACTGCAAGCTCTCTGCCAATATTCGTTATCTTTCCATAAGGAAGAAATTTCCTCATTAGTTAAAGGTACTATAATTTCTGCTGGGTCCCTTCCTATTAGCTGATGAAGTCTTAATTTACCTTTTATAATCAAGGCAGAGATCTTTTTTGTATATGTTTTTAGTTTTTTATTCTGTTTATGTGGTAGGAATATCCACTCTAATATGATATCTTCTCTCTGCATCAAAATCCCTGAAGGATATTCTCTAGATGGTAATATAACCAGAATACAGTCTAGGTTTGGATCCACACGGTCCACATGTGCTTCTAGTATCCTCTTTTCTACCCATTCTAATTCCTTCTCAGCTTCAGCTGATAGTATTCGTGGACTATTCAAGTCCTTATCTCCTTTTAGGGCCATTTTCAAGTTTTTCAAATCATGCCCTTCTACTCCAATTATAGTTTGCAGTTGAGAAATCTCTCCTAGTAATTTTTGAAGATCATTAAGAGTCTGGTAGTGATCTCTTCTGATCTGTACTTTTTGTGGTCTAATTTTCTGTAGACCTATTTTATATCCTAAGTAGTTGATAGACTCTCCTTTTTGTATTTTTTCAGGTGCAATTTGTAATCCCCAGCGAGGTAAAACTTCCTTTACTTTCTCAAACATTTTTTCTAATATTTCTCCTTTAGAGTCAGCTAACAATATATCATCCATGTAATGATAGATTATGGATTGAGGAAACTGTTTACGAATTATTTCTAATGGTTTTTGTACGAAATATTGGCACAGGGTGGGGCTATTTAGCATTCCCTGTGGAAAAACCTTCCATTGATATCTCTTCCTGATGATCCAACATTCAAAACAACTTCCATTGATATCTCTTCACCGGTTGAGAATTATTATAATTAGGTACCGTGAAGGCAAATTTCTCTTTGTCTTGTTCTTGTAAAGGTATAGTGAAGTAGCAATCCTTTAAATCAATAACTATAATAGGCCATTCTTTGGGTATCAAAGAAGGCAAGGGCATTCCAGGCTGTAGAGAGCCCATTGGCAGGATAACTTTATTGATGGCTCTCAGGTCTGTAAGCATTCTCCATTTACCAGATTTCTTTTTGATCACAAATACAGGAGAATTCCAAGGGCTGGTTGATTCCTCAATATGTCCAGCATTTAGCTGTTCCTGAACCAGGCTTTCTAAAGCTTCTAACTTCTCAGAGGTCATAGGCTGATGGGAGATGTCATTCTGTATATGTTTCTCATAGTGGTTAATAAATAAAGCACTGTTGGCCAATAGGAAAGGAAGATAGGAGGGACTAGGAGACAAGGAGGAAATAGGAAGTAGTAAGGAGGGGTCAAGATGGAGAGTCTGGAAAAAGCAGTATGCCGCCGGTTCCCCGGTAAGAGAAATGCATAGATCAACAGAAATGGGTTAATAATTAAGGCAGAGCTAGCCAATAAGAAACAAGTAACCGGGCCAACAGTATTGTATCAAATACAGAGTCTCTGTGTGTTATTTGGGGCTGGCGCAGCGGCAGGACAAGACCAAGCGGCAGGCGGAAAAACCGTACTCTTTACAAATGGCGCCCACGTGGCTAATAAGAACTTCCACTTAAAATTTAACAAAAGCTTAAAAACAGGTTTTACAAACAAAAGAACAAAAACAAACAAGGTTTCTTGGTAGCAACATTTTTCTCAGTTGGACTCTGACTTGCTAGAGACAAACAGATTGCGAGGCTCCTTTAAGGGAAGGTTCCTGACTCAGCATAAGCGGCAAAAAACCGCATGGCTTTTAAAAAGCACTGCTAACAATTTATTGGTGTGTATGAGAGCTTACAATGACAATGACCACATCTCCAAGCCGACAGCATACAGATCAAGGCAGTGAGCGCAGCTTTCGATGCTGGCGGTAAAATAGCCGCCACCAACTTTTATAAACGACAAAAACAACAAAGACTTTCATTTTAACAATGTTATTGTTTAACAGATAAAGACTTGTGGCAAGATGAAGATAAAAATTTACAGTAAAGACAGATTCATATTAAAAAAAACCTCTAAACGTTTACAATGTGTTTTAAAATATACGTAGACATAAAAAAAAAAAATGATTTTAAAGAGACAAAGAAAAACTGGGTGTTGTAACACACGCCTTTAATCCCAACACTCAGGAGACAGAGGCAAACAGATCTGTATGATTTACAAAGTAAACCTGATATACAGAATAAATTCCAGGACAGATAAGAGTTACACAGAGAAACCCTGTCTCAAAAAATAAAAGTAAAATAAACAGAGTAATAAAAACACATAAAGATAAAAAAACTCAGAGAAAATCTGGTTACTGTATGCTATTGTGTTGTCTCTACATTGTTTGAACATTTACCTCATGCAGGGGCCATCTTTGAGGCCAAGATTTATTAGATATGATAGTTACATCAGCTCCTGTGTCCAGGAGACCCTCAAACAGTCTATTATTCATCTTAACTATCAATCTAGGCCTATGACTATTTATAGCAGTTTGCCAAAATACACGTTTTTCATTTCCTTCTGTCATGTTTGATTCAACTTCCGTCACTAGTTCGTCATCCAGAGCAGTATGAGTTTTTATAATAGGCACAGAATTTTCTAATTGTCCTGTGGGAGATTGTCTTCCACTGTGACTGGGAATGTTCGAACCACCTGTGACGTGGGGGCCTTCGAGAGGCCCCCCCAAGGAGTTTCCCGATGGTAAAGGGTTTCCTTGCTTGTCTCTGGTCGATCTACACTCATTTGTCCAGTGTCTGCCTTTGCCACACCTTCTACATAACCCAGGAGGCTGAGGCCTTCTGTTTGATTCATTCCTGGGGGTGTTATTTCTAGGGAAGCTTTGCCTACAATTTCTTTTTAGATGTCCTATCTTACCACAGTTATAACATCTGACATGTTGATATCTCTTCAAACCTTTGGGGATGGCTTCTCCTACCCAAGCTTCTAAGTCACCATAGTAAGGAACTCTGTTATCTTGATATCTTCTCTGACCTTTAGATATGGCTTCTCCTATCCATGCTTCAGTCTTATTGTCATTATACTCAATGTTGCCTGTATATAGGACCCATTCATCCAAGGGTGCTGATCGCATTTTTAAAGGCCAAAGCACCTGTTCGCATTGAGGATTCGCATTCGTATAAGCTAAAGATTCTATGAGTATTCGCCTAGCATCTATGTCTGCTATCTCTAATTGTACTGCCCTAGATAATCTTTCTAGAAAGATACTAAAACGTTCTCTAGGTCCTTGCTTTATCTTGGTATAGGGTTCTATCCTCTCTCCTAATTCATGAACCTTATCCCAAGCATTCAAAGCTGCTGTACTGCATAGTTCAGTTCTTTGTTTATTTGGAGATCAGCCCTTTGTCGGATGTAGGATTGTTAAAAAATCTTTTCCCAGTCTGTGGGCTGCCATTTGGTCTTGTCCACTGTGTCCTTTGCCTTACAGAAGCTTCTCAGTTTGAGGAGGTCCCATTTATTAATTGCTATCTCAGTGTCTGTGCTACTGGAGTTATGTTCAGGAAGCAGTCCTCTGTACCAATTTCTTCAAGGATACCACCTACTTTCTCTTCTAAGAGGTTCAGTGTGACTGGATTTATTGTGAAGTCTTTGATCCATTTGGACTTGAGTTTTGTGCATGGTGATGGACATGGGTCTATCTTCAGTCTTCTATACACCCTCATCCAATTGTGCCAGCACTATTTGCTGAAGATGCTTTCCTCCCCCCCACCCATTTTATACTTTAAGCTGTTTTGTCAAAAATCAGGTGCTCGTAGGTGTGTGGGTTAATGTCAGAGTTTTTGATTCAATTCCATTGGTCTACCTGTCTATTTTTGTGCCAATACCAGGCTGTTTTCAGGACCACAGCTGTGTAGTAGAGCTTAAAGTCAGGGATGGTGATGTCTCCTGAAGTTCTTTTATTGTACAGGATTGTTTTGGCTATACTGGATCTTTTTTTTTTTTCTCCATGTAAAGTTGATTGTTATCCTTTCAAGGTAGGTGAAGAATTGTGGTGTGATTTTAATGGGGATTGCATTGAATCTGTAGATTACTTTTGGCAAGATTGCCATTTTTATTATATTTACCCTACCTTTCCAGGAGCATGGGAGATCTTGCCATTTTCTCTTATCTTCTTTAATTTCTTTCTTTAAAGTCACAAAGTTCCTATTATATAGGTCTTTCACTTGTTTGGTAAGCATTACCCCCCAAGATACTTTATGTTGTTTGTGGCTATTGTAAAGGGTGATCTTTCTCTGAATTCTTTCTCAGCCCCTTTGTCATCTGAATAAAGTAGGGCTACTGTTTTTTTTTTTTTTTTTTTTTTTTTTTTTTGGTTTATTGGTATCCTGCTAGTTTGCTGAAGGTGTTTATCAGCTGTAGGAGTTCCCTGGTAGACTTTTTCTGGTCGATTATGTAAACTATCATATCATCTGCAAATAGAAACAGTTTGACTTCTTCCTTTCCAATTTGGATCCCCAATATTGAAGAGATATGGAGAAATATGTTCCTGATTTTAGAAGAATCACCTTAAGCTTCTCTCCATTGAGTTTGATGTTGACTGTTGGTTTACTGTATATTGCTTTTATTATGCTTTGGTATGTTCCTGTTATCCCTGCTTTCTCCAAGACCTTTGTCATGAAAGGGTATTGAATTTTGTCAAGCGATTTTCAGCATCTAGGGAGATTATTATGTGGTCTTTCTTTTGCTGTTTGTTTATATGGTGGATCACATTGATAGATTTTCGTATGTTAAACCACCCCTGCAAGCCAGGGACAAAGCCTACTGGTCATGGTGAATGATTTCTCTAATGTATTCTTGGATTCAGTTTGTCAGTAGTTTATTGAGTATTTTTGCATCGATGTTCACGAGGGATATTGGTCTGTAGTTTTCTTTCTTAGTTGTGTCTTTGTGTGGCTTGGGTACCAAGGTGATTGTGGCCTTGTAAAAAGAGTTTGGTAATGAACTTTCTGTTTCTACTGTGTGAAACAATTTGAGGAGTATTGGTATTACCTCCTCCTTGAATTTCTGGTAGAATTCTGCACTAATGCCATCTGGCCCTGGGCCTTTTTCGGTTGGAAGGCTCTCAATGACTGCTTCTATTTTGTTGGGGATTATAGGTATATTTAAGTTGTTTGTTCTTGATTTAATTTTGGTAAGTGATAGTTATCCAGGAATTTGTCCATTTCCTTTGAATTTTCAAATTTTGTGGAGTACAGGTTTTCAAATTATGACCTGAAAATTGTCTGGATTTCCCCTCTGTCCATTGTTATGGCTCCCTTTTCATTTCTGATTTTGTTAATTTGCATGTTCTCTCTCTGCGTTTTCATTAGTTCTCATAAAGGTTTGTCTATTTTGTTGATTTTGTGGAAAAACCAACTCTTTGTTGCATTGAATTTTTGTATTGTTTTCTTGGTTTCTATTTTACTGAGTTCAGCCCTCAAATAGATTATTTCCTGGCATCTACTCCTCCGGGGTGAGTTTGCTTATTTTTGTTCTAAGGCTTTCAGTTGTGCTGTTAATTCTCTAATGTGACTATTCTCTGTTTTATTCTTTTGGCCACTTAGTGCAATGAACTTCCCTTGTAACACTGCTTAAGGTGTCTCATAAGTTCGGGTATGTTCTGTCTTCATTCTCATTGAATATTAGAAAGTCCTTAATTTCTTTCTTTATTTCTTCTTTGACCTAGGTATGGTGCAGTTGTGCATTGTTTAGTTTCCATGAGTTTGTAGGGTTTATGCTATTTGTTTTGTTGTTGAATTCCAATTTTAAAGCACTGTGGTCTGATAAGATACAGAGGACTATTCTAATTCTTTTGTATCTGTTGAGGTTTGTTATGCCACCTAGTATGTGATTGATTTTAGAGAAGGTCAACGTGGAGCAGAGAAAAAGGTATATTCTATTTTGGTTGGATGGAATGTTTTATAGATGTTTGTTAAACCTAATTGAGACATAACTTCTGTTAATTATTTTGTTTCTATGTTAAGGTCCTGACTGGCGGTTCTGTCTATTGGTGAGAGTGGTATGTTGAAGTCTCCCACTATAAGTGTGTGAGGTTTTATATGAGGTTTGAGTTTTAGTAGGGTTTCTTTTACGTATGTGTGTGCCTTTGTTTTTGGGGCATAGATGTTCAGAATTGAGACTTTGTGTTGATGGATTTCTCCTGCAATGAATATGAAATGACCATCTTCATCTCTTTTGGTTAATTTTGGTTTGAATTCTAACTTGTTAGATATTAGAATAGCTACACCTGCTTGCTTCTTGGGCCCATTTGATTGGAAGATCTTTTTCTAGCCCTTTACCCTGAGGTAATGTCTATCTTTGTATCTTAGATGTGTTTCTTGTATGCAGCAAAAGGATGGATCTGTCTTCATATTCATTCTGTTAGCCTGTGTCTTTTTATAGGCGAGTTACGACCATTAATGTTGAGGGATAGTAAGGACCATAGATTGTTAGTGCTTGTTTATTTTAGATTTGTTGTTGGCAGTGGTATTGTGGGTATATTTTTCTTGCTTTACCTTTGGGTTCTGGTAAAGTGGTATTATCTGTTACCAATGTCTTTGTGAGAATAGTTAACTTCCATGGGTTGGAGTTTTCCTTCCAAAACTTTCTGTAGGGCTGGATTTGTAAATACATATTGTGAAAATCTGGCTTTGTCATTAAAATATCTTGTTTTCTCCATCTACAATGATTGAGAGTTTGAGGAGTTAATAGCCAGGGCTGGTATCAGTGGCCTCTTAGTACTTGTAGAACATCTATCCAGGACCTTCTGGCCTTGAGGGTTTCCATGGAGAAGTCAGGTGTAATTTTGATAGGTCTGCCTTTATATGTTACCTGTCCTTTTTCCTTCACTGCTCTTAATATTCTTTCTTTATTCTTTATGTTAGGTGTTTTGTTTATTATGTGGTGAGTGGTCTTTTTTCTTTGGTCCAATCTTTTTTGTGTTCGGTATGCATATTGTACTTTCATGGGCATGTCCTTCAGATTGGGTAAGTTTTCCTCAATGATTTTGTTGAATATGTTTTTGGCACCTTTGAGCTGGGCTTCCTCACCTCCCCCTATGCCTATTGTTCTTAGGTTTGGCCTTTTCACAGTGTTCCACATTTCCTGGATGTTTTTTGTTAAGGATTTGTTGGATTTATGATTTTCTTTGGTCAATGAATCTATTTCCTCTAGTTTATCTTCAGCACCTGAGATTCCCCCTTCCATCTCTGGAATTCTGTTGGTTATGCTTGCATCTGTAGTTCCTTGTCATTTGCCCAGTTTTTCTATTTCCAGCATTCCTTTGGTTTGTGTTTACTTTATTGTCTCTGTTTCAGTTTTCAAGTCTTGAACTGTTTCCTTCACCTGTTTAATTGTTTTTTCTTGGCTTTCTGTACTTTCTTTAAGAAATTTGTTCATTTCTTCCAATATTTTGTTTGTTTTTCCTCCATTTCTTGAAGGGATTTTCTCACATCATCTTTGAAGGCCTCTGTCATTTTTATGATAATAATTTTTAAGTCGTTCTCTTCTGCTTCGTCTAGTGTTCAGGTCTAGTTGGTGTAGATTCATTAGATTCTGGTGGTGTTATGCTTGTCTTTCTATTGTTAGGTATTTTCTTGTATAGTTGTCTTCCCATAGCTTCTTCCAGTAGGTGTTGGTGATGTCTCTCCCTCTTTCTGTGGTACTCCCCAAGTGGGCTTAGGTGGGTCAGAGGTTCGATGTCTGTAGCTCTGAGTGTTCCAAGCTCTCTAGGAGGTCTCTCCACAGGCAGGGGCCTGGAGATTGCGGTCAAAGATCAGGCTCCAGTAGAAGACTGGTGATGGTATTCAAAGATCCTGAAGGCTGGGCAGATCAAGCCTGGGCCTGGCACTCTCCAGCTAAGGTCTCTTTGGCAGAGGCCCTGCGATGGGGGTCAAGGATCCAGCCCTCAGGAGCTCAGAATGGCCCTTCGGGGATAGATGGATCTCTGGGAGGGTTCTGGAACTGCAGTAGAGGACTGATGTTGGGGGTCAGAGACCAGGCAGGTGGAAATTACAGGTGGTCCCGTGTGGATAGGCAGGTCTAGTGTGCTCAGAGCAGCTCCAGGAAGTTTCCTGAAGGTGGCAGGATTGTTGGCTCCACCCTTTGTCCCAGTGCCCAACCAGAGTGGTGGGATAGGGAGCAGGGTAGGGCACAGGGTAGGGCGAGGGCATGCTTTTGGTGGGGGTGGGTGGTTGTGTATCAGATCTCCAAGAGTGATCTTGATGGGGACAGGACACAGGGGCAGCAAAATCCGGGGCCAACCCAGGGAGTTCCTGGGGAAGGGTGTGGGGGAGATTCCACCTGAATTGGTCCCAGACTCACCTCTAGCCAAGACCTGGTGATGGGGGTAAAAAAAGCCATTCTGCTTTTTAAAGTTGTGGGTTGTTTGTGTTTTGTTTGGCCTGTTTGTTTTTAATCAAAAGAGAGAAAGAAGGTATAAAGTTGGAGGGGTAGACAGATGAGAAGTATCTGGAAGGTGAAGAGGAAGAAGAAACCTTGATCAGATTATATTATATGTAAAAGTATTTTCAATTGATAATACTTATAATCATCATAATGATAACCACGTTTCACAGACATGGGCTGATAATTCATAGCTGTGTTTTAATAGATTGTTACTTTATAGCATTTCTTTAAAATATTTAGCTTTATGAGTTTTGAACAGTTGGAATTTTGTTTTCTTATTCTATTTTCTACAAAACCAATGAGGGTTGATATGATTTCCCCAAGAAAAATTGCAAAAGTGTAAATTCAGATGAGATTTATTTCTGTTGTGTCTTACTATTCAGTCTACTTAAAACCATGATCATTATTAACATTCATCACATTGCTTACAAATATCTTTATTATCAGTTCATTAGATTTTGGTTCTCATCTCTGAGTTCCTTGCAAATCATTTTCTTCAGTTAGAGTTCATATACTTTTCCAGTTCTGTTTTTACTCTGGTTTGATTTTTGTTGGCAATGAGACTAATGTCTTGCAAATGTCACTCCTTTCTTCATTAGCTCCACAGATTTTCCTTGGCCTCCAGAAAGGTGTGGATGTTTCTGAAAGATTTATTTTTTAACAATCCATATTTCTCCTCTAATCCACTGTAAATAAGTACTTAACATGTGCTTTGCAATGATGAGATTCAATTTCTTTGTGTTTGAGGGGTGTTTGCTTGTAAGAAAACTTTTCATTCTACTGACACTTGGTATAATGGCTTTGATTTACTGCATGCATTTCCTTTGCCCAATGGAATTGGTACTTTTTATTATCAATTATGGCATGATTTTGTTCTTATTGTACTCTAATAAACATTTGCAAATCAGTATAACCCATTGTTGTTTGTTGATAAACTGTCTGTCTATCTTTAATCCTTGCCATTGCTGTAGTTTCATATATAGGTACATATTTCTTTATGTGTCTCCTGACTCTAATTCTGATCAGCCTTGAGGTTTCACTCCCTCTGAGTTCTAAATAAATAGTGTCACACCTTTGTTTGATTATGTAATATCTGATGGTACCAAGTAGTCAATCATTTCCTCCCAATATTCTCTTTTCATATCTGTCCTTTTATTCCCTTTTTTCTCATTTATGTTGAATTCTTATTTAAGACAGTGTTTTGTTCTGCTTTGAGTTTAAATTTGTATAGCTTAATTTAATTCACTCTTTGTCAACATTTGTTTAGATATTAAGTGTCGGTGTTGGTGGAAGTTATCTTGGCTATGCTCTCCTTTAATGAAAGAAGTTAGTTCACAAAGAAGGTTAAGAAAAACCATTAGGATTTATTCCTTTTTGTTCCTGTGTTGTGTGCATGAGGCTAGGCTGCTCCTTTATCCAAGCCTGAAGTAAAGATTTGATACAGCCTAGTGCTCAGTTCATTTTAAACAGATATTCTAGTTAATATCAAGGTTGAGAAACTCCTGCCAAGTCTAATAGGCATACATGCTTTCAGGTAAATAGAGCTCATAACTTTACAGCCTAGAACAGCAGGGGTTGAGTCAACTAAATTTTTTATTATAGTCATTTAGAAATTCATTTAAATATTGTTCATCAGTATCCATTGATCTAACCATTTTTCATCTGGGCCAAGAGGCTCCTGTACAGGCAGCTCCAATGAGCTTAAATTTGTCAGATTGTTTATGCAAAATTTCCAGGTACTATGTGATGATTTCATTTCATAGCTTGTTTTAGGCTGTGGCAGAGCTGGAGCAAATTCCATATGAGCTTAGACTGATGCATCCAGTTTAGTTCTAGTTACTTGGTGTTTATTGGGGTAATGAATCTTTCCTTTATTGATCCACGAGCTGATGTTTTCAAAGTCAATATGTTTGTGAACATGTAATACAAGTACATATTTCTGTTGTTTCAGGGCTCAGTTCTTTCTTGCAGAATGAAGTCATTTTATAGCTTAATGAAGGAAACTCATTGCCTAGAACTAGGAATATGTTAAATGTTTTGTGCACTGAGTAATTAAATTAAGAATCTTAGGTGTTCACTTAGTCAGGCTTATTTATCTGTTACAAATATGAACTTTGGAATAAAATATTATTTATATTGTTAAAAATGTTGTGTTAAATATAATTTATAACTAAAAATTACACAAAATGTTTGATGCTTTATGTATTTGTGAATATTTTATGTATATTAGTATGCTATATATGCAATTGCTGGTTTGTTCTAAGTTAAGGAAATAATAGAAAATTTCACCTACCGAAACCTCAAGGCCTGTCTGACTCAAAAAAACAATAAGGAAAACACAGAAACATTGTTTAACCAAATAGATTTCATATGAGACATTAAATTTTTGAAAATATAATGAGTAGCTTTTGGTTCCATAAAGAACAAGACCTCCCCCCCCACACACACACTTATACTGTGGGCTACCTCTTCAGCAGATTTTCAGATTTTTTTTCAGCTTTTTAATTTCACGAATTCTCACTTGTTGATTGCTTGTCTTATTTCCTAAGTAACTACAGTATTATCCAGAAAGTCCATCCTTTAGCCTATATCTTGAAATGTACTTACAACTTTCTAGAAGTTTCAGGCCCAACACTGAGGTATTTGACCCATTTGGTACTGATTTGTATGTAGGGTGAGAATGAACAAGTTTCCTTCTTCTACCGGTAGACAATCTGCACCATCTGCTAAGAGAACTGGGATGGTGTATGATATGAAATGGAAAACTGAAATGATGGGAAGAAGTTTAATCAGGGAGAGGACAATAGGTAGTAGTGTAAAAGAGGGTGTTGAGGAAGGTCTAACTAATTCACTATTTAACTAATGCACACTAAGGATATTTGGAAAAGCCCCATGGAGAACAGAAATTTTATAATATGGTGTGTCTAATATGAGTGCCCAGACCCAGGAAGAGTTGTGATTGACATTCTTAAGACATACACCAGTGAAGTTAAAGTACTGGATATTTTTCATGTATATGTGTGTATACATATATAATCATGTAAAATAATTTGGTTTGAGTTTCCCTCACAGGAGATAATGTGTCTCCCAGAACCATGGATTACAAATAGAAAGTAATCTTCCAAGTGCAGTTTCCAGAGACTCACCAAATAGAATAATCAATTTTTGTTGCTCTTCGTTGCCTGGAAATTGATGCTTCAGACCCTACTAATAAACACAGTGTCTTTGGAAGCTGCTTGGAACTTTTTGGTCCATAAAACTAGTCTCTAGGGAGAGAACATTCAGGTCAATTCCAGCTCAGGGGTCTCTCTCTGGTCCTCGTTTCTGAACTGCATGTTATCTTTAGCAATGTGAACTTACTTTCCATTGGGGGATGAAGGACAATAGAAGTAGGCTATATGCTTTAGTATTGTCTGCTACAGCCTTAGCCAACAACTCGAAAATTTTCTTCTCTTATCTGGTATTTGGATTTTTGCTAGGTAACTTTTGGCTTGTGGAGGTAACAAGACAACCCAGCTGGGAAAAGATCATTAAAACTATGTATGTAGCCAGAAGTTGGATGGCTTTAATTCCAGTACTTGGGAGGCAGAGGCAGGTAGATCTCCAAGCTTGAGGCCAACCTGGTCTACAGAATGAGTTCCAGGATAGCCAGGGCTACACAGAGAAACCATGTCTTGAAAAGCAAAAGCAAATAAGCAAACAAAAATTAAAAATTTACAAATTACATATGTATATTGATACAAGGTATCATATGTATGTCTTATTTACTGTCCTATAGCTGTGAAAAGACACTGTGACCAAGACAACTCTTATAATAGAAAGCATTAAATTGGAGTCTTGCTTAAATTTTAGAGTGTTAGTTCATTGTCATCATCGGGGAAGCAGACAGATATCACTGTGGAGCAGTTGAGAGCTACATTCTGATCTTCAGGCAGCAGGCAGAAAGAGACAGGGAGAGAGACACAAGAGAGAGAGAGAGAGAGAGAGAGAGAGAGAGAGAGAGAGAGAGAGAGTGGGGTTGCACAGGGCTTGAATTGGAGTTTTGAAACCTAAAAGCCCACCTCTAGTATCATATGTTTTCCAACAGGGACACACATACTCAAACAAGGTGACATCTCCTAATTATCTTCAACAGTACAACAACTGGGAATCAAGCACATGGAGAACTATTCCTATTCAAACCACTACATTCCACTTCCTGGCCCCATAGGCCAAAACTATATCATAGTCCCAAATAAATCAGTCCAAATATCAGAAGTCCCCATAGTACTTCAATCTGAAGACTGCTTAGAAGTCCAAAGTCTGCTTTGAGACTCAAGGTAGTCTCTTCATTATAACCCCCTTTAAAATAAAAATAAAAAAGTGGATCACATACTTCCCACATAAAGTGGCACAGAATGTAAATTACCATTCTAAAAGGAAAAGGTGAGCATAGTGAGGCAGTACTGGTCCAAAGCAATACCAAAACCCATCAGAGTGAACTCCATTCTGAGGCCCCCTCTGTGTCTCATGTCAAGCTCTTCAGATCTCCAACTCCTCTCAGCTTTGTTGATTGCAACATACTTCTCTCTCTGGAGCTGTTTCTACAACCTGTTAGCTCTCCAGATACTCTGGCATCTCAAGATGTGGGGGTTTTCAGTGCAATCCAGATTTCATCTTCACGGTTTCACATTATGGCTTTTTGGAGCCTTCACACATGAGCTGCTCTGCCAAATATCTGGCCTTAGTGGCTTTTCCTAGCTGCTGAGGAACATTCCATAACACTTTCCTTGTATCCTTGGTTCTTAAGCTACAACCGTATGGCAGAAACATGACAAGTTCTGCCTTCAGGGGCTAGAACCTGGGCCTGTTCTTGTAATGTACTTGAGTCAGCTTTGTGTTGTTGATGGTTTCCCTTAGGAAATTCTATAGGAAAACTACCTAAGATTTCCTTTAATTTCTTTTCACAAGTTAGAAATTCAGCTGGATTGTGTTTTGCTCTGAGTTCAACCACTCAATTTGTTCCACTTAATACCAGTTTTTTTTTTAAAGCATTTTGTCTCCTTGAGTACAGGACTTGACATCAACATTACTTCCTGTGGCGCTCTTCTCCTTACACTGCAGACTTTGTTTTCTCCTTGCCTCACTTGCTCTTTATTATTATTATTATTATTATTATTATTATTATAGATCTGCTTAAAAGCAATTCATAATAGCCACATGACACAGTAAATATTAGGCTGTAATTAGTAAAATGAGAAACCATGAATTTGAAGAAGAGTTGAGAGGACATATAGGAGGATTTGAAAGGAGAAAAGGGGAGAAATGTAATTAAATTAAAATCACCAAAATAAAATGATAAAAATAAAAAGAAGATACTATACGTTTTGCTCACAAAAATGGAAAAATTCAGTAAGGATGAAGCAGGAATATATGTATTCAATTATTTATATGTATTTATTTATTATGTATTAAAAGACACAAGGTCCTGAATTTTTGCTGCCATTTATTTACCTTCTAAGGGTTATTTTGGCAAAATGTTCAAAAATAGTCCCTAGTTACTATCCACCATTAGCTCAGGGCTTCTTAACTGCAGAAAATGTACAGTTATTCATTTTTGTTCCATATTCAAGGTTTAATTTACTTTTTTTCAGTGATTCTCTCTCCCGGGTGTGTGTGTTTGTGTGCATGTGTTTGTGTGCATGTGTTTGTGTGTGTATGAGTGTGCACGAGTGACTTAGATCCCTGGACAGATCATCTGAGGCCAGAGGATGGCAACTCATAGTCTCTATCTCATCCTACCTTATTACCTTAAGACAGTACTTTCTATGTTGGAGCTCCAATGTTTCTCTTGTCTCTTCTCACATGACCATGCCCTGCATTTTATAAGCTGTCCTTGATTTAGCTTTATTCAATACTCACTTTGTGTTACCAACTTTTTCTTCAGCACAATCACTAGGTTTAGGTAAATACTTCTGGAAATTGGTGAGCATTGATAGTGATAAAATATTCCATCAGCAGTAAAAGTTTATATTCTCAACAAAGTCATCCTCAGAAGACATGGGCTGAGACTTGGTATTTAATGTTTGGTAACAATGTATACCTACCATATGGGGTTTTACATGCACAGCCTCACTTGATTATTATACGCCAATATCATCTAAAGAGGCCTGGCATTTGTATCTTTGTTTACGTTTACTCACATGTATTTGCTTATTGTGGCAGGTGCTCACATGCTGGGCCATGTGTAAAGGGAAGGAGACAATTTGAGGGAGTCGTTCCTGCCATCATACCATGTTAGCACTGGGACTGAACTCAGGTCATCAGGCTTGTTAGCAATGGCTCATTGAGTCATCTCAGCAGTTCCACATTCAGGGCCTGTGTACACTGCACGTTGAATACCATATTTGCAAATCATGTGTTAAAACATTGAAAGCAACGTTAATTATGTATTAAAATATGCCACAAATTTGGCATAAGCAAGTGGTTCTTCCTGACAGAAGGGGAGTCTTTACAGGGGTGTAAAAGGTTATCACTCTTATCTGCCTGTTGAATATATTCAAGTTTTCTTTCAAGTTTTATTAAACTATACTCAAATGAAAAGCTTTTTCCTTTTAGCTATTAGGTTTGTGCTTGAAATATTACCATCTTCCTCTATGTTTTCTTTATGTTTGATCTAGAAAACAGCACAATGCATCACTGCGATGTTAAAAGTACATGTATTAGCAAATGAAAGATGTAACAGGAATGCTCCCGGATATTTATGCTTGTTGACAAAAGCCACATGATGTGAATTTCTATCATATTCATGATAAAACAATCATTAGCCATTATTAGAATTTATATGGAAATGGGAGAGACAGGATAAATAAATTATAAGTTTGAGCAAAACATTATCTGTTTCTTTGAGGGAACATATTCCATTGTTTTTGTTTTGTTGCTCTCATTTCAAAGGATGAATCCCCGGATGACAGATGATTATTTGACACAGAAACTCTAGTCTTAAAAAGAATGATCTAGTACCGTATTTTTAAGTTGATTCTATTTAATGTTCCATTTTAAAGTATATATCAAATCATTAAAAATGTAATAGCTTCTTTAGCCTGCGTTGTCTGGGACTAAGCTGACAACAAAAGGATAAACATAGTGCATACCAGGGTTCCTCTGGTAATACCATAAACATGACACATGTCATCCTATGATAAATTGGCTCAGTGTCTGTTCAATTTCCAATCTAAAGCTCTAGAGGCAGAAGTGTTAGGAAGCAGGCATAATTCTGGCGAGCAGAAGCCTCAGATGCACAGAAATTAGTGTGTATGGAACAGATAACAGAGGAAGAGGCCCACAGTGAGGGGAAGTTTGCACAGGTTTGGAGACTTCCTGGGGTTTAGGTAGTATTGGCAGATGTTAGGTGGGAAAAAAACATCTGTAAGCATGATAATGAGCATTCCCAGAATCTGAAGTGACAACTGTATCCAGCACAAATGCTGTCTTGTTGCTCTATTTGCATACCAATTAAAATTTAAAATAAAGAAACAAATATTGGGTTACTGAATTTGTTTGACAAATAATCTGTAGGGCTTACTCAATACAACTGGGTAAGGGATGTTGGCTGTTTGACAGCTGCTGTATCTATGAAAGATTTAAACAAAAACGAAACAAAAAAATGTATCCAGATTGTTACCACCCACAGTTTTATAAGTATGAGTCTGAAATGGGTTCAAGATGGTTTGATAGCCTGAGGCAGCCATCATGGAATACTGAGGCTTTGGGCTTTGCGAATGTGTTCAATAGGTGATGATTCATACTTTTAAAATAGGAGCATTTAAAAAGCTATCTATATATTTCACATTACATTTCATTGTACCTATTATTTAAATTTGAATGGTATATTAAAAGTAATTTATAACTTAATTTTAAATCCAAGGCAATTTTCACAGTCATCGTGGCATGATTATATGTAATGAATTCAAAGAACCTTCTCCTTTATTTTTATTTGCATGTCTGGCTTTAGTGTTCATGTGTGTGTGTGTGTGTGTGTGTGTGTGTGTGTGTGTGTATTCAGAGGCCTGAGGTCAGTTTGGGGGTCATTGTCTATTGCTCTTTACCTGAGACTTGTTGATTGGCTTGAGTGGCTGGCCTCTGGGGCTGCAGATGTGCAACTCTGAGTCCAGTTTCCTGGAGGACAGGGGAAGTGAGTTCACAGTATTGAGCATAGCTGCAAGCATTTTGTAGGCTTGACAACTGGGCAGAGTAAAAGAATAAGGAGAAAGGTCGAATGGGAACAGCTCCTCTCTGCTTTGGTTTGCAATTAGGTGAAGCATCTCCTCTGCCACATTCACTTGCCACCATGATCTTCTGTCCAAGCAAAATGGGCTGTACCTTCTCAAACCAGGAACCCAAACGCACATTTCCCTTCAGTTGTTGCCATTGGTCTTTGGGGACAGAAGTGAGAAAACGAACACTCTGTGGTTCAATTTAAGGCATGTAGAATATCTGCTAGAGCCCACACACTGCTATGTTATGGTGAGGCAAACATGAGAAAGACATACTCTTGGGCCTTAAAATCATTATAGCCTCATTGTGAAACAGCTAGGAATGCAAGTTATTCCAAGATTATTGATGTTCACAAAGGGAACAATATCTAGGAGTTTATATTAGAAAATTCTTTTGGAAATTGATACTAATTTATCTTTGGTACAATAGATATGCTTTGCAATGTGTATAAATCAAACATGTAAATTAAATCATATTTCCCTCAATTAAAGCTTTAGAAGCATGTTTTATTACCATTTTCCTCTTCTTTTCATTTGGTTTATTTCCAATGGATATTGGCTTTTTCTGATAAAAATTCTCTCTCTTCTGCCTCATATTCCTGTCAAGTAGTTAATCATTTTAAACCCTTAAATGCTCTAGAAAAGCAGTTGCATTTTGAAGGCCCCCTGAGGTGAATCATTGTTTAAACAAAATTGCTCTGTTTGTGCAGAAGTTATTTTCTTTTATCTATTTGGTAAAATAACCCACTCAAACACTTTGTTCAGCTGGGCTTGAGGCTGTATGATATTCTCTTGACTACAATAACTAGTTAGTAGAATACTCAAATAACAGCCTAACTTCAATGAGTCTTTTATTGCATTTACTAACCCTACCAATGTTTAATGAGATGCTATGTAGTGTTTTGATCAGTGAGTCATCTGTTTTTTATGTCTTCTGATAGTTCATATTCTCATAGTAGTTATCGACTTATAAGATTATAGAGAAGTGAATAGCATAATTTTGGTATATGCTGGGTGCATTGTTTGCTGAGAGAAGCTCAAAATAGGGATGGGACTAAGTAGTGAGAGACACAGTGAATGTGATGGTTAATATTGATTGTTGACAATATCTGAAACTATACTGAAATACTTATAAGTACTTATCTAGATTAGTTTAGCCTTTTGTCATTCCTGTGATGGATTATATTTATTTGTGAGGTGAGAAAAGTTGAGTACCCCAAAAATGAGTGACCTCTTTCCCTGGGTTTAAGTTATAGATTACATAAGAAGCAGTCTGCTGAGCAGAACAGTTACTTTTATGTGTTACCTGATTGTGACTACAATGGTACCAGATGTCCCACACTTTTGAAGTCAGGACTTTCCTTCCATGTGGATTGTAACTTTGAACTGTGAGCCAAAACAAACTTCACCTTAAATTGTTTTTGTCAGGGTATTTTATCACGGCATCAGAAGAGTAGATAAGACTGTGGTTCAGGGACATTGACCCTGATGACCTGCTGATTGGTACTCTGGGTCAAAGGGTAAACATGCAGGGTGAACAGGAGATGAGTCTGAGAGAGCAAGACATTAAAAATGTCATATGCAATGTTAAACAAAGATGATGCCTTTACTCAAAGGAATGGATGAACCACTTCAACACTCAAATAGTAGGATGATGTCATCTCATGTTTTAGAAATAGTATTCTGACAGTAGTGAGTACATCTAGAATTGCTAGAACAAATCATCTGAGAAATGATAAAGCAAAGGTTATTTGAAAATAATTCTTAATGTCTGCGTTCTCTGCAGGCCAAGCATTATTAGGTGGCCTAATTAGGGCTTAGTCACACTATTTTTATTGGCTGAATTAAAATGAAGGCTTGGAGAAGCTTTTATAGTAGCTTGGATTCTTGTTCCAGCTGGGCTTCTCTCATCCAAAAATGCTTTCACGGGGTTGAGTCACACTGATAGTGTCAGCTCAGGTGGAGCATAGGCTGCTCTTGGCTGACCCTGCCTCTGTCTAATGAGCCTACTGCTTCCTACTCTCTGTTGAATGCTCCCAGAGGGCACACACTTCTGGCTCTTTTTGCAGCTGATGCTGCTATTGTAGGAACACCATGGATGGAATCCCAAGTTCTTTCAACAAAGCCAAGACTTGCATGAGATGTGACAGGTCTATAGAACTACTTATCAACGAGGGAGAGGCAAGGGAGTTGGCACTTCCAGGAATATGACAGAAAGAAAAAAGAAGAATAAAAAGCTGCTATCACACCTGCCAGAGAGGGCAATAAGAGATATGGCAATGTGGAAAGCTACTAAGAGAGTTGAATGTCGGGTGAACAAATGGTATATTTAGGGCAGACAAACTATGTTAATTAGAATGGTCTTTTTGTTCCTTTAGTGAACGAAGAGTTATACTAAATCTCATAACTAGTTAGAAGTTTGCTTAAATTTCTGAATGCTGTGGATGAATGATTTGTGTTGTATTGGCTGTTGCAGAGAATTACAATAACAGTGAGTTCTCCTCTAAGGATCTAAGAAATTCAAGTTATTGAGTTCTAAGTCATTCCTTAGGGGACAAGGTTAATATGTATAAACTTACTTGGTTCTCACTCTTCTAAGCATATGCAATCACCAGTAAATCAATGAAGTTCTATATTGTCAGGGAAATAATAATTAGGATTATTATTTGGATTGAGATATAGATGAGGAGGTCATTATCAGTGTCTAGAGTAACTAATGAGAACATCTCAGACAAGACAAAGCATCAGTGTGTGAGAGGTGAATGGAGCAATACGTTGCAATAGCTTAAGAAGGTATGTGTGCGTGTGTGTGTGTGTGTGTATGTGTATGGTGAGAAGGGATTCATAAAGTTTATTGTGGCAGATCAAAAGTGGTTGAGTTGATGCTAAAAGCAGACCAGATTGCAATATGGAGAAGCATGTGCTAGATAGAAAAGGCATTCAGAGTTTGGTCTGAAAGTCCTTGAAGGTATGGCAACAAAAGAGTATTGTAACCAGCTATATAAAAAGATCTCTAGAAGCTTTATCAGAATAATTTTGAGGCCACAAAAAATTGAGAGGACATCATGAAGATGATCCAGTAGTTGGAAGGGTGTGAGCATGGTGAGCTAGAACAGGACAAACGGGCAGAGTGACACAGAAGACAATGAGGACAATGGCTGCCATGATAAATCTGGGCAGGAGGGAGCCTCTCCTAGCATGAAGGCAAATCTATTTGAGATATGATGGTTATGAGGAAAAAGAATTTTTCATTTGCACTCAGCTTTGATCATTAGTCTTGGAGGCAAATGTGACAAGATACACAGATCTTACAAAAAGACCTAGGTGTAGAGAGGTAAAGCAACAAAGTCAGCACACCTACCTGTCAAACAGCCAACCCTCTGCTTTCAGATTGCTTCCTTAGAGTTTCTGTGTTTGCATGTGAAACTGACTTAGTGGATTGAGTCTAACTCAGGACAAGCCGTGGCAAGAAAGTCAAAATGGCTTTCAGCAAGCTGTGTGTGAACAGAAATGACTAGTGAGTTTCTAATTTCTTAGAGGTTCTCACCTCTTTTGGCTGGAAGCATTATCAGTAGCTGTTAGAAAGCCTAATCTCCCTTCTGCTGTCACCACTCTGTCTAGGATTGGGCTGTCATAACAATATATTAATACAATAGGCTGGATTGTAGGACCAACATTCTTACTGTCCTAGAGGCCGAAAAGTCCAAGATCAAAGTATTATGGTCTTTCTTTTACTATAATATTGCTTTTTAAAATTTTCAAAATAAACTGTTAATGAAATGTTTCAGAAATAAAAAAGTCAATATTTTAAATGATTTTTACTATGCTTTGTTTACTTATTGTTATTAATATTTACATAATTTAGAAATTAAACTATATTATTCACATGAACATAAGGGATGAACAACACATGCTGCTTAGCACTAGCCTCAGTTGTAGGAATTTACTAGAAGGTTGGCACATACTCTAACAGGCGTGGGAGGACACTGTCTGCCCAGCCCCTTTCCTGCTTGCCTCTGTTCATTCTCACATGGCAGAGGGAAGCGCTGGCTTCTGGTCAGAGAACTCAGGCAGACATATGGGCTCCACTCCCACACCCTCAGCGCACAGCATACATCCGTCCCTCCAGTGTCTTCCTGTGCCTTCCTGTGAGGAATGAGATTTTAGATTATGAACACTTTTTTTTTTTTTTGTAAGAAAATAAAGACACAGTCCATGGCACCACAGAATTATCAAATTCTTTAAAGAATGACAAAAAGTCAGTCTTAGCCTGACTTCCTATTCTTCTCAGGTCCATTCATCCATTATTTTTCTTTCTGTTTATGGAGCTTTAGCTTATCAGGAACTTTCATGCTGATGTTATACCTGCTTAGTTTATGGAAGATTTTCTTCCTAATGGTAAAGCTGTGAACATCAGTTACACATCTACTCCTAATTGACCTTTGATCCTTCACCCTAGTGTGCCTCTTGTATTCTGTGGGGTAGGGTTAGTCAAAGAGGAATTTGTCTCTGAAACCTAGTTATACATATCTCAGCAACTGAGGTGTGAGACCCAGGTGTTGTAGGTGATTCATGCAAGCTTAGCTATCCTCAAGTTCATTAGGACTGTGTTGTACAAAATAAAGCCAATCTTGAGCAATTGTGCCTGTTTGTTGTTAAAATTATGACACTAAGTGGTTCATCAAGTTATGCTTGGATATGAAAGTTCCCAACAATCATAATTTCTCCATGTATGTCATCAGGTAAGAATCCTAACAGTATCTGATGACTATGTTGCTCAGGGAGGGCAACTGTCACTTTACTCCTTTAAACCTTACAGAGGGAAACTTTGGACTCAGGAGAGAATGGGGCCACAGCAGGCTCTCATCAACCTGTTTGTCCTCCAACAACTAGATTACTGGAATATATGTTTCTCAAGAATTAATTTGCTTCTGGCTGAGACCCATATTCAGGGGGGCCTGAGTCAGTCCCATGCTGGCTTCCAAGCTATCAGTCTAGTGGCCATTACCTCCTCCTTGTTCAGGTAAGCTGTCTCTACGTGTTTCTGCCACCTGGTCTTGTCCTCTCCATCTGCATCTGGGTTCTAGTTCAACTCAGTGTTTATATATGGGTGTTTGATCCTGAGCAGTCTAAGGGACCTCAGACAGTGGAGCCAGGATGTATCCCTGGTGCACAAAAGGACTTTGCGAACACATCCCCCATGGAGGGATAACTGCCTTAATCTAGAGACAGGAGAGAAGCCCTAGTCCCTACTTCACATGACCTGTCAGACCTACATGACCCCAACTGGATGGCATTCTCCTACATATGGAATTGAGGTGGGGTGATGGGAGGGGAGGGTGGTTAGAGTGCATGTAAGAGGGCAGAGAGGGTAAAAGGGAGGGAAGAAGGGAGGGAGGGAAGGAGGGAGGGAAGAAGGGAGGGAAGGAGGGAGGGAGGGAGGGAGAGGGAACTGGGATCGACATGTAAAATAATAAATTAAATTAAAAAAAAATGCTTTGACTCCAAAATTTAAGTTCAAGGACAAGTTACTGGGGAAAAGGATTTCTATTTTTGTTTCCACAGAAAATAAAAAGATGTGGATTCCTTCCAGACTAATGTGGTTTGATCACGCCAGACCGCCTGAAACAGAGTATGAGGTGATCCTACATTCAAAACAGCAGGACAAAGCAGCCTTACAGACTACAGCCAGGATTTCTGCATCTTTTTCGAATCCACCATGACAGCGCCCCTTACCAGCAGGAAGTAGTTTGGAAAGAACAATGCCCAAATTCCCAAATATTGTGTATAAATGTTTGTTTTCATTTAATTGGACTTTGTTATATAAAATAAATTTTAAAAAATTAAATTAAAAAAAGAATTAATTTGCTTCAATAAATATTTTCTCTTGTTTTACAGATATTCTTAAATCTTTATTATTGACCATATCTATATCAGAAAAATAATAGATATTTAAGATGACCAAAAACTACCATGCCATGCTGAATATATAAGTAGTACCATATTTGTTTTATACTTATTGAGGCAGCAGAGTGGAATTTTAGAAATATTATGGAATGAAATTCAAAGTTTTGTTTTTCCCACAGGTTACATTTTGTTTGTCCAGAAGGCCTCATATCTAACCTCCTTGGTAGCTTTGTTATAGAGACTTACAGAGAGTGTAATGTTATGGTAGATGGACAGAGGGCATGATCCAGATTTATGGAAGGTACATGTGATAATGAAATATTTAAAATGCAAATGGAGGAAATCTCCTCTGCTCTTTGAGGTATTGAATGTGTTCAAGTCTGCTTGGCACAGGGAAGCTGAGTAGGAAATGATATGTTTAAGGATGGCAAACTACCCAGTCACCTGGAACATCACATCACTTGCCTATGCAGAAGAGAAATTGAAAATTCCCCGGATAAAGGCAGGCAGAACGGTTGTGCCAACCTAACTCATCAAAGAAAGAAATGGAGAAATTGTGTGGTTGTCAAATTTTATATCAAGACTGTAAGATTGCATAGTATACCCTTACATTTTTTAAGAGTACAGATGGAGGTAATTTAGCCTGCTTGAAGAAACAAAGGAGCACAGCAAAATGCAACCAGAGTTTCATGCTAGACAATGTGATACAAGAGTCTGAAGAGAGAAACCCAGCATAGATGTGAATTGTTAGCCTGTCCAAGAGTGCCTACCCTGGTGAGCATTCGACACTGTGCTTCAAAACTTCTTAGTTTCTAGTCTACCCAAATCTGCCCATAGTAATTCTTCTTGTACCTCTGAGTGCAGCGTATCTCTCGTGTATCTGATTTAAGCTGGCTAGCTTAAACATGTTATCCAATCAGGTCTCCTATGCCACACCCAGCTATTCTTTAGTAATCACCCAAATCTCAGAAATGGAGAAAGATTCACTCATTTTTTTTTTTTTTTTGCAGTTTCTACCACATTCCAAAGTTCATAATGGTGTATATTTTAAGTTCTACTCACAAAAAGTTACTAAGTAATGGAATTTTATATTTTTAGGGCTCCTCAAAAGTTTGTTTTACTCTATTGAGAACTCTTTCTTCAGTTCTGTATCCCATTTTTTCATAGGGTTATTTGGTGTTTTGTTGACTAGTTTCTTGTGTTCTTTGTATATTTTGGAGATCAGCCGTTTGTCAGATGTAGGATTGTTGAAAATCTTTTCCCAGTCTGTGGGCTGCCATTTGGTCTTGTCCACTGTGTCCTTTGCCTTACAGAAGCTTCTAAGTTTGAAGAGGTCCCATTTATTAATTGTTTCTCTCAGTGTCTGTGCTTCTGGAATTATGTTCAGGAAGCAGTCTCCTATACCAATTTGTTCAAGGGTACCTCCTACTTTTTCTTCTAAGAGGTTCAGTGTGGCTGGATTTATTGTGAGGTCTTTGATCCATTTGGACTTGAGTTTTGTGCATGGCGACAGACATGGGTCTATCTTCAGTCTTCTACACACCCTCATCCAATTGTGCCATCACTATTTGTTGAAGATGCTGTCCTTGCCCCATTGTATTAGTTTAGCTGTTTTGTCGAAAATCAGGTGTTCATAGGTGTATGGGTTAATATCAGTATTTTTTTTTTTCAATTCCATTGGTCTACCTGTCTACTTCAAATGACCTGATAGATCTACATGACCCTACCTGGATGGCATTGCCCTACATGTGGAATTGGGGTGGGGAATGGGAGGGGAGGGTGGTCAGGGTGCATTGAGGGGGCAGAGAAGGTCAAAGGGAGGGAGGGAGAGGGAACTGGGATCACATGTAAAATAATAAATTAAATAAATAATTAAATTAAAAAAAGTTTGTTTTACATAGAAAAATGTCAGAAATATATAGCTGTTCTGCAAAGGAATCCATGACATATGGAACAAATATTTACCGTGTGACTTAGGTACTATGTCAGTTGCTGTGAATTATTTAATTTTCTTTATTTTGTTTAATAACTTCAAATCTCTTGCAATATGGTTGATTTAGTTTCCACCTGATACAGTGCACTTTTGAAAATTTCTGTCCCATTAATAAGTTAGCTATTTGCACCGGCAGTTTTTATTGGTGTTCCATGCACTATCTATCTATCTATCTATCTATCTATCTATCTATCTATTCAAGTATTCCTTCTTTTTGAAATGGTTCCCTTATTCATATATGGTCCCCTGGAAAAGGGGAAAGGGACATGATCTCCCAAGAAAATTGGGCGCATTGTGGGAGGGGAGAGAGAGTTAGGAGGAATGGAGAGGAGAGGTGGGCATGAGGAATCAGGAAGATTGAGTCAGGGAAATAATAAAGGGAAGCAAGAAAAGAGATACCATAAAAGAGGGAGCCATTATAGATTTTAAGAGAAATCTGGCTCTAAGGAAATGTCCAGAGATCTACAAGGATGACCCCAACTAACAATCTAAGCAATAGTGGAAAGTCTACCTTAAATTCCTTTCCCTTATAATGAGATTGATGACTACCTCATATGCCATCCTAGAGCTTTCATCTAGTAGCTGATGGAAGCAGAAGCAGATACCCACAGCTAAACACTGAGCCAAACTCTTGGAATCCAGTTGCAGACAGGGAGGAGTGATGAGAAAAGAGGTTAAGACCAGTCCAGAGAAACCCACAGAAAATGCTGATCTGAATAATGGGGATCTCATGCTCTCCAGTCTGATAGCTGGGAAACCAGCATAGAACTAATCCAGATTCTCTGAATGTGGTGTTAGTTACAGAGGCCTGGGCAGTCTATGGGGCCACTGGTAATAGATCAGTATTTATCCCTAGTACTGAAAACTGAAAAGGAGGCAATAAATTAAAGCCTTCCTAGAATTCAATGAAATTGATGGTACAACATACCCAAACTTATAAGTCATTGAAATCAGTGTCAAGAGGAAAGTTTTACTAATTTCTTAAGAATTTCATATAATGTTGTTTGATTATATTTATGTTCACTCTTCTCCCCTAACTCCTTCTAGATCCACTCCTACAACATTCTGTTCTTTTTTCTTATCTAATCAATTAAATTAAATTTGCCTGAGCCATATATTCATGGATGTGGTGCCATCTATTACAGTATGGTCGCAGGGTTAAAGAATACTGTCTCTCCTCAAGAAGCTGACAACTCCATAGTTATTCAGTTTGGATAGAAGCTCATGAGCCTCTTCCCTTAGTCCTCCCTCCATACTGGAATGTTGACTGGTCTGGTCTTATATAGTCTTGTGCAGGTAGTGCCAGCCCCTTTGAGGTCATGGGTGTGGTTGTCCTGACATGTTCTGACAACACAGATTCATTCTAATCCTCTTGGTCCTCTGGCTCTTAGAATCCTTCAACCAACTCTTCCACAATGGTCACTTGAACTATGCTTTTTCTTCTGTGTGTGTGTGTGTTTGATAAATGTCCTATTTGTAGCTGAGTGTTCTACAGATACTCATTTTCTTCACTTTGACAAGTTGGAAGTTTCCTCATTAACTAACATTCACTGTACAAAGAGACATCTCTGATGTGGTCTGAGAGCTGCACAAATCTGTGGGTATAGAAAAGGGGCAGTTTGATAGTATGTCAATTTAGCCTAAGAAGGGTAGTAAGTTCAGCAGTGCCTATCAGGTGTCATGAGCTTGGCCCGACTCCTCTTCACTACTTTTTCCTGGTGTTTAAGCATATAAACTTGTGGTCATCTTGCGGTGCTCTACAGTGCTGGTTTTACAGGTGGTTCAGTACCATACATGGCCAAAGACATTAAGGATTTTCTGTTATTTTGTTGATAGAGTTGACCACAGAGCTTTGAGTATACCAGGAAAGGGTACTTCCATAGATCTACCCACCCAGTACTTTTTTCACTGTTCTAGAAGTCACTGAGAATTGTTGGTTCCCTTATTTGCTGTTGATTTTGAATAGCTTTCTTCTTCCTTTATATGTGGAATTCCACTGTGCTTTTCGTTAAATTTTTGACTGAAGTGCTATCTTTAAGCTTCCTTCAAAACTTATAAAGACAGTTGTTTAATCATCTTAGGTTTTTCTTCTTCCTTCACTTTCTTGCTGCCTTGGCTTTGTGGTCTTGTTCTAACAACCTGTTCTTTCTCTTTGAATCAACACTTCTCATGTTCTGTGAGTATCTTGGATGTCTATAACATCTAACCTAAAACCCAAATAATAGTCCGTTGACTAGCAAGATACATTACTTTCATGATCCTTCTTTTAGGCGGGTCAAAGAACAAATAAGCATGTTCTATAAAGGGTATGGATTCCTTCAAAGTTATGATCTTATTTTGTCTTTGCAAATGAGCTAGATAATAAAGGACAAGGCCTCCTTTCATCATTATTGAAAACTCTTTAAAAAGCCAACACTTAGCTTTGACCACCTGGGCTACACCCAGATCATCTTAACTCTTAAAATAAACAGGTAACTCTTAAATAGGAGGACAACTAGACACAGAAAATAGGAAGAGAAGATTAACTTTTAAAAATGAAGGTACTTGGGGATAGAAATATTTCATCCTTTGGAACATGGAATGAAAATAAGTAAAGCCAAGAAGCCAGAGAACCAATTGTTTTCTTCATCCTGACATTGCTAAGAACCCGAGTCAAGAGTGGGTGTTAGGTTAGCTTCCAAAAATGTTCTTATATTTTCATTCTTATTCGCTTAATACCTCCAAGTAACTCAATATGATAAATCAAGTGGCAAAGCCATTTATTTTTAAAAATTACAGAAAAAAGAGTTATATGACTTAGCAGACATTTTGAAGTCTCAAGACTAAGTTGAGAACATTTGTATGAAACTTTAGAATTCTCAGTAAAACATCTTGTGTTTTGCTGATAGCTTCAAAGTATCTGTGGTTGTTTCATTAGTCTTCATCTGGGTCTATCCAAATTTGTATAGTCTGATCCTCTACTCACTAGCCCTACCCATAACACGACAGAGTTTAGATCACTGTCCTTTTTGAGTGGAATGATTTATCAAGTATTTCAGTGAATGCATTTATTATTTCAATAGCAAGTAAAATCGTTATAGTGTTTAGCTTCACCAATGCCTTTAACTTCTATTGTGGATAGAAGCTCAGAACTTGAGCTTGACAGCTGCACTTATAGATGCTAAGACTGTGCAAGTGAATAGCTACTTGCTTTTCTAACATTACCTTCTGTTTAAGCAATGACTAAATGGACAATTAGCACTCAGGTTTTGTGAGAGATGTGTTTTATTTGGCATGGGCCCTAATGATCAGATAATGAACAGCCTTATTCCTATCAGGAGGATATTCTAAAGGATGGTTTCACTTCTTAATGCTGACCCTCACTCTGAGAGGCAGGCTGCTCTAATCATGATAGTTAATGACCAATAAGTGATCATTTGTCACATTTTCATTCTTTATTTCAGGCCTCAGCCAGCCTCTAACATAAAGGATTCCAACTATGATAAAATGCTTTATCAGGTAATGAGAGAGATGATGAGAATTTTTAGGGCAGGGTTCATGCTCCATATGTTCTCTGTAGTAATCATGTTGAAAAATTGTAGTGTAGTTCTGAGACACCACACAATTTGATTCACTGGACATTTATTGACTATCTTATCTGTAACTCATAAAAGTGGAAAGAGAAATGAATATCAAGATACACATCTCTGCCTTCAAAAGTCTCTCCTGTAGTAGAAATCAAGTTCTAGGAGTTTGAATGAAATAAGGAAAACACAGATACTAAATTCATGTATAGAAAATGCTATGCATTCAGCAGGAATATTGTAAGTCTACAAAAATTAAGGCTTTAAACTGTTTTTTATAACCCCTTGGCTTATGCCATGTTTGATACTGAATATAAGCATAACCCAATGCCTGAAAAGTTCAAAGTTAAATTGTGGGAGTTTATTAACTACATGATTAAAGCTGATTTGTTATGTTTCAATTTACATAATCCATTTACAGGGTTTATCCATTTAAAATCTCTAAATTAGCAGTTTTCTCACTTCTATTATTCAGGTCATTGCACCTTAGATAAGCTAAATGTTTAAGTGTTTCCTAAAAAGAAAGCAAACAAAATTTCAATATCTGACATTAGAAGGTCAAAATGAGGAAAGCATTCAACAGCTGTCTGAACAGAGGTGAATATGAACATTAGACTCTAATATTAAAATTAACACATAAATACTCTCTGTTAAGTGACAAAATATCAGATTAAATATTATAAAAACAAAAGTATTTTGAAATAAAATATTACTGTACCAATTCTTTTGCAGATTATTTATGCCATATGTCCTATTTCCATTCTCATAAAATATTATCCAAACAAATTTTTAATGTCTTTGTTACTGAAAGTACTAAATGCCAAAGGAATCTTAAATTATTTGGCTTAAAATTTTTAACATGTGCTTAGAATTAAAATATTTACATTGCATAGGAACACCATGTAGTATATTTCATTAACTGAGTTGTGATCATATATAATGGAAAGGGGAAAATTTGAAGTGTTGGGTAAGTAGAGAAGGGATCAAAGTCACTGTGGTACAGCCCCCAGCAGCAACCAGCACAGAGTATTCTGTCTTCACAGAGATATGATGGGAAGACAGAATTAGTAGTCCTTGACTTAGAAAGCCTTTTTATTCTTTAAGTGTTGAGTATCAGACATTGTTGGAAATACAAACATCCCCCACTAATAAATAAAAACTAAATGTCAGTATATATTGCTGTAGTGGTTGGGGTGACATAAAAGGCCCCTCCATGAAGGGCCAGAAGAATTTATTGAACATTCAGAGGTAGGAGATATTTCTCAATTGCTTCCCTACGTGTGGGATGGGGATCATTATGACTAAGCTTGACTGTCAATTTGGAGTTAATAATTACCTTGAATCATCCTGTTGCCTGAAAATCATCTTGAAAGGGCTGGGGAGATGGAAAAATGGTTAAACATGCTTATTGATCTTGCAGAAGACTCTGGTTTGGTTCATAGTATCAAGTGGCTCAGAACTGTCTGTAAATCTATTTCCTATAGAAACACCCTGTAGTCTCCTATACTCATGGTTTAAATAAATTCTCTCTCTCTCTCTCTCTCTCTCTCTCTCTCTCTCTCTCTCTCTCTCTCTCTCTCTCTCACTCACACACACACACACAATCACATGGAAACAACTTTCTGGGCATGTCTATGAAGAATTTCTAGATTAGGTTGAATTATGAAGGCCCAGATTAAATATAAATGGCAACATTCCATGGGCTTGGTCCTGAACAAATAAAAAAGAAAAAAAGGGGGCTGAGTAGTTTACCTCTCTGTGTTTCCTGGCTGTAAAAGCAAAGTGACTAGCTGCTTCATGGCTTTGCTCCATGACTACCTCCTCTCTGATGAATTGTGAACCAAATTAAATCCCTCTTTATGAAGTTGACTCTGCCAATTTTTATGTTATAGCACCAAGTAACTAATAAAGGGAATGAGATAATGGGATAGACAATTTAAGTATGCGCAAATCAGATGCTGAAGAGCCTCCCCTATAGGAATGAATAGCAGCATGAAATCTCAACTGAAAGAAATACCAATGAATTGATTAGAAGCTGAAAAGTTTTGAGAATATATGGACACTCATGAACGGAAGAGACTCAAGAAATAGGTTAAAAGAAAAAAAAACATTCAATTTCATTTAATGAATATATGTCAATATATTTGCTGTTTGTGCCATGTTAGAATCTGTGAATATAAAAATATCAAGGCAATAATGACTCAGTCCTCAAGAATCCAATGTTCTAGATGCAGATAACATGGGCAGCAGAAATGGCACCAGGTAGGTAAATTATCACATATCGTGGTCAGAAACTTTGGAAGAAATAAGTTGAGGCTAAGAAAAAAAAAATAGAATCAGATCATATACAGTAGATTCTAGCCAACATTTATTCAGCATCTCTTCTAATTTTATTTTGGTTTGCTTTATGATGGAAAGGGCCTCTTTTAGACAAAGTTGACAGGCTGGTGGGCATATCAGAATAAAGCTTTTTCTATTTATTTTTTCCATTACTTATTTTAGGAATTCCTAGTTAAAATTTTAATTTCATTTAAGTGAAGGTACTTCTGACACAGAGTAGTCACTAGGATGATTTATTTCTTTAATATGCACAACTGCACTCGCTAATGAGGGCAGAGGCATGGTGCCAGATTGTGAAAACACCGATGTTTTGTCCTCTCAGGAGATTGTCTCAGCAGCTCAGATCATAGACAGAGAAATTAATACTAGTGACTTGACTGAGAGGGTGACAGTGATGGAAGAGAAGAAAAAAAATGAAGAGGTTATGATAAAGTCACAGAATGGAATAAATAAAAAGGTCTAAAATTAAAACAGTGTTAATGATGCTAAAACAAGGCAATAGAGCAAGATCCAACACTGAGTGCTCACGGCAAATTATGATGCTGAAATACTAAAGTGATTTTTTTTTTCATATAGAAAGTAGACATTTATGCTATCTTTGAAATTCCCCTTTCATGGAAGATAGCTTAATTTTTTTTCTTGAGTATAGATAGGAATTGAGAATATGACAATATGTTTTTCTGATTAAGATATATTAGAAGGTAAAATTTTTTGCAGGTATATCTCTAGTGCCTCTAATCAGTGGACTTGGCATCAGGACACTGTGCTGGTCAGCCGGACATGACCCAGCTGGCCAGTCTTTCCTATGAGGATGCTGCTAACAGTCAGAGATAGTCTCTGCTCCTGGACTGTTAGAATAAACAGTCCACTGTGAATAAACAACTTTAAAGAAGGAATTTTGTCAGTAGCCATCTGAGTTCAGAAGAGAGTCTCTGCTGCTGAGGATACCATAGGTTTGGCTGTCATCCTGACAGGCACTTCTAAGCACCCAAATAAAGGCACCTCTTGGGCAAAGTCCAGAATTCAGGCCCACAAAAGTAGTGAGACATTAAAGGGCTGTTATAAGTAGTAAAGTTTGTGAATTTGTTCCACTCCAACCAATATTAATACACTCTCCTCCTTAGATATATATTCTCAGGCCAAGTTGGTGAGGATTTCATTCATATATGAATAAGTAACAAACTTATCAATCAATCAATAAACACACACACATGATGTGTAAGACACTTTTATTTATGAAACCCCATGGTCAATGCTAACTGGATTAGTAGTGCTAACTTCATTCATGTAGGCAGATTTCCCTTTTTCTATACATTTAGCTTATTAGATTAGACAGTGTTTCATGGAACACATCATGGAACTGCCACTTGATAAGTAGGAAATAAAATTATACATCTTTAATTCACTTAATCATAATGAGAAAATTATCGCTGGTTACCCCACTGAAGGAAAACACAAAGAAAAAATGGCCATTGTAGGTAAACTCCATCAAATAATTTTCGATCTGAGTATAACTACATCTCTCATTCTTTTGCTTCCTTTCTCTTTGTAAATATTTGTATTTTACTGAGAAGTCGACTGGGAATGAAGCTGAACACCCATGAATCATGAGACAATGAAATAGATGCAACCAGCTTTGTACAAGGGCAAGACTGTAGGAAGAGACTCTGCTTTGTTCCTTCCAAATGTCTTTCTCCATCCCCAGGGTAAAGGATATCAAGTCTTAGAAAAGATGAGGACATTACAGAAACACTCTCATCAGACTAAACTCCAGAGTCATGCTAAGAGACACTTTTGCAATCTTCAGAAAGCAGGAGGAGGCAGGGATGTTCTTTACCAGAAAACAATACATTGAGCTAAGATTCAAGTCATTTAGTTCTGCAGTTCTGCAGTGAAGAGGTTTATTTGTCCCATAAATATGTCATCAGAGAATGCTCTTGGAAAGACTACTTACTCTCTTCATTTCCACCTTTTGGAGGCCGTTGCCTCCAGAATGTAAATTATAGAGAAACAGAATCCCCCAAAATCTCATGAAGGGCGACTGAGGATAGAGGACTGGGGAGTAAGAATGGGAACCAAATAATAAGAGAGATCACCAAAGGCTCTGCCTTGAAAACACATTTCATGCCTTCTGCTGAAGACCAAAAGTGAAGGCCAATCAGGGTATTAATCTTTGGGCTCTATGTCAATATACAAACTTAGAATTTTAGAGTTCTTGGTAGTGAAATTGCTTTGAAATGTTAATGGTTGTGATATAAGGTTATTTGTTCCTATTCAGTTTGATATGTTGATCTTCAACAGTGTTAAGTCAATAAATAGATATTTAACAATTTTTATTATTAACATAAAGAATGAATTATCTATACAAATGAAAAAAATTCAGTCTTTTCTATTGGACTTCTTCAAGTATTATCTATGCCATAATTTTCAACATAGTTCGGCAACATAGTCTATACCTACTCCAGCAATAATCTGTATTTCTGTTTTATTCAATGTATGCAGCCAAAATCTATGACTTGGAACTGAGTAATTTGAAAGCAAAGTTATTTCTCAAATTTCTGGCCTGAGGAGTCTAAGATCCAGCAGATTTACTGCCTAAAATTCTGGTCCTGCCTTGGGGTTCTACATTCTTACCAGCCAGAGAAGCTGTAATATGGCAGAAGCTGAAAGGCATAAGCCAATTGCTGTGAGGATCATCTTTTATAAAGGTCTCATTCTCACAATGGAGGAGCCATCAAAGCTTCCTCCCTTCCTAAGGGTCATAGCTCTTAATCCTGTCACATTGGAGGTGGAGAAATGACTCAGCAGTTAAGAGCACTTGCTGCTCTTCCAAAACTCATGGGCTCAATTTCCAGCACACACATGGCAGAGAGGCAAAAGACTCCTTCAAATTGTAAGCCAGGTATTTCCAGTGAATATGTCTGGGAGTTCTCACTTGAGGACAAGCCCATGTCCCTCACAAACCATGAGACTAGTTGCAGGTTTTGAGGGGACATAGATTCTTTTGGCAAAAGAATGGATGTGGAAGAGGAAACAAGTTTAGGCATTCTGCTCAGTAACTGATATATGCACTGTCTGAGAATAGGCAACCATGAGTGCTGGAGATCAGGAAACAGCTAAAAGTCAAGGACTTTGAATTTACCCAACACAGACTGGGGCAAGACACACTCCTGGGAGGCAGTTAGGAAAAAGAGAAAGATCAGATGTTGCCAAGTAGAACAGAGCTAGAGGAAGGGAGGTTGGTCTAGGCAGTGGAATGTAAATCTCCCCAACTGAAAATATCACAAGAGTTTGGTATCTGTGAGCTGAAGCTCAGAAGTGAATCAGTCTGGGCCACTTACCTGCTGTTTATTGCTGCAGTGCTTGAGAACTCTGAAGCCCCACTGACACCCACAGCAGTATCTTTTTACCAGGACGATTAATGCATAGTGAGTCATGAAAAAACATAAAGAAAGGTCCTTAACTTGTTCAAGTTCCAGTGCTTCTTATCCTTTTGGGCAATTGGAAGGCAATGTGTAGCTATAACATAAACAACACTAGGCAATATGAGTTTGACAATCTCCACAGTGTGGAAGAATGTGCACAACTTAGTATTTCAAAGCTAAGCACAGGCAGCAAAGGATACTAGCAGTGGAACAGAGGAAGTTACTAAAGTGAGGACAGATGTGGTAGACACTGGGCCAGGAAAGATGAAAGCCAAAAGTTTAAAATATAAAATAGAATAGCCACTAAGGAAATAAAAATTAAAACTGCTTTGAAATTGCATCTCATCACAGTAAAAACGGCCATAGTAAGGAAAATAAATGGCAACAAATGCTGGTGAGGATGTGGGGAAGGGAGAGGAAGCCTTCCTTATACAATGGTAGGGATGTAGTATGATGCATGGCACTATGGTATGCAGTAGAGATGCTCCTTAAAAAATGGTAGAGAACTATCATATACCCCATCAATACCACTCCTGGGTATGTGGCTGAAGAGTTGAGTCAGCACATTACAGAGTTACTTGTTTAATTTTGTTTACTGTTTAACTATTCAAAAGAGCTAAAAAGTGGAAGTAAGCAAAGCCTAGATCATCAGCAGCCTGTGAGTGGATAAGGAAACGTTGGTACTTAAGTACAATTTAAACACTCTGGCTTTTATAATGGTGCAGTGTGTTTCAGCTGAATATCATATACATCTCATATTTTTCTGTTCACAATTAGATCATTGAGAAAGCTTTCCAAAGAGTTCCTGTGACCTTCAGTAAGAGACAAACAAACCAACAGATTCTAATTTTGAACTGGCATATGTGTTACTTCTTAAATAGATTATCCTGGACTAAAATTATAATTACTGAGTATAGGTAATTTCTAAATATCAGAAGGAAAACATTGATCATTTTGGTGATCTAGGTATGATTCATCTGCATTTCTTTCTGTGTTTTATATAATGTACTCAAAGAGGTAAATATGTTTATAATAGACAAAGGCATTGGAGTTGGGGTGGGAAGTGCTTATGATAACACGTATAGTGTAAAGGGCTTATCTAGAGGGGAAAGGTATTGATGATGCTCCATAAACCCTGAGCATTAATTTCGCATTAGTTGCACATGGGGAAATGCACTGAAATATTATACATCAGAAATTGGAATAAGGGATAAACTTAGAAGGACTTAATTTCACTTCTTAGAAGAAATAAGTTGTGAAAAGAAGCAGTGTGCCTATAGCACACTAAGAAATCTGGGCAGTCACCAAGGGAACATATTTTTATTTTTTCTTTTTTAAAGTAAGTAGTGCCCCTCCATGGAGATTGATTTGTTTCTTAAGTACATCAAATCAAATTGGGTTTTTGAGAGTTAACCTCATCAATCAAATCACTTAGTCAGGACAAATATCTACAATTTAAGCTAAAAATAACCAGATACTTAAGGCTCTAAACATGAAAGATGTGTATAATTAATTTTAGAACACATTTAAAGATCTTTTTATTATAGACTAAAATTTATAAATGAAAAATGTAACTAACATGATTATTTCATTGAACAAATAACATTTTCATCAAAAAGTCACTTTTAAATTTTGTTTATGGGAGTAGAAAGGATATAAACATTTCCTAGAACAGATTACAAAAAGAATTTGGAAATAAATATTGAGATTAAAGGGGTATACATTTGTGGTTTGGGGAAGTTTAAAGTTTTGTGGTGAGCATATTTCACACAATAAATATAGTATCTGCCTAAGATTACCATGTTCAATACAAAATGTGGGTGAGGTACTCTTCAAATCTTCAAATTAAAGCTTACAGTTTTACAACTGTGTTACAGTATTTCCTGCAACTGATCTATTTCATAATCATGACCAGCATTTATCATAAATTGAATCTTCCATTTGTCTTCCCAAATGTAATAATATTGACCTTTCTATTTCAATGGTGTTTCAGAAAGGGCATGCTACTCTTGTATACCATCATAGACAAAGAAGGGCATGCAGAGGATGCACAGAAGCAATTCTGGAAGAAACCTCAAGAACAATTTCCAGGTAATACTGCATTTAAAGATAATATGCAAAGAAGTGACTTCTTTTTATATAGTTTAGTTCTAGAATAATTTGTTTTCTTATTTCTTATACCAAAAATTATTTTTTTTGTTTCGTTGATATATGATTTATAGGGCCTTTAATAGTATAGTAAGAGATCTGTATTTATTGCTATATTATTCCCAATAGCTAAGGAATGGGTTGAGGTGGTGGCAGGACAGAAAGGGAGAGTAATGAAAGAGATTCCTTTTTTTTTCTATTATTTTAAATTTAAATTAGAAATAATCTTGTTTTACATGTCAATCCAGTACCCTCTCCCTCCCCTCCTCCAGGCCTCCCATCAACCCTCTATCTCATTCCTTATCCGCTCCCCAGGGAGGGTAAGGACTTCCATGGGAGATCTTCTAAGTCTGTCATTTCATTTTGACCAGGGCCCAGGCCCTCCCTAAGTGTCCATGATGAGACAGTATTCCTCTATGTGGAATGGGCTCCCAAAGTCCATTCATATACTAGGGATAAATACTGATCCACTACCAGAGGCCTCATACATTGCCTAGGCCTCCTAACTGAGACCCATATTCAGGGGGTCTGGGTCATTCCTATGCTGGTTCCCCAGCTATTAGTCTAGGATTCATGAGTTCCTCCTTGTTCAGGTCAGCTGTTTCTGTGGGTTTCTTCAGCTTCATTTTGACTTTTTTGCACTTCACTCCTCCCTCTTTGCAACTGGATTCCAGAAGTTTAGCTCAGTGTTTAGCTGTGAGTGTCTGCTTCTGCTTCCATCAACTACTAGATGAAGTCTCTAGAATGACATATAAAGTAATCATGAATTTCCTTATCAGGGAATGACATTTAAGGTAGCCTCTCCACTATTGCTTTGATTGTAGTTGAGTACATCCTTATAGTTCTCTGGACATTTCCCTAGTGACAGATTTCTTGATAAAACTATACCTCTCTATTTTGGTATCTCTCTTTTTTTCCCTCCTCTATTCTTCCCCCAACTCCATCTTCCTGCTACCTCACATCCTACTCTCCCCTCCTCTTTTTCTTGACTCCCTCTTCCCTCCAAACACCTCTCACTCCTAATCTGATCAGAGCTTGTCCCTTTCCCCTTGTGTGTGGGGTCCATGAATGTCTCTCTTAGGGTCCTCCTTGTTTCCTAGCTTTTCTGGCAGTGTGGATTGTAAGCTGGTAATCCTTTGCTCTATGTCTAAAATCCATATATAAGTGAATACATACCATGTTTTTCCTTTTGTGACTGGGTTACCTCACTCAGAATGATTTCTTCTAGTTCCATCTGTTTGCGAATTTCAAGATTTCATTTTTGCCCCCACTGAGTAGTACTCCATTGTGTAAATGTACTACATTTTCTTTATCCATTCTTCAGGTGAGGAGCATGTCAGTTGACTTCAGGTTCTGGCTATTACAAATAATGCTGCTGTGAACATAGTAGAACAGATGTGCTTGTTGCATGAATGTGCATCTTTTGGGTATATGCTTAAGAGTGGAATCGCTGGATTTTGTGGTAGATTTATTCCCATTTTCCTGAGGAACCACCACGCCATACTGATTTCTAAGTGGTGGTACAAGTTTGCACTCTCACCAGCAGTGGAGGAGTGTTCCCTTTTCTCCACATCCTCTCAATCATAAGCGATCCTTGATGTTTTTGATTTTAGCCATTCTGACAGGAGTAAGATGGTATCTCAGAATTGTTTTTATTTGCATTTGCCTGGTTGCTAAGGATGTTGAGCACTTTCTTAAGTGTCTTTCAGCCATTTTAGATTCCCCTATTGAGAATTATACATTTATTTCTGTACCCTATTTTTTTTGTTATAATTTTTAAATTTAAGTTTGAAAGAAGCTTGTTTTACACGTCAATTCCAGTTCCCGCACCCTCCCATACTCCTTTGTTCCTCCCACTATCCCCCAACCAGTCACTTTTCTGCTCTCCAGAGACGGTGAGTCCTTCCATAGGGAGTCTTCAAAGTCTGTCATATCACTTGGAGCAGGGCTCAGGTCCTCCCCCATGTGTCTAGTCTGAGAGAGTATCCCTCTATATGGAATGGTCTCCCAAAGTCCATTTGCATACTAGGGATAAATACTGATCCACTACCAGAGATCCCATACACTTCCCAGTCTGGGTCGATCCTATGCTGGTTTTCTAGCTATAAGACTGGAGTCCAAGAGCTCCCCCTTGTTCAGGTCAGCAGTTTCCATGGGTTTCTCTAGTCTGGTCTTGATCCTTTTGCTCATCACTTCTCCCTGTCTGAAACTGGATTCCAAGAGTTTGGCTCAGTTTTTAATTGGATTATTTGGTGTTTTTGTAACTGGATTCTTGAATTCTTTGTATATTTTAGAGATCATCCCTCTTTCAGATATTGGGTTGCTGAAGATATTTTTTCCATTCTGTGGACTGTTTTTTTCTTGTTGACTGTGCCCTTTGCCTTACAGAAACTTCTCAATTTCAAGAGATCCCATTCATTAGTTGTTTATCTCAGTGTCTGTGCTACTGGTGTATGTTCAGGAAGCAGTTTCCTATACTAATTTGATTAATGGTACCTTCCACTTTCTCCTCTAAGAGGTTCAGTGAGGCTGGATTTATGTTGAGGTATTTGATCCATTTGGACTTAATTTTGTGCATGGCAATACATAAGGATCTGTCTGTAGTCTTCTATACACCAGCATCCAGTTATGCCATCAGCGTTTGTTGAAGATGCTTTCTTTTTTCATTGTATAATTTTAGCTTCTTATTTAAAAAATCACCTGTTCCTAGGTGTGTGGGTTAACATCAGAGTTTTCTATTTGATTCCATTGGTCTATTTTTCTAGTTTGTGCCAATACTAAGCTGTTTTCAGGACTATAGCTCTATAACAGAGCTTGAAGTTAGGGATGGTGATGCCTCTGGAAGTTCTTTTATTATACAGGGTTATTTTGGCTATCCTGGGTCTTTTGACAGACATGTGGTTTACATTCCTAAATATATTTTGTCAATAGGTGAGCATTTTACAGTTGCAGAATATGCCTTTTCCTTCTTTTTCTTTTCTTCTTCTTCCCTTCTGTCCCTTTCTTATGTAATTTTTTCTTACATTTAGCATGTTACTGTTCATAAAGTACACATTCATATAAGCATCACTGAACACAAGGAACCTTGATTTCAAAAAAGAGGAATAAAGTAAATTTCTGCTAGGGTTATGTTGAGAGAGAATATTGCTAGATTTCAAGAGGTTTCAGACAGTCACTGTAAAACCTTGAGTTAATACAATAGCCTTTTAGTCTTATTTATCCAGGAAACATTTTCTGCTCTCTAGTTTCCATTTATGTGATCTGTTCTCTTCATTTGCTCTGTAAAGTTGACTTTCAACTAGCTTTTTATCACACATGATTCAAAATGGCAGCTTCTTGATTCAGTAAGAGCTTGAGCTTCCATTTAGGAACATTGCTGGGTGCCTCAGATTTGAAAGCATGAAAAGAGAGAATCTCATGGTCAAGTCTTCAGTTTGGGAACAAACAATGAGTGAAATAATTACCCATGTTAAAACTGTAAGGGATATCATTCTTTTCTAGAATAATTTTCATTCAGATATAGTCAGCAAATAAAGCAATATCCCAATCATGTGTGTCATATTTTCTGTTATTTATAATCTTCTACTCATTATAGACAACAAGGAAGGGCATGCAGGGAGATAAAACTATAGCATGAAATAATTAAGTACAATTATAAACACTGAACACACAAGTGAGTAAGTGTACCAGTGAATTTAACTCACACTGATACATTAAACCAAAATGGAAAATTTGGAGACTTTAAATGGAATTTAGTGCAGAGCAAGAGGGTTCCTTCTGGTTCTTTATAGATAGGAAAGTAGAGGGAAACGAGACATGAGCACAGTCACCAAGCATCACAATGCTTTGTGCAAAAGACAACTGGTTCTGAAACACAGGAAAAGTAACAGCATCCAACCAGGAGTCTAAGAAAGCCTTCTGAAGGGGCTCAATTGGTGGTTTTAGAGCTAGAGACAGTAGTGGGGGAAATCCAAGACAGGGATCCCATGTGGAAAATCTTGGAGAGATGTTGAGATGTTTATGAAATGGAAAGAAATTACAATTGAAGGCCTCACTGTGAAGAATGATCAGAAATACAATGGGAGAAAAAGAAAAGAAAAGGTTAGATAGAGCCTTGGTAGGTAAGAAGAAAAGGTGGGGTGTGGTAGAAAAGTCTAACATATTTAATTATCATCCTATATGATGATGACAGAATATGGTAGATGCAATTTTTTAATGCAAAAATGGTCAAGAGTCTTTTAAAGCTGACATAGCCATCAAGCCAAGAATATAGAAGCTCAAGTATGAATAACAAGGATACAACACACACACACACACACACACACACACACACACAGAGAGAGAGAGAGAGAGACAGAGACAGAGAGAGACAGAGACAGAGACAGAGAAGTCTTTTTTAAGTAAAAATTTTAAACACAATTAGATACTGGAGAGATTTTCACTGGTGGTAAGCCTCTATTATGGCCAATTTTGTATCTTTCCAAGTTTGATGGGAGATGTCATTCTGTAAATATGTGTCTCATATTGGTTAATGAATAAAGCACTGTTGGCCAATAGGAAAGCAAGATAGGTGGGACTAGGAAACAAGGAGGATTTGAGGAAATAGGAAGGAGGAGTCAACATGGAGAGACTGGGGAAACCAGAGGCCGGCCCCTTTCCCCAATAAGATGAAACCACGTGGAAGTACTTAGATCAACAAAAATGGGTTAATACTTAAGATGGAGCTAGCTGATAAGAAACAAATAACTGGCCAACAGCATTATATCTAATACAGAGTCTCTGTGTGTTAATTGGGGCTGGTGCAATGGCGGGACAAGACCAGCGGCGGGAGGAAAAACCTTACTCCTTACACAAGTTATCATTTTAGTTATTTTAGTTTACATTTGTAAACCAGCGGTCTCTACTGGCAATGCTTGGATTTGTATTCTGTGAACTGGGAAGGTTGTTGCCAGTCCTGCTTATCCTGAAATGGATCAAAGTAAATAAACTAAATACCAATAAGACAAAGAATATTGCCAAACCAAAGCAAAATGAAGAACGGAATCCTCAAATGTACCCTTGAGTGCCTCCCCTGAAGTGCTGTTGATATACCCAATGATACTTCATTAGATAAAAGTGAATTTCCCTTAGCCACTATGTACCAATTGCAGAAAAGAACAGAACCTTGTTCACTTTTTTTTTCATTGTTGGGACTCTGGCTTGTATCTGTGCATGGGTTGCGCTTACTGCCATACCTCTGTGAATTTATGCATGTATTATTCTCATTGTGTCTGGAAGACACTATTTTCTTATAGTTGTCCACCACCTCTAGCCCTTATAATCTTTCCATCTCCTCTTCCACATCGATTCCTGAAACTTGATGGGAGAGATTTGATAAGAGGTTGCATTGAAGGCTGAGCATACCAAAACCTCCAACTCTGCCTGTTGTCCTATTGTATGTTCCTGTGTTAACTTTCTTCTATCCATAAGAAGCTTCTATAATGTGAACTAACTGAGCTCCTGATCTATGGGTGTGGCAGTATGACATCAAAAGTTATTTTGCCACTATGTTGCCTTAGTAGCTCAGTTTTATTTTTATTTTATTATTCAATCCAATCAGTACTTACATATTTATTTTTAATTTTTTACATTCTGTGATTATAATATAACTACATTTCTCCCTGTCCTTCCTCCTTTCAAACCCTTTCATATACTCCTTGCTCCCTTTCAAATTCATGGCCTTTCTTTTTCATTCCCACTAGAGACTGGGTTTTGCCACTGCCCTGCAAGTCACTCCTGACAATTGGCTAGAGGAACCGCTACTTCACCCAAGCATCTGGGTGACAGCTGTAATCTTGCTTTGAGGTTCTGAATGCTTTTCTCTTTTCATCATGATTTGCCTTTTCAATAGGCCTTCTACTTATTCTTCTGCTGGGACACATGTGTCTGAAGCCATGCTCAATTGGCTAACTTTTATTGTTGTCTGTTTTCCCCTCAGCACTTGTCTGAGTTCTATCATTGCCTTTGTTATTCCCTAATGTTCTTTCTTTTTTGTATTAGAATCTAATATTTATTATATTGATTCTTCTTCTTAAGCAGATCATACAATATTAGCATTTAGTCTGCCATTTTATTTGTAACACCAAAATTCCTTTGGATAAGTAAAATTAAATATGAATAATACACAGAATAATAAGAGTAGTAAAATACAACCTCGGTACCATCATTTAACACAGTCTTGGAAGTTACATATAGTCAAATCAATTGTAAAAGAGAATAAGCATGATTAGTTATCAAATGTCCATAATTGTCTTAGAAAGGTTTTCTATCAGGGTGATAAAACACCATGATCAAAAGCAACTTGGGGATGAAAGGATTATTTCACCTTATAATCATGCATTATAGGCCATTGGGTGAATCAGAGCACGGAATTAAACATGGAAGGTAGCTGAAGGAAAGAGGTGATATAGAAGCTATGCAGGATTGCTATTTACTGGCTTGTTCCTTCTGGCTTGTTCAATCTCCTTCTTTATGGAACCCAGCAACAGCAGCCCAGGGTTGTCATCATGCACAGTGAGCTTGGCCCTGACACATCAATCATCAATTAAGTGCACCACAAGCTTTCCCACAGGCCAAACTGGTGGGGACAATTTCTCAATTAAGCTTCCCTCTTCTAAAATGACTTTGGTTTGTGTCAACTTGGCATAAATATAGCCAGAAAATAACTATATAGATGATAAAAAAGACCAATAAACAAACAAAACAAAAATAATGCTGTACTTACATAAGATTTCATTAATTAATTCTACTCTTATTCAAATGGTCTAAACAACAAATTATTTTAATTTAGTTTCTTAGAACAAAGCCAAGTTGCATTCTATCAGCTTTTTGTCCTATTTGAAAAATTTAGCTAAAATATCATGCTGTCTCCTATAGTTTCATTGTGTTTTGATTTCTTGCTATTTGTATTATAATAAAAATGAAATTCAACTTATTAGCAAGTACTTGTTAAAGATTACAGCTGTTAACTGACACCTGTCCTAAGAAATTTCCTTACCCATTTATAGTGCCTCATTTCTATCCAAAGCTATATTTTCAGAAATGATAAAACCTAAAGAGTGATGGAAGGAAAAATTTGCTCAGCCAGATGCCAGGGCTTGTTCATTTTAATGACAATAAATAGCAATAGTCTATTTAAAAAGTATTTTAAGGATCACTACTCAAACTCAAGGCAACTTAAAAGAGATTCCTTCCAGTTTAGAAAATGACATTATTCAATATATTCTGCATAATATTTTGTAACTTTTAATGATTAAAAAGGTAACATATTTTTAATTCAGTGAATCTGAGACTTGATGTTTAAAATCAAGTGATTTCTAAATGCTAAGACAACTTTGTTGAACTTTAGAGAAGTAGATTATTTATTTTTCACCTTCAATTGTAGAGAAACAGCTCATTTGTTGTTTTGTTTTGCTTCCAGTATGTAATTTGTCTTGTTCCAAATAGAACCAACAATGAATCCTAATCAGCCGAAGGTAGAAAACATGTTTTTCTATCAAAACACTTCTAAGGTGATGACAATAATAATTGGTGAATAGGTTGTATTTCACTGTTTGGTTTGGTGAGTATGAATTGCAATATGAGGCTTGGTGGTATGGAAATAGATAGGTGATTAATAATTGCTGATATCAGTCAATGAGCCCACTTGCTCAGTCTTTCTGTATTAGTCAACTGTTACTACTGTGCTGAAATGTTGCAGCCCAAAGCAAGTTAGAGAGGAAAGACTGCATTTTGGCTGATAGACCTAAATAGTCTACAGACCAAAAATTCATCCTGGAGAAGTCAGTGGAGATGAGTGTATGTAGTCACAAAAAGACACATACAGTGGCTTGATTCAAAATATCTCAAAACTTGAGAACTCTAAATGTTCAAGAAGAATTGAGTTGGTGAATAAAATGTACTGAATTCTTATAATGAATTGAAACACTGCAATAAAGAAAATCTTTATGTTGTATGCAATAGTCTCACAAAAGTAACAGTGAAAAGGAAAAAAATGATTCATTATTTGTGATTGTTTTCAAAATGGGGAATGAGTCTGAGTTGATCCCTAAAATCTGATAATACTCAAAAGAAATGTATTGACCATTTGATTTTCTTTATCCAGGACCAAAACTTGACTCATTTTGTCTGACATTAGGACTCAAATTCCAGAAATTTAGAGAACTGTCAAAGAGAGAAATTCTCTCAGAATGGGAGTAACTTAATTTCCACACTATGGAGTCTCCTAGTGTTGAGTTCAAGAAAGAATATAGTAAGAACACATTTATGATATCTTACCATGTTATGGTGAACTATGTAATACAAGTGTCTATATAAGGATAGTACTAGAGGGTGACAAAGTTCAGAATCATCAAAGATTTGGGGTTAATATCATCTGGAAGCTAGAAGATGACATTCACCAAAATTTTACAAAGCAACAGTAGCAACCAATTGCACAAATTTGATCCCCCTTTTAAATCCTAGAATATCCTCGATCAAATGTGAAGGTATAAAACTAAAGACATTTTAAGATCAAAAGTTATTAGCACATCCTTTATAGGAGTTTTCTCTAACATATGCTATACCAGAGTAATGCAGAATGACAGCACTCAGTCCCATGTAGCTTTGTAAGGCAATTGCCAAATAAAGGCAAACTTCCCAACTTACAGAAGCTAAGTATGACTGTTTATTAGCTACCCTTCATGGGATGTCAGTGGAAGTAGAGGATGTATCCTTTGAGAGGTTTAGGAAAGGAGCCAGCTTGCTCTTCTCTTTCTTTTCTATGGTGTGCAGATGACTTGTGGTTGTCGCCTATCATGATATAACACTGAGGGCATAAAGTAAGTGAGCAAAGCAAGCATGGGATGCACCACCATCCCAGGCTCCTGTGTTTCCTGTCTAATTCACACAATTATTTTGTTTGTATCAAATGGATTCCTGTTTTTCTTAATGATTTGTGGTACTATGCATATAGAAAACCAATATGTAACATTTAAACATATATGGTTGGGATTTAACATGGTGAACACATTAAGTTAGGACTGGGGATGCAGTTGTTCGATTGAGCTCCTACCTGGCATGTGGTAGCCCCAAGTTTGCTTTCATTGCCAGTACTATCAAACACACACACACACACACACACACACACACACACACACGAGAAAAAATATGTTTTCTCTAGGAAGTGGAAGAAGCAGGAACAAAGGAATAGATATGGGTGATGTAGGCCTGTTATTGTCCATTGTGAGCCTTAATGAACCATTAGATTAACTAAAAGGTAGAAATTGTGACTTCATTGTTCTATTCACTAAAAAGCAATAAGCATAATACTTGATTTTTCTTTCTTCCTTCCTTTCTTTCTTTCTTTTTTTTTTTAAGAAGAGCTATGTATTTAAATTTTTGTATTAGTATTTTTCAGTGCACTGGACTAGAGTGGCAAGGAATACTATTATTTGTACTGGTTAACTTGCTAGATGGTGGTTTAAAGGAATGGCTTTCTTAATTTGAGAGACAAAGGTCAAAGACGAGTAGTGCTGTGGCTGCTAAAACGTATATCATGAAGCACAAATTCTTTACTACATGCAGTGGAGGCCCATGGGGAGCAGGGGAGAGTGCCTTTAGTGTGTACCTGTGACATATTGCTACAGCATGACACTATTACGTTTTGAGTTTTAGCATTTTTAAAGAGGAAGTAATAGTTATGAGAGATGAAGAACACAGAATTAAGTACTGTAGTTATACACAGAAGGGTAATTTGGTTTTGATGTATTGGCCTGGGCCTGTTAACTAATAATACCAAATTTTAAGTAGCATCTCCCCACTATGAAGAAGAGGCAGCATCATTATTAATGTCTAAACTATAGTGTGTTTCACACAGGATTATGGTAAAGGTCAGGCCATGTTTCTCAGAATTAAAAGCTATTCTGAGCTATCGCATTCCTAATCAACTCAGACCTAAAGGTGCATAGCTCAGTTATAATGAGGCACAATGAATTTAAATAAACTGCAAGATACTGTATGGTGATTTATATGTGCATGGCAGTATCCTTTTAACTCATTAGCAGTGAATGATACTATGTGTTTGCAACTGTTTTTTGCTGTATAACTATTTTTTAATCACAATATTTCTTAGTAAAAGTGCCTCATGCTCCCATTTTATTTCTGTGACTGTAAAGCAAAGGCTAAGGTGCTCCTGGCATGCACCCAAGGATGAGTCACAGTGCAAAGAGACTGTCACTGAGCCACTCAAATAAATTTCACAAATTAACAATTTGTGACTGTGCTCATGTTTATGTTTTTGCAGTATAGAATTGCCATGGGGATTAGGAAAAAGAATTGAAGGTTATATAGAGGTTTGTGAATTATAACTCAGACTTATCCTTCCAGAGAATTTTAAAACAATATGTTGGATACAATGAACATTTGTTAAAATCAAAATGATAACAAAAATTAGTGAGAAATTGTTCTGCTTAATAACTTGTGTCTTGTTTACCAATTGCCCATTCCCTTAAGAACATGAGTTTTATAAGCAACATATTTCTATACATTTCTTGTAGAATAAATTGTATCAACTTCAGAGCTTTCTTTCATTTATCAAAATGCTTTTATTTCTCTATTGCTAGAGTTAAAGAACAACTTAGGAATGTATGACCAAATGTTCACTGTAGGGGTCAAGAAATAAAATTAATAAAATTCTCTTTATAGATGGCCCATTTAACACTGATTAAATTTAACACTTGTGCTGGCTCAAGTCTCAGTATTTGGCAAGCTGAGACAAAAGACGTTCTGTAAATTCAAGTACATTTTGGGCTAAATAACTTGAGCTACAAAGAAGACACTATTACACACACACACACACACACACACACACACACACACACACACACACACGCAGGTGCATGCGCAAACACAACAGCCAAACAACCAACCCCCCAAGAGAAAACCCAAATAAAAAATAATAAAACACAACCATTAATTGACTACAATATCCTAAAATAATTATGCCTGTTCCTGTCTAAAGTAATATTTTTATACCTTATATTGACTTGCTATTCCTAGATCAAGTTAATTTTAGCTAGGTTTTTGCATTTAAACAAGGATTTTTAAAAAAAAGTTGCAGAGGGTAATGACTGCTTTGAGTTTTACTAACTTTTTTTTCCCCTTCCCTTTTCTTATTTTTTTTTTCTTGTTGAGTAAAAACCTAGTAAAAACTTGACCTTACCATGTGAATTCCAATGTACGGTGCAAATCTTGCTAACTGCTCACTAATAGCTATTGACCTTTCCTTCCTTTGAGTGAGAGGTTTGACCTGGTTCAACATCTGTCCACAAGCAGCTACAGCTCAACCTTCTCTGAAGCGAGGTATTATATAAACTGAATGTTCACATGTTAAAGTCTAATGTGAGTGCATGTGGAGATAGGGTCTTTAATGAGACAATTAAGGTTAAATGCAGTCATGAGTATGTCCTAATCTAGAATGATGGTGTCCTCTGGAGGGAAAGAATTCAGACACAGATGCATTTAGAGGAAATATCATCTGCAGTTAAACATTCAACAGGAAGGTTTCCAGGAAGGTACCCAGCAGGAAGCAAAGGAGGGAGAACTCAAGAGAAACAGCCTCATGGATGTCTTTATCATGGACTCCAGAATCATGAGACTATGTGTTTATATTGTAGTTGTCCAGTCCTTGCTGCCTTGTGACAACTCCAGCAAGCTAATACAGCAAGCTCACTTCTGAGTTTCTGGGTAGAAGAGGAATGATATGTGGAGCTTGCAGCAGATTTTAAATCATAAAGAAGCATGTTCTGCATTGTCTGTCCCTTCACACAGGACAGAGCCCAACTGTGGCACAAGACTAGCAGGAAAAATTTGGAGCACTGAATGACCTCTAGCCATTCAAATCTGTCTAGAATGCAAGAGGAAAAGAAATGTTTGTTTAAGCCCCTGGATTCTTTACTCAGTCTGTATCACTATAGCTTAATGTTAATAAAACATTGTGGGATGAGAATGCTCTATATCCATTGTATATGCTCATTAACATGATGTATTATAACTATATATAGTCAGTAGCTAGCATTTGAAATTAAAACTATATAAAAATATAACATCCATATGTTCTGTATATTCTATTATAACACAACTACTATATTCATTGCAATTCAATTTCCATTATGGTTCTAAAAGTAATATATTCTGAATATGCTCTTGTTTTCTTTCTTTTTCTTGGCCATCATCAAAAGCCCTTTCTGAACTATTACTAAATTAACTTAGTACTTCTTGAAGATAATATAAAAGGCCAAGAATGTTGCATAATCTCCATTCTAAATCAGAAGGACAATGCCCACCCACACTCAGTACATGGGCACCTTTCAAGAAGTTTGGGATTTTTATGATTGTGTTCTACTATTGATAGTATTACTATTATCCAATAACTCATCACAAGTGGACTGTGAAGCTGAGACACGTGATGTTACAAGTTTACAGATTTCTGCATGTTTATTTTTGATGACATAATATGATTTTCTTCAGAAAGAAGGGAACATTGGTCATGACTTAGGAGATATAATAGCCATTCTTACTATCTTCTAGGCTTTCTAGGTGGTTTGTGCTTTTTAAAAGATTTTTATCACTATACAAATAAGATTTTAGATTATCTTTGAAGTCAGAATTCATCTCTCTTCCTCATATAGAATCAGTGCTTTTGTGTAATAGGTGTTTGTTCAAAAGTGTGCTTTAATGTTTAGAAATTAAGAACTGCAACCAACAGAATGATAAGCCTTAAATTAAATTGTGAATCAAATGCTATGTTATACTCTTATTAATCTTAATTTTTTCATTTTGACATTCTTGAAGTTAATTTCCAGTAGATCAGCCTCATAAAACCATGTTCTAAAGGACTTTTGTCAAGAGCAACAATGTAAAAATCTTCCTGTTTTCCTTTTCTCAATAAAGTTTAAGTTTAGCATGACAGAATGTTGGTAATTCTAGCTACTGGATACTCCATTGAGCCATATACATCTTGGATGTCTGTCTTAGGCTTTGAATACATTAGTATCAAAAGATGCTTCACATGCTGCCTAGTCCTGCAAATATGGATTTTTCTGCATCAAAACTACAACTTTTTTCAGTTGATAGCAAATCTTTGAAGATTAGTAAGATTTTTAAGACTAGCATTTCCCTCCTCCTCTTCTTCCTCTTTCTTCTTCTTCCTTGTCATCCTTCTTTTATTCTTCTAGAATGTATTCCTGAAAGTGAAGAGTGTAAATATTCCTGTACACTGTTCTGCTCCAATGTAAATCAGACAAGGAGACAACTGCAGGTGTCTCTTACGTTTTTATTGGGGGGGTTGCCTATTGTTTCATTCAGAAAAACAATGAACTGATCACACAGACTTAGCACATAAAAGTTTGTATTTATTCTTTGATTTTTGGAGCAGTAAATACACAATTTCCATTTTTTGATTTTCAGGATCTCAGAGAGTTCACTCTTTTCTTTCTTTCTTTCTTTCTTTCTTTCTTTCTTTCTTTCTTTTTTTTTTTAACTAATTTTAGGGTTCATGAGTAATTGAGCATAGTTCTTAGTGAAGAAAATGCAAATAAAATACTTGGTTTGAAAGGGCATGTTGATAAATGAATTATTTCTATTTTTATTTACCTTCATTCAAAGTAATTCATTTCAACTATGAGTGGAGCTCATTCTGTTCATAAGGAATTTCCTCTACCTTTTGCTCCTACTGACTTCTGTCTTTACCTTGTCATACTATATTTGATTGTAGTTTTTGTTGATATATTTTAAGTTGTTCACTACAAGTTTCCAATCTTTGCATTTTCTGAAAAATATATGTTGTGCTTTGGATAAGTGTCCTGTCATATTGTCCCTAAGGAGTTTAAAAATGTTCTATTTACAATATTTAAGAAATTAAAAAAGCTCAGATGGCCATTATAACATGAATGAGTAATAAAGATGTGATACAAATACACTATGTAATTTTCTTTAGCTGTAATGAAATATAAAACTTAAAAATGTCCAGATATAACTATTGAGTTGGAAAAGTTTATCCTGATGTAGTTAATCCAGACTCAGACAAAAGCTCTCTTTTGGATATGGATATTCCAAGAAACAGGAAAATAGCCTTGGGGCTGAGATAGCTGGAGGGGGAAAGTAGAAAGTGGATGATGTATAGTTTTAAAGGGAAAGTGGGATATTAAATAAGGGGATGCTTAAGGAGAGAATGGAATAGAAGAGCTTGGAAGGCAGCATACCTCCCATTAAGGATATTTGAAAAACATGCATATGTGATGGAGGATGTCTTTCTGTATGCTGTATGTATGTCTCTCTTATTGGTTTAATAAAACATTGAATGTCCAGCACTGAAGTAGGAAGTATAGGCAGGAAATGCTGGGAACAGGAGGACAGTGAGTAAGTCCTGAGAGCGAAGCCATGTAGCTACCAAAGGAGTAACATGCTGGAGCATTGCAGGAAAGCCAATGTATAGTGGCAATGTATAGTTTAATAGAAATGGGCTAATCATTAAGAGAGAGCTAGCCAATAAGGAGCTTGAGTCATCAACCAAACAGTTTATAATTAATATAAGCCTTGGTGTGTTTATTTGGGATTAAAAGGCTGTGGTAGTAGGCCGGACTGAAACTTCATCTTTATATATGGAAACCTAGTTTATAAACTATACAAATGTTTATTTTATTATATTTTTTATTTTACATGTCGATCACAGTTTCCTCTTCCTCCCTCCCTTCCTCCCTCGCTCCCTCCCTCCCTCTTATCCTCTCTTACCCCTTACATGCACCCTGACTACCCTCCCCTCTCATCACCCCACACCAATTCCACATCCAGGTGGGGTCATGTAGATCTGACCAGTCATTTGAAGTAAGGACTAGGACTTCTCTCCTGCTTCTAGGTTAAGGCAGTAGCCCTTCATGGGGGATGTGTCCACAAGGTCCTTTTGTGCACCAGGAATACATCCTGGTTCCACTGTCTGAGGTTCCTTAGACTGCTCAGTCCTTCTGACAGAGACCCATATTCGGGGCGGGGGGGGGGGCTGAGTCAGTCCCATGATGGATTTCCAGCTATCATTCTGGGGGGCCCGTTAGTTCCTCCTTGTTCAGGTCACCTGTCTCTATGTGTTTCTGCAACCTGGTCTTGTCCTCTCTCTCTGCATCTGGATTCTAGTTCGACTCAGTGTTTAGTTATGGGTGTTTGCTTCTGTTTCTAACAGGTACTAGATGAGGGCTCAATGATTGTGGATAAATTAGTTGTTGATCTCACTATCCGGAAAGTGCATTTATGGTAGCCTTTCCATGGTTGCTGAAATTGTTAGTTGGTAGCAGTCTTGTAGGTCTCTAGACCTTTCTTTAGGTTCAGTTTTCTCTTCAAACCAATAATGGCTCCCTTTTTTATGTTCGTTCTCTCTCTCTCCCTCTCCTTCTCTCTCTTTCTTTGTCACTCTCTGTCTTCTGTCTTCTGTTCTTACCCTGACTCAATCTTTTAGTCGCATGTGCTTTCCTCTCATTCCCTTCTCTTTCTCCAACTTTTCTCTCCATTCACTGTCCACCCACTTCCCATGTGCTCTGGGGGACGTCTCCCTTCCCCCTTTTGTGAGGGACTTTATATGAATATCTTAGAATACACCTTGTGTGCTAGTTCCTCTGGTGGTGTGGATTACAGGCTGGTGATCCTTTGATCTAGGTCTAAAATCCATATATTAGCCAGTACATACCATATTCCTATTTTTGTGAATGGATTACCTCATTAAGGATGGTTTCGTCAAGTGCCATCCACTTTCCTGCAAATTTCAAGATTCCATTATTTTTTTCTGCAGAGTAGTATTCCATTGTGTAGATGTGCCAATCTTCTTTATCTATTCTTCATTTGAGGGGCATCTAGGTTGCTTCCAGGTTCTTGCTATTACAAATAATGCTGCTATGAACATAGTTGAACACATGTCTTTGTTGCATGGATGTGGATCATTTGGGTATATGCCTAAGAGTGGGATTTGCCAGATCTTGTGGTAAACTAATTCTCATTTTCCTGAGGAACTGCCATACTGATGTCCAAAATGATTGTAGAAATTTGCACTCCCACCAGGACAGAGTTTAATTTGCAGTTACCTCTACGGGGTAAGAGTGGGTGGTGTTGCTGTATCCAGAATCCATAGATCATCAAATAAAAAGCCACTGTGAAGTAAGTATCCTCCCCTTGATAATTTGCTCAAAGTAGTCTTAGGTATTCCCCAAACCAACAGAAGCTATTGCCCTTGATTTTTATTGTCCAGCCAAACTTTATGGTAAAAATCTTATTCTTGAAGAAACCATATTATTATTATTTTTTGGTTGCAAGAATGGAGTAATTTTGATTTTGAAAGTTGACCCTGAATTGGAAGCATTCTCTCACCTCTCTCTCTCTCTCTCTCTCTCTCTCTCTCTCTGTGTGTGTGTGTGTGTGTGTGTGTGTGTGTGTGTGTGTGTGTGTGTGTGTGTGTGTGTGTGTGTGTGTGTGTGTATAGAGGCTGCTGTAGGAAAATTCACTGATTGTCTTTCTCAGCTCTTATACCTGTGAGCAACAATAGCCAGTCAAGATATGCCCATCTTCTAAGGGGTAACCAACTACTGTCTAGTCAAATGTCAAATTTAAGACCTGTTCCACAAGACAGAGCTAATAACTGTTACTGTTAAAACTATTAATATTTGCCTGGTTAAAGCATAGATCCAGGGGCAGAACCTCATGCTATTTTGTTGGTAAATGGACATAGATTAGTTCAGCTCTCAACACTCATCAGAGAAGCTTCTTTTTTTTTCCTTTTTTTTTTTTCATTAGGTATTATTTTAAACAGACACACAATTAGTCAACGTGCATATATTAAGCTTGTAGTGTTGTCAGCCCTAAATGGGATATCTGCATTATACTGTTCCCTACAAGGTTCAGTTACCACTGTGGAGAGGGAGTGAAAAGTTTGTAAGAGCCAGAGATTATGGAGCAAACTCTTTTCAGGACATGACAGATCCTACAGTAATCTTGGCTGCATACACAAGACTTGCATAACATTAAGCATGGGTGGAATCCTAGCATGGGTGGAGGGTGGTTGAGGAATCCTTATCCATTAAAGCTACTGACTTTGAGGGTTGCTTAGGGAGCAAGGATCAGTGTTCTTCAGGGATGAGGGTCCCAACTAGGTTTCTCATGCTTTGCTGGATGGCTCAACATACTTTTAGCACTAATTGGATTCAGTGACTAAAAAGAACAGTGCATGGAGATTGGAGGAACCATGAGGGGTATGGCAAAAATTGAAGTGGAGGGACAAAAGGTAGAGATTGATTAATAAAATAGTAAACACATGAGATTCTGAAAGATTAAGCTAAAAAAAAAGTCTAGTAGCTGCTAACATTAAAATAATTCTTGGCTTATAAATTGTATTTTAAAGAAACCTTAAAAATATATGACAGACAATTTGTCTTTGAGTTTATCTACAAACTTAATCATATCAGAGTTCCTCCAGACTTTAGAAGCTTATCTAAGTTTATGGAACAAAACTCACACCAAATTTATGTCAAAAGTCAAACTTACTTCATGGGTGGATAATGGTATGATTTGCAATGCAGTAATATGTTATCTTTTTAGAATTATCTTTTCTGCTAAGGTGACTAGATGATGGAAATGCCTTACATAGACATACGTTACTTCACATTGACAAATACCTTTCTTTTCAAATATGATAAATGAGTGACTAACATCCTGGTATGAAATAATACATCATGTGTATTATGACATGAGAGGAGTTGAGTATCATGACTGTTTCCAGAGGCTGAACTGGAAAGGAAAGGGAATGTTCGACAATGCTGAGACTCAATTATCAAATGTATACAGAAGCAACAAATATGCTTATGTGAATATTAAGTAAGTCACTTAAAATAAAAATATATGGTGATATAAATGAAACACATAAACAGTACTCATGAAATTGAAAAGACAATGGTTAAAAAAAAGTAGATGATAAAATTGAGTCCAGAAAAGAAAATCAAAAAATGTGTAATTAAATGTCCTATTTGTCTTAGATATTCTGTTCTTACCATTTATTAGAATAGACATTTTGATTCTTCTAATACACTAATAAATATGTTTCCCCTATTTCTCTTTTTGCAATTATTAGTATATTGATTATATAACATTCCATACCTCCATACCCCACTTTCCTGTCTTCTTTACTTTAGCACAAGCTTTCCATGCAAGGGTTAAACAGTTTTATAATAATAAATATGTAATTTGAAGAAATCATTTTTAATAGCATAGTAACAATTGAAAAGGCATTTTGTAGGTATTTTCCATGGCTATTTCTTCCTCCACTTACAGGGAAGCTCTGAATTTGCCCTCTTTTTCTCTGGCTTGGCTCACATCATCACGTTTCTGAGGCTTTCCCTGGCTAACAAGGATGCCCTTGCTATCCTTTCCTCTATGAAAGTCATATTCTGCCACATGGCTATATTTCATATTTATTATAATACTTATTACCACTTAGAATTACTTAACTATTTGTTTCTTTATTAAGTGTTTTTCCCTGTAAGTTCTGTGGGGTAGTGATATTGTTCACAATGCTCAATGCTGTTTCTGCCCAAATTAGGTTTGGTAATTAGTGCAGTCTCAATACTTAAGACAACGACATTTTTATTCATTTTTTACCTGAATATATTATTAATTAATTTCACCAATATTTGAATCAGTATCTTTTATTTCTACTAAAAATTTATTTTCTTTCTTTGCCAGTTAAATCTTATACATTCCACTTCTGGAATAAGTTTTGTTTGCAATTGTGTTTATTTTCTATTTTTTATTTATAACCCAGACCAATGAAACTACAATAAGTCTTATTATGAATAATTTATTTCAAAACATGAAGGTTATACAAGGAACAGACTTTATCAAAAGTTAATTTGTAGGATGAAAAGAGTTGCCAAGAACAATCACCAACTCACACATGCAGTAAAAAAGATTTGCCCCCATGAGAGGGCCTTCAAAGACATACTTTTAGGTATTGTTTACTACAACCACAGGCATTCTTTGCTTTGTTCTGCAGGTTGCTTAATATATCATTTAGATCTACATGCTTCTTTCTCCTGATATTTCTTTTATACTTTCAGATCCTGCCATGTCCATTCAAATCTAAAATTGTCTGAAACTATCTAAGTCACAACAAATCTGCTGTGTGAATAAAATCTTTATGGAGAGCTGTGAGGTTTCCAAGGCACATACATAATAGAAATTCAATATCACTTCATTTGAGTACAGACAGAACTACCAATAGCTGAATTTCAGAGACCCACAAATTGTGCTATGAAAAGAATGATTACAACAGAGAGCCAGGCCTAGTTGTGGGAGCCTGGAAAATGTATTCTGCTGTTAGCTCTGTGAATCACCGCAGAGTGGTGGGAAAGTAGAAAAAGATGCTCTGGAGATAAAAGTCATATTGGAAGTGACTAATATTGATTAATTTTTATTTTTAATCACTGTAGGGGCCAATAAAGATGGCTCCACTCCACTGTGACTAAAGGTCAGAGTTCAAAACTATCTTAGGTTGGTGGCTGCAGGATGTTTTGGCCTTGGTAGCAGATGTCTAAATAAAAGCAGACTTGGGCTCAGGTTTACTCTTGACCCTGAAGGTTGGATAGCAGGTGTGGCTACCAAATACCTGGAGGATTAAGGGATGTAAGTCTATTTACCCCTTATACATGATAATAGAAGTCTTCTGCCATTGTCCCCACTTTTGGTTGGGTACTTAAGGATGTTAAGAATAAACTAAGAGCACCCTCCTGACATCTATCCTGTGTCTCTTAACTCCCTTAGCTAGTCCTTCTTGGTCCACACTCCCCTTCTCAGGTATGAAACATGGGCTAGTCAGTTAGCTCCAACTACAGCCCCATAAAGACAGCTTCCCACATAATGGTGTAGCAACTTGGGGCTATAGAAATCACATATTCTCAGTGTAAGCTAAACTTAAATCCACAAAATGACAATCTACAAAGCAGGTAGTAAAGTGGTGATTTTTGCCATCTGTATTTTTAGCACCAACAAAATTGTTATCAAGAAATTCTTATATGTAAATTTAAAATATCATAAAATGTATGCTTAAAGAATTAAGGGTTAATTCCCCCCTATTAGTAAAATGAAGTTAGAAAAATTTCCATGTGTTTCTCAGCAAATGACGAAGAGAAGAAAATGAAAAAAATTTCAATAATAAATATTACATTTTATCTTTTAGTCTTTTGGAAAATGTCAAAATTAGCAAGGAAAATGCTAATCAAGATTAAAGTTATTTTAGGTAGTATTTTAGTTAAATGTGGTGAAATAAACCATTGGATTTTGACAATTAAGAACATGAATTATATAATGTTGAGTCTATTAAATTATATTTCTATAATTAACCTTGAAATTAAATTTCCAACTAATATTTTAATCTAGTATCTAAATTATAAAATAATTTAACATTAAAAACTCTAAGCATGCCATTTTAACAGGAAATTTTAAGTTAAAATAAATGGCCCTATGGTACTTCTTAATTGATTCATATATCATTTTCTAAAGAGTTAACTGAGCAACAGACTGCATCATATAAAATTTATAATTCTTAAAATTAAGCTAAGAAGTCATAAGTCATTGTTATAATTGATCTTTATTTAGGGTGAAAATTTCAATATCATACTTATCTAGTTTGGATAACTAGAACATCTCTGTGTACCTTAAACACAGTTATTTATTTATATTTCTAAAAGAAAATCAACTACAAATGACATATATGACATATATGCATAAAGCAATAATTACTGAGAACCTCTGTTAAGTTAAACATCAAATTTAAGTTTAATGATCCAGGAACTACTTTTGCGGGAGTGGGTACCATAATAAAATGATTTTAGATGGAAATGAATAGAAACATGAGACATCAGTTCTTTATTGATGTGTAATTGAGTACATTGACTGTTAGTGTTTGGATGTAGAATTACTTTGAAAGACACATACATGTTGATGTGATCCCCTGATTAGGAATGTTAGGAGCTGGGGACTTTGAGTCATCACATCTTATATGTTTTCACTACACAGATTCACCTGTTTGTGAATTTTCAACTTAACTGGCTATTGGGAGTCAGTGACAATTTTAGAATGGCCAATTAGAGGGAGCAAGTCATCTCAGATGTGCTTCTGACAGTTATATAGTGTTCCGCCCCCACATTGCTCCCTAGCAATCACCAGGTGAACAGTTTATTCTATCACTTACTTCTTGCCTCTGTGTTCTGCTTCATCACAGGCCTAAAGCAATGGAGTCTTTGATGATAGATTCAAATTTGTGAAACTGTGAACTAATAATTTGTCTATATCTGGAATAATTTTTTATAAGGTTGGCCAGCAATCAGTCAATACAGACTTCATAGCATTATCCAAGACAAACATTCCTGTCCTGTGTACTAGATTTTTCCAGAAAGTGCATAATATTCATGAGAGCAAGAGTAAGGACGAGGAGGAGGGTGGAAAAACTGTACCTTTTACAAATGGCGCCCACGTGGCTAATAGGAACTTCCACTTAAAATTTAACAAAAGCTTAAAAAAAGGTTTTAGAAACAAAAGAACAGAGACAAGCAAGGTTTCTTGGTAGCAGTATTTTTCTTGGTTGAACTCTGCTTTGCGAGAGACAAACAGATATTCGCGCAGCTCCTTTAAGGGAAGGTTCCTGACTCAGCATAAGCGGCAAAAAACCACACAGCTTTTAAGAAACTCTGGTAACAATTTATTGGTGTGTACAAGAGCTTGCAATGGCAGTGACAACATCTCTAAACCGGCAGCATGCAGAACAAGGCAGTGAGAACAGTTCTCAGTGCTCGCAGTAAAATAGCCGCAGCCATCTTTGGTAAATCGTAGCAGAAACAACAATGACATTCATTTTAGCAATGTTGTTGCTTACTAGATAAAAGACTCGTGGCTACAAAAAGATAAAGATTTACATTAAAGACAGATTCATATTAAGAAAACCTCTAAAGGTTTACAGTGTGTTTTAAAATATACGTAGGCTTGAGAGAGAAAAGAAATAAAATGGTTTTAAAAAGAGAGTGAGGAGCTGGGTGTGGTGGCACACACCTTTAATCCCAGAATTTGAGAGACAGAGGCAAGCAGATCTCTTGTGATTTCAAAGTAAACCTGGTATGCAGAGTAAATTCCAGGACAGATAAGAGTTACACAGAGAAACCCTGTCTCAAAAAATAAAAAATAAAAAGTAAAAGAAACAGAGTAATAATAAAGCCACGTAAAGATGAAAAGCTCAGAGAGAATCTGGTTATTGTATGCTATTGTGTTGTCTCTGCATTGTTTGACTGCTGAGAAAATAACAACAACTAATAAAGGAAATGCTGCTGGATTAATTCAATTTATGTATTTTAAAAATGCTTTGACTTCAACATTTAAGTTCAAGGACAAGTTACTGGGAAAAAGGATTTCTATTTTGTTTCCACAGAAAATGAAAAGCTGTGGATTCCTTGCAGACTAATGTGGTTTGAGCAAGCCAGACCCCCTGAAACAGCGTTCCTGGTGACACAACATTCAAAACAGCTTGAACAAGGCAGCTTTGCAGACTGCAGCCAGGTTTTTTGCATCTTCTTAGGATTCCCCATGACAGCGCCCCCTATCAGCAGGAAGTAGTTCAGAAAGAATGACGCCCAAATTCCCAAATATTGTTTCTAAATGTTTGTTTTCATTTAAATGGACTTGGCTATAAATAGTTAATGATCACAGCCAATTCTTTTTTAAAGGTAAAAAGGGGATTATGATATAGATATGGATACTTTGTTTTGGAATGGATTTTCATTTATTGATACAATTTAATGTCAATTTTGTGAGATGTATATTTCTCCTCTTGTTTAGGTATTGTGTTTATATAGCTCATTTAGAAATGTAATGTATAATGTAGTACAGATTATGGATAATTACCTATGATAGTCAAAGCTTAGAGTTAAGTTAGTTAGGTTTTTCAAGAAACACAGAGATGTTTTGAGATAGATAGACATTCTTCAAACCTTTCAAAGACCCTGAATATGGCATTTAAAATGGCTTAGGGTTTTTCTTGACAGTGAGACATAATTGTTCCTGGCAACACCGCCTGCATCAGAAAGGAAGATGGACATTGAAAAAACTCGTTATGGAGTTTACTTCCAATATGGCAAGACTAGCCATTTGGACAAGATACTGCTCTTGTCTGGACTGTTTGACTTTGTGCTATATAAACTGGACATGCAGGACCCACAGAAAAGTGATTGCTGATTCAAGATGGACATTGCTACAGAGTTCCTGCTTCATGGAAGAGTCTGCCAGACAGTCTGCAGGACACAGAGGAAAGTGACTGACAAACTGCCAATACAACAAGACAGTTTAAAGTTTCCTGCTTTGCTGAAGAGTCTGCCAGACACACTATGGCCTATGGGCTGAAGATGGAAGATTACCAAAGAACTTTGGGTGACCAGGCAGTAAGAGTTGTCTCTGTCATTTCTAGAGTTTATATATTATCCTTCTGTGGTCTTTGAAGGAGTTGAAGACAGATAGTTATAGTTATAGTTTTCCTTAGTTAAGCTTAAAGATAAGTTACATATAGGAATTTAGACTCACAAATATAAGATAGATAATAGAATAGTCTCTTTTAATCTTGCTAAATGTTAATGGACTAAATATTATTAACTGATTCTTATTTGATAACTGTTGTGTTATATATTTTGCTATGTTAAGGTTAAAACCCTTCTTTTTATTTAGACAGAAAAGAGGAGATGATGGGATATGTCATTCTGTATATGTTTCTCATACTGGTTAATGAATAAATCACTCTTGGCCAATAGGAAAGGAAGATAGGTGGGACTAGGAGACAAGGAGGAAAGAGGAAGTAGTAAGGAGGAGTCAGGATGGAGAGCCTGGAGAGAACAGAACCGCCATTCCTCCGCTCTCGGTAAGACCACGTGGAAATACATAGAAATGGGTTAATAATTAAGACAGAGCTAGCTGATAAGAAACTAGCACCTGGCCAATAGCATTGTATCAAATACAGAGTCTCTGTGTGTTAACTGGGGCTGGCATGGCGGTGGGATAAGACCAGCGGCGGCAGGCAGAAAAACCGTACACCTTACACTAGCCCCTTTGAGTGATGGAAGTAGGAGATGGAATCTTTGGGGGAGATGACTAGTTCTCAAGGGCAAAGATCTGATGAATGGGTGAGTACAGGGTCATTATGAAACAGGATCAAGGGAATTTCCATTCCAACATGGAAGGTCTGAGAAAAAGGCACCCTCTATTTCTAATAGAAGACCTATTGGCATCTTAATCTTTGAATTCTCAATCTCCAGAACTATATTTTATAAAACACTCAGCTTGTTATAGTGTTATTGCAGCATGAACAAAGGAAAAAATATTTTACAAAATTGATCCTAAGCAGAGCTGTTGAAATTATGCTTTATCAAAAAGAGAGAGAAAATGCATACGCCATGCTACCAAATATGGTAAACATAGGTCATACTTAATTGATATGTCATGTGTAATTAGTTATTTTTATTCAGTATACTCTACTTATCTATGAGTGCTTCTCATTATCTATAAGTATATTGACAACTTCAAAAGTCTGGTTTCTAGTTGTGGGTGTTTGCTTCTGTTTCCAACAGGTATTAGATGAGGGCTCCATGATGGTGGATATGTTAGTCATTAATCTCATTATCAGGGAAGGGCATTTATGGTAGCCTTTCCACTGACACTGAGCCAAACTAGAATCCAGATGCAGAGAGGGAGGACAAGACCATCCTGCAGAAATTCATCAAGATAGTGGACCTGAACAAGGAAGAGCTAACGGCCCCCAGGCTAATAGCTGGGAATCCAGCATGGGACTGACTCAGACCCCTTGAACATGGCTCTCAGCTAGAAGGCCTTATCAGTCTAAGGGACCTCATACAGTGGAACCAGGATGTATTCCTGGTGCACAAAAGGACCTTGCGGGCACATCCCCCATGGAGGGATACTCCCTTAACCTAGAGACAGGAAAGAAGTCCTAGTCCCTACTTCAAATGATTTGATAGATTTAGATGACCCCTCCTGGATGGCACCACCCTACATGTGGACTCGGGGGTAGGGAGGGTGTTCTGGGTGCATGTGGGGGGGGGGGGAAGAGGGAGGTAGGGGGAGAGAAGGAGGGCGAGAGGGAGAGGGAACTGGGATCGATATGTAAAATAAAAAAAAGGTCTGGTTTCTAAAATTTTCTTTCAAAGTTCAAAAAGAGGAACTACAACTAAGTGAAGGAACTAAAATCTGAGGGAAAAAGGAATTGACTCACACAATAGTTCCCCTGTGTGTTCTTTTATTCTTCTGCTGCTCTCTTTCTGTCTTGCTGTTCCTTTTCTGTATACTTCTCCATTTCTTTGTCTCTCAAATTCTCTGTTTCTTCTCTCTCTTTTCTGTTTCATTGTCTCAGCATCAGTAATTCCTTTCACAATACAATGTGAGGCTTGAGTTTCTCAGGGTCAGGAAGACAGATAACATTTACACACAGAACAATAAACTAAAATTGCCAGGAGAAAGTTTTAGCATCATTACTTAGGGCTGTAGGTCGAAGACGGAGGGTCTAAGTTTGATTTACACAAGAAACAAACCTAGCCTCAGTGGTGGCATGATGGGAGATGCCATTCTGTATATATGTTTCTCATACTGGTTAATAATAAAGCACTGTTGGCCAATAGGAAAGGAAGATAGGAGGGACCAGCACCTGGCATAATATCAAATACAGAGTCTCTGTGTGTTATTTGGGGCTGGCATGGCGGCGGGACAAGAGTGGCGGCCGGAGGAAAAAAACGTACTCGTTACAGTGGCACAGGCCAACAGTAAAGTTTACTTTTCCCTGAGGATGAGCAAATGAGCTGATTACCTTTGTCTTTGTCTTCTCAGGGGCCACAGGAGGGAGCAGTAACTCTCTGAGCTAAAATCTTGAGTTAATAAAATAAGGAGTTTGAGAATATTTTAGTGCGGGGTTAGTTTAGGTTATCACTTCTCTATCTGCCAGCGAGGTAAAGCTGAGGGTGTGCTGATATTTTTCTAACCATTTAGGTAGCTACGAATCAACAACTTTGGATGTGTAGTAATTCTATGTCCTTGGATATTTGGGAATGTCATAGGTGGGATGCTTTTCCCTGGGTCCTAAAAACTGACCAAAAGCCTGTCACTAAAGATAATTGCAGGAAGGCATATCTCTGCAATTACAATGGAGAGGGGAAACAGTTCTCACACATAGCTAAGGAATATAATCGGTAAACTATGACCTGCTAATGGAGAACAGGTGTTTACACATAACTAGAGACTGTAATCCATACAACTCCAAACGAATGGGAGAAATTGTTCCCAGTAAATGATCAAAAGCAAATTCCAAGTTTGTTACAGAAAGGAATAAGCTACAGGAAGAATCTTCAGCAAGACACAACCAATTCATTCTCGAGATTATATTGCCAGGTACAGTTTTTACTAGTTTCATCTATCAGAAGAATCCCTAATTCATCTGTGTTATCTAGTGATTCGAAGGCTGTATAATTACTGTGTGATCTTGCAGCTTGTAGTATAGGTTGTAGTTGTGATGACTCCAGGAACAATAACAATTGCCACTTATATTTTCTTGATGCTGAATGGTGATTTATATTATTTAAGGCTACCTACCTTTTCCAGAAACCCCTTAAATACTGTGTTTCTGTTGGAATCTTGGGTAGGTGGTCTCCATCCTACTTACCCTTTCAGTACAACAGAAACAACAATACATGCTTTATAGTAATCCTGTGGGAAGGATTATTCACTTTACACATTAAACCCCTTCTATCAGTGGTCCCCAGTAAATGCCTCATAATGTAACAAATTTCAATTAGAATTGCTCATAGTTTGGATGTATAATTATAGATACTTAGGTGTGTAAGGAGCATATTAACTCACTTATCACATCCATAATGCAACCTATTATTGCTTCTATTTTGCAGATGTGGAAAGATATATACAGACAATTCCTTGTTCATACAAAGCCACACTGGTCTTACGTGGCAAAGGTTCAAGTCCTCCTTCAGCATTTATGTATGTCTCCAGATAAAACTCCCATTTCTGAAACATGTTCCAGAGAGTTAGCTAACCTAAAATTCCACTGTTGAAGGGCCCTGTTGGTGAAACACCAGGTCAGCATCCTTCTAGATGCCTGCTGCTTCCCAGGAGTGTGCTGCTGTATAGTCATCAGACACTTTGCCTCCTTCTTTGCTAGTTTGGAGTAATCACAGAAATTTATAATACTTTCTTTTTTTTTTTTTTTTCCAGGTGCAAAAGGAAGTTGGCATTGGTGAAACTGGAGCGCTTTCTCTTTGACTGCCCTAAGCACCATTTCAATACACTACAGTTTGTCACTTTTCACTGCATCTTTTACTTTTCTAGATCTGGTCATGAATCAGTAATCTAAACTGCCCTTGAATAAAAAGGATCCACCTAACATACAGTCTTGCTGGGGATATGATGCTTATCATGTTTGCCTCCTTCGGAATTTTCACTTATCAGATCTGCCTTATCAGTGGCACCTATGTGCACCTGAATCTCAGTATTGACATAACTGAAATCCCATGAAAAGCTTGAATTCCTAGTTTAAATGTCAGCCCTGATGTTGTATCTTATTTTTGCCTCTTAAATTTGAGCTTTTAGTTTTTCCTTTTTTTCCCATTTTTATTTATTTATTTATTTTATATAACCAAGTCCATTTAAATGAAAACAAACATTTATAGACAATATTTGGGAATTTGGGTGTCGTTCTTTCCAAACTACTTCCTGCTGGTAAGGGGGGCTGTCATGGGGGATTCGAAGAAGATGCAGAAATTCTGGCTGTAGTCTGTAAGGCTGCTTTGTCCAGCTGTTTTGAATGTAGGATCACCTGGTATTCTGTTTCAGGAGGTCTGGCTTGATCAAACCATATTAGTCTGGAAGGAATCCACATCTTTTCATTTTCTGTGGAAACAAAAAAAAAAAAAAAAAAAAAAAAGAAATCCTTTCCCTCAGTTTTACTTGTGTATAATAATTATACACATTTCTAGAGCATGGGTAATAATTTGGTGAATACATAGAATGTGTAATGGTAGATGAGAGGAATAAGAGTCATCAGTTCCACACTTGTCTTCAAATTCCTTCCCTTTAGTTCTTTTCATTATTTAGCACTTATCATTAATTATGACTTATAAATTTTCCTCAATATTATTTGTACATATACAAATATACATCACATGTATGTATATATAATTATATTATGTACATGATATATATTCATACATATACCCATTCATGTATATATTTTTACAATTTACATTATTTTAAAGAAATTTATATAGTATTTTGTTTGGTGATTATGTGTATATACTTATTTAACAAACAATTACTCACTAAAGTGTTCACTATACAATGATGAAGACTTTGTTTGGATCCTAAGCACCTGTAGAAAAAGCTGAATGTGATGGTGTGTGCCCATAACCTCAACTGTAGGGAGATGGAAATGAAGAGCTATGGTCTTGCTAGCCGGATAGTTTTATTGAGCTCTGAGTTTAGTGGAAGCACTATCTCAAAAAGAGTTAGTTCATCTTCCTCTAGCCTACTCACACACACACACACACACACACACACACACACACACACACACAGCACTTTATCACATTTCATAAAATGCCCAAGACTAATTGCCTTCCAAAATATAGTAAACACCAAGAGTTTACGCTTCCATATTCTATTTGGGTTGTGTTTAAATATTATGCATCATTTAGTAAGATCTGAATATACTTCAAGGATTTTGATCAAATAAAATTGTAGTATAGCCTGTAACACAGTTGCGGTTTAGAAAGAGCATGTGTTTCTTACTTTTGGGTGGTGAAGTTCTCACAGTGGCCACTGTATTCTGTTACCATCTCATTAGCTTTTGCTGTGTCAATCTCCTGTTGTTCAGAGGAGGCTGACATGTTTTTCAGATCTGGCCAGGGAACATGCAGACCTCCTCCTGACCTGTGCTTTGGCTTAGAACTGGGTGTGTGTCACAGGTTGTGACAGTCAGCTCTTGAACTTTTGTTTGAGGAATTTAGAGAACTGTTGTTCATCTATAGTACCAGACAGTAAGTGAGGGGGAGGGTGGCTTGGATACTGAGTTCTAGTACTCTAATATTCTTGAGACAGTTTGTGTATACATTCATCTTTCTTTTTTCCTTGAAACTAAGAGAGCTGACTTAAAAAAAAAAACAGCCAAAGAATATGAAGAGAGACTTAACCAATTTGCTTTGTTAATGAACACTTGAAGGGAAATCTTGAATTTGTATCTTTAAATTTAGTAACAGTATTTACCTCAACACATTTTCTGTATGTAGCATTTGTCTTACTATTACCCCTCTTGATAACTTTTCATTGACTGTGATAAACATTTACTGTGGTTATTATTTTAAAATTTGACTAGCATATACCAATTTTATACATGTACTAAGGAATTTCATCGTGGGGTTTTCATACATGCTTCTACAGTACTTTGATTGGTCTTCTCTTCCCTGAGGTTTTTATCTTTAGTCCTATAGTGCCTCCTTCCACTTTTATTTGTTTTTTTTTTTTTTATTTTTTTAAATTTAGATACAGAATGGGAGGAAAAAATGATAGTATGTTCTTATATCTGGCTACTTAACATAACAATCCATTTGTTTTCTCTTCTGTCATTCTTTGTCCTTTTTGACTCTCCCTTCTCATAGAAAATATAGAAATTGGGAAAGGTTAACACTGGAAAAATTTTATATTATCATTTATTTTACAAATATATACATACATATTTTATTTCTACTAAGCTAATATATATGGCTACCCAACATGATAAAAGTTAAAATTGTCAACATTACTACCATACAATTTAGGCTTCTTGTGTGGGACTGTTGTGTGGGACTGCTACATATTCACATAATGAAAACATAATTTGTCAGAACTCTGGTCATAATATCAGTTTGTTTTGGTTGGTTTTATCTCTTTCATTTTTTTTAAATTAAAATAGTTACATGATTTTCCTCTTTCCCTTTCTTCCACAAAACCATGTCCATATGTTTATATATTGAGACTCCCTCCCCTGAGCCTGATCTTAAATTCATGGCCTCTGGCTTCTTTTTCAATTATTTATATATTCTCAGTCCATATAATGTTATTATTTTCAACTTGTGCTTGCATTTTGCAGATTCAGGAGTTTAGAAATAAATTGAGCTGTATTAAATAACTTGCAATGTGATGCTTAAGAAATTCAAAGTGCAATATGATATGTACCTGTTTCAGTAGCATCTGGCTGTGATAATATACAGATTTCTGATTTATATTGTGTCCCATTAAAAATACTGCTAGAAATGTCTGACTTTGTCTCATTGTTAAAGCAGTATTTAAAAACATCCTGTGTTTCACAGCTGACAAAAGTCATTCTATGATTTTTTTTCTGTGAATAAGCTATTTAATTGAAAGATTTGAGTGCAGTTCTATTCTGCTTTTAAATACGAATGTTTTATAACAGTAATCAAATACAGATTAATTTATAGCATATTAATCTGAGTTCCAATTAAAATTCTTGAGTTTGTTGATATGACAATTTATTGAAAAGATTAAATATTTTTTACAAATACTTTCTTCTTTTAATGTGACTTTATCTATTCCTGTAACAACTAAACATACACATATGACACACACATGGATACACAAAGACAGAAATATAAGCACACACATGCAAACATACACATATAATCACACAAGTGAGTATGCTTACATGTATAGAGTAATAAATAACATTGGAAATATAATAAAAATTACACAAAATAGATATTTTTAATTTTTGGAAAAATGGTACATTTGGATGTTCCATAGCAGGTCCCAGAGTAGAGCAAAGTTCTGTTTAAAGGCTTTACAGTGAGGAAAACCTGTAAGAGATATTTGAAAGTGACTTTGGCCACCAATGCATATAGTAAGAGTGTTAGTGAGATGGAAACTTGCAGAATGAGAGTGGTTATTTTAAAAATCTTAACTTTGTTGCAGGGAAATAAACAGAGAAGGCAAAAAGTAGAGGATTGGCTAGGGGCTGGATGTTTAATATGACATTGTTAGTACTTTGAGGAAAGGCAGCAGAGATGCAAATATGTAGGGAATTAGTGGTGAAATTTCTATTTTGATGCTAATGGAAATTATATTCTAATTGCTGTCCAATATTATTAAATCAAAGCGCCATCTAAAGATATGATGAAGCAATGGCTAGAATTAAGTCTAAACTTTGAATGCTCATGATTCCTACTGTTACTCTTGGATTAGGTGTAATCATTTAGCTATTTCATTCAGTAAGAAGTTACAGTATGTGCAGGATAATGCTGTCATTCAAATGGCTATTGTTAAATCCATTTTCTTACTGTGTGTCACTGTGTGTGTGTGTGCGTGCATGTGTCTGTGCCTGTGTGTGTGCTTGTGTTTGTGTATGTGCATGTAATGGGATAATCATGCCATTATTAGTGAAGATGCCATTATTAGTGAAGAGTTGTTTCATTGTCAAGTATGAAATGGTTAAATCTTTTAATATACTCTGGATTGTAATTTCGTAGAGATTTTCTGATCACATAAGAGTACTTTCTAACAAAACTTGGGGAATTCCTCTTGGGGTCTTTTTATACCCAAAGCAAAATTATTTTTCTCATTTGAATTTTTCTTAATCTTTCTTTAACTCTTGAAACTTATCTAATGACTTTAATTTAAAAATGGTGACTTCCTATTGGTTTTTAATGACAATGTCAGTTTCAGAACAGTTTCTAGTTTCTAAAGGAAGACAAAGGTTAATGAATCTTGTAAGATCCAAGTAAATGAGTTCTGCTAATTTTTTTTTTTTTAGCAAGCAGAGAATTTCTGAGTTGTAGAATATGTTCACAAATATTCTTATACAGGGCATGCATGTCCTTGAAAGGCCATAGGCATCTGGAGATGCTCATGGAGAAGTGTTTGAGTATATATGGACATAAAGATGTGTGGGCTGCAATACACTGACTTTATGTTGATGGAATTCATGAATACTTATGCTTATTTTATGTATGATTGTTTGAGTTTCCTTAGTATATCAAAGTTTTACTCTTAAATGTGGGTAATAAAATGTTGTGCTAACAAGAATCTACATTGATACATACAAATAACCTCTATAATTCTGATGTCAGAAATAAAATGCTCCGAGTAAATCTGGTCTTGACTCTGGATCAGGTTTTCACTTATATTATTAAAATGATCGTGTAACCACATAATATGAGTGGTGGTGTTTGTGGAGAGCAGCACTTATGTCTGGATACTCTCTGGGGGGTTTAACTGTTAGAGATAACTATGATTAAATTCTTAGTACAAAGTCATGTCAACAACTCTGTTATCTCCATTTCTAGCAAGGAATTTCACTGGATAATGATCATTACCTCAAACCTGCACACAAAATACAGAAACAGAGAAGCCCTAGATAAGAAATATGCAAGTATTTACTCAAAGATTCCAGATAGAATGTAAGGATAATGCAGGATAATGAGGAGGTGATCTATTGCATTGTTCAATACAATAAAACATTCCTCACTTACAGGTTCATTAATAGACTTTGCTATGTTCTTCCCAGGTGTCCTCTTTTATCTTCTAGGTTCTTGTGAAACTGTGGAGAATAAAGCCAGCACAGGATTGCTTAAATCTCATCAAAGTGCTAAATTTAAATCATCACTATACATCTGTTTGTAAAAGAATGAGCCATTTAGAACCTACTATGCCATGAGCAGTAAATTCTCAACAACTCTTTAAAAATGGCTCACACAAGTTTGTAAACAAGAGAGAGTTTAAAAACCTTGAAGTAAATTGCTCAAAGAGGTGCTATGAAAATTGGTAAAAAGAAGCACACCAGTCAGGCACAAAAAAATCTAGGGTGCGCATGCACTAGGCTATATGCACTATCAATGAGAAATTTTATACTCACATTTGTGAATTCTGAGGCTTGTGGAACATTGTAAGTATATGTACTTACTCTGGTGCTGGGAGAAGAGATGACCTTGTGACATTGTATTTTGTTAGTAACTAGAACTGTGATTTTATACTGGTTACTTCGGATTGTAAAGATTAGCAGGTGTTACCAATAGGGGTTAAACAATAAAATGAAACACTTAATTTACATTGCTAATACTTTGTGACAATTAAATATGCCATTCCTATTAATATCATACTTGTTATTACTTATAATATTTTATTCTTTAACCATGAAACATCTTCACCTTTTAAAAAACATTCACTAAGTGAAATGAAGAACTGTTACTTGAAAGGATAGGAAAGGATATAAGTGTAAACCTAGAGACCTAATATTTAGAAGTTAAGACATCTGGATTTTATTGGGGCACAGAATACATGATAAGGTATGAGAAGGGGAAGAATTAATTATAAATGTGTTAAACTTTCAAAAATAAAAGTAAAAAAAGTTTAGTAAAAAGTTAAGAAGTGCACAATATGGCAAAATTGTACCATTGACTTTAACATTTTTCTAAAACGTGTACAGAATTGCCTATACACGCATGGATCATTTTGCTCTTTTCTAACATAATGCATTTAAATTAGATTCATGTTTTTCTTGTTCAATGAAGTTGATGCAAAGAAAGTGCATCATTAGATGGCTTTATTAAAAACATTGCTTATTTAAGGGAAAACAAAATGAGTTATTTATGTTTGTATAAATATTATTGTGCCATATACATTCTTCTCTAAGTTTTAAGTAATGTTGTACTGCAGCTTCATATTAACTTTACAATTGTACACAAGCTATACAATTAGGTGCTCACTTAACATTAGCAATTATAAACTTTCTCTTATATACATAGTAGCTCCTAAGGAATGAAGTGCATTTTCAGTAATGTCTGCTACACTGTGTGTTGCTTTTCTGCTCTTCAGCAAAGGGATAGGGTGGGAAAATAATTTCACACTGCATATAATGCATCTGATATGAAGGAAACTTGAAAATTATTTAGTTACAGATTTGTCTGACCAGGCTTGCAAAATGGCATATATTATGTTAATGGGCAGGCATTTGAAAATGAATTTGAATATTAAATGCAGTAAGTTTGGGTTCTGACATGAATAAAGACATAGTTGGTATACAATTTAGAAACAGGTTTCTTATTAACTCTTTCATTACAGCTGTTCACAATCATGCCTCATGCTGCAAATGCCATAGACTCCCATATTGTTTTGATCACTAAAAATTCTATTATATTAAATCTATCGAAAGGCACACATGAAGATCTACTGTAGTATTAGATTATTCTGTGTTCATTTGCTTCATGGTGTTCAATGAAGAATAGTTGCCTTTTCATTGAAAGTCGTAAGTAGAAAAGAAATGAGCAATATTTATCACTGTATTAATAATAGCATGCCACATTTCAAAGTTTCGTTTGTAAAGTCACACATTTGAGTCGGTGTATATCAGAATGTGTGTTCTCCAGTGAGTATTATATATTCAAACCAAATATCATTTTTACAAGTCCAAGCAGAGACCCCCAATTTACTATTTAGAGGATTCACAGTATTTAAATCTACAGAAAATGAATAGTTAATAGGAAACCTTCTCACCAAAGCATATTTTTATTGAAGGAGCAAAGCACTACTGTACACCGGATGTTTTAGGTCATTTATTTTGTTTTTGCTCTGGGTCATTTTACAAAAGCACTTCTGCTCTCTAGCGTTAAAATGAGAGCCACTCTACTCCCCAGATATTACCCAGCAGCACTTGGGGGCTCTTAATGATTAATACCATCACCGTCCAGCCACAAACCTTTCTGCCGCAGATAATGCCAGGCAGCAAGCACGCTTGACACTTTTAATGTATAATTAAGTAGGAAAAGTCAGCACTCAGTATGCAAATTTTTCAAAATGATAAATGATGCCATACAGCAGTAGGGATTGATTTGGTGTAAATGAAACTAATTAAGGAAATGTCAAACATAATTAATAAAACAGGTTTAAGCTGCAAAACATTGTCAATTGAATGAATGAGGAGGCATTGGCTCCCATTGTTTCTGCTTTATTTAGGGCTTGTGTTTAGCTTGTACTCTGTTCCTAAATGCACTTTCACTACCTCACACCCTCCACTACCAATTCCCAGAGAGGGGGAAAATAAATTTGCTTGTCTCTCCACTGACTGCAGAAATTAATTGCAGAAATCTTGTCCCATCCAAGTGTTACATTCACTCACAGGACATTAACATAACTAATTTGAAAGAGCCCAAATGACTGCATAATAGAGGACTGTCAGCATGCCTGACAGTCTTTGGTCATACCAAATTAGCTTGGTTTTCTAATTGAAATTTTTTTCTTCTACTCTTTCTATAATTTTTTCCTCAGCTATTCATTTTTGATAAGAACAAAGGTTTTATAATTTACAAAAGAGTGCTTGACCTATAATTACTAGGAGGAAATTAGGGGAGGTAGAAAAGTCAGATTTAGTCCTGGTAATGATGCTGGAGACCTTGCTCCCTCTAGGGAGCCTGAAGAATAATGGAATCTTCTATTTTTACGGGCGACCTGTGCACCGGTGCTGACTCTAACTGTGAATCCACTTTACTTTGCAGATCACTTGCTTAACACTAAAAGTGCCAGCAGAATGGCAGGCCATTACTCCAAATGTCATTCAAACCAATCCCATTTCCACATGCCCTTCTATTCCATAGAGCGAAATGGGAAACATCTGCCAGTCCTCATATCACTCCCTTATAAATCTTCCATGTTGAGTTATGCAACTTAATTTGTGAATCATTTGGGTAAATTAGGGCAAGAGAGGGTAAGGAGTTTGTCAAGAGGAAGAAATGCAAGGAATACTAAATTGATTTATTTGAAAAGGAATCCAATGGGCTTGATTTTAAAATTGTCACCTGCATGCTATGGCAATAATCTCAACATAGTTGGCATAGTCTTCAAAGTCAGAAATCCAGCAGTGTATTCTCAATTGAGAAGAGTCTTAAAGGCATATACTTTCCTCGTAATTATGCCATGAAGTGACTCAATGTATAAGAATAAAGTCTTTTGAAACATTGAATTATGAGTTATATATTTAATATGTCATTTCAGATTAACTGGGGAAATTAAATGGAACTGAAGTCAAAGATTGCACATGAAGGCAGGTGGGGTGTAAACATTTTTCTTAATTTATATAACTTCTGCTGCATTACTGCAAGTACAAATGCAAGGCTATGTGTGTACATGCTTAATATCTTGTTGACATATTCTGTCCTACTTTTATGATTTAAATTTTAATTCCAAAAGTAGAAATAAAGTTTGTTGATATTGGTATGAAGTTGTAGACATTCTTGACTTAGAATTCTATAAGTTTTGGAGCCCAATTTTTCTATGCTTCCCAATATTTTCTCTGGGTACTCAATATTGCCCATATAGTTATCTTTTACTCTTTTTTTTTTTTAACCTTGATTGAATGTATCCCTCTTTATCAGAACACACATTATGGGTATGGGATCCTTGGTAATATCTTCTGTGTTGTGTGAGTCTGTAAAGAAGGATGGGATTGTCAATTTATACTTCACCTTTAAATGGAATGTGTTGGAATGAATCAGTCGGTTGAAGATAAATCATGTGTCTTGTCTAAGAGGGAAACAAAGTGCTTCTGAATTACCTCATCCTATGTTGCAAAGATGAATTAAAGGACTTTTTCTGTTATAAATTGCATATGATTTTATTCTATCTCCTTAAAATAGAATTAATGTATTTTTTAAATGAAAGTTAGGGTCAGTTTTCAAGAAGCTTGTGATCTTAAGGCACAGCTAAATGAAGTGGCCTAAAACTGTCACAGCAGTGAAGTAATTTTATTGCTTCTTCACTTTGTCCTTTGGATTTGCTTTTATTTTTGATGATTCTTCAGACTTTATATATTACCCAGAGAGCTCTATGATTAAGGTTATATCAATAATATCAAGGAAGTACACTGAAAAACTTACCCAGACTAATCCCACAGGAAGAGATTTTTTCATCCCAGAACCCATGACAAGGGTGGGTGCCCCAGACATATGGGGTATTATGAACATAATATCTACTCCTGATTCTGTCCCTGTCTGATACTAAATAAATCAGTGATAGTGGGAAAGATATATTCCTCAAGGAAAACCAGGGTGTTTTTCACTAAAAGAAAGAAAAGTTAAGGAAACATTGATAATAGCATAAATTAAACCTTTTGCAGAATACATACTATAATTTCTAACAGCAAATTGTATACTAGGTATGGAATCCTTTCTCCTTATTTTATATTAATAACAATAAGAAATGGAAAATGATATTTTATGTGAGTGAATGGATTATTTTATTATGCTAATTGCTTTACAGGATATTAGCAAAGAACGTTAAGGTTTGGTGAGAATGTTTTGCTATTCATAACAAAGAGAAACATGGTTTATTAACTGTCACTTTGAAATATTTTTATAATTACAATTACAAAAGTTATAAAAATAGTGAAGTAGTGAAGTGAATTCACATATATTCTTATGTCAATCATAAATATTCCCCAAATGTTAACAAGTTACATAATCAACATATATCCATTAACAATAGAATCTTAGTGCATACAATAATATCAATGGAAAAATTTATTTTGATGGGGGAATCCTTCTGTGAATATATGATTCTCTTATTGGTTAATAAATAAAACACTGTTTAGCCAATGAGTCAGGAAGATAGGCAGGCCTAGGACACAAGGAGAATTCTGGAAAAGGTAGCAGAATTAACCCACCACACAGAGTCACAATGCTGCAGGAAGAGTAACACCATGCCGGGCCATTACCGGGTAAGCTGCAGCCTCATGACAATACATAGATTGATAGAAATGGGTTAATAATTAAGACAGAACTAGCCAATAAGAAGCCTTAGCCATCTGCCAACAGTATACTTGGGGCCAAACAGCTTGGGAAACTCCACCACATTTTGTTTTTGTTGGTATTCCTAACATTTTTCTTTGACTGATTCAATAAACTCATGATGTCATGCAGCATTTTTCATCATGTCTGAAGTTACTTCTCTTCAGTGACAATTTTTATCTGGCATAACCTTGACACTACTGAAGCATATTAGTATTTTTTGGGCATTTAGATGTGTCTTATGCATCATTAGGAAATCCACGTCAGAGGCAACCTAACCTTCTCCTTGTCTTCTATCAGGGATCCTATGATGTATGATGTAATGCTTTATTACTAGGATGTTAACAATGATCACCTAAGGCAGGTGCAGTCTTTAAGGTTTCTCTATTACAAAATTAAAATTTTTACCTCAAAAAGGGCTAAATCTAGGCCACTTTGGAAAGGAACATCAATGTCTACATGCATGGGAGATGTATCAAGAATTTTGAAATATATCTCATTATCATCTTTGTAACTTAGATGAAATTTGAAATTTTAAAAATCACAAATGCATGAAACAGTTGTTCTTTCTTCTAGTTGTGCTTTCTAAACTCTTAGCTCTTAGAAAACTTGAGTTCCTACCATCCACATCGAAACTGAGAACTGGCTGTATCTTCAAATCCAGGTTATCAGTGACCTTATTTTGTCCTCTGTGCACATATGCGTGAACATGGTACACATAAATTTATGAAGGTACATTCACATAAATGAGTAAATGAATTAGTGGATCACGTTTAATGATTATTATATAGTGTTCTAATGTTGATTTATCCCTTCATTCTTCCCATACTTCTTCATTTTTGAAGCTTATGTAAACATTTTTAATGTTTTTCTACACATACACACATATACCTATATGCACATATCTTTACTTACGTCAATCTGTACCTAGATTATGCAGCACAGAGAGAGTCTATCATAAAACAATTCTATAGTAAAATGGTATGACATTACCAAAGGCTTTTAAATTGAAAAATGAAACAGAAAAGTGCTGATAAATATATGGATAAAAATATGGTTACTTGAGTTTTGAAAATAATCTGAGAAAATGGAGAAATTATGATTTTCAACATTTTTGTAGCAGTGAAAATCTAATATGCAGAAAGATTCTCCTCAAGTATCCCTTCTCCCTAAAAAACTTTTACAATAATGCATGAGGAATCTAATTGTCAAACACAAAACTAAAACTTTAGACATTTGAGACAATCTTTGTAATCACTAATTATATTAAAATTATAAAGATTCAATAAGCGTGATTGAGAAAGAATTAAAGAAATAAATATTTAAAAATATAAGAAAAATTTTCATTTGCCAAAGACATTGTTGAAGCAAGAAAAACACATTATAAATTTTTGAAATGATTTGAAATTACAAATACAGTTTACCTAGAATATATGGAGATATTTCATTATGAACCAATTGAAAAACAAAATACATTTGAAACTATAAATATACATATTGTCAAAACATACATGAAGATTATTCAAATTCATTAACCATTCAGAAAACATAAAATAGTATTACCAGATATTACTACATGTATATTGCGATAAAAATACCCTACTTTTGTAAGAGATGAAAAGTGTACAGACAGACAGACAGAGGCTGTTCTATTTAGAATATATATATATATATATATATATATATATATATATATAGAGAGAGAGAGAGAGAGAGAGAGAGAGGGAAAATGATATAATTACATTATAATCTTAATATAATAAACTTAAAAAGTGCTAATATTACTGAAATTGTTCTGAAAATGAAACTGAAGGAATAGTTTCAAATCCTATTGGTTATAGTGATACAATATTACATAAAGACTCAGAAAAACAAAAAAATTATATATAAATATTATTTATGAACATAGATGCAAAATTTCTCAATGAAATATTTGCAAACCAAACTCAAGAACACATCCAAGAAATTATCCATCATGTTCTAGTTGGCTTCATCCCAGAGATACAGGGTAGCTTAAATAATAGATATAATCTACCACACAAATACACTGAAATACAGAATCCAATGACCATCTCATTAGTTGTGTAAAAGGCTGATGATAAAATCAAACATCCCTCTAGATAAAAGTCATGGAAAGACTAGAGATAAAATGGACATATCTCAACATAAGGACAATTTATAGCAAGTCCACAAGAAAAATCAATGTGGAGAAACTCAAAGCATTTCCACAAAAAATGAGGAAAAAGATGAGCATTTCCACCCTCTACATACCTATCCAATATAGTACTTGAAGTCTTACCTAGAGCAATATGATAATAGGAGATCCAAAATGGCTGTACGAGTTTGCACTCCCACAAACAGTGGAGGAGTGTTCCCCTTTCTCCACATCCTCTCCAACATGAGTCATTATTGGTGTTTCTAATTTTAGCCATTCTGGCAGGAGTAAGTTGGTATCTCAAAGATGTTTTGATTTTCATTTCCCTGATAGCTAAGGATGTGAAGCACTTTCTTAAGTGTCTTTCAGCCTTTTTGATTTCCTCTGTTGAGAATTCTCTCTTCAGTTCTGTACCTCATTTTTAATGGGGTTATTTGGTGTTTGGTTGACTAGTTTCTTGAGTTCTTTGTATATTTTGGAGATCAGACCTTTGTCAGATGTAGGAATGTTGAAAATCTTTTCCCAGTCTGTGGGCTGCTGTATGGTTTTGTCGACTGTGTCCTTTGCCTTACAGAAGCTTCTAAGTTTGAAGAGGTCCCATTTATTAATTGTTTCTCTCAGTGTCTGTGCCCCTAGAGTTATGTTCAGGAAGCAGTCTCCTATACCAATTTGTTCAAGGGTACCTCCTACTTTCTCTTCTAAGAGGTTCAATGTGGCTTGGTTGGGGTTGAGGTCTTTGATTCATTTGGACTTGAGTTTTGTGCATGGCGACAGACATGGGTCTATCTTCGGTCTTCTACACACCCTCATCCAATTGTGCCAGCACCATTTGTTGAAGATGCTGTCCTTGCCCCATTGTAGAATTTTAGCTGTTTTTTCAAAAATCAGGTGTTCATAAGTGTGTGGGTTAATGTCAGGATTTTCAATTTGATTCCATTGGTCTACTTGTCTATTTTTGTGCCAATTCCAGGCTGTTTTCAGAACTATAACTCTGTAGTAGAGCTTAAAGTCATTTATGGTGATGCCTCCTGAAGAGTACAGCCATTTTCGAGATCCAAATGTCGGTTCCTCAGGAAAATGGGAATTAGTTTACCACAGGACCCGGCAATCCCCCTCTTAGGCATATACCCAAAGGATTCACATCCATGCAACAAAGACATCTGTTCAACTATGTTCTTAGCAGCACTGTTTGTAATAGCAAGAAACTGGAAGCAACCTAGATGCCCCTCAATTGAAGAATGGTTAACAAAGATGTGGCACATCTACACAATGGAATACTACTCTGCAGAAAAAAAATAATGGAATCTTGAAATTCACAGGCAAGTGGATGGCACTTGAAGAAACCATCCTGAAAGAGGTAACCCAGTCTCAAAAAGAGGCACACAGTATGTACTCACTCATATATGGATTTTAGACCTAGAGTAAAGGATCACCAGCCTATAATTCACATCACCAGAGGAACTAGGATACAAGGTGTATTCTAAGAGATTCATATAAAGTCCCTCACAGAACCAGGAAGGGACAAGTCCCCCAGAGCACAGGGGAAGTGGGGGGGGCAGTGAATGGAGAGAGAAGTAGGAGAAAACAAGGAGGAGGAAAGGAAAACAAGTGCGACCAGGAAGATTGAGCCCAATTAGGAATAGAAGACAGGAACGAGATAGATAGATAGATAGATGATAGATAGATAGATAGATAGAACATAAAAGAGGGAGCCAATATTGGTTTGAAGATAAAATTGAACACAAAGAAAGGTGTAGAGAACTACAATACTGCTGCCAAGTAACAATTTGAGCTTCCATGGAAAGGCTACCATAAATGCCCTTCCTGGAGAGTGAGATCAACAACTAATTTATCCATGGAGCCCTCAACTAATGTCTGTTGGAAACAGGAGCAAACACCCATACATAAACACTGAGTTGAAGTAGAACCCAGATGCAGATGGAGAGGACAAGGCCAGGCGGCAGAAACACACAGAGACAGTTTACCTGAACAAGGAGGAGCTAAAGGGCCACCAGACTGATAGCTGGGAAGCCAGCATGGAACTTTCACTTGCTTGTTTAGAGTTACCCAGGATATTTTACAAAATTTGAGGATATTGTGAAACATATTGTTTGCTTGATTATTTTTTCACACTAATTGTCATTTTCAAATAGGAAAACTAATAATTTTGTGAGTTAGTCTTGTGTCCAATTACTTTGCTGAAAGTTTTTTATCAGCTGTATGAGAGTGAAAGACTTGTCAATACTCAGAATGTCTTTATCCTCACTAGAACAGTCTAGATTCTATGTAGAAGAGGAGATAGAATGATTTAAGAACTAGAGCTGATGGATAACTCAAAGAAAATGGCATTTTCTAGATTCAATATATTTGATGAACATATGAACTTATAAAGACTATGAAAGTATGCAGAAGATGTGAACATGTTCAAGCCACAAATAATCACAGCATAGAGAACTAGAAATGGGCACAAAGGATCACTCCCAACCAAGAAGTTATTTGTAACTGGCAGCTTTTTGAGAGAGGGAAGAGATAGTTTTCTTCAGTAGAATGACGTAGAATGACACTTGTCTGTCTATCAAACTCCAAGCCTGGCCTCATACTCAGGAGTAGTTGAGCAACACAAAACATACTCGTGTGTGTGTGTGTGTGTGTGTGTGTGTGTGCGTGCACGCGCTATTTTTATGTGAGAGAAATAATTTGAAGGTTGCTTGGAAGGGAGGTAGAAAAGATTTAAAAGTTGGGGAAGAATATGATCAGAATGTATTGTGTAAAAACTTTCTAAATGCCAAGAGATTTTATATCGTTAATGGGAATATAAAATTGTATAACCAGTACAGCCAGTAATTACTGGAAGTTTCTTGAAGGAATATACTTAAAAAAATAATCTACATTCCTGGATGTTTGGCTCAAAGAACATTAGTAGTTAAACTTTCACAAATACTTTTCCAATTTTTTTTTTTTTTTTTTTTGCGCTTATGTTCTTATTTGTAAAATGAAACAAAATCTGGAAACAAACCAGGATATATGTCTGGAAATATGCCACAGTGAGTAAGTAAATGTTTTTCATGCAGTGGGAATATCCCTGTTACCAGGTTTCTATCTAACCCCATAATAGCTCATGGGCACACACACATACACATATACACACTCTCTCTCTCTCTCTCTCTCTCTCTCTCTCTCTCTCACACACACACACACACACACTCATGCCAGTATGTATGCCACACATGCATAATAATGTTCTCTGCAAGAGCCAAAGATATGGGCACCAGACATGGGCACCCTCCCTTAGAGTTGTTGGCCATGAAATTCAGAGGCCCTAAAACAGTACAGGTTACTTCCATTATCATTGCTTCATTAAAGCCTGGTAAATAAGTATCTGGGAAATGATAGGCTGATTGATGTTTATTCAGGGAGAACCCACTTAACACAAGAAACAGATGGCTGCCACAGGTTTCCATCCCAAAGATGACTCTGGATGCTTTCTGTCCCTGACCAGGAAGTAAGAGAGCAAGCTGGGGTCTATGACCCCAGACCTAATCTTCCCAAGTCACACCCAAACCTGTGTCCATGTCCTAATGGGTGTGGTCAGTGCAACCCCTCACTCACTACAATTCTCCTATTCATCTAAGAAAAGATTAAGTCTTGATACAAAACTATATACAAAGACAGTAAATATCAAGTATGCTCTAGGAAAGAAAATTAAGGACATACAGATTTATGACCCATTGCCAGTGAGGTAACAAGAGTAAATGGCAATAACAACATATTAAGTCCTAGGGTAAAGGCATAACAGAGATTAATATAGAGTAATCCTAGCTGGAAAGTTTAAGTTTTGTACCTAATATTTCTATCTAGCAAGAGAGAACAATAATTGAGACAGTCTAATATTCAACCTCATCAAAGACCTGAGAAGAAAGATAAAAATACTAGGGTAGACAGGAAGTGCAGGTGAGTAGCTTCTAAAAGGCAGAGTGAAGACAGAAACAGAAGGCTACCTGGACAGTCACCCAAGTCTCACAGCAACATCAGTGAAACCAATTCTAAGGCCTAGAGTATCTGACAGACTACATAAGCAGGGAGGTAGAAAGGCTGTCTTACCCTGACTTGGCAAGGTTCAGCAAACTTCTATGTTTGTCTCCTGCAAGGCCAGTAGGTGTAGTGAGATAGTCCTTCTGTAGCACTGACCACGCCCATTGGGGGGTGGAGCGATGGGCGGAGGTGACCTGAGGAAGGAGGTAGGAGGGGGCCAGGAAGGCTCGCTCTTTCTGGCGTGACTCGACAGGAGAGGATCGGGTTGAATTTCCTGGTGTTCATCTGTCTAGGTTGTAAGTTATTTCTCCCTGAATAAACATCTATTCGGCCTATTTGTTTATCCTGATCCTTATTTACCACAATAAGTAGGAGAGCATGTTCAAAGTCAGTGGTCAAGGAGGGGACAGTTCTTTGCCCAAAAGGCTATTAGCCAAGGAGAAGATGGACTTCAGAAAGAGTGACATCGGTGCCTAACATTTTCTCAGGAATAGCTTGGTGCTGTCAGGAGCAATAGTACTAATGTCAATGGAGTACTCATATTAAAACATATAAACCCCATATTCTGCAGGCCTATGAAGTGTTTGAAGATCAAACATCTGTCTGACTAATCTCATAGGTATAAGAAACATGAGTGAAGATAATCTGTAATACTCGGGAACATAGCTATACGAACAGTTGAAACTTCCCTAAGTAATTAGCCAGCTCAATGATTTTAGCAATATAACTATATGGATATGTATACATGTAAATCTCTAAAACAGGTGTAGAATTGAAATTTATTAACCAGAAGTAGAACTGCATATGCAACATGATAGAAAATATCCTAAATTGTATCAGTGAACAAAATGTTTAAACATATGCAAAGGTATACATACATAGAATAAGACAAAGATATTGTGCACAAAACACTGTAAACAGAAAGATCTTACACAATATGACAAAATATAATACAGAAATTATCTGAGAAAGGAATATAAACTTAATTTTATATAAGTTACAACATGTAAAAATCTATAACAATGTAAGTTGTATATAACTTATAATTACTAAGATAATTCACAAGAAGACAAGTTAATCTACCTATCTACCATCTAAAACATACCCTATATTTATTTAAAAGAGACACCAGAGTCTGAGCATCACCTTTCATACCCAACTGTAAGCAACTAAAACCAATCCTATGCAACTGGACATTATCCCTTAATGCCAACCGTAGGGAAAGGGGCGTCATTTCTTAAGATTACTTCCTGCTTGACTATGGTAGCAGATGCTCTGAGGTTTACAGTTTAGATAGTCGAGCTTGCAGAAAGTGTCCATTGAGGCTCCACCAAGGGCAGATACTGTGCTAGGCCAGCTGAGCACAACTGTACTACCTCTCAGTGTTTCACCCCAGCCCCTTTCACAAAGCTGTGCAGAACAAATAATTCTAAGATACTTGTCTAATGCTGGCCTTCTGTTACCTTTTATGCTTCTATGTGGAGTTTGTTTCTCAATAAAATATATTTCCTTCTTTTGTTTAAAAAAAAAAAAAAAAAGATTACTTCCTGCTGAATGGGGATGGCGATGCCTCAATGGGATCCTGTAGGAAAAAAAAATAAGGCAACAAAATTTCTTGAGGGGATTAGCTGTAACATTTGTAGCTAGAGACGTATGCTGGAGTATTGTCAGTTTTTATTTTTGCAGGTATATCCATTATGGCCATTACCTCTAATAGGTGTGTGATTAACAGAATCAGCCTTTTCAGAGCTCAGAGAAGTGGACCATTGGAACCTTCAAAATGTGTCTATAGTGTAGGGGACATACTTTAATTTTCCAAATTCTGCAAAGTTAAACACATCCATTTGCTAGATTTCATTCCTATTTATACCTTTAGGGTTAATGCCTGCTGGTAGAGAAGTTTGGTTACAGAATGAACAAGTAGGGCATTTTCTTAATATTTCCTTATCTTGTTGCCATGTGATAGAAAAATTCTTTTTTAAACCTTTGCTCTTCACATGATATTTTTAATGAAACTCCGAGGCCTCTAGCACACTTTCTATTAATAACAGATCAATTTCAACATTGCCTTGTGCTAGAGGGCCTGGCAGACTCTTATGGGATCAGATATATCTATATCTATCTCTATCTCTATCTCTATCTCTATCTCTATCATCTCTATCTCTATCTCTATCTCTATCTATCTATACATGATAAATCCTATTCCTGATAGTTTCTTGTAATTGTATAAACAATGAAGTTAATTCTGTATCCTCAGGAATAAATGTAACAGTCTCAATGTGTAAGAGGACTATATTGAGAGTTTCTGTAAAATGCATAAGTACTATGAGAATGGCGTACAATTCTGCCTTATGTACAGAGTTATAAGGGCTTTGAACTACTTTACTTATATTTCCTGATTTATATCCTACCTTATCTAACTTATTTGCATCAGTGAAGACTGTAGGGACTCCACAGATTGGTGTTTTTATTACAATGTATAGAATGATCCAAATCATTTTCTTTATGAATTTGATTCCCTCACTTTTGGAATAATTGTTGCTAATCATTCCCAAAAAGTTACTGCAAGCTCTCTGCCAATATTGATTATTATTCCATGATGAAGAAATTTCCTCATTTGTTAAAAGTCTATAATTTCTGCTGGGTCCCTCCCTGTCAGTTGATAAGTCTTAATTTAACTTTTAAAATCAAGTTAGAGATCATTTTTATGTATGTTTACAGTTTTTTATTCTGTTTATGTGGTAGAAATATCCATTATAATATAATATCTTCCCTCTACATCAAAATCCATGAAGGATATTCTTTAGATGGTAATATAACCAGAATACAGTCTAGTTTTGGATCCACACGGTCCACATGTGCTTCTAGTATCCTTTTTTTCTACCCATTCTAATTCCTAGGATTCAGCTGATAGTATTCATGGACTATTTAAGTCCTTGTCCTGTTTTAGGGCCATTTTCAAGTTTTTAAAATCATGCCTTTATACTCCAATAATGGTCTGTAATTGAGAAATCTCTCCTAGTAATTTTTGAAGATCATTAAGAGTCTGGTAACAATCGCTCTTGATCTGTACTTTTCGTGGTCTAATTTTCTGTAGACCTATTTTATATTCCAAGTAACTGATAAAATTTACTCTTTGTATTTTTGGAGGGACAATTTGTAAGCCTCAGCAAGGTAAAAATTATTTTACGTCCTCAATTTTTTTTCTAATATTTCTACTTTAGAATCAACCAACAATATATTGTCCATATAATGGTAAATTATGGATTGTGGAAACTGTTTGTGAATTATTTCCAAAAGTTTTTGCATAAAATATTGGCACAGGGAAGAGCTATTTGGCATTCCTTGTTGCAATCCCTTCCATTGATATCTCTTGACTGGCAGAGAATTACTGTAAGTAGGTACCGTGAAGGCAAATTTTTCTTTATCTTTTTCTTGTAAAGGTAGAGTGAAGAAGCAATCTTTTAAATCACTGACTATAATAGGGCATTTTTCAGATATCAGAGAAGGCAGGAACATTCCAGTCTGTAGAGAGCCCATTGGCTGGATTACTTTATTGATGGCTCTCAGGTCTGTAATCATTCTCCATTTTCCAGATTTCTTTTTGATAACAAATACAGGAGAATTTCAAGGGCTGGTAGATTCTTCAATATGTTCAGCATTTAGCTGTTCCTGAACCAGTTATTCTAAATCCTGTAGCTTCTCAGAGGTCATAGGCCATTGCCTTACCCAGACAAGTTCATCTGTTAGCCATTTTAAGAGTAGGACTTTTGGTTCCTCTGTTAGTTTGGCACTGGTATTCTGTTTTGTACAGCCTGGATATTTGGTGTTTTTCTTGTATAGTACTTTACCATATTTTTTCCTATAGCCATGGGTTTGTTTGTGGTTCATATTTAATATTGGAGGAATGTTAATCTGTATATTCTATTGCTGCAATAGATCACCACCCCATAAATTTATTGCTATATAAACCATATATGGTCTCAACCTTCCTCTCTGTCCTACACAGTCAACCCATCTCATGCTCTGTTTTATCTGAGATAGGGTTCCAATCTGTAAGAATTGGACATTTACCTCTTCCAGGAGCTATCTAAGAGGGCAAGATTTTGGAGTTATAATGGTCACAACAGCGCCTGTATCAAGGATCTCCTCAATTAACTGGTTATTTGTTCGTACCCTTAGTTTAGGATTTTGATTATTTATAGAAGTTTGCCAACATAAATATTTTTTGTATCTTCCATTTACATTTCTTTTATCTCCCATAGCTAATCTGTCATCCATAGTGGTGTGATTTTTTACAATAGGCACTGGACTTTCTAATTTCCTGGGGGATATTGTCCTCTGCAGTGACTGGTAATGTCCAGACCATCTTTGACATAGGGGCCTTTAAGAGCACCCCCTGCCTCAAGGAGTTTGTAAAGGAACTTGTCTCTGTAATCTCAGGAAGAGAGAACACTAGTCTGGCATTCTCAGTAAGATAAGTGCTTATAGAAATACATATATTAGTGATTATGGGTTAATATTTAAGACAGAGCTAGCCAATAAAAGCACTAGTAACTGGCCAAGAACTTTATAACTAATAGAGTGTTTGTGTGTTATTTTGAGACTGATGCAGCTCTTGGACCAGGCTGGTGGGAAACTTCTTGTAACATTTCATTGCTTGATCTCCTGAATCTGAAGGTAAGAACTTATTGCTGAGCAATGCATCCCACCATTTGGGTTAGGTTTAAAAAAGCCAGGTCATGCACTAGAAATAGATCCTGGTCCCATTGCCAGGGGTCTCACAAACACACCAGTCTACAAAACCGTTACCAAATACAGAATGTTTGGTTCAGCTTATGCAGGCTTCTCAGCTGTTGGTATAGAGCCTTGATTTGGGGTGGAGAGAGGGTTGGTCATAATTCAGTTGGATGTGCCAGGCTTTGTTGACTCCACATGGGAAGCCTTACCTTTCCTAGTAGTGGATTAGTTGGAGAAGGGGGAAGAAGGGAGACAGAGGGAACTGTGGTTGGTATGTAAAATGAATAATAAAATTTAAAAAGTCCTTATTGCTAAAGACTTATGCAATTTTCTATTTTTTACCTTTTTTTATATTTAGTCTTTTTCTACTTTAGCCTATTCTATAGGTTTTTTCCCAGGTAAGTTGATGCTTATATGAAATATGAAGAAATGTATTGCCAACATTTTAACATTATTTCAATTATTTATTAAGTATAAAAATGTATTTGTAGCTTATACAAAGAATTGATATTTTAAAGTCTATTTAATGGTTACATAATTCTAATGATTAGCACTAATTTTGATAATTAAGCTATAATTTCTTTTACTTAAGTACAATATTAAATTATATACCCCAAAAGAGTAGTATAATAGATAGAAATAAAAAGATAAATAGTAATAAAAAGTAAAATATTAAACATAATTTGAAAGAACATTTATACAATAATTACAATATAATATTAAAAGGCTCACAAATTCCAGGGACAAAATATTTTAGAAATAACATACAATGTATGCATATTCAAGTGTTTCTTAGGTTTGCAAAGAAATTTCTTCCTTTTTAGTGTGTGTTTTTATTTTGTTTAGGTTTATGTTTTTGTTTTGTTTTTCCAGACAAGGTATCTTGTGTAGCTTTGGAATTTGTCCTAGAACTTGCTCTTGTAGACGAGGGTGGTCTCAAACTCACAGAGATCCCCCTGCCTCTGTCTCCCAAGTACTAGGAATAAGATTTCTTATTGTATGTACTTTAAAAGTTAGTTAATATTTTTAAAATATTTATCACTTTTTCCTAAGGCAAAAAAAAGAAAAACAATCATTTGGCTATGTGAGGGCAAGTGTGTAGATATGTGTGAAAGTATACATTGTTCTCTCATGAGTAAACTTGTAGACATTACTGCTACATCTATTGCATTCTTGCAAAGACTCTGTGAAAGAAAATCATGTGGTTGCCTCAAACTCTATGTGAAAAGTAAAAATAGAGTATAATTGAAGATAGGAAACCAACATTCACTGAAAGACAGAAAAATGTTGTGGAAGATGCTCAACTTACTATACACATTAATGTGCTTAAATTTTTTCATGCTTTATCTATTAGTGTCATTAACAGAGACAGCTCTAACAAGCATTCTTCCCCTTCTACTATTTCCAGATTTTATCTCCAACTCTCTGACATATCCAGAAATGAACAATATGAGGAAAAACAAAATGTTTTTCCCAAGATCCATAGGATTTGTAATAAGAATTCACTGCCAAGAATGGGAAATTTTACTTATATTTGTTGGTTAGGAGTTCCAATAGATCCCAAAACAATACAGGACATTGCTGTTACCTTTAGTTGCCTCCAAGAATTTGAAGGTAAGATCCTGTTGGTGAAAACAATATACTTTGAAATTGATCTGGAACTAACCCAGAACCCTCATACCTGGCTAGCTTTCATAGCATGGAGAAATGCTATGAGGGTTGCCAAGGAACAAAGACATTCAATTGTTGATTAAGAGTCCTACCCAGTTATAAAGCCTATGAACCCAGCAAGGGCCAACCTGGCAAGATATACCAAATTACAATAAAGACACTTTTATCTTGGTGGTAAGCATCTGTCTACTTTGCCTTACTCAACAGGAGGAAATTTATGTATAGTACTATAAACCTAGACAACTAGCTATGACTGTGAGGACATAGACCCTAAAGTTTAACTTACTACTCTCATTTTCCTAAATCAATATAAATTCTAACTACATTCTGAGTGTTTATTGTTATACCTGCAGATAAGCATAGCATAACCCTTTTTTTGTTTGGTTGTTTATGTTTTTGAGACAGGGTTCCTCTCTGCATAGCCCTGGCTGTTCTGAAACTTGCTCTGTCATCCAGGCTGGTCTCAAATTCACAGACATCCACCTGCCTCTGCCCCCTAATGCTGGGATTACAAAAAAAAAATGTGTACCATCACTGCCCCACAGCTCTTATTCTATATCAAAGTAGTGTCTTGAGGGAGAAGATAGAGTCAATTGCAGAGATCCACTATTTCTCAAAATGTAATGAATAAGTTGTTGTGGGGGTGCTCAGTTCCAATTGATACAGCTGCAATGCAACACCAACATTCTAAGGCTCAGGGAAAGTCATGAAGAGAGATTGTAATGTTTGCAGGTCTCAGGGGACCAGGAGGCCTGTCTTTGAATCATGACAAAGAGGCTATGTCCATGAAATATTAAGAATATGACTGCATAAACAAGATCTGCTTGATGGTATTAGTTGATATGAGAGCATAGACTGGGAAATTTCACAATGTCCCACTGGTCAATGAAAACTTGCAAACTCTGGCAAGCTGAAAGAGGAAGAGTTTCTTTTCATCAGAAATGACCTCAGTGATAGGTTATTCAAGTTGTCAGGGTTAAACACAGGAAATCCTACTGAGGTTTGTTAGAATTATAATAATATACTTAAATGATAATAATTAGTGTATGTATAATGACCATAATTTAAAAAATAGAGATCATTAATTTACAAATATTTGGAAGGGAACTGTGGGTACATGGGAGGAGTTGAAGGGGGTAGAGGAGGAAGGGAAATGATGTAATATAACACTCATGTTTTAAATTATCCCCAAATTAAAACAAATCAAAATTAATTCTGAAAATTATTATACTAAGTCATTGTTTTTCCAACCCAATCAAGACCCCTTGTAGAATAAAGTCCAAGTGGTGTTTTTGGTATTCCCCTCAGGAAAACCTGTTACTAAAGAAGTTTTACCAGCGAGCTTAGTATCCTCTGGGTTGCTTGGGGCTACAACAAAGGATTGAAGAGTCAAGGAATCCAGGTGCCTATAGAAACAACATGTTAGCTTCTTGGCAGCTGCTTTCAGGGCAACTATGCAAGGATGGACCATCTGATACAGATTTGTGTCCCAAGGAATGCCACCCAGCATCTTAGATTTTGTAGGGGAAAAATGTTTACTTTGTCCACTTTAGCTTATATGTTGTGTCTTCTGCTGATGGTGTCTTCTGAAAATTTGTCAAATTCATAAAAATGTCATATTATTATTCAGATGGACACAGAGATTGGGTAGGTGTCAGACAAAAAGAAATAAAAAGTTTATGACTGGGTTATCATGTTGGCATGAGCCAACAAAATAAATTTATTTTATTTCAAACATCAACAAACTCATAGTGAGGAATTAATGTTTATTTATCATGGCATTGCACAATGAGTATAATTACAACAGGAAGAATACCAGCCTAAAACATAAGCTGAGGCTTCTAGAAATTAACGGGGTAAGCAATATTTATTTTTGATATCCAGAGATTGGTTCTTATCAACTGATTTCCCATTCTTAAGATTACAGTATAAGATAAAAGAATAAATTAAATATTGTCTCTTAGAAGTTGCTAAAACACAGCACAGCAAAACTTTTATAATGAATATAAACACATATATTTATATTTGTCACTCCCTGTCGTCTTACCTATTATGTGTACAAATGAATGCATATATGTGTGTGAGTGTGTATGTGTGTGTGTGTGTGTGTGTGTGCTCTTACCACAGTGTGAGTTTTTCAGTTGTGGGACAATCTCTGGGATTCAGTTCTTCCTTTCTAATCATGTGGATCCCAGGATTTGAATTTAGGTCTTCATCAAGTTTGGTAGCAAGTATCTTTCCCAAATGAGTTAGCTTGGTGGCCATCATGTATTTTTATTACATTTATTTATTTTGAAAATTAAATTTTAAAAAAATGAAAGATATATCTGACTACTTATTGTAAAGACTATATGAAAATAGAAACCTGAGATTTTTCTTCAGCGAGATAGAAGTAAATAAAAACAAATATATAATGATGATCATATTGCAAGAAAATTGCCACATTAGTTCATAGTTATTACATTTTTACTTAGCTTTTTGCATACTCATATTGTAGGAGATAAATGAAATTTGAGTTGACTATTTTATTTTTACTTCTATTGTAATTATAAGTAAACAGGACCCAGAGTTTCCTTAAATAAGTTCATTGGTGTTCTAATATCAATAGCAAAATATAATAAGCTATTCCAGTATTACATTGTAACAAAAATGTAGTAGTATCCCTTAGTGTCAACATGTATACCTCTTCTACTTTTCTGACCTACCTACCTACCTACCTACCTACCTATATACATATATAAAATAAAATCCAAAATGATCATTGTTTTAAATATTAAGGATACATAGAAAACACAAAATGTTCATGACATTATACAAGTAGAGACACAGCCATAGAAGACGAAATTCCCTGGGGGTTCAACCTAGACAAAGAGCTACAAGCAACTGGGAACAAAAGAAATGGTCTTTCTATGGAATAGCACTCCTGCCTCAGTGGTTACTTAACATTAACTGGTAAGCTCTGACATCATAAATACACAGGTAACACTAAATGGATTGGATATATGTATGTATGTACATATGTATGTATGTATGTATGTATGTGTGTGTAGTTTTATATATATATACACATTTATACATGTACATGCATATATATATATATATACATAAATACACACACACACACATATATATATATATGTATACACTGGTAAAGATTAAGAGGTCACAAATTTCAGAAAATGGGAATGATAGAGAAAAGGAAGTAGGTGAAGGAGGAAGAAAATGTAATTGCAATATTTATATCATAACATATAAAATACCTAAAATAATAGTTTTTATTAAAGCATAGAAGAGTTGAATTTATGTCACTATATTTACATATATTAGGTGTTAACTTTTTTATATAAAATATAAAAATAATATTTGTGTAAACATACTTTCTATTAAGCTGTACTCATGACAATAAAACTAACTCTAAAGGCTAAAGAATAAAAAACATAAAAATAAAAAGTAAACAATAACATTCAGAAATTTTCATATTAGAAAAAGCACATTTAGAAAACAAAAATATCAATCTCATTATCAGGAAAGGGAATTTAAGGTAACCTTTCCACTGTTGCTCAGATTGTTAGTTGGCGTCATCCTTGTAGGTCTCTGGACATTTCTCTAGAGTCAATTTTCTCTTCAAACTTATAATGGCTCTCTCTATTATGGTATCTTATAGAGTCCTCCATGGTCCCACAAGTTTTCCTCTCCTCCCCTTCTCTCTCTCCTAATTCCCTCTCCAGTCACTCCCCCCACTCCCAATATTAGCAGGAGATCTTGTTCCTTTCCCCTTCTGTCAGGAACCTTGTATGAATCTCTTAGGTTCCTCCTTGTATCCTAGTTTCTCTGCTGGTGTGAATTGTAGGCTGGTGATGCTTTGCTCTATGTCTAAAATCCATATATGAGTGAGTATATACCATTTTTCTCTCTTTTGTGACTGAGTTACCTCACTCAGGATGGTTTCTTCAAGTTCTATCTATTTGCCTGCGAATTTCAAGATTCCATTTTCTTTTTTTGTATAAATGTGCCATAACTTCTTTATCCATTATTCAGTTGAGGGCCATCTAGGTTGCTTCCAGGTTCTTGCTATTACAAATAATGTTGCTATGAACATAGTTGAACAGATGTCTTTGTTGCATGGATTTTCATCTTTTGGGTATATTCCTAATAGCAGGATTGCTGGGTCCTATAGTAGATTAATTCCCATTTTCCTGAGGAACTGTCATACTGATCTGCAAAATGGCCACACAAGTTTGCACTCCCACCAGCAGTGGAGGAGATAACTAACTTATATACCATCATAGAGCCCTTATCTCATAGCTGATGGAAACAGAAGCAAACACCCACACAAAACACTGAGCAGAACTCCTGGAATCCAGTTGCAGAGAGGAAGGTGTGATTAGAAAAGGGGTCAAGACCAGGCTATAGAAACGCAGAAACAGTTGACCTGAACAAGGGGGAGCTCATGGACCCCCCAGAATGATAGCTGGGAAACCCGCATTGTACTGACTCAGACCCCCTGAATGTGGGGTCTCAGTTACAAGGCCTGGGCAGTCTTAGGGATCTCTGACAGTGGAACCAGGATGTGTCCCTGGTGCACGAAAGAACTTTGCTAGCACATTCACCATTGAGGGATACTCCTTTAGCCTAGATGCAGGAGGGTGGGCCTAGACTGTACTTCAAATGACTTGACGGATTTTGGTGACCTATCCTAGAAGGCATCAGACTCCCTGTGGAGTAGTGGGGGGATGGAATGGGAGGGGTGGTCGGTGGGCAAGGAGGGAAAGGGAAGTGGGATCAATATTTAAATAAGAAAAATAATAAATATATTTATATATTAAAAAGAACACAAAATATAATTATTATATATAGACAGTATTTTTCAGATGTATGACATGGCTTACATGTTAAATGAGATATTTATTTGACAACATTCTTCATATGTTTGAGAGGAAGATGAAATGATATCAAGGGACTTAGGGAACATTTCATAGGGCCATTACAAACTTTTGAGGATTGCTAATGTTTCTAAGTCTGCATACTCAGGCATTATTTTAAAATACAAGTATGTAACCTTTGAGGAAACAAACAAAACATTCTTAGAATTCCAGGGTAATAAATCAATAATCAACAATATGATGTCTATTGGGTCCATTAGAAATTTTGGTTTTGATAGTCTCCCCATTATAATCTTGGAATTATTTCTTCAGTCTTCATTTTAAAGATGACTTCTCATTAAACATGCTATGAAGATAAAATTTGAAAGGAGGATGTGTATATGGAGAGAAGTGGATGAAGGATATTGCACAGGAGAGCATAGGTATCCAACAAAATGGATTATCATGTTGATGTGCTTACCAGTAAGCCTAGTGACCAGAGTGGAATCCTCTGAACTGAAATGGCAGAAGCAAAGAATTAACTGAAAAAAGTTGCTGTAATGTGAATAATAAAAGACTCAGAGACAGATATTGGGGTTTAAACTTCAATCTGAAGATCAGAAAAGCAAAACAGCTGGCCACTAGCTCTTACCTGTACCTCAGACTGTCCTGTCCTCAGCATGGCTGGTGAATTAATCTCTGAGACAGACTACTGAATGTCCCACTCCTATCTCATATATTTCTCTAGAACTGGGATTAAAGGCATGGGATCCAAGTGCTGAGATCTTTGTGTGAACTGTTTCTCTATTAGATTGATTCACACTAATGTAGTGTTGAGTGGCCTTGAACTCACAGAGATCCATCTGCCTTTGTCTCCTGAGTCCTGGAATTAAATGTGAGTGCCATCACTGCCCAGTTTCTAAAGCTAAACTAGTGTGACTACTGGAAATAAAGTTGTGTACCACCAGTGACGAGCTCTATGGCTGGGACTAGCTTTGCACTTTGATCTCCAGTAGCTTTATTAAATCATAAATAATATATCACCACAAGTTGTACCCTGAATTCCACAGAAATGAATGTGCAAACACACACACACACACACACACACACACACACACACACACACACATGCACATAGTAGCTAATGAAAAATCAGACCTGAGAAAGAGATACTGATACAAAGACAGGATAGAAAAAGTAGAAGATACAAAATATATTTTAAAATTCCAATAGGAAAAAATTCTAGAAAAAAATACACAGAATGTTTAAAATACATTAAGAATGCACTAGCAGATGAATAAATGTGATACCTTTATTAATCAGTCACAGTGTGGAACACCAAAGACAGAGAAATGGTTTAGCAGTCAGATTTTATTCTTACACAAACTATCAACAATAGTGAAAAATCAGTGAAAAAATTTTTTGACGTGAAAAAAATAAAAAGAAAACAATTAAATTTGTTTCTTAAGCAGAGATTATATTAGAGTACTCTAAAGGTGGTGGGACCTGGGAGAGTGGAGCCTAAAATCGGGATGGACTAAAGTCTCATGCAATAGCCAATTTTATTCAGAGCATCACTCTATATTTATTCTGAGAGTTTAGAAGTCACAGTAATAATGTTCTCATGAGTCTGAGCTGTATATACTCATAAGGTCAAGATGCATGTGTCTAATCCATGTTTTTCCATAGAGGCACATAATCAATAATAACCAGTTGTACAGAACAATCTGAAGTGAACTCACTCCTATCCAATACACCTGGAAGGAACATAAAAACACATTCCAAGAACAATCCCATGCTTTTAAAGAAACGAAGGTCACAAACTCTTGTCTTATTTTCTCACTAACACTCAGAATTTCCTTCACATGACTCCATTCTTGGAGCATGTTCTTACATAGTATAATAAGCTTTCAGAACAGAAGTGTGGCATAGGAGTCCAAAATTGTGACAAGAAAACATTCTGGTGAAGCCAATGCCCCAATCATGCTATCTTTACTTGGGTAGGCAACATGGGATCAAGAATATGTAAATTTGCAAATTTAATATAATAGAAATGTCAGTATTATCTAATTTACCTACATATTTCAGATTTCAATGGAGTTCTTCAAAAGAATCAGAAAAAAAAAACTCTTAAATTTTATATGGAAACATAAAAGGCCTATAATGGTCATAACAATACAAAGACTATGCAATAAAAGACTTCAAATTATGCCATGAGCTACAGTGACAGAAATCTCACCCTACTGGTGCAAATCTGTAGAGCAACATAATAAAATAAAGGATCCAGAAGTAGTAAACCACACACTATAACTACTTAAAAAAGTTGAATATCAACAATACACTCGAAAAAATGGTAGCCATTTTAACAAGTGGTTCTTAAATACTTAAATATCCAGAATGCACAGAAATAACTAAAAATGGATCACACATCTTGATATAAAATATGAAACAGTAAAATTCCTAGTGAAAAAAATATTTCAAGACATAACCATAGGCACAAACATTCATAAAGTGACTCAATTAGCACAGAAAATAATCTCAAGTAATACTGAATGGAAATACATTGTTCAGAAAACATTGTCTTAACAGTGAAAGCTATCAGGAAAATAAAGAAAGCTCTCAGGGAGGAACCCATTCACATGTAAGATTTCAGGAAGAGGTTAGTATTTTAAGTACTTGAGAGTCTACATAAATTAACCACAAGGAAAAAGACTAATATATTAGTTCTCCAAAGAAGAAATACAAATGACCAGTAAATGTATTTTAATATTCATTATTGGCCATCAGGAAAATGCAACTAAAAACTAATTTGAGATTCTATCTACCAATGAAATGACCAATCCTGAGAAGAAAATATGGTAAGATGTGAGGGAGAGGAATCCTTCCACATTGCTGGTGGGATAACAAACTAGTATAGCTGTTGTGAAAATCATATAGCTGTATACCAAAAGGAAATCACATAGATATTGGCAAATCCATGTTTCTTGCTTCACAGGAGCTAGGAATTGGAAGTAGTCCAGATGTGCATCCACTGATGCACAGATGAAGAAAATATGGAGCATACAGACAACAAAACTTCACTTAGTTTTCAGGAAAAGTGAGACCATGACATTTGTAAAACAGAAAATTAATGTAAATAGAAATTATTTTATTAATTGAAGCAAACCAGATTCAGAAGGAAAACAGCATGTTGTCTCTCATAAGCAGAATTTATATTTTAGTTTTCATGTATGTATAAGTGTATTTATATGGGTCTCAGAAGTAAAGGTGATCCATGATAGAAGAAAATGTGATCTTAATGGAGGAGAGAGAAGAGTAAAGCAGAATACATGTAGCATGTCAACATGGTGTAGACACTGGGAGAAGGAAGGGATGAACAAGATGGAGCAAAGGCATGGAGGAGGGGGAAATAACACTATAAACAAAGAATTTCTGAAAATGCTATGTTGAACTTACTTTGTGTGGTCATGTTTTTTAAAGAAGTGCTTTACAAATTTGACCTCTACAAGAAATTTCTATCTATCCTAGTTTAAATCACTGACAAAAATCCTTTCGGCAAATATTTCTGACTCTAATAATTAAAATGCTTTCGATCACTTAGTTTGCCTACTGCTACATTCAAAGATAAAATATATAATATTTATAATTATCTTCTTAGACTAACCAGGTACTAATACAAACTAAAACATCTGACCTAGGTGATAAGTTCAGGCAAATGAATTATTCACACATACACACACACACACACACACACATACACGATTCACTTTATAGCTTATATTTTTTCTCTAGGAGCAGCATTTAAGAAACTAAGAAAGGAATAATAAACTAAGAAAGGAATAATAAACAATTAGTCATTCTGAAAATGAAGACAAGTAGAATCTTAAGTATTATTAGTTTGTCTTAAATTTAGAAAGCTTTTACAATACACACACGTACACACACACACACACACACACACACAAACACGTACATAAACACACACACACACACAAACACGTACACATATATGTGTACGTGTTTGTGTGTGTGTGTGTGTTTCTAAAGTAATAATGGTAGAAATTAGAGTAATTTGTTTATTATGTAAATTTGGACATGGAAACTGAATAAAATAAGACTGTAGAAATGAATGCTCTCTTCTGATTCCTTTCTAAAAAATAAGTATTCTACAAAGGCTGATACAAAACCCTTTATAAAATCTCATTTAATTAAATATAATATATATGCTTTCATATCTAAGATACTTAATGATACATTTACATGATTTAAATAAATCGAAGCTCATTATCTGTCTTATAGTTCTTGGTTATGTCTTACCTGGAATTTATAGAGGGTAATTTTCATAAATTCAGTTTATATGGTGCCTGCCTCTGTTCTATAAGAGATGAGTAATACATGCTTTTGATAATGATGTTAAAATGTTCAGTTGCAAAGGTGGGCTGTGGTCACATAATCTTCCTATTCCCTGTTAAATGAATAATTCAAGTAGTGGCCTTTACCTTCCTCAGATGATGGAGAAGATATATCTATTCCCAAGTCTTGTTTTCTATTATTGAGATGTAAGAAGCTCCTGCAAATTCAGTCTCTGGGGCCTTGTTACAGGGTCCAGCTCCAAGTTTCCTTTGTGAACACAAAAGGATATGTCAGGAAAACTTGAGAACAGAATCACTAGCAAAAAAGCAAGCAGTGTTTTGGAGGGAGTAGCCATGTGACACAGAAAGTAGATCGATATTTAAACAAACAGTATATGTGAGATATGAAAATATATAACTTTATGCACAAAAGTGAGTGGTATATTTTATATACCTGATATTATTTTAATTTGATATCAAATATTGACTAGATATTTAAATATCTCAAAACATTTGCATGGATTTTATAGACAAAGCAACAAGGAGAGAAATGTAAACTGAAATGTATACTGAAGTCACATGTGGCCACCTGAATACTCTGATAATGATTACCTGTTTAGTCATCTGCAAAGGAAGCTGCCATTAGACTTGGAAATATGGTCATTAAAGAATATCCATAAAATCAAAAGGATGTTATCTGTAAAGTATACCACTGAATCACCAAAATTAATTCCATATATGTAAAAGAAATATAGCAATATTTCTCTTTGTTGAAAAAAAAATTGACTATGAAGTTCTTCTTGAGAGCAAATTGCACTGAACCTAAAAAAAAAAAAAAAATAAAAAAAGTGTTTTGTAATCACAGACAAATACCTTTTTATATATATTTTTTGTCTCCTTGCCTTCTCATTTAATGAAATCAGCCATTTTTTTTTCTATAATTTTAAGTTTTCTATTTCAAGTGGCACCTAGAAAGTCCTAGGTGAATATTCCTAAAATATTGCTTCATTTATAATTTTGAAGAGTACTTTCATAAGAATTGTGATGACAAAGACAGCTCAAACACGGAAAACAATAGAAAAGTTTATGACGTATAAAATGAATTCTTCAAAAGAATTTTGTTTCGAAACTCCAAGGGTGATAAGTCAAATGTGTGTAGTGCATATTGCTATTTATTACTTTGCATTGCCTGGAATTCATCTCTTCTGACAACCTCGGGTAAATCATGTTTCATGTTTCATAAAATATGAGAGCTAGTCCTTTCCAGAAGATGCCACTTAGTGTGTGAACCTGCTGCCATTGGCTGCATCCCAGTTGAGGTAAACTCCCTTAAGACTACTCCTTCTACAGAGTTCTGTGGCAGCCGAATGAGAGAAGAAAAGGTATTTATAGAAAACAGATGCAAAAGGCTGATAGCTCGTCCAGATTTTAGTGCTCAGAATGACAGCTAAATACAAATTGAGAAATGTAAGTTTCACTTTCAGCAAATTTACAGGGTGAAAACCTCATTTTTTCATTTCATTTGAATACGTTCACTGCTTCTCAGAATATGCAACTTTATAGTGAGCATATTTTTTATTCTTGAAGGCTCATTATTTTTCAGTGAGGTTACTGAACCTAGACTATGTAGTGCAGATTACCCAGCATGGTATTAATCAAAAATATACATGGCAAATGGGATCCCAAACAGTGCCAAATAGTCATCTGCTTTTAACAAAGAATAGAGAGAAAGAGAGAGAGAGAGAGAAAACATTTAGTTCCTTTATTAACAGGTATTATGGGTAATTTATTTTTAAGCCATCTCTTGAACACTTTTAACTAGCATATATTTTAATTTATTTCTAAGCCACTTGACTTTTACTGTTTCCTTCAAAACATAAATTTGTAAAAGCAAGTTGATATGAAAGATGCCTCTGACCCAGAGAACAAATTCAAATAGTTATAAATAAATTAAATGATTTTCAGGACACATGTTAACTTTGAGGCTTGAAAAAATAACATCATTTATGATGAAGTATAAATCAAGATGATTTCAGGAAAATATATAGCCCATTTTATATCCAATGATAGAGCATACATCCTGTGAGTGAAATTTAGATTTTTATTAAATTTTGACAGTATTTCCAGATTCTTAAGTATCCTTAAAAAATAAATGAAATACATTTTTATAAGTTTTTTCTGAGAAATAAGTACTGTTACAGTCATTTTCAAATTTTTGGATGTTTAAGGGGCATTTGTTGTTGTGAACTTTACCAGCTTTTATTTAGAGACCAATTTATTGACATAAAAATGTAGTTAGTCAATTTTATATAAAGCAAGCTATGAGTTCCACTACAGGAAAATATTTCTGTGCTAAAAAATATCATCAAAACTAAAATTACTAAATCATTAATGTGGGTGAAATTTAAAATAAATATTAAATTGTGAAGGAATAAAAATGATACATGTCCCCTTTTAATAAAGGAAGAATTTAAGAATAACACTGTCATTTGAGGAGCACCAGCAATGGTTCCAATACAAGCTCAGTTATCCATCCACTAATTCCGTTATAAGCTTCATTTATCAACTGTGGGGCACCATCACTAACATTTTATATGGTATCCTTCCACAGTGTTTTCTAATATACTTAAAAACTACACACACATACACACACACACACACACACACACACACACACACACACATACACCAGATGCACATGTATGCTTCAATGAAGATAACTTTATATGTGAAAAATTTGTGTATACAGTACATAGTCAGTAGCCAAATTTTCACTTCATAATAAAATGGATTTTGCACTCTTTTAATTTTTTGGGGAACATATGTACCCAAGCATTTAAATCATTTTTCTACTCATAGGCATTTTAATTATTTGAAATTTTTTATGTACAAGTGTGTATAAGTAAATGTAAACTCAGAAAATTTCTAAGTGACCTGTAATGATAATGAAGAATTATCTCTTCTCAATCACCACTGACAGGTGATAAAATTAGGACTATTTATCACTTATGTAATGAACTTGTAACTTCTGTTCATCTACTAATGGCCTCATTGTTGCTTTAACATTCATTTCCATTATTACTATTAGAATTGAGAAGTTTTAAATATTTATTGCATTGGTATACAAACTCAGATACTCCATACTTCCCATAATTGCTCATGTTCTTATTTATGGAAAAAATTCTCGTGTCTGTATATATGGCACATATTCATGTATATAATAGCATATTATAATCTTACACCCTAGAATGAATATCACCCTAATATATTTTGTTTTCTTTGTTTTTAAATGTAAAAGATGATATTCAGAAGTCATAAGTTCCTAGAGGCTGCTCTATTACCAGGTACCAGAGAGAGGATTTGAGGGTTATAGATAAATTTCAAGGAGTAGATAAATTCTCAAAATGGATTTATACATAATGTGGATTAACAGGAACACGTGCATACACACAAACACAGACACACATATACACATAGTGCATGTGACACCCTTGTACATTCTAACATGTATTTGAATTACAAGTTAGATTACATGTACTTGAATCTAACATGTACTTTATTATTTGAAGCATCTTTGTAATGGACTCTTTGTATTGGGCTTATAGTTCTTATTATATCATGTGATCTCTATTTCTCACATTTGAATCTTGAGTTTAAGTAACAGCATTTTTATCATAAGAAATTTTCCAAGTATTTTTTGTCATGGATACTTTATCTTTTCAAGATACTTGAAAGATTTACTTATCTTTTCAATGCTTTTTATTTAAATTAGAAACAATCTTGTTTTACACATCTATTCCAGTTCCCTTTCCCTCCCATGCTCCCAACCAATCCCCTATCCCATCCCCTTTCTGCTCCCCAGGGAGGGTGAGTCCTTCCATGATGGATCTTCAAAGTCGGTCATATCATTTGGAGCAGAGTCTGGGCCCTCCTCCATGTGTTTAGGCTGAAAGAGTATCGCTTTATGTGGAATAGCCTCCCAAAGATCATTTGTACACTAGGGATAAATACTGACCCACTACTAGAAGACCCATACCCTGCTCAGTCTTTCTAACTGACACCCAAGTTCAGGAGGTCTGAACTTGGTCCCATGTTGGTTTTCCAGCTATCAGTCTAGGGTCCATGAGCTCCCCCTTTTTCACGTCAGCTGTTTCTGTGGGTTTCTCCAGCCTGGTCTTGACCCCTTTGTTCATCACTCCTTTTCTGCAATTGGATTCCAGGAGTTCGGCTACTTCCCTCTCCCCTCCCCCCATGTTCCCAATTTTCTCAGAGCTCTTGTCTCTTTCTCCTTCTCTGGGGGACATTGTATGTTTCTCTTAGGATCTTCCTTGTTTCTTAGCTTTTCTGGTGGTGTGGATCGTAGGCTAGTAATCCTTTGCTCTATGTCTAATATATATGGGTGAGTACATACCATGTTTGTCTTTGTGTGACTGGGTTAACTCACTCAGGATGGTTTCTACTAATTCCATCCATTTGCCTGTGAATTTTAAGATTCTATTGTATTTTTTCTGCTGAGTCGTCCATTGTGTTAATGTATGATAGAGCCTATATTTTTAACATTTAGTGTTGTAATTATTTTTTCTTAAATATTGGTACATGCCCTAATATTAACTTTTTCATTTGTTCAAAATTTTATTCCTTTTATTTTTTACATTATAATATAGTCACATAAGTTTATGCTTCCCTTTCCTCTACTTAAACTCTCCCATTTTTTCTTCCTAGCTCCTTTTCAATTTCATGGCATCTTTTTTCAATTAATTGTATTTAGAAATATATACATATATATATATATATATATTATGCCTATTACATAATATGTAAGGACCTAACTGATGGGAGATTTCATTCTGTATATATGTTTTTCATACTGGTTAATGAATAAAGCACTGTTGGCCATTAGGAAAGGAAGATAGGAGGGACTAGGAGACAAGGAGGAAAGAGGAAGTAGTAAGAAGGAGTCAAGATGGAGAGTCTGGGGAGAATAGGATGCCAGCCGGCTGTCCGGTAAGAGGATACCATGTGGAGATTAATAGAAATGGGTTAATAATTAAGACAGAGCTAGCCGATAAGAAACTAGTACCTGGCCAACAGCATTATATCAACTACAGAGTCTCTGTGTGTTAATTGGGGCTGGCGCTGTGGCGGGACAAGACCAGGCAGCAGGAGGAAAAACCTACTCCTTACACTTAACAGAGAAAGAGAATTACAGACCAATATTCTCAATGAACTTGGATTAATAGAAGTGGGTTAAGAATTAAGAGAGAAGTAGCCAATAAGAAGCCTGAGCCATTCACCAAACAGTTTATGATTAATATAAGCTTCTGTGTTTCTGTTTGGGACTGATGTTGGGTGATGGGAGATGTCATTATGTAAATATGTTTCTCATACTGGCTAATGAATAAAGTACTGTTGGCCAATAGGAAAGGAAGATAGGAGGGACTAGGAGACAAGGAGGAAGAAAGAGTAGGAATGAGGAGTCAAGATGGAGAGACTGGGGAGACGAGATGCCTGCCCCATTCCCCGGTAATATTAGAGCATGTGGAAGTACTTATATTTAACAAAAGTTGGTTAATACTTAAGATGAAGCTAGCCCATAAAAAAACTAGTACTTCGCCAACAGCATTATATCAAATACAGAGTCTCTGTGCATTAATTGGGGCTGGCGCGGCAGCAGGACAAGACCAGCGGCGGGAGAAAAACCTATACTCCTTACAGTTGGGGACCATTTAAATATCTAATTAACTTATACATAATATAAATGTTCAATTCTTCCAGGAAACTAAGGAAGAACAGTTGTTTACAAAAGGCTATTTATTCAGAAATAAAGTGAAGATTTAGTTTTATTCATGCAATTTATAAAGCTATTTTTCAGAAAGTTATTTTTCATGAAAAAAAATTAAACATGAAAATCATAATATTGTCAGGCCTATCATTATGGTTTATTTTGATAGAATCAATTCCCAAAACATGACATTAAATACATGCATCTTTTGTGCATACATGTGTTTGTGTCTATCATTACTTCTGAAGATCTCAAGTAGCTAATAAAATTAATAACCAGTAATACATACAATTAGTGTGGATTACTCAAATTTGGCCCCCAAAACAAGAACTTTCAATTTGAAATGATTGATTTATATTTTTTCTTTTCTGCCCTATGCTAGCTGCTTGCACACACACACACACACACACACACACACACACACACACACACACACAAACACACACACACTGCATCAGCATTGTTTCTTCAGTACCAGCCCCATGTTTCTTTTGTTCTTTTCCCTTGCTTCTACTTATTCAGCAGAAAAATGTAAATTTTTCCGTTTTAAAATTTGTTACATTTATTTATGTTCTTTTTTAGTTTTCAAAAGAGCATTCCATGGTGCCCACGTTGGGTCAGAGAACAACTTCTGAGAATTAGTTTCTACTTCCACGGTGAGTCCTGAACAATAAATTCAGGTTCTTAAGCCTGGTAGCTAGGATCCTTACTGGATGAGTCATCTTGCTGATCTTCAGATTCATTCTTGACTCCAAACTCCAGGAATGTTATGTTGCTTTACCTTTATTGACATTTTTATGAACGTTAACAAAGACATGAGATACGATTATTTTAAGACATTTAAACATCTATGAAATATTTGAAATGTTGTAATAGTTACCAAATATCAGGTATGCTTTGAGCTGCTTTACCTTGCTAGACTAAGTCACTTCTAGTAATATTGATAAAATTATTATGTCACATATACACATATATAGTATATATATTACATACATATATGTGTATATGTGTGTGTGTGTGTGTGTGTGTGTGTGTGTGTGAAAACTAGGGCACAAATTGTTAAATATCGAGTGAAAATCTCATAATTAGTAAGTACAGGAGCTTGATTTCCAAAAATGCACAGTAAGATTTAATGAACTTAGAGAAAATATAAGAAAAAATACAGGAAAATTGAAGAAAGTAGTTCATAAATAAATACAAAACATACATTTCATTTTTCCTTACTGTATATACTAATTTTTGTATTTTTTAAAAATATATCAACCAGAAAAGTATAAAGATGACTGATGAGTGTCCTGTCTATGTAAAAATGGGCATGATACAGGAGAGAAAAAGAAAAAGGAATTACCGTACTGCTTTTAAGTATGAAAAGCATTAATTTTAACACACAATATATTTATACATGAATATTATAGATAGCATAAAGAGACAGAAAGATGAAGTGAAGTGAGGAGATAGAATAGATAGATAGTTGGATAGATAGGGGTAGAGAAAGAGAAAGAGAGAGGATTAAGCTTTCAGTTACCATTTAGGACACCAAACTCTTAAATAAAAGTACACATACCAGAAAACTTCTACACTTCTACACACAAGAACTAAAAATGAATTGGAACTAGTCAAGGTGTACAGAACAAATGGGATCTTTGCAGCAAGCCTACTTAGGAGCAAGAATATAAGAAGAGGAAGCAGAATATAAGAAGCAGATGATGAGTTCTATCTCTCTCAGTCTTCTGGACATAGCACAGCTTTGCACTCATGAGTTCACCATACAAGCTCACAATACTTCTTGTGCAAGACCTGGGATCTGCTCATGATTGGTCCTACTACCATTCTATCACTGATGGGGAATTCATGAGGTTCCACCCCTACCTGAGGTACACTCTTGGCAGTGAATGGCTATTGGAGTAGAGGTATAATGTTCTTCAGTCATGTATTTACTGGTAAATTTCCCACGCTTCAGTAGATAATCCCACAGCTATGATCATGAAAGCAACCCTGATCAAATTCAGCAGGCTATTTATAAATGTCCATGAATGTAGGAGGGGCTTATTAGAAGAAGAAGAAGGGTTGTGAGCATAAGAAGGTGAGAGGGGTGAGGATTATCAAAATACATTATATCAGAGGATGAATTAACAGTATTTTCAAGGACAGATGGATGGGTCATTGAGAAAAAACTTTAGCTATACAATCATGATGAACAAGTTTGCTTCCTGGGACCCAAATAAATACTCCAGATGTGTTGGTATGTATATACACTGTAGCTGTAGGTACTAGAGGGATCCTGTCTTAAAAACAATGTAGAAAGAGAACTCATCCCAACAAGTAACTCTCTGACTGTCAACATATTCACACTGTCTCAACAGAATACACAAATAAAACATAATAATACATTTAAAATATTACTTCACATATTGAGAAATACAAATGTTGCATCACCTAGGTAAGGAAAACTCCAAAATATGGGTTTAGAATAAAGCACAGTATAGTATTAAATGGTTTTTATTTTATCTGAGTGTATTGCAATGTTCTTGCAGAGCACTTAGTAGATAAAATCCTCTGTGTAAATGGCAATATTATACAAGGTGGTAAACATGCTAAATATGATAAAATATTTAATTAACGTCTTTCCTCTTTTTTCATTCTAAAAAGTCATGTGAAGATAAAAGGAAATATTGATAGCAAAAAAAAAATTGGGAAAATTGGGTCTCAAATATCCATAAGTTTTAGAAAGAGTTGTATTTTCAATTCTCACATTATTTCTGGCTTCTGAGATTTTTTTAAGTTATTGATACTTACCACCTTATTCCTGTAGCTATCAAGCATTCAATAGAGAAAATAAGAGGAATTATTTGATAACTATATTTTCTGCAATGCTTATTTTACCATAGTATAAATCTCACTGCTGGAATAGTTCCTTTAAATGCATATGGTTCCTGGAAAAAATGCAAAAGAATAATCCAGTAGAATAATGTATGTGTATTTTCTATGTAAATTGCAAAAATGGAAACATTTTATTGCATGGTGTTAATGTCACAGGTCAAAGTCAAGAGTTTATTGCCAATTCAGATGAAATTCTCTTTTCAGTGACATATGGCATGACCTTCAACTCTTAGTAGTTGTGCAATGCTTAAGGTCAAGTCTTCATAAATTCAGAAATCTAAATGGTGTACATGACAAATGGCAGTATGTATAGTAACTGATTTCTGGGGCAAGTACAAAAAAATGTGACACTGTGGGATGAAAGGTTACTGACCCCCTGATATTATATCTGACACTAATCATTATTTCTCAATTGAGCTATTTGAAAGGATAGTCAATATTTTGTTTGTTATACTTCTCCTCCAGTTTATGTGAAGAACTATCCACTCCTTGTGGCTTAGTAAAAGGAATACAGCTATTTCTGTGAGATTTTAACAAACAAATACAACTTTAGTAAAAGCTGGAATGTTTTCTTTACATACATTTCTATATAGTTTTTCTACATTTTGATTCTATTTTAGTAAAAATTAAATATATAATATCACAAATGTGACATTTTGTAAATAGTGAAAATTTCAACATTATTCTTTAAGTCATTATCCAGAAAGCAAAATGCATGAAGGGCATTTGGATGGGGATCAATCCATTGTACACTCTGAACTGTCCTACTTTAACTTCTAATTTATATCTTTACTTTTTATTTCCCTGTTATTTATTTTTCTATTATTATTTTATATTTTATTTTCAAATTATAGTGTAATTACATTCTCCCCTTTCCTTTCCTCTCTCCAAACCAGCCCATATGCACCTCCTTTCTTTCTTTCAAATCCATGTTCTTTTTTCATTAATTGTTATTATGTGCATAAACCTTTAAGGACAGTGATTTATTAGCACCTAGTGTATTCTGTCACTAAAACACTCTTTCTTTCCTGATTCTGTCATCTCATTCAAGGATACTTTTCTCTGCTCCTAAAGTAATATGAACTCATAGGATAATCTACCCATGTGGAATAATGTGAAACACATCTATTTTCCCTCAAATCCTTTACCCATATGTACTTATTAGTTCATTTGAAAAGTTCACTCATCTGGCCAACAAGAATAAGAAAATTGAATATAATTGAAATGGGTGTTCATTAAATGATTGTGTTTATTTGGATAAAATCAAAGCAATATGTTTCACAATTGAGTACCTAATGGTGTATACATTTGTGTGTGTGTGTGTGTGTGTGTGTGTAAAAATAATATTCAGTGGTGGTATGAAACTTACCTAAAATGCTTGAAGTACTGGTTTTGACCCTTAGCACAGCCAAAAATTAAAAATAATTTAAAAATTATTAAATAAATATTAATTTTGTCTATGGTAACTTCACCTTTTTTTGTTTTGTTTTAGGTCATCACCTTGACATAATGATACTGTGATGTCCCCATCTCTTTGATATGGATTGTACTTTTTTCATTTGTTCATGTATAGCATATTGGTCTATCTTTCTTTTCCTTCCTTCTTTCCTTTCCTTCCTTTCTACCTTTCTTCCTTCTTTTCCCCATCCATTCCTTTATTCCTCTTTCTCTCTCTCTCCTTTTATTTGAAACCAGGTGATATGATATCAGCCAATTTGAGTAGACTACACACAATAATGTCTAGTATTCCTGTTGACTTACTTTTTCTATGGAGGGGATAATCTGCTTATTAGGAACTATGATGATTAATTATATGTGTCAACTTCACTTAGCTAGAGTAATTTAGCATAGCTAGTACAATGCTGTTTTAGGTGTGTCTATGAAGATGTTTCTTGAGGAGATTAACATTTGAACAGGTAAACTAAGTAAATATGACCTTTCACCAATGATGGCAGACATAATCAATCTTTTGTAGTCCCAATTAAAACATTAAGAAACAAGGACAAATTTGCATTTTCTGTTTGAGCTAAGACTGGGTCATCAATCATCTTCTTCTCTCTGACATAGGTATTCTAGGTCTTTGGACCTCTCTGGAACTTCCATCATGGATCCTGCTTCTTCCTGGGTCTTTGAAGCAGTACTCCCATTAGATTCCTTAGTCTTATGACTTTTTGTTTAGGATGTATTATACCTCTAGATTAACATTGCTAGAAGTGCTTAGCCCAAGTGTTTCCTGAAGCAATTTCCACTGTAAAACACCATTTATATATTTCCAATTGGTTCTCTGTTTTTGTTGTTGTTGTTGTTGTTTGTTTATTTTTTGTATGTTTTTGTATCCTGACTAGGGTTCCTACTGCTGACTACAGTGCTTTTCTAAACAAACAGTATATCTTAAATTTCTGATAAGACTCTGATGATAGTATTTTAGTGCGATGTCCAAGTCATAAATTATTTTATAAAACTAGAAATGGATCTGGGAATGTTTGCTTCTTTGATTGGTTTTCTAGCCTCAATTATATAATACTGTTTTTTTTTTTTTTTTTTTTTTTTTTTTTTTTTTAGATATGTCCTTTAGCTTGAAACAATTACTTATGGCAGGGATTGGAAATGTTCACAAGTCTTATGAAGTTCACAAGAAACCTACATGATTTGTCATTTCTCCCTATTTCCAGGAAACAAATATTAAGGGAGAAGATGGGTTTTCCTTGATGTGTATCATGAAAGTTGAAACAGGGACTCCAGCAATTAAGTTTTCATGCGTCTAAGAGTTCCATGCTTGTGTGGGAGTTTTGTTTTGTACAAGTGTTCAAGAGTCCTATATTCCTGTAAATAACCTCATACCAATTCTGTAGGATCAATAAATTTATTGGTTAACAAAGCTGGACTTGAGTAGATATTTTCTGTGGCCTTTGTTATGAACTTTATCTTGGGAGGATACATATAGATTCTTCGAGCAAAGTCATACAGTACAGTTGGCCTATTCACAGGCACTGACAAAACCAAAACTAATTTTTGGTTTGCTGGAGACATATGTCTCCAGCAAATTGAAACAGTTTTTTGAGTATTACAAGATAAAGCACATAACTGGTATACCACACAATCCTACAGGAGAAGCAGTGGTTGAGAGATCCAATCGTACTTTAAAAGAAATGCTCCATAAACAGGCAGGAGGAACCAAAACACCCAAACACAGATTACATAATGCTTTATTAACATTAAACTTTCTTAATGCTGATGGAAAAGGAAAAACAGCTGCAGAAAGACACTGGACAATAGAAAAAAACTTCTGAACTGAATCAGCCAGTGTACTTCAAGGATGTACTGACCTCAGAATGGAAAGCAGGATATGTGTTACGTTGGGGTAGGGGTTTTGCATTTGTATCTACAGGAGAAGAAAAACTATGGATACCATCTAAGTTAATCAAGATCCGAGTTGAACAAGAGAAACATCTTAATGAAGAGAAATGACAAGTCATCCAACAAATTAGGTCCCATTAGGTATGCGGAGGCCTCTCAAAGGTAGGGGAAGTGTTCTGTTCTTGTTCTTACAGGAAAACAGAGAAAACCTATCATCAAACAGCCAAAAAACACTAAACATGTAGGTGCCTACAGAAGAGAAGACAGCTCTTCAGAAACAATCACTTAAGGAAGCAGAATCTGATATATGGTAAAAAAAAAATATTTAATTGTAGTAAACTATTTCTATATAGAAATCTATTTCTCTCTACTATCTAGTATTCCTGAAGTCCCAATTTATGTAAACCAATGCTGGCTTTGGAGTTGGATTTGGCTTTCCTTCTCTAAATTCAAGCATGTTGTTAAGATTAAATTCATGGTTTCTGCCTTAAATCAAGAAGCCAATTGGTGTAAGGCAGAAGAAAACAAAATCTGGGGACTCATTTCTTATATGCAATTTTCTCTCTGAAATCCTAATTTTCTCACATACTTTTAATGCTTATTGTTGTCTTTCCCTAATGCATACCTTAAAACTTGAAAATTTTACTTTAATATTGATGTGTAACTTTTCCACAAGGAATAATAACGATTCCTAACAGCAGTCTTTGAACTCTCCAGAAAGAAGATGGGGCCTCACATCATCATTTCCACTTGACTCAACCTGATGCATCTGAACTACAAACATCACCCTAAAACCGGTTTGAGACTGTTTTGCTCGAGACAACTCATGACTAGCTAGCTGTAATGGTGCACCTTTTTATTTCACCCTGGCCAGAGTTTCAAATAGAACTACAGTCAAGAATTTTCTGCCACACAGTGACTAGCTACATATGTCACAGCCAGTTCTGTTGAGAAATTTGGTTGCTAAAAATTTTCTTCCTACAGGATCCATTGGAGCAATCATCATCCCATTTCAGCAGGAAGTAACCTTAAGATAACGACGCCCCCTTTCCCTACCCTTGGAATTTTGGGATAATAGTCATCGTCTTTGGGTTGGTTTTAGTTATTTGGGATTGGGTGATGCTTACACTAGGGTTTATCTTTTAGACAGGAATAGGGAATGGTTGGGAAAGGTATGGTTTAGATGGGATATAGGTGGATTAGCCTATTTTCTTGAGAATTTGAGTAAGAATGAGATAGTATTTAACAGCTTACATTGTTATGTATTCTTATGTGGTAAGCTATGTAAAATTAAGTTTATATTTTGTTATATTGTGTTAAATATTTCCACTTACAATGTTTTATGCACATTATTTTTTACCATATTCTATGAATGTATACTTTTCTTGTATTCAAGACATTTTGTATATTGATACAATTTGGGATATTTATCTTGCTGCCTTTTATAGTTCTACTCTTGTCTTGACACTTATACTCTACCTCTATTTTAGGGATTTACATGTAGGTATATGTAAATAGATATATTGTTTAAGTATTTGTTCCTGCTTTACTAAGGGAAGTTTTAATCAGTCTTTTTAGCTAAGTTCCTGAGTATTACAGATTATCTTCACTCATATTTCCTGTACCTATGAGATTAGTCAGATATAGATGCTTAATCTTCAATCACTTCATAGACATGCAGAACATGACATTTAAATGTTTTGATATTAGTACTCCATTGACATGAGACACTGTTGCTCCTAACAGCACCGTGCACTTTCACGAAAAAATGTTGGACACTGTTGTTGCTCCTGCTGGAGTTCATTCTTGCCTCAGCTAATGGCCTGTTGGGCAAAAGAATTGCCCCCACCTTGACCACTGATTTGGACATGCAGTCCTATGTGCTTGCAGGAGACAAATATACAAGACTGCTTGACCTTGCCAAGTCAGGGTAAGACAGCCATTCTACCTCCCTGCTGTTGTTGTGGTCTGTCAAGTTCTCTTGGCCTTAGCCAAATCTGGGTGTACCAATGTGGCTGTGAGACCTAGGGTGACTGTTCAGGTGGCTTGCTGTTTCTGTCCTGGCTGCACATTTTGGAAGTTGTCCATCCGCATTTCCTGTCTACTCTACTATTGTTAATTTCCTTCTCAGGTCTTGATGAGGTTGAATATTAAACTATCACAACTATTATTCTCTCTTCCTAGTTAGATATATTAGGTACTAGACTTACATTTTCCAGCTTAGGACAACTCTATTGTAAACTCCATTATGCCCTCACCCTAGGACTAGATATGTAGGTCATTTTGTTCTCGATTTTCCTTTTCTTAGAGCACACTTGTTATTCACTGTTTTGTATATAGTTTTGTATTAAGCCTAAATCTTTTCTTTAGACTAAAATGGTAATTGCAGTGGGATAGTCCTTCTGTGGCACTGACTACGCCCATTGGGGGGTGGAACCATGGGCGGAAGTGGCCTGTGGAAGGAGGTCAGAGGGAGAGCGAGGAAAAGCCCTCTTTCTGGCGTGACTCGGACAGGAGAGGATCGGGTTGAATTTCCTGGTGTTCATCTGTCTAGGTTGTAAGTTCTTTCTCTCTGAATAAACATCTATTCAGCCTATTTGTTTATCCTGATCCTTATTTAACTGCGTTAGTGGTGAATAGAAATAGAGCACCCAGGAAAACAACACAATAGACTTCCAAAACCAGGCTAGCAAAATGTTCATTAAAGCCTCAAAAAATTCCTATTGATTTTCCATATGTAAGAAAATAAATTGAATTCTATTTCTGTCTGTGAACACTGCAATAATTTTATCTCCATTTCTAAAACAGATGATCTAAAGACATATCAAAAGTTTCAGGCCACACAAAACAAGAGAAAGAACTTTTAGAAATATAGAAAGACTCCATTTAAATTTTCATTTTACAAACAATTATACTGAGTCTAATGGGGGAAGTAACTTAAGCAATCTAACAAGTAAATGTAATGGTAGAATTAGAGTATGCCCTGTGTGCTGTGTCTATAAGCACTCTATACTCAGAGTTTTTCCTAAATGTGTCAAAAGCATGGCCAAGTACAATATACATAAATCGTATCTACAGTAGCATCCAGTCAGACAGAAGAGGTATTATCCAAGAACGTTACAAAATAGTACCTTTTCACTTGAATTAATCACTTTCAGAAATCGGGACTTAAAGAACACTTCAGAAGCAACAAGGGCGAAAGAGAGATTTACTGAAGATCAAGCTTGACTAGTATTTCTTGTTCGTTCCATAAAAATCAGGCTGTGCAGCAGGGGAAGAAATTAAAGGGGCATTTAGAAGGTCAATGGTGATGGTATATCACTACAAGGAAGAATGAGAGCACAGTGAAGCATAGAAGCAAGGAGGAAGAAGATAGTGTCTACTGTCCTATTTGATCTTGTGTTTTTCATCATGTCATTCTGTAAATATATTTCTCATACTGGTTAAGGAATAAAGAATTGTTGGCCAATAGGAAAACAAGATAGGTGGGACTAGGAAACAAGGAGGATTCAAGGAAGTAGTAAGGGGAGTCAAGATGAAAGACAGAGAGAACAAAACGCCATCCCCAATCCCCAATAAGATAAAACCATGTAAAAATACTTAGATTAACAAAAAAGTTGTAGACAGAACTAGCCAATAAGAAACAAATAACTGGCCAATAGCATTATATCAAATAAAGAGCCTCTCTGTGTTATTTGGGGCTGGAATATTTTCTTCAAATCTTGCTGTTAATGGACTAAATAGTGTTAACTGCGATTCTTACTTAATAAGTGTTGTGTTATATAATTTGCTATGTCAAGGTTAAAATCCTTCTTTTTATTTAGACAGAAAAGATGAGATGATGGGAAATATCATTCTGTAAATATGTTTCTCATACTGGTTAATGAATAAAGCACTCTTGGCCAATAGGAAAGCAAGATAGGGGGGACTAGGAGACAAAGATGATTCGAAGAAGTAGTAAGGAGGAGTCAAGATGAAAGACAGAGAGAACAAAACACCGACAGCCTCTCTCTCTGATAAGATAAAACCACATGAAAGTACTTAGATTAATAGAAATGGATTAATACTTAAGACAGAGCTAGCCGATAAGAAACTAGTTACCTGGCCAACAAAATTATATTAAGTACAGAGTCTCGCTGTGTTAATTGGGCTGGTTCGGTGGTGGGACAAGACCAGCGGTGGGAGGAAAAAACTACAACTTACAGCAGTGAGTTTCTTTCTGCAGTAAAAGAAAATATATTTCTTTTTGAAAGAATAAGAAAAAATTTGTAGTCATTGGAATGAGTTGTAGTCATTGGAATGAGTTGGAATGTAGATATTGGAATGAGTTTCTAGTTAGTATTAATGTAGATAGTGCAGTCTAGGAGACTCACTGATGAGATGCTGTAGAGAAAACTGTAGCATTGTAGGCAATGTCATCCCTAGTTTCAAGTTATTTGGGAGGTGTTTTAAACAGTAACTCAATTATTTATCAAATTCAGATATCATCAAATTCATTATCAAATGAATCATGATTAAAATTAGTGGCTTTCAGGAAACACAAGGAGCACAGACAAGGCTGAGTTTAAGCCTCTTTGCTATCAGGCCAATGCCAGATTTCTTATATGAAAAATACATGATAGGTTAAATGAGTTCAATATAAGATAATTATGTTTACTGTTTTAAAGTTCCTTATCTGGACTGTCACCAGAAGGTGCTGCCCTTATTTAGAATGGGTCTTTCTACTTCAAATAATTTTAACAAGAAAATCCTTTACAGGCTTGAATTTTAATTGATTACCACTACAGTATATTTGACAATCAAGATTTGCTATCACATATACTCTTTAATTAAACCAAAAGTTCCACTAGAGTTAACAACTGTGTATATTTAATGGAGATATTTTAATAACAAAGACAATGACCTAAAAATAGTTTCACAGTAGTAAGGAGTCAAAATTAACCCAGCTTTCTTTCTTTTTGTCAAGAAATTGTGCTTCTTGTCACAAATTATCCACTTAGATAATTCAAACAAAAGATGAATCTGCCATACACTTTACCTTGCTGAATTCTTTTAGGCTTGACTATAGTAGATTATCTTCTCAAACATTGAAGTTGCAAGTAGATAATCATCAGTTTGAGAGTTTATTTCATGGTATATGGAACCAAGTTGTAAGGACCTAAGAATTACAGGTGTAAGTTTGGTGAAGAACCCCAAACCAGCACTATAAACATGGAGGAGCAACATCTGGTATTTATGGACCTGAATCTGCTCTTATCAAAGGATATGCATGCTAGATTTGATTGCTGCATTGTCTCTTGTTAAGCTCTTTGTCCTGTCATTTATGTTTATGCTAATTAGTGCAATACTTTTGTAAGAAACCCGTTAAAGTAAATGTTTCTCTGGTTAAGTAAAGTAATGGTTACTTTTGCAACTTATAACAGTAAATGTATGCTCTGATAGATAAATCTTTGAAAAATCAGAGATGTAAGCCATAATAAAAAACATGTATGACTTTACATGATGCATGCTGAAACACTATTTTTGTTAGGAATACCATTTAGAAGCCAGGCATTGGTGGCTCATGCTTTAGTCCCAGCACTCGGGAGATGGAGACAGGTGGATCTATGTGATTTCAAGGCCAGTCTGGTATACAGAGCTAGTTCAGGACAGGTTTCAAAGAAATACAGAGAAACCTTGTCTCGAAGGAAAAAAAGAAGGAGAAGAAGGAGGAGGAGGAGGGGGGAACAGGAGGAGGAGGAGGAGGAGGAGAAGAAGAAATACCATTTAGAAACAGGGTGGAAAGATACTTTATGAAATTAAGAAAATTTCCCCAGCTAACTTTGGTAAATTCTGTTCCTTCTGAGAATTTTTGGATTAAGACAACTTTCCATTGTTTTAAATGTCATACAGATGATTACTAATTCATTGGGTCCCCAGGCATAAACCTGAGGGGAAAAAGTAGATAGGAATTGGGTTGACTCTTAGCTTTTGTCAGCATGTGATTTCAATTGTCATGGAAATGTGTATTGAGAATGCAGATGAAGGAGCCAAATAATCAGGAGGCATATGCATGCACAACCATCAAAGCAGAAAATTAATGTCAAATAAGTATGAAACACTAGAATAAATATAATAAAGACTTTAGAAGTGTATTTATAACATAGATTTTAGAAACATATGGGACATCAGAGTGGAGAGAGTGAGAGACAGAGATGAAAAAGAGAGAGCAACGGAGAAAGAGGGATCATAGAAACATATAAACTTGCTTACTGATAGTTCTATTGAGGTTGAATTATGTAAAATAATTTCAAACACATAAGATAAATGTTGTATTAGAGCCAAGAAAAAAAGTCATATATATCTTTAACAATTTCTACTTAGGTAAAGTAGATGACTTTAGAGATGTGAAGTATTTAAGAGAAAAATTCATTTGAAGCAAATACAGGCTAAGCTTTTGTAAGTCTATACTCTAAAGCTCCCAGAAGCCTAAGGAAATAAGGATTTTTAAATAAGGAGTTTAATCTTTTTAAAGTACAAAGCTGTGGTCAAGCTAAATGAGCAAATAAGGTTGCCTTTGCAGCTTCTTTGGTTTCTCTTTTTATGTGAATATGTGTGGACACAAGTATGTCAAGGGTTTGTGTGTGTGTGTGTGTGTGTGTGTGTATAGTTCTCAGGTTGATGTATGAAGCCTTTCTCAGTTAACCTCTACCTTTCTCATTAAGGTGGGATTTTTCAGCTACCTATATACTTAATTTGTCTAGCTGGTTTCCTTTGGGATCCCCATATCAACTTTCTTAACACTGAAATGACAGCCTGGTTACCACATCCACCCAGAATATTTGTCTTTTCTATGGCTCTGAGCTCCAGTGTTCATGTATGTGTGGCAAATACTTTACCATCATAACTATCTCCTCAGCCCTCTACAACTTCTGTGTTATTGTGTCTGAGAAATTGTTAATGAGTAGCTATCTACTTATAATGTCTATAATGCAAGTCAATAATATAAAAATAAGTTTTAATTTAAGAAGCTAAAAGATAATTATCTGAACACCTCCATGGACCAAGGTAACAACTTGGTTGTTAATGGATGCTTTTGTTATTATGTTGGAAATTATGCATTCAGAGGAAATTGCAACATTGTCACTTCCATTCCATCAACATTCTGTTTATTCATTTACATTTCATGTCCTGGATAGCAATGATTTTTTTATTCAGCATATTAATATTCATCTTTAAGATTCTACCCTAAAGCACAAGTTTATTTTTAAAAATTGTGATGTAATCATTCATATCAAGAAGTTCAGTAAACGTGCTCAGAACACATTATGTTACAGTAGTCCCCTCATCTAGGGTTCAGAGTATATGTCTCAAGTTCCCCAGTAGATGCTGTGACCCTGGTAGTATTGACACCTTTATTCAACTGTGATTTAGTTTAATTTATAAATCAGCATAGTAAGAGATTAAAACACCAATTATGAGGTAGGGCAATTAAATTGTAATACAAGTTGTGTAAATACACTCTTTCTAATCACATAATGTATCTTTTGACAAATGTTAACATAAATGAGTTACAAACATCGCTATGAGACTCTAGGACCTTCTTGAGTAATGTATACCCACAGCTTTCTTTCCTTGTTCAAGGTGTCATATTCTTCTATGGCTTACTTTTACAGGTCCATGGTTCTTTGTTAGGTTTTCCTTGTACTGTAAACTCAGTCACATTTTTAAAATTTTGATTAGAATCTATACTTTGATAGCCTCATACTTGTATATTTTGAACTTTATGTCTTCATTCCCATAATCCTCTTTTTTTCTTTTGTTCCCTTTCCTTTCCTCCCACCAAGCTCTCCCACATACTCTCCAGTTCTCTTTAAAAATAACATGGCCTCTCCACTGTCTGAGGTCCCTTAGACCGATCAGTCCTTCTGGCTGAGACCCATATTCAGGGGGGCCTGAGTCAGTCCCATGATGGCTTCCCAGCTATCAGTCTCATGGCCCCTTAGCTCCTCCTTGTTCAGATAAGCTGTCTCTATGTGATTCTGCCACCTGGCCTTGTCCTCTCCATCTGCATCTGGGTTCTACTTTGACTCAGTGTTTATGTATGGGTGTTTTCTCCTGTTTCCAACAGACATTAGTTGAGGGCTCCATGGATAAGTTAGTTGTTGATCTCACTCTCTGGGAAGGGCATTTATGGTAGCCTTCCCACGGAAGCTCAAATTGTTATTTGGCAGCAGTCTTGTAGTTCTCTACACCTTTCTTTGTGTTCAATTTTATCTTCAAACCAATATTGGCTCCCTCTTTTATGTTCTCTCTCTCTCTCTCTCTCTCTCTCTCTCTCTCTCTCTCTCTCTTTCTCTCTTTCCTGTCTTCTATTCCCAACCAAGCTCAATCTTCCTGGTTGCACGTGTTTTCCTTTCCTCCCCCCCCCTGTTTTCTCCTACTTCTCTCTCCATTCTCTGCCCCTCTCACTTCCCCTGTGCTCTGGGGGACTTGTCCCTTCCCGGTTCTGTGAGGGACTTTATATGAATCTCTTAGAATACAGCTTGTATCCTAGTATCTCTGGTGGTGTGAATTATAGGCTGGTGATCCTTTGCTCTAGGTCTAAAATCCACATATGAGTGAGTACATACTGTGTTCCTCTTTTGTGACTGGGTTACCTCATTCAGGATGGTTTCTTCAAGTGCCATCCACTTGCCTGCAAATTTAAATATACCATTATTTTTTTTCTGCAGAGTAGTATTCCATTGTGTAGATGTGCCACATCTTCATTAACCATCCTTCAATTGAGGGGCATCTAGGTTGCATCCAGGTTCTTGCTATTACTAGTGGTGCTGCTATGAATATAGTTGAACAGATGTCTTTGTTGCATGGATGTGGATCATTTGGGTATCCCTGGTGCACAAAAGGATCTTGCTAACACATCCCCCATGGAGGGATAACCGCCTTAATCTAGAGATAGAAGAGAAGCCCTAGTCCCTACTTCACATGACCTATCAGATCTACATGACCCCAACTGGATGGCATTCCCCTACATATGGAATTGGGGTGGGGTTATGGGAGGGGAGGGTGGTTAGAGTGCATGTGAGAGGGCAGAGAGGGTAAAAGGCAGGGAAGGAGGGAAGAAGGAAGGGAGGGAGGAAGGGAGAAAGAGAGAGGGAACTGAGATCGACATGTAAAATAATAAATTAAATTAAAAAAAATGCTTTGACTCCAAAATTTAAGTTAAAGGACAAGTTACTGGGGAAAAGGATTTCTATTTTTGTTTCCACAGAAAAGAAAAGCTGTGGATTCCTTCCAGACTAATGTGGTTTGACCAAGCCAGACCCCCTGAAACAGAGTACCAGGTGATCCTACATTCAAAACAGCTGGACAAAGCAGCCCACAGACTACAGCCAGGATTTCTGTATCTTCTTAGAATCCCCCATGACAGCCCCCCTTACCAGCAGGAAGTAGTTTGGAAAGAATGACACCCAAATTCCCAAATATTGTCTATAAATGTTTGTTTTCATTTAAATGGACTTGATTATATAAAATAAATAAATAAATAAATAAAATAACCTTTTTTTTTGGTAATTGATATTACATGTATATATGCATATGTTTATGCATGTATATTCCTAAATATAACCAACCCAGTTTTTATAATGTTACTTGTATGTATAGTTTCAAGGTTGATCATTTTGTATTATATATTGGTATGTAATACATATTGGTATGTTCCTTGGGGAAGACACTTCCTTTCACTCCAAGACATCTTCAGTTGACTGCAGTTCTTTGCATAGGATTGAGGTCTTCTGGGTTTCCCCTATCCACATTATCATGTGTACTGTTCTCAAAGCAAACTCCCTGATCCTCTCACTCTTACTTTCAGTACCATCTTATGTGTAGGAGTGCTTTTTGGTGTTTGTTCTTTGAGACAGATTTTCTCTGTGCAACAACAATCCTAGCTGTCCCAGAACTTGTTTTGCAGCCCAGGCTGGCTTTAGAATTCTCAGATATCTATTAGTCTCTGCCTCCCCAGTGCTGAGATTAAAGGCCTGTACCACCACCAGGCTTGGGATTGTTTTGTAGATGTACCCCTTGGGACTAGTTTCCAGAAGTCTGAACTTTGATTGGTTCTGCTTTTCTGTAATGGCCTCTGTCTGTTGCAAAGTGATATTTCCTTGATGAAGTGTGAGGACTTCATTTACCTGTGGGTACTGAGAAACAAATTATTAGGCAAATAGCAATAGCTCTCTAATTGGACTTAGTACTCCTTTAACAAGACTGAAACAATGCCTTGTACTGGAAACCAGCTATTCAGTGTTAGGGAAGTCCTGGATCTAGTGGAGAACGTACAATCAGACACCACTATTGTAAGCCAGCATAATCACTAACAACAATCCAAACTGTTTTGTACAAACACATCTGAAAAGTATTTATTTTAAACTAATATGAGATTAGTCATTGTTAGGATTCAGGTATTATGCTGGCCTGCCCCTAGTCATCTGGAAGGATGCACTCAGGCAGTACCCTGGCAATCCCAGGGTCCTATGGCTGCTATGTCACTACCTAGTCTGCACACAGGTGCAAAGGACTGTTTAAGAGGCAAATACCCCTGCCCACCCAGGTCTCTTCTCTGTTTCCTGCTATTCCTTCTCTTCTCTTCTCTTCTCTTCTCTTCTCTTCTCTTCTCTTCTCTTCTCTTCTCTTCTCTTCTCTTCTCTTCTTTTCTCTTCTCTTTTCCTCTCCTCTCCTCTCCTTCTCCTTTTCTCTCTCTTTTCTCTATCTCTCTTTCTCCCTGTCTGTCCCTCTTCTTTCCCTTCTCTGACTCCTTTTCCTTCCCAATAAATCTTTCTTCCCATGTAATTTCTGCCTGATGGTGTGTTTGTCCCCTGCCTTTGTATCTGTCACAGTCCCACCTTGTGCAGTATTAAAACATTGATGCCATCATTCAGATGGACCCTAAAAATCTTAAACCTGGTCACTTTTCCAACTAAGGATCCTTGGAACTCTACATCCAGCACTGGCTCTGGTATGCACACCACCTCTGCCCATGTTTGCATGAGTTAGGATTCATTTTGCGACAGTAGTCTCCTGCCTTTTTTGGCTTAATCAAAAATCCTTTGGCTCCTGCTTCTGTGCTTGACAGAATGTAAGTTCCCCCTGTGTCTACTTATCTTGTCCTCCTTTGGTCTCCAGAACACCAGAGGTTAGGCATTGGATCTTATCTCTCTCAAGGAAATGGGCCTACCCCCACCCTTCAAATGGTTGTTTAACAGCACTGTATATGCCCATATTTCACATGACCTATACATCTGCCAGTGATACAATAGTTGGAACGTGTTCCTTACAGCCCTTTTTCTGTTCTTTTTTTTCACCCTGTTTCATTGTCTGTCTGCACTCACTCATCTAGCCACACAGAGATGCTCTCTCCCCTTCCTCCTACTACCTACCATCATGGTTAAACCCGTCTCTGGGTGGCATCCTCCCACATCCTGGAAATTCCGTTTCACTAGATATCTCATGCTCCTGTTTATCCTGTATTTATTGCTACCACCCCATCTCTCTTTCCTATGTGACTCTTCTACTCTGTTTCCCTTCTCCATGCTCCAGTTCATGAGGTGCCTGTGACTTCCACCTGCTCTGCAAATGCCTGGTTGCTGTGCCAGTGGTTGGCTGGGCTGAGACAAACAGCTTCTGCTTGGGAATACTTTTTGTTTCCTAGTTTGTATATGAAAAAGATGTATGTATGCTGTGTATGGTGTGGCCACATTTGTGTGATTCTGAATGTTTGTATCCTTTATGTGTGCCTTACTAAATGCATATGGTTTAAAAACTGTAAGATACCTTATAATATTTGACCTATTTCTAGCAACAGCCTTCTTTACTAAGGGCAACCTATGACTGCCACCATTTTGCTTGAGTTTAAAAGAGATACATAATAGCTATTTTTATTATGGGAAAGTCAGCTCGCATTACCTAACCATAGTCCCACTTGGTCAAGCTCAACATTGTTCCTTCCCCATGTTGGCAGTTGTAAGGAGTTAGGTTTTTCTCCCGCCGCTGGTCTTGTCCTGCTGCTGCGCCAGCCCCAATTAACATACTGAGACTCTGTATTTGATATAATGCTGTTGTCCAGGTACTGGTTTCTTATCGGCTAGCTCTGTCTTATTTATTAACCCATTTCTATTAACCTAGTATTTCCATGTGCTTTCATCTTACTGGGGAATGGGGCCTGCGTGTGGTCTCCCCAGTCTCTCTATGCTGACTCCTCCTTACTACTTCCTCTTTCTTCCTTGTCTCCTAGTCCCACCTATTTTGCTTTCCTATTGGCCAACAGTGCTTTATTCATTAACCAGTATGAGAAACATATTTATAGAATGACATCTCCCATCATGCAGAAGCCTAGGCAGAGGGGCAGTCTAGCCAGCTTCTGCAACCAAATCATAGTGCTAATAATAATTCATTTACTTTTTTGTCTTTTACTTCTTTGTCTCTAATTTCTTCTTTTCTTGGTTTTGATTTATGTAGCTTGTTTGCCATTAGGGCATTCATTTCACACAAGAACTCCCTATCTTCATGCTCCATGTGCAGCAGATCTGTTCTCTCCTTCTATAACAAATCTACTTTCTTACCTTTCATCTCACTCAATGCCAGTTTTCCCTTTCTTTTAATTTACTCAACTCTTCTTTAAGAAGTGTTTGTTTGTGTGTGTGTGTGCCTGTGTGTGAATATGAGCTAGCTCTAACTATGTATGTTTGTATGTAACTTCCCAATTCAACTGTTCATATGTTTATATGTAATTGCTATTTAGAAAAAAACTAGCTCTCTCTATGCATACTTATCTCCTTCTAGGCTAAGGGAGCAGTAAGTCTCAAATATTTTTAAATTTGTATGTAAACTTATATGGTGATAAAATTTTAATTTGATATTGGTTGGTAGGCATTTTTAAATCATGATAAAATTTAAGGTTATATAGATATATTCAGATTAACAAAAGCTAACCTAAAGATTTACACTTAAGTAATTATGTCTCTACCAAGGGCTCAATACCAAGTTTCTAGAAAATTTAAGTAAGTAACAACATATGTTTGATACCCATGGAATGGCTGTCTTGATTTTTCCTTAGGTTTTGACACTAGGAGTGCTTCAAGTGAATTTCATTAATTTTAAGGTTAAACCTGACAAAAATATAATTTAAAGTCTTAATCTTATGAAAGCTGCCAACCTATTATAGACTGTTAAAAGATACAAGTCAAGAATTATCTTATAAATTGTAAATGTCTTTAATTATGATCATGCTGGGTACTGGTACAATTAATTACAGGGATAAAACCTTACCTAGATATCTATATATTTAAGGCAAATAACAAAAATTTTGTCTGATGAGATACACTGAATATGCAGACAGTCCTCAAATACTAAGAGATCTAAAGAATATGACATTTCAAATGTTTTATTAAAAAGCTTCTCATCTCAGTACTTACCTGTGACTCTCTGCTTCTGCTTGCATCAGCTACAGGATGAAGGCTATAGGATGCCATTTAAGGTAGTCATAAATCTCATTATAGGGGAAGATCATTTAAGGTAGCCTCTCCAATATTGCTTAGAATCTTAGTTGGGGTTATCCTTGTGGAATTCTGGGAATTTCTCTAGTTCCAGGTTTCTTGTTAAGCCCATCATGGCTCCATCAAAGTATCACTTTTCTTGCTCTCTTTCTCTTGGAATCCAGCTGTAGAGAGTGAGGAGTGATGAGCAAAGGCATCAGACTGTGTTGGGGAAACCCACAGAAACAGCTGACCTGAGCAAGTGGGAGCTCTTGAACTCCGGATGTCAGCTGGGGAACTGGCAGAAGACCAAACAGGGCCCACTGCACATGGTTGTCAATGAGGGACTTGGGTAGTTCCACTGATAGTGGAACCAGTGCATGAACTGGCTTTTTGGAGCCCATTCCCCATGATACAGTGGGGAGGGTTTCAGTCCTGCCCCAAATGATGTAGCAGACTTTGATGATTCCCCCCATGGAAGGCCTCAACCTCTCTGAGGAGTCAATGGGGGTGGGATGGGGAGATAATAGGGGGCATGGGATAATGGGAGGGATAGGTAACTGGGATTGGTATGTAAAATAAGATTGTTTTCATTTAAATTTTAAAAAAATAATGAAAATAAAAAACTTTTGGTAACCGAGAGACATTTCAGCTGCTGGCATCATTCCATTTCCTCCAAAAAGACTGGTGGACACTGAGGAAACTCCACCTACATCTTGCTCCAAAAGAGGCATTGCTAGCTACTGAACAAACCTGCCTTTCACCTCAACTGCTCTAGCAAGCTGTTCAGACAATGGACAACAGGACACTGGAATCGACTGCCTCCATATTGCTTAGACTTGTCTTCCAACAGAAAGCTCCTAACCCACAGGATCGTCTTAAAGCCTGGCAGACTGTATGGTTATAGTACAAGGCATGTGCTCTGAAGCCTCTGCCTTCAATAACTACGGAGGGAGTGGCTGTTTAGGAAGCCATCTAGTATGTCTCAGTCTCTGTCATTTTAAATCTTTAATTCAGATGAAATTTATCCTCCTCAGGAAATCTGATGCTTGTGATGTCTTGTAGTTTTCCCAGCTTAAAACAGCAGCCAAGGTTTAAACTGTCATAAAACATATTTCAGGCACAGGTGCTTTAAGGTTTATCAATGTAAAGATAGGAAAGCTTAAGTTATGATGGTCTGAGGATGGAAAGGTCTAGGAAAGTAATGCAGAGTGTATAAATTCAAGTTGTGATGGTTTGAGAATGGAAAGGCTTAAATGCTGACAAAAAACAGTGATTTGAGAGGCTTAAAAGAATGAACCATATTCCAGATCTCTCTCTCTCTCTCTCTTCCCTCCCCCACTCTCCCTCTCTAATCATGCTACTGTTCAGAGTCTTAACATTAATTAATAAAGTTCTGAAAAGCTATCATTTCAACTCTGACTAAGGACTAACTACCATATCATACCACTATATGATGATAAGTGCAAGCTCAAGATTAAGGTGCTTTCATTGTGCTAAAATTTCTGTAGGTTTTCCAAATGGAAGGAAAAGAGGTAATGCTTTCAACCAAAATCATTTCTGACATGAGTATACTGTCATTTCTACAATTCAAATTTCAGTGCAGATTATAAACAGTAAAAATGCTAATGTGTCTAAAATTTATCTTTGCACAAACTCAAGAATTTTTGTAAGTTCCAGAGAGCTAAATTGGACTCCCTGAAACAGGTCAGATTCAATTCACATAAATATTCAACATTTCCCTGGTCTTGGGACTCCCTTCCTCATTTCTGGGACCAGTTGGGAATCCCTCTCCCATCTTTCAATCCCCCTGCACTTCAGTTTCCAGGGCTTAAGAAAAAAATTTCCCTAAACTGAGCCTTGACTTCTGTTTTGCCAACATTTAACAGGCACAAGGGGAACCAGATAGTTCTATAGTATTTAGACTGCAAGGAAAACAACCAGCTACCCCAGGATGTGGCAGCACCACAGCTTCCTCAGGTCACCCAAAGATGGTTGATGACCCCCAAGTCAGCAGGAAGTAGTCTTGAGAACTCCACACCCTTATTCTCTAACCTCCTACCACATCAACTCCTCACCTTTTTAATAATAAACAAAGGTGGGAGTGTTAGGATTCAGGCATTATGCTGGCCTGCTCATCTGGCAGGATGTACTCAGGCAGTACCCTAGCCAGCTCATGGTCCTATGGCTGCTAAGTCACTATGTAGTCTGCACACAGGTGCAAAGGACCCTTTAAGAGGTAAACTCTTCCCACTTCTACTCTGTACTTCCATCTGTTCCACCGAAGAGGCAGGGAGGACTTTTCTTGTCTCTTATCTTTTTCTCTTTCTGTCTCACTATCTCTTTTCTCCCTTCCCCTATTTCCTTTCCTTCAAAATAAAACTTCCTTTCCATGTAATTTCTGCCTGATATTGTGTTTGTCCCCCCACCAAGGAATCTGCTGCAGTCCCACCTCACATCATGTTATAAACAGTTATCTAAAGACCAATTGAAAATTTAATAATGATAATGAATAACAATTCATTTAATGTTACTTTTGAATTTGACAAAACTTCATCCTATATAAATATTATTGTGTACTTATTTTTAGTTCAAATATTATGGTAACATGCCCAAGTGATAAATGCAATGAGAAAACACCAATTTGTATTTCAAGAGTGTTTTGAAAATAGATATTTACACACACATGGAGTTTTTAGGAATGTAAAATATATTTGGTTTAAATGAACTGATACAGTAGTTATGTCCTTTTCATCAGTAATTAAAGACAGGAAAAAAAGGTAAAGGTTTTTCAATTAATAAATAATAAAAGTTCAGAAGTTTGTATTTATTATCTGAAGTATGATGTTATAATTATTGACATAACCTATTTTTTAACTTTTCTAATGCTTCCATTATAAAATTAATCACTGTGGCTTGAATTAGATTTTTCTTGAATAACACTTGCAAAGTGGTAACCTGTTTGAATGTGTAGGTGTGTGCGTGTGTGTGTGTGTGTGTGCATGTATATGTATGAATGTGTGTGTATGAGCACATGAGCATGTATATGTATAAATGTGTATGTGTGTCTGAGCATGTGTGCATGTGTGTGTATGAGTGTAGATGTGCATAGGTGTGTGTGCATGTGAGCATGATATATATGGGTGTTTGGATGTGTACATTTGAGCATGTGTATGAATGAATGAGTGTGTGTGTGTGTGTGTGTGTGTGTGTGTGTGTGTTAATGGAATTGTGCTATATTGCTCAAGCTGTCCTAGAACTGATAGTTCTTTGACTTTAACCTCTGTAGTAGTTGAATATTAGAGATCTCTGTTATTTTACCTCATTGATTTGTGTGTGTGTGGGTGTGTCTGTGTGTGTGTGCGCGCGCACACACACACATCTAAAATAAACTTTATTTTGCTGTCATCTTTGAATAAAAAAATACTGAAAGAAGCACTTTAGGCAATAGGAAAACTATACCAGATGGAAATAAATCTACACAAACATAAAGATCATTACAAATGACAGCTATATGGGTAAATGTAAAAATAATGTATTTCTTATTTTAAAATTACTATAGAAGGTAATCAGTTTAAAACAAATTAATACTGAAATTAATTCTGCTGTCTTATAGTTATAACACATATGGAAATAAATGTAATGAATCCAAGTGGAAGGAGATAACTGAAACATCCTTTATTGTTTTTTGTGCATTAAGTGGTATTCTTTTATTTGAAAATAGATTGCAATGATTAAAAATATAACTAAAGAAACTTAAGGGATTTTCCAAAACAGTATTGCTGTTTAAAGTCAAAGGAGGACACAAAATGGAAATCTAGAAAATAAAATGTCAAATCCAAAAGATGCATCACAGGATGAAAATTGTCATTAAAAAATGGTAACCACAACACAAAGACCTATATGTTACATTTATCTAAAACACCATCAGAAAATAGATGCACATGGTTTAAGACTCTCAAACTTTTCCCAGATGGATTTGTTATTTGTTTTTAAAAGCAAGAAGATCCAACCATATGCTTCCTACAACCATAGAAACAAAACTAATTATATGTTTAAAATATGAAAACATCAACATGAATTCGCTAGCTCCTCCCATAAAAACAAGATTTTAAGAACTGGCAACAAGATAAAAGTGAAAAGTGACATGAACAAATACTTGTAAAAGGATGTTTCCTAGAGCAACATTAAATGCTCTTTTTGCCCCAGAATGTCAAATGTTAAACATCTATATCACTGTGTCTTGGCGTTCAAAGGTTCAGACAAAGCATCTGACTAGGATCAGCACCACTCAGTGTTTCCACACCTGTAAATGAGACATGTGCAGGACCACCTTTATCCTGGCAAGATGTTTACAGAACTGGCTGATGAAATGACTATATATTTTGATCTCATTTTTAGATTAATATAAATGAATTTTATCACTTCTATTTAATTTTATTCGAGGTTCTATATAGAATGGACACTTTTGAGTTAGGAAGCAAAAATAAAATGCCTCTATCCTCCAGAAACATGTATGCCTAGTGGAAAAACATAAGAATAATTATCAAAATTAGTGAATTTAATTATTTGTATGTTGGAAAATATATAAAACACTTAGGTTTCTAAATCTCAGTAAGAAATAATGAGAAATAAAAAAATCTGTTTACAGCTACACCAGAAAAGATACATTTATGTATAAATCTGATGAAATATATTCAAGAACTGAATGATATAGATTAATCAAAATTAAGAAAATAAAAGACAAAAATAAATGGAGGCAAATGTGTTATAGACTGCAAGACCTAATACAATTTACAAGTAAATTCTCACCAAGATAATTTATGTATTCAAAACATCCTCAAAAATATCCAAGATAACTGTTAAGATTATAAAATAATTTCTAAAGTTTGTAGGTAAGCAAAAGAACTAGCAGATTATGAGAGAAAAATGGATAGAATTCACACTGTCTTATCAAATATTTGCTGTGAAGTGAAAATAATCTATCTAGTGCATTATTGACAAAATGACAGAACACTGGAACAGAAATTGAGTCTGGAGATAGACTCACACAAGAACAGTTAGTTAATTAATTTAGATATAAATTGGAATTCACTAGAAATCAACAATTTGATTTTTATACACACACATACTCAAATACAAATTAAATAATGTTATATATATATATATATATATATATATATATATCAAAAGATATTGTATAATTATTTGAAAGCTACAACTGGGAAAACGTAAGAACCACATATAGCCTCATGTTAAGATTTCTTAGCTACAAATAATCTAAATGCACACTACCCATTAAAATTTCAGATTAGACTTTACCAAACTTAAATGTAGAAATCTTGGAAAGGCATTGTTAGAAAATTTAAAGATGGGGTAATGAGACACTCAGTGGGTAAGGGCACTTGTTGCCAAACCTGATGATCTGGATTTAGTACCCTAGACCCATACTTGCTTCATAGAGTCAACTTTTTTTTCCTCTATACATTTGTTGTGACATGGTCATGTGTACACACCCACACATACATAAATATACACACATAAGCATATAAATACATACACATATGCACAAATGTAAAAAAAATTAAACTATTTTGAAAGGGCTAAGAATTTTGCACACACATGCATCAGGGAAAGGAATTTTGTTTATGACACATAAGAAGATTTCTAACTAAACAAAAAACCAAGCAAGTTTAACTAATTTTGAGAGCTGGGTGGTAGTAGCACATGCCTTTACACCCAGCACTAGGGAGGCAAAGGTAGGCATATCTCTGAGTTTGAGGCTAGTCTGCTCAACAGAGAGAGTTCCATAGCTACTGAAAAACCCTGTCTTGCAAATCCAAAATCCAATAGCAACAACACAAGCAAAAATGAAAGAGTCTGTTACGATCAAAGGAGAGCTGTATATAAAAATACCATAAAATACTTGATGGTAGGGCCTTGAGATGGCTTTGTGGGTAAAGGTACTTGTTGTTCAAACCTGGAGATCTGAGTTTGATCCCTGGAGACCATGTAAGGTTGTGGTGGAGAGAACCAATTCCACAAATTGTCTTCTTACCTCCACATGGGTATCTTGACATGAGTACACCAACATATATATCATATGTTAGCAAACATGCACAATAAAAATATGTAAAAATACTTAATAACTAGCGAAACACAAATCAAAACTATGTATCATAGAATTTTTTAAAAAATAAAACTATTTTAAAACTGAGAATGTGAAGCAAGTGAAACAATTATCCAACAGTGGAAAAATTATAATAGTCTAATCAAATCACAAATATATTTTTTAGAAAGGTAATATACCATGGTCTAGAACTCAAATAGTGAAACTAGTTCATTGTGATGACTAGTTCTTCTGTGAAATTAACAGAGGCTGGAGTCATTTTGGGAAAGAAGACATCAAGTGTCAAATTTCACTATTTGCAGATGATATGATAGTTTATATTGGTTACCTGAAAAACTCTCCATGGAACTCCTACAGCTGATAAACACATTCAGAAAATTAGCAGGATACAAGATTAACTGAAAAAAAAATAAGTAGCCCTACTATATACAGGTGATAAGTGGGCTGAGAAAGAAGTCACAGAAAACAACACCCTTTACAATAGCTACAAACGACATAAAGTATCTTGGGGTAATGCTTACCAAACAAGTGAAAGACCTATATAGCAAGAACCTTGTGTCTTTAAAGAAAGAAATTAAAGAATATACAAAAAAATAAAAAATAAAAAAATGGAAAGATCTTCCCTGCTCTTGGATAGGTAGAATAAACAGTAAATATGGCAATCTTGCCAAAAGCAATCTACAGATTTATTGCAATCCATATCAGAATCCAAGCACAATTATTCACTGACCTTGATATGATAATACTCAACTTTATAAGGAAAAACAAAAGACTCAGGATAGCCAAAACAATCCTGTACAATAAAGGAACTTCAGGAGGCATCACTATCCCCGACTTCAAGCTCTACTCTAGAGCTATAGTCCTGAAAACTGCTTGCTATTGGCACAAAAATAGACAGTAACAATGAAATAGAAGCAGTCATCGAAAGCCTTCCAACCAAAAAAAGTCCAGGGCCAGATGGATTTACAATAGCCACAAGCAACATAAAGTATCTTGGTGTAATGCCTGCCAAACAAGTAAGGGACCTATATTTATTTTATACAACCAAGTCATTTTAATTAAAACAAACATTTATAGACAATATTTGGTACTTTGGGCATTGTTCTTTCCAAACTACTTCCTGCTGGTAAGGGGTGCAGTCATGTGGGATTTGAAGAAGATTCAGAAATCCTGGCTGTATTCTGTAAGGCTGCTTTGTCCAGCTGTTTTGAATGTAGGATCACCTGGTATTGGCATAAAAATGGACAGGTAGACCAATGGAATCGAATTGAAAATCCTGATATTAACCCACACACCTATGAACACCTGATTTTTGACAAAACAGGTAAAATTATACAATGGGCCGAGGACGGCATCTTCAACAAATGGTGCTGGCAAAATTGGATGAGGGTGTGTAGAAGACTGCAGATAGACCCATGTCTTTCGCCATGCACAAAACTCAAGTCCAAATGGATCAAAGGCCTCAACATCAATCCAGCCACATTGAACCTCTTAGAAGAGAAAGTAGGAGGTACCCTTGAACAAATTGGTATAGGAGACAGCTTCCTGAACATAACTTCAAGGGCACAGATACTGAGAGAAACAATTAATAAATGGGACCTCTTCAAACTTAGAAGCTTCTGTAAGGCAAAGGCAAGACCAAACAGTAGCCCACAGACTGGGAACAGATTTTCACCAATCCTATATTCAACAAAGTGCTGATCTCCAAAATATACAAAGAACTCAACAAACTAGTCAACACAACACCAAATAACCCTATTAAAAAATGGATTACAGAGCTGAAGAAAGAATTCTGAATAGAGGAAATCAAAAAGGCTGAAAGACACTTAAGAAAATGCTCCACATCCCTAGCTATCAGGGAAATGCAAATCAAAACAACTTTGAGATACCATCTTACTCTTGCCAGAATGGCTAAAATTAGAAACACCAATAATGACTCATGTTGGAGAGGATGTGGAGAAAGGGGAACACTCCTCCATTGCTGGTGGGAGTGCAAACTCATGCAGCCATTTTGGAGATCAGTATGGCTGTTCCTCAGGAAAGTGGGAATTAGTTTACCACAGGACCCGGCAATCCCCCTTTTAGGCATATACCCAAAGGATTCACATCCATGCAACAAAGACATCTGCTCAACTATGTTCATAGCAGCACTGTTTGTAATAGAAAGAACCTGGAAGCTACCTAGATACTCCTCAATTGAAGAATGGTTAATGAAGATGTGGCACATCTACAGTGGAATACTACTCTGCAGAAAAAAAATAATCGTATCTTGAAATTCGCAGGCAAGTGGATGGCACTTGAAGAAACCATCCTGAATGAGGTAACCAAGTCACAAAAAGAAGAACACAGTATGTACTTACTCATATATGGATTTTAGAGGAACTAGGATACAAGGTGTATTATAGTAGTGTTTCTTTTACAGACTGAGTGCTCTTGTGTTTGGAGTATGGATATGAAAAATTGCAATATGTCCTGGATGGATTTCTCCTTTGATGAATATGTGTCCTTCCTCATCTCTTTTGATTACTTTTGGTTTGAAGTCTGTTTTGTTTCATATTAAAATGGCGACAGCAGCAACAACAACAACAAAGAACATCCTCCTTAAGCTGGGAAGTGGTGAAACATACCTTTAATCCCATGATTTGGGAGGCAGAGACAGGTGAATCTTTGCGAGTTTGAGGCTAGCCTGGCCTACAAAGTGAGTACCAGGACAGCCAGGACTATAATAGAAAGAAACCCTATATCAGAAAACAGACAAACAAACAAACAAACAACAACAACAACAAAAAAAAAAAAACAGGGTGCATAGTCCATACTAGCTTCTTAAATCCATTTACTTGACATCTTTTTTCAACCCTTTACTCTAAGGTAATGTCTATAGTTGACTTTCATCTGTGTTTTCTGGATTCACCAAAAGGATTAATTATTTTTTCATATCCATTCTATGAGTTTCTGTCTTTTTATTGAGAAATTGAGAAGATTGATATTCAGAGATATAAATGACCAACAATCATTTATTCCTACTAATTTGTTGTTAGTGATGTGGTGATGGTGTTAAAGGTATGTGTATTTTCCTTCTTGTTAGTCTGCAATTGTGAAATTACTTCCATTGTTAGTTACAGAGGTGTAACTAACCTCTGTAGCCCAGAATTTTTCTTCTAGCACCTCTGCAGTGCTGGATTTGTAGATAAATACTATTTACATTTCACTTTATCATGGAATATTTTATTTTCTTCACTTATGGTGATTGGAAGCTTTTCTAAGTATAGTTATCTAGGATGACATCCATAGTCTCTTAGAGTGTGTAGCACTTCTGTCCATGCATTTCTGGCTTTTAGTCTCCATTGAGAAGTTGGGTGTAATTCTAATAGATCTGTCTTTATATGTTACTTGGTCCTTTTCCCTTGAAGGTTTTAATATCCTTTCTTTATTCAGTATGTTTAGTGTTTTGGCTATAATATAGCAAGTTTACTTTCTTTTCTGGCCCAATATATTTGGCATTCTGCATGCTTCTTGTACCTTTTTAGGTGAGACATCTTCTTCTTTAGGTTAAGGGAATTTTCTTCTATGATTTTATTGAACATATTTTCTGAGTTAAGATTCTTCTCCTTTATCTATGCCTATTATTATTAGGTTTGGATGTTTTGTGCCAGAAAGTTTTTAGATTTAATATTTTCTTTGAGTGATGCATCCATTTCTTCTATCATAGCTTTAGTGAATGAGATCCTCTTTAAATCCCTAAACTTTTCATTTACAGAAATCCCTCTGTGTGTTTTCTTTATAGTTGCTATTTCCATTTTCAGGTCATGAGCTGTTTTATTTTATTTCCTCCAACTGTTTGTATTTTCTTGGCTGTATGTAAGGGATGTATTCATTTCCTCTAATTGTTTTGATTTGTCTAGATTTCTTTAAGTCATTTCCCCTTTAAGAACCTCTATCATGTTCATATAGTTGTTTTTAGGGTCTTTTTGGAGCTTCAGCTATGTTAGAATATTCAGGCCGTGCTATGGCAGGATAGATTGCCTCTGGTGGAAATGTATTGTCCTGGTTCTTATTAATTGTGGTTTTACTCTGGCATATAGACATCTGGGATTAGGTTGTTTCTATATCTTGATGCTGATTTCTGGGTTTGTCTTGTGTGTGTGTGTGTGTGTGTGTGTGTGTGTGTGTGTGTGTGTGTTCCCATGGTTTCTGTTTCCTCTTTAACTATGTGCTCCATGATTTACCGACCTACTCAGGTGGTGTGTTCACAGGGAATGCTTGCTGGTGTTGGGGGCTGGAAAAACGTGGAGGGAGGCAGTTAAAAGGAGATAGTCTATGAGATACACAGGAGATGTGGACATTGGGAGTGGAGGCTGCAGCTAATGATGTGTTGCAGTGCTGGGGATGGGGCTGAGGGATTGGTTCTAAGGGAATATAGACAGAGGGGAAGGTCTGTCTCTTCATCTCTTATGTTTGGATTAGGCTAGAATAGAACATAAAACTAAAGGAAATGTCATTAAAAATTAAACTCCATCTTAATTAAGAAGTTTTGCTTTGGCAAAGACATTATTTAAAAAGTAAACTATGTTTTGAAAGGGAATGTTTGCAAATAATGTGTGAAGCAAAGTATTCTCAGACCTCAAATTAAGAAGCAAATAAAAAAATAGAGCCCAAAGCAAAATCATCAACAGATATATCAACACAGAAGATGTAATTTTAGAAAAAAGCATTTAAATATATATTGATACTATTATATAACAGGGAATGAGACTAAACTAGGAATGAGGTATCACTGTCTGCCTATTAAAATTGCTTAAGTTTAGTCCCTGACTCCAGCAAGTATGTTTGGGTGTATAGCAACCACACTACTCATATCTATATGAAGACTACAAAATGGATTGGATTTTTCTTATAAAATTTAATATTTCTCTGCCATGTGATAGCAATATGCCTTTAATATATTTTCTATAGAGAAAGGAAGATTTACATTCACACAAAAATGTTCTCACCAGTATCTGGTGACAACTTTATTTAGAATAGACAAACTTGTAAGGAGTATGATTTTTCCTCCCACCGCTGGTCTTGTCCCGCTGCCACGCCAGCCCCAATTAACACACCGAGACTCTGTATTAGATATGATTCTGTTGGCCCTTTACTAGTTTCTTATCGGCTAGCTCTGTTTTAAGTATTAATCCATTTCTGCTGATCTATGTATTTCTCTTACCGGGGAGCCAGCCAGCATACTGCTTTCTCTCCACTTTCCATCTTGGCTCCTCCTTCCACTTTCTCTTTCCTCCTTGTCTCCTAGTCCCACCTATCTTGCTTTCCTATTGGCCAACAGTGCTTTATTCATTAACCAGTATGTGAAACATATGCAGAATGACATCTCCCATCATCTCCTCTTTTTTGTCTAAAATAAAAAGAAGGGTTTTAACCTTAACATAGCAGAATATATCACATAACAGTTATCAAATAAGAATCATAGTTAACACTATTTAGTCCATTAACATTTAGCAAGTTTTGAAGAAAATATTGTATCATCTATTTTATCTTTGTGTGTCTAAAGTCTATGTAACTTATCTTTAATACTAAGGAAAACTATAATCATAACTATCTGTCTTCAACTCCTTCAAAGACTACAGAAGGATAGTCTATAAACTCTAGAAATGACAGAGACATCTTGCCTTTTCAGTCACCCGAAGTTCTTCTATAATTTTCAATCTTCAGCCCATAGACCATAGTGTGTCTAGCCGATAAGAAACTAGCACCTGGCCAATAGCATTGTATCAAATACAGAGTCTCTGTGCATTATTTGGGGCTGGCGCAGAGGCGGGACAAGACCAGGTGGCAGGCAGAAAAACCAAACTCCCTACACAACCTCCTGCTGGGCAGAGGCCAGTCATGGATTTCTATCATAAAGAGGAAGAGATTCTAGGAGGTGGGTGCAACCATGAAAAAAGTCCGTCCTGGAACTCATTCTATAGAACAGATTAGCTTGAAACTCATAGAAATTAGCCTACCTCTACTTCTCCAGTGATGGGATTATAGGTGTACCCCACTCTGCTTTGTTAAAATTTTTAAAAGGGACTTAAACTAGACCCCTCTAGAGTGGAGCCTGTTACTCTAGTTCATGTGTCCCTGAGGTCAGTCATGGCCCTAAAACCGTGTAAAATCATGTTCTTTAAAGCTCCCTGCTTCCTTCTTTCATTCAGTTTGTGAGAAACTGTGCAAACTTCTTGACTAGGGCCAGGGGCCCCACAGTTAGAATTCTTAAGGTTCTTGCTTGTAGTTCTGTCTCCAGATGTTCTCAGGGAGAATTAACTTTTCCATTATTTCAGTCATGATATCATTGGTATTTTGTTATAACAGCTTCACTTCTGAAAACCAATTCCATCTTGAAATGCTATATACCCTTCCAGCATTTCAAGAGTAAATAGTAGTGAAATGTCTCTCAAAAAGTAAAATCCTGGCAGCTTCTTCAGAAAAAAGAAACAACAGTATTATGAGGTTTCTGTATGCCACCCTCTACTCCCCATGCAGAATGGGTACTGGTCCTCTCTAATCAGAACAAAGGGCAAGGGATGGGTGAGATTGAGAAAGAGAATATTCAGTTATTGGTTTTGATCAACAGTTGTCAGCAATCTTGATTTCTTCCAGGATAGTAGATGATAGGGTTGATTCTTCTGGTTTTCAAACAGGTAGAACAGTGTATGTCATCTATTAAAGAAAACAATGAAGTTGACTCTTTTATATCCAAATATATGGATTTAGGTTTTCTAGGTTTATAAAAATCTTTCCATTTTTAAGAATAAGAATCTTATTTGGGGTAAATCTTGGACATTGTTTTTTCTATTCTTCTTGATTCTTATCTGATTTGTTTCTATTTGCATTTTGAGTAAGGATGGCAGAACAAAATTGTTAATAAAAAGTAACACTATAACCCACTAACATTCTGTTTCTCATGTATTAATTAGTTCATCAAATTTTTTCAAAATTGAACCTATTGAGTTAAAATTTATACAATGATCAGGGATTATCTGCTTCATCGCTGCTATATTCTGATACAAGCTTATTAGTTATCCCTTTTGGAAGAAAAGAGAGAAATAATGGAGATGCTTATGACATTTTGCCTCAAGACACCATTATCTATGATTAATATTTAATGAAACTATACAAAAATTTGGGGGTTAGATTCTTATCATTCTTTGTTTATCTGCAGTGATAAGTGAACAGTGTTGGGGACAAATGGGTGCCTAATCACAAAGTTTAACTGATAACTCACCTTTGGCATGGTAGACAGTGAGATCCTGTTAGATCTCCCTGAAACATGAGTTAGAATTCTGGCAGCATTAAACTGGCTTGAGATGTAATTATCTTTGTCAGCCAACATAGCACACTGAATTGGGGAGTAGCTCCTCAGAAATAGTTACTGTAAAACGTGTGATCCCTCAGGGCTTTTCTCTTGTCCTTTTATTTTTATATTTATATGCTTCTCCTGGCAGTATCATTAATAGATCTGGATTTGATTATCATATCTATGCCAGTATTATTCAGATTTACTCACTGCTTCTTGTAGAATCAAATCATACAACTTCTGAACTCTGTTCTGCTTTATTAAGACTTAAAATTGAATGATAGGGTTAGTCTAGTCAAAGAATGTTTATTAGGAATCATTAATCCTGACCTATCTGAATTATCTGTGGATTTTTTCAATGTTGCACATTCTTTCCTCTGGGTTATATTAATGCAATTGAAAAAGCATGTTAAAAGACACAGTACTGCCTTTATGTGTGATATTTTATTTTTATTTATAGTGTTTTTTCATTGTATTATTAATATAATTTACACAGAACTATAATTTTCTTATTCTGAAATTCTATAATTTTTGAAGCAAATGAGTTATATAAATCTGGTGGGACCATTCAATTCTATCACATTATAATAGAGCCACTAATAGAAATGTCCTTCCAGCAAATTTTATCATTCTTGAGATTTGAAGTGATTACAAAAGTGTAGTGGATAGTGGATAATATAATATGTTCTAAAACATAATCTCACGGTGAACTTCTATGAAAGTGCTGTTCATCTTTCATGAGCAAGTCAAAGATTTTAAGATTTACAACTGAGAGATGAGCATGGTAGTGTGTTACTGTGATCTAAGTACTTGAAAAACTGTGGCAAGAAAACTGTGAGTTTAAGACTAGCTTGGACTATGTAGTAATTTTCTAATCACCTTGTGCTGTGTAATAAGTCTCTGTCTCAAACACACACACACACACACACACACACACACACACACACACACACAGAGGATGTTTTAGGCACTAGCCATCAATTTAAATTAACCATATTGATTCACAAGCCTCCAGTTCAAATTAGTCATATTGATTGTGTGTGTGTGTGTACTTATGCATGTGTGAATTTTGTGGACATGTTACACTAGATTATTGATAAATCCCCTAACAAAAGAGAATCAGAGCTTCCATGATTTTGAGTTACACATTAATCTTTCTCAAACATATGATGTTAATTGGGTGCTGTTAGTTCAAATGCATTTGAAATCACAAAAAAAAAAAAAAAAAAAAAAAAAAAAACATGATGGCCGGAAAAAATTCCTTGGCATAACTAGATGTGCTTTACTATCCCTATGCTTCATGCTAAAACAGTAAAGGTCAATGTAAGACTATTCCTCTGCCCACAACCAAGACAGAAGGTGCTTGCACACTCAGGTAAGGAGCCAGCTCTTTAAAGAGAACTTTTATGTGTCCTGGATTCCCCACGACTTTCAGCACAGGAAGACAGGATTTTTCTTTCCTATCAGATCAAGCGAAAGGACTTTCAAAGGGACAGTACAGAGAGTTTAGTTAACTTTCATTAGATCTGAAAGCATTGATAACTCATTCACTGTTCCTAACTATGAGAAAATAGCCTGACTGAAAGTGTCCCTTCTCCTAACTTTACTGAGAGGTAGAATTATATTTCCATGAACTACAGTCATAGATTTGGAAAGAATGTACAAACTATGTTCTGCCAAGAGGAGATGTAAATCTCACTAAAGACACCATCATTCTGTAGCCATTTTAGAGGCCCTAATGGGGATGTGCAACTTCCTCAGCTGAAGTGTTGATGGCCAGAAGAACTAACTGTTAGTGGACAACCAATGACACCATCATTAGAGCTAACGTTTGAGCATTTCTGAAGAAATATCTTTGTGAGAGCTATAACATCTTCCAAGAGGGGAAATTATCAATGGCAGTACAACTGTCCAGGGTGTACCAGTGCCACAATGTAAGGCACTGTAAAGGACTGAGTTCTTGCTCACATATTTCTGTTGGATAGTGGTTTGGAGTCACCAAAGTCAAGTTTAGCCTGGATTTATGGAGCTATTAGAATTGACTGAATAGTTAAATGATGTTTCACTGGGAACACTGTGAGACTTTATTAAGGGACAGTCCACAAGGCATTCATAGAGAGTGATTGCAGAACTGACAGTAAGAAAAAACGTGTTCATTTCTGATCCCTAGTCAAGTCTAGCTCATCCAATAAATGACCTGCATTCATTATAGAATTCCTCTCACTATCTATATGTAAACCATTACTCAAATTTTAGTTGAACTTTAAGCCTTCTCTAACAGTGTGATGAGTTTTTTTCTCATTACTACATCCTTCTGAGGTTGTCTGAGCCTCCATTGCACTGAACTGCCCTCAAAGATTGGACTGCCCAATAAAAAATAACAAAAATTAATGGAGTCAAATGAATTCATCAAAGGACTAATCAGAGCGTTACTGGATTTGAAATAAGATGATCAGGATTAGATATAGTACTCAATGGAGAAGTAACCTTAAGTTAAAGAATGAAAGATGGATAAATGTTAACCACCGGAAGTCAGAAAGACAGTGTGACTCTGGTAAAAGGAAGAGATGAAATAGTTGAAAGTAGATTATATGGCTAGAGTACAGTGAGCACAAAGCATGCAGAATGAGAGAGGTCTGGATTTTATGGTAACTGTGCAATCCTTGTATACCACAATTTAGGTCACCTCAGAATGTATTCAACTCTTCTTTTGGTAACAAAATGTCTCATTTTAACTGAACATATTGCCACTTAGAATAAATATTACATTTTTCAACTTCCTCACTGGCTAAGTGTAGATTTTTAAAATAAAGTTCAGGGCAACATGTTATGAAGAAGCAATGAGTATTATTTTTTTCTGTATCCTCAGTGGGAAAAACTGTCCACCCAGTTCTTCTTCTGTCCTAATGTTAAGGATGGTTGGGTGGTGAGCTGTCTTGGAAGATGGAAGCTGTACTTAATCCAAGGAATGTGTGAAGAAATAGCTGGAGTGATCCAGGATCCCTTGATTCCAGTAGTGCTTCCAAATTTCTCTTAACACTGGGAAAATTCCCGATCGTTACATTTAAAATAAGTTATTTTATATTTAAATCACTTTTGTGTGGGAGTTTTATTAGTCATAGCCAAGCCATGTACTAAAACACAGTGCATCAGAATCCTCTACCTATTTTCTGGGCAAGCATGACATGACAGTGTTTCAAGAGGCTAAAACAAACTCTAAGAACTAGAGAATGGATTCACAGGGGGTGAGGGGCATTAAACAGCATCTTCCAGATGCATGAATGATTTATAGGTAAATGAACAAAAACCATATAGGCAGAACTGATGTTTGTGCAGTTGAAGGAAGCTTTAGGATGTAGAATGCTCATGTGGTATGCATAAAAGGAGATAGATCAGGGAAATTTCCATACTGTTGGTGGAGAAGGAAAGGAATGAAACAAGGCTTTTGTGTTGGAGAATGACTGGAGCTAAGGCAGGAAGGGTGCTAGCGGCCTAATTCTGACAGGCAGAATTCAATTATTTTATTCAGGAACCCCACCAAGAATCACATACACACATGTATATATGAAAGTTAGTCGGCTGATATGATAGATATTGATTTCATTCTGGTGTGGGGAATTTAACTTCTCAGAGAATAACTTCTCAATGAAGGAAATTTGAATTAATATAGCAACTTAAGATGTCATAGCTTCTATGCAATATGATTTGTATAAAAATTAAATTTTGTTTCCATTAAATGTAGTGGTGAACACTGACACTCACTTTGAGATAAAATGTCACAGAGTCATAAATTGTGTAACATATTCAAGGTAGTCTAGAGGCAAGAAAAATGTGCCTCTTATTACTTTCATAAATTATTTTATTCATCGTACCATATAAATCATTCATTCAAGTGAAAAATAATCTCACTTATTTTCTTTCTAGGTCTTGCTGTTTATTATAGTTCATAGATATCTCATTAAGAAGATTTATATATTTCTGGTCTTACCTACTCTAACATGCCACCATGTACTAATGAATTAAGAGTCCAGGAGAAATTTGAACTAAAGGCAATTTTGATAGTACTGGGATAGTTAAACTGTAAGAAAATTATCACACCAGAAACTTTTACACTTAAGGCTTTGTCTATTATTACCAGGCAAAATGATTTTTTATTTGTGTGCATGATCTATCAAAACAAATGTGTGTATATGCATACATGTGTGTAGACACCAGATGTTAATATCAAGTGTCTTCTGGTGCTATTACCATTACTTTTTTGAAGGGGTTCTCTTCTTGAACCTGTAACTCACCAACTGGGTCATCTGGCTTGCTAGAGAGCTCTGAGTGTATCCTGTTTCTACCCCAACTCCCCCACTATGGTTACAGATGAATGTGACCATTGTGACCATGTCTGTCTTTTTAGATCCAAAATCAAGTAGTCATGCTTGTTAGGTAGGTTTTTTTTTTTTTTTTTCTAAGAGATCAATCTTCCCAGTCTCTAATGGTGGTTTCTAGTCTAATAGATCTGTTCCTATAAGTAAGTGTTAAAGTGATACTAGAAAATGGACAAACTCAGTCACATGTCTATACATTAGCAGTCATTGACTGAAATGTATTATTTTATTGAAGGATAAATGCAAGAGCTTGAAGACTAATGGGAAAGGTGGCAAAAGTTTTATTGTTTTTATAGCATCTCATTCTTTTTGTAAACCCTAGAGGAAGTGTAAGCTACAGTAACTGAAAATGAAAATGAAGAGAAGGAAGTAGAGAGGGCATGGAGAAGTGATAAATCTAAGATAGACTATGAGTGTCATTCTTATACTGAAAATGTTCCTTTTACACAGCTAGCTGTAATGAGTAAGGTTTTTTCCGCCCACCACCAAGTCTTGTCCCGCTGCCATGCCAGCCCCAATTAACACACAGAGACTCTGTATTTGATATAATCCTGTTGGCCAGTTACTAGTTTCTTATTGGCTAGCTCTATCTTAATTATTGACCCATTTCTATGTATTTCCATGTGTTTTTACCAAGAGTGGAGGAATGGCCTTTCTGTTCTCTCCAGACTCTCCATCTTGACCCCTCCTTACTACTTCCTATTTCCTCCTTGTCTCCTAGACTCACCTATCTTGCTTTCCTATTGGCCAACAGTGCTTTATTCATTAACCAGTATGAGAAACATATACAGAATGACATCTCCCATCATCTCCTCTTTTCTGACTAAAATAAAAAGGGTTTTAACCTTAACACAGCAGAATATATCACATAACAGTTATCAAATAAGAATCACAGTTAACAATATTTAGTCCATTAACATTTAGCCAGATTTAGAAACTATTCTATCATCTATCCTATATTTGTGAGTCTAAAGTCCTATATGTAACTTACCTTTAAGCCTAACTAAAGAAAACTATAACCATAACTATCTGTCTTCAATTCCTTCAAAGACTACACAAAGATAGTATATAAACTCTACAAATGACAGAGACATCTTGCCTTTGTCAGTCACCTGAAGTTCTTCTGTAATCTTCCATCTTCAGCCCATAGGCCATGGTGTGTCTAGCAGACTCTTCAGCAAAGCAGGAAACTTTAAACTGTCTTCTTGTATTGGCAGTTTATCAGTCACTTTCCTCTGTGTCCTGCAGACTGGCAGATTCTTCCATGAAGCAGGAATTCTATAGCAATATCCATCTTGAATCAGCAATCACTTTTCTGTGGGTCCTGCATGTCCAGTTTATAAATCACAAAGTCAAACAGTCTAGACAAGAGCAGTATCTTGTCCAAATGGCTAGTCTTGCTATATTGAAAGCAAACTTCATAACGAGTTTTTTCAATGTCCATCTTCCTTTCTGACGCAGGTGGTGTTGCCAGGAGCATTTATGTCTCACTGTCATGAAAACCCTAAACCATTTTAAATGCCATATTCTGTAGGTCTTTGAAAGGTTTGAAGAATGCCTATCTATCTCAAATACATCTCTGTGTATCTTGAAAACCTAGCTAACTTAACTCTAAGCTTTGACTATCATAGGTAATTATCTATAATCTGTACATTATATAATACATTTCTGAATGAACTATATAAACACAATACCTAAACAAAAGGAGAAATATACACATCACAAAATTGACCTTAAATTGTATCAATAAATGAAAATCCATTCCAAAACAAAGTATTCATATCTATAACATAATCCCCTTTTTACCTTTAAAAAGAATATTGGTTGTGATCATTAACCATTTATAACCAAGCCCATTTAAATGAAAACAAACATTTATAAACAATATTTGGGAATTTGGGCGTCATTCTTTCCAAATTACTTCCTGCTGGTAGGAGGCGCTGTCATAGGGATCCTAAGAAGATGCAGAAATCTTGGCTGTAGTCTGCAAGGCTGCTTTCTTCAGCTGTTTTGAATGTAGTATCACCTGGTACTCTGTTTCAGGGGGTCTGGCTTGCTCAAACCACATTAGTCTGGAAGGAATCCAAGCTTTTTATTTTCTGTGGAAACAAAAATAGAAATCCTTTTCCCCAGTAACTTGTCCTTGAACTTAAATTTTTGAGTGAAAGCATTTTTAAAATATATAAATTGAATTAATCCAGCAGCATTTCCTTTAACAGTTGTTTCCTCAGCAGTCAAACAATACAAAGACAATATAATACAGTATACAAATTTTCTCCATCTGTGGCTTTTTTATTATTCTGTTTCTTTTCTATTTTTTGAGACAGGGTTTCTCTGCGTATCTCTTATCTGTCCTGGAATTTACTCTGCATACCAGGTTTACTTTGATATGACAAGATCTGCTTGCCTCTGTCTCTCAAGTGCTGGGATTAAAGGCGTGTGCCACCACACCCAGTTCCTCTTTGTCTTTTTAAAACCATTTTATTCCTTTTCTCTCCCAAGCCTACATATATTCTAGAACACACTGTAAACCTTTAGAGGTTTTCTTAAAGTGAATTTGTGTTTACTGTAAATCTTTATCTTTTTGTAGCCACAAGTCTTTTATCAGGCAAACAATAACATTGCTAAAATGAAAGTCTTTGTTGTTTTTGTCACGGTTTATCAAAGATGGCGGTGGGTACCTTTACCACCAGCAATGAAAGCTGTCATCACTGCCCTGGTCAACGCTGCCATCCAGACGCATGCTGCAGGCTTGGAGATGTGTCTCTGCCATTACCATCTCTCATACACACCAATAGATTGTTTAGCAGTGCTTCTTAAAAGGCATGTGGTTTTTTGCCGCTTATGCTGAGTCAGGAAACCTCGCTTAAAGGAGCCGTGTGAATATCTGCTTGTCTCTTACAAAGCAGAGTTCAACCAAGAAAAATGCTGTTACCAAGAAACCTTGCTTGTCTCTGTTCTTTTGTTTCTAAAACCCTTTTCTAAGCTTTTGTTAAATTTTAAGTGTAAGTTCTTATTAGCCACATGGGTGCCATTTGTAACGAGTAGGGTTTTTTCTGCCCGCCACCGAGTCTTGTCCCGCCGCCATGCCAGCCACAATTAACACACAGAGACTCTGTATTTGATATAATCCTGTTGGCCAGTTACTAGTTTCTTATCGGGTAGCTCTGTTTTAATTATTAACCCATTTCTATGTATTTCCACGTGGTCTTACCGAGAGTGGAGGAATGGCGGTTCTGTTCTCTCCAGACTCTCCATCTTGACCCCTCCTTATTACTTCCTATTTCCTCCTTGTCTCCAAACCCACCTATCTTGCTTTCCTATTGTCCAACAGTGCTTTATTCATTAACCAGTATGAGAAACATATACAGAATGACATCTTCCAGCTAGTAGTTGCCTTGATTGTAAATACAGTGTGTGAAAACTTACTCCTCACCCAGGGAACTCTATTTGTACCATTTCCATGATTATTGACTTTGGGCTTCAGACTCTTCTTGGAAAAGTTTTTTCTAGGTTAACAAAGCACTGTCTTAATATTGTAAAGGTAGGAGAAGATGTTGATGCTTTCTCTACTCTACTCATTCCAAGTGTATGCCTCTATTCCATTTCACCTACTCTGAACATTAATTTAAACAAAAACTATTTTCACTCTGGTTCATAAAGGGCATTTTAAATTCACACAATCTAGTAGTGAGTAGAGGTTAATTATTCTACATTGGGTAAGTTTTGCATTACAAACAAAATTGTCCTCAAATTCACTCATTCATAAGTTAAATATGGCTGTTATTATTGCTCTGTGACCTGTTGGTGTACAGAGTTGAATTGCCATCTATTATTATTAATCCTTGTGTAGATATCATTTAATTTGAATATGCTTTCCTGCTTTTTTTTTAGATGGAGCAATTATTAGTAAAATTAATGGTTAAATTATTTTACTTGTGAAATATGCTACATAATACTTATAAAAATAGGGTGTATTCATATGGAAATAGAATCAAATATAATCTGTTAATTGTAGATTTATTCTGAAGCAAATTTAATTTTGAATGAGTTTTCCTTTATAATGAAGAAAATGGAATCTACTCAGGAACTTGAGTTATATTAACTCCTCCAGATGGAGAAGACTGAAAAAAATTCTTTCAAGTTCATACTTATTGTAAAATTCAGAAATAGTTTTTCATAAATTTCAGGTAAAAATTGCCTCACAATGAACCAAGGGAATATACCTTTTGATGTTTTAAATATATTTGAAAAAAAAATTCATGCTACAAAAGGAAAGATCCTTAAATGTTCCTAGGAACTTTAGAGATCATTTGGACTTGAAAGTGCCCTGATGTACATCACTAAGAAAAGTAATCATCAGACAATTGTTCTCATATTGATTCATGTTCTTTGACTTTAATATGTTCCTATAAATTGATATTTTAATTGTCATTACAGGTGTGTTATAAAGGACTTTTCTTTGAAATAGTGTGTGTATTTGTGTGTTTTCATGCTTGCAGGTGTGTGTGTGTGTGCATATGTATGCACAGATGTTTTACTAAGATGAGTATTTTGCCTCCCACTGTCTGGAAAGTTCATACTCCATCATTAGTATTTACAAAGCACTTGCTTCCATAGAATTCTAAGAGCAGAGGGGTTCTGTTTTAAAGTCATGGGTAAGACAGTTTGTTTTTCCATGAACATACTGAAATTATGCACTGGGCAAATTAGTGAATTATACCAAATATGTCTCAAGGATAAATATAGTAATTTTCACAGCAAATGTTTTTCATCTCTCAGGAAATCTATGTTTGTCATGGAATGACAAGTTTTTTGGAGGGGTGGGGGACCAAAACGTTTGCCTTTGAAAACTCATTTTGAATTTCATTAAATAACAAGGAATATATAACAAATATTTTATATTTAATGAAAATAATTGAACATGATCTTTTTGGTGAAATGGAAGTGAAAAATTTTAACATATCTCTGAAAGAAACAGATTTTCTTCTCCCACTTCATGCTGATCATTATCAACCATAACATTAAATTTTTAAATTATAGAAACTATCTCATTTTGGGAAGTTCATGTGAATTTATACCAAAGAACTAGTTTTGCAATGCAATAACTGAGAACTAATGTGCTTTTATAAGATGATAACTTTGCTGTATTCCTGTGCAGTAATGCCAAAAACTAATCAAGTTTTAAAATATGACTTGAGTTATAGTATAAATTGGCATAAGGGATTTCATATTTGTGTATCCACTGTTATATTTTTCTTAAAAATGAAATGAATAAAATGCCATGGATAATATAATATTCAGTGTAAACAGATAATGGAATCCCTTGCTGAATCTCACTATTATCTCTCTAGATAACCCCAGATCTTTTGATATTGTCCTTAGATTTTTTTCTTTAAGTTTTACTTTTTAATATGTTGGAACTAAAACATATTATTGGGTCTCTTTATCATCACCATCATCATCATCATGGAAATGGTTCCAGATAATAAATAGTTACTACTGATAAAACAGATGACCTAAAGAGTTTTTCCAGAATGCAAAAGATATAGTATGTAATAGAACATGTCTCTTCACATGGGAGAGGGGCAACTGGGAAATAACTGTGTGTCTTGGTTTAATCATACAAAATAAGCATAAAAGCAAAATTCACATCTCCAAAAGCATTGGTTCATACAGTCTTGAAAAAATTTCGCTTTATCCCACACAGGCCATCCTTTTGCATCAGTCAAGCACATGCACAAACATAAGAACAATTTCTATGTGTTAGGATTGCATGATCCTTGTCAGGGATAGAAATTCAAGACAGCAATGGCAGATACAGCCTGCAATTATCTCGCAAACAAAAACATGAACATCTTGGGATCCAGAAGCATTCCCTTTGTAGTGTCAATAATAGTAAAGTAGGCAGCTTGGTAGATGATAATACCCCACAAAGACACATTATAGGCCTCATATAAGACTTTAATCCAAGTAGTCATGGAAGCCTTTGAATTCCCTTCAGGCTTCAGTTGTGGCTCTTAAATGATAGTGTCAAAATCAAGAAGGTGCATAAAACACAAGGACATGGCTTCGGTGACACCAACTGATTGTAGAGCCCCTGAAAAGTGGTGGTCAAACTGACTTTTCTTGTCCATACTACCCAGGGAAAACTGTATTTATCTCTGATGGTAAGGGTGAAAGCCTATATAGACAAGTATCTTATTGGTTTCCTTACCAGAAGGATAGGACTTCTCTCTACTTGGGGAGATGAACATGCAGTCTATAATACCCTTGCGTTGCTTACCTCCTGCTAGATGCTTGCTGGCATGCCAATTCTGCAGCAGTATCTTGACACACTAAATCCTCTCTCATCTATTTGGAGATGGCCTTGGATATTCCATCTACCAGGAAGTCCCTAGGAAGGACAACAATGGCATCTTGCATGAAGAAAGTAAAAGAGAGACAAGCACAGGATAGGACTGAGCTGACAAACTGCTTTGGCTCTTCAATTTTGAGATGAACCACAAATCTTTAATCTGCTTCTTAAGACAAAGTAATGAGTAAACTTTGAGAAAGTTTATGTACTTGTTCTATTATAATATTACAGGGATGAGAGCTACAAAATACTTGAGAACATAAGCTGTTCAAGAATCCTCACAATTATTTCACCAAGGAATGTTCTTTGTAATGGAAATGAAAGAAACAGAAATATATATATATATATATATATATATATATCACCTACAGCCATGCCTTGTCTATGTTTTCTAAATTAACCCTAGTAGCCACAGCTTCTGTTTTCTTTCCATTTCTCTAATTTATGTTGTTTTCCGTTTGGCTTGAGTGATCTGCATAAGGAGGCCTTGAGAACTTAATGCTATAGAAACTACATTCTTGCTTTTTCTTTGGCCCTGTGTCTGTGTGTGTGTGTTCTTGTCTGCAAGTCAGACCTATGTGGATGCCAGTCATGGTTAGTCATTTTACATTAGATAACATTATGGGTTCAGTTTATATTTCATGTTCATTTCAAGGTAAAATATCATAGAAAGAAAAAGGCTAAAATGAAGGCCAGAATTTCTTCATGAAATTGCATTGTTGACAATAGAATTGGGCTGAGTTATTTATTTGTAGGCTTATATAATATGGCCTCAACCAGAAAACATTATTAATTGCTATGACTAGTTTTCCATCTGTAACAAGGTTTCTGACAGCTGAACAAAAGTTAAATAATACCACCCAGAATTAAAAGCATTAAAACTAATAATCACATTTATACAAAACAATATTGGGATAACTGAACTCGAGTATATGAAACCATTTTCTGTTATTGCCATCAGTCTTTAGTCCTATAAAGTAAATGCTACTCATATAAATGTAATTGATCATGATTGACAAAATTCTACAATGATGCTGTCAATAATTTATGAACTAATTCATTATTATTTTCCTTGCAATTGGCAGGATTTTGCATTTGTACCTAGAGATGTTTGAGATTCTATATAACCAAGGGTTATTTTCTATGTATTGTAAAATACAGGGTGTTCTCTTTAATAACCTGAAATTTTAATAAGGGCCTAAGAAACAGTTGAAAAAGTGAGTGAACTTATATTTAAATTAGGTCTTTGAGAGCTTGGAGATTCTAACTTGGTGAACTCTAATTAAATCCCTGAAGGCTGCTGGGTCTGCCTCCCTCATTCTTGATGGTGAGAGTAAGGTCTTCAAAAGAGTCCCTTGACAGTATACAAGTGGAGGGAAAAAGAATCCAGCAACCCTTCGCGATAGCATTACATAAAGCTGGAATTCCAGAAGGACTTATAGACAGGGAAAACAATTGTGTCTGAAGCCAGAGAACTCATAATGCAAGGAACATGGGGAAAAAGAATTTGTAAAGAGAAGTAATTCAAGACTAACACTCAGACTTCAACATGGAGGTAAATCCAGACAAAGCAGTAAGTACAATGTATATATATTGTTAATATGTAACATATCTTACTTGATACATTCTGCAATTAACATTTATAGTATATACTCAGGTACAGAATTTGCCTTTGTTAGTTGTGATTCTGAGATTATGGTGGCTTTTTCTTTAGGGTACATTTTCCATATAAATAGACATCCATTATTTTTCTTCCCAGTTAAATTTTACCACCTACTGAATCAAGTAGTCTAATTCTGAGTGTGTGAATCAAACAAGTATTGGATTTACAGAAAAATGGCTGCATTATCCTTAAGTGTGTCTAACACCTTTATGAACCTCTTTATTTGCCAATACCCTGGAGTATGAGACATGGAGACACTCTGTACTTCCTTCTTCCATTTAAAATGTGCTCTTGATATTGTAAAGCCCACAGAACAGTATCTTTATAGCCCTTAGGTGTACAATGCCTCAGATAGCCTCCTAAAAGAAACATATGTTTACCGTTCAGATATCTAGTATATAACAAAACATCCTGTTTTCCTGCCAACTTGTATCAGTCTGTATGGAATACAATACAACAATATTGTATTCCATGTATGTTTTCAATCTTGGGAATTTACTCATTAGCACATAATCATGTATACCAGTATGTTGTTCATTTAATAGTTGATTGAGGTGACAGCTTTGCAAGCCTCATCCCGAGAAAACTTTCTATGAAACAATACAGTACTTGGAAAACTTAGAATTCATACCTTTTTAGTTTGCTCTACTTTTTATTTCAAAAAGACTTTTAAAGTCCCATGGATGCTATTTAGATCACTGGGATATCGAAATGGAATTACAGATTCTTGATGCTCTAGATATATCCTTAACCCCAAAGGGATACCGAGCTACTGGGTGCTCTCTTTGTTCTTAACTGCAAGTTTCAAAAGTTTTATTTACTTTTTGAACTCTTTACTACTATAAAAGTGTCATAGTGCTTTGGTGGCTTGCCACTTAAGTGGCTTCATCTTTTATTGGGGAGAAATGAAAGTTACAAGCAAAATATAGAGGAGGTTTTAGTTTGTTCTCTGATAAAAGGGGTCATTTATTGATCTGGGGCTTGAAAGAGAAAGCTCTGTTTGGGGGAAAGCCATTGTACTATATAGAGTTTGAACACTTCTCTTTTTATTATCTGCTGCAACATGATAAGTCTACATGGATTTTTATTTCATCAGAAGCAAGCTTCACAATTCAAATGAATCCTGCATCATAAGTGTGGCCATGTAACAGTTCTTTAAAAGCTGAAATAGAAAGATAATCACTGTAGCTAATTAGAATGGTGACAATTTCTGATTTATTTTTTTTGATATATGATTTATCCTGTGATTGATTTATATTAAATATTTTTCTGTTGCTTCTCTTAAGAGTGAATAGAAGTTATAGTTTAAAATTAATATTATGTAGCTTGTACTTTTTCTATCAATTGGAAGGAGCTTAAACAGAAGTATACTCCAAGGAACTGGACATAAATGGACCCAGAATTTTCTAATTTATTTTAAGTACAGGCCCATAATTTGAGCATGTGCAAATTAGTAAATCCTGCTGTATTTCTCTTGTTTTTTGGAGATTTTTAATAATGATGATAAGAAGCCAGAGTATAATATGTATGACCAAGTGAAGGACACAGAGAACTTTACAGAAAGACTTGCCTCTAACAGCATGACATTTTTAAAGCATATTCCTTTTTAGAAAAAGTAAACAATTTCTCTATGTGTTTGTGTGTGAACCATTTGAGTAATTGCTCTAGAATCTCAAAGCAATTGTGAGTACATGAATGTATGTTTTTCAATATGGCTTCTCCAGACTTTGTTTCTGAATAATCTAGGATTCCATAATGTATTGACTCATATACTATTGACTCGTATAATAAATTTATATCTGACTAAATAAGTGTGAACACAAATTTTTTCTTCTTAGAGTGACTATATGAATAAAATATTGAAGACTAAGAGAAAGGATAAAGAATGAATATCTGTGCTTAATCTTGCCGCAGTGTTTGATCTTGTTATGCTTAAAATAAAACTTTTATTTTAATCTGTTATGATTTGGAAAGAAATCTTCACATGGGTAAAACTATGCATTTATAACATTATGACACTCTTTTTAGACGATAATTTATTATTGTCAATATTAGACAAACATTTTAGTTCCTGCTTGAAACCAATCCTTGTTTTCAAGATACATCCAGTGCTTGTGTTTAAATCGCATGTATAATACAGAATTCCATACTCTACCAGTTAAATATTTTTGTGCTTTTAGTTTGGTATGATATGAACTCAAAGTCATTGTTATACTGGTTCTACATAGGAAATCATTGCTTTTAAGACCTTGTCAAAGCAAAATAAAGACTAAGAGTCTATGATGACCTAAAATATATGAGGCTACAAGTGACAAGGGACTTCAGTGGCTTACAGTTTTGTTTGTTTTCCATACTGTAAAAAGGGGAGGAGCAGTGATCAAAGGAAGGAAGAGTGAGCAACAAGGGAAGCTAGTCAAGGAATGGGTGTGGGGAATCATAAAAAGGCTGTGTTGATATCTGACTAATGGTTTAAAATGAAACCTGATGTGGTTAGGTAGGTGTGCTCACTCAACACACAGTAGATAGATTCCTGAGCATTTTATACACAATTATCTCTATTGGGGCCTTAGGGGCAGAGGAAAAGTTCTTTGTCTTGTTATCTCTTTTAATTGGTCAAACTTCCTCTCACAGGGAGTTAGCTAACTCTCAAATACTTCCTGGGTTTTCATACAGTCAGTTTGATGTCAGCCTCCTTAAGTGTACATTATGGTACAGTAGATCTCATTTTCTGTAAAGAGGCATTCCATTAGTGTTTATGAGTAAAGAGAGTATACACTCTAGCCACATAGCTGGTGACTTAGATGTTTGGCTCCTAGAAGGATACTTGGTTTTATTTCAGTGGAAAGAGTTTATGTCCAGAAACAAGGACCACAAAGGTCTAGAAAAAGTCAACAGTTTGTGTCTGAAAGCATTTAATTTGAGAACGTTGTTTTAAAAGAGTTGATTGCAGAACTCTACAATAACTCTAGTGGCCTAATGAGCCAAAAGCCAAAGGAATTGTTTTATATTCTAAAAACAAACTCTTATGGAACACGTGTGTTCCTAAACCTTCAGTATACAATATGCTACTATTGAGCAGTGTGCCACACTGCTTAAAATTGAGAGTCTGGTTTAGGAGATAGCAGAGCTGTGATATTTATCTTTGCCATGAGGGCAAGCCACATTTCTGCTCAGATTCAATTCATTGTAACTGTGGGAATGCTGGCATTAGGATGGGGAGATGAGTTAGTAGAGAAGTGCTTGTTGTGTAAATGTGAGGATGGCAGTGCAGATTCCACGAACCCAAGTAAAGTAGAAAGCGCTGGTGAGCACTTGTAATCCCAGCTCTCCCACGGTAAAGTGGAAGGAGAAGACAGGAGAGTCTCAGAAAGTTGTGGCCAGTTAGCCTCACATATTCAATGAGATACTCTCACACAATGTGGAAGGTGATGGCTGACACAAGAGGCTGTGTTTAACTTCCACAAACACACCATAAATAATGACATACACGCACTCATACACTCATATGCACACACTCTCTAACATACACACACTCACACACAAACAGACATACACATGAATGAACACATGCATTCTCTCTCTCTCTCACATCTCTTAAAAGATAGTTAAGATAGTTAATATTGTTAGGGATTTAGAGAAAATGACACATGATAATGTAATTAATGGAAATTTTGTACAAAATTATCCTCCCATGTGACTTCTCTGTTCATTCTTCTGTTTTGAAAATAATTTATACATTTTTAGATGCCTTAAACTATCAAGTTGATATTACAGGTCAGTAGTGCTGCTGTCTACAGCGAATCGGACACATTCTTTGCTTTATCTTATTCTTTATCCAGAAAAAGATACAGTAAGTGACAGATATTTCCAGACCAATTTTACTTTCAGATATACAAACTAGTGCAAACAGGTTTAGCTTTCCCTAGGGAACAGACTCAGGTAACATGTGAGGATGTTGAGATAACACCACACCCACCACTTTCCAGAGGAGCTAATTTAAAATTGCTTGCAATCTGGGAGAATCTGTCTCACCATCTCGTGAGAACCCCCAGCTAACTGTTTGCTGAAAGGTTTCCCGGGAATAGGATTTTATCCAAGGCTTGTGACAGTGGTAAGTTACAATGAGGCTACAGAGATCTAATTAAAAAGGTGATTTCTTGGCATACGGAACTCCTGTGTGAAATCAAGGACTGAGCTATGCAGGGGGGAGATGCTGACCCTGTAATTCTTATGACATTAGCTTTAAATCGTAACCGCTGAACACCTCTCAAATATTTAACTCTCCCCAAGTAAATGCACTCTGTGAAAAAAGCTCTATTTGTTGACTTTTATCCCAGTTGGATCACCATTGGGGACTGCATCACTGAGACCTGTGCATTAAGTGGTACATATGTTGAATAAACAGCCAGACAGCTACCAACTGTCAAGTTGAGCTACCAGAACATTTTTTTTTTAAAAAAAGCACATATGTTATGTTGAAAGCAAAAGAAAAACAAAAGTTTATAAAAGAATTAGGAAATGGTGCAGGTGAAATTAAGCCACATGCTTATGTGCATGTATAGTATTTTGAATAACATTAGAATTTTTTTTAAAAAAAATATGAAACAGAAAATAATCACTGGAGACACAACTTTACTGTCAGATTGGGTACCTTCTTTGTTGGCTGGTAACTCACTAATGATGAGATAGTATATTGAAAGGGACATGTGAAACAAGCAAAGACTGTAAATGTGCTTAGCTAGGAAACAACAGGTTTGGTGTTCTCATAAGCAACACATGAAAATGAAGGGGCAACTGCCCCTTTCTAGGTAGGCATAAAACAAGAGAACATGTTGGCTTTTCTGGCAATGATACTGGGAATATTTATAGTTTTCCTTCTTGTTGCTACAACATTGCTCTTCTGTGATAACATGACAGAACAACACCGACTGCATCTTAGGTGGCCACATGCTAAGTAGAAGAGTCTTGGTCACTTACCACTTGATGAATAGAACAGATAACAGATGTAGTCTTGTATTTTTTTTTGTTTCCTTCCTTCCTTCCTTCCTTCCTTCCTGCCTTCCTTCCTTCCTTCCTGCCTTCCTGCCTTCCTGCCTTCCTGCCTTCCTGCCTTCCTTCCTTGAACCTTCTGAGGCCTGTGGAAAGAGGGGACACAGAGACTTGGATAGAAAGAAGCTTCAGAGCGGAGTTCTTGTCCACAGTAATGGGCAAAGCTTCTCACTATATTTCAGAAATGACCATGCCTAGAGACTAGTAACTTTTCTACCTCTGTGAAAATTCAAGATGAATTCCAAAGGTGTTGCAAATGGGGGCTGTTGGCTGACTTTCTGTAGCAGGTTCTTTTTTGGAAGGAGAATCAATTATCTGGCCAAAAGCCTAGGGAAGAATGCTGTGGATAGATTTTTAAGAATTTGCTTTTGTATATTTAGTTGTAATAAACAACTAAATGATAAATATTTCTAACTGAATTTGTCTCCAGAACAGATATGTGCTCATATCTCATCATTTGCTTTCCTCTCATCTGTGCATAACTTCATAAGTAAATGTTCTAGATGGTGAGAGAAAGCTGTTACCAAGTGGGAGAGAAGAACTTTGGGAACCCAAGTTCACTTTGTTGACTAAGTACTGAAGCATAAGAGGAATATAGTTTTGTCACACAGAACTTTACCATCACTTGTAGGTAATTTTGTTACTCTGAGCTTCATCCCCCATGCAATCATGGAGAGAACTGGGATCAAATTATGTTCCCTTGAAGGCATGCTTACTGAGTCCTTGCTATAATTTGTGGTCATGTACTTCGTCCAAGGTATCACCCTTTCATTTTAACTTCATCTTAATATTAAAGAAAATAAGTAAGCAGTTGTTTGCTAGGGTCATAGTTTATTTCTAAGGCTGAGAATTTACATGCTTATGTAGGAAAATCTTCCCAATCTAGGTCTTCAATTTACTGAATTTGTAGTCTCCTTTGCTATGGACACTTATGTAGGTCTGTGCATGCTGCCTGAATCTCAGAGGGTTTATGAGAACTTTAATAATTTTGATTTAGAGGGCCTTGTTTTCTGGATTTCCTACATCACCTCTGGCTCTAATACTCTTTCTGCTTTCTCATTCACAGGGTTCTCTTAAGTCCTGAGAAGCATTTGATAGAAAAACCGCATTTATGGCTGAATGTTCCCAGGTCTGTCATGCTTTCCATATTGTCTGGATTTGGTATCTGCATTTCTTCCCATCAGTTGCAGGAAAAGCTTCCTGATGATGTCTTTGCAAAGCACTGATCTCTGAGTAGAGAGGTTCCAATAAGAAGTCATTTTTCCTGATAGCTAAGTATATTGAGCACTTTCTTAAGTGTCTTTCAGCCTTTTAGATTTCCTCTATTGAGAATTCTCTCTTCAGTTCTGTACCACATTTTTTAATAGGGTTATTTGGTGTTTAGTTGACTAGTTTCTTGAGTTCTTTGTATATTTTGGAGATCAGCCATTTGTCAGGTGTAGGATTGGTGAAAATCTTTTCCCAGTCTGTGGGCTGCCATTTGGTCTTGTCAAATGTGTCCTTTGCCTTACAGAAGCTTCTAAGTTTGAGGAGGTCCAACTTATTAATTGTCGATCTCAGTGTCTGTGCTTCTGGAGTTATGTTCAGGAAGCAGTCTCCTATACCAATTTGTTCAAGGGTACCTCCCATTTTCTCTTCTAAGAGGTTCAGTGTGGCTGGATTTATGTTCAGATCTTTGATCCATTTGGACTAGAGCAAAGGATCACCAGCCTATAATTCACACCACCAGAAAAACTAGGATAAAATGTGGATTCTAAGAGATTCAGATAAGGTCCCTCACAGAATGGGGGGTGACAAGTTCTCCAGATCACATGGGGAATGGGGGCGAGAATCTTGCCCTTAACTTGCTTGTTTACAATGATGCCCATGGCATGCTGAGTGACATTGTGGACTCATCCCCCATGGAGGGATACTGCCTTAACCTAGAGACAGGAGAGAAGTCCTAGTCCCTATTTCAAATGACTGACAGATTTAGATGACCTCTCCTGGATGGCATCACCATACATGTGGGGTGGGGAGGAATGGGAGGAGAGGCTGGTCAGGGTGCATGTGAAGGGGTTAGAGAGGGAAGTCAGAGGGAGGGAGGGAGAGAGGGAAGGAGGAAGGGAGGGAATGAGAGGGAACTGGGATTGATATGTAAAATAAAAATTAAATAAAAGAAGTAATTTTAATGCTTCTTTCGCTCTTTGTTTGTTTCTTTCTTTGTTTCCTTCCTCCATTCTTTCTTTCTTCCTTTCTTCCTTTCTTTCATTCATTCATTCATTCTTTCTTTCTTGTACAGTAGTATTGGTTTTACCCTAGGCATCTGTGCTATCTGGTTTCAGGTTCTTGGTCACCCAAAGTGGTATGAGACATGAGTTCTGTCTTGTGTCATGGACTTTCTTAAGTCAATCAGACATTGGTGGGTTACTCCTACAAGCTTTCTGCCATCTTTACCCTAGCACATATTGATCAAAGACTTTGTGGCTGGGCTGTTATTTTTCATTTAGTAGTATATGGAGTACCTGTCTGCACCAAAGACACTAGAACATAAGGGTTGAAGGCTCTAGGTAGATACCAACTTGACTTCTCCAAGTTCAGTCAATCGTGTAGGAGTTGTCTCCATCAATGTGGCCTTCCTTGTTTATGGATAGATTTGCTAGTAGCCTGGATTTTTGGGGGATTCCCATCAGATTCCTCTGTTACTAGTAGTTTTCCTCCCGCTGCTGGTCTGGTTCTACTGCCATGCCAGCCCCAATTAACACACAGAGACTCTGTATTAGATAGAATGCTGTTGGCCAGGTACTAATTTCTTATTGGCTAGCTCTGTCTTATTTATTAACCCATTTCTTTTAATCTAAGTACTTCCATGTGGTTTCATCTTACAAGGGAGTAGGGCCCGCATCTTGTCTCCCCAGTCTCTCCATCCTGACTACTCCTTACTACTTCCTCTTTCCTCCTTGTCTCCTAGTCCCTCCTATCTTGCTTTCCTATTGGCCAACAGTGCTTTATTCATTAACCAGTATGAGAAACATATTTACAGAATGGCATCTCCCATCACTCCTCTGGACAACAATGTTGAGTAACTTATTAACTAAGGTAGTATTAGTGGAGGCCATAAGAAGAGACGACTGTCAAGATAAATGTGAGTGCAAAGAAAACTAGATATTATGTATCTGGAAGGAGTCTGATATGGGCTTCCTGGGAGCCATGATGACACTCATGAGACTATACCATCAAAGATGCTTAGGGAGGCACCGGTTAAGATTGAAAGTCAAAGAGGAAGAAACCTGAGGGTCACTTTTGTTCTTTTGATAATTTCAACTTGACTGTTATTTTGGTTTTTTCATAATTATTAAATTTAAATATAAAACAAGCTTGTTTTACATGCCAACCTCAGTTCTTGTACCTTCCCTTCCTTTTCTGTCCCCCACCCCCACCCCATCCCTTTTCTGCTCCCCACAGAGGGTGAGGCCTTCCATGGCGAGTCTTCAAATCTATCATATCACTTGGAGAAGGGCCTAGGACCTCCCCCATGTGTCAAGACTGAGACAGTGTCCCTCTATGTGGAATAGGCTCTCAAAATCCATTTGTATAATAGGGTTAAATACTGATCCACTGACAGAGGCCCCATAGAATGGCTAGTCCTCCTAATTAACACCACATTCAGGAAATCTGGGTTAGTCCTATGCTCGTTTCCCAGCTATCAAACTGGAGTCCATCAGCGCCTCCTTGTTCAGGTCAGCAGTTTCTGTAGGTTTCTCCAACATGGTCTTTGACCCCTTTGCTCATCCCTCTCTGCAAATGTATTTTAGGATTTCAGCTCAGTGTTTAGCTGTGGATGTCTGCTTTTGCTTCCACTAGCTACTAGATGAAGGCTCAAGAATGTCATATAAAGTAGTAATCAATCTCATTATCAGGGAAAGCATTTAAGGTAGCCTCTCCAGTATTGCTTAGATTGATAGTTGGGGTCATCCTTGTAGATATCTGAATGACTGAATTAGGGGAAGAATAGAGGAGAGCTTGGCTGTCCATTTTTAACATCTCATTTCATCTATAAATGTATTTCAGAAATATTAATTTGCTATGATAGAAACTGGGATAAATACTTTTTTCACTATGGAGCAAATTTTTAAAGAAAACTGTAGCAGTTTATACACTTTGAATATTTGAATATAGACATGGTATCATTTCATATTTCTGCATTTAAAAGTAAAATGAATATATAGGCATTTTAACATTGTCTCTTTTGATGCAAATATATGCATCTATCTACCTATCTATCTACCTACCAACCTATTATCTATCTGCCTACTACCTATATATCTACCTATTATCTATCTATCTATCTATCTATCTATCTATCTATCTATCTAATATCTTTTTTTTCTACTTGCCTAGATAAAGGAATCTCAGTTTTAAAGTTTGTGTCAAGTGATTTAATTGTCTACTAACAATTTATGTAACAAAGGTGTCAGTCCCAGGAAAGTATTATTGGAAGACGGTAGAGGAAACTTTAAAATGATAGTCTAGTGGGCATTATTTAGTACAGCCTGCCCTTGATGAGGATTGTAGGACATAAGTTTTTTTTTTTTTTTTAATCTCCCTTGATCCTGACCATTAAACAGTGGCCTTGTTCTTCTATCTTGACTGCAGGCATAAAACCATGGGGACAATTGATCATGACTGCATCCTTTAAAACTGTAAGCCAAAGTGATATTTTTCTTTGAATGATAATTATACTACATGTTTTGTTACAGTATTAGTATGATGATTAACAAAACATGTATGATAAATTTTGTTATGTTATAAATGGATGACAGGTCACACATTCAGTAGTAGAGTGAATACTATACTAAGATTATTCACATTTCTACTTTGCCTTTTGAATTTTTTATCTACCAATTCAAGAGTATATACCATTTATAATATATGTAATTATAATATATACTTCTTTGTCATGTTTTATTATTTCTAAATTAAAAATGTTTTGAATATGATTAGACAATTAGTGGACTACTGTCACCTGCAGGTTGATCTAGCTTCATTGCCCCCTGTCTGGACATCTTCATTGAGACACAGTATTTGGAAACAATGATTATTGCCTTTGCTCTTTCAAATTCATTAAATAACCTTCCTTCCTTTTGGTGGGATAGTTATCTGGAGTTTAAAAGAAATCCATGAAATAATCCAGTGTAAAGAAATTTGCATACTAGAAATTACCCAGCCCCGAAATGAATTTTTACTTAGGCAATTGACCATTCTGCTCCTTACTTTTCTTCTTCTGAGTGAATACCTGATTAATTTCATCTGGTATAGTGCTTCCTCTACCTTAGGGATCTCAGGAACTATGAATTGAAATAAGAAATAAATTATATGTTAATAAAGGATATTTCTAGAGTCCCAATGAATAACTCTGACAAGGCTGTTTTTAAGAATGACTTCCAGTTATCTCATGAAAAGGAGTGTGTCCCAAGGTGTATTAGATTAAAAAAAAAACCCTACCTAATGTCAGCAGCCATACACCAACACTGATTCCAGGCAGCACATTCATGTTATTTGTGTTTGTAGTATGATAACCCATCCCCAGCCATGAACTTCTTGATCTTGACTCATTTGTGTCTATAAATTCTATAGTATTTAAGACTCTCTCTTTCTCTCTAAAGCCTACAGGCTTAAAAAAGTGAGGTTCCATGGATGCCCCTGAAGTACAAAAGACACCTCTAGAAACATGGTGTGCTTTTAATGATTGAATATAAACACAAAAATGGAATGGTTGGGTCTTTGAACTTCACAGAATCTTTTTCTATTATGTTTCTTGGTCTCTAAAGGCAAGGGATTGTGGCACACACACACACGCATATAAATGAATTGTCACTGTAAGACTGTTCTGCCACAGGAAACAGTTGTTGAGTCAGCAATGAGGTGAATCCTGTTACAATTAATATTGGGGTGCATAATTATGTTTTTAATTAATGTGTATTGATTTACCAATGTGGAGTGTTGCTACATTCTCAGTTGTAGTTTCCCTAAACTTTAGAGATTTGTCAGCTTTACATGTGGTTAGGAAATGGACTTGTTACATTTTTTAATGAATAATGATTGAAGGCTAAAATTGTAGTGACAATATTAGGAGCCTTTGTAACCAAGAGGTAGAACTCTTTCTAAGCTAGCTAGGGTACAGACAGAATGATACATGAAGTAAACACACACACACACACACACACACACACACACACACATCAAAGATGATGAAGTCAGTGATAAATCTGCTTAGGGTTCCTTTTTATATTTTTCAAAACTTTAGGGCTTAGTCTACTATTTTCAGTTCTCAATTTTATTTTCAATAAGTCTTCAAACCTTCAGTAGCCTTTATACACAAGGATGAAATTAAATGCCAGGAATGTCTAACTATAGGAACAAGAATAATATTTTAATTTCAGTCATTTAAGTTGAATTAACGTATCAAAATACCAAATATGCTTCAAGGGATAATGACACCACTGTCTCACCAGCTACATTAATGCCACTTTACATTGCTGAGTTGACTCTCCTGTTGTTATAACTTTATATCATAATAAGAGTACCTTTGTTCTGGCTACTTTGAGTATGTGTTTTTTTTCTGTACCTAGAAATGAACTAAGCACTGTTGTGACTGATGATGGTGGTGCACATTTTTGGTTCTTTCTGGTGAAACAGAACAAGAGTTGGTGGTAGTCTGAGAATGAATGTTGCAATGTAACAATCTGAGAACGGACACTGCTACAGTATAAATATCTGAGAATACACACTGCTGCAGTGTAACAATCTGAGAATGCACACTGCTACAGTGTAACTGTTCTGAGAATAGTGATCTTTTCCAGTTCGTAAGATTCTTTGAAATCTTTGGGGACATTTCTTTTGCTATATTGATACATCTTCTGTGCTTTGCCAAAATCAGAGTGGAATGTTTCCATTTCTCTTCTCTCTTTTTAGCCACTGCTGGGCTTGCTTTGCCTCCAAACTATAAACACTGAACAAGGTGTCTGCCTATGAGACAGGAACATTTGAACCACCTGGGACTCTAAAAATTCCCTATTCATTTTCAAAGTAGTATCACAAAATATGCTATTCCTTCTTGTTCCACACAAAACAAAATTCCAAGTTCTCAAATGGTTTTTACAGACCGTTCCCCTACAATGTACGGCATATTGTTATTCTTTACACCTTTGAAGAATATGCTAATTATGCTGACACTTAATGTAATATGCTTAAGAACATGCCATTCAAAAATGTAGCTCCTTGGATAATACCAACTCCATGAAACTTTATCTGTAAGTAAATATCCCCTTTGAGATAAAGTTATTTCTGTAATAACAGAGAGAAGGGGCAACATTATGATTTATGCCATACCACAACATATTAAGTATGGTTTCATTTTTTTTGTATGAAAACATACAGCTTTATGTTGAACTTAAATAGGTAGAAAAAAGGAAACATGAAGCTATCATATCATTTCTAACTATAGTAAGTTCCCTAAGAAATGAGACAATAGGTAATACATATATTGCACAGAAAACTATTATTTCATTCTACTGAATATTAAATCTGTAATTTCTACAAAAATATCTAATTTTGCACATATTAAGTCAAGGAACTAAAATTGTCTTTTGTGGATATTTTTATAATAATATTTTCTGTTATAAAAAGGCATTGCCAGACACTACCATCTGTCGTGTAGACTGACAGTGTATGGATCTGATGTCTTCCTGTGACTTCCTATCTTATATAATTAGAGGTTTCAGCCCAGAACGATGCTACATTTCTACCTAAGGACAACTAAGTTTGAATTTGCTTGGAAGTTTTTAATAATTTCTCTGCTATGTGCTGATAAGACCAGCACTCTGTATGATTAAAAGCTATAAATGTGTCTATTGAGAGACTGTTAAAAATGCTCCTCTAAGCCTCTGGCCATCATCCAAAATTATTACCATAATACCTCCTAAAATGAGTCAGAAAACATAATGCCTTATAATTGATAAATGTTTCACTTGTACCTTCTTTAGTTTGGAAATTTGAAATGCTTAGGCTGTCTTGGCTACATCAACAAGGGGAAGAATTTATTGTATGTTCTTCAATGTGAAAATCTTCATGACTTGTATGCTTGAATTTTAGAATATGTTTGTGTTGTGCCAAAAAAAAAAAAAAAAAAAAAAAAGAGTTCAAGGACAGTAAAATACCTTATTGACTCAGAGGTACTTGCTTGTGTATACATATAAATTGCCCAACCCCAATCCATTGGATAATGACACTGAATAAACATATAGTTCTTATTCTTCAATAACGCAGAAATAGTAAAGCCCTTAATTGGAGATAATCTCTGTGTAACTGAGCATTGTCAAAGGGTAATGACCTCCTGCTGCTAAGCCCTGGGAATGTTGACAGAAAGCCAACACATTTGTTTTCAAAGCAGGAGACATAGATCTACTGACAAACGTCCATTAAATGGCTTTATTTTTAGTAGACTCTGTAATAGAAATCTCATCTGGGTCATGTTACTATTGTGCTTCCATTATTTCCCTCCTCCTATCTTTGTAGGTCCTCTTTCCCCTGCTGTTCCACACACTGATTAGCACTTCAACTGCCGCTGAGTGATTCTCTCTGTGAAGGAGTGAGTTCATTTAACACTGGGGTTGCTAAAAATATTGAAATGAGATAGTATTCATCAAGGTTTACTGCCTAATACAATATAATAACCAATGTTCTACAATGCTAACTGAGGAAATAACCTTGATAATTTATAAAGAAACAGGGCAAACAGTTGTTCACCCCTCACCCCCTGCTTCCAATGCTCACACACTTCATTTGACTAATGCCTGAATTTCATTTGGCTTATAAATACAATTTCACTTACAAAAAGGTCTTCTGGGAGCTGAGTACGGAGCTCAGCCATCAATCAGTAAAGGGCTGCAGAACAAGCATGAGATTCTGAGTTCAGATCCTTAGGACCCATGTGAAAGCTGGGACCACAAAGCTCCTGTAGCTCTTGAATAGGAAGGCAGAGAGACAAGGGATACTTGGGTCTAACTGGCTAACCAGTGTAGCTGAATTAATTAGCTTTGGGTTCAGTAAGAGATTCTGACTAAAAAAATAAATACTGAAATTAGCAACAGAGGAAAATGCTTGATGCTGACATCCTGCCTCCACAATATGTGCACACATTGTAGGTCCACCTGCACATGAATGTTCACACACACACACACACACACACACACACACACACACACACACACACACAAACACACTAAAGCACAGGCTCTCTGTGTATACCATCATTTTTACCAATAGACATGGTGGATCTGAAACTGTTTTCTCTATGAGTTCACAGGTTACATGTAACTATGAGATGGTGTTACCTTTAGGTATGAGGAAATAAAGGTATGATAGCATCATAATATTTATTATGCAAGATTGGAACCAGCTCTGTCTGTTTTAATCTTCCTAATATACTTCCTATGGTGTGCCTGTTGCATCATGGTCCATAGTGGACAATTGTTTGATTGCCTCACATGCCACAGGAGAAATGTTCATTATGTTTGGAAAAAAATCTTTATTAATGACATGGTCCCACATTCTATAATTTTTACTCAGTTTTAAGGTAAAGCTGTGGTTTGAACATCTACATGCAAGTCAAAAGTGATTCCAACATGTACCTAGTGTTTCCTGATTTGCTGTTCTACATCTTGTATCTTAGAGTCACATAGAGAAGTTCTCTCTGACGCACACATTGGATTGCATCTCTATGCTGTTGTCTCAGTGTTTCTTGCAAAGAGTTTAATAATGTTTTCTGTCTAGTAAGGTCATAGGTAAAGGATATGATATTCAAAATGCAGAGGAAACCTCTTAAATGAGATCACCTTAGTCATCTCTTTATTTCTAGTCATTTTCTAAACAAAGGGAAAGGAGAGATTCTGCAACAGTACCAATAATCAAAGAGAGGTCAAATGATATTGGTTGTTCCTGTGTAATACTAGGTCAACACTAGGTCACAAATGGAAAATTAAGGGCAGTTTCTGATTTCTTCCAAGTCCTCCATCCTTTTGGCTTGCTTAGAGCTTTTTTGTTTTTTTTTAAATTTCTCAACATGTAATCTTTTAAAAATAATAATTTCATAACTCATACTTGCTGAAAATTTACTAATTACCTGGAAGCAAATAAAATGTTACATATTACATATATATTATCTCATTTAATTTTCATCACTAGTGGTGCCGAAACCCGGGAGCCTGACATTAGCAGCACAAGGGGGACCCTTCAGTCAGCTGGAGAGGATTCAGAACTGTGGCAGACAGGTAACAAAATAAGGTAAGTTCTGATAGACATGCTAGCAGGAAAGCATGTCAGAAGCAGTATGTGACGAAAAGTTGGGTGCGCGCAAAAAGAAAAAGGCTAGCAAAAAGAAAGTGAAAGAGCCCCGAGAGACTGATCGACCTCTTGGAGAAAAAAGAAAACATCTTTATCCCTTAGAGGAGCTGAAAGCTTTATGGTTATCCAGCAATGAGTCTGAGGATGAATTATTGTCCTCTGAGGAAGAGGACTTAGGGGAGGAGGCAGCAAAATACAAAAGGGAGCGATATGGGCCAGGTCCGAGACTTACAAAAAGGAAACCCATCACTCCTACAGCACCTCCTCCCTATGCAGAAAAGGAGTCTAAATACTCCCCGAAACCAGGAGAAATTAACTCAGATGTTTCCTGTTTTTGAGGAGGATGAAAATCGTACTCATCAACCTTTGTAACATAAGCAGGTTAAGGAATTGGCTGAATCTGTCCGTGCGTATGGCATTAATGCTAACTACACCTCCTCACAAGTAGAGAGACTGTCTGCTATGGCTATGACCCCTGCAGACTGGATGTTTGTCACAAAAGCATGCCTCATAATGGGGCAATATTTGGAATGGAAAGCCATATGGCATGATCTTAGCCAATCTCAGGCCTCCATTGGTTCACGATTAAAAGGAGGATTGATGGTAGTCAATCAGAGAATTGATTTGGTGCAGGAACAAATTGACACACTCTGGCAGCTAGCCCAACTGGGCTGTCAATGGAAATATTCCAGTTTATGTGTCACCAGTGTACAATATGAAAATTATACAAGAGCTACAAACCTTTCTAAACAACTTTTTCAGTATTTTTTAGGTGAATGGACAGGAGAATTTGATAGCATGTTGGACCAACTCCCAGTGGCCATCGTCCATGTGAATTCCACCCGTGTGGATGCCTCTCTATCAGAAGGATCGTTCTCCTGGATCTCCACCTCTTTTTCCCACTTTAAGGAGTGGGCGGGTGTAATGAGGTTTGGCTGTTGTTAAGTGGTGGGGTGGTGCTCCTGCTCTGGTTGGTGTGTAAGCTGCATACTCAACAGACATGTGACAAAGTGGTTATCGCTCAAGCCCTAGCTGCTATGGAGATAGGTTTTCTCTCCCACTGTGTGGCTAAGCATGTTAAAAAATGGACATTAATTGTCCAATAGGACAGCCCTTGCACCCTGAGTCATTTATGACATTGCAACAGGTTAGGGTGTCCATTTTTTTTTTTTAACCAGAAACAGCCCTAATGCTCTGCGGGGTTTTTTCCCATTGCATGCAGACAGGTGCTTCTTTAGTTTAGCCTACTGCAATAAATTCTTCACGCTCAGGCTGTTTGGCTTAGCACTGCACTCCGGGTTGACTCTGACCATGAGCAGCTCTGAGAAGGGCAAGTCTGGTTGCATGTGGGTTGGTGTCCAAGGCCCCACCTCCAGGGAAAAGATGCCTGATGGGTATGGCACTGACTTAGCTGACTACCAGGATTCAGGGTCATTACAATGTCCATCTCATTACTGGAGATCAGACCACTATTCTTGCCTGTTGTGTTTATAAAACAAAAAAAAAAGGGGGAGATGTAGAGAGCCACCGGTGCCACTCCCGAAGATGGCGCCGGTTTCCTGTCCATGAGCCAGCAAGGCGCGGTTGTTTTCCACCCGAAGGATAGCAATGCGTATGCATAACACAGGTCATGGGGTGTTTGTCACGAGTATCGTGGGCTGCACCAATCAGTAATGGACATGACTCCTCTGAGCATATATAAGCAGAGCCCTTTTTCCTCCTCGGGGTCCTTCCTCATCTCGCGGTAAGAGCTGCACAATAAAGCTACACTACAGAAGAATCCTGTTGTTGAGCGTCGTTCTTGCAGGCGAGGCGACAGCGCTCGACAACTAGACAGAGTCCTTTTTATTTTTTCAAGACAGGGTTTCTCTTTATAGCATTGGCTGTCCTGAAACTCACTCTGTAGACCAGGTTGGCTTTGAACTCAGAGATCTGCCTTTCTCTGCCTCCTAAGTGCTGGAATTAAAGGTGTGTACCATGATTCCATGGCCAGAGCCACTTTCTAAAGGTCTCAGCAAATAAGGTGGTTGTGGTGGGATTAGAATACAATCAAGTTGGCTGTAATGTCAGAACTCATAGCAATGTCTACATACTACTTCCCTATACAAACCATTCATACATTCTGTATCCAGTGCTCTGTAGGGGCGATGTGTTATTGACTGTCATCAATTTATCTATGATGACAAAACAATGATAGCATAGGTCTCAACTATGGAATTTATACTTTGAACCATGTATTGCATTAGTGAATTAGTCATGGTTATCAAGTTCAAAAATACTGAAGTGATAAAATAATTAAGTGGTGAAATTATTGTCTAAATTTATGATTCCTGTGATTTTTGGAAACCAGTCCCTTATTAAGTTTCCTGATTCAGGTTAAAAATTCTGAGGAAATTTGGAAAAACTTCTAAATTTTTCGCCAAAGAATGTGGGAGATAGTTTCCATTATTTGCAGTGAGGAAACCCTTGACTAAAATGATTCTCATTTTTGCTCATTAGAATGAAGTATCTGAAATTTCATGTGAAGTCAAAAGACTTCATCTCTAGTACCCAAGCAACAAAGAATGGGTAGGGATGTTACACAGGACATGGACAATATCTAGGCTTCTTTTTTTCCTCTGCTGAAATAATCTGCTATTCATTTCTGTTTCTGCAACTTTTCTTAGATCCTTTGCCAAAGGAGGTATGAAGAGATCATAGCCCAGCTATAAATCCTTAAAAATTCTTCCTACACAGCATTTCAGAGAATTGGTCCAATTTGTTTTAGAAGCAGATCAAAGAGTTGCTGTTAGTGCAGGTAAAGCCACGCATAGCCCTTTAGGAACCATTGTCTGTGGCTCATAAGGTTGTTAGTGATAAATAGATAAAAAAGAAAAGTGTCTGCACATGGGAGGCATGTAGCTCAATGAATAGTAGCTATTACTGTCACTCCCTAGATGACAACTGGAAAAAGGAAGAGGAATGGAGAAGGCAGATATGCACTAATGACTCAGGTGGCTCCTAGGTTTCAAAGATACTGTTTGAATTCTCAGAAACATTATTTTTAAATGTGAAGGAAAATGAGCATTTAAGGTCCCTGTATGCTGGTTTTTTTTTTTTTTTTTTTGGATATTTATCAAAGCATATCAACAGGGTCAATTTAATTCCTCTTGCGTATCCTCAATGATTCTGAAGCCCCAGTGATGTGCAAGTTATCATTGAAGAAATGATTTCCTGTAGGTTGGGACAAGCAACATTGTTATAAAGCCCTGGTGGAGGGTCTGTATTCAAAACACTCAACCACAGAGGAGACATTTATTTTTCTGTCTATCTTTACCCATTTTTGTCCCTCTTCCCCTACTCCAGGCTAAACTACCGTCCAGTTTTCTGAAATGCAATTTTCATTTGAATATTTAACTTATTTTACTTTGAAAACCTGATCTTGTTTAGGGCTGCTTGCCTCACCATTCTGTTTTATGATTGTGAAGTTTTCTATACTTTAGAAGTTAGACAAATTTTCTAGATATACTTCACTCAGTATAATATTTTTCAGTTTTACCCAGTTATCTGAAAATTTCATGACTTAATTTTTCTTTATACCTGGATAAGATATAGTTTTATTGGTTTACTCTGCACATTGGTTACAGTGTAATTAGATAAAGCTCCCCTCCCCCAGCAACCAGAGATGATCTAACAATAAACCCAGTGAAAAGCAATGGGGAAGTCTTTCAAGGTTTTCATTGTGAAGTCTAAGAGAACATCAAAATGATACAAGATGGTAAAATTGCTTGGTTGTCTGCCAGATCTTCAGAGGAAGACTCTATTTCTGGAGACATCACACACTTTGGTCAAAAGATTTGGTGTCATAAAATTGCCACTTACATGGAGGCATCCTCCTTAGAGGCTGGCTTTCATAGTATTGGGATTTATTAGTAAGCTTCTGATGAAGCAGTGCCATCAAGAGTGCTATCCTTCTGTTAAGTTCTGTGAATTACAATAACAATTGGCTTAGCAATATATGCTCATGTTATAGTAGGGAAAACAAATAGCTATCTGATTGGTCTTAGGCCAGTTTAATAGGTGGTAACTAATGACTGGTACTGTAAACTTAGTTAAGAACTCTAGGCTGGGGAGATAATCGCTTGTAGAAGAGAACCTACTATTTCCATTTTGCTCAATTGATCTCTTATCCAACTGCTTCTAAATACTTATCTTCATACCCACAAGTGAGTGCAACTTTTCTTTTTCATCAAATAAAACTACTTTTTGCACCAAGACAGAGTCATTATATGAGAACCACAACTGGTCAAAATGTAGATAATAAGTGACATGGGCACATCCATGACCAAATGAGATATCTATAACATAACATTTTACTCAAGGCTCAGGAAATGTAGTTAAAGAAGGGGCAGGAAGACTGTGTGAGTCAGAGGCTAGATATACTATGAGATAAGTATCCTGGACATAGAAGGGAAATTATATCCACAGATTCATAGGAGATGTGGTTATCTGAACAAGAGCATAGTTGGCAACATGGCTACATGAATAGGGGAAAAGTTCACAATGCTCTAACTCTAGTTGAAGAGCTTCAGTTAGTGCTGCTAAGGGAGGATGGGAGAGTCAGTTTTTCAGGGATGAGTATTACAGTGTTTCCCAAGTTGAAGCTATCTGTCTTAAATATATGAGCATGTAGACAAATGATATATTTGTGTATGTGTACATTAGAACTTGTTTTAGTGAAATTACATAATATCTAAATTCAAGAACATATGTTGAATTTAGATAATTCCTTTGGTTGCTGTTTATGTTGACATAAAATATATGCTGGTCCAACTAATAGAAGCAAAAACACATTGATTTCAGTGCAAATATTCTTGTCAGGTATAGTAGCACACATCATAAAACCAGCCATTGTTAGACAGAAGTAGGACGAACACAAGTCTGAGGTAAGCTTGGCATGCAGAGCAATCCCAGACCAACCAGGCCTCAGAGTCAATTCCAGGCTGCCTGTGCTATATGGTAAGATTCTGTACATCTATTTCCAGGCTGGACTGTACTTTCTATGGTGAGATTTTTTAAAACATGAGTTATATTTTCCTACATTTTTCACGTGTGATTTGATCTTTATATTTTTTTCATCAATTTATCTTCATGAAACTATTTTTAATCTCAATGTGTAGGGATATCTGTTACTAATAGTCTAAACAGGTGACCCCACTAAATAAACACAGAGGCAGATGGCCCATCTTAGAGAAAATGTGAAACTGAAACAAATGAATTCAACCATAGTTGCATGCTTGGTGCATTCCTCTCTAGTACTTTAAGAAAAAGTTTAAAAATAGACTTTTAACAATCTGATTTATATAATTTTGTTTCAAGGAAAACTTAGCTAATTGTGTTCATTCTTCAAAAATCTTTACAATTACTAGTCTAAAAGCAGCCAACAATTTTATTCAGAAGTTCAGTAAGAATGTGTCAACGTCTAATAGTATTGCTAGGCATTGGGTAACTTCTAATTGGCCTTATTGTAATTCGTGTCTTCATACACTCAACCCTTTCTTTCTTTTGACATGTTTTCCCTGACTAGAATTTTAGGTTGGGAATTTCTCTGAACAAACCATTTTCCAAATTACTTTCCCATAACTTAACTAATAACTGTAGCTGTCCTGAACAGTCAATTCAATGTACTCTTACTATCATTTTGAGTACATATTTACTTATTTTGCTTTGTTGTTTTGATATCAAACAATTCTTGCTTAAATTTACCTTTTCTAGCTACCAGTAAGTGAAAACATTTCCAAATTTTTGCTAGATTATTATATTTTTATTTAATATTAATTATTTGTTGAAGTGCTTTCCTGCTTGTAACTTAAATTTTAGTTATTTTCCATCAAAAAGTTCAAGTAGCCTATCATTGTAAATATAGAATATAACCAAATTACTGGTAAAATGTAACATTTGAAAAATTTCCATAAAATAAACTTTCTTTTTAATTGGTGTTTTTGTATTCAAAGCATTATATTATTGATATAGTTCTCTATGTATCATTTTCATAGTGAAAGCTTAGAAAATCACATCTTTGTTCAAAGATTTGGTATTTGATAAATTTTCTCCATTTTTTTTATTTGACTTCTGAAAATTCAAACTTTTTTAATGCATTTGGAATTTGTTTCAGCCTATGGCATGAGGTGAATATGTCTGACCTTTAAATAATTTAGTGTGCTACCACCAAACTGCTTGATTTCCCTTGCAAGTTGCCAAATGCCCAGTGAAAGATGGGCACAGTCTTATATTTTGTGTTCATTGTGATAACATCTGTTACTTTAGTAAGCATGCCAATATTTTATACGGAAAAATCCCATGCCTTACTTAAAAGTTGTTTCCAGAAGCTTAATTAATCCACTCAGGTTATAGAGATATAATTTCATAAAATGCTATTTTATTGTTTTTATATTACCAATCTATTATAAGCGTCCACCTTAGCAAACATTGTATTTCTACTTTTACAGAAGTACATTAACATACCTATATTATCATATCACTTTAATCTTTAGAAGAACTTGGGTATAAATTTCAGGTTAAGTTGTGTCCCAAAGCCTGATTAACTCTGTGATTTTATACAAGTTTTTGTGCTTCTGAGTGCAGAAATTTTCTAAGTAGGAAACCAGTAATACTTAAACTTGACATTGTTTGATAAAGGAGATACCATATAGATGCAGTGTTCTCCTTACACTTTTATTTAATGGAAACATAAGGATGCATAATCTCAGCAAGGGACAACAGTTCCTACTAACGGTGACATGAACAATAAAAAGTCTATTGCAGTTCTGAAAAGAGCTGGAGGATGTAGCTCAGATAGACCATTTGCTTAACATGGATAAGAGACTCAGTTCAATGCCACAGATATAATTAAATTATATAATTTATATGTTAAATTATATGTATATATAACATATATAATTTATGTTAAATTATATAATATATAAACAAAATTAATATAATTAAAAATATATAAAACTAGCTATATTTGATTACAGTTCTTTTGAATCTCCAGGGAATTCAAACCCCATAATGAAATTATATAACTGTTTATTTTGAGTATTTCTTGGTGGGGTTACTTGTATTCAACCTCATGATAAGAAAAGATAATTCACTTCTAAATCTTCCTAGGACATATATGCTGGTGTTTTAACTTTAAAGGGTTTGCTTACTCAGATGGACACTGTGTAGAGAGGAAACCAACAGAGAGATGGTACATACAGAGGAGATGAGAGAAACCTGCCCAGGTAACATACACAAATAAGACAATAGAGGGCATTAAATAGGCAATTTGGATAACACAAATTAAAGTGGAGGTTGACTAGAACTTCTGGGTGCTGATCCTCTCCAGCCCATTTGACAGAGCACCTCTTCTCTCCATTATCTGCTGATTTCAGGGTTCCCTTTCTTTTATGATAACATCTTTAATTTCAATTTGAAACAAGCTTGTTTTACATGTCAATCCCAGTTCCCTCATCTCCTCACCCCCCAACAGGCTTTGCATCCCCTTTCTGCTCCCCAGGGAGGGTGAGGCCTTTCATCAGGAGTCTTCAAAGACCTTCATATCTTTTGGAGCAGGGCCTAGGCCCTCCCCCCGTGTGTCTAGGCTGAGAGAGTGTCCCTTTATGTGGAATGGGCTCCCAAAGTCCATTCCTATAACAGGGACAAATACTGATCCACTACCAGATGCCCCATAGATTGCCTAGGCCTCCTAACTTAGATCCACGTTCAGGGGGTCTGGGTCAGTCCTATGCTGGTTTCCCAGCTACAGTCTGGGGTCCATGAGCTCCTTCTTGTTCAGTTCAGCTGCCTCTGGGTTTCTCCAGCCTGGTCTTGACCTCTTTGCTCATCACTTTTCCCTCTCTGCAAATGGATTCCAGGAGTTTGGTTCAAATGGAGCTGTGGGTGTCTGCTTCTGCTTCCATCAGCTGCTGGATAAAGGCTCTAGGATGGCATTTAAGGTAGTTATCAATTAGGATTCCCTTTTCTTATCTTTGATCGAAGCATATAGAAAGGCTTTTTTTTTCCCCATATTTTCTGCATATTTTCCTGATCTCAGTGGATCCATATTCTTTTCATTAAACACATGCCCATATTTAGGAAAAGGTTGGATGAAGACATCCATCCATAATGAATTCTCTCCTAGTTGTCTTTATATACTATGATATCCATTTGATTCTATGCTTCACTGTAACTGGTATATTATACTCTCTTCAGGGAGTTCATTCTGCATATTTTTTAATCTCTTAAATCTTTCAAGAAGATATTAAAATTACTTTTCTTAAAAATTGGAGAGCATAATTACCACTAAGAAGAAACTTTAAAAGGAATGTAGGCTAGCTGAAAATAGAGTTGCACAGAGAATCTACGTGATGACCTGTTGTTAGATCCTGTTGGTTTATGATTGCCTGTCTTGGGCTTTCCATTAATCACTATAGCACTAATATTTTTGCTATCTGATGTATTACCTGATAAGAAAACAAGGAAAAAATTAGAACAAGTTATGGTTTTATGAGGAATCTCAAGGGATATCAAAAGCTCAGTTCTAGTCATTGTTTCCATGTCTACCCTAAGAACCTGGCTTACTGCCAGCTCCTTCATTTTCCACCACCTCCTAGGCATGGGGTGAGGAATGACAGTAGAGACTATCATCATGGGAGTCTCCAGGCCTTTCTCAGTAATTAGAATCCCTTTGAAAAACTCTTATACCTCTGCTTCTTAAGTTTTTATTTGTTTGTTCATGAAGAAAGCAGTAATTTCCTTATGTCAGTGGGATAGCATAAGAATCAGATCAAATGATGAATGTTCAAAACCTTTCCCAAAGTAAAATGCCAGTTGTAGACAAATGTAAAATGCTATAAATACATAGTAGTCTCCTTCTTCACATTAATGCTAACACATTTAATTATAGTTATGAATATACCTTAATTTCATAAAACTTAATATAAATAAAAATCATTTGGAAATGCATATGCACCTTATTTTATCTCATTTTACTTGCAGTGACACATGTCAAATTGCCATCTCAGCACAATTTTAACTTATTAACCAGGTACGTCATAATTCCTCATCAGCAAGCTTGCTGTGGAAATTTAATTAATTTGATGAAACACTTTGGTAATTCAATTATTGAATTTCATTCCTTATATTTAAAGTCTATAAACAAAAATTATAGAAAAGTACTTAAGTTATTGCATTATTTTAATACTGTGATTGAGTAGCATTTGTATTTGAGGTAAGTAGGCAGCACGATTAAGTGATGTACTCATGAAAGTGAAATATTAAAAACAGCTTATGAAAATCTCCCATCTGGCAGTTACAATTGATCAGAAATCTACTCTCCAGCATTATTTTGAAAATAGCATGAGTTTTTAATTAAAACTGTTCATTCAATTTATTAATGTAAGTAAAACCTCCCATATGATCAGGTTTAACTTGAGAAAGTGGTTTTCTAAAACCCTTTTATGGATTGAATGATACAATTTTCAATAAAGAATTGTATAAAACTGTCAGACATTTATTTGCTATCACTCTTTCTGTATGCTCTTCTTAATTTCAGAATTGAACTGTGAACATAATTCTGCTTAGACATACTCAGTGGCTTCATCTTCTTAGCTCTTATTTAGATAAGACCAGTTAAAAATAAGCTAACACAAAATTTCTGTATAAACTGAGTGATTGAAGGGAAACTTATGACTAACTTAAATAGGGTTGACATGGTCAAAAAAGTAAGCAAATTACTGAGGTTAAAATTTCTTGATTAAAGTCTGACATGAAAGCTAGCATACAGAACACATTTGTAATGCAAGAATATATCTGTAATATAGCTGGAAGATGGAGGCAGGATGAAAATTACAAATTTAATTCCAAGTTTGAGGACAGAGGGAGACCCTGTCTTGAAAGAAAATAACAAAATAAAACTAAACATACCTAAAATGTCAGCAAGTGCAAGTGCTGAATTAATTTCTATGTTCACTACCAGCTTATCCCATGTTTCCTTTCATTTCTGGTAGCTGTACAGAGAGGTCTATTACCTTCTTTCCAGAATACCTAGAACTTGACATAGAAGCCATGCCCATTCCCAGATACGTACTTATCAAAATGAATAACTTAAAATAATGAATTACATTTCTTTGACAGTTAACAATGATTATATCATTGTACAAAAGAATCGAAACCTGAAGTATTTCCATTTCTTCAGTCACACAGTATTTTTATGCTAATGTTTGTTTGTTGCATTTTAAAGTAAAGTTTACAATATGTAGAAGTTTATTTATTTATTGAGCATTCTTGATTTTAGAGTGGGAGTAAACAGGTTTGGAATGTTCTTTTATTAAATTTAGTGCACCAAATCTCTACTAATTGGGAGTACACTGAATTAACAAATGATACACTTCATCAATACACACACACACACACACACACACACACACACACACACACACAATTCTCTGTTGCTACTAGACCATTATTTTAGGTTTACAGTACACATTTTAGGTTAAGCTTCACTTTTGAAAACATTTGTCACCAGTTTCCTTTCCTCTATATCTTTTGTAGTTCATCATGTAAAGGTGGATATGAAACCCTGTTGTGTTTTTCTCATTGATTATTTACATTAGCAATCATTATGTTTCCTAGCAAGCAGATAGAAACTTCACTTTACAAGTAGCTTAGCTCTGATGCTCTGGACTCATGAGTGCAATGCTATTTATCAGTATGCACCTATGATTTATGTCTCAGCTGTAAGAGTGAATAAAATTTTAATTATCTTACCAACAGCAATGCTCAAAATCACCTCATTTGCTTCTTTTTCCCCAGGCAAGAATGGTTTATCCAATAATGGTACTGCTACTGTGATACCTTACACTTTCAACAAATTATCTCTGCAAGAATTTATCTGTGCTTCCTTACAGAGACATTATAGTTGAGGTTTTAGTTACTCATTTATTAGTATTCTGGATTTCAACAAAAACTATTTGTAAAAAGATAAAGTTGCATGAAGACAAAATAAAATTTAATTTGTAACAAAGTCAAAGGAAAGAGAAAGGATGAAAAGGTAATCAAGCCAGAAGTCAGGTTGTTGCACACGGTATTTGACCTATAGTTCTACATACTTGCTAAAGTGGAGCTGAAATTTTGACTCTAGGCTTTGCTGAAACCAATGAAAAGAAAGAGAAATATGATCAATATCTCTAGGAAAAAGAATATGAATTGCTTTGCTTTGAAGAAATGTCTTAATTATTCATAAAAACACAGCCAGAACTCATATATATATATATATATGTGTGTGTGTGTGTGTGTGTGTGTGTGTGTGTGTGTGTGTGTGTATGTGTGTGTTTATTTCAAAGTAAGGAGTTTCATAAGCCTGTTTTGTGTTGTGTTAATTTCCCTTAGATTAAGATATGCCATATTTCTGACATAAATGCCATTGTTGCATGGAGGGATATAAGTATCATATGATCCAGTCGCCTATCCCATGATAGGACAACTCATGAATGGTGAGATTTCAGAATAGCTACAGAAGTAGGCCATAACATTTGATCTCACAGTGAATCCAAATCTTGAGCTTAATCTATTTTAAACTTTTGCATTGGTTCTGCTCCCATTCCACTGTTCCTTCTTCAAAACTGTAGTGCTGTAGCTGCTGGGCATTGAGGTTCCTCGTAGTTTTACATTCTTAGCAAGGAAATACTACAACCATAGTGAAGTAAACACATGGGGGGGGGGCAACACAGACTATTTCATCTCCACAATCTCAGGCCACACTAGTGACACTAGTGACAAGGGTGCTGGTACCCATGTGCTTTCTATGCAAGACAGAAATTCACATAGTAGGTTTGTGCTGAATGCTAAAACTCAAAATGAATTATATTATGTTTAAATGCACTCACTGTGGTGATTTGAATAAAAATGTTCCCATAGGTCCATAGGGAGTGGCACAATTAGGAGGTTTGACCCTGTTGGAGAAGTGTTTCACTAGGGATGGGCTTTGAGGTTCCAAATATTCAGGCCAGACCCAGTGTCTCTTTCCACTTGCCGCCTGCTGATATAGATGGTCCTAGTATATAATTCTCCACTCATTCTGCAGCTTCATGGCTGCCCATGTACCAACAGGCTTCCCATAATAATGATACTGAACTAAACCTCTGAACCTGTAAGCCAGCCCTAGTTAAATGTTTTCCTTTATAAGAGTTTTTATGATCATGGTGTCTCTTCACAGTAATAGAACACTAATGAAGACATTCATCTTTAAAGGAAAGATGATACTAATCTTGGTGAAAGCTATCAAGAAATGGCCAATTACTGCAAATGAATGCATGAGCCAGTTATCACTTTTACTAAATATTTGCTGAGTCAAGTATTGAACACTAAAGCACTATACAATGTAAGAGCTGAGACCAAAATGGATCATCTCAACAATGTGTCACTTCCAGGAGAGAATATCAGTGCTGTTACTCTCGATGAAAATTTCTGAATAAATAATTAGCATAATGATGCATTCAATTTTTATAAGTTTGAGTGTAGATAAATTTTCAAAGCAAGATTTAAAAGTAACTTTTACAGAGCATTTAAAGTATTACATCTGATTTTCTCTAAAGCATATCATTATTGCTTTAAGTTCTAAAGTGAATAGAGTGCATATATATTTTCATTGTATTTACTTTTCTCTTATACAATGTGTTCTAACTGCATCCCTCCTTACCTCTACTCCTCCCAGTCCTCCCTCACTTCCTCTTTTCCCCAGATCCATTGCTTCTCAATTTCTGTTCAGAAAATAGCTGGCTTCCCAGGATTACCAACCCATCATGGCCTAACAAAGTACACTAAGACTAGGTATAAACCCTCATATCAAGGTTGGATAAGGCAACCCAGTAGAAGGAAAGGGATCCCAAGAGTAGCCAAAGAGAGACAGCCTTGTTCCCACTGTACGGAGTTCCACAGAAACCCTAAACTAAACAAGTACAACGTAATTGCCAAAGACCTAGTGGAGACCCATGTAGGCTCTGTGGCTGACTCTTTAGTCTCAGTGAGTCCCAGTGAAGCCTGTATAGTTGATCCTATGGGTCTTGTTTGGGAGTGCTTGACCTCTCTGGCTCCTACAATCCATCCTCCCCCTCTTCTATGGGGATCCTACAGCGCCACCTAATGTTTGGCTGTGGGCTTTTGCACCATAAGGTTCTGGAAGAAGCTTCTCTGATGGTAATTGGGCTAGGCATCAATCTATGAGTATAACAGAATATCATTAGGAAACATTTCATTGACTTTAATACTTTGGCTAATTGTGTTTGGTTCTACCCTATGTTTCTCTTTGGGCCATTCAGGCCTCAATTTAGACCAGTCATTATCTGCCCACTTCCCCAAGATCTGAGCCACCATTGCCCTAGCACTTCTTGCAAGCAGGATAGGTTGTAGATGGAGGTTTTTTTTCTTTTTTTGGCTAGATTGTTGTCTCAGTCCCATCATTGAAGCTTTGCCTGGTTACAGAATTCATATTTTTGATGATAATCCCTAAATGCTTTTCTCTGTATTTGTATTGATAAGTAATAAGAAGTAGTTAATTTTAATAGCATTTTCCAGGGCATAAAAGATTCAAATCTACATAGTAGGTTTGTTCATTTACTGCAATATATTGAGTGACAACCATTTGATTTCTAAATAAGCTGAGGATTTTCTGGAATAATCTCGCTATAACATAATTATAGCCCTTCATAAATAACTTACCTATGCTCATAGCTAATCTTACTATAAAATATATTTTCTTCAATTAAAATATTTTTTCACATTTTTGTTCTTAGAATCCTCTGCACCATGCAATTATATATTTGCTATGCATACTTGCCTACATTTTTTTCATTAACAATTTTTACCTCAGAGCTTATTTAAAGACACTAAGAGAAAATGAGAAAAACCTTAAATAGATGGAAGAAAAAAACATAAAAAAATTAAAAATGGAGGAAAAGACAAACCAAAATTTGCAAGAAGTAAACAAATCTCTTAAAGAAACAACAACCAAACAAGTGAAGTAAACAATTCATATAGTGCAAGGCTTGAAAGCTGAAATAGAGATAAAAGCAAACAAACAAACACAATCTGAGGGAATGCTGGAAATAGAAAAGCTGGGTAAATGATTAGGAACTACAGATGCAAGCATAACCAACAGAACAACAGAATACAAGAGATGGAAGAGAAAAGCTTAGTCATTGAAGATACACTAGGAGAAATAGATTCATTGCCCAAATAGAATCTTAAGTCTAACAAATCTTTAACACAAAATATCAAAAAAAAAAAAAAAATGGGATACTGTAAAAGGCCCAAAACTAAGAATAATAGGTATCAAAGAAGTCTACCTCAAAGGTGCAGAAAATGTTTTAAAAAAAATCATAGAGGCAAACTTTCCCAACATAAATAATGACATGCCAATAAAGGTATAAGAAGCCTACAGAACACCAAATAGAATGGACCCCAAATAAAATTCCCTTGCCACATAATAATCAGAACACCAAACATACATAATAAAGAAAGGATATTAAGAGCAGCAAAGGGAAAAAGGCCAAGTAACATATAAAGGAAAATCTATCAGAATTACACCTGACTTTGTCATGGAAACTCTGAAAGTCAGACTGTCTTAGATAAATATTCTACCAACACTAAGAGACCACCGATGTCAGCGCAGATTACTATATCCAGCAAAGCTTTCAATCACTATAGATGGAGAAAACAAGATATTCTAAGGCAAAACCAGATTTAAACAGTACATATCCACTAATCCAGCCATGCAGAATGTTCTGGAAGGAAAACCCAAGGAAGTTAACTACATTCACAAAAACATAGGCAATAGATAATCCCACTTTACCAATACCCAGAAGGAAAAAAAGGGGGATGGACAATCCACATATGATACCACCACCAACAACAACAAATCCAAAACAAACAAGAATTAACAATCAATGGTTCTTAATATCCTTCAATATTAATGGTCTTAACTCACCTATAAAAAGACATACACTAACAGAATGGAAACAAAGGCTCTACTACTTTCTACTCTGTGATTTTTTTTAAACAGAATCCAGTCTTAATTGGTGTAATACAGATTATATTTTTGATTCATCAATATGAATTTTGGATTTTTCATTTCAATTTTACATTTTTATATATTTGTATCTTGGACCTATTTAAAAGTAATGGCTTAAATGTCTATCCACTAGACATTGTAGCATTTGTAGGTTTAAATATCTCTGCCGTTCCTTCTTTCATGTTGAGCCCAACTGTCACTTCAGAAAATCAGGAAGGCAGTTGCAAAAGTGATGCATGGAGTAGATGTGTAAACACAGTGATACTAGGTCCTGAGGTGTCATGTTACCCCTTAACACAGTGATTACATTAAATCTGTTACTGCCCTGAATCACGCTGGATCAGAGTCAATTGCAAGAGTTAACTCATGGTAACAGAGTTCCTAGAGAGTATGATTCAAAACAAAACAAAACCAAAAAAAAAAAAAAAAAAAAAAAAAAAAAAAAAAACCACACACACACACACACACAAAAGCAATAAAACAAACAAACAAACAAACAAACAAACAAACCAAATGGATCCCATTTTAACAATTGTGATTTGCAATGTTTGTTGCAGCTTCACAATCATGTACTTAACTAAACTTATTTGGGTAGTGCTTGGTGTTGGCATTATTTGGATGGTGCCACAAATATTTTAACACAACCAACAGTACTGATGTTCTATCTGAACCCATGCTGATAACAACATAGCCTTAGCATACCATTTCAGCACTGTCTGTGCGTTTCTTTATTAACAACATGGAGATTTTGGCTTGAACTGTAGTTTCCTTCAGAAGATAAATTCCAAGTTACTAGAGTCATCACATTGTTCTGAGGAGCTGACAAGCGTGTGGACTGATGTATGAAATCTTGCTTCCTTGTGTACAGTCTTCATACAAACTTATACTGCAGATTGCTTCATTGTTCAATGGGAAGTACATTCCTGGGGCCTTGACAAAGATCTTTCCTTACTTAACTATGTCTCTTTCCAGTGCTCTACTTTGCTGACATCCTTCATATTTCTATCCAGAATTCTTCTTCAATAAAACACTTTCCCCTGTGGTTCATCTTATTCTATTTCTTGAAGACCTTGCCAAGTCTTGGAATAGAATATATGACATGTAACTTCCTAGTAATTCATACAATGTTGTGTTTCATTGCTTCTTAACTTTTCATTGAATGTAGAAAGAAATGCAACACCAGATTATTTTTGTGCACTTATATTTGTTTAATAATTTTGTCATGTTCAGTGTGTTGCCTTTCCAGATCAGGTATACCAGAATTTAATTTCCCTGGTACAGTGTGTTTGTTGTGTCATCTTTGTATTGTTTGTTCACATTAGGCTGTAAATTTTTGAAAATCCTTCCTATCTGTAACCTCAAATATCTTCAAATACCAAGATTCATTAGGAAATATACTTGAGATTTAGCAAAGTGTATGACTACATAATGGAGCAGAACTAGGCATACAAAAGTGAATCTTATTAAAGTATTCCAGTATTTAATGTTCTAATCAACTATTGAAATTAATAATTAATAGCAATCATATATAAAAATAAGGGAGAGACACCCCTTTGTTCTGATAAACTTGGCTTTGAACTGTTAAATATTTGTAATGAGGTCACCCTTCATATTGATATTTTATATGTGAATATCTAGTTATATAATTATAAGTTCAATTTTTAATTTTATCTTTGCTTTGAAACTATGTTGATGCCTAATTACACATTTATTTAGAAAACAAAATGCTTAAAAATGTATGTGATTTTATTTAAATAAGTATCATGTACTCTTAGGGCACACCAAGAAAATGTCAGCTAAAGGTAAATCAAATCAAAGTATAGAAAAACATCTGTGTGCATCCTCATTCTTCTGAGCTCACATATCTATGTGGACATAACTAAGAATTATATTTTCTTGTTTGGATGGTATTGGCCTCCAAAGACACACTGTGTTTTCTGTTTTGGCAACCATCTTTTGCCATGAGCAGAGATGTTGAACTACATTTATGTGGTGAAGAAAAGTGGTTGAGACTTCATGTCTATTCTACTTAGTTAGATAATGTGGCATATAAACTTAATTATTCTAAATGTCTTTATCATCCATTCTCTTCTTTTTTATTAGACCAATTATTGAAATAACATATATTCACATTTGGTAAGCAAAATAATAGTTACAGTCAAATATTTCAGTGGCATAAATATTGTAGCAATTAAAATAAAATCCATTTATCTTTTATGCCTCTCAGAAAGAGTCCAAGCTAGACAGTCAATGACGTATCTCATTAGAGTCAACTTTTAGAAAATTATATGTCACTATCCATTAGGTTCTAACTTATACATGTGTCTTTTTTTTAACTCTAGTATCTTCATTTCAGGAGCTTATGTACCAAAATAAAGATGATCAGATACAAAACACATAGATAGGCACTGCATTTACTTTAATTTAGTTATAATTTGAAATTCCTGATTATAGTGTAAATGCCTATAAATAGGTGAATGATCACATAAGTTGAAGCATTGAGGTGTACTTCAGCTATTAGCAGAAATGAGTTCCAGAAATGCATTGCTCTGAAAAGACACATTTGATGTACAAGAGCTGTTGGAAGATGCTGTCAGAGAAGCCATTCTAAGGGAATAATATTTCAACTTATCATGATCTTATAATAAGACCTCAAAAATTAACTAACAATTCACATTGGATAATACAGGGTAGCATAGATTGGAAGAATGGAGGGTTTATAACATCTTTGTACCTTTGTATTATTGGTATAAAGCAGCACTTGCATATTTCTTTGGTATATAAAATAATAATACAAAGTGTAGAGGTTTTTGCTGCTGTTTTTGAGCCATGATCTCACATACTCAATCTGACCTCAAATTCTTTATGTAGCTGTGGATGACGGAGCTTAGATCTTGCCTTCCAGAGTATTGGGATTACAAATATTCACCTCATGCTTTGCTTATAAGGTAATGGGGACTGGACTTCAGGTTTCATGCATGAAACAATGTTTCATTAACTTAACCACATCCTTGGTCTCCATACATTTATTTTCATTTAAGCGATTAATACATGTAGCTCTGAATCTTACATTTTTGAAGGAAGATTTTTCATGGTAAAATTGTCTTTATATGTTTAGAATGTCTTCCCCTCCCCCAGACTTTTATGTATGGCTTTGTACATTGGGCCCATTTTGGAAAGGAAATATAAAGAAAGACATATTTCAAATCTTAATTTCATGCAAATACTACAAATATTTCCTATGATTTAGGAAAAACTATACAATAATTTCTAAAGTTTTCATAATTTTTGGTCCTAGGCAGGAAATTCAGTTTTGCTTCATGAAATCAACTATAAAGAAAGAAAGAACTGCTTGATGACATGGCAATTTTGTAGATGTCAACAATATTCACTATTACCTTTGGCTTTTACTTCATATGGATATTTAAAATATTATGTTTTCCTATTTTCCATGCATAGGCAGCATGGTGGACTTTCTATGAATGAGAGCCCGACAGTGTCATCTAGTGAAAAGAAAAAAAACTTTCTGATATTATTTGTTAGCAGAGCATAAACTGTTATCATTGATTCTGAATAGTTACTACACACAGTCAAATTCTTTTTATAACAATTTTGTTATAGTGATTAATTCAGTTTAATATCCCTTTCTGAAATATATATGGTTTTAGAGTTATCAATAAAATAACATTTGTACTCATACATTTTCTTAAAGTTGATGTAGGCTCATATCATATCTAGAACAATTACTTGCCTATTCTGTAATCTGCAGATTATTTCTCCTCTCTCAGCTCAATCTTTATCAATAAAATGAAAATATTTGTAACACTTCTCCTTACCACTGTGCATTTAATGAAATACTATGTGTGAGATATCCTGCTACAGGTATTGTGCACTTTGAAAACTATTAGTTGAGTGGAAAGTCTTTGTATGATTCTTTAAACCATCTTACAAGTACAGGAAAAAGGAACTTTAACAGGAAAATCCCATTCTCCAAGACAGGAACTCCCATTGAACCCTGTTTGATCAGCCATGCTCATTGAATTTTCAAGAGTAAAGCTGAAAATGAGTGTGCCTCATTGGGAGTCTTAGGTGTTGAAGGGAGCTTGTGAAAATCATTCTGCCATGGAGAAAAACAAGGGATTTCTTTCCTACATCCCAAATCAATATGTTTGACTCATTCTTATTTAATTCTCTATTTTATTTTGAATTCATTGAAACATAATCTCCCAGTTTGAACCTCATGCCTATCATTTTCTACCACACAGGCCTAAGTCTCTGAGGTAGACAGGTTATTGTACTCCTATCTGTCAACTGTATGCTGTTCTTCCAAGACAGCAACAATCAGGAGAGACCTGAGAGTTAGCAGTGGAAGCAGCACAGGCATTCAGGCATGAGAATACTATGCACTGAAAGCTACTACTAGAAACACAAGCTCGGAAAAAATGCTGGTAGTTATGTTGCTTGGAATGTTGAATAGATCATATAAATCATTCATCATACCTGGCAGCCATGCAATGAGGATAAGATAGCATCTACCTTAGCAGCTCAACTACTTATCTAGAAAATTCAAACCATGGAGAGATTAGATCAATGTAGTAATTAAGTCCCAGCAATAGGTTTTGAAAGGCATTTTAGTATCACACATTTAGACAGAGTGAGACAATTGCAGATGGGGTTGATGTCTTCACAGACACTCTGAATGGTTAACCCAAGACATCAGTGGCATTTCTACTCTCCCATGCCAGCAACTGGCACAGGAAAGGCCACTTCTGACCATTAGTATAGAATAATAATATAGGAGTAACGACTGTCAAATATTTCCTCATCCATTCTGTCTTAAGAGGGTGTTTGTTCTCCCGAGTGTCAGGTTTACATCTGATGGCAGGGGTTGCTGTAGTCTCCTTACAATAATATTTGCGTACAAAGCTAACAGTGAGATTTCGAGGATTGGGCTAAACTTCTAAATATAGTCTCTTGATTTGCATTCCTAGCTACTTCTTACTGGTTTCAGAAAGTAAATTTCCTTATGTGTCTCCAACTCTTTTGTCTGTATTTGGAATCCCTTTCCTGCAACTGGGTTGCCTCATCCAGTCCAGCATTAACAGGAGGGTTTGTGCCAAGTCTTATTGTACCTTATTAGGGAGTACCCTGGGAAACCTATCTTTTTGTTTTTTTGAAGAAAAACCAAGGGAGAGGATCTGGGAGGAGAGTGGACTTATAGGAGTGGTTATGAGGAGTGGAAGGAGGCAAAACTGCAGTTGGGATGTAATGTCTGAGAGAAGAATAAAAGAAAGATGCAGTTTCTGGTTTTAGTAATTTTGGACTTAATTTAAATTAATGTAGAACTCAGGATTTAAATTATTTATTAAGATCCATGATTATAGAAATTAAGCAAATGTCATTTAAATTTGTTGTACTCATGTTGTAAAACATACTGGTGAAGGACTAAGATATATTCTATGTGCTTGGGTTTTATAACTGAATAACATTATTGCATAAGTATGTGTTTAATGTTGTGTGAGAAGCAAGTCATACTGAGTCTTATGAGCTAAGAAGTTTCTGAGGGTTACAATTTCTGAGATTCAAGTAAATATAAGATGCTACCTAAGCATATAGGATAAAGCAGTCAAGACGTGCATGCGTGTGTGTGTGTGTGTGTGTGTGTGTGTGTGTGTGTGTGTGTGTATGTGTGTGTGTGTGTGTGCTCACAAGAATTCACTGGTTGTTGTAACCAGAACCATGGTGGGTGAAGTCTCTGATCTTACCCTGACCTCAAGACCTGAAACTTCCAACTTACAATTAGCACAAAATGAACCAAGGCTTATAATGATGAGAGTTGAATATTATATTTGATGGATCATTCATAAATTTTCAAACATGGTAGCAAATAAGCTTTAGGTTCAGACATCTGGCATTGGGGTGCATACTTCTGCTTGGGGAACACTCCTCCCCCTTTGTTCCTGTGTTGAACAAGTTAACACATGTGTAAGTGATTTGACACGTTTGAAAAGCAATGTGCACATAGTAAGTACTGTTACATATTTGATTTCTAGCTTCAAAGATTTTTAAGCAACATGTGGATGCCACTTCACACCCAGGGAACTTAATTAAAATTCTTTTTAAAGGAGTGTGTGTGTGTGTGTGTGTGTGTGTGTGTGTGTGTGTGTGTGTGTGTGTTATTGGATCTTCAGGACAGTCTGTGTATGAAGTCCTAGTTGCTTTGGATTGGGCTGTTGAATACATTTAAAATTGTGTTTCTGTTCTCAGTTTCTGTTGGACTTATTGTCACTAGATGGCAGAAATGGATCCTACTTCTGTAAGAAAATAAGACTCATTTTGCATTCGGGAAGGGCACAAAAAGCTTCCCACAGACAATGTTTACAGGCTTTCTTTATTTTGACATTTCTTCTGCATACATTAATGTTTTTGGAAATTCCCTGTTAGGTCCCCTGCAGGGGTATGCTGCAAAGTGATCTTGGCTTACACAGAAGAAAGAATGGCTTGCATTATGCATTTTGCATTTCAGATTATAATTTTAGAATCCAATACTACATCACTGAAATGTGGATATAGTGAAGGGGTAGAGTTAAACACTGAGAAAAACCAAGAATCTGTGTCATATTGCTAAAACACCGTCATTATAATATTTCATCTGAGCGAGAAAAGGCTTTATAATAATCCATTCTTTTTACAATGTGGGTTGCTGGCACCTACGGTGTCAAATATAAATATATTGTAAAATTCTTGATGTGAGCCGTTTTTCCAAAGAAAGTATTGATTATTTTAAAAGTTGCCTTTTATTCCCAAATTATCCATCACTTTCTAGTAACATCAGATGGCATGAACAGGACTCACTAAGACAGGCACCCTCAAAACAACATTTGTGAACAATCAATGTTTTCTCTTCAGGAGCTGACCACGATTTTTTTTTTTTTTTTTTTGCTTCCTGCACCTGCTGGCCATGGCCACCCTTCAGAGGATTTGAGCAGGAATGGCTCTGCGGCAGTGTGCTGAAGCTAGAGCTGTGGTGGCTGGATTATGTCATCGGCACATGTTCCCAGGCACCTTTGAATACCCTGCTAAATACTCTCATCTTCTCAGGATTAGTTTCGCACCTCCTTGAAAACATTTTTAGCTCTATTAGGATTATATCTGAGCTATGAAAAGGATAGATTTAATGTTACATTTATTTGCTTAAAATGTAATTTTAAAATATATGTTTCATGTAGTTGTGGCTCTGGGAATTCCAAAGCCATAGGAAGAAATGCTTGCTGAATTCATTTGCATACCAATACCCAGAATGCTTTTCCAGCTCACTGCTGTTTAATCTAAGTCAGCTGGTGTCAGAGCCCTGGGAACAAACTGAAGAATTTTGACATGCTTCTTTGTGCATGCATTGAGTTCCTTTTCTGCATGAAGTACATAGTGAAAATTCAAAATTTTATCTTTGATATGAATTTTCTTTAAAACATCGAATATTTTAAAATCTGTTTCAAACTTTCCTTAAACCTTCCTACATTCCAGGGCTCAAATTATGACTATAGTCACCTTTAAATTGATAAGTGTATTGCCTTGAATAATTTCAAAGTAAGTAGGAGAATTGGAAGAAAACATTCTTCCATTTTAAAGAAGGTCAAATGGGAGATTATTTTGTAACTAGGGAAAATCTATGATCTGGTACATGGAAGATGCTAATGTCTCCCAAAAGGCAAGGCTGAGAAAAATCTAAGAGAAATTAGAATCATGTCACACTGACAAGAAGTATTAATTTTAAAGTTTGTATCTTTAGGAGTGGCCCAAGTGTTAAAGAGACTTCAGCTATAACCACTTGATATTAATAAGTTACAATAATGTACTAAGACATAAGACATAACAATTAGTTGTTGATAAGATTCTAAACGACCCTTATATTTTATTCACATTTGCAATCATTTAAAAACAAAATCCTTCTGTAGGTTTGAAATAACATGGGGGAGGGAGAGAAATGAGTGCGTTATGAATTAAATTGCTATGTTGGATACTGGTCAACTCTTTACAGTTTGGTGCATAAAGATTCATTCTATTCAGTATTTGTATGTATGTTTAAATCAACTAAGAAAAAAATGAGAAAGGAAGGCATAGTAGTAAGGAAGAGAGAAATGAAATTGAAGAGACCTTGGCTTTTGAGTTTAAGTTATACATTTGTTCCCCTAAAAAGCCTTAACAATATATCTTTTTTTAATTTTTTAAAATTTATTTTATATAACAAAGTCCATTTAAATGAAAACAAACATTTATAGACAATATTTGGGAATTTGGGCGTTGTTCTTTTTAGGTACTTTATAACCATAATTGTGCAAAGGTAAATTTCATTAATTATTAAAATGAAACAGAGAAACTTGCAAATATCTTTTTTCCCATTTGTTTTAATTTTTATTTCATCTCTATTGACTCTAATCTGTCTCCTACACCACAGCACTCAGATTTCCTTTTCATGAAAATTGTATTATATCTTAGAGTAATTCTGACTTTAGTCTGAGAAGCCACCATACTGATTGAGCCAACTATACCATACTGGACATACTCAAATGATCCTGTAAATATTTTTCCCCACTTACATTTATCATTGCTTTCTACATTTTGACAATTTTAGAAAAAATATATAAAATTCAGTGATTAAGTGAGGAAATTCAAGCTCAGAAACAAATTCAGTGTTAGCTTTGTGTTCCTGTGATGAACGTAATTTCAAACAGCCAAAATGTGTATCTGTGTGGAAGAAAACATGATTTCTAGTCAGGGACTTAGGAAGGGCCTATTGGACTCATCATAATATGTTTAAGAAGGCACCACATGGAAGAGAATAGAACAAAATGGAAGGCAAATGCTGCATAAATGGTCTAGGGCAGAAGGAAACCAAAGAGCTGTGGAGGGGAATCAACCAAAGCGAAACATTCAGGAACAACCCATGCAGAAAGCCGTTACTTGGTAAGCTACTTTAGAAAGCTAAAATGCTTAACTCCTTAATATAACAATAAAAGAGAAGTTCAATCACTATTATTAAGCTTTGGAACCCCTTGTCCTTTCTTTCTTACCTTCTTTCCTTTCTTACACATAATTCTTCAACTGTGTAAATGTTCTTTATTCTCTCCTTGTCGTACCGGCCTTTGTTTAAAAAGAAGGGACAACAGTATCAGAGATTCAAAGAAAAATGTCTATAATCACATTCTAATTTTTAAAGAAATATAATCTGACCATTGAATTGGAATTTCCACTCTCTCCTTACATCATATCCACCTTATGCCATGATGAATAAAATACAGGGAAATGGTCACTATCCTAATCATGCTTTCTCACTGTGCTCCTAACATTAATGTATGTGCTCAGTTTCATCTACGTGGCTAATTTGTATTGTATTATAGTTTCCTGTGTTGTGATGTTTTTTTGGTTCAATTGCTTGTGGCTTTCTATACACTTTAATGTACATCTCTACATATGCAGCCTTTTCTTACAGCTACTTTCACAGCAGATTATTTTAACAAGTATATAATATTCCACTATATTCTTACACAGCCATACATTTTATTATTGGTTGCCTTTTATTCACAAGTTCTTAAAAATAGGTCCTCAATCCATCCTCTAGTATAGGTCCACATATGTATTGCTTATGGGGTCAGGAGAAGGATAGAAATGATAATGCATTTATGGGTCACAGAAAAAAAAAACGTGTCTTAACTTTTCTAGGTAAAGTCAAATTGTTTATCATTCTAAGCACCATGTCAGTATTAGTGATGCCAAATTATTGTCAGATTTGAGTATTGATGTTTGAATTAATTTTTCTTACCCCACAGATTCTTGGCAATCCAGTATCTTACTCAACTTTGGTTCTATCCACCATGAAACCTTCACCAAGCCTTAAGTCAACTAGCAAAGGAGCAAATGACTTGCCCACACTGTTTGACTTGACTCTTAGGAACTTGTACCTAATAACTCTCATTTCCTGTGCATCATACGTTTGTCTCTTTTCTTTTCTGTGTCTTACTTTCTTTTTCAGTATTTGTGTGTGCATGCTTTTAGAAATCTGCCCTTGTAATTAACACTTCATCCTGGCGTTGTCTTATTGTTCCTTATCTCCCTGGGACCTTTTTTATGATTGATGGAGTGGGTTTTACTGTCAAAGATCCAAATTAGAACTCACACTGTTGTTTTTTTTTTTCTTTACCCTTACTTTTACTTTACCCTTCCATTAGCATTCTATGCTTAGTGTTAGTGGGAATTTTTGTGGGAGATCTGCAACTTGGTCTTTACTGCACAGTTTGTTACTTGTACATTTGTTGACTTGTGAACTATATTCTGACTTCATCTATGCTTTCATTTACTACTTTAAATCTTCAGGCTCTGGACCCATAGTGGTGGTGATATAGTGTATTCTTTTACCATATTATTCTTGGATTTTAGTAAAGACATGCATGACAATGGTGTGGAAAACTTCTGAGTGGAAGACTTAAACAGTAAGATGATGTGCTATGTGGATCTGAAAATGAAGAGAACTATATAGGCTAGAAACATTGTTCTACAGAGTAACAATAAGCATATAAAAGAAATGATGATTAAAATATGTTATCTGATATTGTAGTAGAGCCAAAACGTAGATCATGAATAGATATAAATGATATTAATTAGTGATCTGGTGTAATTCAGCTTTTCTCTCCTGATGAAGGTTGTTGTTTTCCTAGTATATTAACCTGAAAGGCACTGAGTTATAGAGAAGAAATTATCTAGCATTAGTTCTGGGGATATGTATTACTTTTGTATTTCTATGTGGTGTGCTATAGTTTGTGATCTATAAGACACCAGGAAATATGTTTCTGTGGGTTTTTATTATTGTTTGAAATTATTTTACTTCTCTCCTCAAAAAACTGACTGGAATTCGTGAAGCACATAGGAGAAATCCAATGACTCTTGTGTCTTGGCCAATGATATTCTCTGCGTTCTTCTAGTATCTCATTGTTCTCACCAATTTCTTTGTGTCCCTTTATCATCTGTTCTGAAGTCACATGCTCTTCATGCATCTCTGGAAATGATACCTTCTTTCTTATCACAGTATGTTTGCACGACAATTCATTCTTAGTTTGGACATATTTCTTTTACATATTCCATGCATTTCTTCCATGCTTCTTAATACTTTTTGGTTAACATGACTATGAAGAATTACTCACTTGAATCCCTACAAAAAAATCATCAGGCATACTATATTCTGTTCATTCTGATATATTGTTCTATTTATTTGTGTATCTATCTTCCTATTATCTATCTATCTATCATCTATGCAACAATCATCTATTAACTTACTATCTGCTTTTATTTTACATCTCTTCAATACAATATGGTAATAAAGGATAGACTTAGATATTTGATTCCTTTTTTATAATTTGGTGCTTATTTTTGTCATTTAGAGACAATAATTACTCATTACATGAACAGTATCAAGATGCTAACATATTCAGAAAAGTTACAAAATTGTTTTAAGTATGAGGATTTGGATGACTGACTCATACTACTTAGGAAAATTACTTCATCTCTGTACCACATTTACCTTATATTTAACTTGAAAATCAAAATTCCACCATTTCATAGTAATGATATTAGTATTTATTTATTTATTTATGTATTTGGGTTTTTCTGAGATAGAGCTTCTCAATGTAGCTCTGGCTATCCTAGAACTCACTGTGCAGACCAGGCTGGCCTTAATACTCAGTGATTTACCTGTCTCTGCCTCCTGAGTTCTGAAATTAAATGTTTACAACAGCACTGCCCAGTTTTAAAGTGATATTATACAAAAAACCTCTTTGTTTTAAGTTCTGCTTATAGTCCTAGTGTACATTGAAAACTCAATCAGGCCAGGCATTGGTGGCACATGACTTTAATCCTGGGACTCAGAAGGCAGAGGCAGATGGATCTCTGTGAGTTCAAAGCCAGCCTGGTCTACACAGTGAGTTCCAGGAAGGCTCCAAAGCAATACAAAGATACCCTGTCTTGAAAAAAAAAAAGAAAAGAAAAGAAAAGAAAACTTAATCAGTTACTTTTTGTAGTGCAAATTACTTAATGGAGTGTACTTTTAGAAGGAAACATTACTAAATCTCATTATATGCTTAATGCTTCATTGATGTTTTGTACTACAATGACTAAGAGGATACAGTTAGCTTAAAAAGTATTTCATGAGTCTAAAGATGCATTTATCATTTAAATAATTTTAAATTAACTTGAAATGTTTCACCAAGCTTTTAACACAGAAACATACTTTTGAAGAATTGAATTCTCTCCTTTACTTTATAGATCCATAAATAGCGATTCAAATATCCACCTAGATTTAGCAAGTTGGTGTTCATTAAAACACTATGACTCTGACAAAATTCTTCCTTCAGCTCATGTTCTATTGATCCTTAACTCAATGAAAAGAAACATAAAAATCCCATAATGATTATTCCCTTACTCCAAAATCTGTAGCTTACACTCTCAGGAAATAGTTGATGATACTGCCCTCGTATCATTTATCTCAGTTTAAATGTAATCCATCTTTGCCTTCTTTTTCATTGTACATTGAGACAGAAAAGAAGTTTGTATGTGGTCTGAGGCTAAAACAACTTGTAGAAAAGTGTTCAAAAGTCTGTCCATTCATATTCTAGCCCCTTTCCCTTACTGCAATGCACTCTAAGATCACTATCTCTTGAAGTGAAACTAATTATCAAAATTCTCTTAATACTTCAAATATTCATTTTTAAAAGTCATTTTTTATTTAAAGTCTTTTACACTTCCATTGCATGTTAGCTCATTTTGTCATGAATTTTTTGGTAGTTGTTTTATCAATTACATTTTCTGTGCTTTGCAATGCATCATTTAGTAATAATTTCTTCCATGTTGAAAAATATGAAGGAAAAAAGACACTTGTAGCTATCCTTAAAGTATCTGTAAGATGTTAGCAGTTTGTTTTTCTGTACTCCACACATCATCAAATAACTTCCTCTTTTATCCTAGACCTCCAGACAAATTATGTCTACTGGGTACTATTCAAACACTGAAATACATACCTGACAGTCAACCCTTTGAATAGCCCAGTTCTGTGACATTTCAGAGTATTCAAATCAAAGCTATAATAAGAAATGCAATGCACAATCTTATGTTACACTATCATTCTAGCCTCTGAGGAACTGGCATATGCCTTCATAAATAGAACCTGGGAGAGATGAAGTTTTCGAGGAGTCTTGTGAGGAAGTGGAAACATCAATAGATCAGTAGTAAAAGATACCATTTATTTCTCCTTAAAACTTCCTCATTGAAGATGAACTATTTTTGTGAATAGTTAAATAAAATGCAGTCATGGTTGCTAAATTTGGAGATAGAAAGCTTTTAAAATTAATTGGCTTTTCATTGACATTCTTCTTAATAAGACTATTTTCAAAGAAATTTAGTCTCATTAAGTTCTTCTTTCGATTTAAGTATTTTCTGATTAATTCTGTAGTCCAGTAATTTATCTTAAACTGAACCTATTAAGTAATAAGAACATTTAGGTTGTCAATATTGACTTCTAATTTGATTCTTACCTAGTAAAGATTTCAAGTAGTTAAAATACACATGTGCGTGCACACACACACACACACACACACACACACAAATACATAGCTTTGACTAGTTTAATCTAGCAATCACTAGTTTAATTGTTACATTATTTTGATAACATGAGGCTTCAACTTGACCCAAAGAATTTTTTGACATAGTTATGGACATTGTTTTAAAAAGATATAGATCCACTTAGCATAAGCAAGTGCAAAGTGCAGAAAATCACTTCTAGTGCACAAAGCTTAAAAATTCTCAAGGATGAGTTGGCATTCATCTTATACTTAAACTGATGAAGTAAGTCAGCTGGTAGAAATAATACAAAAAAGAACACTAGCTTTGAAGCACGTATCCATTAAGTGGCTGCTACCATCCATTTCTGGGCCTGCATGAGGAGAAACAGTAGACTCCTCATAGTGCGACTCTCTTAGCATTGTACTGAACCAAGGCAAATGAGCAGTCCTCTCCTCAACAGTGTTCCTGGCACTCTAAGTAACAGTTTCTACTTCTGAAGATCCAGGCAATTGCAGTAAGGTTTAAGAGGAGCCACCTGTTTCATATGGTTAGAGAAATACATGTATTAGGGCCTTTACAGAGGCTGATTATCTGAAAGCAGTAGTATGGCAATAAAAATTACATTGGATCAATAGGAAAGTATTACACAAATCTCATTAGTATTTATTTCAGCTTCTTGAAGTGTCAAGTTGTGTCTTTCACGACAAACACTCAATGAAGCAAGTACAGAAGCAGAGGCATAAGAAAAGATGAGTTGCAAAAGATTCCAGGTATACAAGCCAAGGCCCCATGGGTCAGGGAAGTTCAAGAGAAGAAATAACCTTGGTTCTTTTCTTTGGATCTGTTTCATAAAGCTCAATAATTGAGGGAAACTTATTGGAAAGGTGATTAGTACCTGAAGCAATAAAAAGAAACAAAATCTCCTAATTTCTAGGAAGAAAATAAAATTTTCATATGCCCCCTTGTCTGTCAATTACAAAAAAAGAATGGGTTATTAGGTCCAATGCTCAAGGAAATGATTTCTTTCTCCATTCTCTTCATTTCTTTCTCTGTCTCTCCATCCCTCTCACTCCCTGTCTCTCTGTTTCTTTATGTGTCTTTGTCTGTCTCTCCCTATCTCTTGGTTTTAGTCTCTGTCTCTCTCTCTGTGTATCTCTCTCTCTTTCACACACACACACACACACACACAATTCAGATACAAAACTAAGACTAAATTCTATGTATTTGGCATAAGTGATATTGGGATACGTTTATACCTTTGCCCTGCTGATAATGAAAGTGTGTTTTTTTCATAGACAAAAAATATCCAACACAATACAAGCACTGCTAGTTTCTTATCTCATGTATTAGGATTTATGAATACTGGTACACTGTTAGAAATAATGTATGGCTCATGAATGGATCAAAATGGAAATCTCATATTTGATGTGCACACAATCTTATCTCAGGTCATGTAGCCAAACCTTCAGATGGGCCCACACCCTCTCCCTACTCTCTGTGGAACACAACTCTCATCAAGCAGTGCTCCCTGGACAGCTGGCTCTGCCACGAGCCATCTGGAACTTCTACTCCCCAGTGATGCCCATTACAGACAAATTTCAAGTGCTCAATGTCACCTTTTAGAAATCTATATATCATTTAATGAGACATCCAATATTACATTAGAGAACAGTGTTGGCAAAAAGAAAAGATGTTTGAGGAATATACAGTTGTATTTTAAGACAAAGTACTCCCAGCAAAAGTAGAAAAGAAAAAAAGGTGTATGTTCCTAAGAAATGAACAGAAAAAGAAAACTGAGCAATTGCTGTGTTTTAGGAGCCAAGTTAGTGGCTCTCTATGCACTAGTTCAATGCTCTGACAGGTCACTATTCACAAGAACAAACAAGAAATCACAAGGTTCTACATATAAAGCAAGTTCCTCAAGAAACAGAAAGCAGCAATATAAGCTCACTCAATTTGTATGCATTTGTTTTTCAACTTGTGTTTACAGCTGACTTTCTAGGATTAAGATATCATTTTTCATATGAGTGGGAAAAATATATGAGCCACATATTGCCAAATCACATACATACACTTTATTAGGCTAGATGAATATGTGAATAGCCTTCTATGATATAACATGACAAGTTGTATAGTAGAACAGCACACACAATTCTTCAGGGGCAAATAATAGAGCCAGCACATTTTCTTGAGAAAGGAAAGAAAGATTTCTTAGCTCAGAAAAAATCTGAGGTGGGATATAAAGTATGATTGGATGCCTCTGAAAGAACTCTACACACAACACATGACCAGTTTGTGTGTGTTGTTTCCTACCTATAATGTAAGAAATTTACACAGTATAATTTCAAAGAATTTCTACTATTCTTACAGACTTTTGTGAGGGAAAAGAGGCAGGACTGAGGAGTGTAAAACAGGGGAAATAGAGAAATATAAGAAGACAGTTGAAGCAGACATCAACAAAGAAGAGAAGAGCTCAGGTGTAGGCACATGTGAAATAAATAGAAAATAAAGAAGAACTATAAATGTCTGGGTAATAATGATGAGGAGTAGAAGAGGAAGTAGATAGGGATGAGAGGGCAGGACATGAAATAAAGGAGAGACTTGTAGCAAAAAAGGAATCAAAGGAGAAATATGGGTAGGAAGGTAAGAGAAAACCAAGAACTTCATTGCATTTTGATTTATGCTGCTATAATACAAACATAATCTTTTATAGCAATATCCATGCATATTTTCTTATAAAAACCAAAAAAAAAATGTTTATTGGAAGTAGCTAAAATTGCGAATAGCATGTATTTTCTTTCCATCCAGATACATAGTTTCAAATCTTAGAAATAAAACTAAAAAGAATTTTAGACATCAATATTCAAGTACCTTCTTTTCTTGTGTCTGTTCCACTCTGCTTCTCTAGTGCTGTTATAAAATATAGACAAAAAGCAATTTTAGAAAGAAAGAGTTCATTGCAGTTTATAGCTTAGAGTTCATCAATCTTGGTAGCCAAGAAAGGAGGTCAAGCAGGAACCTGGGGGCAAGAATTTATGCAGAGAAGCTTGGAGGAATAATGCTTACTAGCTTGCTTTCAGGCTCTAGTTCAACATCCTTTCTGATACATCCTAGGCCTACTTGCCCAAGAGCTGCGCCACACACAGTGCTCTGGGCTTTCTTACATTCATTAATAATCAAGAAAATGTTTCACAAACATGTACACAAGTCAGTCTAACAGAGTCAGCTCCTCAAATGAGATTCCCTCATCTCAACTGTCTCAAATTGACAAACAAATCAGCCACCAGAGGGTTTAATGTGCATTTCAAAAACTAAGGTTCACGATAATGATGTTGAACTACCTCCTTTGAATAAGACCAATTGGTTATCCAATGGCAAATGATCATTCCAGATAACATATGCATACAAGTACTATTATACAGACTTAGCAAGTTGTATTTATGTATTTAAGAATGCTTGCATATACATATATACACACACTTGTATGTTTCTGCATTCCAACAATTAGTAAGAAAAGTGGCTATAAATTTGAAATATAGAAAAGGGTAGTGTAACATGAAAAGTAAAAACCCAGAGACAGATATTGAGGTTCAATCTTCAAGCTGAGGATCAGAGAATCAAAGCAGCCAAGCCAGTAGTTCTTACCTCTACCAAACTGAAATGGCAATCCTGTTTCCACCAATCCTCAGAGGCTAAAGCTCTGAATTTCTGTGTCATCCTGTCTTACATTCCTTTCTCCATGCAGCCATATCCTCCCTAGGGCTATGGTTAAAGCCATGTGATCCCAAGTGCTGAGATCAAAGGCATAAGCTTTGTTACTCTTCACTCTTGTGTAGGCCAGGATGGCCTTGAGTCCTGGGATTAAAGGTGTGCATCACCACCACCTGGGCTCTATGGTGTGCTAGTATGGCTGCTGGTATTAAAGTTGTGTGTCACTATTGCCTGTCCTCCATGGCTTGTGACAACTTTGCTTTCTGAGCCATCAGGCAAGATTTAACAAATCATAAATAATAGATTACTACTACAGGGAAGCTCTATAGGAGGGTTTGGAGGGAGGAAAGAGAAGGGGGAAAGAATGTAATTATATTGTGGAATATTACTTTAACTATGTAAAGATGTATTACATTTGTTTATGTTGTGAAATATTACTTTAATGATGTAAATGTGTTGCATTTGTTTATGCTGCATTTATTTAATGATGTAAAGATTTGTTGCTTTACCTACCTAACGTACCTGATTGGTCTTATAAAAATCTGAATGGCCAATAACTAGGTAGTAGAGGGATAGGTGGGGCTGGCAGGCAGCGAGAATGAAAAGGGAGAGAGAATCAGGGAGAAAGTGGCAGATGTTGGGGCCAGTTAGCCAAGTAGCCACCAAAAAGTCAGATACCAGGTAGGACATACAGAGAGAAAGAACATAAAGAGGCAAAACATAAATCAAGGGAAACAGTTTTAAATAAGTTATAAGAGCTATTATGACATTCATAACTAATAATAATTCATAACTAATAATAATTCTCTGTGTCATAATTTGGGAGTTCATTGTTGGACCATAATAAATCCTGTTATATAATTATATTATGAAAATAAAAGATATTTTAAAAATTAAATTTAATATTTTGAAAAATTCAAATGATTTTTTTAGTACCTCAAATAAAGTATGGACTTTTGTCTTCAGATGTGACATTTAATTAGAATGAACAATTCTGATGTCTAAAGCATTTTATAAAGGTTTACACTGTGTGCTTTCAGCAGTGGCCATCATTAAGAAAGTACTCCAAAAGGCTTTGGTTCTATGTGAAAATTCAATTTCTGTTCCTAAAGAAGTGTTTCAATTTCGTTCCCACCTACTGTGTATTGTGGGGACTGTCCTGATGCCTTTAAGTCTCTCTCTCATTCTCTCCCCACATGCATATTCATACACACACATACATAGTGTGTGTGCATGTGTGTGTGTGTGTGTGTATGAGAGAGAGAGAGAGAGAGAGAGAGAGAGAGAGAGAGAGAGAGAGAATTATAACAGCAAGACTTTAGGGTGTGGTAGAGTTTTCTGATTCTATTGCTATAAACTCTTGCAACACATAACAAACAGCCGATCAGAGAAATGGCAAACATTGTCTGTATTCTCTGTGCACTTGGCAGGGATTTTTCATATTGTACATTATTGGCTGTGCTGTGTGATAGCACAACAGAGCCTTTGTAATGCTCTCGGCAGAGCTATTTATATACTGCGCCTCTACTAAGTACCCTTCCCTCTGCTGGTGTTCTTCCATAGCCTCAAAGAGAAAGTGATTTGCCCAAATAAAAGAAGTATGGATTGCCATCGCTCAGAGCACAGGATGCTGCAAAGGCAAAATAACTCTTTATAGAGCTCACATTAAGTGTCATTATTTTCTGTTGAATGGTAAAATGAAGGTTAGCCCACAGTGAAGAAACAGGATAGTTCCCTCAAGCGGGCTAAGATAATTAGAATGTGATTTGCCTGCACCTGAGTTCAATGCACTATGTTATGTCAAGGGCTGTGGACTCTGGGGCCACCTGGTTACCAGTGATTTCCTTCATAAACTGTTCAGATTGAAGCCTCTTCATCTGGGATAATTTTTTTTAATTATGTTTGTAAAAATGTATGTGACTTTGTTGTACCTGGTACACAGTAAAGAGAGTGAATATAAAATTAATAGCCAAACAATGATAAAGAATACCATATGTTCTTAGATTTCTAGTAAGTGACTAATAATTTGAAATGGACAGCTAAATACCTGGGAAGGTAACATCATAATTCCCCCTGATATTTCATACTTGTGTTGGCAGTGGATCTTGTGCCTTTAAATTTCTCTTATTTCTCAAAATTAGCTTGAAAGCTTTTTGTGTTCTTGAACTCACTCAGAGCTCATCTGAGTGAACATCAGTATGATGTTCCGGCTGTCATAAGGACACAGTTGATGTGACATTCTAGCTTTTACTTGACATTGGATGTGCTCTCTGTTATCAGATATAACCAGCAAGGCTATGCTGCAATCTGACATTTGCATTCGCATTAAAAGGTCTGATATTTGGATTCACTAATATTCAGTCAGGGCATGTTCAACAGCATGACTTTAAAAATAGCATAAAATGCATAAAAATAATAAGGCAAAGAGATACTAGCAGAATGCAATGCCACCATCCAGTTAATGTCATGCTAACCTGAGGATGTAGAAAATGTCAGTTTTCTGTGGTTAAGAAAGACTAGATGTGTGTGCAGTCACAAGGAAAAATTTGGCAAAAGAGCAATGATTTTTTTATTTCCTATGTATTTATTTCTTGGTTAACTGTTTAAGGGACAAGACAACCACAAGAGGAATAATTTTCCAGGCCTTACCAGTACCATAAGAAACATGTCATCAGAAAATAAAGGAAACAATCTAAAATTAGCTACCAGGTGTTTTAAAATTAAGGATGTCTTAAGTTAATAAAAATGATTTTCATAAAGAAAAACCATTCAATGATTTTTTTGTTAAATATATTTGTAAACTTATGCAATTCATGTAAGATTGTCTTTAAATCTCTTCCAACTATGACAATCCCAGTTATTAAATGGCTTATTTCATTTGTATGGCATGAAAGTAGAGTATAGACATTTATTCAAACTTGTTACTAAACAGAATCAATTTAATAGTTCACACTATGTAAGGACATATAAGAACTAGTAAAAACTGAAGTCCTGATAGACATGTTCCAATTTTCAAACTTCAGATTTGACTAAGTGCTTGTTGGGGAGGTTTTATTCAGTAAGAGGAAGCCTGCTGATACTAAGATGCAACTGCTAGCTTCAGCTAATGGTTGAGTGCTAATTTAAGAATGGAATTTCTTTCTTTTTCTTTTACTTTTTCTTTTGAAACCATGTTTCTTTGTGTAACATCTCTCCTGGAACACACTTTATATACTTGGCTGGACTTGAACTCAGAAATCCACCAGTCTCTGCCTCCCTAATTATTGGGATAAAGGCATGACCCATCACTGCTTGGCCAAGAGTGGAATTTTGTGGATGGCAAGATTGTTCAGCAGTTAAAAGTGTTTGATACTCTTCCAAAGAGCATGGGTTTAGTTCCAAAGGTCCATACCTAATGGTCACAACCATCATTGTAACTCAAGATTTGGAAGATTGTGGCCCTCTTTGGTCATCTGTAATCAGCTGATACACACAGGCACAAGTACATACTCATAAATAAGAATAAAAGCTAATCTGATTCAAGAGATTGAAAAACCCTTTGCCTTGAAAAATATCTAAGATAGAACTTTAAAAGAAAGGCCTCAGAAAGTCGAAGTACCATCTATTTAGCCTGACTGTCCTTGCATGGCTTCTCAGAGCAGAAGTTCATCTCATGAAATTGACTTTTTATATATTTGTGAAAATCTTATTTTGGCATGCTGTAACTCTCAAAATTCCAAAGACACCTGAATATATCAAGCCCTCAGAAGTTGTATAACTAGGAAAAGTGTTATTCTACTTTGACATATTTTAAATATATATATATATAATTATTAATGCAAAATTGTTGCTATATTTTTATTGATACAAACTGAAGCAACCATTTTATAGAACACATTTTAAGCATATCAGCTGATAGTTAATAAAGTAGCTATGTTTTAAAAATAATCAAACCTAAATGTATATTAAGTTTTATTCTATCTATCTATCTTTTTGTCTGTCTCTCTGTCTGTCTATCTATCATCCATCCATCCATCAAAATCATCATTATCATCTTCCTACATACCAACTATCTATCTATATTGTACAACCCTCACTATCTGCCTGTCTGGTAGGTATTATCTCTATTTGTAACTTAAACTTGTGGAAAGTTTTGGGGATAGCCACCATTATCAGTTTCAGATGAGAATGCTAACACAGACCAAATCAGCTCAAAACTGAAGATTGTTTGAATTTTCTTCTTTTATAGCTCCCAATGTTGTTTGCCTGGTTAAGCTTGCTATGATTTTTATGTTCCAATTTTCCACCAAAAATAGGACAAATAACTAGTTAGTCATTGTAAATCATGTACTTGTTAGTGAGTTGTAAAGATCATACCAGCTGTGATCTGTAATAGCTTACTCTCCAAGGAACACAAAAGGCTAGTTGAATGATGAGCAAAAGCAGTCTTTGGTAGGACCAAAGAGAAATGGACTGAAAATTTTGGAATTTCTTTTATGTGTAACCTATGGGGTGAAATAAATATGTCCCCTTAGATTTCTGGGCTTAGATTTCAGGGACCATTTTTAGAACTATGTCTTTATATCCTGCCCACTGCATGGATCTCCTGAAGTGTTTGTGGGCTATTGAAATCTAGTCCTTTTTCTTAGCAAATCTCTATTTCTTCAATGACCACACCAGCAGGAATGAAAGGGATTTAAAAAGAAATCTGACAGACAAGATGTCTGAACTCAAATCCTTAGTGCTACTTGTAGTCCAGTGTCATTCCCTGTCCTCCCTACAGTTTTACCTTTCTTTCCTCTTGCATTTCTAACACAACTGTGTAGTCATGCTTTTTTGTTAATGATGACTGTATTTCCTGCTTCACAGTGAGAACAGAAGCAGACATAGTTCCTTAGGGTCCATGTCTTTCAGTCTACTTGAGTATGCATCTGTGCTCTGGCTTCTTTGGTTGTCAGGTAATACATTTTAACAGCTCTATGGCCAGATTCTTTATTTTGCAGCCAAGTTCCTTAGAAATCTTATACTTTCAGGAACTTTTCTTAATAATTCCATTGAAATTATTCTGTCCTGTCCTTTCCAGTATTTATCCATAAATAGCTGTTTTTATAAATAACATTTATCTCTGCCCTAAACTTGGAGTACTATCGTTCTCCTTTTATCTGACATTTTAGGAATTCTTGTTGGCAGAACTGCCTGTCCCCTCCTTCTTGGAAAATGTTCTTCAGTTAGGTTATAAGATAATAAGTCTCCTGAATGTCTTTCCCAGTGACTGTTCCTTTTAGCTTCTTTGACTTAATCTATCAAGCCATCAGATTGCTAGACCACTACTCATTTTTGAAAGGTCTCAATGAGATCAACAAGTCTCTGGCTTTAAATTCACCTATTTGCCAAGGGAATCTCATCTAAATACAGACACCTCATATCTCTTTTTTCTATAGTCTCATAAGGATTAACTGATATCCAGTGGTGGCTTCAATCTCTTAGTACCAAATTAAATAATCCCAAATTTCTCTATCATGCTCCCTTCTTTGACCTTCTCTAAATGAACATGGAGAGGTAGAACTGGTACCTGCACTCTTAAGAACTAGTCATTTTGGTGTGGGCAGGCCTGCTTCAGGCTAAAGAAATAGAAACCTGAACCAAAACCCAGGCAAAATACCCCTGACCTGCAATCTCTCCAGCCTACAAGATGAGCCTTGGCATTGGTTGTGTGGCATTTGTGTGAATGGCCAACCAATGCTTGAGGCCCATGTCTATAAAGGGAACTCTTGACCTGCACTGCTTGAACAGCTAGGGACTGGAAATTGCATACCCTAGAGATCTAGGGAAGAATCAAACACAACTGAAACAAACAAACCAATAAATAAAATAATTGGATAAATAAAATATTTACTAATGATAATCTTCTCTACTCATAGATTTGTGCTTTGTTCAGTCATCATCAGATATGCATCCTCAGGCAGCAGATAGAAGCTAATATACAAAAATCCACAGCCAGACATACAGAGAGTCTAAACTAGAGGTCTCTATTTGGTCCCTCTCTCAGAGATGGGGAATCCATGAAAGAGGGTGTAGAAAGACTGTGGGAGTCAGAAAGGATGAACACCTGGAGAACACATCTCAATGACTCAGATAAGCAGGGCTCAAATGAGTTCATAGAACCCTGAGGCAGCAATCATGGCACATGCATAGGTCTGCACCAGGACATTTTTATAGGTTATGGTTGTGTATCTTGATGTTTATGGTATTCCTAATAGTGGGAGCAGCTATGGCTCTGACTCCTGTTCCTACCAGGACATTTTTATAGGTTATGGTTGTGTATCTTGATGTTTATGGTATTCCTAATAGTGGGAGCAGCTATGGCTCTGACTCCTGTACCTGCTCTTGGGACTCTCCTCTCTCACTGTGTTGCCTTGTCCAGCTGCTCAATATGAGAGCTTTTGCCTTGTCTTATTGTATCTTTTGTTTTTCTATTTAGCTGTCATATCTTAGAAGCCTGCTCTTTTCTGTAGGAGAAATGGAGTGGAAGTTTGGAGAGGAGGTGGGGAGACACTGGGAGGAGTGGAGGGAGGGTAAACTGTGGACAAGATATGTTATACAAGAGAGGAATCCATTTTCAATAATAAAAAATAAGTAATTTAAGAGGAAAGGAAAAAGGAGAGAGAGAGAGAGAGAGAGAGAGAGAGAGAGAGAGAGAGAGAGAGAGAGCAAAATCAAAGCTACTTGTACTATAAATATTTTACTTTTCTTCAATAAATGTTCGGTTCATCTAAGTTCATGGTGTCAAATAGCTTGAAACCGTTCAAGGGAAAGTGGGTTTCACAGTGAAGACCAAAGTATGCAGGAGGCATTTTGATAAAAGAAAATAGTTGTTTGCATAGGGAAACATGCTTTTTCTACACAACTTTGAAGGTTGCTGTTGCATTATGTTTTCACTTGGTAGTATAGTGTTCCATTCAGTTTCAGACTGCCCTCCTACCACTTCCAAAGCTTGTAAGGACCACCCTTGTATTATGGAGAAATCAACTGTGGTTAAACAGTTTCTCAGGTAAAATATTATACTAATTGTAGTTTATATTTTACATATATGGTATTTTTAACCATCTGATTTTGATAAACCTATGCTACCATTTTTGATTGATTTATTATATGTTTTGGATATCAAAACTCATTACATTGTCTCCCTAATCCAGATTCTCTATCAACCTAGTAATTTTTCTTTTACAATACAATACAATTTTCTATGGAGTTGGAGAAGTAAGAACTGTACACTGAAATAAGAAAGGCAATGAAGTCCCAATGCATTGAGTATTTGATATTTAATACTAGACATGACACCCTGTTGAATGTTTTACAGTTCATGGATTTACAGGGGAAAGCTCACTGCTCACAGTAATGACAGAATGGTTAAAAAACAAAATGTCACATGACACAAAAAGGCTGAGCAAGGAAAAGGTAATTTTCATTATGCACTACTGGAGACTCTAGAGTCATCTTGTTTACATCAAGTGTTGGTACTCGAAAAATAATACTTCTTTATGAATTAATCTCCATAGAAATTTGTCTAGCTAAGGCCTTCCATTTTGTCTCTGAAATTTGAAATTTATTATGATGGGAGATAAGACTTATTTATAAAATAGTGCAATTAGGTTATGTTTCATCAATGTCAAACAGTGTCATGACTTCCTTGGTGTTTGGATCTGGAAAGAAAACGTTTGTAGCAGTATTTGCTTTGGAGCCACTTTAAAATTTGGTTGCAACAAAGACAGAAAAGTGATCCCAACTGGAAAAAGAAAGAAACCAAAGAAATGACTTCAGAATATATAGCCATACTTTCAACAAGGAGGAAACCAGAGCAAAAGCAGGAGAAGACTGCAGACAAATACGAGACAAAGAAATTAAATGCTTACAGGGTGTTTCCAGGAAAACTGTGGGAGATAGATGTATAGAGTAAAAGAAAACAGAGAATCAAGTACTTAGGTTGTGAACTTTTAAAAAAGAGGTCAAGAAATTTCTTACTCCAGATTAGGGTTTAGACTACATAAGCAAAACTACTTAAAAGAGGGTACATTCAAGTTTGAAGACAGACAGGAGTCTATAAAATCTTAAAATAATGTATTTTATTTTTAAATTTCAGTTACATTTATTATAAAGTGTGATACTATTATAAAGTATGATACTATTTTCAGCCACTAAATTTGAAACAAAACAGAATCTTTAATGTATCTCTGATTTAATATACAAATTGTGACATTTGTAGTCATTTTAATGATAATAGTTTATAACAAGAAATGATAATGATTGGCATTAGAAGTTGTTTATTAGCTTTTCAATAATACAATTTTGGTTTTCAAATTATTTTCGTGAAAGATTTTTTTCAATGTAATATATTCAGGTCACAATTTTTCTGCCCCAACTCCTCCCAATCCTCCCATCTCCTATTCATAAAGCTTCATGCACTGACTTTTTCTTTAGCAAATAAACAGGCAAACAAAACCGACAAACCAGAATAAAGCAAAGAAAAAAATACAAGAAACACACACACACACACACATACACACACACCAAAGCCCATAAAAAAACACAGAATCAGAAACAAAAACAAAAAAAAACATACAAGTGAAAGACAAGTAAGACAAAAAGGTCCAAACAGTGCCATATGAGAAAAAAGTTCACAAAAATACCATTGAGTTGGTTTTATGTTGGACATTTACGGCTGGGTATGAGCTCTGCCCTTAAGGGTGGTTTATAAACCTGATGAGACTCAGTTGGAGAAAACCAGTACTTCCTTTGCAAGATGTTGTCAGTTACAAACAGCTACTTGTTTAATAGTGAGAGTCTGTGTCCACTGCAAGGATGTGTTACATATTCATGAAAATTTCTTTTACTTGTTTGCCTTTGAAAGATTGCGCGTTAAATTTTCTATTTTTCTTACAATGAAGAATTTTTTTTGTGTTATCTAAAGCTTCATTGATAGAATAAAATAGGTTTACTTGAACTAGAAATAATTACCAAAAGGATTCCCTTAGACCCCCAAAATGAACTGCTTATGGCAAAGTAAGTCCACCTCCATAATTGGATATGAGCAATGCTGAAAGCTTTCAAGAAACCATTATGGCAGAGAAAAAAGAGAATGTTTTAATGGAGGTCAGTGGTAAATTATAATTATGATAATTTGGTCAACATAAATTATTTTGTCTTTGTTTTTACCTGACTGCTGTTTTGTAACTTTGAATTTTTTTTTTTTTTTTACTTGCTACTACTTAAAAAAACTCTTATGGGAACATATTTTAAAATTGGGGGAAAATTAAATGGTCCCTTATTTAAATGATGACTACATGGTAGTAAGCAGACTCGCAAAATTATTAGATAGAAATTAATACAAACGCTGAGCAAGATTAAATGAATATATGTCAAGGAAGACTAAGTATTTCTTTGTTCATTTTACAAATTTTACTGTTACAACTATTTTTGTGACACTCAGGATGTACTTTGTATATACTAGCCAAACACTACTGCTGAGCTATATCCTCAGCCCCATAGTGACTCTTTAAAATGTAATAAAGAGAGTGGCTGCAAATACAATCAATGCATGCTTACTCTTCAGTGTGTGTCTTTGGGAAAATTTGATGATACCAACAAAGAAATGCAATGTGTGTTTGGAGAAGTATATTAGGAGTCTTTACAGGAGAAGTTAGGATTGCTACTGAAGCACTTTGTTTCCTGCCAGATGCTCCTCTTTAGTTTATATAAGGATTGTGACTGCTCACTTCCGAAAATTTCACTGCTGCTTGGCTAGTGTACAAATGCTAAATCAAACACCTGTTTCCAAGGCATGCACACTTAATAGTCTGCTGACTCCAGTCCATCTGATGCTACATGTTGCATTTTTTGAGGAAGTCTTACAAAGGGTATTTCCATCTCAAAGTAATGGGAAACATAAGGTTTGCCTGTCTGATCACTTTTAATAAAATATTTGAGAGTACAAACTCCTTTCTTCTCTATACTAGAGATTGAACCCACAGTGAAGTGCAATGAAGACTCTGCTGCTGGGCTATATTTCCTGCCCAGTTGCCCCAAAGCCTCCCTTTTTACCTGTTTTAAATTTGAATTATTTTTTTATTAGAATATACCCAAATTCAAGTGCCAGAAGCAAACTCTGCAAACATCAAGTGAGATTTTTACATCCTCGATGGAAATTTTTCTTTTCATTTATTAGAACATATCCTATGGAGGATTTACCAGGACCCCATCTTCATGTGAAATCTATGATAGATAGATAGACAGACAGGTAGATAGATACATAGATAGATGATTAGACGGATGGACAACAATAAGATCTGCATAATGAAGAGATGGTTAGAAGTTTGTATATGTAAAACTTGTCAGCTGTAGATTCTCTGCACATACACATATCCATAGTAATATATGCTTCTGAATATATATTTCATATATATGGATATGATATATATGAATATTCATACATGTGAATATGGATGTACATATCTGTGTGTATGTATATGAATATATATTAAATATATAAATAAATTTCAAATTATAGGTGCAGTTAAGGTTCTTTTTTAACCTTGATCTTTAAAAGTTGCATTTATTTTAGAACATAATAGAATATGGTGCCTGTGTAGAAAAAAAGCAACAAGTGTCTTCTCCATTCATCAAAAGTTTACTGAAAGCATGGTTAACCAGTATAACACAGAACCTGTGGAGCAGACAAAGATTAATTATACCTGTACTCATGCAGCAATGTTTGTGTTCCAAACAAATTATATTTGCTTGTGTTTAAACGATGCATAAATCTGATGCGTGCAGATGAACGTGTGTTCAGGATGAGTGAGCACACTTGTTTGAATGTCATATTTATCCCTGTATTTTGTCAGAAAATTAACTTCTTTGGAGTTTGTGCTTGAGCTGAGCATATGGTTGTTGATCTCTGGAGATGACAGCCTATCTGAGCAATAGCGCTCCTTATGGCTCCTGCTCTCCTCGGCTGGCAGATGCTTTGGGCTTTTCTACAATTAAGTGGAGATCATCACTGTTTTCTTTGAGCACTGCTGTGCCTTGTACTCTGAAGTGTTTTGTTAATCACTGTCTGCCTTCGACAGAAGCTGCCAAAGCTCTCATTAAGTCTGAATTTTGAGATGTCATGCTCGGATGATGGAATTTCATCCTTTTTCTGCATGAATGGAATTGGCTATGGAAAGGTGCCAGGAAAAAAAATCATGTCACTAAAGTATACTTGCTTTATATTTTGGAGATGAAACAAAAGGCAGTTGGTGGGGGGGGTTCCCAATTATTTGTCAATTTTAGAGGATATCGTTTTCTAGGTGATGTAATTGTTGAGTGCTCCCCTTATTAACAGTAATTCCTTGTTATACTGCATATCAGCAGTCATTTATTTCTTCACAAACTGAACTTCACAATCTCTTGCTTGCTCCAGGACCTTTCATGGCATTTGTTATCGACCCTCGGTACACCAAAACAGAAAGCAGGACGAAGTTGCATAGAAGTAGAGTGGTTTCTTTAATAACCTATCTGTCTAATTGGGGTCTTGAAGAAATACTTGGTAGTAAAGAAAAAATTTGCTTTTGTCCTTTAAGATAATTGCTTGAAGTTGTATAGAAACTGAAAACTAAATGCTACTGTTGATACTGTTGACTGTTTAATGATTTGCTGCAGGAAACTAAGTGTTATGGGAAATATGGTTTGAAAAGACATTATCCATTTCTCCTGGCGAATCTAATTGTTTCAGTTGAATGAGTGAAAGTAGGAAGTAAGCCTTGAAGAGAAAAAAGTACTTAGAGTAATTAGCTCTAATGCCTAATCACTTCAGTCATACAGCATTTGGAAATTTATTAAACTGATCTATAAAGCTCACACTTACAAAGAGTGGCATCTCCTACTTGGGTACAAACTTGAAAGCTGTGGCCTCTTTTTGTCTGTTTTGTCTGAGGGTTGGTTAATCTTTATGAGCATCATAGGTAATGGCTATTTCATTCATCTATTTCAATATTTGCAAACAAAATATAATTCAAATCTATTTCATAGCAGAAGGTAGATGATTGGCTACTCATGACCATAGGAACTCTGCAGGCTCTCCACTTCTGTATAAATGAAATGTATTTTCTGTAAAGACAGCAATGAACTTCATGACACATTGTGTATATGGACCATACCTTCTCCAATTTCATGAATTTGTGGGTTGAATGAATTTGGATCAAATGTTAGTTGTGAATTTTGAGACAACATTTATGTAATGGTTTCTGTGCCTATAATGTTGGGGAAACACAATCTAGTAAACATGTTGCATTGTAATTTTAGATGCCATATCATGATGCAAGATAGGCATTACAGGGAAACCTTCATACATGTGAAAATTCTACTTTTCATCCCTTATATTCAGGTAGAGAATTTGATTAATTACTAGAGAAACATTTACTCATGCAATGTTATTCTGCTACACAAAATATGTGACACTCCCAAGTTTAATGAATTCCCTATAGGAATAAAAATAAATTAAAATACAAATGTCCATTAAACTAAATAATGCTATTATATCTTTTACCTTCAGTGAATATCATTTCAGCCTATGTATTTGCCATTTCATAGAAGGGAAGGGAGTTTGACAATAGGGACCAATCTGAGTAATAGTTAAGATAAGCTGACAAAGCTGTGTATTTCATCATTAGCTGGCCAACCTAGCATATGCTTGTGGGGTGTTCTTGATATCTTAGAAAACTATGATAGTGACAGGTACACATTGTCCCAGAAAGTGAAATCTAAAGATCAATCCTGACGATTCCTGCTCTCACAGTAATTCAGAAGTTGTACAGAAGACCACAAAAACCAAAGGACTACTAAATCTGACTTCAGCTCCCTCCCTGGGGACAAGACTACAAAGTAGCTCCACAAATTCTCTGTATGTTTGTAAACTATCCACTATGTATGTTTCAAAGTAGCACTATAACTTTAAGTTAAATTGGATGTAGACCATGCTTTAATACCTGAGTTAGTATAAAGGGAAAAGGGAAATAATATAATTCCAATATTCAGCTTAAAAGTCAAGAACTTCTTCATAGTTTCCTTTCCCTAGAATGGAGGCTGAACTAATGGTTCATAATAAAGGCAAGTACAGAAAACTACCAAAGCAGATACCTTCTATAGTACAGTAAAGCATGAGCAACATTAGGTCTCTATGTATATGTGAATGTGTGCTTGTGTGTCTGTGGATAATCTGTTCACATGAACATCTTTGCACCTATACTCTTGTATTTATGGTATCTATTTAAATATATTTTTCTTTATTTTTTTCCATTTTATATACCAACCCAAGTTCCCCCTCCCTCCACTTCTCCTATCCCCACATCTTCCCTTCTCTACCCCAATCTGCTCCTAAGAGGGTATGAGGCCTTCTTTGCAGAGTCAACAAAGTCTGCCATACCTTGTTGACTCATGACCAAACCCCCTCCTCCCCTGTATCAAGGCTGAGCAAGGTATCCCAACATAAGGAATGGGTTCTCAAAAGACAGCTTATGCAAATGGAATAGATCCTGATGCCACTTCCAGCCCCACTGCCCAAAACAGATCAAATCACATAACAATCACCCACATTCAGAGGGCCTAGTTCGGTCCCATGCTTCCAGTCAGCTGTGGTTTTCCAATTCATGCTTTCAAACCCCCCCCATTTTTGTATGATCACTTCTCCTTCTCTTCAACTAAACTCCAAGAGCTAAGCCCAGTACTTGGCTGTGGGTCACTGCATCTACTTCCTTCAGCTACTGGATGTAGGTTCTCTGATGACCATTAGGGTAGAAAATGCGATTAAAAAAAAAAAAACAATCATAATCTTACAGAATGTGATATGATAACTACTCAAAGATGTTGATATACACCTCCCATATGATAATCTTTAAAACAAAGATGACTAGCAGGGGCAGTGGAACAGGATTTTCATAATAGCACTTGGGAGGTGTGGCCTGGCAGATCTCTGAGTTGAAGAACAACTTAATCAATATAGACTAGACAGGGCTACTTTATGAAACACTGTCTCAAAACAAAATAAGGAAAATTACACTAAACTAAATAACAAAGAAAATCTTAACTGTTCTATTTTATTAATTCTTGTGTTTTTGATTTAGTAGTATATGAAACTTGTGAGATATTTTTTTCTTTGAAAGACCTTAATTTATATACAATTTTCATGTATGTTATTGTATACAAAGTAATTAATACAATTTTATATCATTTTTATTCTGAGATCTTGATTTTCTAGTATTTTGATACATTTATAATTATATCATATATTTTTGCACATAAAATATGTGAAACTAGTACAATTTGTTTTTATTTCATTACTTGAAAATTCCAACACTACCTGTAAAGACATGAGTTTTATTGAAACTTTTATACTGAAGGACAGATTTTATGTTAGAACTTAATTTAAAAGTTATTAGACATTTTAATTTTCTATCATGTTGCCATCGCAGCTCAGTAACCCCCCCCCCCAGTAATAACATGGAAATCATGTAAAGTTTTACTTTCTTTTTACTATATGACATACTCATGTACGACAAATATATAAATTCAACTGTGTGGAATGAAATCTACATGAAAATGCTGAAATACATAATATATGAGAATAATCTTTTGAGTCTTTGATGAAAAGGCAATGCAAGTACATATATAGGCCATATCCATATGTATGGACATTCTTGGACACTGCTCTTTATTGTCTCACACTTTCACCCTCAGACTCCTAGGTTTCTATATTTATCACTATACTGGCTCAAAAATCACTAGCATACAAACAAAGAATAAAATTCCAAATAGCACATTAGAATTCTACATTTGCATTAGCACAATGGATCAGTAATTTTTAAAAAAGTCTTTATAAGATGCTAATGAACCTTAAGAACATAAAGCACAATAAGAAACTGATAGCAAGGTATAATAAATGTTCAGTAAATAATTAGAGCCTATCCCAGGTTAAATATATTAATTCTAAATCAGATCAGTGACATGAACCTACTGTACTTAAAAAGTTCTATGAAAATATATAGCATGTATCATAATTAAATTATTTCTGGAATATTAAAATCTTAAATTTAGAAAAGTCTTAGCAGAGGTAGAGAGGTATGTGCTACCATAAATGACAGCTATTTTGGGATATAAATCTATTTTCCTACTTATATCTTAGAGAATTTTTCTTCAGTAGGCATAAATAACATAGCTATAAGAAATCATGATGAAATGTTTTATTACCTGGAATCAAGAATGTCTTTGCACTTTTATTATTGTCTATTTTAAATATTTTGTTCTACCTTTAATGTAATGTACCCAGTTAATGTGGACAGTACACTTGTGATTGGATGATCAGTGTTGGAAACCATGTCTCTAAAGTGAGTCTCAAAGAGCAGACCTTAAGCAAACTTAAATTCTACTTTCCACCAGTGATGTCAATATATAATTCATATTTATGTAGCATTTATCATCACACAAAGACATTCTTAACACCAACAGAAACTTTATACAACAGGACCCTAAGCCAGCTATCACTGACATCACACCTCACATCTCCTCACCCTGTACCCTCCAGCCTAGTAACTGATACAGTGATCCACAGCTAAACACTGGGCTTCACTCCTGGAGTTCAGTTCAGGAGAGGTAAGAGAGATCATATGAAAAAGAGGGGTCAAGATCTTGATGGGGATGATCCAAGTTAGTTCATGGACTCTAGACTAAGAGCTACAGAACCAGCATGGGATCCATCTAGGCTCTCTGAAAGTGGGCAACTGTTAATGGGGGTTGATCTTTTGTGTGGGGTGAGTCCCTGGCAATAGAACCTGGACTTATCCTGGGTATATGAACTGGCTTTTTGGAGCTCATTGCCTATGGTAGGATACCTTGCCCCACCTGATTCACAGTGGAGAGGCTTGGTCCTGCCTCAGCTTGGTATGCCAGACTTTGTTGACTTCCCATGGGCCTTATCTCCTCTGATGAGTAGATAGGGGGTGAGATGGGAGGAGGTGAGGAGGCAGGAGAAAGTGAAGCAGGCAGAACTGGGGTTTGAATGTTAAAAAAATAAAATAAAAAGAAGCAGGGCAGTACCTGAACCCACTAGTTCTGGAATCAATGCTCAGTCTGCTGTCTGTAGAAAAATCTAAGACAATTGTGCCAGAGCACAGGACTTTCAGTTCAAAGCCGAGCAACCAAGGGCAAAACACAAATGTATTCTTTTTAGGAAAAGTTTTTTTGTTTTGTTTTGTTTTTTGTTTTGTTTTGTTTGTCAGAAAATGAAGAAAAAAGATATTGTTAGCTTTTGTAACTGTGACATTATCACAAGAGCAACTTGACTAACACCAGAAGTAACTTGCTTTGACAGCTCAACTTCTAGACCTGCAGAATATGTTGTATAGCAATAAAAGGAGGAAGCAATACCCATGTATATCAAAGAATACAGCCTATAGACAGTAAAAGACAGTGGAATTTTATTTGAAACCCCAGATACTTCTATGCTTAGTCTTCATGAAGTGGAGAGGGTTAGGAACAGATTAATTAAGACAGAATAAACACTCTTTAAGCAGACAACTTACATCATTACTTAGGTGGAGACTGAAATAAATTTACCTTTCAACTTTGTTTTTGACATTTTAGTTTCTGTGGTTCTAGGTAAGTAAAAGTTCCCTTCTTTATATAACCCATTGTGAACTGAATGAAGGTACACAGTCAAGAATGTTTATAAGTTTGCAAGGATAAAGTGGATTATAAGCAATGTTAGGAAATAAGAGGATAAAGGCTGCTGAATGGTGAGACTGAGAGGACTCATTCTCTCTCTCTCTCTCTCTCTCTCTCTCTCTCTCTCTCTCTCTCTCTCTCAGTTTTTATTGAGACCGGGATTCTCTGTGTAGCCTGGCCATCCTTGAACTCACCCTGTAGGCCAGGTTGGCCTTGAGTACAGAGATATGCATATCTATGCATTCCAAATGCTGGAATTAAATATCACTACTGTGAGCCTTCATTTTCTCCTTGTGTTCAGTGTTTAGATTTTTTGGGGGGATATTTCTGAGGAAAGAAAAAAAATCATTTAAACCCAACAAAAAGCTTTTGTTGGGGAATAGTTTATCTCGCAAGAAAACAGTCTTAGGAACACTGAGGAATTCTCAGGAATAGTCAAAGATGACCCCTGAGGGTGACTGAATCAGTCTTCCCTGTAATCAGATTGGTGACTACCCTAATTGTCATCATAGAACTGACATTCTGTAACTGATGGAAGCAGATACAGTAACCCACAGCCAAGGACTGAGCTAAGCTCTTAGAGTTCAGTTGAAGAGAGGAGTAGGGATCATATGAACAAGGTGGAGAAAAACTACAGAGACCCTAGGTAGTGGTAGCTCATGGACTATGGATTGACAGATGAGGGAACCTGCATGTGACCAAACTAGACCTTCTGAACGTGGGTGACAGTTATGTAGCTTGATCTGTTGGGAGGGGCCAGGGCTGGCAGTGACAACAGGATGGATCTCAGGGGCATGAACTGGCTTTTTGGAGCCCGTTTCCTATGGTGGGATACCTTGCTCAGACTTGATACAGGGAGGAGTAGCTTGATCCTGCCTCATCATGGTATTCCAGACTTTGTCTACCCAAGGAAAGCCTTGCCCCCTGTGAAGAGTAGATGGGGGTGAAGGAGGGAGACAGGAGAGGAGACAGGAGAAGGGGAGGGAGGGGGAAGTGGCATTGGTATGTAAAATGAAAAAACATTTAATTAAAAACAAAACTTTCTTTCAGTGTGAAACTTTCTGTGTGTGTGTGTTTTCAAATTAGTCAACTACCTAAGCAAGTGTTTTCATGATTAAATGATGATACAACATCAGTCTAATTATCAGATGAACAGGTGCATTACACAATAAACTGTTGATCTGATGTCTCTGGACCATGCCTGTCCTACATTTTCCTGATGTCTAAAAATAATGACACTCACTTAATGATGTGTGGGCATAGAAATATATCATCTATTAAGTTTTTAATGTATTCACATGCTTTCCTATTTGAGTGGCATTTCTTGATACATGGAATGGTGACAATAACAGTGTGAATCAGGCTACCAATAAGTGAGACCTCTGTGGGAAGATGTCTTGGGAGATATGGGAATATAGGTTCTGTGCATGGACTTTTAATAAAGCATTATCACCCTTTCAGCCTTTGAAGAACCTAAAAGGAAATAGCCTTAGGAATTACATATATACTCATCAGCGCTACAGCCCTGTTTGTGTATGCTGGTACTTACAGAACCACCCCCAGGTAACACTACTTATTCTTAGATTTAACAACCACCCTAAAGCATGACTCTTGAATATATTACTGAATTTTCTGTCCTGACCACCAAAATACAATTTCATAGAGAGTTGTCAAAAAATTACATAATAGTTCACTAGAATAAATAGCTACCCTTTATGTCCTTGGATTTTCCTATAACCATGTTTGTATTTAAAAATATAATATAGGAAGAAATCTGAGATTTTAGAATACAAAATCACCACTCCAAACAAGTAATGTTTAACTGAGAGGAGTAAAGTATGGCCTTTCCATGGCTCTTCCAGAATTCAGTCTTCCTCTGAAGGCATGTGCTGTAATCCCATGTGACCTGCTACATGCCCATTGTGTCAGTGAAATACTGCAAATCTATCAGTCCCTCTTAAAGGTGTTAATCTCCAGGCTCTCCGGTCTCCATGGATTTACTCATTTTCATTCAATAGGAAACCTGTGGTGGTTCTCTGCACTGGGCTTTGGTTTTGCTATCAACTAGCAGAATAAACATTCTGTACAGAAAGCCTGTAAAACACTCTGGTAAAGAACATTGCTAAAATCTCCAAAATATCCACAGTGCTCTTGTTTTGTCCAGTTTATTTCAGATGCATCTTTAGGCTGTTTGAGAAATATAGTGCTTATAGGGCACTTTAATTCAGAACTGTTGTCCAACAAAAAAGTGGAGAATGTTTACAATTCAACTAACATATTGGGAATTAATATTAAGCCCAGAAGAAGCTTATGAGCATTAGCTTCTACAAAGTAGTGGAATCACTAAAACACCATTATCTAATTACTAAAATAAGCATGTTTATATTGTCTTATGTATATGGTAGTATTAGATAAGGTGAAATTTGTTTAGAAAACACGTACACAACAGACCATGAAACTTTGGATCGATATATCAACTAATATATTTAGAATGAGACATTCAAACTTTAATAAGGGGTTTCGATTCAGACTACCTTTCATATTTTTAAGATTACATTTTAATAAAGGAATTTGGTTTCCTCCCTATACTTGCTAATCACACTTTCAGTAATACTATTCTTTTGGTCTATTCCATAACGTAGGCTTCCTTCTTAGGAACTTCCCTAAAATAGCATGCTGTAACCCCTTTTATAGAACTGCTTGAAAAGTGAATGAAAGCTCATTTTCATACCCAAATGCACTGACTTATCAAATACACAGGTCACTCCTAGAGGCTGAGATTCTGTCAGATATCCATTTCTATCAGGGGCATTCTTAGAGTTCATTGACATCTAGACATTCCTCTCACTACTCTCTGGCTAATGTGTGATACCATTGCACATATGTCCTTTACATGCAGTGTGGAGCACCTTTCATGTCATTTATTTCACATGTCCATCTTTAGAAGCTGTGCAACAGCTGTATTATTTAGTCAAAACTTCTTGCAAATGCTGTCTTTTCTGTTTTGTGAAAGATGCATTTCATCGCTGAACATGTTGTAAAGAGATTGGCTATTTAAATGTTTATGATGCAGTGGTACGTGTGTGTGTTTGTGTGTGTAGGTGTTTGTACATGCACACATAGACAGACTTACTTCTGAAGTGTATTCTTGAAAGAATACTATCTGTTTAGAAATTTTATGTACAGATTATTGGAGATATTTGAAGCAGTTATCTCAGCATAATGAATATGTCTGCCAGCAATGTTTGTAATGATCTGCTGCAGTTTTTATTGTCTGACAAACCATGTGCTGTGCTTTTCTGAGAGCTTTCTTCTTTGGCATAATAAAAACGGTGTGATGTACCCCTCGAAGTCTAGCTGGATAAAAAAGAGCAGAAAGGAGGGGCTTCTGCCAATAGTTTGGTTGTATTAGAGAAGATTATTCTTTAGCTGTGAAATGTACAACTCTTGTCATTTGTCGTGCATTCTTCATGATTTACAGTAGAGATAGTATGCAGATACAGAGCTTACAATTCATTCACACACCTAAAATTTATTAATATGCATTAACCCACCGGTTATAGCTTTTGAGAAAATGTTTATGGATGCTTAAAACAACCACAAAATAATTTACTTTTGTTGAGCTGATGTTTTACCTTATTTTACGTGACTATTTTATTTGCTCATTAGGGGAAATGTTTCAAAAGATAAAGGTTCTAGCTTATTAGTAAATGCATTTAGAATCAATGTGAGTGATCATTTTCAATTTTTATCTCCATACATATGAAATCTCTATGCTCAGTGTTAATAAGGTTACGTTAATAAAAGCCCTGTTAACACACAGAAGACTCTGTGTGCAATAGAACCGCATAGTATGTATGTTCACTTGGGTGATAAACGCTTCATTCTTTCTTTAGAGGATTATTAAAAGTGTTCTCTGGAGGAATAAAATGGTGGAAGTCACACATTTAATAGCTCAGGTACAAAGAGTCAGATTGTGCCAGTTGGCAAAAGTTAGCAGGAAGCTGTCACAATAAATGGCAGCAGCTGCTCATAGTTCCAAAGAGTATGTCCCAGTCAGAACTGAAAACTGATGGCATCTACATTAATACTACCTTAATGGCCCATCTGCTGCTCCATAGGGTCCCTAGCTGCTGTATGGAGTCATAGGCATTTGACAGGCAGTCTCTGTATGCCAGACGCACATTGTGCCAAATGTTGCAGGCTGCTTCATCTCGTTCTGATGTGTCAAAGTCTCCCTACTCATTTATCAGGCAAGGAGTTATGAGGGTTCTCTTTTCTACACATCATTGGCTTTCAGCACTGGGGCAGCTAACAATTTGGAAGGCAAACTATTTTTGTTATTATTTTTTTTCTAATTGATGATGCAAGGCAAAGTTGTCTAATGCACTGTACATTAGTAGGTAGGTTAACAAAATGCTATGACATGCAAGCCCTGTGGAGAAATCAATCCAGCGCATTTTAAATGCATTGCTGCATAAATGTTTCTATAATTATATTGGAGGAGATTATTGTGTATTTATTAATATAGAGAACTGCTAACTGGGTAAATATTACAAAATCTTACTTAAATTGTCTATATAGAAAAATACTAATATTCTTCTGATGTATTTAAAAGTTTTTAAATAGGAAGTAGAAAAATTAAGAGTTGATACATATATTATATATGTATCTCCAAAATAAAATAAACCAAATACAGAAGAATGAAACATGAATGAAAGCAAGTTTATGTTACATAGCAGTTAAATCATACAGATATAACATTATTAATAATAGATAATAAACTATTCATATGAAATGTCAAGACAGTTTAATTCATGTATCACTAAGTAACCAATTGCAAAAACAGATTCATAATCTCTATTCAATCTAAAACTGTAGAAAAACTTTGGTAAGTCTTCCTAGTCCACAGATTAATGTCTAACTTTTGAATTCACAGGTGACTGAACTTTTCATTTTGGGGACCAGTCAGAACATGACTGTCAAATGCAAACAAAATCAGGATATTTCTGAGGAGGGAGTCAGAAGTTCAACCCTGATTCCCCTGGAACCATCTTAGCCCTGTGTCACATGCATGTATTTCGAACACAACTGATTTATTTTTTAGATGTCCTCCAGTGCATATATCTTTTTTATCAAAGATTTCTCCCTCCACCTATCATAAATTCCTAGAATTCCAATTTTTGTTTCATTTGATTGTCAACATTTCATGTTAGACAAAAATAAACACAGTGTTACAAGAAAACTCCATACAGTGTTACAAGAAAACTCCATACAATTGAATATTAACCACATGTGTCACCTGTTCTTAAGCCGCTGGCTAGTGGGAAGATAGCCATGCAGCCCAGCCTGATGCTCAGGATATCAGAAAGACAGACAGAGGTTGGGTCAGGCACCTCATGGAACTGGGCACGTGGGCTTTATTACAATAAGGAAATACATGGTGGACAAATGGGAGAGAGAGAGAGAGAAAAGGAAAGGCTCATGGGCCATGGAAAGATACAAAAAGGAGGAAATGAAGGCAGTAATGAGTGGACAGATGTTGGAGGCCTTGTTACCGTTGGGGCTATGATGATGTCCAGAACTGGACTTCTACCAAGGGCCATATCAGGGACCCTGGTCCTACAGTAGCTAGGATCTGTGTTGATGTTCTTGGTTCCTGTTACTGTTCAGTGTCATGTTGACTCCAGTAGGCTGGACGACCTCCTTGGTCCGTGTTTGGGTCCACAATCCATGTTGTCCCTGGGCTATACTAATATGGACAGCCTTTGCCATCACCTGGGGCCATGGTGACAACCATGTTTAGGCTGATACTGAGGACCATATCCCTGGTCCCTGGCCATACTGTAGCCAAGGTCCATGTTGATGTCCATGACCAATGGTGCTACCAAAGACCACATGAAGCCTGGAATCTGGGCTATAAGCTGTGGCCTTGCTGGTATTCAGGGGCCATGCTGCTACCGGAACCATCTAGATCTGAATAGTCAAGTGGCCGGGGTTACCACTTGGAGCTAGAATGCTGACCAGGCTGAGCTACTGCCTGAGGTCTGGGTCCAAGGCACAGCTGCATCTGGGGTCTGTGGTGAAGTCATCTTCCTGGATTGCCATCAGGTCCAATAGAGAGTCCTGCCATTTGGGCCAGATCCTGAAGCTTGGTTGGAGACTGGGGGCCAAACCACAGCAGGGGCCATACAAATATGGGTGGCTTGTACTGCCATCTAGGACCATGGCGTCATCTGGGACCTGGCTGCTACCCAGGTCTATGTCTGGGTGCTTGGCCCTATACCAGACAGGGTCGGGATTGACATATGTTGTTCCTGTTGCCACTGAGAGCTATAAGGACGCCTGGGATCAGATCAGTCACCCAAGTTTGTAGAAGGAGGTTCTGTACCACCTTGTCTAGCCACTGTTTAGTCCCAAATAAACACACAAGGGCTTATATTAATTATAAACTGCTTATTCAATGGTTTAAGCATCTTACTGGCTAGCTATCTCTTAATTATCAATCCATATATATTAATATATATATATATTAATATATATATACACACACATGGTCTTTGGCTTACCAGTGATGTCTTGTCCCCTTTCTTCCTCTGCAGCTACATGGTATCTCACTGGTGGATTCTCACTGCCTTCTCTCCCAAGAATTCTCCTCATCTGGTAGTCCTGCCCATACTTCCTGCCTGACTGCTGAATAATTAGTGTTTTATTCATCAACCAATAAGAGAAACATATATTCAGAAGGACACCCCCCATTTTGAGTCCAAGTTGTTATTCTAGGGCCAGGAGACATCAAGATCTGATTGGCCTATGCTGCTACTCAATGTGATGGTGACATCCTGGTGAGAACTGCAGGTGAGGGCCATGTCAGGGTCCATGGCCCCACTGCAGTCAGAGACAATGTTGATGTGGGGGGATATTTTATTTATGATCTAACAAATAAAGCTTGTCTAAAGATCAGCATGCAAAGCTAGCACATGCAAAGCTAGTTAGCCATATAGGCCAGGCAGTGGTGGTAAACACCTTTAATCCCAGCAACCACACCATTTAGGCATAGAAGATGAGCAGGTGGTACATGCCTTTAATTCCTCCAAGCATTAGAGAGGAATATGAGATAGGAGGAGATGGAGTCAGTCTGCAGTGACACTGAGGACAAGACCATCCCTTTTGGTCTGAACATTGGTAGAGGTAAGAATTCTCTAGTGTCTGGCTGTTTTGCTTTTCTGATCTTCAGCTTGAAGACCAATATCTGTCTCTGGGATTTTACTGTTTGTGATACACTAATGTTCTATGCACCTGATATCAATACTTAACATCAAGGGCCATGCTGGTGTTTCAGGGCTATGCTACCACTGGGGCAATGGTGACATCAGACCCAAGCTGCTGCCAAGGGCCATGTCTGGATCCATGATCTAGCTACCGATGAGGTCTGTGTGAACGTTTGTGGCCTGGGTCAATACAGCAGAATTTAGGAACCCTCGAGATAAAATCAGAGGACCATGCTGAGCCAGCCATATCCTTCACTGACCCTAGGAAAGCTTGCCTTGCCTCTAGCTAGACACTACAGCAAGAGGACCCCTGCAGTAGGGAGATAAGGCCTCCACCCTTCACTAACAGCCCTGGTGAATTGACCCTGACGGCTTGCTTGTAGGGGCACTGACTCCACCCAGTTGCCCAAAGTGGGTGACCCCAGGGGCCCAGACTGACCAGCTTGGCTAAAACAGCCAGACCTTGGGTTCACTCACCCTAGTATCTACCCTCATCTATGATCTGCTGGAGCTGGTGAAGGGTCTAGTCCTATGGAATGATATCTGAATCATCTCCAAAACACATGGCAGCCACAGGGTATCCTATAGTAGTTCCAGTGAGAATCCAGTGATGATGGTGTACAAGAAAGCACAGCTCTTGAACCAGACCAGCTACTATTGCAATGAACGTTTGTCAGTAAAATTGATGGGACAAAGAGGTGTACTAAATGACACACTAAAGCCTCCAGTGCCACCAAGATGAATGAAAAGGTATTAGAGATGCAAGAAAGAAGGAGAAGCAAAGAGGTTTTAGGTTTTTTTTTCCTACTTATTTTTCCCTTTTTTTCCTTTTGCTTGCTTTTGCTTTCTTACTTTGATTCATTTCCTTATGTGAGAGGGATCATGGCAGGGATCAGGGAAAGATATGGGGGGACCGGGAGGTGTGCAGAATTGTAGTGCATAATATAAAACTTCTGAAGAGTCAATAAATAAGTTAGTTATAAAATATAAATAATGTGAGTAAAGCAGGTATGGTAATAATTTCTGCATATCTTCCAATCACAGTTGATAATAGAACTTACAGTCATAGTAATTTTAAATAATTTAAATATGTCATTTTTTTGAAAATGTAAATAACTTATCCTGAAGACTAGACTCTGGTGATAGTGACTAACACAAGAGCATGTGTCTGTGCAAAGGTGCATCTATGTGCTCAAATGTGCTTGCATTAGAAGATAGAGGATTCGTTTTGGTGGGAATCAGAGTTTCGATCATGGTTATTTATTTATAAATCATGATTATTTATAAATTAAAACAAATAGACCTATGCTGTGGAATAATCATCTTGTATGCTGAATTGGTATAATAAAAGGCTGATTGCTCAGCAGCCAAGCACAAAGGAAAGGTAGCCTGATCAAACTAAGGATGACTGGAAAGAGAAGGGCAGAGTCTGAGAGATGTCAGCCAACTGCTCAGAAAGTAAGACACACAAAATGGTGTAAAGGTAAAGGCCACTTTGTGCAGTACATGGATGAATAGAAATGGGTTAAGTTTTAAGAGTTGTTTATTAACAACCCTGAGCCTCTGAGCCAGTTACTTGGAACCAGGTGGTCAGGATAATAAGTGTCTGATCACAGACCTATTCCATTAGCTCTTCACTTTTCTGATGAATTTAAATACCAACTAAGTTTTTACTAATTTGTAACTCATCCTGCCATACCAAAGTAGGAGCTCATTTTAGGTTCCTGGCCCTTTCAAAAGTTGAAAAGTTGGGTATGAAGGGTTAGATACAGCCCCATTCTGTTTTTAATTCTCTGATATCACTTATTTGCATTGGGCTATGAAATATTCTGAGATTAAAAGTAAATCAATATAATAGAAATATAGTGCTTAGAACATAAAAGGGACTTGGTTTATCACATTGTGTGTATTACATTTTGTGTTTCCTCTAAACCTGTGATGCAAGCGTCATTCTGATAATATAGAAACTAAGCCTTACTTAGTGTGCTGGCTAGTTTTATGTCAACTTGATACAAGCTAGAGTCGTCAGACTGGAGGGAGCCTCAATTGTGAAAATATCTCCATAAGATCAGTTGTAGACAAATCTTTTGGCATTTTCTTAGTTAGTGATTGATGGGGAATGACCCAGACCATTGTGGGTAGTGTAGTCCCTGGGTTGCTGGTTCTGAGTTATATAAGTAAGCAGGCTGAGCAAGCCATGAAGAGCAAACCAGTAAGCAGCATCCCTCTGTCCATGATCTCTGCATCAGCTCCTGCCTTCAGGTTCCTGTTCTGACTAGTTCCTGTCCTCTTTGCTTTTGATGATGCAGTGTTATACGGAACTGTGAGCAAGATGAACCATTCCCTCCCAGTTTGCTTTGGAGATTTATTACAGCAATAGTAAACCTAATTAAGACAAATACATTTTTTATATGGATCTAGATTCTATATCTAAGTCACAAATGGGGTTGAACTGGGTTCTGTCAAAAGCCAAAGTCACACTTTTACAATTTTATTTTTGCAACTAAAATTCCAGACATTAAAAAAATGTCAAAGAAGTAGGGTAGAGGAAGGAATATGGCCTTTATAATTTTACTTAGAGAGGAATCTAGTCCATGGCTCTTGGGATGCTTTTTGGGAACCTATTCATAATGCTGGGTTTCCTTGCCCAGCCTTGATGCAAGGGGAGAAACTTGGTCTTCCCTCAACCGATGTGCCATGCTTTGTTGAAACTCACAGAAGGCCTGCCCATTACTAAATTGAGATGGGGGGGAATGGAAGATGGGAGAGAATGGAAGGAGATGAGGGTCAGGAAACTGAAGTTCAGATGTAAAATAAAATTGTAATTAATAAAAATTAATCAGTTAAAAATAGTCTAGTGGACAGTGGAAAATCAGGCTATGTAAATTAGAGGAAATAAAAAGTTCATACAAAGCATGTTAGTGATAATGATAGCAGGCTCAGCCATCTCTTTGACCCTTGAAAGTTCTTGGGATATGATATTTTCCCATTGGTTTAAGAGTTCCACAACTCTTTGGAGTACAACAATAATCTATGGTATGAATTTCAATTGTTCCCATTGTTATATAGACAGGTGAAAGCTCAAATATTCTATCTTTTAGATCCTTCCTGTCAGGTAGTATTTTTTTCCAGATACCTTTTCATATTTTTAATAGATAGACTTCTGGAAGGTATATATTCGTTTTATATGGGCAGAGTTTAATATAACTATTGTTTGAAATACAAGTATTCTATTTCCCACAGAATTTTAGCACAGGATTAGGATTTGCATCAGTTTTGTAGGAGAGTAGTTTAAACAATAAAAGGAATAGGAAAACAATTAATACGGAGAAGAACTAGATTCAGATAAAATCTTATGAAAGGGCTGGGTGGCACATGGCTTTAATCCCAGCATTTGGGAGGCAGATCTCTATGAGTTTGAGGTTAGCCTGGTCTATAAATTGAGTTCCAGGAAAGCCAGAACTGTTACACAGAGAAATTGTATATTGAAAAACAAAAACCAAAGCAAACCACCAAACAAACAAAACAAATATGAATAGTCATATCCTTAGCTGTTTATGGCTATGACAATGGAAGCATTGTAATTGTCACATTAACATTTTTCTTGCTTTACCCCAACTCATACCCAATTTTTTAGTACTCCTTAAGCTATGTCCTTTTAAATCTTTTCATAGATCATTAGTTCATAGACCATGAACTAATGTTACTACTTATATGACAGAACATAATCTCATGTAAAATAATACAGGTGAGAGTAAAATAGTTGTCATTATCCCAGCTAAGCATGACAATAGGATCTGGAATTCTGCATAAAAATATATGGGTACAACTGTGGCATGTATGTTATGAACCAACCACTTTTAAAAGTTGGGGTTTAATGTCCATTTTATGAAATGAAATCTGACACTGCTAAAGTGGTCAAGAACCAGAGACTAGATAGATAACTGGCTTGGGGGAAAACCTACTACTATTATTCTGCTAAAGTACACATAAATAAAATGGCTCCTAATGACATTCTATTAGATAAGTACATCACTCAATACATATGAGAGCTTCTTCCAATAGATGGGAATAACCACAGCTGGACAAAGTGCAGAAAGTGATGCTCAAATGAAGTCCTCAATAAGATTTCCTCTTGAAATTGCACTCATCAAGGCTCAAGAATAAATGTGGAATTAGAGGTGGGAAGAATGTAAGAACCAGTTGTGGTGGCTAACTCCAAGGAAGTGCTGTCTTCCAGACACTAAATGATGTACACATGAATTAACATAGATTGTAAAATCATATACAAGACCTCCAAGTCAGAAGGAGTTCCAGTACTGTAAAGGGGCAGTAGACTCAGGCTAGAACCTCATAATTGATACCTAATGGCAAAGGGAGTACAGTAGTGGCAGGATCTGGGAGGATTTGCGGTAGGGGAAACAATCAAAATATAGTATATTTCACATTAACAATATGAACAGACAAAAAATATTAAAAGCCTTATAGTCTGAATCTACTGCTTTGATTTTTGTGAAAATTTTTATGTCTATACTTGATTTCTTGTTTAACTTTTACACATTTTAATGAGTGTGTTTGAATAGTTTTATATTAGAATAATTAAGTTACTACAAAAAGAGTATTTTAAGAAACTACCAACAGAGTATTATTCCAAAATTAGCAATATAAATCTAGAAGAGTTTCCTTCAATATTATTTTTCTTTTCAATGTCAACTAAAACTCATTCTTTGTCACATTTATTCTTTAATTCTCAAGGACAGCTCAAGAAATATGGTCAGCCATGAAAAAATGCAACTACCAGGGACAATATATAAACGGAGTAGATTATGTTTATGTACTCATGAATGCACACATATTCCCAGTTAAAATGACAATGAATCTGAAATTCCTTTCCTTCTGAGATAGGATCTTGTTGTGCAGCTTGTCTGGCTTTGTAATTGTGTGCCCCTGTACAATTGAACTAAAAAAAAAAAATGTTGTGCCTTGGCTTGCTGGGCCCTGATATTAGATTACTGTACCACCACAGTTGTCTAAGACAAGTTTTCTTTTGCTGATGCCATATTTTCATTCCAAACTTGGATAGCTTTTAGATTACATGTTTGTTTAGCAATGATAGACATTTAAAATGAATATATTTCAAATCTTAGTCCAACTTACAATATAGTAGCTGATGCTATCTTAAATAGGTTGAACTCTTAAGGTAGAGACTGGTTAGAGGCCATTAGGATTTGATTTAAAAGTAAAATAAATAGCTTTTGTTTGTTTGATTGTTTTTATTTTGAATCCATGGTAAATTTTAATTTATTTTAACCTACCATAGGAGAATTTAATAAAAAGGTAAAACAGCACTTTCCATGATTTGAGTAAGTTGAGTCATTTTCTTTTGACAAGCAAACAGGATATTCTTCCACTTTTGATCTTCTTCTTCTTCTTCTTCTTCTTCTTCTTCTTCTTCTTCTTCTTCTTCTTCTTCTAATAACACTTATGTAAGGGAGTGTATAAGAACACATTTGTTTTCTTAATGAGGACAGGAAATTCTTATTGTCTTAGTCAATGAATCTCAGAAGAGTCACCAAGAAATAAGACACTAGTAAACTTGGAAATTTAATGCTAAAATTTCTGGTTAGTGCATTCAATTTTGAAAGCAATATTTACTTGACATTGACATCTTCATGCTTGTATTTAGTATGTTTTGTCATAATCACCTTCTCCTATGACCCAATCCTGCAGAGTCTCATATTTCCAATAAGGAACCTTCCTATTTTTGTTTCTTTTTTGTGTGTATGTGTTTAATCAACCAAATTTAAGTAGGGTTACTTGTAAGCCCATGGCTGTGGATTATTTACTGAAGCATGGACAGCTAGCTAATGGCTAAATGAAAGAAAAACTCCTTCCCAGAATCTTCCAAAGAAGAGAGGAGTGAAACCTAATGATCAGTGTCTTAATTCATGATGGAATTTTGAAAGACCTCATCTCATGCAGATATTTTTCAGGTAACCATAGCTGCTATGAATTCATGAGTTCAATAACCTTATTTCTGTAAAATACTAAGGAGACAAATTGAAGATCAATTTAAGGTCATAGCATCATATCTTAGTTGATTTTATCCTAGAAATTCAGCATTCATTCAGCATATACAAATTAACAGGTATAATATACCACATTAATTAATTTAAAGGCAGAAATCAGATAATCATCTCCGTAAATATGGAGAAAGTATTTTACAAAATTTTATATGTCTTCCTGGTAAAAATTCTAAAGACAATGGAAATTTATGGATATCCTTCAACATAATAAAGGGGATATATGTAAAAATTATTATAAACATTGTACTAAATGAAAGAAAACACAAATCATTTAGTCTAGAATCTGGACTGAGACAAGGTTGTCTACTCTCTTTTAATTGGTATAGTGCTCAAAGTCTTAGCAAGAAAAATAACAGAAAAAAAGACATAAAAGTGATAAAATTGAAAAGAAAAGAAAGATAAATTATTCCTATTTGTAGATGACATGATTCACAAACAGAAAAAAACAAAAACAAAACAAAATAACAAAACCTCCAAAACTAAACAACCCTGTGTATTACAATGATTTTTTTCTTTTAAATCTGATAAACACTTTCACCAAAGTTACAGGATCCAATATCAATATACTATAGTAATGAACATATAGGGACAAGAGTCAGGAAAAAAAATGTATCACTCACAGTTGATTTAAGAGTCACTAAGAACTATCCTAACCAACAAAGTGAATGACCTCTGTGAGGAAAGATTTAGGACTCCAAAAAAGAAAATAAAAAAATTGGAAAGATACTAGATAATGGAATTACCTTTCAATATTTTAAATTATACCTTACAAACTTATGGAGATCCTGAGAAAAAAAAGCAAAATACCTGTTACTTTAAGAAGAAGCTGTGAGCAAGTGTGAGAAATAAATAGTCAAGTTTTCAAATTAGGACAAATTCTGTTTAACACAATGTCCCGTAGGCAACATAAACATGTATGAACAGATTATACTGAATAAAAACAATACTTTCCGTGGTACTGTACACATTACTTCTACATAGTATACTAACTCCAGTTTAACCTTAGACCAGTCAAACAAAATAGACAGTGTCCATCTATTTGGTTAACTAAAATATAGATATTGCTGGCATTCAATGAAAGCATCAATAACAGAATATAGATGAAAAAGAGTTTAGGTAGAGTAACTAAAAATATTTTTAACGTTATCTGCTTAGGAAGGTAAAATAGTTTAGAAACTATAAAAAAATTCAACACTTAAATTTACTCTTTCACAACTTCATGCACTTCAATCATACTCTCCTCAATTATCTTCTTATCTCCTTTTCCTAACAGAGAATCCTTTCTTCCTCATAGTTCTTGTCATATTTTCATCTCTTCTGTTTGTGGCTTACTTAATTTAAAGGTGATTGCCCACATAGGCATGTATGTGAATCTATTTACTTGACTAAGGTCAACTTCCCAGTGGCTATACTACAGAGTAATATGTCCACCACATTTCTACAAACATCAATGGCTATAGCTTTGTAGGGAAGAGTCGTAAATCTCATCCCCCTGGATGATGGGATGTTAATGAACCTTCTCTTGTGTAGCACTTAGGCAGATGATCTACTAGGTCTGGATGCAATGACCATGCCATGTCTAGAAGAAAGCTGTCACAAAATTGACGGAAAAGAATTGGTTTTAAATGATTAAATCACTACATAAATAGTAAAATAAGTATATGTTGGAAAGATAAAATATATATAAGCAAAATACTTATCCTTGGTAAACTTTTTTTCTTTTCCTTTATTGTATTCTTTTCCTCTTTATTGAAAAGAGTATTTTTTTTTAACATAATACATTCTGATTACATTTTCCCCTCCTCTAGTCCTAGTTCCTTTCTACCTCCTTCCCCATCTGGATCCACCACTTTCTGTCTGTCACTGAAAAATTGGACTTCTGAGGGATAACTATATTATAATATAACTAAACTATAATATAAACTGACACATCAGAATAGAGTAAAACAAACATAAGGAAAAGAAACCAAAACAGGATATAGGAGACAAAAAGAGATACAGATTCCTACTTGTTTGAACAAACATGAGTCCCATAAAAGCACATAACTGGAAACCATAATACATATGCAAAGCACATTTAGGGTAAACAGAGAGAAAAGTATAACTAAAATGAAATAAAAACAATATTAAAAACATGATACAAAGATGGCACTGAGCTTATTTTTTGCTGGCTAGACGCTGTTGGACGTACAGTTATCTTTAAGAGTAGTTTTTTTGTTTTGTTTATTTGGTTTTTCTTTCTTTCTTTCTTTTTTTTTTTTTTTGTTTGTTTTTTGAGGCAGGGTTTCTCTGTTTTGCTTTGGAGCCTGTCCTCGAACTTGCTCCATAGACAAAGCTGGCCTTGAAGTCAAAGAGATCCTCTTGCCCCTGCCTCCTGAGTGCTGGGATTAAAGGCATGAGTCATCAAAGCCTGGCAAGAGTAGATTTTTTTTTTGTTGTTGTTTATTTTTTTCCCAGTGAGATTCCTTAGCAATGGGAAATAGAATAGATAATTATGAATGGATATGGGTCTGCAACAGGAGGATCAAGGAGGAGAGAAAGCGTAGAATGAAGGAAATATGAGGAACATTTGAGGGTTTTGGAAACTTAATACAGCAGAAGTGTCGTAAAATATATACTTATGAGGGTGATCTAAGTGAAATTCCCAAATGATGTGGGAGAGAGTCTTTGCTGTTGCTGGGTTGATGTTTTTCTATTAGTGATGTACAGAGTACCTTTCTATAGCAAAGACACTAGCCATAGCGGTGAAGCCTCTATGTAAGTATGAACTTGATTTTTCCATGTTCAATGATCTGTGTAAGTGTTTTATTTAGCAATGGGGCCTTGCTGTCAGTTTGTAGAGAACTACCTATAGTCTTGGCAACACCTTGGTTGTTTGAGAATTCCCATGAGACCCCTTTGGCCAACAAATCAATTACCTACTAAACTACTTTTTCTATGAAAATTAAACTTTGTAGAATATCATGCTTAAACTTAATTCCTGTTTCAAACTTTTTATATGTGAGATTCCAGTGCTGCCACACATCAAATGAAATAAGATTCCCTAGTACAAGACTATTAAAAACATCTAAAATAAATTTCATAATTTCTTAAGGGCCATAGAGAATTAATTAAGTTTTTGAACAATGCTAATAACTCCAATCCCTATTAATAGAGTACAGCTCTAAAAAATTTTTTTTATTAAATGACTGGAAACACTTCTTAGACTGTAAGTGTCATTTGAGAAGAATCAGAACCTGAAAAATCTTAAGCTTTCTGGTGACACTGAATTTAAAAAAAACTAAGAGTCACATCAGATGCTTTAGTATTCTCTATGCTTCCTTCAAAAACGTATGCTACTTTAAATATATTTAGTACGATGCTTATAGGATCCATGAAAATAATTTATTCACGACTCTCATTTTGCAGCCGTTACAGTGAAGCATTGGTAGAGTAGCAAAAATAATTGGTCTAGATCACAGTACTTAGCAGTGGCTAAGACAATCCATGTCTCTTCTCAGTGTATTCATTTGGATGAGACAGGAATAAAATTCTGTAAGAAAAAACAACCAAAGTTTTCCAGCTTGCTTTTTTTCTTATTTATTCTCATTTAGATATTCTGACAGCATTTGACTAAAATCTGGAATATGAGATGAATGTTCAAAAATGATCCCTTTTTAATAGTTAGAATAAAACCCAATTTGTCAGAAGAGAGATTTATTTGCTTATCTTCCTTCATTTAACTCTATTCAGACTCGAAAGTTTTACAGTAGTCAGAACTAGATATCCTGTGTTTCTGAACATGCTCTGTTCAGAATCATACCCTACATTGTATATACTTTATACCTGAAAGTAAGCCAGCATTTGTGATCTTATCCTTAAGACTAGTTGAGCTACTTAGGAAATTGTTATTATTGCCATCAGAGAGCTGATTAAATGGAACTCAAGCAGGTAGGGTCAGTAGTTTGTTTTGTGACACACAACATTTGAAAAATTCTAGCATTGGTTAATGCCTGTCTGAGGAGGTATTAATGGCTGATGACTGCTAGGGGAGAGAGAGTTAATTTTTATCTGTTCTGTTATTTGGCCGGTTGACCCCACTTTGGTAGATGATCTCACACTCACGTTTATATGAGCAGCATTAATTATATTCTGTGTGTGTGTGTGTGTGTGTGTGTGTGTGTGTATAAAAAGCACATGATGTTTGGTAGTGGATGTGAGGGTATCATGGAGGAGTTTTGGGGAGTGAATATTATCAAAATATATTATATGAATGTATAAATTTCTCATAGGACAAATAGTCCTGTTACTTCAGCTTATTTTCCCAAGACTTTTGTTTTCTGCCCTGTGGATTGGGTTAGCCACATCAGTGTCATATAGCTCATTGTTTAGATCATCACACAGTAAATGAAAAAGTAGCTACTCATGATTATCTTCCTTGGTGATGCCATATTCACTAGAAAATAGGATCCTTTATTACAGAAGAACCACCAGGAATCTAGGGAGCCTCTACTGGGGTCATTGCATGTGACCAGTGAAATCTGGGTCTCCTCTTGTGGCTGTTGGTCTCATTAATAAAATAATTTATGAGCAGATTCAAAATGAAGTAAGAGAACTATTTTGTTAAAATTAAACAAAACAAAATAAAGCACCACCAACAAAACATGTTGGAAAGCTATGAATCTAAGCAGTTGCCTATAGAATATAGTTGAGAGGAAAAAAGCAACTCCTTTTAAGTTAAGTGGGCAAGTATCCAGCCACACAGTAGAGAAGGGAGGTTTAGAGCGAAAGAATAAAGCATATTTCCAAGGTTCGTGCTGCAGACTGAATCCATGTTCATGTATATGGGTTCTGTTGCTGCTGATGAACATGTCTGTGGGACTCCTGCTGCCAGAAAATGAATTGATGTTCCTGGCTTGTGTTACCACCTAAGGACATGCCAATGTCCATGATCTATGCTGTCATTGATGTCTGTGGTCTGTGCTTCATCCTAAGGCTATGATGGTGTCTGGGGCAGGTATAGTAGCAGAGGGCTGTGTTATTGCCAGTTGTGTGTAATGCCACAGGAGATCATGCTGAAACACATGGTGATGAAGATCATGCTTCAGCTGACTGTATAGGGCAAGGAAGCTACTTTTTTCTAGAAAGTTAATGACTTCAGACTCACAGTTCAAAAAGAGGGCCATAGAAGATCTTTGTGACAACATCTACTTCCATCCCATGCTCCCAAAAAAGTAACAGCATCGACAGAAAGCCATTGAAGAGGAATCTTAAAAATTGTGATAAAGATGCTGAGGTATATAGCTCTCCACAAATCGATTGCTTCTGGTCAGATGGGGTGGGATTTACCACCCCTCAACTCACCTTCAAATTCACTACCTTTTTAAAAAATTTATTATTAGTGCACACACACACACACACACACACACACACACACACACACACACACTCCTAAAGATTTCCTGTGCAGTCCACATAATATTACTCACATGTATATTTGCAGGGACTCTATAAGGAATTGGGATGATCTTTTCTGGAAAAGACCCCCCCACACACACACTCCCGGTATGCCTCAATTGCCCACAGTTCCATGTGTAAGGTTGAGGCCTTGTGGTATTTTTATTTAACCACTTTTCACATCTAATATTGTCATTCTTGTTCAGCTCACATTTGTGCAGGCATGTTGGTGAGATTTCATGAGCACAGGTTCTGACATTATTTAGAAAAAAAAAAAAAAAAACTCATGACAAATTTCCTTATCGTTTTTAAAATCTTTCAGTCCCCTCTTCCTTAATGTTCCATAAGTCTTAGGTGTGGAGGTGTTCTTTAGATATATCTATTGGGACAGAACTCCACAACTGTTCATTTTGATTGGTAGTAGTTTTTTGTAATAGTTGTGGTCTGTTGGAAAGAGGAATTTCCTTGATGAGGTATGAAATTATACTTATCTTTGAGTATAAGGACAGATATTTATTCTTTACCATTTATTTTATATAGAGTCTAAAATTAAGTCATTTTAAGCTCTACAAAATTATTTCCTCTTTATATTCTTTTTTTAATTTTTTTTAATTTTTATTTTACATATCGATCACAGTTCCCTCCTCCTCTCTCCTCTGTACATTCTTATCACATTTTTCTACTTTAAAAATTTTTACTTCTTCTTTGTAAACTTCTTAAAAACTAAGACACAAACTAAAATAATATCACTGTGCTCTACTTCCATTTTGCTCTATGGAAGGTCACTGAAACAAAACACAAAAAACTGTCATTTCCTACCTATATTTACAATTCTTGCCTTTGGGATAGCTCCCATAGAAATTATCATTGGTTTGTGTAAGGAAACATAAGCTAACATAGAACAATATAAATAATATCTAATATTATATTATAATTATGTATACATGTTGAAATATATTGTAATGATAAAATTTATAAAATTATAAATTCACAAATCAACAAACGTCTGTTACCATTTCAAACATTTCTCCTAAATGTAATATTTTTACTCTTTTAAAATATTCAATCATATATATAATGGGTTTGGATCAACTCTACCCATAATAACGTTTTTCTAATTCTGTAAGTACCATACTGTAGATTTTCTCTCCCAATTTTGTATGTTCTCTCTTTTTAAAATTAGTATCCACAGAGTTTATTTATTGTATCCTACATATGCACTTACTGGAGTATGGAGATCCTTTTGGGGCTCACATTCTTAAAGAGAATTGACTATCCTTGCCCCAGCATGTTTTAGTTGCCAATAGTTTCTCAAAAGGAATGGATCTTTCTGAACTCCTCATCTAGTACTTCAGCTGGCTTGACATTGTACAACTCTTCTGCACACATACTAGCTTTTTTGTTCTTATAAACAACTGTGCTGTCATGGGTGGCAAATACAGTTTTGCTGCAGTTGTCTGCTCACTCTGGCCCTTCTAATCCTTCTGCCCACTCTTCCACAATGATTCCTGAGCCATTCATGGGGAAGGTGTGATATCGACATCCCATTTATAGCTAAGCACTCCATAGTCTCTCATTCTGTGCACAAGGACTGGTTGAGATTGTGTGTTAGTTCCCATCTCCTGAAAAAAAAAATAGCTTTTCTAATTATGGTTGAGGGACATAATACTCTATGGGTATAAAGAAAAGAAGTTAGGGAGTAATTTATTACTGTGCTCATTTAGCAAAATTATGGTACTAGAGTCTCCACGAGAACCTATAATGTAGCCAACTATGGAATTTTGATTTACCCATTCAATAGTACCAACTATGGTTTTTACAGGACTTTGAATGAGAATGTTCCTTATTGGCTCATATATTTGAATATTTGGTTCCTAGTTGAACTGTTTAAGAAGGATTAGGAAGTGTGGCCTTGGAGGAAATATGGCTATTGTGTCTTTTCTCACCAAAAGAATAGTAAATAAAGTTGGTACCGGCAGTACGGTATTTTAATAGACCATGACACGTGTTGGTTCACTGTGGACTTTGGTTAGGAAACTAGTGAAATATTTCAGGTGGTGCTTAGCTGGTCAACCTAGTATAAAGGAAGACAGTAGTGTTGAGAGCAATGTGAATTGTAGAAAGTTTCAGAGTGGGACAATATTACTAACTGGGCAAGATACTATTTTGTGATATTTTGATAAAGAATGTGTCTGCTTTTCTCACTTAGCTTAAAAATCTCTTGAAAGCCCAGTGATGGTGGTGCATGTCTTTAATTCCAGCACTCAGGAGGCAGAGACAAATGTTCCTCTGAAGTATTGATATCGGTGTGTTCTACACAGCAACTTCCAAGACAGGCTCCAAAGCTAGGCACAGAGATCCTGTCTCAAAAAAAAAAAAAAAAAAAAAAAAGAAAAGAAAAATCTCTTGGAGTCTAAATTATAGAATTTGAGAGGATATTTCAAGATAGTGATTGGGCTTATGCATATCTACAATGAGAAAAAACAAACCAGGCAAAATGTGATACAAAATATAAAATTGGACAAGACAGAGAGCACTAAGGAATTTAATGTTGAAACCAAATCTTCTACTCAAATAGATGGGAAGTTTACAGAAAGACCTGATACGACATGGAACAAAGTGGGTGATGACTTAGGGTGAGACACCACTCATCTAATATTATTCCTTGTAAAAAGGAAAACTTATGCAAGAAAGGAAACCATCAAAAAGCCAACACTTCTGCTAATATAACTCAAGATAGGTAGGATCTAATCCAAACAATCAGGAGTATTTAGCACCACAAGGTTATGTCTTTATAAAGAAGGCTATAGAACAGGGATTTTGAAATATTCCTCTAAGGTTAAAGAAAGGCTCCAAGGCTAGGCATTTGATAAGAGTATTCCTGCACCGAGGCTGTGAAGTATATAAAGCTGTGAAAGTGAAGCCTAGATTGCATTGGAGACCCCTAGATGTTAGAGATGTTGAAGTCATGGGATGTCTACCATAGAAAACTGCTAGAAGTGTGTTGCAGTCAACAAAGTTAGAAGAAGTGGAAGACATTAATCAACCTTTGATATCAGACAAGTACATACAGGATTTGTAGATTGCTTTATTGGGTTTTGGTCTTTCATTGGTCCAAAGTTTGCTCACTGTGCCCACTTTCATCCCTTGTGGAATAGTAATGCATATTCAGTACCATTGTTTGTTATAATTGTATAATTTATATTTTGATTTTAACTTTACAGGGTGCTAAAATTAAGAGACTTCCATTAGTCTCAAAAGAAACTTTGGGCTTTAAGCTTTTATACAGTGTTGAGAATGTATGACTGAACACATTTTGCATTATATATGGCCACAAGCCTATTTGGGCCAGGGGATAGAGTATGGTGGTTTAGAAGAGAATGGTCCCTATAGGTTCATATATTTAAATACTTGGTCCCTAGTTAGTGGATTGTTTAGGAAGGAAACGGAAGTTAGATAGCTCAGAAATCTAGGGTAGAATCAACCATGACTGAAAAAAAAAAAAGTCAATGAAATGATTTCTAATGATATTCTGCTATACTCATAGATCAATTCCCATCAGACACCATCACAGATTATTGAAGCATATGCTGATGGGAGCATATGCAGAGACCCACTGCCAAACATTAGACAGAGTTCAAGGAATGCCACAGAACATGGAGAGGAAGGATTGCATGAGTCAGAAGGCTCAAGGACACCAAGAAAACATGGTCCACAGAGTCAACTAAGCAGGACTCTTAGTAGCTCAAAGTGACTGAACTGGAAGTCTAAGAGCCCGCGTGAAATGGAGCTGCAGAAATGTACACAGACCCTCTGCATACATGCTATGGTTACTTAGTTTGGAACTTTTGTGGGATTTCTAACAGTGGGTGTGGGCGTGTCTCTGACTCTTGTCTGCTTCTGAGAGCCTTTTCATTATATTGGGTCACAAAGTCTTGCCTTGGTATAAGGGTTTATGCCTAGTTTTACTGTATCTTGATATCCCATGTTTTTTTTTTTTTTTTGATATCCTTCAATGATGGAAGATATAATTCTGTATAGATGCTGTATAGATGTTTCTATTATTGATTAACAGGAAAGCAAGATAGGCAGGACTAGGAGACAAGGAAGATTCTGGGAGATGTAGTAGAGTGGAGTTGAGAAGTAGGATGTGAGAAAAGATGTTCAGATCCTCTCTCTAGTAAGATAAAGACTACATGGAAACACTTAGATTGATAGAAACCTGCTAATATTTAAGACAGAGCTAGCCAATAAGAAATGCTTGTAACTGGCCAACAGTCTCATAATTAATACACTGCCTCTGCATGTTATTTTGGACCTGATGCAGCTCTGGGATCAGGCTGGCAGGAAAGTGCTCATAATACTGGTAGACCTTTTCTCTGAAGGGGAGAGGAGAGGTGTGGTGTAGTTGGGAGGAATGCAGGGAATGCAAGGTATGGTAAGGATGTACTACATTAGAAAATAATAAAGAAAAAACTGTGTGGTTTTATTGGAAGAGGTGTGTCACCAGGGGTAGACTTTCATTTTCTAAAGCCCGTGGCAGGCCTAGCATCTCTCTCCTTCGGGTGTAATCTCTCTCATCTATTTCTCTAGCTCTGTGCCTTCCTACTCACAGGCAGGCACTATCGTCATGGATTCATCCTCAGAAATTATAAGCAAGTTTCTAATTGAACACTGTCTTTTGTAAGTTGCTTTGGATATGGTGTCTCTTCATAATAATAAAACTAACATAGACAGGTTCCATCTATTGAGGAGGGCTTTAAATCTTAATCAGAGATTTGGTAGATTTATTTGGAGTGATGTCATTCCAAACAAACAAATAATACATTGCACTATGTTGTCATGTGAAATGACAGGGCTTTTGGTGTTATTTAGCTGTTTTACTTATGTGGATCATCTCTAGTAGGTGTACTGCCCACTGACCAAACATGCACTGCACAAAAATAACTGTTGTATGCCTCTATGTGCTTCTGAGCAAGTTCAGTATAAACAACTGAATCCCTATCCATGACCAAACATATATATGAGTTTGGTTTTCTGCTAAGACAATATAAAAATTCCCACTTATTCCATATCTAACAAAATATCTAATCCAATAAGTTTAACTTTAGATATTTAGGTAGATGGATAGCTTTGTATCCGTGTAGTACTTATTAGTATTTTATTTTGAAATTGTTGGCTCCAATATTATTATATGTACCTTTGAATATTTAAAGATATGTGCATATGCATTGAAAGATATAATACATTTAAAGATATGTATATACTCCAACATTTGAGGATGTACCTTTTGTCATGAATATGTATTACAAAGATCTTTTAAATGAAAGAAGTCTTGTATTTTCAGCTGTTTCATCTATACAGATTAAATGAATTTTTTAAAATTACATGCAAAATGCACATATAAATGGTCTATCGTGTGGTATTTTGATACATGTATACAATGTGTAATGATTATATCAGCATAAGCATATTACCTCCTTAAATATTTATATCAATTTTGTGGTAAGAATCTTCAAATGCTTTACTACTAGAATCTTGAAATGTGCTATAAATTGTAATTCTTTTAAAACCAGTATTTGGGCTGAAAGCATGGGCTTTTTACATACTAGGCAGGCTTTCTACCTCACAGTGAAATGCTGAGAACTCTTTTAATGTTCAAATAAAAACTACAAAAGTTGTCATTTACTTTTCATTTATGACTTGCTATCCTTTCAAATTTTTATCATAAACATAAAACATTGACTTAGCCTTTCCACAGTTCTTTCCTTCTGATAACATTATGTTTGGCATATTAAAAAAAGACAATAATATTTCTAGAAAATTTTTGATAATACAATGCTAAAAATAATTATAAATCTTGAGTGGCTTAAAGTAAAATTATCTACAAGTTACATAAATCATTGAAGAAAAGATTGGCATAATTTTGGAACATTCCATTTGATGGTTATTTCCTGAAATATTCATGTTAATATAGATGGGAGCACATATTTAAAATTATTAATAGCTATGATTAGTGTAAAAAATGTTTAAGCTGGGTTTAAGAATAGTTTATTGAACTTTTCAATAGAATAAAATTGACAATTTACCTAAACTGGCTTAAAAACATATAAATATAATATTAGATTTGGGCATCAATTAGAAAGAAATATATACTAAACAGAAGGTTTTAAAATTTATTCAGTGGCATAAATGTATTTCTCACTATGGTTTATGAACTATGATAAGAACCAAGGTGGAAAGGGTTGACAAAAATTTTGAACTATAATACATTTCTTGGAGTAATTAAACATTACCAAGAAACATATTTCAATGTAAGGACTTTAATTATTATTATTATTATTAAATTGCAACTAAAAATAGAACAGTTAGATTGAGTAAAACTATAAAAATTATATAAGCAAAGAATACAATGGAATGGTATAACAACTTTACAGGTGGGAGAAAATATTTTCAAATTACATATCTCCTAAGGAGATTATTTAGTATATATCTTAAGTGATCAACTCAAAAGTAACAAACACATAATTTAAGATTTGAATTGGGTAAACACAGACATACAAGGAGGTAAGGTATAGAAATAACGTTCAACATTAGAATCATTTTAAAAATGAAAATTAAAAGCACAATTCATATCTTTCTTTACTTGCAATTATGGTATTATCAGAATTGAAACATATCAAATATTGGTGAGGATCACATTAAAAACTAACAGCTCATTGTTGTTGGTAATGTTATTATTATAGTTGTGAAAAAATGTGTATATTCATCAAACATAGCTTTTAAATTGCCGTATGATTCTTGCATTGTACTTAATTTGATACAAATTATAAAAAATCAGTATATGACAAGACATAAAATAAATACATCAAAGAAATACATGCTCTTTTATGTTCACTCTACATTATTCACATTTGCTAAGTTATGGAGTAGATTTATTTTTAATAACAAATGAATGAATAAGAAAATTGGATTAAAAAAAGAAAAACATGATAACTCTATCTCCAGATATAAAAAATTATAGGACACCATGTTGATCAAAATAAGCCAGACCCAGAAAAATACTCTATATTGTACTTAGATCTGGGGCATCAAAAATTAACTAGTAAAAGGATGGCTGATGTAATAGCATTTACAAATGTGGAAATAGGAGAAATATAGGCAAACTATGAATTACTGAGACAGTTGGAACATTTAATTCATGAAAGAGTATGTGTATACAAACAACAATACACAGAATTGATACCACGAAGAAACAATGGATAGTGCTTATGGAAGGGACTATGCACAACGTGAAGGAAGCTATTTAACAACTCAAAGCAGGGAACTAGTGAACACTACATTATGATTGTCTTCTGTTTAACATTAAAATGGTGAATTTTTTATCTTGAAAGGTATTTCAAATGCAATGACAATACATTACATACATGTGTATATCTTCAAAACACAGCATCTGCTAGAAACAAGATTGTCCAAGAGACAGTGCTGTGAGCAGGGAGGGAATAGCAGCCAGTGCCCCAGTCACCACAGGGCCAGAGAAACTTGACTGTGGTTGTCACCTGTTTTTTTTTTTTTTTTTTTTTTAAATTTATTTTATATAACCAAGTCCATTTAAATGAAAACAAACATTTATAGACAATATTTGGGAATTTGGGCATTGTTCTTTCCAAACTACTTCCTGCTGGTAAGGGGCACTGTCATGGGGGATTCAAAGAAGATTCAGAAATCCTGGCTGTAGTCTGTAAGGCTGCTTTGTCCAGCTGTTTTGAATGTAGGATCACCTCTTACTCTGTTTCAGGCAGTCTGGCTTGATCAAACCACATTAGTCTGGGAGGAATCCACATCTTCTCATTTTCTATGAAACAAAAATAGAATCCTTTTCCCCAGTAACTTGTCCTTGAACTTAAATTTTGGAGTCAAAGCATTTTTTTAATTTAATTTATTATTTTACATGTCAATCCCAGTTCCCTCTCCCTCTCTCCCTCCCTCCCTTCTTCCCCCCCTCTCTCCCTCCCTCCATCCTTCCCTCTTTTCCTCCCTCCCTCCTTCCCTCCTTTTTACCCTATCTGCCCTCTCACATGAACTATAACCACCCTCCCCTCCCATCCCCCCACCCCAATTCCATATGTAGGGGAATGCCATCCAGTTGGGGTCATGTAGATCTGATAGGTCATGTGAAGTAGGGACTAGGGCTTCTCTCCTGTCTCTAGGTTAAGGCAGTTTTCCCTCCATGGGCAATGTGTTTGCAAAGTCCTTTTGTGCACCAGGGATACATCCTGGCTCCACTGTCTGAGGTCCCTTAGACTGCTCAGTCCTTCTGGCTGAGACCCATATTCAGGGGGGCCTGAGTCAGTCCCATGATAGCTTCCCAGCTATCAGTCTAGTGGCCTTTAGCTCCTCCTTGTTCAGGTCAGTTATCTCTATGTGTTTCTGCCGCATAGTCTCCTCTCCATCTGAGTCTGGGTTCTAGTTGGACTAAGTGTTTATGTATGGGTGTTTGATCCTGTTTCCAACAGGCATTAGTTGAGAGCTCTATGGATAAGTTAGTTGTTGATGTCTCTCTCCGGGAAGGACATTTATGATAGCCTTTCCACAGAAGCTCAAATTGTTAGTTGGGAGCAGTCTTGTAGTTCTCTAGACCTTTCTTTGTGTTCAGTTTTATCTTCAAACCAATATTGCTTCCCTCTTTTATGTTCTCTCTCTCTGTCTCTCTCTGTCTTTTTCCTGTCTTCTATTCCTAACCAGGCTCAATTTTCCTGGTCGCACATGTTTTCCTTTCCTCCCCCTCGATTCTCCTACTTCTCTTTCCATTCGCCGTCCCCCCCCCCCCACTTCCCCTGAGCTCTGGGGAACTTGTCCCTTCCCAGTTCTGTGAGGGACTTTATATGACTCTCTTAGAATACACCTTGTATCCTAGTTCCTCTGGTGGTGTGAATTATAGTCTGGTGATCCTTTGATCTAGGTCTAAAATCCGTATATGAGTGAGTACATACTGTGTTCCTCTTTTTTGTGACTGGGTTACCTCATTCAGGATGGTTTCTTCAAGTGCCATCCACTTGCCTGCAAATTTCAAGATACCATCATTTTTTTTCTGCAGAATAGTATTCCATTGTGTAGATGTGCCACATTTTCATTAACCATTCTTCAATTGAGGGGCATCTAGGTTGCTTCCAGGTTCTTGCTATTACAAATAGTGCTGCTATGAACATAGTTGAAAAGATGTCTTTGTTGCATGGATGTGAATCCTTTGGGTATATGCCTAAGAGGGGGATTGCCTGGTCCTGTGGTAAACTAATTCCCATTTTCCTGAGGAACAGCCATACTGATCTCCAAAATGGCTGTATGAGTTTGCACTCCCACCAGCAGTGGAGGAGTGTTCCCCTTTCTCCATATCCTCTCCAACATAAGTCATCATTGGTGTTTCTAATTTTAGCCATTCTGGCAGGGGTAAGATGGTATCTCAAAGTTGTTTTGATTTGCATTTCCCTGATAGCTAAGGATATAGAGCATTTTCTTAAGTGTCTTTAAGCCTTTTTCATTTCCTCTATTGAGAATTCTTTCTTCAGTTCTGTACCCCATTTTTTAATAGGGTTATTTTTGTTTTGTTGACTAGTTTCTTGAGTTCTTTGTATATTTTGTAGGTCAGCCCTTTGTTAATCAATGCCCAGCCAACTATCCATCTTCTTTGTGCCCCTGGTTATGTATCATAGTGTGTTGTTAACATTACTTCTGTCATATAACAAAAAGGGCACATAATAATCAAGAATTACTTTATTGCTCAAAATATCCTTTGCCCTCTATAGCATTTAAGACTAGAAGAATCTGTGTTTATGTAATGGAACGGAAGATTTGCTAGCTTGTTTCTAGTGTGTGTGTGTGTGTGTGTGTGTGTGTGTGTGTGTGTGTGTGTGTTGTTTTACTTGCTTTGATTTGAGTTTTGCAATTTTATAAATTATAAGAGAATTTTACATAATTTATTTATTTTTCATACCTCTCCACAACTCCTCCCAGATTTACTCCATCAACTATGTATTTTCCTCCTCCACCTCCATTTTTTCCTCCTCCCCTTCTTTTTAATGGCTGTCAAGTCTCATTTGTACTGTTTCCATTTTCCTTGAAGTATGTCCTCCCCATAAAGAACCACAGGCTTAAAGACACTGACTTTCCACATAACCTCAACTGTCCATAGCTTCCAATAAAGGTGAAGAGCTTTATGCCCACCTCTCCTTTAGTTGCTGAGATTTTTTTTCTAGTTTGCACATTGACCAGTCTTGTCCATGTTTAACAATTGCTGTGAGTTTATATTTGCATGTATTAACTGCCCGTTTGTGCCGGTAAAACTCTCCTTTCTTTCACTCAGCTATGAGAGCAAAAACATTCATTGTATTTTAGGATGATTGTGCTAGTGGTCATTTAGACTAATGTGGAGAATAGATTATCCAGAGAAAAGCCTAAAGTGAGAATTTTATGAGACCAATGCAATAGTCAAGGAAGCATAACCTTAAGCCATTAGTGGGGTTATACAGTAAGTGAACCAAAGTAGTTAATATTTATTTTTTTAATATTTGCTTCCATTTATTATTATTGTGCATGTTTGTGTGTGTATGTTCACATGTATGTGGGTCTTCATCAACATATTGTAATTTGAAATTATGATCCTAACCGAACACTAGTTTTGAAATTTGTGTATGAAACAAAGTGTCCAAAATTAAACAAACTTTTTTTTGCATAAAATAATTGACATTATTTGAATGTTATTGTATAGCTTTGGCCTTACTCTGGAGTAGATGTCTTGCCTTCATGCTTACTTCTGACATATAATTCTGAAATGTCATCATAACAGGCTTTCTATGAATAGTTGGTTTAATGATGATTTCAGAGAATTTTATCAATGCTAATAACTCTACTTTCAAGCACACTTCTCATAATATCTTTGTCTTTTTTATTCTTTATAGAGTTCTTTTTTCTTCATTATAGAGTTCAACCTCTATATTATTTCTTGGTTGAATAGCAAAATGTATTGTTTTAATCAAAGAACATTACTGTTTTGAGTGGCTTAAGGTTAAAATAATTGTATTGTTTGACTTTGAGAATTGTTTGAAAAAGCATATACTATCTTGAAGAAAGTCAGTACTCCTTTAAGAAATTATGAATTGTGTGAGAATATTTGAGTGAGTTCTAAGTACACAAATGTGTTTCCTCAGTTTTCTCACATCACATACTCTAAGTTATCCGTGTATAACAACATGTATGATTATTCTAACACCTCAGTTCATTCTCAATGCAACCATCTATTCGGTAAAGGCATCACTTTATTATACTGGTAAAGAATTAGAAAACACTATCCAGTTTGATTTTATCTTAACTACTTATCTACAAAATAGAAACATTAATTGAATGAGTTTGAAACATTCTTGTGATGCTTAATTTGCTTTTATGTTACTTGCAATTCTTTTTAAACAACAAAATAAATAATGCAGTAGTTATGTTTAAGCTCAATTTCCATGAATCATTTTCTTTCATATATATTCTAGCATTAATATCACTTTCATACTAGTTAACTACAGAAATTTAAAAGGAAGGAGAGAAAACATATGTCTCAAACTTAATTACATACTCAGAATGAACAGTTTGTATTGTCTGATGCTGTCCTATAAAATTAAACACTAAAGCAAATTTAGATTTCTTCATGCAAATCTCCATTTCCATATGAAATTCTCATAGTTTTAAAAGGGATTTATTGGCTTTGCCTAGACAAATTATTTAATTTCTGTTTTTAAAATGATTAGAATTATATTTTATATTAAATGATTCTTTTTATATGTATTTATTATTTTTTCTTGTTTTACATAACACTCCCAGTTCCCTGTACCTTCCTTTCTCCCTCCCATATCTCCCCAACCGCTCTCCTATGCCCCCGGACCACCCCTTCCATCCCACCCCCTTTCCCACTCCACAGGGATGGTGATGCCTTCCAGCAGGGATCATCAAAATCTGTCAAGTTTGGACTTGGGCCTCCCTCCTGCCTCTAGGCTAAGGGAATATCCCTCCATGGGGAATGAGTTTCCAAAGTCCTTTCATGCACCAGGGATACATCCTGGTTTCACTGTCAGAGGTCCCTTACACTGCTCAGGCCTTCTAACTGAGACCCATATTCATGGGGTCTGAGTCAGTCCAATGCTGGATTTCCAGCTATTAGTCTGGGGTCCCTGAGTTCCCTCTTGTTTAGGTCAGTTATCTCTGTGGGTTCTGTAGCCTGATCTTGATCCCAATTTTTATCACTCCTCCCTCTCTGCAACTGGATTCCAGGAGGTAGGCTCAGTGTTTAGCTGTGGGTGTCTGCTTCTGTTTCCATCAGCTACTAGTTGAGGGCTCTGTGATGCCCTATAAGTTAGTTATCAATCTCATTATCAGAGAAAAGGCATTCAAGGTAGCCTTTCCATGGTTGCTCAGATTGTTAGTTGGGGTCATCCTACCTACATTAAATGAAAATTAATGATACCTGCTACACCCATAGAACATGCCTATCCCAATTGTCATCAGAAAGATTTCACCTAGCAACTGATGGTTACCAATGCAGAGACTTACAGCCAAACATTAGGTGGACCCCGGGATATTTTATGGAAGAGAGGGAAGAAGGGTTATGAGAGCCGTAGGGGCCAAAGTTACCATAGGAAAACAGAGTCAACTGATCTAGATTACTGGGGGCTCACTGAAACAGAACCAAAAAATTTGTATGAAACCGATCTGAGTACTCTGCACGTGTGTTGCAGTTCTTTAGCTTGGTCTTATTGTGGGACTTTTATGGGGGGCATTGTTTCTGACTCTGTTGTATGTTCTTGGGACCCTTTCCTCCTCCTAGATTGACTCATCCAGTACAGTCTCAACAGGAGAAGTAGAACCTAGTTTTGCTGCAACTTGATATCTCACATCTTGTGATATACATGGGAGGTCTGCACTTCTGAAAGGAAGGGTTAGGGAGTGCACAGTAGACAGGAGGATGTTGGGGTGGGGGAAAAACTGGGATGAAAGAAGCAAGGGTGAGCAAACTGTGAATAGGCTGGGAAAAATAATAGATTACTTGATAAAAATAAAAATATTATATATATATATAATCTCTATGTGAATAGGAATGAGTTTGTAAATGTAGTTAAACTTATATTTGGTTTAAATCTTTTAATTTGACAATATTTAATGTGAACATTTGTTTCATAATTATAATTAAATTTGTTCACTTTTACTGGTGCAATGCAGTTATGGGTATCCAGCTTATGGAAGTGCCATTGACAAAAAAACAGCTAGACAAACAACTGGAAGTAATTTATCTTAGAGATAATTATAAAGTAATTTGTTTTAATCAGCATTTACCTATTGCCAGGTAAGGCAATAGTTTTAGTAACATTACTTTCTATAAACAACAACCATTAAAAAAACAACATAAATACCTCAAAAATTATCTTATTAAAAGTAATCAAGCTTGCATATTTTGAAGAGTTTACGTATCCGTATGAACAACAGACATTATATAATATTTTCAGGCACAAAAGTTATCATTTATAGTTTTTTCCAGGACCAGACATAAGATATGAAGCTCTTCCCTATAGTAAAGTAGCCTAGAGCCAGTGCTTCAGTCTCCACATGGTTGACCAGATGTTTTCTGACTGCCTCTTGAAGATTGAATGCTTAGACTTCTGTTGAGTTCTTTGTGTTTACAGTTCATGATCATGTGCTTTTCACATTCCCAAATAATGCACACTCTGTTCTTTTGTATATGCTTCATAACTGATGCTTTTGGTTTTGTTTTTTTTGAGAGAGGTTTTCTCTGTAGGTTTGGAGACTTTCCTGGAACTACTGGTGCTATTGTAAAATGTTTGAATGAGTAATGGTTGGTTTTTAGTGAATATTTTTATTTCTTATCTCATATTTTTTATGGTACAGCTGTGACAATACTGAGGCCACTGGCAGTGGGTCCAAGATCTAATTCTCATGCACAGATTGACTTAGTGGAGCCCATTCTATATGGAGAGATTCCTTGCTCAGCCTAGACACAGGAGTGTGGGGGTAGAGAGGGACCTTGGTCCTGACTCAACTAGATGATGGGGCAGATGTAATAGATTTCCTAAGGGAGGCCTAACACTCTCCAAGGAGCAGATGGGAGGTTGGGTGGGGGGAGTGGGGAGAATAGGAGGAGAAGAAAGAGGGGGAAATGGAATCAGAAAAACATCACCCTTTACAATAGCGACAAATCACATAAAATATTTTAAGGTAACTCTAACCAAACAAAAAAAAAAAAAGACCTGTGTGACAAGAACTTCAAGTCTTTAAAGAAATTAAAGAAGATATTAGAAGATGAAAAATTTTACCATGTTCTTGGATAGGTAGGGTCAACATAGTAAAAATATCAATCCTACAAAAAAAAAAAAAAAAAACAAACTTCAGACTGAATGCAATCCCAATCAATTCTTCATAGACCTTGAAAAAAAACTGATGCTAATATATTTATGCATACATAAAAGCCTTACAAGTATCCAGTTATGAAACATAATATTTTTATTTTTCTTTATTGTCTCATGTGTTAAGCAATTTTTCTTGATATTGCTTAAGAGAGTGTCTTTAGTTTTCAAATATTTCAAGAATGGTTTCCCATTGTCTAAATCTTTTGTTTAATCTCAGTTATTACTGGGTGGGAAGTGAGAAAGTATTTTTCCCCAATTAATGACTGCCCTCCATGTTATTTAGTTTCACAGAAAATCTATAAACCACAAGCCTCTAGTGTATACATTGCTACTTAAGAAATGCTTTAGAACTGTTTACAAGATTTATTTTAAAGGAAGTATTAATCTACTGAATTTTATTCAATTTGTTAACACGTGTAAAACATCCACATACAATTAGAAAATGTTCTAAGCTTCAGAAAATAGTTTGTTACCCTTTGTGGATCTTCAAAAAGTTGTGATTTTATTTTAGAGGAAAAAATGTAATAAAATCTGACCATAATATACAAAACTAAATGTTATTGTAATGCCTCTAGAGGGCAGCATTAAATTATTTGAGCCTATTAGCTTTGAATTAACATTTCTAATGTAAATCAGTTAATTGTGGGGGTAGTTAGAGTCAAAATGGAAGAGGGGGTGTTCTCTCCATATCTTATATGTGGTTGCATACGGTTGTTAGTTCAACTCCTCACACTGTGCCAATAGGCTTCTGATATTCTTTCCAGGGAAGAATTTAAGTACTCCTGTTAAGGTTTAATGAGTAATTATTAGCACAGTCAAAATATATTAATTAGACTGTCAACATTTAAAAAAATTTTATGTTGACATTATAATTACATTTCCACCTTCCCTTTCCTCTCTCCAAGTCCTCCCATATAACTCTCCTTTCTCCCTTTCAAATACATACCCTCTTTTAAAAATTGCTGTAACAGAGGCAGGGTGGTCAGGGTGCATGGGAGAGGGCAGAGAGGGTAAAAGGGAGGGAGGGAAGGAGAGGGAACTGGGATCAACATGTAAAATAATAAATTAAATAAAAAATTGCTGTAACATGCATTTGCATAGATATATTCATAAATAATTTTCCCAATAAGCATTGTTTCCATGCAAACCATATTAAACTATGATTTGATTCAGATTTAATCACTTTTACCTTTGCAACTTCAATTATGGATGTTAAACATATAATGAATTAGTAATTTTATAAAAAAAAACTTAAAATTTGTTAGTTTCCAATGTACTTTTACATCATGAGTGCTTTACTCTTTTCCTACACACATTCTCTCTCTGTCTCTCTCTCTTTCTTTCTCTCTCTCTCTCTCTATCACACACACGCACACACATACACACAAACACACACACAAACACACACACATTGTATTTACATACTTTCCTAGATTTCTACCTCAGTGGGGGGAAAAAGTGAATATATGGAATAATAAATCCCTCACTGATGAGTGTCACTTAGCTTGCTTTAGTCTTTGTTTGTTTGTTTGTTTAATTACATTCCATGCTGCTATCTGGAAGCACAAGGGAGACTGTGAAAATAGAGAAAAACGTGGCTTATCTCATTATGTATAGAATTATAATTTACAGTTTTTCATTTTAGTTGTTTTCTTTGTGGATAGATATTTCTAAAGTTATAGAGTCAATTTTATTCCTCCCGAATAATCCCGTCACACCCCGAGGTGATGAAAGATGATCTGTAGTCTCAGATGCTTCACTGTCTTCAAAGGTGTTTGGAGAAGTAAAGGTTTATTCCTCTTGTTGTTGATATGGTGGTGGGATCAGAATGAGTGCTTTAGTCATTTTTCTGGCATTCTCTTTGGGAGTATAGAATATATGTTCTTTTGTGGAATATGCTTCTAAACTGAATATAAAATCTAAGGCACAGTTTTGTATGTCTTTCACTATATTTTGTGAAGGGAGTATTAAATATGCCCTTTAGAGTTGTAGAAGTCATGCTTAATTTAAAATGAAGTATATGCTGAAACGTCAATTTTGGTAAAAATCTTAATTTGTTGACAGAGTTTATATTCTTCACATTTCTTACTACTCTATATTTGAAAAGTATTGTGAATATTTAATGAAAGCTTACAGTATCTGTGGAAAGGCACAAAGAATTATCCATGCTTTAAATTTGTAACGGAATTTGATAGTAAGAAGTGACTTTTGTAAGGTTATACCAGGATCAACATTGGTATCAGAAAAAAGTTTTTTGACTTCATGTTCAATTTTTCTTATTACATAATAATCTTTTCAGTGTCAGAAAATAGTTTTACTGTGAAAGTAAAGAAAAAAGTCTTGTTCCTTCTATGTGTGATATGAAAGAGTCTCCCCATAAAGATTCTTTTGCATCTCTGATTATTTCCTCTTCCACTGTCCTTGCTATGCATCAATTCAGAATGTGCAAAACCACAAAATTTATCCTGCATCTAAGATGCTGCCCTTCTACTGTGCTAACAGCCTTGACTCAGAATAACTAGGTAGGGATACAAAACTTGATTTATATGCATGATGAAACAACCAAGGTAAAGTTCTTTTGATAATTTTTGATACACTTAGATGTAGCTGTCATGAGTACTCCAGGAAATTCTTCAATTTCGAAAATTTAATTACAGTCACTTGTCTTCTCTCCTGTTATGGTAGAACAAAGAAATAACATTAGTAAAACAAGGTCGTTATAGAGTTTGAGATCACTTCTGGCTATCTTATGTTCCTGTTCCTTGTGAACATCTGTGGAACTCCTTGAGGACCTATGTCCTCTGGACCCCTGACCAACTGAGGCTGCTGCTAGGGCAGAAAGTTTCTCTCTACAAACTGACAGTGGGTCCCATTGCCCAGGACAACATCCATACAGTTTATTGAACAGGGAAAGGAGATATAAGCTGTCTCTGCCTGAAGCCTTACCTCCCAAGAAGAAGGTATTCTGCTGACTACTGACAGAGAAACCTGATATCAATGCAGCCACAAACCCCTTGACCTACAGTCTGTCTCGTTGGCATGATGTGCTGTGGTAATGGTGGCACAGAACTCGTGAGAGTGGCCACTTGTGCCCCACTCCATGAGTGTCATGCCTGACACTACTTGGATGACCAGAGATCAGACAGAGAATGGATAGCCTAGTTATCATCAAAAATGGTTCCTCTGACAGCAAATGGGAGGGCATGCAAAGACCTACAACCAGACATCATGCAGCAAAAGTCTGAATTAGAGGCCTCCATAAGGTACCTCCTCTTGGAGCTTAGGGGTTTCTGGGGAAGAGAGAGCAAAAGATTTGAGGACACCAAGAGAATGTGGCCCACTGAAACAACTAAGCGTGGCTCACATGGGATCACAGGGACTGAACTGATAAGCACAAGGCCTGCATTGGTCTGCATCAGGTCCTCTGTGAATATGTTGTAGCTGTTAGGTTGGTGTTCTTGTGGAATTATAACTGTGGAAGTGTGTATATCTTTGACATGTTTGCCTGCTCTTGGGACTCTTTTCCTTCTATTGGGTTGCCTATCCAGTTTGGGTTTTAGGGCTTTGGCCTTGTCTTATTATATTTTGTTTTGATATGTTTGGCTGTTTCTCTTCCAGACTTTCTCTGTTCTGAAAAGAGACAGAGGGGAGCAGAGGTAGGTAGGATAGGGAGGAGTGGAAGGAAGGGAAACTGTGCTTAAAATATATTGTTTGACAGAAGAGTATATTTTCAATTAACAAAAAAAGAAAAAAAGAAAAGATAGAGTCTGCCAGTGTCCTGGTCCTGCCTCCACCCAAGGAAGGGACATGCCTTCCTGTACCCTGCTTAGAGCCACCTGAGGACTGGGGACTGTGCACAGGGTAACCCATCCCAGAAGAACAGCCCATCCAGAGTCTGCCAGAATCGCAGCCTAACCCCTACCCACTGGAAGAGGAGAGCCATTAGATTGTTAGACCTACTTGCAGCCACCGGAAGTGAACCTTGGTTCTGTACCCACCAGGAGAGGGAGAGAACCCACCAGTGTGAACTGGAAGAAAATATAGGTAGTGCACATTCAACAACAAAAAAGATTAATATGATCCCACCAGAATCCAGGGATTCTAGACTAGCAAGACCTGAACATTCCTACACAGATAAAGCATAAGAAAATGATCCTTAAATCACTTCATGAAAATGAGAGACCCTAAAAGAGGAAATGATAAAATCATTTAAAGAAAAGACAAAAGAAAAATTGCAAGAAAAATTCAAACAGTGAAATGTTTTAAAGCTGAAATAGAAACAATAAAAAAACACAATCTGAGGGTATTCTAGAAATAGAAAAGCTGGGTAAACAATCAGGAACTACAGATACAATCATAACCACCAGAATATCAGGCATAGAGGATACATTAGGAGAAATAGATTCATTGACCAAAGAAAATCTTCAAGTTCATCAAATCCCTAACACAAAATATTCAGAAAATATGGAACACTGTGAAAAAGCCAAACATCAGAATAATGGGTATAGAACAAGGTAAAGAAAACCAACTAAAAGGTTTAGAAAATATATTCAATAATATCATACAAGAAAACTTTCCCAACATAAAGAAAAACATACCAATGAAAGTACAGGAAGCTTAAAGAACAGCAAATAGACTGGACCATTTTAAAAAAGCCCCCTTGACACATAATAACATACAGAATAAAGAAAGACTATTAAGAGCAGCAAAAAGTCCAAGTAACATATAAAGGTAAACCTATCCGATTTACACCTCACTTCTCCATGGAAACTCTGAAGGTCAGAAGGTCCTGGATAGGTATTCTACCAACACTTAGAGACCATTGATGCCAACCCAGACTACTATGTCCAGGAAAGATTTCAGTTACTATAGATGGAGAAACCGAGATATTCCATGACAAAATCAGATTTAAACAATACTTACCAACTAATCCAGCCCTAGAGAAAGTTCTAGAAGGAAAACTCCAACCCAAGGAAGTTAACTACTCCCAATTTACCAGTAGCAAAATAAAGGTGGGGAGAAATCCACACATAATACCATCACCACCACCAAACCCAAAACAAACAAGAATTAACAATCAATAGTCATTAATATCCCTCAATATTAATGGTCTTAACTCACCTATAAAAGGCACAGTTATCTGAATGGATAAGAAGACAGAATCCATCTTTCTGCTACATACATGAAACATACCTCAACTTCAAAGACAGACATTACCTCAAGGTAAATGGTTGGAAAAAGATTTTTCAATCAAATGGACCCAAGAAACAAACAGGTGCTGCAATCCTGATATCTAACAAACTAGACTTTAAAGTAAAATCAGTTAAAAGAGATGAAGAAGGTAATTTCTTATTCATCACAGGAGAAATCCATCAAGATGAAGTCTAAATTCTGAACATCTATGCCCCAAATACAAATACACCACATTTGTAAAAGAAATATTACTAAATCTCAAATCACACACTAATAGTGGGAGATTTCAACACCCCACTCTTAGCACTAGAAGGTTCAGCAGACAGAAACTTAACAAAGAAACAAAGGAACTAACAGAAGTTATGACCCAATTGGGTTTAACAGACATTTTAGAACATTCCATCCCAACACTCAAAAAATATACCTTCTTCCCAGCACCACATGGAATGATCCCTAAAATCAACCACATACTTGTCCATATAACAAGCCTCAATAGGTACAAAAAATTTGGAATAAACCCCTGTATCTTATCAGACTACCATAATTTAAAGTCAGAATTCAACAACAACACAAATTGCAGAAACCTTACAAACTCATGGAAATAAAAAAGAAAATAAAGACTTCCTAGAATTCAATGAGAATGAAGACACATCATACCTTAACTTATGGGACACTTTGAAAGAAGTACTAAGAGGAATGTTCATAACACTAAGTGCACACATGAAGAAACTGGAGAATAGTCATCTTAGAGAATTAACAGCACAACTGAAAGCTCTTGAACAAAAAGAAGACAACTCTCTTTGGAGAAATAGAAGCCAGGGAAATAATCAAATTGAGGGCTGAAGTCAATAAAGTAGGAACTAGGAAAACAATACAAAGGTTCAATGTAACGAAGAGTTGGTTCTTCGAGAAAATCAACAAGATAGACAAACCTTTATCCAAACTAAACAAACAAAAGGCAGATAGAGAACATAAAAATTAACAAAATCAGAAATGCAAAGCAGGCTGTAAAGACAGACACTGAGGAAATTCAAAGACTCTGAAGATCATACTCTGAAAACCTGTACTCCACAAAATATGAAAGTTTAAAAAAAAATAGACAATTTTCTGCATTTGGTAAGATACCACTTACCAAAATTAAATGAAGAACTGATAAACAATTTAAATAAATCTATAACACCTAATAATAGAAGAGGTCATCAAAAATCTCCCAAATAAAATCTAATTAACTAACTATAAATAAAATTCAGGGTCAGATGGTTTCAGGTCAAATTCTACCAAAAGTTCAAAGAACGGCTAATACCAATACTCCTCAAAGTGTTCCAAACAATAAAAGCAGAAGGTTCATTGGCAAACTCTTTTTATAAGGCTACAATTACCTTAGTACCCAAGACACACAAAGACACAACTATTATAGAGCTATAGTCCTCAAAACAGCTTGGCACTGACACAAAAAATAGAGAGGTAGACCAATGGAATTGTACTAAAAACCCTGATATTAAACCACAAACCTACAAATACCTGATTTTTGACAAAGAAGCTAAAATTATGCAATGGCAAAAAGAAAGCATCTTCCACAAATGATGGTGGCATAACTGGATGCTGGTATGTAGCAGACTGCAGATAGATCTAATACCATATACAAAACTTAAGTCCAAGTGGATCAAAGACCTCAAAATAAATCCAGCCTCACTGAACCTCTTAGAAGAGAAAGTGGGAAGTACCTTTGACTGAATTGTACAGGAGAACACTTCCTGAACACATCACCAATAGCACAGACACTGAGATCAACAGGTATCAAATGGAAACCCCTAAAATTGAAAAGCTGCTATAAGTCAAAGGACACAGTCAAGAAGACAAAACAGTGTCCCACTGAATGGGAAACGTTATTAACCAACCCCAGATCTGACAGAGGGCTGATTTCCAAAATATACAAAGAACTCAAGAAGCTAGTAACCAAAGCACCAAATAAAATTTCAGGTACAGAAATAGAGAATTCTCAATAGAGGAATCTATAATGCCTGAAAGACACTTAAGAAAGTGCTCAACATCCTTAGCCTTCAGGGAATTGCAAATAAAAACACCTCTGAGATACCATCTTCCTCCTGTCACAATGGCTAGAAACAAAAATACCAAAGACAGTTTATACTAGAAAGGAATACTCCTCCACTGCTGGTGAGAGTGCAAACTCCTTTAGCCACTTTGGAAACCATATCATGGCTCCTCGGGAAAGTGGGAATCAGTTTTTCATAAAATCCAGCAATTCCACTCTTAGACATATACCCAAAAGATGCACATTCATACAACAAGGATATCTGTTCAACTATGTTTATAGCAGCATTATTTGTAATAGCTAGAACCTGGTAGTAATTATATGCCCCTCAACTGAAGAATGGATGGAGAAAATATGGTACATTTACATAATGGAATACTACTCAATGGAAAAAAAATAATGGAATCTTGAAATTTGCAGGCAAATGGATAGAATTAGTAGTAACCATCCTGAGTGAGGTAACCCAGTCACAAAAAGACAAACATGGAATGTACTCACTCACATATGGATTTTTGACAAAGAGCAAATGATTACCAGCCTACAATCCACACTGCCAGAAAAGCTGGGAAACAAGGAGGACCCTAAGAGTGACATACATGGTCTCCTGATATGAGGAAAGGGACAAGATCTCCTGAGTGGAGAGAAGAATCTTGTCTAGTCTCTTATATGAATCATTTTTTAAAAATTGTCTATATGTCCTGAATATACTTCTTCCCTGATGATTTTTCTCTTTTTTTCTTCTAACTAGAACACATTCTCTAAGAAAGCAGGAATATTTCTACTTTTTATGGCTATATGCTAATTCAGGGACAGATTCCTGTCCATGGTTGATACTTATATTTTTTTTAATTATTTAAATTTGAAACAAGTTTGTTTTAAATGTGAATCCCAGTTCCTGCACTCTCCCTTCCTCCCCTTTCTTCCCCAACCCCCATCCCTTCCCATTTTTGCTCTCCAGGGAGGATGAGGCCTTCCATGGGGAGTCTTTAAAGCCTGTCATATCACTGGAAAATGGTCTAGGCACTCCCCCATTTGTCTAGGCTGAGAAAGTATCCCTCTATGTGGAATGGGCTCCCAAAGTCCATTCGTATACTAGGGATAAGTACTGATCTTCTACCAGAGGCCTCATAAAATGCCTAGTTCTTCTAACTAACACCCATATCTTAAACCAGTTCAATGGTTCATCTTAATTATGAAAATATACAGGAAGAACATGATAGTATTATAGGCAAAGTAGGTCTGGGTTTATCACCTTGACTTCATTGCTATCCCTTTGGATTTCCAACTTCTTTGGAGGACTTCAGTTTGAATCAAGAGACCAGACTCCTTCCGTGAAGAATCTACAAAGACCACCCATACATTTCTCTAAGGTCTAAGGCTAGACAAACTTAAAATAGACCGATATTACTCAGTAGCTACCCTCCTGGTCCAAAAAAGTAGTAAGGCCCAAAGTGGGAACGCCTTAATATAGCACCAGGAGTTTGAGTAGGTGATCTAGAATCAACACAAGCCTATTTGTATAGGAGACATAATTGACTATGAAGCCAGGCTCTTTTAAGGTGCTAAGCTTTGAGGAGCTTAACTATGAGATGTGAATCTAGTACTGGCGTACTAGTAAGGAACAAGATTCTTGGACTTTCCTTTCAGAGCTAATAAGTACCTATAGGACTGTAGCCTATAAATCACCCCAATAAATTATATGAGACATAGGTAGAGAGACTCTGAGGCAGAGAGAGAGAAGATGCTTTATTTATATATTTTTGACTTCTTAATGAGAAATCGGGTGTCCATAAGAGTGTGGGTCTTCAATTCGATTCCATTGACCAGCATGTCTGTTTTTATGCCAATATCATGCAATTTGTATTACTATACAAATTTAAGTCAGGCATGGTGATGCCTCTGGAAATTCTTTTGTTATACAGGACTTTTAAGGTATCCTGTATTTTTGATTTTATCATATGAATTGTGTGTTTTCCTTTCAAGGTCTGTAAAGAATTGTGTTGGAATTTTAATGATGATTGTGTTGAATTTATAGATGGCTTTTGTTAAGATGATGATTTTTACTATGTTAACCTTGCCAATCCTTGAACATGACGATCTTGCCATCTTCTGATATCTTCTTTAATTTCTTCCTTCAAATACATGAATTTTTTTTTATCATACAAGTCTTTCACTTGTTTGATTAGAGTTATGCCAATGTATTGTATATTGTTTGTGGCTATTTTAAGGGGTATTGTTCCCTATTTCCTTTTCAGTCTGTTTGTCATTTATACATAGGAGGTATACTGATTTTTTGAGTTAATCATGTATGTGTCCAGTCACATCAATGAATTTGTTTATTAGCTGTAGGAGTTCTTCCATAGAATTTTGCAGATTGTATATGGATGCTATCACATCATCTGTAAATAACAGTACTTTCACTTTTCCGTTCTAATTTGAAATCCCTTATCTCCCATCAATTGCCTTATTTCTCTAGTTAAAACTTCAAGTATTATATTGATAAGGATATGGAGACAATGGACAACCTTGTCTTATTCCTGATTTTAGTGGAATTGCTTTGAGTTTCTCTCCATTTAACCTGATATTGTTATAGACTTTTTATAACTTTTTATAACTTGTCTTTAGTACATTTAAGAAGGTCCATTGTCTCCCTAATTTCTCCAAGACTTTTAGCATGAATGGATGATATATTTTGTCAAAGTTATTTTTGTGCATCTAATGAGATGTCCATGTGTTCTTTTACTTTGTTTGTTTATATAGTGAGTTACATTCACTAACTTTTATTTGTTGAATCATATCTGCTTCTCTTGGGTGAAGCCTATTTTATCATGATATATGATCTCTTTGATATGTTTTTGGATTCAGTTTAGTAGTATTTTCTTGAGTACTTTTCCATCTATGTTTATAAGCAAAAATTGTAATTCTTCCTTTGTTGAATCTTTGTGTGGTTTGGGTATCAGGGTGAGTATGGCCTGATAAAGTGAATTTTCCTTCTGTTTATATTTTGTGGAATAATTGAAGGAGTATTGGTATTAGATGTCCTTTGAAAGTTTGGTAGAATTCTGATTTCTCTTTCCCCTTGCAGCTTTTAATGCCCCTTCTGTGTTCTGTATCTTTAGTGCTATTATTATTACGTTGTGAAGGGGACTTTCTTTTTTAGTCTAATCTACTTGGTGTTCTATATGCTTCTTGTACCTTTATAGGTATCTTCTTCTTTAGGGTAGAAAATTTTCTTTTGATTTATTTGCAGATAGTTTCTGCAGTTGAGCTAGGGTTCTTCTCCTTATTCTATTTTTATTATTCTTAGGGTTTGGTCTTTTCATAGTGTCCCAATTTCCAGAATTTTTTGTTCCAGGGTATTTTTGTTTTAAGATTTTTTTTTGAGCAATTTACCTGTTTTTCCTGTCATATCTTCAATGCCTGCATTCTTTCTTACATTTCCTGTATTTTGTTGTTGATGCTTAAATCTGTACTTCCTATTCACTTACTTACATCTGCCATTTACTGAAGTAATTCTTTAAGGCAGGTTAAGCTAAAATGACATCAGCACACAATGAGATCATTTTTCATTTCATGAAGTATGTATGCATTATTGATCTACAAAATTTCAAAGGGTCTAAGTTAAGTGGTTTGTGATTATTTCAGAATTTTTTTGGTGCAGCTATGTCTCAAGTGTTCTACCTCAGTCCCTTATAGTTATGAACATCATTGTACATATTTGTCACTTGGGTATTATTGTCACTTAAGGTATTATTAATAAATTATACATTTTCCTATTATTTCATTATATTTCCAAAATCCTTAAAGGAAATCTGCCTTTTGAGCACTTTGAGTCATAATAATAAAAATTAATATTGAAATACAATATATCTTTGTGGTTTAAAACTACTCTCTGATCTACGGGAACTTTAGTGATTCCATCTTGGCCTGATGTCTCAAACGTGTATGCTTGTTTCGCTCAAGCTTTTGCTGAAATAGGACTAACAGGATGTTTTTCCAAAAAAGACAGGATGTTTTGAAGTGGTTTAACTATTTCTTGGACCCAAGGTGCCTTCGGATAAAGAAATCTATAAAAATGTTGCCCATTTTGGAGCTGAATATAATCACTGAAGAGAACTTGGGGCTGCAGTGTTCACTGACAGTCCTTGCATATGTTACTCTTTGTCTTGTCTCTTTTGTTAATCCTCACATTCCACTTCAGCTGCTGCTCTTTGACAGATCAGCAGGCTCTGACAATGACCTTCACAATAGTACTATAGAAATCCTACATTCTCAACATTTATGGTTGCCATCATGGTTAGATTGGTACTGTATGGTGCGAATGAGGTTGCACATGCAAGGATGGCCCACAGTGTGGAAACATACCATAGCGTCCTGTGGACAGGGTTTCAACTCAGGAGAATTTGTGATGAATGACATCCTTAAGAGATGGTTCCAGATCACTGGTATCACTGTGGATCCACTAGAACATGGGAGAAGACATTTCAAGCTCATTTATTTTAATCCAAAGAAAAGAAAAAATCTCATGTTATTTCCCAGATAAATTAACTTTGGTAAAACAAGAGATAGATGAAATGAATGGACAAATAAAAGGAATAGAATGAAAACTAGTGTTTCTTGCTTCTATTTTCTTCCGTTGGCTATGCATTTCTTTTAGGAACATGAGTTTCCACCAGGACAGGTAGAACTGTGTGCCATATATGTTTAGCCTTCCCATAGACTGCATCAATAGCGCACAGATACTTTTCTGTGTTACCGAACAAGAGTGTGGGTGGAAACTGTTGTGTAAGAATACTAGGGGAGAAAATGGAAAGGGAAAAACTTTCCACAGATGGTTGTACTAAGACCATTATGGTTTTTGTAGGCATGTGCACTCTTCCTTCTTTGAGTCTCTTTTACTGTTAGGAGAACAGAATTTATTTATTCGTAGGCTATCCAGACAGAAACTGTGATGGGTGTGAAAGTGAAGCTATCATTTGAAGATCCATGTTGGGGAAAGGGTGCTAATCAGTCTGACCTGGGAAATGGGTACCATTTCCCAGCTTTCTGTTCTCCAGTTGAATCAGATTGAAGATCTTGAAATGCATATGTAACAGACTGACAAAAAGTGTCATTTTGAACTATTTTTTGTTTGCACACAGGTATGCAAGTACTCCTTGTCCATGAAAACCTCCCTCCTTAAGCCAGTGAACTCTAGGATGTAGTTAATCTGCTGCTTCTGAATCAAGAATAATTTTTTGCTTCTTATGTTATCTACTTCACGGGGTTTTTCTCTCTTTTTTATGATGTCATGTTCAGATGAGTAAGGATGTAGAGATATCACTTGAAGGTAGCACGGTTACATTTGATGCATTACTTCAAAGCAAGATCATTTGCTGTATTAGTGAAAGCACGCTTGTAGCATGAGGAAAACAGATGTCTTCAATTAATGTACTTTGATTCCAGTTCTTGTCAGAAAACTAAGAAACAAAAAACCTATGAGTCACTCTGAATAAGTGCTATCAGCAGTTTGAAATGATCTGCCTTCCTCATTCAGTTCTCATCAGAAAATAATTCAGCACATTTCTTATTTTATTTTACTTGTCTCTCTCTGTGTGTGTACATGCAAACATATGCATGAGTACATGTGCACGCGTGCACACGTGTGTGTGTGTGTGTGTGTGTGTGTGTGTGTGATGAAGTTAGTCTCCTCAACTGATAATTTTAGGATTTCAAATACATGCAAAAATGAAACAAATTTCCCTGCTAACAATGTTTTATGAATAGAAATAGGATTGGCATTTTAAAAATATTTATTTAGTTTTATTCTATCATTATTCTATGTCTATTAATTTGACCTGTAGATATGCACTTATACCATGTGGGATCCAAATGTCCACAGGTATCAGAAGAGGGCATTGGTTCCACACGAACTGGAGCTACAGATGGTTGCAAACCACCCCTGGATGCTGACAACCAAACCTGCATCCTTGGAGGAGCAGAAAGTGCTTTTGGATACTCTACACTCCAGCATTCCAGATTAATAATTTTTATTGCTTTTAATTTTTTTCAAAAATAGATAAACTAGAGCCTAAGTTCCTGGCCTTTCACTCCCATCATCTCCTAGGTAGTTCTAACTCTGCTTTCTCTCTCTTATGATACAGAAAAAAGGATCCAAGGAGCTTGAACTTTGCTGATTTCAATCTACTGAATTCCATAATTGACAGCAATGCTTTAACCCAAGCTTTCAACTTTTAACCTGGATTTGTACTTTAAAATTCATGAGGTAGCTTTTGTTCTTATAATTCAATTATGTTGTACCTAAAACAAACTCTAAATTAGGAAAATGGAAATCTGACTTATACATTATGTTTATTAAAAGGCTTTGTTGTCCCTTATATTATGAATATATATTCAAAATTAAATTATTTCTTTGAGTATATTGACAGTCCTTTAAAGAAACCAATATCACAATAAAACAATTAAATCTTTTTCAGATATTTAAAATCCAGCTTTTCTTTGTTTAACTTTCTTCTCTAGAGAGAATGGTCCATCCCCTAACTTATTATTTTAAATACCCTGTATGCAAGCAATAAGAGATTCCTAGTAGTCTCTGGATTATCCTACAGACCAAATCTATAATTCTCTGTGAATTTGTGTATGTATATTTGTTTATACTTACATTCCTGTTTATACTTATAGTCATAAATAAATAGAGATTTGCACAAGACCATGTAAGAAAACAACCATGAAAAGATGCTTATCTCAGAATATCTTCTTGTTTAAGATAACATGTAAACCACTACAATTTATTATGCAAAAATCTTACATGCTGTTATTGTCTTAAAACTGATAAACACAAAGATAATCAGATATTATGATCTGTTTTTGTAGTGAATACTACTGAATATATCCCAACTCAAGTACCAAAGGAGTCATGATATGTTATATTCAGCTGCATGCATTCATTTGGTAATTATGTCATATGTATTATATATGATTAATTATATCAGATAATTAAATATAGTCAGTGATTTAACATAAAATGATACTAACTCAATAGACATGTGTTTACATACATGTATTATATTATGTAAAACATTAAAGTAGCATGTTTTAATATACAAAATAAAATTCAATCTAAGTCTCATATATTGAGACTTTTAATGATTATAGCCTGCCCACCACTTGGTCTGTAGTAGTGAAGAAGGGGTAATTGCACTAAGTAAAGAAAAGCTACAACTACATACTGTCGCCTATTGGCTTGACCTAATATCTAATTTGGGTCCTATGCAGTCTATCCAGTTCTAGCAAAATTGACTGTCAAAAATTGTTGGTCATTTCCAAAATATTTTTTCCATTTTTTTTCAAATTTAAATTACAATCTTTTTTTTTTTGTTGCTTTAACATGTTGATCCCAGTTCCCTCTCCTTCCCCTCCTCCTCTGACCCCCCCCAACCCCCTATCCCATCCCTTTTCTGCTCCCCAAGTAGGAAGAGGCCTTCCATGGGGGATCTTCAAAGTCTGTCACATCATTTGAAGCAGGGCCTAGGCCCTCCCCCATGTGTCTAGGCTGATAGAATATTTCTCTATGTGGAATGGTCTCCCAAAGTCCATTGTATACTAGGGATAAATAATGATCCTCTACCAGAGGCCCAGGCCTTTTAACTGAGACCATGTTCAGGAGGTCTGGATCTGTCTCATGCTGGTTTCCCTAGCTATCAGTCTATGAGCTCCCCCTTGTTTAGGTCAGCTGTGTCTGTGGGTTTCTCCAGTCTGGTCTTGACCCCTTCTCTTATTATTCTTCCCTCTCTGCAACTGTATTCCAGGAGTTCAGATCAGTGTTTTGCTGTGGGTGTCTGCTTCTGCTTCCATCATCTGCTGAATGAAGGCTCTAGGATGGCATATAAGGTAGTCATCAATCTCATTATCAGGGAAAGGAATTTAAAGTAGCCTCTCCACTATTACTCAGATTGTTATTTGGGGTTATCTTTGTAGATCTCTGGATATTTCCCTAGTGCCACATTTTTCTTTAAAGCTATAATGTCCCCCTTTATTATGGTATCTCTTTCTTGCTCTCCTCTATTCTTCCCCTGACTCAAAATGTAAACAGCAGGCCTGTTCACTTTTCAGGATACAATGCGCATTGTTTGCAAGCTGCTTCTACTTCTAAGTGACATAATGGATGCTACATTTTTTCCTGACATAGATGTTTGAGCAGTGCAGGTACCAGGCAGTCCCTCCAATGTGCACTTTTCCTGTAAAATTTTATGAATTTGAATGTTACTTCTGTTTATTTTAGATTAAATTTATATTTCTAAATTCAGCAGAATTTTCTCTCTTTCTTTCTCTCTGTGTTCATTTTCAACTGCCAAAAGTCACAGCTTTCCCCAAAGCAGCATAAATAACATAAAACAAATGTAAATGAATGAAAACTACGTATGGCAAATTACCAGGACTTTTGAGGGACAAGAGGAGGATGAAAAATATACTCTTCCTTTTGTCAACGATTAGATTCCTTATTATTTTATAAGCTCAGAAAAATTATAAATCAGGAATTGATCTTACCGATTTTCCATTATTTGTAGACCTTTGATTTTTACTTATCTCTCTAAATTTATTTTTGTGACTATACTTTAATTATACCATGTTCCCTTTCCTTTCTCAGCAAATGCTGTTTGGATGTACATGGCTGATTGTCTGATACCAGATAACTAACTGGAGGTCTCTTCCTGGGGAGGGAGGGTCACCTCACATGTTTACAGCTTTCCTCAGTTACTGTAGTTCTTTGTGCAGGTGCGAGATCCTGTGGACTTTTCTCTGTCCTGTGTGACATGTTCATTGGTGACACCCTTGTTCAGCTCATATTTGGGCAGTCATATTTGTAAGACTTCATGGGTGTAGCTACTGACATTGCTAGGAGACCCAAACTCATAGAAAACTCCCTAATCTCATCATTCTGTTCCATATTAACTTAAAAATATCCTTTAAAAAGTGCTGTAGCTGCTACTTGATTTTTGTCAAGTTTACATAAACAGGCATATCTGGGAAATTAATTTTCAATTGCTCAATGCTTCTATCAGATTACCTGTAGGCAAGTTTTCAGGGCTTTGATTATTAATGATTAATAATAATAATAAATAATGAGGAGGGCTCAGTCCACTTAGGGTAGTGTCACCACTTGTCTTGTGGTCCTGGAAATGATTAGGAAATCAAGATGGGCAAACAAGAGATCAAAGCAGTAAGCAGCATTCCTACACTACCTCTGTTTCTCTCCTGCATTCTGGTTTCTGTTTCTCATAATGGACTGTGATGTGGATATGTAAGCCAAATAAACCCTTTCCTGACATTTTGGTTATGGTGTTTTGTCTCAGCAATAGAAACTTTGTCCAGTATTTATTCTGTGTCATAAACATAAATCAAGGATTAAACTGCAAGAAAAATTATTGACTTACATTTTCTTTACATACAAGTGAAAATACATTTGTTGTATTTCAGTAATTTATTATCAAGCTTATCACATAATAGAAAAAAATTAATGATAAGCTAACAAAATATTTTATAATTGAAATATTACTAAATACATTAGCTTCTTTGATAACTATTGAGCATTTTTTCCATTGAATTGTGTGTTATACCAATACTCCATTGACAAAACAATCTAATAAAATTTTAATGAGTAAATGTGAGTGGATTTAAGTAAATATATGTTTTACAGATGTAAAGCAATGTTTGTGGTTAAATTTTTAGTCAAACTCATTAAGTGTATTTTCTTTTTAAAAATAGCCTTTACACTTAAATTAACATATAAATGTATGTGTTATACATTAGCATATATGTTAAATTTTACTGTGAAAATATATATATATATATATATATATATATATATATATATTCTGTACAGTTTAAAACAGTGGTTTTAAACCACATATATGTGTACACACACACACACACACACACACACACACATGTGGGTGAGGGGAGTACAGGAGTACAGCTCTCCCTATGAAGTTGAGACTGGCTGGAACTTCCATGAAGTCAGGGCTTCATCTGAATTTGTAATCCTACCATACTTTCTGAGTGCTAGGGTTATAGTCTTACAATAACCTGGTTGACTTCCTTTAGTATATTTTATTTAACACAGATCATGGCATTGGAATATTAGAGGTATCAAAAAGTACTGCTGTGAATTAAAATGTGAAAGCTTCCTAGCAACCATGTTTTAAACTAAATTGAATGTATGTTTTGGTAAGTGCAATTAAAATGGAACTATGCAGCTGAACAACTGTGGGAAGGATGTTTATTTGTCAATACTCTGCTTCTCTATTGTTGTTTGTTACACTTATATCTACATTTTTAAATAGATAAACATAGTTAGTTTATATTACTGCCTTAAAACTACACTGCAAAAGCAAGTGCTTTTACAACTAGTAGTTTACTTGTTTAAGATTGTTCAATGCTATGATCTTCCATTGGGTTTTATGACAAAATAGGGCAAAGCTGAGTTTGTTCAATAGGTTTGCACTTTGTAGGATACTGGTTGTAAGTGCTGACTCTATTTCTTGATTATCCTCTGTGTTTCCATTCCCTGGGTTCTTCTCAAGTATTATAGTTCATAAGTTTTGATAAGGAGCATTTTAAGAGTCAACATTCTCTTTGCAGATGATTTAGCAAGCCTCTTATTTCATGCTCACTAGTGTCCAATTATTTAAAGCTGACCCATGACCAAACTCAGAATACAAGTGAGAAAAGACAATACAGAGGAATACATTTGAAGATGGATTTTTACCTGGTATAGCTATGTTAGAGTGTATTGCTGCATTTTTCACCATGAGAATTCCAACTTATTTCATCATCAGATTCCTAGATTAAATACTTACTTTTACTATGTCTCTTTTCTGCTTACCACTTGAAAATCATTGAGGGAAATATGATGAAGTACATTTTATACTAAGAAGAATGTTTACAAAATATCCTTAGTGGCTTTATAATAGCAATTATATTAACTAGGTTTTTATTCTGAGTTGAAGTTACTGACAAAACAATCTATTTCAATAGAACACATTAAAAGATGAACCATCAAATTGTTATCAGTTAAAATACCTTCACACATGTTAAAGTATTACTGTGATGCTCCTTCCTACAGCATAAAATAGTTGCTTTTAAATTAGTTTTTAATTTTCAAGGAATAATCCCAGAATCATCTAGATCTCCATTCCATCTGCCATTTACAGTATACTTAATGTCTTGTTCCACAATTTCTCTAACATGTTAATTTACAAGTACTATTTTTAAAACCATCTGTAAGAAATAATGCATACAGTATGTAAAAAACTAAGTACAGTAAAAACAAAACTCATTGTGTAGGCTTTGCTCTGCTAGAATGATGGTGGCCTTTGCTCTACAGAAGCTTCTAAGTTTCAAGAGGCCCCATTTACTAGTTGCTGATGTTAAAGCTTGTTCTATCAGTGCCCTGTTCAGAAGGATAGTTCCAGCACTGGTGCATTCATGCATATTCCCAAGTTTCTCTTCCTTTACTATCATAGGAGTCATTGTGTGAGGACCCCAAGATAGCAGGAGAACTTAAGAGGGCAGTGACGACTCTTCAAAGTGAAGTGTTTGTGTTATACTTCAAAGTGAAGTGTTTGATTGTATAAGATGGCATAGATGTGAGGAGCTTGTCAAGCAGAGCTGCATATAAGGAATGGAATTGGCCAGAAAGAGAGATGTTAGAGGGAGCAGATCTGAAGGCATGGATTCATGTAAGGCATATAAAATCAAATGTCTAAACCAGAGATGGAGCACTGTCACTTATTTGTTCACCTTCCTGGGTTCTGGTCTTGCTGGTTCTATGTTTCCTCACTATTCCCCCATTCCTCTCTAAGGGGATATTAATATATATTCAATGCCATCATATGTTGCAAGTATATACAGGGAAATTAGTAATTAAGAGATTCTCTTGAGTCTCAGAAAAGATTTTTGTCTTTAGATTTTAAAGTGTTGTTACTGTAAAGACTATGGAGACTTTTGAAGTTGGCTCAAGTGCATTTTGCATTGTAATATAGCCATGAGAACTGCTGTGCCCTATGAGAAGCATATAGTAGTTTAACTAAAACCTTCCCATACAGGATCCACACTTGGACCCCAGTAAGTATGACTGTGTGGGGAAGTTAAGGAAGTACAACCTAGCTAGAGGAATTTGGAGAAAGTATGTCACTGGTCCAGACTTCCAGATTTTAAAGACTTCTAGTTTGCACTCCATGATTCATTCTTGGGTTTGATGATATGAAGACTCAGCTTCATGTTCTTACAAAAATACCTACTCCTTGCTGCCTCATTGTCTCAATGTATTCTTATTTTTCTGGAAACATGGACCCAAATACACTCTTCATTTTATTAGTTCATTCTGGTCAGAATGTTTTATTCCAGCAACAGAAAGGTAATGATTGCACTATTATGAATAGAGCAGCAATGAACACGGGTGTACAAGTGTTTTTATAGTAAGATAGTAAATCCTTTGGGTATTTGCCCAGGAATGGGACAGCTGACTCATGAGGTAGAACAAATTCTTGTTTTCTGAGAAAACTGCACTGATTTCCAGGATGGTTACACTAGTTTATACACCAACCAACAATGTCTAGGGGTTATTCCCGTGCAAAATTTTATGCATTTCTTCAGTTTCCTTGGTTACCTAGTTTTAGGCACAATTTCCACATAATTTCTTACCACCTTACACCTGTCAGAATGGTTAAAATGAAAAACACCAAAGACATTCTATTCTGGAGAGCATGTGGAAAGGGGAAAGCTCCTTCATTGCTGGTGGGAGTACAAATTTGTACAGCCACTTTAGAAATCAGTATAACAGTTTCTCTGGAAAAATGGGAACCAGTCTACCTCAAGATACAACAATCCAACTCTTAGGTATATATTCAAAGGATGTACATTCATACAGCAAGGATGTCTGTTCAACTATGTTCATTATTTGCAATAGCCAGAACCTGGAAGCAACCTAAGATGCCCTTCAACTAAAGAATGGATACAGAAAATGTGCTACATTTACACAATCGAGTACTACTCAGTGGAAAAAGCAAACAAACAAACAAACAAAAAAAAAACAATGGAATCTTGAAATTTAAAGGCAAATGGATGGAACTAGAAGAAATTATCCTGAATGAAATAACCCAGTCACTGAAAGGCAAACATGGTATGCACTCAATCGTATATGGGTATTAGACGGAGAGCAACTACATAGAGTACCAGACTACAATCTACACCTCCAGAGAAGTTAGGAAACAGGGAGGACCATAAGAGGGACATGCATGTTCCCTATGTGAAGGTGAAGGGACAAGAGCCCCCGAAACAAATTGGGAGCATCAGGTGAGGGGGTGTAGGAGAAACAAGAGGAGAGAAGAGGAGAGGAAGGATAACATGAGTGACCAAGAAGATTGAACAGGGAGATGAATAGAGGAGAGCAAGAAAAGAGACATGTCAATAGAAGGGGCCATTATAGGTTTAAATAGAAATCTGGCACTAGGAACTTGTACAGACATCCACAAGGATGACCCAGCTAGGAATCTAAGCAATAGTGGAGAGGCTACCTTAAATGTCCTTCCCCTATACTGAGATTAATGACTATCTTATATGCCATCCTAGAGCCTTCATGTAGTAGCTGATGGAAGCAGAAGCAGAGATCCACAGCTAAGCACTGAGCCAAACTCCTGGAATCCAATTTCAGAGAGGAAGGGGTGATGAACAATGGGGTCAAAACAACACTGGGAAAACCCACAGAAACATATGACTTGAGTGATTGGGAACTCATGTACTCCAGTCTGAGAGCTGGGGAACCAACATAGGACAAAACAATGCCTCTGGATGTGGGTGTCAGCTAGAAGGACCACATTCTGCGGTTTTTCCAGTGTTGTCTTGACCCCTTTGTTCATGGGGCCTTTAACAGTAGAACCAGAATGTATCCCTAGTGTACAAATCAACTTCAGGAATATATTTCTCATGGAGGGATACTCCCTTAATCTAGACTCACAGCTGAGTTAAACCATAAGGAATAATTTAGTTTATTTAGAGCTCATTGAATAATACTTGCCATATCACGGATCTGTCCATCCCAATAGCAGCTACTTAAGATATTTTACACTGCTTTATTTAAATCTCCATGTTTACTTGAATGTTCATTTTCAATGTCAGTCCACCTAAAGTTAATTATAAACATGTGATTATATAAGTATAAACTATTGTCATGTGCAGCAATTGGATAATAATTTGAAAACTGATAAAGTCTATAATTAACATATTTTACTCAAGTATGTGATGTTTGGTTTATTCTAAGACATTATACAACATAATGTAGTGTATGTGTATGATTTTTCACAACTGCTAAATCACTGACAAATTTAAGTGCAGAAGAGATTTTTTTTTTTTTTTTTGTACATCAGTTATTGTTATACCAGGAGTCATTTATCCATGCATTGGATGATAGATAACAATATTGTTTATTTAATTAGCAGTGGATTTACTAGTGTATCTGACATGGAAAGAGCAGTCCACCATCCATAGGATTTTATTCATAGTTTGTACAGAGAGCTCTAGGGTATTTTGACAACACCCAATCAACTTTAATCTGTCAATTTCAAAGTTTGTCACCAGAAAGTTCATTTAAAGGAAAGTCTACTCAATTCATGTTAACTATGAAGTGATTGCAATAGATAACACTTACAAAATGCACCATTTCTTGGGAAAATAAAGTTGTTTAATATGGTTATTATGTACTTTCAAAGCATAAGACAGGTTTTTAAAAGCACATCTTAAAACACCAATTTCAAGTAGTATAATGAAAAATGTATTTGCTTGTGGAAAGCATATGGCAATAGCAGTAAAAGCAAAGATGCTTTTCCCTGAAATAGTTCTTCATTTATCTAACAGTGTGTAAAGTATAAAACTGCTGTAACACTGGTTTCCATCTTTTGTTCAACTTGATGGAGGCTTGATAAACTATACCACAGTGAAGGGTTGACAATAATGTTCACAGCCTTTCCAGTGTGGGCGTCTAAAGATATGAGGTTTATGGAGGGGTGTGTTCCTTTTAAAAAACATCTTTTGTGTGTGTGTGTCATTTACCTTACTTCACTGGTAGTGTAAATATTGGTCAGAAACTACTACAAAATACAAATGAAATATCCTAAAACTATAGTTATAAGTGATTTCCTGAAGCAGGAGCATAAATCTGAGCCATGAGCATCCTTTTGTCTCCCCATCCTCAATGTTTTGATCTACTTAACTCACACTTTATGTGTTGCCCAAGGTAAAATGCAGAGAAAGATAGTTCTTTAAGACACAATGATGGGAACAAAGAGCACCATGCTCTTCAAAACTCACAATAGGGCGTAGTCTCACAAGCCCTTGGGTGGTACCCACCCTCAGTTTGATATTGAATAATGAGCATATACATATTCTAGACCAAACACTACAGGAATTTTCATATATTTTGTTTTTTAATGTATTTCAAGTGATTAAAATGCTTTAAAAAGAATTCCCTTACATTTTTCTGATTATTTTACCATATATTTGATGGCTTTTGTTACCTTCTTCTGTGTCATGTGTTGTTTGACATCATGGAACAGTGAGAAGCACTTTTCTCTACAGGAGTTGAATTATTGGGATGACAGGTGAGCTTGCTTATGTCTTTATGTGGTGTTTTCTGAAATTTACTTTCGTCTGAAATAAAATGTCTCAATACAAATGGTCCTCACACATTTTACTAAGTAACTGACAGATTTTCCTCCCCCTGTGCTGTAAACTATCATATCTACAAATATCCCCTTTGTCAGGGCCAAGTTTGTTATGGAACATCATGACTACAGGTTATATTTAAATTCTACATAAAGGTAATTTAAGTGATACAGTCTCTGGGAGATGTTTCTCAAAACATAAGACCAATATCATTAAAAATAGTGTCACATTTTACTTTTAATTGTTCTCTACTTTTTTTTATTCCACTATTTAAATACAACTGCATAATTTCATTAGTATTCTATTGCTAGATATTTGTAAAGATGCCATTTTATTTTTTTCTCTGAGGTATTGTAAAATGTTATTAGAGCCTGTAGCAAGTGTCCATTTCATTTTGTGAATTACTTATTTTTCTACTTTCCCTTCACAGACCTGAACTAATTGCACAAAAGGTGTTGTGGCATATGCGGCATGTTAGCATTAAAAATATACAAAAGGATTAGAGAAATGACAAGTGATAGGAGACATCTGAAAAAGAGGTAAGAAGCTCATTAGGTGTCTAGGTGAAGGCCATACAGGGTTTTGACAGCTGTGTGATGGTATCAAAGATTCGATGAATGACTCCAAAGATGTTTCAGGGATACAGGCAGTAGGAAATGGTGATGTGCTGTAATAATGTAGAAAACACAAAGAGAGAAGGTTTTATGTTGAAATTCTGTCTTCTAAGTAACAGTTCTATAAATAAGATACATAAAATATAAAATATCCACAAAATTTGAATTTTGTATAAAGATGAATGTATTTTTGCAGTGTATATCACATGCAGTACTTGTGTACTCAGATTTTTTTTATTGTTTATTGGAAATTCAAATGTAAAACCTATATTTGTTACACCCACAACCCTATTTATGCTCGTCTTCCTGAATTTGGAAGCAGTCAAGAAAAAACCAGAATAACATGAACAAAATTTTGCTTACATTGGCTTTAATTTCCATCACAGTTAAGACTAAATGTCAAGTTGGTACTTTGAACTTAGAGTTGAGGATAAATGCCTCAACTGAACTTATTGTAGCATGTACTCTTTAGAATTTAATGGTATCCCTGTTAATATCTTTCTCATTGTAAGATGTTCCTCTTACCCTAATAATATAATTTTTAATATGAGCTATTGTACTCATATAGAAAGAAAGAAAACATGTCGATATCTAATTTTTAATACTTGGATACTTTCAGTTACCAAATACTAATAATATACAGCTAATTTAATAGCTGTATATCAATATCTATCAATATATTTATATTTGCTTATCTTAATAATGACATAATATTGAATGCATGTTCCATGGTTTATTTAAATTGATAAACAGCTTTCAATTTTTTGTGGCCTATAAAATGATTTTCTGTAATGACAGACTATGTTCATAAACTTGTAATGACTTATTATTTACTATAAATCAAAGATCACTATGTTCTTAGTTTACTGCAATACACAAAGATAATTGGTTTTGACACTAGAAGATCAAAAGTTCAAACAGATGAACACGTGCAAATATCTAGAACACATATAAATAAATGGAAACAAGGAAAACAGTTTGATTATGTATTTTCCAAATAACGATGTCTGAAGACTACAATGGTGAAAAGATAGACAAAAATGTTAGGATCTAGAAGATTACATTATAAAATGCTTCCCAATCATCATGGTAATAACAAGCATGGACTTAAAAAGATAGAATAAAATTAGAACCCTAGGAAAATGTCACCCTTTAGAATGGTCATATTTTTAAAAACCTAATACTTATAATTTGGATTGGAAATAATTTCACTGAATTTTCCTTCCTATTGCTGAGAAATAGCATGATTACACTGACATTATTGATCACTTCCAAATTAGTGAAGAATGCTATTTTCATATCTATATAATGTCTAAAGATTTGCTTTTTGATTACTTGAATAATTTTTGGGAATATCCCTATTAAAATAATGCATGTGTTTATTCTTTGGCAATTTTATACAACATATTTAATCATTCTTATTCCCCAATCCCAACTCCTCTAAAATATTCCCCCATCTATCTATTCAACTACAAGTCTTTTACCTCACCCTAAAAAAAAAAACAAAAAACAAAAACAAAAACAAAAAACAAAAACAAAAAACGGGAACCCATGTAGCCTAGTTTATATTAGCCAAGTCTTAGGTGCAGTGTCACGCCAAAGAGAAAACTGATTTTCCTTCCCAGCAGCAGTCTAATACCAGCTCCACCAATAGTGTGGAGATTCATCTCTCCTTCACCTCCTTTATGCTGAGTTCTTATCTAGCTTGAGCTCATGAGGGTCTTCTGCATGCTCCCACAGTCTGTGAGTTTATATGCATATCTGTCCCTGTTGCATTTGGAAAACACAGTTTTCTTGAATTCATCTATAATCTCTGACTCTTAAAAATCATTTTACCTCCTCTTCTGCATAAACACTCAAGCCTTGAGGAGAAGGGTATCAGACATCCAGTTTCTTATAGAGCATTCTACAGACTCTTATTTTCTCCAGGTTGATCAGTTATGTGTTAATTGTCACCCAGTTCATCAGGCTCTTTGGTGAAGACTGAGTGATGTGCTCCTCTATGGAGATAATAGGTCTTTAGAAGGCATTTAATCTACATGTTCCTTTCATGGAATAGTTACAATACACCAAATACAGCATGGTGTAAGAAATCCATATGGATGCAAAAACAAAACAAAACAAAAAAGCAGCAAAACAGAAGACCTAAGACTCTCAGTGTCATCAATGCTTATTCATAGAGATTACTTATCAGTTTTTTAATAAACTCACATATTTTGAATTCATGGTGGGGCTGGTATCTGGTATTCTTCGCTGTTTATATCATAGACATTACAGACCTTTTAAGATAAACTGTGTTAGAGATCACTGAGATGACAGAGTACTAGTACAAATCAGGTGAACATTGATATAATAAACACAATTGAAGACTGTTTGGAAAGTATCATCTATTGTGAAGTACAAACAAACAAACAAACAAACAAACAAACAAACAAAAATACCTTTAAGAGAACTGACCTTTTTTTGTTAAGGACTAACTCTACATGCAATTGTTGTTCCTTTCCAGGAATAGTTTTCATAGCCAGTGGGATGACATCTTCTGGTAAGCTTTGTGGTTAAATCAAGTAATTTGGTTTTCTTACATTTCTTTTAAAATGGGAATATTATGATAAGAAAAGGGAGCAGACCTAACTGACTTCGAAAATAGTAAGAACTTTGTGAGTCCTTTGTAAAAATACTATTCTCTGTTCTCATGACCTTGTATGAACCTTAGCATTACTTTATATTTTATTTTCAGAAAAGCATCATTTAACATGAAGTCCACCTTGAAATACGTTTTTATCATTTTTTTTAATTGAAGCTTATTTTTCCTTCAGTGGCTCCTATCTTGAACATTGTCTTTTTGGGTATCATTTGGCTGAATCTTACTTTATCCCCACTCTTCAACAAGCTGTGGTATTGAACAAAGATCAGCAGAATTTAGAACCATTTAAATCACAGAAGCATGAAGACCTAACCTGCTTGATGGTCAGTGAACATTGACAGTCAAATATTTCCTAAATTCAAGTTAGTTAGCAAGTGAAATTTTAGGGACAGTTCCTCTTACTACAAGTTCTTGTCTTTTAATTTTTGTCAAATGAAGATATTGAGAACTGAGAAAGGAAAAGACAAAAGACAAAGGGAGCCATGTCTTTGGCTGCTTTAAAAACATGCACAATGAATGCAGGGTATTTATGAAATCTGAGAGTGGGCAAAATAGTCTTCCTCAGGTGAGACTATACCTACTGGGTACACAATACCAAATGGTCAGCCTTAAAAATATACACACAGAAACATTATGCAGACAGAGCTGGTTGTATTTAGAAACATATGTGTATACACATGTATATGAGCATGTAATGACAATGAACAAAGAGCCTTTAATTTGAAAGCAGCAAAGAGAACTATAAGGGAATTTAGAGGGAGGAAAGGGGAAGAATAAATGAGATAATTGCATTATAATCTCAAATATAAAAGAAATCATAGCATCAAAAGGCAGATGTTTCCTTTAACTAGGAATGTCTTCTTTATCCCTCTATTGATAATCAGAAGCTGCAAAGAACCTCAGGCAAAACTGCCTGCAGACATATGCAGAGGGAGCTAAAGTAATTATCTTGGATCAAAAAGAGTAATAGGAAAAACACTGTGTACTGTATGGGAACTTGATAATATTTTGAATCACTAACAATTGCTGTGGCTTACTCAGAGGAATCGAATTCAGAAGAAAATATGAGAGGAGGAAAAAGTCTGGGCATGAATTATCTTGTCATCTATGTTATAATTCAGGTTCATTTCTTTATAAATATTTTTATTAAAAGAGGAACGTGGTATGTACTCACTCATATATGGATGTTAGACAGAGAAAAGGATCATCAGTCTGTAATTCACTCTGTCAGAGAAACTAGGATCCATGGAGGTATCTAAGAGATTCATACAAGGTCCCTCTCAGAAGGGGAAAGGAACAAAATCTCCTGAGCATATTGGAAGTGGGGGGGGGGGGCAGTGAGTGAAGAGGGAGTTAGGAGAAAGAAAAGAGGAGGAGAGAAGGACCTGTGGGAACTGGAAAACTGAGTTAGAGGACAAATAGACAAGAGTAAATAATAAATAAATAAATAAATAAATAAATAAATAAAGAGATGCCATAATAGAGGGAGCCATTATCAGTTTGAAGAGAAAACTAACTCTTGAGAAATGTCCAGAGACCTACAAGTATGACCCTAACTAACAAATCTGAGCAACAGTGGAATGGTTACCTTAAATGTCTTTCCCTGATTATGAGATTGATAACTGACTTATATGCCATCATAGAGCCTTCATCTAGTAGCTGATGGAAACAGAAGCAGACACCCACAGCTAAACACTGAGCTGAACTCCTGGAATCCAGTTGCAGAGAGGGAGGAATTATAACAAAATGGGGTCAAGACCAGTCTACAGAAACCCACAGAGACAGCTGACCTGAACAAGGAGGACCTCATAGACCCCCAGAATGATAGAATTGTACCTCCTCAGACCCCTGAACGTGGGTCTTAGTTTGAAGTCCTGGGCAGTGTAAGGGACTTCTGACAGTGAAACCAGGTTGTATACCTGGTGCTCGAAAGGACTTTGGGAGTACATTCTCCATGGAGGGATACTCCCTTAGCCTAGAAGCAGGAGGGAGGGCCTAGTCCCTGCTCCAAAGGACTTGGTAGATTTGATTATCCCTCCTGGAAGGCATTACCCTCCCTGTGGAGTGGGGTGGTGGTGAGGGGGATGGGATGGGAGGGAGGGAGAACTGGAATAGATATGTAAAATAAGAAAATATATATACATATATATGTATATATAATTATTCCCATAAAAAATTTGAAAAGGGGTTGACATAAATTTAGGTGGATATTTAACATCACATTTAAGAAACCAATGTTCCAGTGTATGGTTCTATGGAAGTAGCTGTGAGTCTCAGTGAGTTCTCATGATTCTTGTTAAATACTGTTGTTGGCTATCAAATTGACAACAATAGAAATACACTATTAAAATGTATTATTTTACTTTTAGAAAATATTCTTTTATTTTACCATTGAAATAATTCTTAGAAAAAAATGTTTTGGAAATTTGTGCTTTGTATTCAGTATGGCTGATGTCTTTGGAACTGTGGAGTAAGTCTTAGTAAGTGATTGAATTGACTATAGATGCATAATTGCCTCTTATCTTAAATCCTAAGAAAGGTTTAAACACAATGTTAGGTCCTTAAGAGTCCCACACTTTTTGTCTTTTACCATGAATAGAAGATACATTAAGATTTATCACCACATGAAGGTGGTGTTGGTAGGCTTTCTTTCAACTCACTAAGCATTTAGTTACATTCACTAAATTCATTTTCTCAACATAGAGGTAGGTTGTTCAGAGATGTCATGATGAAAGTCATAGAAAAAATAAGATGGAGAGGTTTTGGTTTTCACCTTTTTCCTACATTAAAGAATCTGCATTCCATACTACTGTTTTGCAGGGCAAGGTTCACAGGAAACCTTTGTCAAATTTACATATGCTTTATTGTTGGCAATTTATTCACCCACTCAATTATTAACTACAAATAAAGTACCATAAGATAAATATTCTTTAATGTTGTGAAGCTACCATGATGGAACTCAGAAAACTCCTCTCCTTATGGTAGGAGTGGGTATTGGCAGATAAAGCGCAAATTGAAAATGTATTTGATGAAGTTTTACATAGTCCCTGTCAATTTCCTACCAAATTATAAAAGGGACAATTGGAAGTCTTTTTTGTAGATTTACAGTGAAATGAGGGGTGGTGTCTTTCTATGATGGCACAGTCATATCTAATAGGAGTGGCAAAAGTCATAATGCCAGCATAGCTGCTTTAAAAAGATCCAGCAAAACAGAGCCTCCTGATGTCCACCATGCTACCTTTGGTTTTGATCTCATTGTGTTACATAATTGGGAGGGGCTTTGGATATTTATATAAGTTGGTGATAATGTATTTCTGGAAGTTATCTTATGAATCAATTGTGATTTCTCCGACAGCTACTGATTCTAAGCTTCCCCAGAAAAGTCTGAGCATACTACTTCTCCTGTCCTGTTCTTAGGGAGATATCCTTATTTAGTTGAAGGTTTCCCTTATACCTTGGAGGTTATGACCTACATAAAGAACCCAGAGGTCTCTTTATGATGCTATGAAATATTCTTGAAACATCTTTCCTGTACTTACTCAGGAGCAAGATGGAAAAATCAAAGTAAACTTAAAAGCTGAACCAGATTTGTCTAGAAGTTTGCAGTAGATAATATTATAAATATCTTTCTACTATAGCTTCAGGAGATTACATAGCATATACAGCAGCAAAACTGGGTTGCCAGAAGTTACCTCTACCCCACAGAGGGACTTATAATGGTATGGATAGATAAAAAAAAAAAAAGAATAAAATGCCAAGATCTGCTTCCTTAGAAAAGTTAGCTCATGTAGAGCCACTATGGTGTAATATGACCAAGAAACAGAAAAATGCCAGGATTTGACATATAAATAACTTCTACAAAGATATAAAATGCAAACATTATATTATGACATAAATTGAAAAATAACTGTAGTATCTCTGGACTGAGGATTTATCTTGTGCCTACTTGACCAGTGGTACTCTGAACATTAAGGGTAATAATACATTGGTTGGGATATGACAATCTGTCTAAGATGGCTTGAGAATTTTCTTTTGTGTAACGTTCTTGATGCCACAAGAACTACCTGCCTGCGAACAGGCTGTCATGTGCCTCTAGGTTCTTAACAACTGGGTTATGGATGGGGTTGATGAGTAAAAATTATTGTAAAAGATAACACTGTCAATGAGGACTAAACATGAAGTAAATGTGAAAGATAATTCGGTTCTGTCATGGTTCATCAATGATGACTAAACTTATTACCTCAAATCTGCAAGAGAAAAAGTTAAACACATGTGCAAAAACAAAACTGATATGATCTGCTTTGGAAAAACACGAATCTATCCTTGCTACTTGAGTCCTATATAAGTAAAATAACACTTCAACTGCTAGTTAGTCAGGCTGTGAGATTCTCATCCAGCACCATAGCTTGACTCAGTATTTCTTTGAAGACTCCTTCCCTTCCTTTCTGGCTTCCAAGTTTGGCCCCTTGCAGTTAGAGTTACTATTTCTGTGATAAAACAATATGACCATAGGCAACTTGGGAAGGAAAGGGTTTATTTCACTCATAGTTCCATCATCAAAAAGAATGAGGGCAGGAAATTTCTAAAGAATATTATACTGAGCTCTCAACACTCAATGGCGTTTCTATCTCCAGTTTCTAAAATTCCCTCCCCCCCACGCCACAATCCTCCCTAAAACACAATACCCCTCAATGCTGCAACCAATTTTCTTAGGGTTACTATTGCTGTGATAAAACACTATGACCAAAGGCACTAATGGAGCAAGGGGTTTATTTAACTCACAGTTTCTTTGTCAAAAGCAGTGAAGGCAGAAACTCAAGCAAAGCAGGAACCTGGAGGTAGGAGCTGATGCAGAGGCCATAGAGGAGTGCTGCTTACTGGCTTGATTCTCCTGGCTTTCTTTGCCAGCTTTCTTCTAGGTTCCAGAACCACTAGCCCAGGGATAGCACCACCAAAAATACAATGGGCTCTCCACAACTAATCACTAATTAAGAAAACCTTCTACAGGTTGGTTTGCTTACAGACTATGGAAGTATTTTTCTTAATTGGTAACCCTTCCTCTTACCTTCATTTCCATTAATTAGCATTTCTCTCAATCTTTATCAGAGTTTATTTTGCAGTATATTGGAATCAACAGAGAGACCTACAATCAACATGCAGAGAGTAAGTATCTACTGAAAAATTAATCTTCAATGGTGCATTTATATAGTACCCCTTCCTTCTAAAGCTCAGGGAATAATGCAAAAGAGGGACAGAGAAACTGTGAGAGAAGGAGGTAGTGAATATCTGCAGCAAAACATTATTTCCTTGACATGACAAAGCTGTTTTATACATGATCTAACAACTGCTGACTTCATACACAAAATTCACAATGTCAAGCCATCCAAAATATCAGCATGAAAAAGGGTGGTGTTCTTGAAGTCCCATCCCTAACTGAGGAGTTACTGGAACTGGATGGCTTCTGGGAGATAATAGTTTTCTTCAAGTATGTGGTTCCTGAAGTGAAACACATGCATCCATGGATTGTTCTACACCCATGCACATAGAGGTAAGAATAAGTGAACTTTTAGATTTTTAAAAAGACAAAACATGAACTTGTGAGTAAAAATGGGGAGACAGGGCAGGAATTTTAAGGGAGGGAAAAGGAGGAAGATTTGATCAAAACAACATATGAATGTATGATGTTATCAAATAGTAAACGAGTTAGGTATAGCTTTTCAATCATGGTGATAAACTACATTCAGTTTACTTTTTTACAGAGACATATATACACATTCACCCTCAATTTTCCCATTTCCCTGGGAGATTGAAGATAGTGACTAGAAGCTTATTGTAGTAAATTTCTACTGGGCTAGGGCATTTTTGTTAAGTCTTACCCAAGTTTTCTATGACTTCTACATATTTGAATGTTTTGTTTGTGAACAATCTTTACAAAAATATCAATCTGATAACATGGACTTGGGTGTAATGTATTTTTCATCTACTTCACCATTAGCATTAATATTTTTATATTATAAATGTATATGTAATACCCATACAAGATGAAAGTGATCTTATACTAGTACTAGACCTCTCTCTCTCTCTATATATATATATATATATATATATATATACATATATATATATATGTGTATATAAATTGTCTTACATATCAATCCCAGTACCCTCCCTATCCCTTCCTCTTTCCCTCTCTCCCACCCTCTCATGCCCGCCCACTCCACATGTAGGGTGATGCCCTCCAGGAAGGGTCATGTAAATTTGGCAAGTCATTTGGAGTAGGGACTATGTGCTTGCTTCGCCTGCACATATACTAAAATTGGAACGATACAGAGAAGATCATCATGGGACCTTCTACCTCTTAATCATTTGAAAATTTTCTTCTTCTTCTCTTTTTTTTTTTTGTTTGCTATTTTGAAGTAGAAAGGAGATCAATAATTGAAAAAGGTGTCACCTGCTAGTGTCAGTGAACCTAGACCTCTCAGAACCATAAAGTTGGCAAAGTCACTGACCCAAAGGGAGAGTGAGCCTAATTTGCTTTGACAGTCAACACACTGCAGAAGTTTGGGATCCCAGCAACCTAAACTTGGTGGTGACAATGAAGCTGTCACCCGAGTGTCTAAAACTTTCTATTCTCTAATTCATGCTAAATATTAGTGCAGGACAAATGGTGCCTAGCTGGATTCTCTGTGGCTTTGAATATCATAAATCATGCTATATTTAAGACATAAAATGGTGTAGAATGTGCCTTTTTCTCTGTAAGGGGATATCTAAGATAATAATGACATATACCCATAGTGTATTATTTTATTTTTACTTGTTATGAACTTTGCTTATTTATTTTTTCAACTGTAGGTATGAAAAATCTGCAAGTGCTTTTTAAAATTTAATTGTGGTGGCTTCAATTAATTACATTTTAGACTACACAGTATCATTTGCTACTTTTAACTGAGCAGGTAGAGTTTAGATTTAAACTACACTGTGGATGTATGGAGTACAATAACGCACTCAAAACCTGGGTGGATTAGCGTGTTTCCTCCAAAGAACATATCCATGATGTTGTTAATTAAATTCTAAGCAGGTAGGTGTGTCTAGTAACTTCTGACTGTCAGGATAACGTGCAATGTGTTTTACTGTATCATCTCACACATAATAGTCACATAGAAAAGTTAATCATGTAGCAATTAAGAGAATTCTGAAATCTGTAATTCACATGTACGAGGAAGAGACATCTATGACAAAGTTGAATATGATAGTAATATAACATAATTATAAGCCCAGAGTTTTAGTAAACTTTGTATCACTGGTTCTAATATAGCATAAAATGCACATAAAGGTATTTATAACTCTGTAAAGTGATATGAGCCTAGCATTTGGGATTTTAATCATTACGTTTAAAATCATAAGTCAATATTTGTAGAAATTAACAGAACACACAGCTATGCAGTCTTAAAGATCCTTCAACATTTATTTCTATTTTTAGATCGTTGGTAATAAATGAGTCTTCTTTTATATTACACAAGTGATTATAGCTTCCTTGACATTTGTGTCTTCCTTTCAATAAAATGAAATACTTAGACTTTTAGTTCTAATATCCTTTGCCATTTATTTCTGTCATCCTGCTGTTTGGCATCTGCAAACCTAGCTCTTAGCTCTAGGCAAGCAGGCAAGCAAGCATTTCTTTCCTGCACCAATGGCCATGTAGTTCCTTGGATGAATTGGCAAGTCAGTGGTGCAGCCATCCTGTGTACTGCTTCCCCAAGAGATCTGGTGCCTTACATCCACAATTTCCTGGACTTTGGCTTGCTCCAGGTCCTGACCCTTTCTTGGTCTCACTAAGTCAAATAGGAATACATCATCTTTCACTATGATGAGAAAAATAGTAAAGGCCAACTAACTAATTACAACATAAGTATATAACTTGACAATGAAATTATTTTTAAAGTGTGATATCTTAAAAACAAAAAACAAAACAAAACAAACAAACAAACAAAAATAAAAAACATTTTTTGAGCATGATATTGCCCAGGCACAATCTTTTCAGTGAACAGAGGAAAAACAGGCTTGTACCACCACACTTCTCTGTAAAACACTTTCCTTTTAGAAATGTATTTGAATTCTCAGAATGGACAGAAAAATTAATATTTTGAATTGAATATTGTTGAGACTTTTTTTCTTTAAAATAAAAATGTGTATTTTTTTTTTTTTTGAGGGGGTGTTTGAAGAGGAATACCATAAAAGGCACTGCTTAGAGGGAATTAGGGACATTTCATAGTACCCTGTAAAGTACACCTGGATTGAGTCTGAACCTATAACATCTGAAGATCTGTGCTCTGCCTCGGAAGCTCAATGATGCTAAGCGACTTCAAAGCAGACTTGTGTCCTGGGTTATGTCCCTCATGGACCTACCCTATGAAGACTCCACAGGAAGTTGCTGTGAGCTGTCCTCCACTTGTGGTGCTGAAGCATCCTCATTGTCCCGGACGATGTTAAAGAAAATGAGAAGCGCAGAGGAGAATCTATGGCATCTATTCCAAAAGAGACTGTGGTTAAAAGAGGCTACCATCACCTCCATACCTCTGAGATGCAGTGGTTGAGAACAAGACCCAGAAAATCCACAAGCAGGGCTCTCAGCGGGGAGAACCATTGTGGAGGATTTCCTCAAGTAAACAGTAGTTTCAGTCTAAACAAGAAAATCTATTCCTGATGAGTTTTTGCAGCACTCCCTCCATACCAATTCAGTGACATTCTTGCAATACCCAGAACCAGGCTAAACAGGAAAAAAGCTATTCCAGGTGAGTTTTGTAGCCTCCCTCCATACCAATACAGTGGCATTCTTGCAATACCCAGAATAACAGACATACCTGGTCTTCTAATAGGTGCGTTTATTAAATATTTTTTCTGATAAATTTGCTGGAGAAGAAAAGACAGAGTTGGTGGATGCTTTTCTTTCTGTCTTGAGACAGTCTTTCTATGTAGCCCTTGCTAGCCTGGCTCTCACTATGTAGACCATGCTGGTGTTGAATCTGCAGTGGTCCTTATGCCTCTGACCCCTGAGGGCTAGGATTTCAGGTATGTGATACTGCATTTGGCTGATAATTATACCCTAGATAGCTTCAAAGATTCAAAACTGAAAACTTTATTCAGGCCCTACTGTATCTCAGGGCCATTAATTTAAACCTTTGACTCCCAAGTCTCAGTATATGATACTGGAAAAAAGCATTGGCAGACAACAAGACATAGTGGATGAACCATTGCTCTTCTAGCTGCTCCAATTTTCTCCTATACACTGTCATAAGCTGATATGATAATTATTTTTTTTACTTTATATTTCAGTCTTTGATGATTTCATACATGTATGTAATGAATTTCATCATTTATTTCCCCATTACCTTGACCCATCATGCATCCTTAAAACTGAAATTATTTTTAAATATGTTTAAAATAATCTTTGGGACATTAAAAGATAGTTATTAAATAAGAAAGCACATATGAGGGAACTAAGGATAAGTAAAATAAGAGATTTTCATTTCACATACAGTTTAAAAATTTATAGTAGTTTATAACTATGTTCTTGTTATCCCCTAGCCCAGCTCCTGACATTATATGTTGAGTGCTTAATAACTACTTTAGAATTAAATATATTTGTATCTCCTACTACAAGGCATGAAGAGTGATGACCAATATCCATTTACTGTCAAGACAGTCTCTAGTCATCCTAATACTAAAAACACCCATTAAGTGTAACAGCATCCCTTCCTCATTGTCTCCCATCTACTTATGTTTAATATCAGTAGAAAACTGAACATAGGTAGACCCCCAGACACTGATACCATTCCTGCCTACAATATGCTCCAAGGCTAACAGTAGGAAAATACTGTATCTGTTAGGTGTGAAAAACGTGTATTTTTATATGAGCATGAGTGTTTTGTATCTGCATGTGTGGGGGCTTACATTTAAAAGACAGAGGTCAAGAGGTCATTACTGGCATCTTTGACTGTTAGTCATCATCATATTTGAGACAGGGACTTTCATGAACCTGACAGTTTTTGTTCTGGACTAGGATGACAATTCAACAAGCTTCAAGACACCGCATCTGCATCCCTGCCATTGTTTTACTGTCACTCCTGGGGCTAGAGACATGTGCTGTCTCACACAGCTTTTATGAGATGTTGCTAAGAATCTGAACTACAGTCTTATGCTTACACAACAAAGAATTTACTCTCTGAACCTTCTCCAGAGCCCCAAGGTAAGGGACTTCTTAAAACTAGCACCCCTCTATACTAAATCAAGCCAGTTCTTTTACATTTTATTTTGCAGTGATAAAGGCAGAGGCTCTAGTGCTTGAAGTTCATTTTTTTGCTTAAAATAATTTCTCTGAATTCAGGTGCTCTGCTTTGTATCTTATGTAATTATTATTTGCATGCAATCTATTACACATAATTTTATTAAGAACTGATGCTGTGAGAACTTTTTTTGTTCTAAAATCTCATTGTTCTAGACCAGCACTACCTAGGATAAAACTAATTTGCATCATTCAAGTCACTCTAAAGATTTTTGTGGCAAGATTTAAAATTATAATATATATGACATTATTTAATATAAAAGAGTTTATGCACAGATATCAAATTATCAGCAGTATTGCATATAGTCAGTATTTTAAAATAATCTAAGGATATAGTATACATTCCTTTTCTGTGTATTTTAAATTTTCAGTATATCTCAGTTCTGACACTGATTTTTATCAGAAAGTTTTTCTATATTTTAATTTCATAAAATGTATTACAGAAAAAGTAGATTCACAGTCAAGTTATTCCAAATGTGCTTAAATTTTTAAATTAATTTAAAATTGAAATTAAATTTAGTTATGATTATATTAAATTAAAGACTGAATTCTCTATTGGTATTCACCATATTACAAGGGCCCAGGAAACAAAACTTAGCCCCTATGGAGGTTTCTGCTTTAAATCTCTGAACTTCAGTTTAACAAAGTTTCATAGAAATCAAATTAATCTTTCTGTAAAACACAAGCATTTTATTGAAATTAAAGAATGGATTGTTTTAATAACTTGTTTTTACTGTATCTATTCAGAAATATATACTGCTCTTTTGGGGAAATCTTATCACTAGAACTCTCGTTTTAAGATAAACCAAAGTGGGATTTTTCTTTCAAAATAATACAAAACAAAAGTCAATCCTTGCCCCACTCTTCCTTTTTCTGTCCCTAAAATGATACAGTGTTATAGGATTTATCTTCTCTGGAATGAGAGAATATCTAGATCAACTATGCTCATGGTTCATTACATACTACACTGAAATAGACTCTGTAACTCTATATGTTTACAATAGTAATCAGGATATATATATGCATATATATATATATATATATGCATTGATTCACTGATGTTCTGTATTGGTTGTGATCTTATTGAAGATCCGCTTTTCTATGGTATTAGTAAAAATCAATGGGGAGAAGGAATATGTTACTCTGAATATTCTGTTTTCATGTTTTTAAATATTAAAAGCGCTAGCTAGATATTAAATATTAGAAATTAAAAAATGAAGGGTCATAGTATTTACAGCACACATCTTACAAGTTGAGAAAATTTAGCACTGGAGAGGCAAAATCACTCCCCTTGATGGTTAGCTATTTCATGCCAGGTACTGGGCCTGTCCAGGTTTTATTTTTTCCTACACGTACTTTCACAAAGTGTTTCTTTAATAATTTTAAGATTTATACAATTACAGAAGTATAAAAGCTTTACAGACTTAATCTCAAAAGTCTGCTAGGAAAGTTCACTGAGAAGTAAAGAGTCATACTATATAGCAGATGTACTTCCAAATGCTGAATACTAAAATACAGTACTAAATAATAGTTATGACAACTTTGTTCCTGTTATATTTTATTATAGAAAAGAGCTAGTAAGCTCATTATATCCAAACATGAATATATATACATATATACATACATATATATGTATAAAACACATACATACATACATACATATAGCTAACATTTTAATAAAGACAAGGTTAAAAATAGAGGTCTATACTTTTCAAGACATAAATTATCATTTTTATCAGAATGTGCTTGAAGATAATTATCCATATGTGATAGTTACATAATGAATCAAATTAGTGTGATCTAAAGTGACCTATGAGTCAAACCTTGGGATATTGTTTTAGTTACTTTTCTGATGTTTTGATGTACTGTGGTGACTCAAAGTAGTATGGCCACAATAGGCCCTATGTATTTAAATGCTTGGTCCCCAGTTTGTGGAACTGTTTTGGGAGGATTGGAAGGTGTGGTCTTGTTGGAGTAGATGTGGTCTTTTTGGGGAAGGTTTGTGTCACTGGGGTAAGGCCCACAAGAACCTTCTCTCTTTCATTTATTTATGCCAGGTGACCAGGATGTAATGCTCTTAGTGACTGCTCCTCTGCCATGCTTGTCTGCCTGTCTCCTGACAAGATAATCATGGGCTAATACTCTAAAAATGTAAGCAATTATAAGTGTTGCCTTGGTCATGGTGTCTTTTTATATCAATCGAGCAGTAACTAAGACAGAATTTGGGAGTAGTGACTGGGGTGTTGCTGTGACAGGCCTGACTTTGTGGCTTGGTGGTGGAAAGATAATTTTAGGATTTTAGTTTTCTACAGTGATTGAATATTTTAAGTGTGTAATAGGCAATCCTAGTAGGAGCATTAAAGACAGTAGTGATGAGAACAATGTGTATTGTGAAGTCCTAGTTAAAATGTTTAAGAGGAGACTACTATTAAAATTATTCTTAAGATATTTTTGGGAAGAATGAGACTTATTTTTTCCCTTGTTAAAAATCCTTTTGAGGCTTAATTGAAATGTTTAGATGATCCCATTCATTTCCTTGTCCCCTCTTATCTACCCTCCACACCTACAATCCCCCAAAATAAAAATAATTAAGAGAAAAAAGAAAAAGAAAAGAGGAAAAAAAATTTAAAAAAAAAAAATCTTATCATGGATGCTGTAGTATGACAGAGTTGAGCCACTCAATCAACCCCTTTGTCAATAATGCTTTATTTGCATGTGTCCATTACAGAGTCATTGGTCTGGTTCCATGCCTCTGGCTTTTACTACACTATTGATGCTGGGTCTTAAATTGAGACTCTTCTTGGATAACCTGTTGTTGTCTTGTGTTGTGGAGATCCTACAGTTTTGGGTCTGTGGGTCAAGACCCTTTATGTGCTCCAGCAGACCATAGATGGGATAAATGATGGGGTAGGCCATGCCATACCCCTGGTCCTGAGCCTTGGCAGTTGCAGGAGTAGTCAGTTAGCCAGTCTTCCCTGTCCTCACCACCAGGGTGAGCTCTCCAGAACTGTCCCACCTGGCTAATCCACCACCCTTTGCAACAATTGAGTGAAAGCCTGGGCCAGTTCTCCTGCTTTCATATCCTCAGGGTCTGCTTTTCCAGACCTACACCATCATGGCCAGCTCCATTGTGATGCCCAAGCGAAGTACAAGGGCCACTCTCCCTAATACCAAACACTGTACCTGGTGAGGGGTAGAGAAATCCCCCTTACACCCATGACCCCCGGGCCAGCTCCTCTAATTACCCCAGGCGTGGATGGGTTGAGGGTTCATCTATACTCCACCTATGCTGCCAAATGTAAGGAGAGCAATGGGGACAGTCTGACTGCCCCCCCACTCAGCCAGATACAATTTCAAAGCAATCTAATATTAATTGTTTCACATGACTATTCCTGACCAATCTTATATTGATCTACAGTCAAATGAGATTCAAAAGGTACACTTTGAAGACAAAAGGAGCACCAGGGAATATCATATTGGAATCAAGTTCTGTACTCAAGAAGATGAGAAGTTTAAGGAAAAGCCTGATGCTAAATGTAATTAAGGCAGTGGTAACCCTGAGAGCGCAAAAGGTCCTGAGAAGTAATTGCATGAAGGCATAAAAGTGAGACCTGGATTGTGTTGTGGAAAAATGTGTGTTAGAGGTGACAGATCATGAACTACCTGCCTGGGAGTGGAAACAGTTCCAGAGAAAGAAATGTACCACTGAAAAGCTGGAAGGGAAGAGCCACCAAAACCCTCTGGCATCAGATATGGAGCTACAGGTTTTAGAGTGAGGGCTTTTGGTCTTGCTTTGGTTCAGTATTTCCTCACTATCCCTTTTGGAATGTCAATATATACCCCATATCATATCTCTGTGTGTTAGTTACATTTCTATTTCTGTTAAGAGGCACAATGACTAAGGCAACTCATAAAAGAAAGCATTTAATTGGGTAATGCAAACATATAAGAGGATTAAGATGGTCATCATGTCAGCCAAGTAGACAGGAGAAGTAGCTAAGTACTTTACACTCTGATCTGCAAGCAACATGCAGAGGGGGAGGAGGGAGGGAGAGGTAGAGGGAGGGAAGGAGGGAGAAAGAGAAAGAGACTGAATCTAGTATGGACTTTGAAACATCAAATCTCACCCCCAGTGACATGCTTCCTTCAACAAAACAATACCTGCTCCAACAAGATTACATTAATTGGTAAAGACTAACCATTTCTAAACAGTCCCACTAACTGGGGATTAAGCATGTAAATATATAGGCTCTTGAGGGACATTCTCCATCAAATGACCACATTCTACTCTCTGGTCCTCATAGGTTTGTAGCTGTATGATAATGCAAATAAACTTAGTCCAACCCTAATGTCCTCATAGTCCTTCAGTTTCAACACTGCAAGTGTACCTCAAACTCAGTATCTTTTCTGAGATTCAAAGCAATCTCTCACCTGTTTTATTCATGTGAAACAAAACCAAAAAGCAAAAGCAAATCACATACTTCATACATACAATGACACAATATACATTAATATTCCTGAAGGGAGGAATGAGGGCACAGTGAAGAAATACAGGGTCAAAGAAAGAAAAACCCTATAGGGAAAACTCCAAATTCTTATTTAATGGATCTTCCACTCTCCTTCCAGCTTTGTTGACTGCAGCATAGTTCTCTCTCTTGAACTGCTTGCGCATCCTGTCAGCAGCTGTCTTTGCTCTGGCATCCCCAACATCTTGGGCTCTTCAGTGCAATCAGGGCCCACCTTGCAAGATTCAGGCAATGCCTTCTCTAGGCCTCCATGCACGGACTCTGCTGATGCATGCCTAGCCCCAGCAGTTTCCATTAACTGTGAAGGAAGATTCCACATCCCCTTTACTGTTTCTCTTATGACTCTAAATACATAACCACATAGCTGAGGTTGAAATCCTTCTGCTTTCAGAATCAGGAAGTGACACCCCCCTTTAGTTATATTTGCATAAGTTTTCTGTGGCTTTTTAGGCCTAAGAAATCCCTCAGACATTTTCCTTTCATAAGTTGCAGCAGGATTAGCTAGTTGATATCCCATGGCTCTGTTAACTCTAACAACACACTTGGTTCTACAACACAATCCAAATTTCACTTTCATAGCTTTACACAACTGCATTTCAGGGCCTTTTGCCCTCTCAGAAATAGGACTTTTGTTTTCTCAAGTAGAATGCTTTGCTTTGCTGTGTTGGACCTTGCCCTGAGGGTCTCCTCTGCTTTATTCTATTTCACATCAGGCCTCACACTATCTTTTCCAGAACAATATTTAACTCCATCATTAAATTTCCTGCTGTTCCTTTTCTCCTCAAACTGTATATTAATGTTAATTTTGATTCAATTGTTCTTTCTCATTGTAAATATGCATAAGCATAATTATTAATAACCATGTGATACAGTAAATATAAAGCTGTCTTTAAATCATCTCCAACTCAGGCAAATTTTTAGGGTAATGTCAGAAAGTAGCTACATTCTTTGTCACATCTCATTAAGATAGTTGTTAATATTTTCTCTTCTGAAACCTCTTAAGCTGAGTCATCTTAGTCCACAATGGCAATACTGCCTTCCATGCTACTACTAGGATGACCCATTAAGCTCCCCTTAGAGAGTTCAACTCCTTTCCTAACTCAAAGTTTCAAAGTCTTCTACTTTCTTCCAAATCCCAAAATAATCAGGTCTGCTGTACTTATACCCAATTCCTGCTATCAGCGTCTGCATTGGCTATTCTTGTATTTCTGTGACAAAATATCATGACTAAAACAATTACAAAAAGAATGTGTTTAATTTGGCTTACGATTTCAGAGGGTTGGAATCTGTGATGGTGGAATAAAGTGTGGTGGCCTGAATTTCTGAGAATTCATACCTGGAGCAACAAGAAGGAAGAAGAGAGACCATGTTGAGAGTCATGAAATTGCAAGCCTTCCCCAAATGGAACACCTCCTCCAACAAGGCCACACTGCCTAATCCTGCTGAAACAGTTCCACCAACTGGGGACCAAGTGTACAAACATATGAATATTGAGGCAATTCTCATTCAAACCACCACAGAGGCTAATGAGTGAATAGTTGTTGTTCTTTTGCTGCAGCTTATGCCTAAGAAACACAAACATGAGACTCAGCGCCCATGTGGAGTTTATTGAGAGAAGGGAGAGAAAGAGGGGGTATCTGGTGGCCAACCGAAAGCAGGAGAGAGAGAGAGAGAGAGCAGGGGAAGCAGAGAGAGAGAACAAGAGGGGGCAAGAGGGGGCAAGAGAGAGACAAGAGAGAGAGATGCGCTTGGTGCACTTGCTTTAAAAGGGGGGCTTGTGCATGCCTAACTGAGTCCTCTGGCAGCCAGGTAAAGCTGGAGCCACCAGGTAAGGCTGATGTAGTGATGAGCATCCCGCCCATGGTCGGGGGCAGGGGTCAGCTGGCTGCTAGTTCCTAATAATAGTTATATAATTTAGCCTCTGTATATTTATTTACTTAATTAAATAATTGAGGTGGGAAGGCATCCACACTGTGTATGGCAGCATTCCATGGGTTATGGTCCCAGACTGAGTAGCAAGAAGATGAGGTGAGCACTCCTCCTTTTCTACCACCTGACTGGATGTTTGTTTGCTCATTTAGGTTTCCATAATGAGAACTCTCCTGTAAGGTAGTGCGGACCTTAAACTATGACTCAAAACAAATCCTTTCTCCTCAGAGTTGCTGTTGTCATTAAATTTTATTAGAGCAATAGGAAATGTTTCAAAAATAAATAAAAAAGACAAGTAATATAAACATACTAGGAGACTTTATTGTTCTAACAATAAAACTAAAAAAGTATCAGTCTTATTGAATATATATAGCTTTAAAAGAAAGCTCATGAATAGTAATTTTTAATCTTAATACTTTTATGATTATTTTTTCTGTTTGTTTAACGATGGGAGATGCCATTTTGAAAATATATTTCTCATACTAGTGAATGAATAAAGCACTGTTGGCCAATAGGAAAGCAAGATAGAAGGGACTAGGAGACAAGGAGGATTCAAGGAAGTAGTAGGAAGGAGCCAGCATGTAGAGACAGGGAGAGCACAATGCCAGCCCTTCTCTGGTAAGATGAAACCACCTGGAAATAGTTACATTAATAGAAATGGGTTAATATTTAAGACAGAGGTAGCCGGTAAGAAACTAGTAACTGGCCAACAGTCTCTGTGTGTTAATTGGGGCTGGCACTGTGGTGGCAGGGGGGGGGGACCTACAGTTCAATTCCTTTCATATGTTATTTTCTGACTGCAGTTCCACCCCTCCACCTTGCCTCTTCCCCAGATACATTCATACCTCTCAGGGACTTCAACCAAACGTGTCATAAACGAGCTACACAATAAGACCAAGTATATACCATCACATCAATGCTGGATAAGGCAACCTAGTAGGAGGAAAAAAGATCCTACTTTTGAGCAGGCAAAAGAGTCAGAAATAGGAGCCAGGCATTGGTGGCTCATGCCTTTAATCCCAGCACTCAGGAGGCAGAGGCATGTGGATCTCTGTGAGTTCAAGGCTATCCTGGTATACAGAGCTAGTTCCAAGACAGGCTCTAAAGCAATACAGAGAAACCCTGTCTTGAGAGAGAGAGAGAGAGAGAGAGAGAGAGAGAGAGAGAGAGAGAGAGAGAGAGAGAGAGCAGAGTCAGAAATAGGCCTGCTCCCACTGTTAGGAATCCTACAAGAATACCAAGCTACTTAGCTTGGTCTGTGCAGAAAATCTAGGTCATATCCATATAGGCTCCCTGAGCTCTGTGAACCTCCATGAATCCCAACTGCTTATCTCTTGTGAACAAAGGATGCTATCAGTGTTGGGACTGGGTTGCATTCAATGGAGTTGTTGGCTAAGGAAGTCATATGGAAATTCCCAAATAATCCAGGGGGGTGCTAACACAAACTGGCAGTGGGACTCCTTTGCTGAGAAAAACACCCACACTTGAACATGGAGAAGTCAGGCTGGGGTCTTCCTGGAGTTTTATCTCAACCTTATAGTGTTCTTGGTGCAGAAAGATCTCTGCGGGCTACCAAAGGAGAAACATGAATACAAACCCAGCCACTAAACATTTGACCTATCATCTATTTTGCTTGTCAGGGCACAGACTTGTTGGAGTAGCCAACCAATGTCTGATCTGAGTTAAGTTCCCCTTAGAAACCTACACCTAGCATTGCATGGGTCACCAAAACCAGAGACTAGATAGCCCAGAGTCCTAGGGTAAATCCAAAGTATTTTTAAATGAAATTACTTCTAATGAGATTCTGCTAGAGTCCTAGATCAGTGCTTATTTAATTAGCACAAGAGGAGTTTCCTCCTACACTAGACAGGAACAGATATAGAGACCAACAGCCAGATATTACACACACACACACACACACACACACACACACACACACACACACACACTCCTTAGATATGCAATTCTAAATGGCCTGTCTCCCTCAAAAGGTCCTCATTAGATCTCAGAGAATTCCATCCCCAGAAGTGGGGGGTAGAAAGAGTATAAGAGTGAGAGGAGCTAGAGATTATTATAAGAACAAGGTCTCTGAATCAACCAAGCAAAGCTCATTTGAACTCACAAAGACTGAAGAAGCATGAACTGAATGTACACGGGTCCACTCTGTCTGTCTGTCTGTCTGTCTGTCTCTATCATCTATCATCTAATGCTATAAATATATTATATGTATTAAATTATATGTTAAATATATTACATAGATTTTTATGGGACTCTTGAATGTATGAATGATTGGATCTCTGATTCATTTGCCTATTTTTGAGGTTCTTTTCCATCCGTTGGACTGTCTGGTGCAGCCTTTGTGTGATAGTGTTTGCTTTATCTTAGTACATATACTTTGTTATATTTAGTTTCTAATGGGAGATAGAAAGGTAGTAGATTCTGAGAGAAGGAGAGATGGGGACAAAATGGGAAGAGTAGAGAGAGAGAAAAGGTGTGATTAGGATATATTGTATGAAAACAGAAACTATTTTCAATTAAAAAAGAGGAACAAAACAAACAACAACCAAAAAAAAAAAAAAAAAAAAAAAGATTGAGTTTAAGTTTTCTTGCTATGGCAGTTCAAAGAAACCTTGCTAACAATAGACTTCTTTGTGTCAGCTGTGTTACACAGTAGGTGGTGGGATTTTAGTTACTGCATTCACCATGGAAGTTATAAGGCCTGGGCCATTTCCCTCTGAGGTTTTAAACAATAAAGAATTTCTGCTTCACTCATATTCTTTTAGGGACTAATAACTTGAATACATGATACTTGGGTTAGCAATGACAAAATCTCCTACTGTCCAGCTTTTGACTCTTGGTGAGATCTGGCTTGAGATGCCAACAACGACTTTTAGCAAGCGTAAGCACAAGAGTTTAACACTAAGAAACTAAAACAGACAACTTAGAAATTTTTGTAACATAGACTTTATTTTTAATTAAAAGTTGTAAATATAACAAGGAAGAAAAAATTAGTTTTTATGAACATGTTGAGCCTCTAGTTTCAGGTATGTTTTATATGCACTATGTAAAACCAATACCTACTTATACATTTATTTGTTTAATTGACTTTTTCTTATTTTTAGTATTTTATTGAAATGTAATGGGCAGACATGTGAGAAGACCACACTTAATGAGGTAATATCACCCTGCTGAGTCTTAACCATCAGTACATGTCTGTGCTAGGCCAGGTTTCACTTCCACTTTATTTCAATTAAGTGTCTGTCATGTAATTACATTGCACAGGAAGGATCTGTTGATGTTGTGAATTTGATTTTTAATGAGATACTCTAAACTGCAATATGTCCTCATAACTTTGGAAATTCCTGTTAGGCAATTATTGCTTTAATCATCTGTTAGGAAAGTTGCATTTACACAATTATTGAGAAGGAGTGTCTTTTAGAAATATTATAGTGGTAAAGATGTTGTGCTTATTTCTCTTATAATCACATACCTTTTCTTAACACAGCTGGTATTTGCAGGAGAGTTAAGGATGGTTCTAAAATATATACAGAGAAATGTTGCTTAGAGTGAAACTACTCTATTTTATGATTTTAAAAGTTTTATATTATCCACCCACATTTCCAGTACCCTTTCCTTTACTTTCTGGGATATCTGTAACATCTGAGTCTTCAGAGGCTGCTAGGTTATATTCATTTGCTAATAATAGTTAGCATTTAGTTTGGATATGTCATTTTCCTGAAGAAATTGTAGGGCAGGTAACTTTAGATAAGGAGAGTAGTGATTACTACCCTGCAGTTGAGACTCTTTTGTTAATTTTCTTGTTTTTGAGAAAGGAGGAAGCTGTGAAAATTTCCATCTTCAGAGGAAAGGATTGTTGCACAGAAATGTCCATTACTATTTTAATATATTTAAAATATGTATTGTCTTATTAATCTTGAAGAATGTATATACATATATACACATTTATTATTTTAAGAAATATCAGGTACTTATATAGCATTTTATATTAATACTATAAAATTATGCAGGCCATGTGCTTTCCTTAAAAGATTTTTAAACATAACAAAACAAATTAAACAAACAGACAGTTACTTTTTTTTATTTTAGTATAGGTCTTTTTGTGTATATATTCTGAAATTAAAATAAAAATATAAAATATTTTTATAAACAACTACATTTGAATTTAACATTGCTAAATTAAATGACAAAACAATAAAACAAAAAAATCTAAACATAAAACATGTGTAACTTTGTGTTTATAGATTTGTATTGAAACACAAATAAAATAATGTTATTTAGTAATCCTGATAATTATTTACTTGTAGTTACACCTTGAAAGGAATCATTTTCATTTTAATTTGTTTTAAATAAATATTTTGTACCAATTTTTTTTCAAAAAAATCATACATTTTATTTATAAGAAATAGAACCAAGAAAGAGAACCAAGCCCAGAACAAGAAGGGATACAGGAATCTAAATAATGGGAACAAACGCTCAATTACTAAATAAGGACATGACAACAAAAGCCTTGTTTTGTTTCTATCCACCATCACAGAAATCAGTTCTGGATGCTCTGTTTGTAGTTATTCCGGTAAGAGAGTAAAGGATTTTGGAGACAGAAGAGTGAACTCTAAATATGAAAGGATGCCTTCGATATCAGAACTACCAAATAGTGGGGAAGTTCAGTCTTTCAACTCTTCTTTGAACAATGGGTAACTGTTTATTTCAATGAGAGTTTTTTTTCTATATGAGTTTTGATTTTATGAATTCTTGACATTATAAGATAGATCTCACATTCGCAGCGAGGCTTTAGCATCTTTGAGACTAAATGCAGTGATGTGTATCTTTCCCTGCAGCAGATGCTTGACTTACCATCTACACTCCTCTGTTTCCCTTTCAGGAAACCAGCTGATTCCAAATTTGTGGTTCGCACAAACCCAGTCCATATTGGCATATTGAGTGAGCTCTTATAAATTGCCTGGAAGGTTCTGGTTGAAACCAAAAAGTTCTCACAAAAGGTTTCCTTTGTTTCTGGTAGCAAGCAATACTGACCTCAAATGTCCAGTACAAATTTAACCTTATTTACCAATTTTGTACTATCCTTTTGCAAAAAACAATTTTAAACGGTGCAGCACAGAAGTAACTATGTCATTTCAACATATGCTTAATGGAAAGCCCTCGAACATTCATCTGATTTCTCAGGCTCTTCACTGATAATGTCTGAAACAAAGACAGTTTAGCAGGGACCACTGAATTGGTGACATACGCTTGCTATTTGACAGTTGGATTTTGAACAGTTTATTCTAGTAGTGTTTTCAAGTAGTCCCCTCTCACCAGAGTTCTCCAATTTATATACATGATTTAAGATAATCTTTAAATTCTAAGAATTATTAGTATAGAAAGAGTGATGGATCAGGTAGCATGTAGTATTTATTATAAAGCCTAAGAACTTTGAAAAGTAAAAGGGGTGCTTTCAGTAATAACATTGACTCAACAAGCAGTAATATATTCTAGAAACATCAGGCTTGCATTCACATCAGAAAAGAAAGAAAATAGAAAAATATTGTTACCATTACTTTTCCACAGAGATTTTAACAATGGACATTGGCATTATTATAACTTAACACTGTTGGAAAAATCATTGTTAGTCATGAACTTTGGGATTGGGGAAAAATAACAATGTTGAAAACAGATTTTTATTAGAATAATAATTGTGGCATAATCATTGATTACTTTTGTTAAGCTGTTCTGATTTTGGAATAGTCCTTCTAATTATAAACATAGGAAGTGAGTTAATTTCAGAAGGAGTGACACTCATTCTGTTTACCTAGCATCAATTCATTATTCTTTTTTTCTTTCCAGCTATTACTGAACTTCTTATTTTAAATATCAACCCAGTTCTCTCTCCTTCCCATCCCCCATGGCCTCACAGAAACACTCTTCCCTGTCTACACCCCAGAGAGAGTGAAGCCTTCTATAAGGGATCATCAAAGTCTGTCACATCATTTGTGGCAGGGTCTATGACCTACCCCCATGTATTTAGGCTGAAAGAGTATCCTATCCATCCATGGAGGAATGGGCTCCCAATTGTGCACTAGGAATAAATACTGGTCCCACCACAAGAGACTCCATAGACTACCCAGGTTTTCTAATTGTTATCTAAGATGAAGAGTACTGGTTCAGATCTATGCTGATAACAACTTGTGCAGGTCAGCTTTCTGTGGGTTTCCCCAGCATGGTCTTTATCCCTTTGCTCATCAGTCCTCCATCTCTACAACTGGATTCCGAGGTTTGGCTCAGTGCTTAGCTTCTGCCTCCATCAGCTACTGGATGAAGGCTCGAGGAAGGAATCTAAGGTAGTCATCAGTCTCAATATAGGGGAAGGGCATTTAAGGTAGCCTCTTCACTATTTCTTGGCTTCTTAGTTTGGGTCATTCTTTTGAATTTCCCTAGTGCCCGATTTCTCTTTAAACCTATAAAGGCTCCCTCTACTTATGTATCTCTTTTCCTTTTGGCAAGTGTGGAGATATCTTATTTGTACAAATAAAAACCTACTTGGAGGCAGAGATAGGAGCCTGCCACTAAGTCTTTTGCTTTCAGTAATACAAGTAACACCTCTGTCTGATACTGCCCTTTTCTTCCTATTTCTTGGAGAAGAAATTATGCCAGGACTATTGCACAACATTTTAGGGAATTGTCCAGAATCATTTGAAATATCAGGCCGATACAACTTTATTCAATGTCAGTTCTTTAAGTAGGTGAAAATTGAAAATTAATTCTGTATAGCTAAGAGTTTATTAGTGTTCTACAGTATTGTAGCAAAAGATTTTCAAAATAATGTAATAGAAGAAAATGGCATTATTAAAAATAAACAATAACAGTAGCAACAAAGAACTTTCAGAAAAATTGTCTGTGGAATTATAGCCACTGATTTCATTAAGTTAAATTTAAATTTACATACATTGATGCCTCATTACTATGAAGAGATAATAGAGGTACTAAATGTTCCATCTTAAAATAAAAGTGATTAAAGAATTTTGTCTTATCAAGAGTAATGGCATGACTAGGAAAAATGATATTCCTGAATGGCCCAGATGCCTCTTCTCTGTTTTGTAGTGGTATTTGTCACTTTGATTTATATTTTGTTGCCTGTTTTCTATTATCCTGTGGAATAGAGTAAGATACAGTACCCACTGTGTGTTTACATTTTATATTAAACAGAGAAATTCTTGTTAATGCAGAGACCAACATTTTATCTTTCATCTTACCAAGTAACTGGTAGCTCTTTTTGTTTCTAAAGAAACCACCATATTGATTTCCAAAGTTGCTCTACAAGTTTGCACTCTCACCAGTGATGGAGGAATGTTTCCCTTTCTCCACATCCTCTCCAGCATAAACTGTCATTGGTGTTTTTGATTTCAGCCATTCTAACACATGTAAGATGGTATCTCAGAACTGTTTTGATTTGCATTTCCTTGATTGCTAAAGATGTTGAGAAATTTCTTAAGTGTCTTTCAGTGATTTTGGATTCCTCTGTTGAGAATTCTCCATTTAGTTCTGTACCTTACTTTTTAATTGGATTATTTGGTGTTTTGGTGACTTGCTTCTTGAGTTCTTTGTATAATTCAGAAATTAGCCCTCTGGCAGATGTGGAGTTGATGAAGATCTTTTCCCAGTCTGTGGGCTGCTGTTTGTCATATTGACTGTGTCTTTTGTCTTACAGAAGCTTCTTAGGTTTGGGAGGTCCCATTTATTAATTTTTACCCATAAACTGCTGAGTAAGAAGTAAGACTGAGAATTAAGTCCTATTTCTCATATCAAGATGATGTTGATGACTCACATACATGATGTATCCCACATACAAGCTGCTAAATCTGTGTTAGCTTGTGCAAGCACACTCTATCATGTTGCAAACAAGTGACATCAACAAGAAATTAACTTTCAGAACATATGCCTGTTAAGGAAGACTACATATATACTAAAATTTTCTCTAAGAACTTTGGCTTGGTTTTCAAATGTATGATAATCACTGCAATAATTGTTAATCAAATTATAATGTGTCTTCCCTAAAGATGAGGTGCACCCATGGTTCCACTTGCTCTTCTTGACTCGTGTCAGATGACTGAGGAACACTGGACAGCTGAAGTTTTTAAAGATACCCTTGGGACATTTTCTACTAAAATGTTTTAAAACTTAGATTTTAGACCTATGTTTTTATATATCTGAAAAAGGCAAGCAGATTTTATTCTCTTTTAAGTATTCCAGTATTGTACTAGCAGAGCTTTTATGTTCAGAAGTGTGCCAAATGTTTTAGAATTATTTGATAACCTCACTCCACTCTGCGGATCCTATATGACTAAAGTCTCAGGAAGCATATCAGGGAAGGTGTTTAGAGGGAACTTTCATTACATAATTTGAGAAATAACTAGCTATATTCTGAAGTATTTGTCTGTGTGTGTGTGTGTTTGTGTGTGTGTGTGTGTGTGTGTGTGTGTGTGTGTGTGTGTGTGTACTGTTACCTTTCACATGTATTAGGATGGTTTCCTTTCTAATACTATTGAGTTTGAGAATATTGTCTGTATTTCATATATGAGATCAGTTGTCAGGGAGTAAATTATGCTGTTCAGTTTGAGTATTCTGGAGTAGCAGTCTGTAGACCCATGGGCTATATGTGCAATATGGTGCACTGCCTGATAGAAAAATGAAAACAATGCAGTAATGAGCATTAGTTATGAAATATATTTAGAATGTTTTCATGTCTACCTTGTTCTTCTACTTTTATAATTAAGATTAGTGTTCTTACAAAAACACAGGCCTCCTCTTGATGAGTAGCCAGTTATTTAATGAACCAGAATTAAAGCTTTCAGGACTTAGTATATTTCCTACTAATCTATACTTTCTTACAATCATTGGAACATAATAATTAGTAAATGATTCTTGAATAAATGAATAAATAAATTACTATTTATCATAGTATTTATCATAGTATGTTTCCTTGGTACTTTCTACACTTGCTTTTATCATCTCCAGAATCATTCTCTACAGTCTTTTTTATTTTTAACAGCATCTAATTTTCTAATTCAAGCCTTATGATACAAAATAAAGTAATTCATTTTGGTAATGTTAAAAGTCAGTAGTTAATTCTTGTATTGTCTTCTTGGCTGAAATTCTTTCTAAGGGAAACGGAGAAGAAACCTTATGTCAGGAATATATGAAATAAAACTGAAAATGGGCTGATTGTGAGGAAAGATTTCCCACTCATTATTCTCAGCATTTGCAGCTAAGCAATGTTTAAGGTGGTTTTTGTCCCTTACAGAGGTATATCACAGTCACATGTGTCCATTGTTGACAAAATTCTGTCCTCTTATTAAATAGCAGGGGTTTTACGCATCAGCGGATACTTTTCTAGTAACAGGCTATACCCGAGCATTTTCGCATTCTATTTGGTACCATTCAAGGACTCCCATCAGAGTTACCAACTCCATCATTTCAGAATAAACATTCACTCAATTGGGAAACCCTTCTGTGAGAAGAGGAAGACATGTTCACAGATTACAATGTAAGTCGGCTTCCATGTTTCATATCAAACAACAATAAAATGAAAGTCCCACACATGACTCACTAAGACATGTCAACATACACAACATTTTTTAATAGATAAAATGCTTTCAGTGACATTATAATTATCTCAATCAGGCCGAAGAGGGAAGGAGAGAGGTTACTACCTTTTCTTTCCAAATATATTCTTGAGAAATAAGAGTTTTATTAATTTTGTTATGTTGTATATAGTGCAGAGTGGGATTCTTCATAGATCACCTGCTATTTTGAGTTGTTTTACATCAATTAGTGCCCCATAGTGTGTATCGATCTATCTCTGATTATTGAAAGCCATATGCCATTTTTAACTAGCTTAATCCTTTATGATCCCACATTTATGGTAGGTGCATAGTTTGGCAACTTTGATTCCATGCTGATTTTGTTTTCACAATACTTTAAATGATATTTTGTTGGTTGTGTTTTTTTTTCTTTTGTTAACTGCAAAAAAATAATGAACTCTGTAATTGAACAGAAATATGTGGACAATATTTTTCTGGTTAATCTAATAAACAAACAGAAAATTATGTCCTAAATGATGTAATTTGATGTGGCTCTGAAAATCTGCCTTTACTGTTTGCGTGTGTGTGTGTGTGTGTGTGTGTGTGTGTGTGTGTGTGTGTGTATGTGTGTTCATACTCAAATTAGTCGTGGTTAAGTGTCAAGCATTTTTCTTCCTCATCTTTTAAAATGGAGAATGTTAAGGGAAAGGAAATTCAGCTGTTGGGACTTGTGATGCCAATAAAACTATTTGATATTTTCCCTAAAAATGATAAAGGAGTGAGAAATAGTGAGTTTTGAAATACCAAGGAAATACTGTGCTAATTATGAAATATTTAAAACAGGATAATCATGAAATGAGAAAGAACCTCACTTAATAACACTAATTATAAGGCCAGTGCTATAGCTTGAAGATTGCACTAATATTAGAACATAGTCTGCCTGCACAATGAGGTGCATTAAGTAGTATCTTATGGCTTAATTGTGAGAAGTATATTAATTTAATAGATGGAAAGTCAATAGCACTCAAATTACCATTTAAGTCAAATCAGCCTTTATTCTTATATTCTGCAATACTCAAAAGGTTGAATAAAAAATGATTTTCAAAGTGAGTTGACAGTGGTCACATTTCTTTTATAATCAGATGCCAAGACGATTACACACACATCACATTTATAGAGGCCTTCTCAAGTAGTAATTTCTATAATACTGCTTTTAAAAAAGTGAAGATGTGATTTTTTTTGAGTACAGGTTCTCAAAAAATGTGCAAAGCTGGAATGTAATTGTAGGCTGCATTATTAACTCAAAGGCTGGCATCATTTCAGCATAAAAATAACAGTTATGGGAATGAGGACCCCTTCTTTAATCATGAAAGAGCTTGTGTATGGATATTATGAGGGATTTTCCCGAGTCTTATTCTTAAACAGATTACACTATTCAAAGTCTCAAAGAATCAAAATCGTGCTCAGCTGGGGCAGTCAATGTGCAGTCTAAACATGTGACAGATGCAGAGAAAACTTCAAAGATGCTATTACAAATGCCCGTGGAGATATTTAAGGAGCCAGATGCTACTGTTTCATGTGTTCCGCAGCTCTCAATGTGTCCTGTGATCACCTACCAAAGAGGAGGTGTGGTTCAATGTGATGAGGAACAGAATGCCTCCTAATAATCTTGTTGCTGTTTGCATACTAGTTGTACGCTTAAGTATGAGGGGCTGGAAACAGTTATTCTTATAGGGAAGAAATGGATATGGCTTTGCTACTCCTCATGAATATGGGAAGGTGCAACTGCAGAGAAATAGGCATGTGATGTATCTTGTTAAAGCTCTCTAAAGAGAATGAATAATTTATTGGTTTGCTCGGCTATGGATTGAAATCCTTTTTCTTTCTATAACTTTTTCCATTTACTTAGACACTAAAAGATGTAATACATGTATTCATTATGGTAAGTGTTTATTTCCCATTTTATTTGGTGTTGAAAATAAATTACTTGGGACAACATATTATTAAGTGCTTGCTTCACTTTCATCACTACCGTGTTCTACAAAAAACTTAAATAATATTTTGAAGGTGAATGATACTTCAGGTGAATGCAGAGGTGGGGAAATTCGGCTAAAAATTTAAATCACTGCCTACTTTCATTTTGTATTTATTTTTCCTCTTTAGTGAAAAGTTTGTTCCATTTCATCTTTTAAGAGTAGCCTTTCTTATTATTATTCAGCTGTAATATAGAAAAAACAGACACAACTTTGATGAAATGTGACATAGCAAATAAAACAGGTTAGATCATTTGGGCTGGTTAGTTGTCTAATTAATCCTCCTCCCTTTTTTCATCACTTTGAAAATATAATTCTGTCAAAAAGTATTGAGGTTATTCTATGGAAATGCATTCCTAGACTATGTTCTATTAAATCTAACCCATTAAGAGGTTATTTAGTTAATTTTTGAATTGAAAATTGTGGTATATTATGTAATCTCATATACATAATTATCTCCATGAGAAGGGATGGTTATAAGTGGAAAATAAATAGCAAAGGATATTTTTCTTTCTAATGTAAACATCTGGCAGTAATCCTTGCTTACACAATTAATGGGCATTTAATTGGCAATGATCAGTTTATTGCTGCAATATGAAGTGAATGTTTCCCCAGGAACAAACAGCTGTTGCAAGAATTTCACAGTGATTTAGCAAACACCAGGTGATAGTTGTAGCTAGAATAAACTGCTCTGTGTCTCTCCAAATAGCAGCTCAGTGAAAAATAAGCAAAACAGGTTAAAAGTAGGAGAGCCAGACAGATTTCTGAGTGGACTGAATCCTCAGTTAATAGAAAACTGAGGACAGACTCCTAGGTGGACAAAATTCTCAGTGGACAGACTTCTCAGTACTCTAAATTTTATATAATACTCAACTTAATAAATAATGGCTAATTACATTACATGGTGTCAAAATTGAAATATAAAAAAGTAATTTATCCAAGAAGCAAATATTAAATTGTCCTTTTATCAACTTATATACAATCATACTTTATATCTTCTTTTACAGACAGAATAGTTGATGAGACATTTTTGTATTCTAATATTTTATCTTCTTAAAATCTTAGAAATTTTGCTGGTCAAAATTTTAACTTCTTGACTAAAAAGTTATTGAAATCATTCAACGGTTAATGACAATTAACATTTTTCTTAATAGATCTTACTGAAATGTCTAGGATTAAAATGTGATTTTTAAATTGTATTGCATATGAACTGCACTCCATTAAGTTTTAAATAAGAAAAGTTTTCCATTTTTCATTATGTACTCTTATTACTAATTTAATAAAATGATAATAGCTATGCAAACTTTCTGTTACTACTCAGCTTTTGGCATTGATTAAATTATGCATTTTCAATGTAGCACATTGTGAGACAAAGTTATTTCATAAAGCTGAGTTTCATTAGTAAAGAAAGTAATTCTGCTTCAAAAGAAAATGTTTCTATTTACTATATTATTAAGTAGTAGCTCATGCTAGAATCTATGAACAATGAAATCAAATGAACAAAGTATTAAGGGCCAATTTATAGAATAATGCTTTTATTTTTCATGTATGCATTCTGCAGTAATTCATCTCCATGACAAAAGCAGGCAATCAGTCACTTTCTATTGTGCATTCTCAATACAATTATCACTTTTGATGTAACAAAAGCAGGCTGCCTAAGAAACAGTAACAGTTTCACATGTTCCAATCAATAAACTGACCATACTTCAAACAACCTTTACCCATCGAGATGACAATGTAGTTTTATGTTGATCTTATCCATATTAATATTAAATTATTAAGTAGTATTGTTCTTTTTCACTTAAGAAAACAATAAGAAATAAGAGAGAATTTTAAAAGAATGTTTTCAAGTGTTTCAATGACAAGATTTTGTCACCTGCATTTTGACATACTATCTATCATCCTCCTGAAACCTTCAGTTAGAAAATAAAAATCCAGTTCTGTGAGGGACCTTATATCAATCTCTTAAAATCTTCGTTGTATCCTAGTTTCTGTGGCGGTATGAATTATAGGCTGGTGATCAGTTGTTCTGTGTCAAAAATCAAGGGAGATGATCTCCAGAGAATATGGGGAGGTGGGGGGGCAGTAGGAGAAAGAGAAGGGGAGGAGAGGAAAGCACATGGGACAAGGAAGATTGAGTCAGGGGAGGAATAGATGAGAGAAACGAGAGGGGGGAAAAAGAGAGAGAGAGAGAGAGAGAGAGAGAGAGAGAGAGACAGAGACAGAGACAGAGACAGAGATTATAGGTTTGAAGAGAAAACTGAACCTAGAGAAATATCCAGAGACCTGAAAGACTGACCCAAAACTAACAATTTGAGCAACAGTGGAAAGGCAACCATAAATGTCCTTCCAAGATAATGAGATCGACGACTAATTTATCCACCATCATGGATCCCTCTTCTTGCAGCTGATGGAAACAGAAGCAAACACCCACAACTAAACACTGAGCTGAACCAGATGCAGAGAGAGAGGATAAGACCAGGTTGCAGAAACACATAGAGACAGCTGAACTGAACAAGAAAGAGCTAATGGACCCCCAGACTGATAGCTGGGAATCCAGCATGGGACTGACTCAGAACCCCTGAACATGGGTCTCAGCTAGACGGCCTGAACAATTTAAGGGAACTTGGACAGTGAAACCAGGATGTATTCCTACTGCACAAATAGACTTTGGGAGCACATTCCCCATGGAGGGATACTCCCTTAACCTAGAGACAGGAGAGAAGGCCTAGTGCCTACTCCAAATGCCTTGACAGATTTAGATGACCACTCCTGGAGGTCATCACCCTATAGGTGGAGTTGAGGGAGTATGGAAGGGTGGTCAGGGGGCATGAGAGGGTGTGAGAAAGGTAAAGATGGAAGGAGGTAAGGAGAGGGAACTGGGATCGATATGTAAAATAAAAATAAAAAAATTAAATTATATTAAAAAAAAGAAAATAAAAATCCAGTAAGCCTTAAAACCAAAGAGTACCTATGTGCCAGCACAAGATATATGGTAACGTTTTGTGAAAATGACACATTTAAGAATCAATCTTGCATGGCATTGATTCTAAAGAAGAGATGTTTGTGCTGTAGAATATATTTAAATAAAACAAAAAAAAATTTGTTCATTTGTTTTATAGGAGGACTTCTGTAAACATTGTACAACCTAAATAAAATTAATTTCAATAGTTATTCGAAAGTCCTAAGAAAAAGATGGATGGGTCATATAGGTAGAGATATGGGCACAAAACCATTCTAACAGACACTGCTTTATATTCAGTGAAAACAAAAATTTCTATGTAAAATAAAAGATTTGGCAAGTTTTCTATGCACTGAAAATGCATATAGTATTTCTACATGCTAGTTTTACCTCTAATTTCTCTCTCAGAGCTCCAACAGAATTATAGTTCATTTTTATATTCCAACAGTTTCTATACTTCTCTATATAGAATCTATCAGCATAACACATAACAGGATTAACTTGAGTTAACAACACTTGTATAATTAATGACTGAAAAATTCAGATGACTTTAGACCTTTGAAGACTTTCTTTAATTGTGTTTTATTTTTCCTGAATTAATGAGGCTAGGCCACAATATGTTTTAAGAAAATGAAATTCTTTGTTACACAAATGCAATGCAGAGAGCTCTGCCAAAGACACTTCATATTATGAACAAGGATAGTCCACCAAGTAGCAATCATTTATCCAGAATAATGTAACCCTGCTCATGATAGTAATTGCCTACCCATTTAAAGTATGGCCAAAAGTTTATCTTGTAGGAATGGCACTCTAAATTTGACATATCAAGAAATAAAGCAACCTATTTTGTTTTTTTACCTTGGTTGGTTGATTTAAAGATTTTTATAAAAAGCAGTTCTCTAACTTAAAGTTTAATGTGAGCATCAGTTAAATTTTTACTACATTGTGTTGTTAATATTTTAATGGAAATACGCTTAGCTCATCTTAGACTTCAAACAACGTGTTCATTTCCTCCCTTTTGTGTGCCCTGGAATCTGTAATTCCCTCTGATTATGTCAGTGTTGTAATGAGTGATCTGTCAAGGAATCAATCATGGGCAATCAACACTTCTGGAGGAAACTTGAATATTTTCATATTACTCTTCAAGCAAAATCTAGGAGGTAATCTTTTTTATTTCTTAAAAATGTATTTTTCATTTTACCTACTAGGCCTAATTCCTCCTTCCTCCCTTTCTCCCCCACACCACACTGTTCACCTTTCAGGAAGCAATCATTTGTTGGATGCTTCATTTTTATCTTATTCTCCTTAGCCATATTGTTGAAAAAAGAAAAATCAGAGTGTTTGCTGAAAAAACAGAATTTTTCACATGGACACTTCTGCTGTGCTGTGTTTTCTGAAAGTACTACTTTACTTCCAAGAAAATATTGTTCAGGGAACAAAGTGTGCCCTTTGTTTCTTATCTCAAGGAATAGTACCCATTAATTATTTTTCCAGTATTTTCAATCATTCTTACCTATATTCCTCTTTCCCCTTTTACTTGTATTTTAGCTTTTCCCCTCCTTTACTAAACTCTATTTGGTCCACAATAGTGTATTGAACATTATCAATGGATTGTGTACAGACAAGATGTTGGGACCTGGAAATTTCCATCAAGCACCAGTTCAGGAACTTTTGGATTTTGTTGTGTTGTGTTTATCCATTTTTTTTTTTTAAATCTAGAGTGAATACCCTGCCTGTTTTCCTGATTACATTTTCACTTAAAAGTCATTCCTTAACAGCCACCCGTGAATAATTAATGCCCCTTATCTTTGTAGATACAGAGACTAGAGGTAGTCTACTGAAAATTTAAATGGTTTAAGAAAAAAAGGATTTACAACTTCAAAACAGCAGAATGTTTCATTTTTTATTTCTTCTTATGCTATGCCAATCAAACTCTGGCAGACACACATTAGTTTGTGATCATGGCTTTTGTCTTTTCAAAGAATTTTGGAGGAAAACAAAGTCTGATATTGTGATTGTTAAATAAATGTGAATAAACTTCTCTTCTCTCTCTCTCTCTCTCTCTCTCTCTCTCTCTCTCTCTCTCTCTCTCTCTCACACACACACACACACACACACAAAGTTAACCAGATTCATTAAAATCAAAGTTTCCAGATTCATCTTGAAATCCCCTTTATTTAATACAGACTTTCAATTATATGAAAATTTATCATGATAGATACAGACATGCCAGTTGAAATCAGAAAAAAATTAGAGTACACTCCTTCCACTTTGTGATTCTGTAGGTCACTGCATCAATTTCTTCACTATAAAATTTGAATGACAAAATCACAATGAATGATATCAGGGTCACACTAGGACATATTTGGTATAATGCATTTGTAATGCTTCAACTAAGATGTAAAATGCTACATAATATAAGTATAATGATAATCTTATTATCATCATTGGCCATCCAGGAGGATAAATAAATAGGCATAGCAGTCAATCATTTCTCAGTACAATATCTATCTCATCAGGAGGACACTTTAACTCATTTTTCAATTTCTGGTAAGTAGTCCCTTGTTATGATTATCACTTATTGAATGTCCAATTCTTCTTGGTGTAAAATAACAACTTATAAATTTCTTATAAGAATATTGGTTTTTAGATTGATCTCTTAAACCTTTCATTTTCTTTGTTGTTTTTTTCTGGGTAAAGGATGATTTATATATAATATCAAGTATTTGGATTATTTGATTGATTTTCTTTTATTTAAAATGATACTGAACTCTGACTTTCAACAAATTATTTTTTTTTCTAAACTGCCATTTTTTCACATTGTGAATATTTTGGATGATTTTCTCTCTCTAAAGCCATCTCTCTTTGTTTACTAAATCAAAGTAAAATGTACCTACAAAAACTTTTATTTTAATTTCTTGTATTCATGGTGGAAGTAAGAGGTCAGTTGCTGAGACAGGCCCTTTTATTGAACAATGAGACTTCTGTTCCCAATAGATTAGCCTCCTGGTAACTCCCAGGATTACTTGCCCTTGCAGCTACATGGTGTTTCTATGTAGATTCTGGGAGGCAAACCGAGGTCTCAGTCCTTTTACTACTCACTGAGCCACCTCCCTAGCTCAGTTTAAAAAACAAGATTTTTAAAACTCTTGTTCTGGAAGGCTGTGATTCAAGTCCCCTTGAGTCATACTTCTCCTTTTGTTGACCGTGACAAAAACTTTAGGCAACTTGTCTTCTTGATCTGAAGTTTTACATCAGCTTTAATCTCTACATTTGTTTCTAGTGACCAGAGTTTAATGTAAAGTTAGACATTTAGTAATGCCTTTTGCTTTATGTAAAAACAAACATAAAATTTGAGACAATTAGTTGGTTCACAGTTCTCTGATCAAAATGTCTGTCTCCATTTAATCCTGTTTAGTCTGTATTTTGGGCAAATTTAGTGGTCTGTTTGTAATGGTTTCATGTATTTTTCATTGTTATAGACTACCCCCTAGGGAAGTGTATACAATCTATAGTTATTTTACCTTTGTTGAATTCTTTCAGAACCAAAAATTTACTCATATAATAGAAATCAACCTTGCAAAGACCCTGAAACACATACTCAGTTTATTTGTCACATGGCAGTCATTCTACCTTTGGCAGAACATTCAATTTCTACTCAGTGCCAGTTTTCAATGCTGGAGACAACAGCACATGACATTTTATTCTTTAATACAATTACACTTTTCTTTTGACATATTTTTATTTAAATTGGTCTATAGGACTGTTAAATTTCAAGTAATTCAGTATTTTCTCCGTCATACAAAAACAATCTTGTTGCAAGTATTTAAATACTATAGAAGGATCATAAGTAGAATTATAAATTCAGTGATCTTATTTGCAGAAAGAGCTACTATTTGTCTGTTTTCATTATCATCAGGTCACTAAAACAATAGAATATCAATGTCAACATATTCACATTCAAGTTGCTTATTTTATTTAATTTTATAATATCATGTAACTTTTCATAAAAATCTAGCATAATAGCTGGAAATTATTCCAATGTATGGATATATTTACATAATTTATTATTCAACATGATTAACAACCTTATAAAGCAATATCTACATGATACATGTATAGTTTTAAAATCAAAGGTTATATAAATTAAATTTCATGTGACACTGCTACATTGCTTTCAGTAAAAACTCTCCCATTTTATGGTACAAACAATACATGCTGTCTTTTTACTATACAAAAATATTTACAATTTGTATGACATAAACAGATTTTTTTCTCAAATACTAAATTACAATTGCTTTACGAATATGGTATTCAGATTACTTAAAAACCAGAGAAAACAGTAACACATAATTGAAATATCAAAGTCTTCCAGTTAAACATTTTCTATAATTAAAAACTTAAGAAGATAATAGAAAAAAGAATTGTAACTGAAATGTTAAGAATATTGAAATATTTGTTAGAGGAAGAGATAGATTTATATGTTATCATTGGAGGTTGAAATTAACAAAAAGAATACTACTTTGTGTTCTATGATGTAGTGATTAGAAAGTCTCGGCCAAAATGTCAAGGAGCTTTTTGATCACATATCAGTATTCATATCTTCTGACAATGAGATACTATTGAAAGAAGTTGTCACATTAGGTAACTTTAAAGATTCACTGACGCAGTATAAAAAGCAAAAGGGTAATATTCCTATAATAATAATCTCTGTTATTTTTATTAATATTACAGAGAAAAATCTACATGAACACAGGTTCATTCTTACATTTTAGATACAACAAATAGTTTAGGATAGGTGAATAGATACATTGTGGTAAATCCAGAAAACACAATATTAGTCAGTGCTGAAACATTAAATATTAACTGTGAAAATATGAAGAAATGAGAAAATGTAAAGATATATTCAAAAGCCAGTTAGGAAAGGATGTGAATTCTATGATAGCAATTGATGATCAGAAAATTCAAGTACATGGTAAAGCAAAGAAAAGATCCATTTTAGCTAACCATCATTGTTGATATGTTTTCCTCATTCATAGAGAATAAATTGAGCAATTGTATAAACCACAGATACTGAGTGAGAATGGTACACTAGTATAGATTCATCAATTACCAAAACTGTATCACTCTGATAGGCAATGTTGCTAGTATGGATATTTGAGGTCAGTGGTAACAGAAGAGTTCTATGTCACTGTTAAAATTAATTCTTTTTTAAACTTCAAACATTTTCAAAAACAGAAGCTTGAGAGGTGTATATAATCACTATAAAGCATTTAAATTTGCCACTTATATTGAACAACAATTTTCTGGTGTGTATTTTGCTTGGAGCTTTACAAAATAAAATTTTCATGTGAATATATCTAGTGAGTTATTGCTCTAGAATTTCTCTGTGGTTCATTTACTAATGACCTACAAGTGAAAATGTGAACAGAAATAGAGTAGATTGTAGGTGAACATTATCCATCATACTCTATCTCTGGTATGATTTGATGGTATCCCAAAGGCACATGGCAATGAAATTTTTGTGTTCAGGGTAGTGGGTTTACATTTCTCTAAGGAACATAAAAACTAGGTCTTCCTGAGAAGTCACCTGACCATTATTTCAAAAGGGTTTAGGCTGCATTAGAAATTAATACCATAACTGTAGAAAGTCAGCTGTCTTTTTCTTGTTTGTTATATAACAATTTGTGCTGTGCTCCATTGCTATGAGATATCTTCTGCTATTATAGTGATTTTTGAACCAGAACATTAAAATTGACAATCTAAAGCAAGCTTTTTAAAAAGTTAAATTATTTGTTTCTTGCTGAAAATGACCATTGATGCAATTACTAAAATCTCACCTTAAAAAATACCTAGAGGTGACTTAGGGAATGTTATTTCATATATAGTTACAAAAGGTAAAATTTATTCTACCCTTTGTTTTTACATGTATTTTGAGAATTAAGTAATGAGCGTTTGGTAATATTTGACTCACTTCAGTATTTTCTAGAAGATATTTAACCTTCACTTTTTGTTTTATCAACTGGAGTTTGAATTCAATAATCCTTTTGGGCAGTATTTGCACAATTATGTAAAGGTTAATGTGATGTAAGAAGCTTCTAAAAGAACTAATTAGGCTTAAATATTTAGCTTAGTATGTTCCCAAGAGGAGAGAATTTTGTTTTGTTTTGTTTCTGCCATTTTTGTAATAAAATAATTGCATGTGCCTACTTTAGATTATAGATTTAAGGGGGGGGATCTCCTAAGGCAATATGAAAGTCAATATATGTAAGTTATGTTATCCAACATGCTTAAGAAATTGTGAAATTGTAGAGTTCCCAGTTGCCTAAAAGATTTAGTCAGCTTCATTTTTTTAACAGATAAGAGTTCTGAAAATTTCATTTGTCGTGTTTAGTGAACTATTCTAGACATTTAAGTCATAGTGATAGCTTTAAGTGTAGTGGGTTAGAAACTCAAATACAAGCTCCATATTGGCTAAAAAATAGAAAATGTTGAATGATATTTTTCCAATTATACTACACTCATGAAGTAGGCATTATTTTTTCTAATGTTAGACTTCCTGGAATATTTTGGTTTTCTATAAGAAATTAAAAAAGTATATACATGCTATTAAATATTAAAGAAAATACACATAAAAATAATTGTATTGAAACAAAGAAAGGGTTTTCTGTCATGCACACACAAACATATATATATATATATATATAATTTCATGACTAAAATTCAAATTTGTTTTCAAAGCACAAACATAAATGCAAAAGTTTCTTAACTGCTATATTTTATAAAGGTACAGAGAATGGTTATAATAAGTGAGAATATTGAAGTTTGGGTAATTTTGACATTATTGTCTTCCTTTATAGTAAAATCCCTGCAGTAAACTGTTACTCCTGCATAGATTCAAATTATTGTACCTATACAGTACAGAGTCTTTGGAAAATCCAACATCTCATCAGCAAGGGATAGGAAGCAAATTTGTTTACCCCATGCAAATACAGCATTATATCCCACATATTATGTCATCAGTACAAGTCATTTACAAATAGCTGTAGACAAAAGAAGAAGTTTATTTCCTTCCCAGTAGTTTTATTTTTTTCCTTCACCAGCTTTTGGAACAACCCATACCTCTCAAAATAGCAAACATACATTTAACATCTCAATGGCAAATAATAAGAACAAATCAATATTTTCAAAGATTCACTTTGTCTTAAATACATAAAAAACAGTTTCTGTATAATACACATAGTTGGAAAGTTTATTATTACTGCAGGGATCATAACAAAAATAATAAAACAAAACTTAGTAATAGCAACAAAAAGAGCCACCAGTGACAAACCCCCAAATCTCTTCTCATACGCTTATTCTAATAAGAAGGTATAGGGATACTTTTTACAAAGTCCAATATTTTGTAAGTCCAATATTTCTTACCCAAGCTAGAAATGAGTAAAAGAGAAAAGTGCAATGCTCTATCTCAGCTTTCAGTAAGATATTTAGGAAAGGACAAAATGAAAAGTGACTGGAGGAGAGAATTAATTTGGTTTGTGTTATTATAAAAATCCCAAGTCTTGGCATTTGTAAATAAGCATAATTATTTTAGCACATGGTTTGGTGGGAGAGAAAGGTCAAGATTATGGTTACAAATTTTTTCTTAGTCTTAGCCAAGTGCCCTGTATTGCATGCAGTAACTCATGGCAGATATGTTGAAGTGTGTGCAGAACGGAGATAAGAGTGAGAGATTAGACAAAGCAGGCTTGCCTCCTTTAGAAGTTAGTCCTAGAGGAAAAAAAAATGAATTTCCATGAGCTACCCTGCCCCTTCAATGTGAAACCACTATGATCCAATCACTTCTAATTATACCCTACTTCTTTAACAATGTCATCTTTTATTGCATTGTTTTGAAGACTAATTTGCAAACACAGGAGAGAGGAAGTTTATGAAATAGCATGGACGATTTTAAGAAGGTATGAAGATATAGAGCAATAATGAAACTTAATTACATTATAGAAGACTCATTTGGGTTTATGAGTTGGGAAAAGATGGTAGGAAGTAAGAGATTCTCAAAAGAAGCCTATTTTCTCAAAAAACAAAACAAACACAAAAACACCTTTTCACCATGCCAGAATGTAGATGAGATAGGAGGGGGAGAGAGATGGAGGGAGAAAGGTAAGGAATCAGAAAGAAAGGAGAGTGAAGAGGAGAGGCAGGGAGAAGGGTTGAGAGATATGAGAAAGAAGCAGAATAATAGTAATTGAAGCAATTACAAATGACTAGAAATGAGGTGATGTGGGTGCCAATTCTTTTTGTTTTAGAAATTAAAAGTAAAATTACCTAGGAATTAAGAAAATATAATAATTTTAAGGCTGGCTGGAATCACTTTTAAATGTATATACCATAATAACATTCATATACTATTTCATGTCTCTGGTTCTAATATAGACAACTTGATTAATATTAATACAAAAAGAAAAGTTCCCACTTAGAAGTAGCTGAATGAGTTATTAGATAAGGAAACTCATAGTACTGATTGTAATCTCAAGTGGCTGATGGTCCTTTGGAGTGTAGGATGAAACCTATGAATTCTAAAGGAGGAAAAGATGTACAAATTGGCTTGAATTAATTGATGGTCATGAAATCAAGATGTGACTGGCTGTGCCATCAAACAACAACAACAACAACAACAACAAAAACAAAAAAGAGGGAGATTTTAGGCAAAAAACTTTCTGAATGAAGGGTGTGTTGCAGGATATTCGATAACACTGTGAACACTGAATTTGCATTTATATGAAATAAATAATATCTACCTTGTGTCAGAAACGGATGTAGTAAAGAATTGACAGAAAGTTAGCATAGAGAGTCAGAGGGTATCTAGAGGTTACACCAGCCAGAGCCTGCTTTCCCTTTGTCCTTGGCCCTGATGGATCCACTGCTCCAGGTGAGCTTATGGCCAGAGCACATATCCAACAAGCATTCCTTCTCCTTGGAACTACCTGGGTCAGTTCTGAGAATACTAGACTCACCCAAACACGGGGGACCACCTTGAGCCTGCACTCACTTGACCTTTGGTCCCTATCACCTGCCCTCTGCCTGAGTGATTGACACCATCATTGGCCTTGCTGTGGACTCTGCTTGAGAGATCTTTAAAGAAGCTCTGATCATCCAGAGTTACAGACATCAAACACCTGCCCCACCTACATTCATGGGGAGAGTGTTCAGAAAGAGAGAGAGACTCCACCTGCACCCATTAGAAGAAGCGATGGCAATACAAGAAAACACCCAACAATAGGAAGACCAGTATGATACTACCAGAATCTAAGGACTCTATACCAACTAGACCTGAACACACCAAAGCAGATCAGCAGAAGACCAAACTTAAAAAATAACTTCATAAAAATGATAGGGGCCCTAAAATATGATATTAAAAAAAAAACCCTTAAAGAAATGGAAGAAAAAAATGGAAGAAATAGAGGAAAAGACCACACCAAAAATGTAAGAAATGAATAAATCTCTTGAAGAAAGTAAGGAGAGCAAAGAAAAACAATGAAACAGATGAAAGAAACAATTCAAACAGTTCAAGACATGAAAACTGAAATAGAAACAGTAAAGAAAACACAAACTAAGTGAATACTAGAAATAAAAAAAAAAAACTGGGTAAATGATCAAGAACTACAAACACAAGCATAACCAACAGAATATAACAGATCAAAGAGAGAATCTCAGGCACTAAAGTTAAACTGGAGGAAATAAATTCACTGACCAAAGAAAATCCTAAATCCAACAAGTCCTTAACATAAAACATCCAGGAAATGAGGAACACTGTGAAAAGACCAAATCTAAGAATAATAGGCATAGAGAAAAGTGAAGAATCTCAGCTCAAATGTGCAGAAAACATATTCAACAAAATCACTGAAGAAAACTTCCCCAATCTGAAGAAGGACATGCCTTTGATTGTACAAGAAACATAATGAACACCAAATAGCCTGGACAAAAAAAAATCCCCTCGCCACATAATAAGCAAAACATTTAACATGCAGAATAAGAATAAAGAAAGAACATTAAGAGCAGCAAATGAAAAATTCCATGTAACGTGTAAAGACAGACCTATCAAAATTACACCTGACTTCTCCATGGAAACTCTGAATGCCAGAAGGTCCTGCATAGATGTTCTATAAATACTGAGTACACAGATTCTAGGCCAGGATACTATAACCAGCAAAACTCTCAACAACTATAGATGGAGAAAACAAGATATTGAATGACAAATTCACAATACATTTCCATAAATCCAGCCCTACAGAAAGTTCTGAAAGGAAAACTCCAACCCAAAGAAGCTAACAACACTCACAAAGACACAGACAATAGATAATCCCACATTACCAGAACCTCTCAAAAATAGCAGAGCAACTATACTCATAATATCACCTCAAACAACGTATCTAAAACAAACAAGAATTAACAATCAGTGATCCTTACTTTCCCTCAAAATTAATGGTCTTAACTCACAGGCTAATAGAATGGATATGAATACAGAATCCATCTTCTGATGCATACAAGAAACACATCTATGCTTCAAAGACAGATATTATCTTAGGGTAAAGGATTTGGAAATGTTCTTCTAATCAAATGGACCCAAGAAAAAAGCAGGTGTAATTATCATAATATCTAACAAGTTAGACTTCAAACAAAATCAATAAAAAGAGATGAAGAAGATCTTTTCATATTCATCAAAGGAGAGATCTACCAGTACAAATTCTCAGTTCTGAACTTCTATGGTCCAAATACAAAGACAAACACATTTGTAAAAGAAATGCTACTAAAAATGAAATCCCAGATAAAACCTCACACATGCAGAATGGGAGACTTTAACATCCTACTTTTGCCACTATACAGGCCCACCAGACAGAAACTTAACAAAGAAACCAAAGAACTAACAGAAGTTACATCCTGATTGGGTTTAACAGATATCTACAGAACATTCCATACAAACACAAAAGAATACACCTTTTTCTAAGCTCCACATGGAACCTTCTCTAAAATGACCACAAACTAGGCTACACAATTATTCTCAACAGATAAAAAAAAAAAAAAAAACAAAAAACCAAAAAAAAAAAAAAAAACAAAAAAACAGTGCAATAGTCCCCCTGTATCTTATCAGACCACCATGCTTTAAAGTTGGAATTCAAAAACAACACAACTTGCAGAAACCCTGCAAACTCGTGGAAACAGAACAATGCATAATTGCACCATACCTGGGTCAAGGAATAAATGAATAAAGAAATTAAAGATTTCCTAAAATTCAACAAGAATGAAGACACAACATACCCTAACTTCTGAGACAGTTTGAAACAGTGCTACGAGGACAGTTCATTGCACTAAGTGTCCATATGAAGAAAACAGAGGATAGTCATATTAGAGAATTAACAGCACAACAGAAATCCCTAGAACACAAAGATGCAAACTTATCCTGGAAGAGTAGATGCCAGGAAATAACAAATTTGAGGGCTGAAATCAATAAACTAGAAACTAGGAAAACAATACAAAGAATCAATGTAACGAAGAGTTAGTAAATCAAGAAAATCAAAAAGATAGACAAACCCTTATAAAAACTAATTGAAAAGCAGAGACACTTTTCATGCAAATCAACAAAATCAGAATTAAAAAGAGGGCCATAACAATGGACACTGAGGAAATTTATACTCTTCAGGAGAGAAATTTGAAAACCTCTATTCCACAAAATTAAAAAAATTAAAGGATATGGAAACATTTTTTGATTTATACCATTTACCAAAATTATATAAAGTACAGGTAAACAATTTTAAAAGACCAATAAACCCTACTGAAACAGAAGCAGTCATCCAAAATCTACCAATCAAAAAATGCCCAGGGCCAGATAGCTTAAGCGCAAAATTTTACAAGAATTTCAAGGAAGAGCTAATACCAATACTCCAATTTTCTGCCACACAAATAGAAGCAGACGGTTCATTACCAAACTCTTTTTATGAGGCTACAATTCCATTGGTACCCAAGCCACACAAAGATACAACTAAGAAAGAGAACTACAGACCAATAACCCCCATGAGCATGTATGCAAAAATACTCAGTAAAATACTGGCAAATTTAATTCAAGAACACATTAGAGCAATCATCCACCATGTCCAAGTTGGCTTCATCCCAGGGATGCAGAGATGGTTCAATATAAGAAAATCTATTAATGTGATCCACCATATAAACAAACTGAGAAAGAAACATCATGATTATCTCACAAAATGCTGAAAAAAGTCTTCTACAAAATTAAACACCATTTCATGATAAAAGTCTTGGAGTGATCAGGGATAATAGGAACATACCTAAACATAATAAAAACAATATACAGCAAACCACCAGCCAACATGAAACTGAATAGAGAGAAGCTTAAGGCAATTTCTCTAAAATTAGGAACAAGACAAAGCTGTCCACTCTCTCCATATCTCTTCAATATTGTATTTGAAGTTCTAAATAGAAAAATAAGACAAAAGGAGATCGAGGGGATACAAATTGGAAAGGAAGAAGTCAATTTTCACACTGTTCAGATGATATAATAGTTTAAATATGGGACCCACCAAAAAAACTGTACCAAGAACTCCCACAGATAATAAACACCTTCAGGAAATTGTCAGGATACAAGATTAACTCAACAAAATCAGTAAATAAGTAGCCTTAGTATATGCATATGCTTAATGGGCTGAGAAAGAAATCATAGAAACATCATCCTTTACAATAGCCACAAGCAACATAAAATATCTTGGGGTAATGCAAAATAAACAAGTGAAAGACCTATATAGCAAGAACTTTTCATCTTTAAAGAAAGAATTTATACATATATCAGAAAATGGAGAGATCTCCCATGCTCTTGGATAGGTAGGATAAACATAGTAAAATTGGCAATCTTGCCAAAAGCAAACTACAGATTCAATTAAATCCCGATCAAAATTCCAGCACAATTCTTCACTTAACTTCAAAGTATAACACTCAACTTATTTGGAAAAACAAAAGGCCCATGATAACCAAACAACACTGTACAGTAAGGAACTTCAGGAGGCATCACCATCCATGAATCTAGGACTATACAACTATAGTCCTAAAGACAGCTTGGTATTGGCACAAAAATAGATAGAGGTAGACCAATGGAATCAAATTGAAAATCCTGTTATTAACCCAAATACCTATTAACACCTGGTTTTTCCAAAACAGATAAAAATTATACAATGGAGAGATGAAAGCATCTTTAACAAATGGTGCTGGCCAAACTGGATGACAGTCTGTAGAAGACTGAAGATAGAGCCATGTTGATCACCATGCAAAAAATTTAAGTCCGAATGGATCAAAGACATCAACATAAGTCTAGCCACACTAAGCGAAAGTGGGAGGTACCCTTTAACTAATTGGTACAGGAACCAGCCTACTGAACATAACACCAATAGTACAGACACTGAGATCAACAACTAATAAATGGGACCTTCTGAAACTGAGAAGCTTCTGTAAGGCAAAGAACACAGTCAACAAGATCAAATGGCAGCCCACAGACTGGGAAAGATCTTCAACACCATATCTGACAGAGGGCTAATCTCCTAAATGTACAAAGAACCCAAGAAACTAGTCACCAAAACATGAAATGACCTATTGAAAAGTGGGGTACAGAACTGAATAGATAATTCTCAATATTGGAATCCAAAACGACTGAAAGAACCTAAGAAATTGCTCAACATCCTTAGCCAGCAGGGCAATGCAAATCAAAACAACTCTGAGATACCATCTTATTCCTGTCAGAATGTCTAAAATCAAGAACATCAATGACAGCTTATGCTGGAGAGGATGTGGAGAAAGGGAACACTACTTGTGGGAGTGCAAACTTGTACACCCATTTTGGAGATCAGTATGGCAGTTCCTAAGGAAAATGGGAATCAGTCTACCACAGGACCTGGCAATTACACTCTTAGCCATATACCCAAATGATCCAGATCCATGCAACAATGACATATGTTCGACTATATTTATAGCAGCATTATTTGTAATAGCAAAAACTTGCAAGAAACCTTGATCCCCCTCAACTGAATAATTTATAAAGAAGATGTGGTATATTTACATAACGGAATACTACTTAGCAGGGAATAAATGACAATGGAATCTTGAAATCCGAAGGCAAATAGATCTTTCATTACAGTTATAAGAATACAAGCTGGAGAAGGTGTGGGGATGAGTGGTCCCTGGTGTATGTCCCAAGTGAGTGGGGTCCCAAGGTAAGGGACCATGTGGGAGAGCATAGCAAGTTCCATAACAGGTGAAGGTGACTGAGATGGGAGGGAATAACACGCAAGGCAGACAGAGCTTAAATTAGGAATTTATTTAGAAAAGGGAGTGAGGGAGAAGGAAAGAGACATAGAGACACTGGAACCAGAAGAGTAGAGAGGGGGAGACAAAGGAGAGAGAGAAAAAGAGGAGGGTAGCTGGTAGCCACCTGAAAGAAGGAAAGAGACAAAGAGAGCAAAAGAGAAAGCAAAAATAGAGTAAGTGGGCAGGGGTCTGACTCTTAAAGGGGTCCTTTACACCTGCCTGCAGACTAGTACTATGGAACCCTGAGCTGACCAGAATACTGCCTGGGTGCATTCTGCCAGGTGACAGGAGCAGGCCAGCATAATGCATGAATCATTGCAGATGGAACTTAAGAAACCATCCTAAGTGAGGTAACCTAGTCACAAATAAGGAACATGGCATGCACTCACTTATATATGGATTTTAGACACAGAGCAATGATCAGTAGCCTACAATTCACACTGCCAAAGAACCTAGGATACAAGGAGGAACTTAAGAGATTCATACAAGGTCCATACAGAAGGGGAAAGGGACAAGATCTCTTAGGTATGTTTGGAATGGGGGGGGGGAAGCAGTGGGTGGATAGAGAGTTAGCAGAAAGAGAAGGGGAGGAGAACATGTGGGACCAGGAAAATTGAGTCAGGGGACAAATAGAAGAGAGAGAAAAAATAGATATCTTAATAGATGGAGTGGTTATAGATTTGAAGAGAAACTGACACTAGAGCAATGTCCAGAGACCCACATGATGACCCCAAATAACAATCTGAGCAACAGTGGAGATTGGTAACTAACTTATGTGTCATCATAGAATCTTCATGTAGTAGCTGTTGGAAACACAAGCAGACACCTGAGCTGAACTCTTGGAATCTCATTGCAGAGAGGGAGGGATGATAAGCATGGGCTCAAGACCAGGCTATGGAAACACACAGAGACAGCTGACATCAACAAGAAGGAGCTCATGGACCACTAGATGATAGTTTTGAATCCAGCATTAAACTGACTCAGACCACCTGAACATGGGTCTCAGTTAGAATGTCTGGGCAGTCTATGGGACCTAGGACAGTAGAACCAGGAAATGGAGTTTGGGAGCACATTCCCCATGGAGGGATACTCCATTAGCCTAGACACAGGAGCAAGGGTCTACACTCTATTCCAAATGACTTGACACATTTTGATGATCCATCCTGGAAGTCTCATGTTCTCTGTGGAGTGGGTGGAAAATGGGATGAGATGGGGGCTTGGGAGGTATGGCAAGGAGGGAAGGAGAGGGAATTGAGATCGATATGTAAATTAAGAAAAAAGTGTTAGTGAGATGCACAAAAATGTAGTAGAGAGAGGCTTTGAGTGACATGATTTTTGCTTGGTTTGTTTATTAATCTTTTTAAAATTATCATTCTTTTGGTTAGGCTGAAGATGCACTGTTTAGCAGATATTCCTAGCACATAGAGTTCAGCTAGTTGCTATTCATCTTCTCTGAGCTAGCAATTTTTTTACCCCAACTTTGACTCCCACGTCTTATTGATAAATAAGACCATATAGATTTAATTAAAAGCTATATTTGGCAGCAGCAACATAGATGGTGCCTGCAGGAACAACATTCCTCACATTCCACAGCTCAAGCAGCTGGGCCACTGCCAGACAAGACCACCAGAGCCTCAATTGCTGGCTGAAATATCAGTAGATTAAAATGCAGCCTCTGTGCCAAAGGAAAAACAACAAGGGTGAGCAGTAGAAAACTGATTGATAAATATCAAATTCTCACTTTGTCCTAGGAGTTATACAATGACTTTCATTACTTCATGTGGATGTCAAATTAGCACAAATCCAATCAAGAGGAAAGTGATGACATAATTATTTACATTAAAGAAGTAAAAGGAGCCATGGAAAATTCAAATAGTTTTATGAGCTCAAGAAATTGAATGACAGGTGAGGAATGAGAAGGCATAAGTAATTCCTTCATAATAAATTTGCTGAAAAATTTTCAACAGTATGACCACTGTCAAAAAAAATGCATATTAGATTGATAATATGAGCAGGATGGGATTGTGGGCTTCTAAGTCTGGAGACCAATTACTTGTTAGAAGGTTATAAGGATAATGGATACAAGAAGTTAGTATGAGTTAGTAAGATGACAGCTTCAGCATGTTCAGGTGATGGATGAAGGGAGTGAAAAACTAAAATATTCAAAACATGATTATTGGATGCTCTTTTGGTAGTGTTAAATATGAAATTCATATTGGAGATGGATGAAGAATGAATCTTTCTTTTTCTTTTGGAAAAGTTATCAATACTACTTACAAAGAGAGAGAAGGGAGAGAAAAAGATGAGAACAAGGAATGCAGAGGAGAGGGAAGCAAAGAACAGGAAGGAAAGGAAGGGAAGGACAGAGAAAATAAAGGAAAAATAAATAAAGGACATAAATAAGTAAGAAAGCTGCACAGGTTTATATTGATAAATTATCATCACAGACTCGGTTAACTATGTATTAGAGGAGGTTCAAAGATGCCCTCAACAAGTGACTAAATTTGTGGATAGTACCTGTTAGTATATTGTTCACAACATCCTTTTCTTCACATACACATATGATAGAGTTACTACACACACACACACACACACACACACACACACACCACACACACACATATATGTATATATATATACATATATATACATACGTATATACAAATATACACACACTATAAATAGTAACAATTATAAAGTAGGACAATTATAGCAATATAAAAAGTTTTATATAAGCATATTTTTAAATTTCCTATTTTGTAATTTTTTAGCAAAACTTCACAATATGGACCTTTGCTTAAGATAGATCATAGTATCTGTGTTTGGATAAGTTTGATTTACACTTATTCTTGGAAATCCAAATTGATAAGTAGTTTACATATATATTTCAGGAGAGATTTAAAAATGAAAGATGGGGGTATATTACCACTGCTTTCCAAATTTTTAGGTGTAGTTGGTAATTTTGGAGATGATAGAAATATGTGTAGTGAATTCAAGCTAAAGAACAGCCAACACTGAGCAACAGGATGACAAAAAAGGAGTTTTTTAGAGAACAAATGTGTAATAGAAAGCCCATGGGTGAAAGGAGAGAAACATGGAAAAACTGGGTGACAATAACACAGAAAAACAATGAGGACTAGGAGAAGGAAAGAACATGTTTAGTAGCATATCTGGTCAACATACATAATAATATGATGCAAGAAATATCAGAGTAGTAGTTGGACCAAAGTTGAACTGTAGTGTTTTCAGGAACACATTAAGAGTTGAGAGAAAATAGAAGAACTACTAGTGTATTTCATTGAACGGCCAGAATAGAGATCTCCAAATATGCCCACAGGCTAATGTCCTTTATCTCCAAGTACTTTAACTTATGCAGCTAATGCAATTTAATAAAAAACATGGAAATAAGGAGAAAATACCGAGTTATCTGACTGTATTCAAAGAAATCACAAGGTCTTTATAAAGGCAGAAGGCAGGAGAGTCAGAGAAGCAATGATGGGAGCAGAGGTGAAAGGGATAAAAGTACTATGTGTAAAGAAGGAATTGTGAGTCATTGAATGTGGGATTATTCGTAAAGTTGAAAAATGCAAAGAACCAGATGAGGAGAGCCTTCTGAAGACCTTAGATAATATCTTAATTGTAGCCAACTAGTGACTCATCTTGTATTTCTGTTGAGCAATGGAATGTCAAGATTATATGTGGACACTGGGTTTAGCTTCTACCTTTATCCATTTTGTGCTGCTGTAGCAGAAAACTTGCAGTGAATAATTTAGAGAAAAGATGTATTTCCTTTTACAGTGTTGGTGCCTGAAAAATCCTAGGTCAAGCTCTTGATCTGTTGAGGTTTTCCTTGTTGTGTCTTCATTACAAAACAATTGAGGTCCATGTGAGTGTAGGTATGTGTATTTGTGACAAATCCTTTGTATAAGCGGTTAATGTCCACCTTAAAATATCTCCATTATAACTCAGAATTTTACTGGGTGTTTAAGTTCCAAACATATAAATTTGAGAATATGGCAATCACTAACTTTGGGACAACATCAGTAAAAACTGAATATATTGTATGCTGGCTTAGTAAATGAATAGTTATTGACTCTTCTCTAATAACCAAGACTTCAATAGCACTTATAGTCAACTAGGTTCCCAGCATCACAGACCATCTCACTCTTGTAAAATGGCTCTTAAATCTATAAATATTTGTCTTTGAACCCACAGATAAACTTAGTTGTCATCCCTCAACAAGGAACTACGTTTTTGCAACATAAGGAGAGCATTATAGAAAGCCACAACTAATCAAAATGGAACATTGTGCATCCCAGTCTCAATGAGCACATCTACAGGGCACTCCTATGCCTAAGGTTCTGAGAATGTTGTGGAAGATAGGTAAGAGGTAAGACGTAAGATCAGGAGTTTACTATGATACTGAGTCTCTTGGTGAAAGCTATACCCATAATGTCTAACCAACATGACTGCCCAAAAGTGAGTTGAAAAAGGAGGACAATAAACATGATACACTGGATGGATAAAAGCCCATGAGTCCTCCATCCTACAAAAAGTGCTACAGACATATGAGCAAAGCTAAGAACAGGAGAGCTGTCCTTTCAATTCTCTTTGGATTGTCTAGAGCCAGTCAGTCAATCCTGAAAACATACATATAGGTGGTAACAGATCATCATTAGACATTTATGTGTAGCTACATTCTAATATGTATGCAATAACAATTAGTAAAATAGGAAAGAGGCCATTAGTTTGAAAGAGAAGAGAGGGTATATGTGAGTGTTTGGAAAGAGGGAAGGGAAAATGTAATCATATTATAATTTTGAAAAACTTAAAAATTAAATATATAACTTTAGATGTAGAAAATGAAAGCACAAGAGACACATGTGTATATTCAATGAATATCTATATGTGCATACATAACATACATGATATAAACATGTATGTATGTTATGTATGTATCTCTGTGTGTCTGTGTACAAGACACATATATGTGTGCATGTATTATAGATACGTGTTCCTGTAGCATTTGCATATGTGCAACATCAGGATCTTTCAGAACACCTCTGAAAATAGGATAAGGTTAGGATGGAGTAATTAAATTAATTCTATTTCAATTGAAAGTTCTATAAAACAGGAAAATATTTTATCTCTGATGTTGCTTATTATTATTTTATTCAACTTCTCTCAGAAAAGATTGTCAAAGACCAGAGTGTTGACAGTTACATTTTCAGATAATTTTATATTTGTGCCCATGTAGTTTCACATATTATTCTCATTTTACTTTATGCATGCATGTTTCTTCCTCATGTGATTTTTATGCATTTAAAGAAATTTCTGTTCAGTGTGTTATTTATAATGATATATTCCAATTTTTAAAAGTGGTAAAAATATGTTGCTGAAATATAATGAGGACCCATGACACTAGTCATATTTCCAAGATGAAATGAGAATCATTTTTCTTTAGCTTGCTACTGGTCTTTGTAATGATCCTTGACTAATCCCACTGCATATACCTCAGAATAGTGCTATAGAAGATTCCTGATGTCTGTCAGAATGGCATAATACCAAAGGAGAACTGGCCTTATTTTTAAGAAAGTTCAAATCTTTACAATCAACATAACCAATAAAAGGTCATTAGTAATTGCTAATATAAAAGAATTCTGACTGCCTAGCTAACCCATTAGATTTATTTATGGATTTCTAGCCATAATATTTTAGGGAAGCTGAAATATTTACTCATAAAAACTACACACTATGCTAACCTTCCTTGGACTATTGAATATAAACATTAGTAAATCATATAGTTGATTCTCATTTTTAGTAAGTGATGTTTATAAAAATGACTAAAATAGATTTTGAAAGGTGTTAAGTTGTTTTTAGGTGCTTTGCTATTTTTGTCTGAAGACACTAAGACAAAGGCTACTTGTAAGACAGAGTTTATTTGGAATACACTGTTTCTCAGAATTAGCGTCTATGGGCAATCATGTCAGAAATCATGGCAGAAGGCAGGAAGCCATGGCACTGGAACACCAGCTGAGAACTTACATTTGAGACACAAATGCAATGCATAGAGGCATAGAGAGAAGGAGCAAGAGAGAGACAGAGACACATAAAGAGAGAGACAAAGAATAGACACAGAGTAAGAGAGCATTGAGAGACAGAGACATACCCACAAAGACAGGTAGAGAGAGAGAGAGAGAAAGAAAAATGAGACTCTTGTAAGTCTTTTGAAACCCAAGGCCTGATCCCAAGGCTATACCACTTCTAAAAAGGCCCCACCTAATATTTCCCAAATAGTCCTACCGACTTGTCTCAAAGTATTGAAATCTATGAGCATAACTGGTAGTGGTGGTGGACTGGTGGACATTTTCTTTTCATATATACATACATGCATACATACATACATACATACATATAATCTTTTTAAAATTTTATTTATTATTTTTTCTTATTTTACACACTACTGACTCCAGCTCCCTCTCCCTCCCTTTTTCCTTTCCTCACTCCCATGTCCTCCAATTCCTCCATCCATCCCTTTCCCCACCTACTCCACAGGGAGGGTGATGTCTTTCAGGAGAGATCATCAAAATCTTGCATTTGGAGTAGTGTCTAGGCCCTCCCTCCTGTCTCTAGGCTAAAGAAGTATCCTTCCATGAAGAATGTGCTCCAAAAATAATTTTCTGCATCAGGGATACATCCTGGTTCCACTGTCAGAGGTCCCATAGACTGCCCAGACCTTTAACTGAGACCCATGTTCAGGGGGTCTGAGTCAGTCCAGTGTTGGTTTCCAAGCTATCAGTCTGGTGGTGCATAAGCTCCCCCTTGTTGAGGTCAGCTGTCTCTTTGGGTTTCCACAGCCTGGTCTTGAGACCTTTTTTTTTTTTTTTATCACTCCTCCCTCTCTGCAACTGGATTCCAGGAGTTTGGCTCAGTGTTTAGCTGTGGGTGTATGCTTCTGTTTCCAACAGCTATTACATGAAGACTCTAAAATGGCATATGAGTTAGTTATCAATCACATTATCAGGGAAGGGCATTTAAGGTAGCCTCTCCACTGTTGCTCAAATTGTTAGTTGGGGTCACCCTTGTAGGTCTCTGGACATTTCTATAGTTTCAGTTTTCTCTTCATACTTATAATGGGCTCATTGGTCTGAGGGTATGATTCTTATTTTGGGTGGTGGACATTTTCATTCAAACTACCACAACTATTTTGTTTTATTTTGTATAAATCAAATGTGTTTGGAATTATCAAGACAGACATGAAATACAACACTGAAAACCTTTTTTATTTAATTATCTATTCTAGATAAGCCAGGTGGTTTTTGTTTTTTTCCTGAGTACACTTTCCCCTGTTCAAATCTTTCTTCCATGAAATTCCCTCTACTGATCTCCTATGCTGAACATCTGTTCTTTTCCTCCTTCATCAATAAGTTAGCAGACGGCTCCCCAATTTGTTTAAATTTTTAAGGAAAAAACATAAATCTCTACTTCATTTTATGATTTAATAACACTCTTGTAACATGCATTGTTTCTATTATCCTAGCTTCATCCCTATTGCTATGATAATATACCCTGATAAAAACCTTTGTATGGAAAAAGTGTTTATGTGGCTTACAATTATAGGTTACAGAGCATTATGTCACCATTCAACAAAATATTTCTAATCTTCCCTTCTTGTTTTGAGCAGCAAAAAAAATATTAAACACATTTACCAGGGCAGATAACAGTATAAAACCACAGTGCTATTATTTATAAAAAGTATTTTGAGAGTAGTACCTTATTTTTTAAATTATATAAGTTGAGTAAAACATTTCTATGATCTTTCCAATATGACAACCAAGACCACGTTTTTTGGCTTCAGAATTTTATGTTGCCAAGTAAGAAAGAAACACAGCAGTTAGTATTTTGCTTAGAGCTAAATATTTTGTTAAAACACCTGATGCGTGTTTCAAAAATATTCATTACATTTGAGAATTACTGATGAAGTCTATTAGAATAGGAACTGTACCATAGTTGCTTGTGTTTTTCTGATTGATTTTGCAGAACGATCTTGCACCCCATTAGTAGACTTTTTGTCATTGTAGGTTTTAGCGATGACTGTGCACTGAACAATTAGGCCTTAGGTAGATGGAGTCAGTTCTCACTGTATGGCCACTTGTAGAGAAGCTTCCTCTTGCATACTTCTCATAATGGCTCCTGTTGATTGATCTAATTATATAGACATGGTTTTATTGGAGCTTTGTGAATCTGGAGTTACCCATGTTTGCTTAATGTTCTACAAGCACAATTCAAAACCCTTTAGGCTTACAAGGATTGGTTCCATAATCCTTAATTGAGAAAACTAAGCCTTGAAAATTTTGAAATACTCTGACTAAATCAAACCCCTGGGCTAGTGCATTTTCCCAGCAGATTTTTTTTTTTGTTTTGTTTTGTTTTTTTTTGTAAAAAGTACTCTTCACTTATTTTATGGTCTCTTTTCATATGAATATCATTCATGGTTTCTTGAGGATACATTTGTTTCTGTGAGTGTGCATAATAATAACCTTGTTTTATGATCCTCAATTTTCAAATTTGTTAAATGAGTAATTTGTGAAAAGAATACATAAAATAAAATTATGCCACAGTAAGTGGTGAGTAGTATAACAATGGCACTACTTCAGTCTACAATGAATAATAATCCATAAATTATGACACTTTATGTATGAAGACAAGTAAGATTCTATTATTATAATAGCTTTAAATAATTTAATTGAACACTCAAATAGTAGAAATGAATCTCAGTGTATAATTGGCCTTAAAATTATGAAACATGAAACTGCATCCATGATCTGTCATTTATTTTTCCTCTGCTGATGTAGTCATTTACTTTTTCTTTAACCTTGCTATTACATGAACTACAGTTCTAACAAATGAGATAGCTACTTTCTATCTACTTTAGTGTTTGAGGGTTTTGAGTGCCAGTTTTAAAAGATGTGTCAGCTCACTGAAAGCTAAAGCCAAACCTAAATTTTGAAGCATGCTTCCATGGCAGATTAAATTTTCTGATAACTAAATCATTTTTATTAGATGAGAAAACTCTTGTAGAATATACAATAGAAAAACAACCAAACCCACTCTAGTCTATCCTGTCAAACCCATCTGCTCTCCACACAGGGACAATTAGCACAGCCAAGTAAACTCAGTGTAGAGTTGTAGTAGAGCTAAACAAATAGGTGGAGTCAGTTCCTAAAAGGGAAAGAAAAAAGAAATGAATTATTTGATTAAAAAGGATCACTTCTAACAACAATCCAATCCTTTGTTCAGCCTGCAAAGCTAGGTTTCTCAGAACTTATAACCTTGACAGGAGAAAGGAGTTTCTTATAAACATAGACAACCTAAAGTGGCTCATTTAATTCTGGAAAGAAGTACATGAACCTATCTGAAGATTAACATCAAGTATCATCATTTTAAATGGAAAGAAAGTTCAACAAAGGAAATAAAAGTTAAAAGAGCTTTTGGACTCAGAAGGGGCCAAAGATTAAACATGATCTGAGAATATTTAAATAAGACTCTCAGTGTCATAATTCACATGCTCATTTAAAAACATCTCATTACACACATATGCTATAATTGATTCATAACTTTTATTTACAATGCCTGCAGAAGAATATCAAGACTGAATTTTAGGCACTACAATGAACAATTAATCCTCTTAATCCTCATCTTTATCTTCATTTTACAGATGTGAAAACTGAGGCAGGATGATTTGAAACAACTTGCTGATGGCAGAGTCAGGAGGCAGAAGTCAATTCCAGGAGTTTTGATTGCATTCTTAGCTCTAAGCAGCATTTTCTAATTGGAAAATAACTGTTCTAAGTCTGAATATTATGAAACTAGGACACATTCTTATTTTTTGATGAAATCAATGCAAATGCAACACACACACACACACACACACACACACACGCACACAAAACCACAGCACCACACCAAAACAAATATAGTCACAAAGTAGCCATTTCTACACATAAAATACAACATTAGTCTCTATTTGAATGTTTATACCCTGTTTCATAGTCTAGTTTTCTCCTCCTAAATACTTAGAATGTATTAATGAAACAAGATTTAGATTTAGAAGTAATAGTTTTCAATGTACTTATCAGTAGAAATAGTATGTACTAAAACATATTTTCTGCATTCCTTTATTTCCTTTCAAACACTTTTTTTGTCATTCTGGACAATGTTCCTAAATCCCTTTGCTGTTTGAAATTTGTTCTTGGGTGTGTTTTAGATAAACTGATGAGTTTCGAAATGCTAGGACTGTTCATTTGAAGATTTAGTCACAGAGTCAGTATTCAGTTTTTGCCTAAATGTGGTATTATACATAAAAATGATATGGGAGACAAGTCTGGGCATGATTTGGGTTAACACTAGTGTGTTCAAAACAACAGTTTAGTTGTGGGAAATGAATATGTAGCATGCAGCTGTAGTTAGTGGGTTTGCTTTCTTATGTGCATAATATGAGCTTGTAATGGAAGTAATGTCATATAGTATTTAACTCTGACATTTAGTGTTTGCCCTAGTAGATGGTATTCCCTTTACTTAAGCGCCATTACTTTTATGTAGTCCATTTTCATTGCATTTAGTCCCATTTTAGTAATAATGCTTGCATGATTTACCAGGCAAATGCAATCTTTGCCCTGAATGGCACAGTGCAAGAAAAAATGGAAGCTGTTAAGAGGCTGAATGGCAAAAAAGTATTATTGACCTATGCTGGCAGCCATGTGTTTCAATTATTTTCAAGAATCCATTTGTCAAATAAGTGAAGCGATGTGGGACGTCAAGTTCAAGCTGGGGTTAGTGCCTTTCTACATCTGATATGATGTATCTTCTGTAGCCATTTAATTGAATTACCCAATTTATTTTTCAAGCAACAATGCTCTACCAAGAACCATGACATTAAACAATTAAATATGAGTTTAAAAGTCCACATTTTGTGTAGTCCATCATTCCTCTGCAGCAGAAAGTGATCCAAAGGGCCCAAGAATTTCTGGTTCTCATATGGTAAAAGCTGGTTTCCTGGGGTAATACCCCAACTTTTTTATATGCAGAAAGATTAAAACTAACTCTTCATAATAAATTTTCATTTTAGCAGAATGGTGATGTAAGCATTGAAGGAATGCTGATATTGTTTAATAATTTTTGCAGCACACTGCTGTGTGTGTTAGAGTATTCTGGCCTGTCACTATTAGCCCTTAGCTAATACTCAATGGGTTTGATCAATAATGCCTATTTATTTTGTGTTGCTGATTTAATAAACACAGAACAGAAATCTTAAGTGTTAAGAAGACCTATTTACCCGAACACTTGAAGTGGGTTGTGCTATTAGGAAGTTACTATGTTTCAACATTATTAAAGTGTTTGAATCATTATTCCTTATGGAGTCTTGAAAACTTTTTAAAAAGCAGTAAGTTAAAGGGTCATAACTTTTCTCTTTAAAGGAGAGGGAAGGAGGAAATGAGAGAACATGAAATAAATCCAAATCCAATGCATTTTGGATTCGGTGTGGGAAACTTAATTTTAGTTTATTTTTGTTGAGTATTGATTCCATTTTCAGTATCAAGGCTCCTTATTTTAAGCTTTTTCTTTTGTTACTAACTTAGACATACAGTGATATAGTTTGATCTGAAGAGAATAATTACTGTGACTCAGAATAGAATTGACTTATATATTTTTTTTTCAATTAACATCCAACAATTAAATTTTAATATGGTCAGGGAATTGTTCAGATCCTTTTGTGTGGGGATACTGCACCTTTAATTATCTGCCCTCTGGTGCCAAGCCTTCGCTTTGAGTGCTTCCATAAAAGCTTATTGCAGCTAGTTATTGAGCAAATTAGTACTTGAGTTTTGGTGAAAAATGTCTTTATTAGTCCTAAAACTGGAGTCACTGTGCATTCCCAGAAGGCGTGATTTTGTTTGATGAATAAATCTAGTAATTACCCTGCTGTTAGGGCTGTGCCGCAAATGTCATAAGCAGATAAACAGAGGGAGGAAGCCTTCCGTAAATTCTCTAATTATCTATGTTGGACCACTTATCGCCTGCAGATGATTTATGAGCATATTGATATATCCTTAAGTATGTTCATTTGAGTTCACAGATGCAAATAATTAAGGCACTAGTCGTTTACAGAGAGGCTTCAGGTCAAGGTCATTTCATTACAAACTTCAGTCTGGCTTAGACGCTACAACACGATCTAGGTGTCAGCTACTTGACCAGGATATTTCCTAAGAGATTTTTTAATTTCCTTTCCATCTCTCTGTTCTGTAAATTTCATTACTGTACCCATAAATTGTATTAAATAAGAAAATTTAAAATTCCTTTTGTCATCATTTTTTCATTTAGTAAATATTAATTATTTTATTTTCAATATGCTTAAACTCCTTGGTAAAATGATCCCAAAGAGACACTCCACCAACATTTATTTTTAAAAAGTATAGTAACATTTGCATACATACAGATATTTATTTCTTTTCAAACTATTTCACTTTTAATAATTAAAACCATTCTTAAACTTAAGAAAAATGTTATTGACCATTTAGAATTGAAATGCGTATAAAATATTATGTTCCTTAATAGCTAAACCTCATTTGCCAGCCTATGGTAAGAATAACAGGTCAACATGCCCAATTGTAAACATTGTCAGAATAGCAAAATCCTAGATTAGCACACCCTACTTAGTCCATGAAAATATGAGCCTTAGAAGAAAAATGTGCTAAAGAGAGAAGAATGCTGGCATTATAGTGTATAGTTTCTTAAACTGCTTACAAAAACAAAATATTAAAGTTACAGAAATACAATTTTTGAATATTTTAAATATCCTCATCTACCTGATTGCTTGATTTAACTGCAGAGCACAAATATTTTTCTGGAATACACTTATGATGCTATACAATTGTGCTATAGAATTTTAGGAAAGAATGAACTGCTGGTTCTAACAGAGAATTTATTTCATTTTTGGATTAATGTTTTCCTAAAGGTTTGATAAAAGTATTTAAAGACACATATGTGTAAACATAAGTGTTTTTTTAAATACAGAAGCATTACAGTAGTGTTAGGTATATGCATGTAGAAGTATTCTAACACACACACACAATCTATGCAGAAAAATAATATATACGTGTGTGTGTGTGTGTGTGTGTGTGTGTGTGTGTGTGTGTGTGTGTATGCATCCTAGTAATATCAGTTATACTCATAGTGGATAAAATATAAAAGCATTCCGGTCCTCTCTAGTTAAGAGCAACTTGTGGCTCCTTACCCTGGAGTGAATCTGCTCTGTGAAACGCTTTGGTCCCTCTGATCTGTCTCTTGCTACACAATGTGAATTCTCAGCAGAATTTCTGCCTGATGATAACCAAGGGACTGAGTCAAGATGAAGTCACAAGCCTCAACTGCTAGAAGTGTAGCATAGAATTTATAAATGAATAAAAGCTATTCATTTTAATTTAATTTTATAAATATTCTATCTTGTTTGATAAATTGTAGGATATTTCCCTTTAAAATATAGATTATAAAAATCTGTTATTTTTCAAAGACACTTCAATAATGACAATTCTCTTCTAACATAACTTTCTTTTTCTCACCTCAAACATAACCTCTGCTATCTCTCAAGTGACATTCCACTTCACTACATGGTTTTGCATAAAAGAGATGACATTCACGTGTTTGTAATTCAATCCATTAAACTTGATATTTGGTCTTCCATTATAAATGAAAAGAGATATATATTATAAAGATTATTCAAAAGAAAAATAAAATCACAATTTATTTTACCTGGTCAGTAAAGTTACCCCAAATGTTAACTCAGTTCCAAAACTTACCACACATACAAAGTTGTAGAAATATACCTTATGAAGTAGTAATAAATGCAGTATTATCAGTGGTGGCAAAAACGGTCAAAGAATTAGTCTTTAATGTAACAAGCATTCACATTTTTAGCAGCCGTGCAAAAACAACATGTATATACTTCTTTTGGTAGCTTTTTCTTAAATGGAGTGAATAAGCCCTGAACAATAGTTGCATATTATCAGAAAAATCATATTTTAGATAAATAGTATTTATGAATAAATAAAGTCATAGAAGTTGACAATTTTACAAGAAGAGTTATTTTACTCACAATGTTATTCTATAACACACAAAAAAATTCATGTATAATATCATTGTCGGTGCTTAATTTACATCTTTTTAAAGGAACAAAAGTACACTCACTACCCCAGGTGCTAGGAGGTAGTCTTCTGACTCGATTCCACAATTCTGTTTACCATTGTGCTCCTTCTGATATCACCCTTCAAGCTCTGAAGAAACCTGTCTAGTAAACACATTACACAGTTAACGTCAACTCTAGATATTGTCTATATGTTCATGAATGCACTAAAAGGTTTCATTTACAGAATCTAAGAGTAAATTTGTCCAAATATTGTACAAATACATTTTATTGTACATTTCAACATATAGGTGTAAAGTCAATAGTAGGATAAAATAATGTGTGTTGAGATAATTAGAGTTTTGTAAACACAAGCACACACAAAAGGAATTTTCTTTAACATATGTGATCATTGTTTCTCAGATTCCATCTTCTAAATGATTTTGTTTTGTGTCTTATTCTCAGAAATTTTACTATGAGCAATGTTAAGGACAGGGCTGTGTTGAGATAACACATAATGAATATAAGCTGCAATGAAACATTTATTTTTTATGAATGTTGTTGAATTTGTAAAATATTCTACTAGTTACTCTTCTGTTGCTGTATAAAATACCATTACCAAAAGCAAGTTATGAAAGAAAGTATATTTTGACTTTTATTTCCAGAGAAATAAGAGTCAGTCATGGGGGCTTGGAATCATGGCAGTCACTTGCAGACACAGGATCAGAGGAGATGCTGAGAGCTCACTTCTTCAGATGCAGCATGAAAGCAGAGAGATGGAACAAGAATTCTATAATTTCTCTGAGGGCTCTTTCTCCACAGTGTTTTTGGCTCCAGCATGGCTCTACCTCCTAAACCTCCCCAAGTAGCTTCACCAACTGGGACCCAAATATTCAAGACCAGAGCCTATGGCTGAACACATCTCATTAAAACCCAGATATGTTTATTCCTGCAAGGGTCTGTGTCATAGAAAGTAAGTTATGTTTATAATAAAAGTATAGGCATATGTATAAAAGTTTATACTACTTTGAAAGGTATTTTTTTATCTTATTTGCTAGTTCTTGGGTAAGCTCTATCCTTGAAAAGACAGAAACACACACACACACTCACACAAACCAAAAAAAAAAAAAAAAAAACAAAAACAAAAACAAAAACAAACAGTGCGTGACTGCAGTGTGCTTTAATTTGTGCTGAAATTAGAGTATCAGATTGTTGAGAATGTCTCAGGCATCCTTCGTGCCCCAGATTATATCTCAAAATCTTTGTTCTAGGGATTTGTCATAAAGAGTAGCTATGTCGCCACATTCACTTCAGCCACTGACAGCTGGAATAGTTAGAAGGCAGAGGAGCCCCATAGAAAGTCTGCACATATTTTTTTAAAATTAATTTTTATTTTCCAGAAGTTGATATTGTGATAAAAGAATTAGAATGTTCTTGCTTTTTGAAAAATCTTTTATGGATGAAATTCAGCTATTACTCCTAAATTAGTTTCCAAAAGAATCCTACTTTATTTACTATAACAGGGAAGAGGAAGGATTTATAACAAATAAAGTGTCATTGGATATGTTATTATTATAAAGTAGGGTGTACATGATTATTTTATATTTAATCTTACTGAGCACCTACACACATATGTGACCAAATTTTCATGTAATGATGGTTTCTATAAATATAATGCATCAACATACAGGTAAGTTGAACAAGGGGGAACTCATGAACCCCAGATTGACAGCTGGGAAACCAGCAATGAACCAACTCAGAACCGCTGATCATGGGTATTAGTTAGGAGGCCTGGCCAGTGTATGGGGCCCATGGTAGTAGAACAGCATTTATCCATAGTATATGAATGGATTTTGCATGCCAATTCCACCTACAGGGATACTCTCTCAGGCTAGACAAACTGGTGAGGACCTAGGCTCTGCTCCAAATGCTATGACAGGCTTTGAAGATCCCCATGGAAGGCCTCAATTTTGCTGGAGAGCAAAAAGTGGATGAGATACGGGGTTGGTAGGGGGCAGGGGAGGAGGGGAAGGAGAGGGAACTGGAAATGACAAGTAAAACAAGACTGTTCTGATTTAAATTTAAAGATCATTTAAAAAATGACAAATATAAGAAACAGGTAAGCATGAGTGTATAGGGCATGCAGTCCCTGACAACAACTGATTTCTGTGTGTGTAGCAAATTTACTCACAAATTACACACAGTGTAGAAAATTGTGATAGTAGAATCCTTTTAAATTGTTTCTCTAATTTTTTTATCTATGAGATTATAATATAATTATATTTCTTCTGTTTATCTTTATTACTTCTAAAGTCTCCCATAGAACTATCCCAGATTTCTTTCAAATCTATGACCTGTTTTTCATTAATTATATTATAGACATATATGTCTATACATATAAATTCTTAGATATATAAGTAAATGCTTCTCAGTCTTTATAATGTTACATACATGTATGTTTTCAGTGCTGACCATTTGCTATTGGAAGTTCAGTTGATGAGCTATTCTCTGTGGAAGACTATTTCAACTTCTGTTATTATGACTTCACCACCTGTAGTTCTTGGTCTAGAGTTGAGGCCTCATGAGCTTTCAGCTCAGAGGTAGAATGTAAATACCTATTGCTGAAAACACTGTGCCATTCACATACCAGGCCATGAGACCTCTGGGATGGAACTGACTTGAAAGTCTCCTTTCTGTAGTTTGTGTTTTATAGTGCCATGGGAGCTTCCATAGATGGAAGCAACCAACAGTTTTACACAGCTATCAAGTATATGAAGCACAGTTTCCAATATGGAACAATAGTTCTAATGGAACATTAGTGGAATATTTACCTTGCAGGTAACCAACTGTTCTCTAGTTAGATTTAAGATCCACTCAGCAATAGAAAAAGCATGCTTGATACTAAAAATTTAGACAACTATCCAGGGATAGAGTAATCATGGATCTTTGAGGAGAACCTAAAATTTCTAATTTAGCAAAAAATATAATCCATAACTACATTACAACTGCACAGGTAATTGCAGTTTTCACTACTCATCAAGGAACCTTTTCTCCGTAACAGGAGACAATTACAGAATGCCATAAGCAATCAAAATAAAATACAGGTTTGCTAGGCTGGTCCCAAAGGACACATTTATAATACAAGTCTCATACCTAAAGCTCAGGGAATATCTTGGAAGATGGCAAAGAAAGATTGTAAGAACCAGATATCATAGAGTTTGCTGAAAGACTTTGTCTCCTAGCAATGTCAGAAGTAACACACATAAAGGTTCAGTAAATGATTTCCAAAATAAGCTGAACAACAACAACAACAACAATAGACATCCTAAAATGATGGGAGAATTCAATGACAACAAATCACCTGGCTAGTTGTCATGAATAAAGTAGAAATTAGGCACCTTCTGGAACTTAGATACAATAGTAAGTACCACAAGGATAAAAGAGCAGCAGTTACCTATTTTTCTTGTACCTTTTCACAAGTGAATTAATTTCAAAAGTTAACTATTCAGAATCATTGTATTTCCTCTTTGGTCTCCACTGTTCTCATTCAAATATTAGCTTGTTTCTATTAGTATGACTCTATTAAATCCCATAGTTTATCAGAGTGAGTATACTTAGTAGGAAGTAGCTAGAAGTACATTACTGCCACAAGTCATAACTTGCCAATTCTGTAGTGACTTCACTTAGTATGTCTAAAGAATAACCAAACAATTATGATATTGAAGACAGAGTATTCTATTGGTCCTGACTGGCCTTATTTGCTGTTCTTAAAATCATTGTCTCTGGATCTAAAATAAAAAAAGAAGAAAAACTCCATTCAACTCCAAACTCACTGGAAGCAAGGCTTGTAAGTCACATGTTGTCTATGATGGCTACACAGATTTCCTCCTCTTAGTAAAATTACATATATGACATCTATATGTTAAAATTGTGAGTAAGCTGTAGCAGTAGCTTATCATTCTTCACTTTTTCCAGTTGTAATACCTTGTTTTTTGTTCATCAAATCAAAAGCTTTAAAATACAAAGGAGAGTGGAAAGTAGAAGCATAGTAGTTTACATTCTTTTTGGCTTGTAGATTTTTGAAGACTGAACAACAGATGAGCCCTGGATATATTTTAAGTTCATTAGTAGTTGCAATCTTGGGGAATTATCTTCAAAAATGGTAACATCAAGTGGAAAATCAACAATAAATCCCATGTCAATGTGCTGTTCAGTGGGATGGCTTAGACTGTCTCTGCTCAGAGTCATGGTTTCTTTGAACCAGACAGTAGTGTATATATTACATAGCACATTCAGCTTAACAGACACTCATAGAGATTACATTTCCATGTACTTTCCAGTGAATTACACAAAGTCAAAAAATTACAGCAAAATGTTAAGCTTTTTATGTATTAATGGAAAATTGAATAAAAACATGTTAGAAATACATATGGTCTGCCCTGGAAAGCATTGTACAATATTTGAGGCTTGGGCTTAAAAATGATAGTGCTTAGACATTATAGATATAGCTATCACTTCATCTTGAATCTTGCATCAAAAGTATTTTATCCATTCTCAATGTTTCCACAAGCTTCAATTCCTTTAAGTAACATTACTTAATAGGATAAGATATGTTTTAATCAATAGTAACTATATAGAAAACCATATAAGCTGGTGAAATGGAATAGATATGTCAGAAATAATCCTATGCATATACAATTAACTTATCATCAGCAAGCCCGCCAAGAATGTTGTTGCAAGAAACAGATATGTATGTGAAAAAAAATGGGATAGGAAACTTACATTTCACAGAAATTAATTTAAAGGATATTAGGGATTTAAATATAAAATCTGAGGCTCACATTTCCAGGATTAAACACATAAGTGAAAACTTGTTAAGTTAATCTACATTTTAATTAATATGACACTGAAAGCACGGGCAACAGAAAAAGCAAGAATGGACAAGTGAGATTATACCAAACTAAAGAGTTTCTCATAGTGAAAGAAATAGAGGTGAAAGGTAAGCCACATGATGTAGGACAACTACAATTTTTTGTAGTGAAGAACTAGTTTCCAAAATGCATAAAGTCTAAAAATACTCAATAGAAAACAACAAATCTCTTAAAATGGACAGAAGACATGTACACATATTTCTTCAAAAAAAATAGGAACAAAAAGAGAGAGATGGAAGAGAGCAACAAGCACATAAAGGATGCTCAGTGACTTCATCAGTCATTGGGGAAGTACAAGTAAAAAGTATAGTCCTTGCACTCTTGAGAGGACAGCTTCTGCTCAGAAACTAAAGCAGTGCCTCTGACAAGAAGAGGCAACAAATGACATTTCATTCAATACCAGTGAGAGTGTTAAATAGTGCAGCCATTATGCAAACTCATAGGTATGATCCTTTAGCAATTAAAAATACAGCTACTGCTTCACCTGAAATACATACTTCCAAGTTAGTTATCTAAAGAATGGAAAGCAGGATCTCAGAGATTGGTTTGCAATCTCTGACTCATCATAACATCAACTGGAATAGCACAGATATAAAAGTAATCCCATGGTCAACAACAGGTGGAGAAAAAATATGTAGCATATTTTAAATGGAATATTCTTTTCTCATGAAATGAAATCTTACTCCTAGTGATAACATTGATGGGTCTGAAGAACATGAAAGAAAGAAGAATAAACCACCCACAATACACAAGTATCCTATAATTTCAATTACATGGGACATCAAAAAGAAAATTATAAACACAGATTAAGATGTTTTATTGCAGAGGAAATGAAACAATATGCAATTAAATGATATAAAGTTTCCAGACACATGAGGGAAAGAAACCTTCAAAGGCATGTTGCAAAGTATTTGGTGGATGATTACTTCTATATTTTAACTTTAAATATGTCATTGGTTAGAACTCATATTTCTGCCATAACAACAGCTAACTGAACAAATGTTCTTTTTATATAACAAGTGCATCTTAGCACAGAGCAGCTTGGTTAAGAGAATTGTGAATTAAGTAAATTGAAGATAAAATAGAAAGGAAAGTAATTCATTTTGATTGGCTAGATAGATGCTGTGTATATGTCAGGGGACATAACAGTCATTCAAAGAAACATGGGGGAAAATGTCATATATGTTTTGTGGTATAGCTGAATGACACATTTGTTATAATAATTAAATGCTTTAAATTTTAATTGAAGCAAATCATGAGTGATGTAAAAATAATTTTAAAACTTTTTTGTTAGTAGTAAAATCTTTCATTTGTTTTTAGGTTTTATTTATTTATAAATATTTTAATTATTTCATATATATTCCAACTTTACATTTTGGTCATATGTTAATTAGTTAACTTATTTTCTATGTTACATATGAAGAAATAATAACTTAATAGAATAATCATGCAACATATTAAAATTTAACTGTAATTCATTAAAGTTTAAATTAGTGCAAAACTAGGCTAGATTGCCCTCTCACTGTGAAATACTAGGACTATATATGTGCTATTTTCTTTATCTCACATTGCCTGAAAGTCTGCCTGGAATGAATTGCTTTCTAAGTTAAAACACTGAACCCTGCAGGTATCCCATTAAATAATTATCAATCCATGTTCTGTTATTATAAGCTAATTTATTCAGTGGATTATTTTTCTCCTTGAAAACAAGAAGAATACAGAGCACAGGAAATTGTACTTTTTATGGAAGGGGCAAAAGGGAAATTTGCACATTCTAAGGATAGATTTGACAACCTCTAGACTGTGTTGAGCTGTGGTTGGAGAATCATACAGGAAAGAGTCAGAGAAATAAGTGACAATAAAACAGAAAAATTTTGTTCATGTCTGTCTTTAAAGTAGCTTATCCTTGTTTGAAATAATCATTTAAAGACAAGAGTGAAAGTAATACTGTGTGGTTTTATGGTAGATATTATTTTGTATAAGTCAAGAAAAATTAGTACAAACATCAAACATCATAGATACCGAGGGATAGATACAGACAGTTGGTTTGGCCCCTTTCTTAATTCCTACTGTCATGGTGTCATTCCCTTACATCATTTGCTATTCTTTCCTTATTTCTGACTTTAATCTCACATACATATTTTGTTGAAGCCCATTCTCTATGATGAGACGCCATATTCAGCCTTAACACAGTGGGGGGGGGGGGCTTTGTTCTGCCCAAATTTAATATTGCCAGACTTGTCTGCTCCCTATGGGAGTCCTTACCTGTTGGGAGGAGTGGATGCAGGATGGGATGGCGGAAAGATGGGAGGGAATAAAAAGAGTGGGAGGGAAGACTTAACTTGTAATGTAACATTAAAATAATAAATTTAATTTAAAAGCAGGAAGGGAGGAAAAGGATAAATTAACACCAAATTTCTTGGCTCCGATTCTCATCAATCTCCAATTATAGACAAATTCTTTACCTATAGTGAAGGCTATGTGAAGATTGACACTATTGTCTGAATTTCCTTTTTAATCACCTAATAACAGTTCAGAATATATTGTTGCTACCTTTCTGAAAATACCTAGAAGGAACAACCCAAATTTCAAAAAGGAATGACACAAATACATAGTAAGGAAACAAAATCGTGTTATTTCATATTGGTAGAATTGCTAACTTTCTGCATCTTTTTTCTCTAGGTACTCTTCTTACCTGTTAGATAATATATTTTTCCTCAGGAAACTCGGACTTTTATTCATCCTAAGCAGTTCATTTTTTTTTTTGTCATGAACATGTACTTGTAGATTGCTGTCATAAAGTGTGGCATGACGTTGGTGATCACTATACCATGCTTCTACATATCAGACTGTGTTGGTGATTATCAAAATGTTCTATACCAGATCAGATGACATTGGCAATTACTATAGCATACTTATAGATATAAGACTAGCACCAAGATCAGGCCTAGCCATGGTTATCTATCAGTAGTCATTTATTTTCCAAAGTACTTTTTTGGGGGTGCAAATTTTGAAGAGTCGTACTTTTAAAAGCTCATGTGTTGTGTAATTGAGGTTTTTGTAGCTCTATTACTATATAGTTTCTCTGACAAAGAAATATCACATCTTAATCACTGGTACATAAAAGTTGCCCAATGTAAATTATCAAATGCTATAATAAAATTGAGGCTATGCATATAAGGTACAGCTTAATTTGAAAGTATAATAAGAAATTTTAGAGACACAGAGACATACAATCAGTATATCATTGGTAAAGATAACTGACCACTAATTAGATTATAGGGATTATGTTAATCTCTTCTCTTACTTCACAGGTGTGTTTTTTAGAAAGTGACATACACAAAATGATGAAGGAAATACTTTTGTTTCAAACTTCACTATAGGTATATCAGTTTCACCAGAATGAAGGTAATAAAAACAATGAACATATTGCTTCAAATATTACAGAAAACATTTTTTTTGGTAGTAGTAGCTACATGTCAGACATCAAAAAGAAGGACATGAAAGATGGTGCCAAATATGAGCTAATCTTGCTTGTGGGGATGCTCTGAGTGACCAAGACTTTATTTGTGTGATAAGGGGAGGCACAGCCAGCACCAAACTGAAATAAACCCTGGGAGCAGTTGAATATGAAATAACCTATAAGAGAATAGAACAATTTATATTTGATATACAGCTGAACCTGTAAATGTAAGAATGATTGATATAAAGAAGTGTGATAGTTATTACATATCACTAGTTTACACTTCATAGTCTAGGCATTTACTCAACACTAACTCCTTTGATTTCATAATAACACTGAAAGAGATATATTTTTACCATAACATATTACAAGTAATAATATTTTCTGTATTGAGATTAAGAAAGTTTTTCAGAGTTGATAAACATGGATTCTGGACTGCCATCTGAACACTGTCATCCTAATCTCCACATTCTCAGTTAACATTTTCAGATTATTCTCATTTTGAACTCTTAAAGAAATGTGTCTATACTTCCTTTCAGTTATAGTCATGGTTTTAAGATAATTTTAATGAGACATGTCATTTTGACCTACCTTATAAAATTAGAATAAGGACTAAATACAGCTGCAAGAACATTTACAGAATCACCTTGCCTTCTTTGCTCTGAGCTCGTTTTCTTTTTTCTTTTTTTAATTTATTTTATATAACCAAGTCCTTTTTAAATGAAAACAAACATTTATAGACAATATTTGAGAATTTGGGCGTCGTTCTTTCCAACTACTTCTTGCTGGTAAGGAGCGCTGTCATGGGGGGATTTGAAGAAGATGCAGAAATCCTGGCTGTAGTCTGTAAGGCTGCTTTGTCCAGCTGTTTTGAATGTAGGATCACCTGGTACTCTGTTTCAGGTGGTCTGGCTTGATCAAACCACATTAGTCTGGAAGGAATCCACATCTTTTCATTTTCTGTGGAAACAAAATAGAAATCCTTTTCCTCAGTAACTTGTCCTTGAACTCTGGCCAATAGCTGGCCAATAGCTGACTAAATACAGCTGCAAGAAAGACCATGCACAGAATCACCATGCCTTCTTTGCTCTGAGCTTGTTTTCAGGCTTTTTTTTTTCCATTTGAATTGTTTTATCTTACAATTACAGTTTAAATACAAAACTCTGCATTTCACATTAACTGATACTTAAATTGTTTTTTAAAAGCCACTTTGCAAGATTTTTACCTTAATTCTATTTAGAAATACTTATAATTTGATGAATCAGGAAAATTAAAAATTGCATTTTTATTTATGCAATAAGTCTGTACCTTTAAGTTCATGATAACAAAGTTTCTTTAGGACTAATTATAGTGTGTGTGTGTGTGTGTGTGTGTGTGTGTGTGTGTGTATTTAGAGTTAATAAGCTTAGATACTAGGGGGGAAAACAATGAAAAGATTATACCACAGATAATTAATAAAAATCAATTAGGTTTGTTAATGAGTACTCTGTCAGTACCCAAGGTGGCAGAAACCAGCTGGGGGAGGAAATCGGGATTCTGGAAGGGGACATTTGGAGTGGTTGAGTCCTGCTGAGAATTTAAGAGGAAATAACTATAAGGAGCACTCCTTGGGTTAAAACTGACTAAATTTTCTCTTGAGATTACAATTCCTCTAGCTAATAAATCTAGTAAAAATGTGATTCACCTTTAGTGGATGTCATAAAGCATTTTCTGAAGCCTTAAGTACATTGCTCACTGCCCTGTATTAAAAACAAACTCATAGTTGTAAATGTCAATGACTAAGAATATTAGAGTCCGTCATCTTTCTTATGTTAGTGGGAAAGCTGGAAGCACCCATTACTTCTTCTATGACTTTTTACATTATGTTTGTATAAAAGGCAAAAGGCAAACTTGAACTGACAGGGAAATACAAAAATCCTTCTTCCAATGGTCCTTAGACAGATAAAGCTGAAAAAAATTCAATGATAGTAATGACCTTCACAGACAGGTTTCCTGAGTATCTCATTCTTTTCATTGTTAATTATGTTTGAGTTAATATTACTTCCTCTCTTTGTAATTAGCAATCATTTGGGGGAAATAATATAAGAGCTATTATCAACATAGGAACACATTAAACAAACTCAGCTTGTCAAGGTTGATCATTTAAAACTGTTTGTTTCCCTTTCAGCTTTCTTTTAATAATAATGGGTAAAAATAGAAACTATAGCATTCCTATAAATTCATATGTAAATTTTATTGTTAATAGATGTTGCAAGTCTTCAGTACCTGCCACCTATCAATCTCTATATGACTCATAAACAGTCTTCCATTTTGATACAGTGAGGTAGTAAACTACTGTGGACTAAGTCACATGATATTTTCCTTAAAAATGTATCAGAAGCTTATTTCCTATCATATTGGATATCTGAGGCCTTGTTAGCCTACTCAACCATTTAACTTTCAAAGATATGACACAGTAACAAGGACAAAGCATTGGATCTTTAAACAATTTTAGAAAATTTAAAGTCTACTATACAATATTTCCCCCCAAAGATATGCACTACAGATCCCCTTTTAATACAAACAACTCAAAGATTAATATATATATACATATATATAATATTGAATTTATATTTTGTATATATTCACATATATATTTGTATATAATATATATATTGAACAAAATCAGGATCTTCACTACATTCATTTAGATAAGTCAGATTATAATTTCCCATTTAAGAATCTTAACTTTGAGACCTTGCTCAATTTTCCTGTTTTAAATTTCCTATGATACATCAGGACTACTCTTAGGTTAATAGATTTGTTTCTTTTAATGGATGTAAATGCAAGTGTTCTATATTTTTCTTGAAATTGTGAAAAAAATAGAGTGCATCGTGCATACTTAGGGATACAGAGATGTTTGTGCCCACAAATGACAGCGTTGTTTATGAACAGTTATTTTATTCAGCACATGTGCTCTTAGATATTTCCTGTTCCATTTAAACTTTTCTATTTGTAAATGAGTCAGATACCGTTTCTCATATGCATTAACAACTTAGGTGAAATTTTCATCAATATGAATGACAGAATTGTTTCTGGGAGGTGTTTCTTAATTTTGAAAGTAGTGTGAACCCCAGTTGACAAATTGAACTGACTTGATCTTTGAGATGAGGAGACTGAAATCTAGCTTCCAAAATGCACAGAACCATGAAAAATAAAACATGTCTCAAATTAATTATCACAAACTTAATCTATAAAACAATTTATCTTTGGAGTGCTAAATTCTGAAGAGATTTTAAGTATAACATACTTTTATGTAGGTGACCTCTGATTTTATGCTTTCTCTTTAAAGGTGGTAGGCAATGAGACCATAATAGCTTAATCTATTAATAAACCATTGGGCTTTGACCTTATGGAAACCTAAATTCTAGCTCAAGCAATAAATACTTGGTCATACTATTTATATTTTCCATTTCTTTCTAATTAATCTGAAAAGAAGAGAACGCTTAATTCAGCTTCATATGTTTGTTGTGGCAACAAATTAAATTCAGAATTCAATGCTTATTAATAAATTATGAAACTATAGTAATATACTTACAGCATATATTTCACACCTTTCAAGAGCTGACAATTGGTAACAAAGCTAGAAGAAAATATCTTTCTGGAAACTGATTGAAGTTGTCACCCTGTTAGTACATGTACTTGTGATGGAGCCTGCAAGATAGCTCAAGATCTTGCCACAAAGTCAAACAATCTGAGTTCCAGCCCTGGGATGGACTTGGTGGCAAGAGAGAATGGACTCTAAATTTAGTCTTCTGATGATCTGATGCTCTGACTTACCTATGTATTCTGTGGCACACGCACACACACACACACACACACACACACACACACACACACACACAGAAACATGCACAGGAACATGCACACACATACATGCACACACTCATGAACACACATGTTGTAGAATATTATTTTAAATATGTAAAGATGTGTTATATTTATTTTTGCTGTGGAATATTATGTTAACTGTGTAAAGGTATGTTATATTTGTTCATGTTGTATTTGTTTAATAGTGTAATGATGTGAGTTTACATTTGTTTTACCATTCTACCTAAGGCACCAAATTGTTCTAATAAGAAGGTGAACAGCCAATACCTAGGCAGAAGAGGGATAGTTGGTGCTGGTGGACAGAAAGAATAACTAGGAGGAGGAATCTAGAAATAAAGAACAATGGGAAGAAGAGAATGAAGGAGAAAGAAAGAGACAATCAAGGGCAAAAAGATAGGCAGCCACAATACAGATTTGAGGAGTAAAAGTAAAATAGACAGAAGGAAGTAAATGTAAAACCACAAGGCAAAATGTAGGTAATGAGAAACAGGTTAATTTAAGTTAAAAGAGATAGGCAGAAATGAGCCTAAGCTAGGCCAAGCATTCATAGCTAATAAGAAGATTCTATGTCATGATTTGGGAGCTGGTTGGTGGCACAAACGAAAAGGCTTGGTTCAGACATCTATACAGGAACATACATAGATAAACACCCACACATTCTTAAAATGCATTTTATTTAAATAAGTATTTCATGATTAAAGTGAAATATGCAGGATGTTATAAAAGAGGCACAGTCTCTACACTTAAGTATCCATAATCTGAAGTTAGTTGAAGAGTCTTCTGTGTAGCTGGAAGGGTGGGATAGTATTGAAGAAGCCATATATTTCAATAGGATGCAGCACTAGAAATGGAGATTTCAGAAGTTCTTAAAGTATAACTAGAAGCATTTCTAGGAGAAACACTTCTTCCTGTGCACAGAAAAGGCAATGCATAAGCTGTTCTGCAGCTCTTCTCTCATAATTTATCCTTCAGAGGCAAGAATGAAGTATTCTTTTGACATACAAAACTTCAGTTTGAAAAGAAAACAGGAACTATCAAGACAGCCTAGCCAGAAATGAAACTGAGGAAATGAATTTGACCCGAACATTTTTTGACATGTTTCAATCACAGCACTGGGAAGGTTGAAACTGCCATATTCCTAGAGTTCACTGGCCAATCAGACTAGACTATTGAGTAATCTTTGTGTCTCAGTAAGAGACCCTAACAGAAAAGTGAAGGTGGATGTTTTTATCATGACAGCTGAGATTGACTTCTGGTATTCTGGTATACACACACACACACACACACACACACACACACACATTTCATGTGTGCATGAAAACACATGCACCAAAATGAACTCATACATTCAAGCATGAACATTTGTATGCATAAGTGTGTAACACACACACGCAAACATGAAGAACAAATACTGAGCAAAACGTTTCAGTCTTGCTTATAGATTCTGTAGAATTGTATCATCTATTTCCTATACACTCTTAAGCAAAGTAAGTTGAATGCCCACACCAAGGTTATTGAGGATCATATTTATTCTTCCATGAGTACTTAAAAATACATGCAATTTAAAGGTATCTGTTTTCTATGGAAAAAAATATTGGTATGGGAGCATAGCTCAATGGTAGAGGAATAGTCAGTCTATCAAGTGCAGAGTCATGATTTGATCACACACACACAAAAAAAGTGTGCATATTCATGTCTGAAGAACAAACTAACTAGCAGTGAGATTTGTAAATTATGGAATTTGGTATGCTTTGCATATAGACTTAAAACCATCAAATGGATAGGAAGGGGTATAAGAATGGCATTGTTGCTGGACTGAAAACCCTGCATACTTCACTAAGTCTTTGACTTTCTAACTAACAGAAATGGACTTTTAAAAGCATTGACTGAGCCAAAAAACGGGGAAAACTCTGGATAAGAAAAAATGAACAAAGATAGAGAAATGTCAGTGTTAACAGGACAAATTCAGAATACCTATAGAAGTTATACCTTCTATAGGTAAAAGGAGACAAACTGTGGAATATGAAGAATATGGACCAAGAAAGAAAGTATAATTCTGAGGCTTCAGGCTTACAAATTCAGGGCTGGAACAATAGAAATCACAGTGGGGACAAATGAGGAGGTTCTGTAAAATTCAGAGTGTTCAAATAAATAAATCTTTGGAGAATGGGACAACATCATAAAGCAAATGAATATTCGATATTGGCTTATGATAATTTGGCATTAGAAATGTTTAAATATGTATAATTGCATTAAAATTTTATTGTGTTCAGAATTTTAAAATAGTTGTCACCATAATGTTGATAATAATAATCAGATTTTAAAAACCTAATATTTCAAGTATATTTGAATGCTAGGAATTTTATTCATTTTTTTCACAGAGGGTATAAACATTTCTTAGTAAGTGGTACTACTTATTAATATTAAATTCAAAGTGAAAATTAAATTAACTCACCAGATAACTTCTTTTCTTTCTTGTTTTGTTTTTGGTTTTTGTTTGTTTGTTTTGTTTTGTTTTGTTTTTTTGAGAAAGTGTTTCCCTGTGTAGCTTTGGAGCCTGGCCTGAAACCAGACAGGCTTCAAACTTACAGAGAACCGCCTGCATCTGCCCCAAGTGCTGGGATTAAAGGAGTGCACACCACAGTCAGGGACCAAATAACTTTTTAACATGAAAAACAGTTATAATGAAATATTATTTGTATTTGGCTATAAATCTATTTTATTTATATAATTTATGCTTATATATTTATACATCATTACATATGTTTATAAATACACCTCAACAAATAAAGTTGAATATGAATCTTTGGATATTGATATTAAATTTTTAATGAACTTAGTAAATTTAGTGTTGTTAAAGCATAGAATTTAGTGTAGCCAGCTAAATTTGGGTCCCTAATTGGAATAAACATTCATGATTTTGTGGTACATTTTTAAGTCGGATCTAGTTGGTATAAATTGAATCTATATCACTACAGAAATTATTATTCATGATTCACAGCTCAGGTTAAGATATGGATTAAAATATAACAAAGGGAAATATTATTGTTATATACTTGAAAATGAGAGAATATTTGTGCAATTAGGAAGAAAATGGACATGCCAACAATGAACTAATGGGTTTTTAAATTTTTGAGTCAAAGTGTCAATGTAACATTTCTAAAAATAAAAAATGTGAATTTGTTAGTGTCTCAAAATATGACTTAGCTTAATTGTGAACATTTCAATCCATAAAATACTAATATTTAAACCACAATATCCATTAATCATTCCTACAACAGTTGCCATTTCTATACATATTTTGTTTGAGTCCTAAAACCACACAATGGATTACCACTCTAGAACCAAATTAAGAAGAAAAGGTGTAATTGTGAATTATTGTGAAAAAAAAGATAGACTGGACAAGATATTAGAGTCTAGTTCAAATATAATTTTATAAATATGCACTATTAACCAGGTTTCCCAGATTACAGATACAATAAATTAGAATTACCAAACATGAGATGAAGAGAGAAATCTTCATGTTTTGTTTTTCCAATTTTATGGTAAATTCTAGAAACTGTCATGACACAGCATGACTCTGGATATTTAATTTCAAATTAGACTATATGATCCATGTAAAACTTTGACTCTAGTTACTGGATGATGAATATATTTGAAATGCAAGAAGCTTTTCATGCTGATGGAGGAAAAGTGACTGCTAGTTTTGAATAGCTGTGAATGTTCATTAAAATATAGATTAGACAGTCTGATATGACCCTTTGTTAAAAAGTGACACAAATGTTACAGGAGTAACAAAAAACTTTCCCATTGGACTGAAACCTGCATCTCAAGACAAAACTCATACCAGATATTATTTTTTATATTAATTTATTTTTTATTTTACATATCAAACCCAGTTCCTCTCCCTCCCTCTTTCTCTCTCTCCAACGCACACATGCACCCCGACCACCCTTCCTTCCCGTCCACCCCACTACACATGTAGGTGATGCCCTTCAGAAGGGGTCATCTAAATCTGTAAAGGCATTTGGAGAGGGAGTGGGATTTCTCTCCTGTCTCTAAGTTAAGGGAGTATTCCTCCATGGCCGATGTGCCCACAAAGTCCTTTTGTGCACCAGGAATACATCCTGGTTCCACTGGCAGAGGTCCCTTAGACTGCTAAGGTCTTCAGGCTGAGACCCATGTTCAGGGGGTCTGAGTCAGTCCCATGCTGGATTCCCAGCTATCAGTCTGGGGGGCCCATTAGCTCCTCCTTGTTCAGGTCAGTTGTCTGTAAGTGTTTCTGCAGCCTGGTCTTGTCCTCCCATCTGCATCTGGATTCCAGTTCAACTCAGTGTTTAGTTGTGGGTGTTTGCTTCTGTTTCCATTAGCTACTATATGAGGGCTCCATGATGGTGGATAAGTTAGCCATCAACTCATTATGGTAACCTTTCCACTGTTGCTCAAATTGTTAGTTGGGGTCAGTCTTGTAGGTCTCTTTTCATTTGTTTAGGTTCAGTTTTTTTCTTCAAGCCTATAATAGCTCCCTCTTTTATGGGCTCTCTCTCTCTCTCTCTCTCTCTCTCTCTCTCTCTCTCTCTCTCTCTCTCTCTTCTTTCTTCTATTCCTCCCCTGACTCAATCTTCCATGCCAGCTATTATTATCAGGACCAATAATGTGTGGTTAGATAAGCCATATGCCCTATACTTGGAAAAACTACCTACTGGTAGTGGAATTAGTATAATGGATACCTCGACTAAAGAACTTCTGCAGCTAAGGGTCAGGGATCATTGTAGAGGGGAGATGGAAATAATTTAAAATCAGGAAGTTTGTTGTGAGACTGTATGATACTAATAAAAGAAGCCACACCCATCAATTCTCACCAACATGACAGTCTAAACATGAGCTGAAAGAGGATCAGCAATATACATGTCAAAGTAGGTGTGGAGAAGACCAAAATGCTCAACCCAAAAATGGCAGACAATGAAGGGGTTTTGGGAGTAGGAGAAATAGACTTCTTCATGGTTGAGCACACCAGTTTGTTATGCACAATTAAATGGTATGTGGTGTGTGTTTGTGTGTGTGTGTGTATTTGTATGTATGTAAACCATCAATTAAAAAAAAGTGGTCATGCCTTTGAAAGAGAGCAAACTGGGGTACATGGAAGAGTTTGGAAAGAGGAAAAGGAATGGAGAAATGATGAAAATATGTTATACCCAAAAAGATGAAAGAAAGAAGGCAACCACTTCTAATGTTTTACTGCTGTGCCAGTAGGTTATCTATCAACTCTCATCAGAGAAGCTTCTTGAAGTAGATAAAAATTAACCCAGAGACCCACAACCTTGCCAATTTATAGTGCATATGAGATTATGGAGTGTTATCATTAAGCTGGGCATGATACCACATCATCCATTATGAGGCTCAGATATCATTGGAAATGATTTGTAGAATAGTAAGAGCAATAGGTGATGGATGACATCAAAGAACTAATGGTTTCTGACACAACATGGTGATTGCTCATGGTGATTCACAGCAATTGTGGCAGTGTGCATAAGACCTGTTCAAACTCAAGCCAGGAAAAAACATCAACAAGGAGAGAAATAGGTGGCATGGATTCCTAGCTGTCACTGGGGAGTTATTGGTAATTAATAACTTCCAGAAGTGGGAAAGTCAGTTTTCTTTAAAGGTATGATTCTCACTAAGTAAATCATATTTCAGGGTAGGCCAGACTCAAGAGCATTTGTAGGGAATATTTAATTAAACGGGTTTTAAAGCCATAGACCAGAAATTTTGTTGAGCAAAGATGTGGGAAAGGAGTTGAGTGTTGGAGGATATAATCAAAATATGTGATTTGAAATTCTCAAAGAATTAATATATTATTTATAATATATTTTTAAAATAAGTATAACTTGAGTTAGCACATCTCTAGTCTTTACAGTCAAAAAGATTTTTGTAGGAGTACATAAAATGTCAAGCCTTAAAAAAAGAGTCTAACAAAGATTTTTAATTTATAGAAATGAGAAGTATCATGGTTTTTGTAACATGCTCGAGTATACGAACTGGACTAAATTGTGTTTTTTCAGACCCTGTTCTCATTTATGTATAGTATGTTATTCACTTCAATTACAAAAGCAGATTTTGTACAAGTTGTCTGTAAGTTTAGGCTGTTTCATTATAATATACAATTAATAAGGAATGCATGACCATAATACTATTCCATTAACAAACTACTGACTGTATTTTGAATTTCTTAATGATTTTGATTATTAAAAGGAAACATGAAACACATGGCACATATTATGAAATATATTCAGTGTAGTTGGAGTGATGCTACATAATAACTCTACAAAACATTATTATGAACACATATACCATTGTTATTGGTACAGAACAATTTACTGGGTAAATCTGAATCACACAGGTTGCTGGGGAAGAATTCAAGTTTCTTTTCGGGAACTGCTGAGATAATAACTGAGAGATAAAACTCTACCAGGAACAAAAAGAATAAGAGATCTAAAATGAATTCTTTGAAGTGTGGCACTTTTTTTCCTATTCATTTATCAAATTTAGCTAACTCCATCATTCCACTTAGATAGGTGTAATGTGTATGTGCAGGTGTGCATGTGCTGAAATGGGTATATATGGCAACCAAAGGATAATATTGGTTGTTACTCCTGATCTTTCACCTTGTTTAGAGTAGATTACCTGTAAGTATAGTGTGCACCCATGTAACTGACCCATCAACTTGTGGACGCTGTCTCATCTCTGACTTCAATCTTGCTACATGTATGTATACTGCAATTACAGTGATTCCTACTACATATTGTGTTCTGTAGGTTCTAGAGAAATTAGCTGAAGTACTTTTGTCTCTACGGCAAGAACAATATCTACTAATCTCTCTCTCTCTCTCTCTCCACCTACTAATTACTTCTTATTTTTATCCTGAACGAACATTTCCTTATTATTAAAAAAATACACAGATAGGTCTAACATGGAGTGTCTACCTTTAATGTAATTTATCAATTCGTGACTAATCAGGAATATGAGGTAAGAATTGCTAGGGAGACTTAGGAGCCTAGAAAATGACCTTATCTCCTCTTCCAAAAGCCGGACTAGATTAATTATAATTATTTTTTTCAGAAATTGACTATGAATATTTCCAGACCTGGGCAAAGGTGAATTGCATATCCATGCAAGAAGAAAGTCAGAATTAAAACCAAAGCCAGAGACAGCAAGGGAAGTTGGAAGGCTTTCTGCAAGGCTTTTACTGTGATCATAAAGCTTCAAATATATCCACAACCCATATCTGTGAGTGTGTATTATAAATATTAATGAAATTTTTATCTGCTTGAACTTAGAACTAAATTTCCAGGTTAGCAAATTTGAAGACTTTTAAAACTGAAGATTGTTCTATGAAATTCTCTGAAGGCAAAAACAAGTCTTTATAGTTTGTTTCCAAACATGGAGTACTAAAAAACATTCTACACAGTGATGAAACTTCTATACAGTGAACCACATGGAGCTAATCCTTCCTTAAAAGGAATTGGAAAACCTCTCCAAATTCTTCATGTGAGAAATCTGTACAAGCCTATACATCTTTCCATCAAACATCACCATTTAATAGTTTGAAGAAAACAACTCATCTAGAAGCTTACAGTGCCTGGCCAGCATTTGCTACACACATTAGAGTGGTACAGCCATGGGTTAAATGAGCAGGCTTGAAGTATTATTTTTTTAAAAAATTGAAAGGTTGTGGCAGTAATAAAAAGGTTGAATGGTAATGCCTCTAATTGAACAGTAAGGCCTCTTTCCTATTAAGTCACTCTTTCATCTGTCTTTTTAATTATTTCATTATCATTTTGTACTGCAGTTCACAATGAAATGACCATTTGTGTTTAAGTGAAAGCTAATTATTAGGACTGAATTATTGTGCAGTTTATTGATCCCTATGGTGGATTAAGGGCTTTAAGTTCGTCTAGACAGAATAGTTAGCAAAATGACAAAAGGAAACATATAAGACCCTTGGGAAGAATCCCTATGCTCCATAAGCAATTAATGCCTGCCAGGTAATGGAATTTAAGTTTCTACTAAATCCAGTAGAGCTTTGACATTTCAACTGCCTTATAAACACATTAGTCTAATGAATTAAGACTTATGAATTGTGTTTAGACACAAGGAGGAATAGTAGATCTGGAGTATTTTTAGTTCTTCATTGATTGAATGAAAAATAGATCATTTTTCTCTGTGAATTTGACGAAAAATTAAATGTGTTCTTTGTGTTTCTTTCTGCTCTTTCTGTTTTCTGTTGATGCCTGAGCATTAACCATTTCCATTTCCCAAAGAACTTTAATCTCCCTTAAGGGTGTGAAATGTATATAGTGATAAAGCAAGACAAGAACCCCATGCCCTGTCACCAACTGACACATATACAAGGGTTCTGAGTAAAAAATCAAAACACTCATCTCAATCCTGTGTGAGGCAAATTTAAAAGCAAGTTATTTTTCTGGTGATAGGCAAGGCCTCCTCTAAACTAGTGAGTGAACTTTGAGAAGAAGCAGGTTGACGTTTTATGTATGTGATTTTTCCAAAAGTGTATGTGCACATTTTATTTATAGATGTGGTAATATGTTTCAGAATAGATAGTTGTTATCAGTCAGGATTCTTGTAACACTTTTGGGAATTAGAAATCAATTAACATCAGGGTGCTGTCACCAGAGCCACTTTTCAAATATTCACTTTCCCATCTTCATCTCCCACCTTCCCATTAAAAAAAAATGTAATTTGTCACTGTGTTTACTTACATACAAAACAAGTTCAAGTTATACAAAAGATGGATCAGTTTTACTTTGCCAGCCTCTTTTGAATTGGAAATCATCTCCTTGCAATGAAAACCTTGAAGAATTTTTTTTTTAAAAAAATAAGAATAACCTTTTCAGGGAAATCAAATTCCCTTGTACCACATCGGGTCTGGGGATTGAACTCATGTCAGTAGGCTTTGCAGCAAATGCCTTCACCTATTGACTCATCTTGCTACCCTTGAAGAAGATATTTTTCAGATGTGCAGATTGCAGTGTTTTTAATGATATCAATGTGATATTTAGAAAGAGGAGAAGGGTAGCTATAGTTAAAGGTTTATGCTGTAGCTCGAATTCTAATTTGCCTTAATAATAATAATAATAATAAATCTACAGTCAGATATAGGGGTTAATGCTGAAAAGTCAGAGAAACAGAGCAGTGAGCTGCTACTTCTTACCTCTACTGAATCCCAAGACAAAATGGCTATGCTGTCCCTACAAACCTTCAGATTTAATGAACACTCCGTTTCTAGGAGTCCTCAGACTGAATGCAATCAGCTCTTGTCTCCTCCCCCATTGTAGTCCTTTCATTGCCCAGCCATATCACTCCTTTCTCTATCTCCCCAGTGCTGGAATTAAAGGCCTGTGAGGCCAAATACTGGAATTAAAGGTGGGAACCACAACTGCTTGGCTCTGTTAATCTTTTAGACTGGATCAATCACAGGAGCCCAGGGCAGCCTTGCACTCACAGAGAGCTATCTAACCCTGCCTCACAAACACTAGGATTAAAAGTGTGTGCTACAACTGCCTGGTGTCTATGGCTAACTAGTGGCTAGCTTAGCACTCTGATCAGGTAAGCTTTATTTGTTTACACATAGACAGTACATAACTGGGTTGTAGGTGAGGGAGCAATAGGTCAAGTAAACAAAACTAAGGATTTATGAAGAAGTATTATGGGCATCATTATTCTGTGATCTAATTAATAAATAAACAAGTTTTTAATAAAAGAAGGGTGATTGTAACAACAACAATCCAAAACAAAAACAGGCTCCTTATTTTTCTCTTTTCTTTTTCTTATTGTCATGAGCTTTGAAACCAGGGCCCTGTGCTTGATCGCCAGATATTTTAGTACCAAGATAAACTTCTGTTCCAAAAACTGTCTTCTTTGTATTAAAAAAAAAAGAATACCAAGGACTCTATGGTGAAGACATATCAATATATCAATACAATTTACCCAGAGACATATTTCAATGTTATATATTATATTTATTATTTATTTTTAGGTGTTTCATTGTGTGAATTTGAATTAGTTGAAGGCATTCATGAGCACAAGATACAATCTATTTATCAAACTGCAGAAATGTTTGTTGCCATTATATTTATGCATAATTTTTTAGCTCATATTTGACAGAGGCAAGGGAGTTCCCTTAATAAGCAAATGTTAAGTTTTAGAAACAATAGCTATTGACTTGTATGGTATTTAAACTAGATTAATCAGTGAAGTATAATAATTTTGAAGGATTTACTGCCTGCACTTAAATACAAAACAATAATGGAGAATTTTGCACGAGGCATTATTTGTTATTATGAAAATACAATGAAAGGGTAATTGGTGGGATTCTCTTTCAAAGAAAAAAAATGAGTTTACTCAGCCTAAGAAGTCAAATTGATGCCTAGGGAAATAGGGCACCCTGATTATGTGTAGACATGATGCCACCTACGTGATAGCCATTTGATTTTTAAATCTGATGATTTTAAGCTTTGCCTTAAATCATGTGTCTGTGTGGATGAATCCAAAGTATGAGCCTAGAAAAAAGAATTCCAAATACTCCCAAGGTTTATCAAAGTGGAGCTACACTTAATGCTAATGCATATAAATATTCCAATAATAATGCATGAAACTTGAATGATTCCTAATTGTTTTTATTTTAAAGGTAATATTTTCTTCGATCTCATTATAGGGGAAGGGCATTTAATGTAGCCGCTCCACTTAGATTCTCAGTTTGTATCATCTTTGTGGATTTATGGTGACTTCCCTAATGCCAAATTTCTTGTTAGAGACATAATGGCTCCCACTATTAAGGTATCTCATATTTTACTCTCCTTCTCTGTTCTTGCCCCAACTTGACCTTCCTTATCCCTCTTGTTCTCCTATCGCTTTCCCTCCTTTCCTCTTACTGCTACCTCCCTCATAGAGCCTTTGTCCAGTAGTTGATGGAAGCAGAAGTAGAAATTCACACACAAGCACTGAGCCAAACACCTGGAATCCTATTGTAGAAAAGGAGCAGGGATGAGCAAAGGGGTTAGGACTATGATGAGGAAATCCTCAGCAACAGTTGAACTGAACAAGTAGGAAGGAGATCATGGACCCTAGTCTGACAGCTTGGGAACCAGCATAAGACAAAACCAGGCCCCATGAACGTGGGTGTCAATTGGGAGGCCTGGGCAACCCATGGGTTCTCTGGCAGTGGAATCAGTATTTATCCCTAGTGCATGAATGGACTTTGGGAGTCCACTCTCAGCCTATATACACTGGGGAGGGCCTAGGTCCTGCCCCAAATGTTGTGACAGACCTTGATAATCTTTGAGGATCTTTTGGTTTGTTTAGTTCTTTCTCTATATTCTTACCTTTACCATACCCATACCGTCCCTTTCCAAACCTTGATTTACCTTTTCTATTTTATTTCCCACCTTCAATGCACATATATATCACATGCATATATACATTTTCCTCTCCCCCCCTGTCCTCTCAGTTCCTCTCCGCCTCTCCTACCTTCTAGATCTGCACACTTTCTGACTCATTAGAAAGAACAGGCTTTTAAGAAACAATAACCAAACATGACAAAAGGAGATACAGTAAGACAAAACAAAACTAGAAACATCACATGAAGGTTGGACAATTCAGCTTCATAGCAAACTATTTGTTTCTCTGCCCTTACAATTCCTCCCTTCTTAGGAGGATATCCTTGAGTCATATAGGTCAGATTTAACACATATAAATATATTTGTACACAGACTTATATCTAACATATGCAAAACTACTTCCTATTTGTGTTAAACATGTCATTAATATTTTAACTAGAGTTACATGTTTTACATACTCTAATTTGGATATTATTGGCATTTTACTGTTCAAATTCTGGTAAACCTTGAGCACGGGCTATATGGTAGTTTGAATGTATTCGGCTAATAGAAAGTGGCACATTAGGAAGTATGGTCTTGGAAGAGGCTCGCTAACACATAACTTTAATACAGACTTTGAGGCTGGAGGACAACCTTTAATCTGGGCCACTCCTGTTGGAAGTGTTTCACTTTAGGAGTGGGCTTTCAGGTCTTTTTCTCAAGCTTCACTCAGTGTGGCAGTCAGTAGACTTCCTGTTTCCTTTTAGTGCACATGTAGGACTTTAACTGCAGCATATCTGCCTGCATCCTGCTTCCCACTGTGATAAACTGAACCTCTGAACTATGAGTAAGCCCCCTCAATTGAATTTTTTTATAAGAGTTTCTGTAGTTATGGTGTCTTCTTACAGTAATAGTAAGCCCTAATTAAGTCAGGTATCATTACATTTAGTATCTTTTACAATTTGTTTCTTTCTTCAAATATATAGTTTTTGTTATAGAAAACTTTTACCTCTTTAAGTAAATTTACTAATAATTTTATTATATTTCCATTAGAATTTGTTTTCTAAATTTCCTTTTCAAATAAGTTACTGTATATATGAAAAAATCTTATTGTATTTTTATGTCAACATATTCCACAACCTCAACAAATTCTCATAATATTTCTGCATTGAAATCTTATGATCTATTATCTGCACACAATGTCACAAAGCTAGAAATATATTGCAAGAACTTTAGAAACTAATAAAAGCATGAGAAATTATAGTGTTTCTCACAGCCATGGTGCCCACTTCCATCAGTCTCCATGGGTAGACATGAATTCCACAATGAATTACAGCAAAAAAGAACAGTGTTGGGGTATATCACCATATTGATTTCCAGTTATACTACAGTGTTTTAATAAAAACAGCATGGTAACAAAACAGTCCTGTAGATCAATTGGGGCAGAGTAGAAAAGCCAGAAATAAACTTGAATAGCTACTGGCACCTGAACTTCTGACAAAGATGCAAAAACATATTTAGCAAAAAGGATAACCTCTTCAGAAATGTTCTGGGAAAATTGGATATATAGAAAAATGAAAATGTTCTAGTATCTCACCAGGCATGAAAATCAACTGTAAATGTATCTAAGACCTTAACATAATACCTCAGGCTCTGAAAATGCTACAGGAAACTAAAGAAAATACACACCATAAAAGGATTCTACTCCCTCTGGGAATATATCAGTTATGAACTAATGAGATGTTATAAAATTAAGAAGTTTCTGTACTTCAAAGAAAACTTTATTTAGTGAAGAGGTCCCACCAAACATGAGAGAGAGAATTGATATCTGATATAAAGAAATCATAATAATAAACAAACCTATCAAAATTCATCACATTAAAAAATATAAATTTCCTGAGAGGCTGAACAGAGAGTTTTCAAAGAAGAAATAAAACAAACACAATTAGTTATGAAGTTATGAAGGACATGCATATCCAAATTAGCCTAAATTCCATCTCACAACAATCAGAATAGCTACTACCATCAGGCACACAGATGACAATACATGCTGGTCAGAATGAGGGGAAATAACAATTAATTATTTACTGCAGGTGAGAGCTGATAAACGATGCAGGCATTGTGGGAATTGATGTCAAGGTTTCACAATACGTTAAAAAATGAAACTCTGGAAAAAGGAGTGGAGAGACTGTCAGAGCCAGAGAATCAGGGGGCTTGCTGTGATTGTGTCTTTTAAGAATATGAGAAGACACGTAAAGTCTTTTCAGAATGACTCTCTAAACATGACCAGAACAAGGAAAACTAGATATTTAAGGCATTTCAGAATGTTGGAATGCTGTGTAAAAGTGGAGTCCTGTGAGGAGAAATCTGAGTGCTCATAAGAATACTCCAACAAAACAAGGCAAGAGGATTGTGACCTCCTTTTCTATAAATCACAGAATTATCCCATGTTCCCCCTCCCAGGGATAGTGAAAAGGAGAGAGTTTACTTCAGTTTACTCATTATTGGGTGTTGCTGTTATGGAATTAAATGTTTAAACTCTTCTTTATATGCCTCTATGGAAAAGCATGCTTTCATCATGTGCTTGTCCTTGAGAATGTATACAGCTTTAACTCACGAGAACTTTATTGGTGATTATCCTTAACACTTAGAGCAATGGTTCTCAACCTTCGTCATACTACTACACTTTAATATAGTTCATCATGTTGTGGGGACCTTTAACCATAAATTTTGTTTCTTTGCTACCTCAAAACTGTTATTTTGCCACTTTTAAGAATTATAATATAAATATCTGGTTTGCAAGATATGTGGTGTGGGACCCTCATGGGTTCATGGCCCACAGATGTAATGTAATACCTTAAAGTATTATTTGTCTGGGGCTCTGAATAAAGTTGACTATTGCATGAGACTTTAGCCTGCCTCATTTATTGGACCTGTGCTTGCTCAGGTACCACTACCTTTACAGCAGTGACAAAATGAATGAGGGTAAAGCCTATGAAATTTCAGTGTTACCCAAAAAACTACAGGCAAATAAGGAATGTTGAGAACATAAGGAGTAAGTAGTCCTCTGCAGAGCAGAACACACCAGTTGGTTATCAGATACCAAATGGTCAGTCCTAAAACAAACATACCAGTAATATTGTACAGACTTGGAAGATTATATTTATGTATTTAAGATATTTAAGAAGATAGCTTTATGTAGGTATGTATATGACAAGATGGTATTTATGCGTGTAAATGTATATATATATATATATATGTATATTTTACAACTATAATTGAAAAAGGGGGTGATGAGTTTAGGAAAGAACAAGATATTATATGGGAGGCTATACATGGAGGAAAGGTAAGGGGAAAATTATGTAATTATAGCCTTAAAAATACAAAAGGGGATGCAGAAAATATATATTAAAACTATAGATACTAAGCTAAGAAATTTATGAAAATTGCACAATGACAATTGTATAGTCAATGCAAATGGAGAGGAAATAATTATCCTACCAAGTCAACCCAATAAAAACAAGTGGTTCAGAGTTTACAAAATGAAACTGCCATATGATCTAATTGCACAATATTCAGGAATTGCCACAAAGATCTGTGTATCTTCCTACAGAGATACTAAGGCATCCATGTTCATGACTTCTGTATTCAAAATAGCAGATAAAATCACGTTAGATGTCAGTCGACACATAGATTGATAATGGAATCTAATGTATGTACAATGTAATGTATTCCTCCATAAGGAAAAGTGAAACTACAGGGCAACCATAACAGCTCCGCAGGTAAGTCACTTTCTGGACTGTGGACCTGAGTCTGTCTGACCTGTGGAAGATGTCAAGGAGAAAAGTGAGGCTTGATTTCACAAAGTCTTCCTGTGACCTCCATGTACACACTGGCATACTGTAAGACCATACAACAATAAGAGTAACAGCAGTGAAAATAGTGAAACCGTGAAATTTGCAGAATTGTGGATAGAGTACAAAGTATCAAGCCAGGCAATCCTGGATCAAAACCATAAATGATACATGCTCTTCCTCGTTTTAGATCCTAACTTCTATTTCTTTGCTTATGTGTATTTACATTGGAATGGGTTAGGAGATTTCGCTAAACTACAAAGCAGTGCATTAGAGGAGAAATTTTCACTTCGGAAAAAAAAAATAGAACATTTAATTAAATGTACTAAATGATATCTATGCTCTATATAAAACCTAAAATGCCATGATTGATTTTGGACTAGTAGCTAAGGTTTATTTATTTAGTTTCATTCTTCTAAGTTCATTCATAAGTATCACAAAATAGTCTCGTGCTACCAGTTTGGCTAAATATCTTCCAACTTTTAATATATACAAACATGCTCTTGACAATATGTACTTAATATCAATAGAAGGACATATCTATTTTAATTAACATTTTAACAATCTTCTCATTTTATGTATTTACACTTTTAAAAATAAGGGTTAGGGAGATGGATGGCTCAGTGAGTGTGACTACTGCAATACTGCCCAAGCATGAGGATTTAGCTGGGTCCCAAAGCCATGTAAAGACCAGGTGCTCTCTCTCCATGGCTGCACATACCCGCAGTCCTGTGCTACGAAGGGTTGAGGATGTGGGTAACCAGGGAAAATTAGGCTGCAACTGAGCTCCAGGCTCAGTAAGGGAGCCCCTCCATTCCATGTGTTCAGGTTGGAGCGCTCTGTAGCAGGACTGCAAATACATATAGTACACACAGATGTTAAGATTTCCACTCTAAAACCATTGATTTCCATGTTTTAAATGGAATTTATCTTAAGATTTTGCTTTTTATCTTTTACATATGTCTCACTTTTCATGCATGCTTGTAAAACTCTTCTTGCCATACAGAGAGGGTTTGACTTTGACTTAATTCAGATATCATGTACTATATCTCCATGTACATTCCTATCTAGCACACTAGCGCATGAGGGATGAGAAGTGTTGCAAATGCTGGTGGGCTCCTTGGATTGCTTCCTTAGTCACTTAAATCAGCCTTGCACACTGACTCGTTCAGATTTGTTCTGTTTTACTCCTGGATACTTTCTTCTTGATTAACAAGTTTTTCAAGAATGTTAAAGATTTTTTTTTATAATAGGTATTTGTTTCCTAATTTTTTCCCTCAAGGCAATGTATGTCTAATACAATTCTGGATACAGAAGTGTGAAATAAGTCACACTATGCTAAAATCCAGATGTATCTGGACAGCAGCTTCCTATAGGAGGCTGCAGGGCAGCATTGGTGACTCCTGGCATCCCTTGGCTAGCGTGTGCATCAGTGCATCCTCTTATGAACAGGTCAGACTACCTTTTTCTATATCTGCAGCCATCCACCACACTGTGCTGTTTTAAAGCAGATTAGTGATCGCTTCTTAAATCTATCCAAATAACCTGAAACACCCTCCTCCACATAAACATTCTCACCTCTCTGAGAAGCCTCATGGCCAGAGAGTAGGACAGGAATGTCCTGGTGGAGGCTTTTCTCAAAAATGTCACTCTTAAAATGACAAGACTGGTTATACAAATTCAGATTGTGTATATGTGGACTACCTTGTCCTTCAGTGCAGAAATAACTACACTATTGTACATGTTCGAGCCCATTTTGTCATTAGGAATGTTAACAGTGCTTCATAGAATGGTTTTCTGCTGCTATTTAACTTTGCATATTTTTCCTTCCTTAGTTTTTAATAACCTGTTTTACTCTGTATTCTGGTTATGTTTTTCAAATGTATCCTTCATATTACTAACTTGATTTTCTGTAATCAAATCCAATCGGGATTACATCCAATGTAGATTTTTATTATGACAGTCTTATGTTGCCAGCCCCAGCACCCCTTACATCTTAACTCAGTTTTTTTTCCTTAAGGCTTCTTGCTTCTGTTGCATATAACTCATTTCCTCTTGAATTATTTCGAGGACAACAAGCTGCTACTAGCTTGACAAAAAGTCTATTTTTCTTATGAAGGTTATTTTCAAGGATATATTTTCCCATGACTATTAGGCATAATTTCCTTTTTCTTTATATTGCAGCAGTAATTCATAGATGCATTTTATTTGCCTTGAATGGGCAGAATGTCTGCCCTAAGGGTAGATGCTGTGTCTCTTAGCTCCAGTTACTATTTATTCGAGTGGTAGGTGGTAGGTGATCCTCTTAAATCTCAGCCTAGAGCACAAGTGTAAGCTTGATTTGCAATTCTTAGAGTAGTTCTATAAACTAAACTGGGATCATCTGCTGCTTCAAGGCTAAGCTTTTCCTGTTCCAGAATTCACTTACTGTTAGAATTCTTTGTAGATGAAAAGCAATATACTATGCAATTCCTACTCCCCTTTCCCTGTGCTGGCCCTCGCCTGTTCAGTTCTCTGCTTCTGAACACAACATTGAATTAACATACTTCTACTTAGGTACAAGAGAGAGAAGCCAATGCTTGTTGAAGATGGAGCTATGTACTGTGTTTGGAATATTTTCATATGTTCTATCCTTGTTGGGAGATTATTTTGGTCCAGAATGCAGATCATCGCATATATTTTGTACAAAGACGTTCTCTGAGTTACCAGGCAGAACCTGTCAAGGGGCACTGCCTTTTCTTCCTTTAGTGATGCTATCTTACATATGTTGTCATTTTCAAAGTGAAACTTCAATGTGTTTAAAAAAAAACTGCCTGAATTTTGTACCTACCAGCAAATATTAAGAATTTTTTCTTCTTTATCCTCTTCTTTGTCTTCTCTCCTATTCTTTCCTTTATCACTTTCATCATTTCTTTTTATATTTGTAAATAGATAATCAAATCCTTGCAATGTTTAAAAATGTTCTATGCTTTCCCATGGCATTGTGCAGTGTCTGAGGGAAAAAGCTAGGTCTACATTTGAAGAGCCAACCAATATCCACAACACTTGACTAGCTCTCAACATACGTAAAGCATTTTTTTCTGCTGGTTTTCCTTCCTTAAAACAGTTCTCACCATTACTGCCTATTATTGCAGCTCCTACATGAAGTACATGAAAAAAAATTCTATTTTAAGGCCTCTACTCATTAAATTGGGCTGCTAGTTAACTCATCTGCCACAGAACTTGTAAACAATTATTATATATATTGATTAAAAAAAATCAAAGAAAACGATGAAATTCCTACCCAAGCGAATTCTATAATATCATATTCTTACTAAATTAAACACTAATTTCCACATTTGAAGAGAATACAGGCACTATTAATGTGAGGTGAACTGGCAGTGTTCATAATAGAGCAGTAATTTACTGTGACATCGTTCTACTTCCTGAGAATTCAAGATGGTTAGGAACAGATTACTCCTGCCCTTCCAGGAAAGGAGCCCAGGAAAACCAACTTCCTCAAGTGACTTCCTCAAGAACAAGGACAGGCCGAGCTCACGCAAAGAAAATGGAAGTCTTTACACAGAGATGAGTGAACTCAGAAGATGATGTGTTGCTTCAAACTTCATGCCTGGCTGAAGATTAACTTCTATATCAAAATCTAAAACAAAGCTTACAAATTACTAAAATCATCACATGAAAATTCAACAACTGACAGTCTTTACTCCAGACTAATCTGCAAACTAACTGAAATCTGTATAGGAATCTTTGGATAATTGCTCTCTCTCTCTCTCTCTCTCTCTCTCTCTCTCTCTCTCTCTCTCTCTAAGAGATCCTTTTTTATTTTGAGAATATATATGTATTTATGCAAGTTATGTGTGCTTAAACACATTTTAGTGTTTATAAATACATCTATAAATAAATCTCCAGTTATGGTGTAATGTGAGCTTACTCTGTAGCAAGGATCCCGCACCTGTATTCCTGTTTCTGAGGTTAGGAAGCACCATGAGCATGGCAGCAACAGAAGAGACTCTTGGAACTGATTGATTATTAAATAATGGTGGGTAAGCACCCAGTTTCCTAGGTATGTAGAATCATTGACACTGATGAAGCCATGATAGTTCCACTGCAGCACATCTCCAGAGTAACAGTGCAAATGCACAGTGGATCAGTTAAGCAGTAGTCTCAGAATCATTCCTGGACCTACAGTAAATTCCTTGAACTCTAATAAAAATCTTCAATTACGAATTCTAGATACAACCATTACTTAAAATACTTGTGGAGGCTTAAAGGTGAGCACAATAATCTGGGGATGTTTGCTGTAACATGCTTAGACATCTGTGATATCCTATTGATACCCCCTTAATACACAATAGTAAAATATATAAATTTTCATCTGAAATTATCTGGAATGGACTCTTTTTACAATTGTTGCTCTTTGGTCAACTCAATTTGCTACTCCAGATACTCGAGGAGGGATGCACAGTAGAGAGTGATTTCTGTCTCTGAAATTTAATAAGAAGAAAGAAAATAGCAAATCCTTACAGTGAGGAGATAAATATAAGATGGCTCTAAATCTATTTCATTTCTTATAACTGAAAGAATTAACTTGGAGCTTAATACATAACAAGGATGTGTTGTTTAGTGAATTTTGATATAAATTTCATTGTGTTGCTATATATATTATATTAATGCTTCCCCCCAAACTGAAGACAATGGTAACAATTAGAGTAGGAATATGTAAATAAACTTAGAAACATCTAAGGCTAACGGGTAAAAGCTAGTGAGATTCCTAGTCAAAAGAAGCCCTGTGTGTGATCACAGCTTGTCCTATGTATGATCAGTACTCAGGACCTTAGATTGCAAATTGTCTTTTCAGGCAGTCTGTGATATCATGTCCCAAAACAAGTTTGAAAAAAGTGAGGGAACACAGTTGTTAGACATATCAAGGCTCTATTTAGTTGTGTACAGAAAAGAAACTAGCAAACTCTTTTCCAAGGTGACCATAGTACATTGTATTCACACCAGAGAGGAAGCCCCCATTTTGTTGCTATATATAATCTTGCCAATTTTTGCATATTGAATATTACCTATTTTACCAGGTATGTGTATGACATGTTTATGATACAGGCTTCTTTTGTCAGATGGATTGTTTCTTCATTTTTGTGTGTTTGTTTGATTGATTGATTTTTTTCGAGACAGGATTTCTCTGTGTAGCTTTGGAGCCTGTTCTGGAACTCACTCTTTAGAACAGGATGACCTCGAAGTCACACCTGTCTCTGCCTCCCAAGTCCTGGGATTAAAAGCATGAGCTACCAATGCACAGTGTCAGATGGTTTCTACAATATTTTCTGACATTAATGATCTTCTTCTCCTTAAATTGTATTTTGAAAATTAATTAAAATTTTAGTGATTTCTAATTTGTCATTTTTCTTGCATTTCTCATTTTGATGTAACTAAAAATATTTTCCTGTCTTTATCTACATATCTATTTCTAGATAAGATTTAATTAATATATTTCATTTTTATTATGCTCTATTTATTGGGTTGATTTTCTATACTTAATTCATTTGGATTCATTTTTTTAAATTAACTGTTTCCTTCTGTTGAATATTTCTACTTTTCTAGCATACATTCAACTCTATGAGCCTTGTTTCAATTTACATCATAATGTTTCATAGGAGGCTTTTGTTTTCACCTAGTTAAGGATAATCTTAAAATTTCTTCATTTGTTCTTCAGAAGTACTTGTTCTCCCTGTATTGGGGGGGGGTTGTACTTTTCCTTCTGTGATTTCTAGTTTAATTCTTTATAGTCCAAAAGCAGTGATGGAATAATTAATAGTGTCATGTCTGTTAAATTGTATGTTATGACTAAAATTATGGTCTAACTTAGTGAATATTCCAGATGAGTCTTAAAATATATTTCCTTCTATTTGGGGATTAAACAGTATCTTCAGATATTACTTCTGCAAAGAAGATTAACTGTGAGAGAAGCTGTACTGTATCCTCTACACCTCCATGGTATGGAAGACTTCATTGTAGTCTTCTGGATTATCTGCCTGTAGGACACCTCTTGTTCTTCTATAATAATGATGGATTCTCCACCTAAAATAGAGGACTCATTGACTTCTATGCAAAAGTTTTTCTATCTTGAGTCTATGGTCACACACTCTTTCATCTGTGTTAACTAAAATTTCCTAGGTATAATTCAACCATAATTTGCAGAACAGGATAAGTTCTGCTATTCATGAACAAATTTTGTAATGACATTTTAAACATCTGGGATATATTCACTAAATTCTTCTAGCTTTCATTTTTTCTGTTTATATAATTTCCATATGTAGTCAGTTGTTACTTAAGAAATTATTTCAAAAGTTAAAGTGCAGAACATTAAGATTTCATAATGATGCCTTCAGTATGCTGGAAACCAAGGATGATAAAGAAGGTAAAGGGCTATGCTTTGTTTACCAAAATCTAGGGGGCTTTGCTGGAAGACACCAAGCTTGATACTAAAACAATATAAAGCCTTTTTTTTTTTGTGGAGTCAGAGCACCAACTAGCTATCTTTCATCAACAAAAGAAGCTTCCAGCACTAGAAAATGGGTTACATTTAATTGACTTGTTGTGCAAAATGGTGCTATGGGACCATCTAAACAACTCAGGTTGTTGCCAAGAATATTTATTGATTTCCACAATTTGATATTAAGACTCTATTGTTGAAGACAACATCTACATTTTTCATTGAACACAGAGAAGTTGAGCTGGTGCTGTCTAGAACCTCAGTCCTTATGGATTAGTGTTCATAGTACTTAAAGGTACTCTCTTTTTTAATTAATTTATTTATTTTATATAACCAAGACCATTTAAATGAAAACAAATATTTATAGACAATATTTGTGAATTTGGGTGTCCTTCTTTCCAAACTACTTCCTGCTGGTAAGGGGCACTGTCATGGGGGATTCTAAGAAGATGCAGAAATCCTGGCTGTAGTCTGTAAGGCTGCTTTGTCCAGCTGTTTTGAATGTAGGATCACCTGGTACTCTGTTTCAGGCGGTCTGGCTTGATCAAACCACATTAGTCTGGAAGGAATTCACATCTTTTCATTTTCTGTGGAAACAAAAATAGAAATCCTTTTCCCCAGTAACTTGTCCTTGAACTTAAATTTTGGAGTCAAAGAATTTTTTTATTTAATTTATTATTTTACATGTCGATCCCAGTTCCCTCTCCCTCCTTCCCTCCTTCCCTCCCTCCCTCCCTCCTCCATACTTCCTTCCCTCCCTCCCTCCCTTTTACCCTCTCTGCCCTCTCACATGCACCCTAACCACCCTCCCCCCAAATACCCCCACCCCAATTCCATATGTAGGGGAATGCCATCCAGTTGGGGTCATGTAGATCTGACAGGTCATGTGAAGTAGGGAGTAGGGCTTCTCTCCTGTCTCTAGGTTAAGGCAGTTAACCCTCCATGGCAGATGTGTTAGCCAGGTCCTTTTGTGCACCAGGGATACATCCTGGCTCCACTGTCTGAGGTCCCTTAGACTGCTCAGTCCTTCTAGCTGAGACCCATATTCAGGGGGTCTGAGTCAGTCCCATGCTGGCTTCCCAGCTATCAGTCTGGTGGCCCGTTAGCTCCTCCTTGTTCAAGTAAGCTGTCTTTACAATACCAAAGGAGAAAGATAAACATCAACCCAGGTATAAAGTCTAAAACATACAACAATCACTTGCCTATAAGATGTTCTCTGCTAATAATGCTTGTGAGAGTAACCAACCAACATCTGATTGGATTTTAAAGCCCATTCCATGAGATGGAACCCTTCCCAAACTTATCAGGTAGACAAAAACCTGAGAACATATAAACCAGTAACCTAGCTGAAATCCAAAACTGATGTTCTAATAAAGGAATGTAGCTATAAAATTACTCTTAATGACACCCTATTGCACTCATAGGTCAATGTCTTGCTCATCTATCATCAGAGAAGCTTCAACCTACTGTAAATAAAAAAAAAATTCAGAGATCCACAACTAGACATTATAAACAGAGTAAGAGACCTTGGAATACTCAGTTCTAAATGTGATTTCTCTGTCCAATACCACCACTCGTGTCTCCAAGAATCCTACAGAAGAGGAAACAGAAAGATTACAAGAGTCAAGGGTATTGAGGGTTCTAAACAAACAGTGGGGTGGGCAAACAGGAAAACTCTGATAACATGACATGTGACCTACATGGCTTTATGCAAGACAGGAATCCAATACTGAGAGGAGAGAGGGACACAAGACCCCATCCACAACCTAAAAACTATATGCATTAATAAACACTCTTGAGTGAAAACTCAGTTCTTTCAAATAGAGTCTTACTGGGTGCACAAACCAGTCTTAAGTGTAGGCCCCATGCCCAGAAGTAGATGGCTAACACAAACAGAGCTCAGTGGCATCTGTGGAGGTTTCTTATCTTATAATGATATTCATATTGGGCTTTTAATTTTTATTGTTTCTTTAACCTTTTTGACTTTTCTTTTTTTTGGGGGGGGGGCTTCCTGAGCACACAAACATGTATGCCTCATGCTTGTCCTTGTCTTTTTAATTATGTTTAGTCATATTCTAGTTTGTTTGCTTTTGCTTTATTCTATTTGTTTATTATTTTATTTGACATTTTTTTTTCTAACAAGAGACAGAAATGGTGTGGATTCTAATAAGAGGGGAGGATCTTAGGGGAGCTTGGTGAGGGAAAACCAAAATCAGAATATATTACTGAAAAAGTTCAATAAAAGGAAAATAAAAAGACATTTACATTAAAAAATAATCAGAATATCTGTGTGTATATCTCGTGGTTTATAATGATTATCACCTGAGACTATAAGGCCTGAAGAAATGCAATATAAAGTGAAACAAGTAAAGATAATTCTGGGGAAGTGAGTTAGAGGGAGAGGGTGTGGGGAGATACAGCTGGAATTGGGAAGCATTTAGGAATCCGTGTGGAAATCCAGTGCAGTACAAACTTGCTGAAATCTATGAGAATGACCTTATAGAGGACTCCTAATATTAGAGGATAAGGAGTTTGAACTGACAATCCTTTATTGCCAGGCAGGGCTTCCAGCAATAGGACTGTGATGCACTAAGTTGAGTTGTTGACCAATAGGATCCCATGGAAACCTAATCAACCCAGGCTGATGCTGGGCCAGATGGTCATTCTCTGAAAGCTGATTGTAGGTCCCCATTATGGAAGACAACAGCCATAGACATCATTGAATCTAGAGAGGTCAACCTGGTTACTGTATGGAGCCTTTACTCCAACAGTGTAGAATGCACTTGGGATGCTTTTCTTCCTGTTGGATTGCCTTGTCTAGCCTTGATATGAGGGTGTTTGTCTTGTCTTAATTTATCTTGTTTTGTCAAGTTTGTTTGCTATCTCTTGGAGGCCTACTCTTTTCTAAAGGGAAATGGAGAAGGAGAGAAACCAGGAAAGAGGGGAGGAGATGGAAGGAGAGGAGGGAGGGGAAACAGTGTTCAGGATGTGTTGCATGAAAGAAGAAACTATTTTCAATTAAATAAAAGAATTAGAAATATATTACGTGGATACTAAGATTTAAGCAGAATCTGAAAAGAGCAAAGAAAAATTATTCAAAACAATGGTCTAATTATAAAGACACATAAAAATGTACATAAATACGTGCCATTGTACATATTCTCTAAGCCTTCCATAGAAGTATTTTAAGCTTTTGGGTCTTGCTTTTTAATTCATTTTATCTTCTGCAAGGCTTCTTACTTAATTCCATTTTTTTTTCACGGTAAATTGAGATAATTAAGTTCATCGTTGTATCATACCTAAATTGAGTTGATAATTGTCTACAGCTATCATTTCCTGCCATAAGCCTAAACTTAAAGTTATGACTTGTGATTTATTCTTTTTTTTTAAACTGCACAACTAACAAAAAAATAAAATATTAATACATAACATCTATATTTCATTAATTACATTTATAATAAATTAAAATATAATATTTATAAAGTTATTAGTGGATAAATTCACAAAATTATTCTCAACTGAGCATGGAAGTGTTTTCATAAGTATTCCATTTCATGCTATTTTATTTAAAGGACAGTTATGCTAATGTGTCTCCTAAATCTCTGTAGGAAATTAGTAGTTAACAGCAATTTCCACCCGTAAAGAACCCTATTTGAATAGGAAAGTGATCTTGTGGGCATCAGAATGGGGTCTGGTTTACTCCCACAATTTATAAGCATAACAATTGTCTTTTGAGTTTTTAATGTAATTCAGTTTTGCCTTTTATTTTACTGAAATAAAATATGTAAACCAGAAATAAATTTTGCATTGTTTGATACTAGTCCTTTTCTAATACCGAATGCAGAACATCATGTAAAGTTGCTTTTAAAGAAGGTTAATATTTATCTTCTTAAATTTACTATCTGAGGTTCATAAATGAATTTTCTAATATTAAGATGTATATTTTAACATTAGAGCTATCATTACTAAAATAGTTACATATATGTAACTATATACCTACATTACTTTTTATTTTGAAATTCTTTTAAATTGATTTATTTCTCTTTTCTGGTGGCTGTTATTACATGTGATAAACAAAATGGCTGAACAAACATTTGATCCAGAGCTAAGGCAAAGTGAGATGGCAGAGATCATATTTTTTACTTTAAAGTGTTATTATTCAAGAAGCAAAAAGACTATAATTTGCCAAGTGCTAAGTTAGACCCAGAAGATGGAGAATTAGTTCTTATTTTTCAGTTTGAGGGAAAAAGCAGAGATGAGCAAAGAGAATTTATAGTACATAAAAATTCTATTTAGATAAGAATTATTTCTCGTGGAAACCATGTGATTTTAAAGATGAAACACATTAGAATAAATCAAGATTTTGAAATCAAGACTTGACCATTCCAAAATAAAAAGCAAGAGCCAAACCTTTGTACATGTAAATGAGATATTATTTTAAATTTATTTCTTAATCCTACTTTTTTATAGAATTTTTTTTTTGCCTCTCAAACTAGCTAATGTGAATCTTGGGAAGGCGTAGTAAAGGAAACAGCAACTTAAAGAAGCTTTAGTTAAAGTGGATACTTAAGAGTCGAAAGTTGGAATAACAAATGAGGAAATAAGTATGCAGCATCTCAAACTCTGGAGCAGATCTGTACTCCATGACAAAGCATGAGGAGTGGACAGTGACAGCAGCCATTTCCCGTCATCTCATACTCTTAGTATTGCTAATACCAAAATACCCCGAAGATGCAAATCATTGACTCAAATTAACAACGTTAGTTTTTATTTATTCTTTCTTAAAATTTCCATATCACCTCAGATGGCTTTCTTCTCTTCTTTCACTGTAATTGGGGCCCAAGTGTTTGCCTGTAACTCGGAACACAAGCTGTAAGATGAATTATAAAATTTCCTGGTGTCAAACCAGGAACCTGTAAAAAATTGAGAGGAAGGTACCAGGGAACATCTATTTTTAAAATTCTGACCACATATTTGAACACACATTACCAAGGGTCAGGATTCCAGAGTCTATTTTCCGGTTTTGTTCAGTTCAAGCTAAATCGTCCCATGGTATTGGTTTTAGAAAGCTTTTGGTTTTGAAATTCAGGTCTTAGAAATACTCTTCTATTTTCTCTCCATTCTTTGAAAAATAAAATAAATTTTAAAATTCCTAACATTTTTTGTTACCTTTCCTTTGTGTCCACATTTCTGAAAACCTTAGTGACCTTTATGATCCATGTAAAACATGTTTCCTGTGTCCTGTATGGCAAACATGCAAACCAGATACAGTGGCCGGACATCTCCCAAACAACCACATTTTTTTCAGTACCTCCCTAGTCTGTTGCTTACCGTACTGCTTATTTTCTCTTTCTGGGAGATTTTCTCTGTTTCCCATCCTGTCTGAAACTTATGTGAAAGGTGAGGCAAATGTACCCTTTGTGGTCATGCATGTAGTTTTTAATTTTTCTTTTTATTTATTCTTCTTTCATACAATATATCCTAACTGCAGCCTCCTCTCCCTCAGTTCCTGCCAGTCTCCACAACATCCTTTCCCCACACAAATACTGCTTCTTAATCTCCCTTTAGAAAAGAGCAGTCCTCCCAGGGACATCAAATGGACATGAAATAAGATGCTATAAGAACAGACACAAAGCCACATATGGAGCTGGAGAGAACGTCCAGCTGTTCAAGATGGCATATAAGTTAGTTATCACTGTCATTATCAGGGAAGGACATTTAATGTAGTCTCTCCACTTTTGCTCAAATTGTTAGTTGGGGTCAATATTGTATGTCTCTGGACATTTCTCTAGAGTCAGAGTTCTCTTCAAACCTGTAATGGCTACCTCTATTATGGTATCTCTTTTTTTGCTCTCCTCTGTTCCCTGACTCAATCTTCCTGGTCCCAAATGTTCTGCTCAAGCCCCTTTCCCTTTGTCCTAACTCCCTATTCACTCACTGCATGCCCTCTCTGCTCCCAATATGCAATATGCTCAGGAGATCTCTTCTCTTTCCCTTTCAGTGAGAGACCTTGTTTGAATCTCTTATTTAATCCTTGTATCCTAGTTTCTCTGGTGATGTGAATTGCAGGCTGGTGATCCTTTGCTTTATGTCTAAAATCCATATATATGAGTGAGTATATACTGTAATCCTCTTTCTGGGACTGGGTTACCTCACTCGGGATGGTTTCTTCAAGTCCCTGCTAATTTCAAGATTCCATTTTTTTTTCCCACAGAGTAGTATTCCATTGTGTAAAAGTACCACATCTTATTTATCCATTCTTGAGTTTAGGGGCATCTAGGTTGCTTCTATGTTCTTGTAATTACAAATAATGCTACTATGAACATAGTTGAGCACATGTCTTTGCTTCATGGATATGGATCGTTTGGGTATATGCCTAAGAGTGGGATTGCAGGGTCCTATGGTAGAAACACATTGAGACAGCTGACCTGAACAAGGAAGAGCTAATGGGCACCCAGACTGATAGCTGGGAATCCAGCATGGTACTGACTCAGATCCCCTGAACATGGGTCTCAGATAGAAGGCCTGAGCAGTCTAAAGGTCCTCATACAGTGGAACCAGGCAAGTGCATTCCACAGTTTAGAGACCCCATTGGCTGGATAAATTTATTGATGGCTCTCAGGTCTGTAAGAATTCTCCATTTACCAGATTTCTTTCTGATAATAAATACAGGAGAGTTTCAAGGGCTGGTTGATTCCTCAATATGTTCAGCATTTAGCTGTTCTTGAACCAGATTTTCTAAAGCCTCTAAATTCTTTATAGTAATTTTTCTAAAATTGGGAGGATTTTTATTAGCAAAATCAATGTAATATTTGTAAGTAGAAAAATTAATTATTTTACTTATTATTCAGACACAAAAATTCAGCAAACAAAAAACACATATTTCCTTTCAATTACTATCGTAAGCTTGGCAAACTAAATCTACTTCAGTGTTTGTTTCCTGATGAACTTTTCACACAGATAGAATAAGTACATATCTGAAGATCACACAAAAAATAATATATTCTAATACACAGATAGATGTGAAGGCATCAATTGTCATAAAACCTAAATGAATGAGTGAAGAAGCAAATAAATAAATAAATAGTAAATAAATAATCTTTTATCATTGATATTAATGAGGTGAACTGTTGCTTGAACTTTCTATTCTGGCTGGTTCTGCCCCTCTTGAGCCCAAAATAGACTCACAGACACTATATTAATTATAAATCTGTTGTTCAGTGACTAGGTCTTCTTATTGGCTAGCTGTCATAATTGTTAACCACTTTCTATCAATCTGTGTATGTGGCTTACCTCTTCATGCCCCAGAATGCTGATACTCCTTTGGCAGCATGATGACTCCTGTCTACCTATACTTCCCATAGTTCTCCTTGTGTGGTATCCACGCCTATCCTTCCTGCCTGGCACCTAGACAAAAAATGCTTTATTCATTAACCAATAAGAGAAACATATACAGAAGGACATCCCCATCAGTGAATTTATTCTAGATTTAATAAGATTTATTAAGATATAAATGGTCAAATTTGATAGGTTGAAACTTAATTTCATATATTTAAATAGCTCCTGTCTAAATATACTACATCATTTTACTTTGTAAAACAGTACATAGTGCTGATACATTATAAGCCTGTAATTTACAACACATCTATACCTCCAGGAGTGTGTTATAGTTTACTACATAAATTTTATTTATTTGTTTATTTACTTGTTTTTTACTGTTCATGCTTGTGTGGGGAGAGATGTATATGTGTTCACATGGGTGTGGGGATATGCATGTAAGAGTTCCTATATTTGTGGAGATCTGAGGATGAAGCCTAGAAATCCTCAATGGGTTTTTACCTTATTCTTTGAGACAGAGTTTCTTAATCAAACACAGAATTTTGGATGATCTTACGAACTAAATTCACTTTGGAATCGTAACTTTCCCCTTTGGAGTCTGGAATTACAAGTAAACTGTGATGCCCATCTGGTCTATCTATGGGTAATGGGGGTCTGAACAGTGTCCTTGTTGGTAGAACAGAAAGTGTTTTAACCACTGAGGCATCTCCTCAGTCCGAACCTAAGTTTTCAAAATTACTCAGAATTTCATAATAAGCTCCTCGCATAACTATTCTTAATCCATTTGGTGTTTCTTTACCTCACACCTTATTTCAGCTAGAATAGTACCACTTTTAATTAAGAAGTATTCTAGATGTTTATCTTGATTCATGCTCATTTAAGAATAAATACTGGATCTCTAGCCAGACAATAAAATTAGGTTTATTTCAGTTCTTGTATATCAATGTTTGTGGCAGTTCTAGGTACATGGTAAAGCAACTTTAAAACAAAATACAAAATAACTTGTGTGGTACCAGATCTGTTTTGAACCTCATTCAACTTGAAAGTTAATGATGTTACCCTAGCATTTGTAATGTGGATTAATAGTTTTTTTGTACTGCTGTGATTAGTTTCTGTTTATTTTAATTTCTTTTTAAGCACTTTTCTAAGCTTGGTTACACACACACACACACACACACACACACACACACACACACTGTATTCCTTCAATTTAATGCCAGTTTGAGGTGTTTCTCCTGCACCATCAGATCAATGAAAAGTAAATAGCCTACACTTCTTATTTCACAGTGTAATATTGATCTTTCTTCAGCTTTTGCTTCCTTTTTTCCCTGCATCTTGTGTCTTCCAACCGCAGGGACTGAAGTGATTGCCATACATTGGACAAGCTAACAAACACATGATAAGGAGGTGTTTTGGGTCACACTCTCACACACAAGCTTTGTTTATAAAGCTTGTCTCTGTAGAGAGAGAACAGTGCCATTTTTGTGTGCCTGGCACAAGCCACTAAGAGAAGAACTAGAAATAGAATGCCTAAAAATAAAAATAAAGCAGGAAGGAGGATCCTCTTTTCTATTTCCAATCTTTGCAGATGGTGTTAAATTACCTGGTGAAACTCCTTTGTGAGTAAGAGACGAGTAGCCTGCAAGAATGGGGCCATACTCTGTTTTGGCAGATGACTGGATGTTGGCAGCTTTAGGTAAGTCACTATTCAGAACATATAATTTCTAAATAGTATGTCTTATACTTTTAGATTATTTGTGTTTCAGGCTAGTTGTTTAAATTCTATATGAGAAATAGCATTAATTTCATTCAATATCTAGCACCTTGAATATTTTTAACACATATTTTATCTCAAAGACAATGTTTGAAGATTTTTTCCTTATTTAATAATTTATCTTATTAGTGGATATTATTCAGGTGCATATTTAATGAGTTGATATACACAAGGAATGCAGGGATTCTGGAAAACTTTGGTAAACTGGGCAATATTTGCTTCCCTTTGCTTGTCTTTAATATATTCTCCATCCACATATTTATTAAGAATTGATCATTGAAAAAACAGATAATTGACATTTTGTTACCTGCTAATGCATCTTTCTAGAAGGAAATTATTTGGTGGGCAGTCATCCAGTGTCCTGGACAGAATATTTGTGACTTAATGTATATTGGCTTTGGTCCCACTGCCTCTCAGGTCTGCAAACTATTGAATGTACAATTTAGTTATGTTGGTTTTTTTTTTTTTTGTCTATTTAGTTAAGAATCTATAGTTAGGTTATCATTGTGGACTGGAATGGCAGTAGAATCATATGACAGAGTCAATAAACAAAGTGTGTACTTCCTTTTAAGAACTATATTTTTCAATAGGTGTCATGAAGTCCTATGTAGAATTTATTACTAATTTTAAGGAAATTAAGTATCACAACAGGCATCTTATTCTAGCATGTGTTCCATTGTACTTAGATTCACAATATTGACTCAGACATCATAGCCATCACTGCATAGTGGCTTACCAATATACTGTTGTCAGTATGATTCTTTGAATCTCAAAGGAATTTTTTTGCTAGATCACATATATTGTACACAAATTAAGCATGGTGTTGGAAGCTTTGTTCATTTTTCAGTTTCTATGATATCCCATTCATTTTGGATTTGGGAGATTGTTCTAACTAAAGCTATTATGTAGTCTTTAGGGTAACCATGGTGCTTATTTGAAAGCTATTAATTTTCTATTATAGAGTACTAAAGATGTTCCATCGGGTGACACACACCTGCATTATTGAGTCAATGACCAATTGCAGTATTGCTTAGTGGAAGTTGGAGCTTAACTTGACCCTCTGGGATCTCATTTATTATTTGCAGATATTGATTTTGGGAAAAGCTAAGATGTATGAATATAATGCAGCTTGGAACTGGCCTGGAGCAGTTAACTCCTAATGGTCTGCATATTTGATGTCTCAAAATAAAAATATATTATATCAGATGACATAATAAATTCATATTTTGATAATGATATATTGTACTACATTCTTTATACACATTTATTAAAATCTGTACAGTATTTCTAAAATTGAGTTCACAAATGATCTTGGTATATTTTTAGACTCTGAACTCTTCACATTCAAATTTATAGTTGATGGTTTATAAAATAAAAGTAAAAGCACATTGATTTATAGTGTGCATGGCATTGTGTGTGTGTTTGTGTGCGTGTGTGTTTCATGTATTTCAGTGTACTTAGGGATAATCTGGATGCTCACTTAACACATTTGTTTTTAAGAAAACAGTGTAGTTTATAGCTGTTTCCTTAGCATTTTTGGAGACTCAAACAACAAAGGCATATAACAGGTCTAATGAAGAATTCTACACGGAGGCATGTGAAATCCAAGAAGTAAAAGTTATGCTTCACTATGGAGGGAGTGATTACTTCACTCAAGGCTCTGGGTGTCTGTTGAGACACTGATACTTCTACAAAGCCATGTAGATCATGATACACTCATGTAAGCTCCATTTTGTCACCTATCCAGTCCCTCATGTTTATACAAAATCCTAAATTATACATATCTTTTAATTACTAATTTTTTTTCACTCAAATACCTTCAATATATTCACAAAACAGAACTTAAATATATATAAGACAATTTAAAGAATTATTGGATTCATTATTTAAGGTAAAAGCAGTTTTTAAATGAAATTTTATGATGTTTTTATCTATTACTTATTCAATATCAGTAAAAGAGCAGAATGTATAATAAAATGTTGAATACATGTATCTTAAATCTGAATAGATTGTTTTTCATAATCAATTTATTATTACAAATAAATGAAAATAATTAGCCCTTATTACATAATATTCTTTTGAGTTACTTTCTATGAGCTCAACCTATAGGTAAGTATCCCATGGCATGAGTGGTTGGTAGCATATTTGCTTTCTCCCTGTTTTCCCACAGGATTTTATTGACACATAATCAGTACTAGCACATTCCCTCTTGTCTACTGCATAACATGAGCTCTCACATAACATCTGCAATTACATCTATTAATACTTGAATTATGCAGAAATATATTGAACTCTTAGGTATCAAGCATTCCACATGTTAAAACATATTAAAAGCATAAGGCTTCTAGCATCATTTCAATGTGTATTAAAATGAGGAGCATGGACCAGGTCTTCAGGTTTTATAAGATTTCAAAACTAAAGGGAATCCATTAAAAGATAGCTTTCATGCATATTTTATTTGGTAATATAACAAATAGTGAACTTTTGGTCAGCGTGCCTGAATTGCTAAATTCTGAGAATTTTTTTTCATGTAACCTTAATGTTTCAAAATGCATTTTATTATGTAGAAGAATGTCTAACAAAATTTTACAACTGAGAGTATTATATGGTTTACCAGTATTTATTTAGCATCAATTATTTTGTAAGACTTATCATAGACAAGGTACATTTCCTCCTCATGAAACCTAACTGGATAAAGAGGAAAACAAGTAACCCCATGTCTGTTCTTTCCTTTATTTGCCTGCTTACAATGGGCTGTTGATCAAGTATCAAAGCCAAAGTTTTGTGTTTTTCTTATACACACAAACATTTCACAGATTTAATTGGCATTGACTTTGACTGAAGACAAATACCTGGTAATAAAATTTAATACTAAACATGACACATTCTTGCTTACTTTAGGCATATGAGAAAGATATGGCATCATTGGAAAAATCTTAGAGGAAATGCAATGTAAATGTGATCTTAAAACCTCAGGAACGAATGTATCTACTTTAACAATTGCATTTTGCTGAGATAATTGTGATTTGACACTTTGAATACTTTTTTTAAATCCTTAACATTCTCCTTATTAACAATCTCCTGAGCACATTTTTATTTGACAACCTAAATGACTATTTGTGTTAGCATTTTTAATGAATATCTTTACCTTGGTCAAGAATAACAGTGATAAATAAATGACTACAGACAGCAGAATTACAGATGGTATAAGTAAGTAACATATAAATAATGTTTTTCTTTTTAATTTAAAAATGACCTATTTTATATATGAACCATATGTCCCTCTCCCTTCTGTCCTCCCACTCTCTGCACCATCTCCCCATTCCACTGCTCCATCACTTCTCAGTGATGGTGAGGCCTCCCATGGAGAATCATCATCTGGAGCAGGACCAAGGCCCTCCCCACTGTACCTAGGCTGAGCAAAGTATCCCTCCATAAGGAATGGGATCCAAAATGCCAGTTCATGCACTAGGAATAAATACTGGTTCCATTGCCAGGAGCCATATTGATTTCCCAAGCCTCCCAACTGACACCTATATTGTTCAAGGGATCTAATTTGGTTTTATACAGGTTCCTCAGCTGTCACTCTGAAGTCAGTGAGCTCCCACTTGCTCAGATCAGCTGTTACTATGGGATGCCACAGCATGGTCTTAACCTCGTTTCTGATCACTCCTCCCTGTCTACAATTGGGTTCCAAGTGTTTGGCCAATTGCATAGCTGTGAATCTGCTTATGCTTTCATTAGCTACAGGATGAAGGTCTTATGTTGGCATTTGAAGTAGTCCTTAGTCTCATGATAGGAGAAGGACATTTAAGGAAACCTGTCCACTATTGTTTAGAGTCTTATTTGGGGGTCATCTTCATTGATTCCTGGGAATTTCTTTAGTGCTGGGGTTTTCATTAAGCCCATATGATTCCCTCTATTACTGGATCTTTATCTTAGTCATCCTTCTCTGTCAGTCCCACAGTTCAACCTTCTCTCATCCACTTCTCCCTTCCTCTCTCTTCTCCCTTCCTTCCTCCCTTCCTCCCCACTCTTGTTTCCTAGGGTCCTCCTTGTTTCCTAGATTCTCTGGAATTGTAGATTGTAGTCTGGTTATCATTTGTTCTAATGTTTAATATACACTTATGAGTGAGTAGATACAATGTTTGTTTTTCTGTGTCTGGGTTACTTCACTCAGGATGGGTTGTTTTAGTTCCATCCGTTTGCTTGTGAATTTCAAGGTTTCATTGTTATTTTTAGCACTTAGTAGTACTCCATTATGTATATTTACCACATTTTCTTTATCTATTCTCTGGTTGAGAGGCCTCTAGGTTGCTTACAGATTATGGCTATTACGAATAATGCTGCTAATGAACATAGTTGAACAGATATCCTTGTGGTATGAATGTGCATCATTTGGTAATATGTCCAAGAGTGGTATTATTGGGCCTTGAGGTAAATCAATTCCAAATTTTCTGAGAAACTACCATACTGTTTTCCCAAGTGGTTGTACAAGTTGGCATTCCCACCAGCAATGGAGGAATATTCTCCTTAATCCATATCCCCTCCAGCTCAAGCTTTCATTTGTGTTTTTGATCTTAACCATTCTGACAGCTATAAGATAGTATCTCAGAGATGTTTCAATTTTCATTTCCTTCATGTCTACAGATGTTGAGCAATTCCTTCAGTGCTTCTTTTGGTAATTTGCAATTCCTCAGTGGGTAATTCTCTATTTATACCTGTACCCTAATTGTTTACTTGGGTGTTGTGGTGTCTAATTTCTTTAGTTCCTTGTATATTTTAGAGATCAGCTCTCTCTCAGATGTGGGCTTGGTTAAAACCTTTGTCCATCCTGTAGGCTCCAGTTTTGTCTTGGTGACCATGTCCTTTGCCTTATAGAAGCCTTCTAAGTTTTTGGCGGTCCCATTTAGTAGTTGTTGATCTCAGTGTCTGTGTTTGGTGTTCTGGAAGTGCATTCAAGGATACTTCCACTTTCTCTTCTAGGAGGTTCAGTATGGATGGATTTATATTTAGGTCTTTGATGCATTTGAACTTAAGTTTTGAGCATGACAGCAGATATGGATCTATCTGCAATCTTCTCCATATCAGCAACCAGTTGTTCCATCAGCATTTGTTGAAGATGTTTTCTTTTTTCCTTTGTATAATTTTAACTTCTTAGTCAAAAATCAAGTGGTCATGGGTTTGTGGATTAATATCAGCGTCTTTGATTCAATTCCATTGGTTCACCTATCTGTTTTTGTGCCAATGCCAAGGTGTAAGTAAGAAACTTCTAGGTATTATTGATTATACAACTTAAACTATGGAGATAATACACTGTCATTAATTTTAACTTACTATTCCTTAGCTTCTTCAGAATTAGTATATGACTGCCAATTTATTTTATCTCATTATGTTCTTGTTGTTATCATTATGCCTATAAACTGCAAGAAAAAATACACTGAATACAAGGATTCTTGACATTTTATGTTCTACTAATTTACTGGATAAATTCTTCTGGGACAATAATCATTTCATGTGAACATCAACATCAAACTAATCTGTTATTTTTATTGGCTTCTGAAATAGTATCATAAATATATCCACAATTCTAAAACCATCAGCAATAAGATGTTGTAGGAGTCTGTCATGCAGAACATAAGGCATTACTCAAGAGAGGCAATTTCAGACAAAGTTCATGGTTAGGATCTTGTAGATAGACAATGAATACTCAGTCTCTTTATCATTGTCCATTCATCCAATGAAACAATTTTATTTTGGAATTTAAAAGTTTAAAGATGCTATTAACCCTGATCAGCAGAGATATTGATACTAAATATGAACCTTCTGGTTGATTCTGTAATTTGCCTACTTATACATCTATGCACATACAACATCAGTCTCTAGTAAAAGATATTTGGACAAGGGATTTAACCTCTTGGACAAAATTTGGCTTTTGCCTATACTTAATATTTTAAAGAGAATTACTGTGAATTTCCTCATTGTCCTATAATTTATTTCCTTTAATTTCCAAATATGCCAGGAATATTTCTCCTTGCATACCTCAAAAGAGCATAAGAACAGAAATGAAAATAAATTTACTATCACTTATTGGATATTTTATACTTCCTTATTTAATTTTCATCTTTCTTTTAGATTTCCAAGATATCACATCAATTTTTAAATTACTTAGATTTTAATATAAGTATATGTTTTCTCCTTTCCTCTCTCTAAAACAAATCATCTACTTTGTTTTCAAATTCATTGCTGTTTTTTTAAATTCAACTGTATTTATATCCCTAAAAACTACCTGCTCAGTTTGCATAATCTTACTGGCATTTTATGTTTTTAGGACAGGCTTTTGTGTGTGGTGTATTATTCCTTGGGAGAGACCACTTCTCCAACTTTTAGTACTCAACAATTGCCTCTACTTCTTTGTGTAGATGTGAGTGCTTATGGGATCTCTCTTGTCCGCATTAACATACTTGTTTCTGTGCTTTTCCTGCCTACGCTTAGACAGTCACACTGCTGTACCTTTATATATTCTGACATTGCTTGGAGACAGAATGTCAAAAAGAACTCACTGTTCCTCTGATTCTTATAATTGTATGCCTTCTTTCAGCAATGTATATTGAGCCTTAGTTATCAGAGTCACATTGAAGATGTATTTATAGAAATTAGGCCTTGACTTGTAGATTTTGATTGGTTAAGGTTTTCTGTAGTGATCCCCATCTGTTATAAAGAGAAGTTTTCTTGTAGTGTGGTAACGGCCATACTTATTTTGGGTAATAGTGTAAAAATTAGAAGTTAATTATGGATTATGCTGGTTTAGTGAAATGGCATTTGTAGGTTCCCTTTCAAGATCCATGCTTTTCCTGGCTCAAGGAAGTTGGCTGGATTCCCAGTATCAGGGATTATTTCATTATATTTAGGTAGTTGTCTTAAATCCAGTGAGAGAGCTCTCAGCTACTGCCAAGATAGGTGTGTCATGACTGCATCCTGAGGGTTAATATAATGCACTGGTTGTTGTGGTGAATCACAGGAGTCACAGCTGGGCTCTTGGTACCTTCTCTCATCTGTAAGTTTGCATTATATCTACTCATAACATGGAAGCAAGTACACTGGAAGGATTTTTTCAAGTCAGTATACCCTTTTCCAGAAAGGGGAACAACCGAGGGCAATAGCCATAGCTAGTATGTTGTGGGAGTTTTGAAAAACCTTGCCCAACCACTTAATAGCAGATTCTTATACCTGGTATTGAGATTGTAGAAAGATAATCTTTGACTCTTAGAGGGGTCATTCTTGGCCAAAGTAGGAAAATTTATTATACAAACACACACACACACACACACACACACACACACACACACACACACACACACGCTCACATTCATACTCTAAAAACCAGTTCTACCATATGACCAAGCTATACCAATCCCACTGATGAATGTTAATGGGTGAAGTAGAAAAGATCATATTACTTGAAGTATCCCAGATACCTCTCTCTCCCTCCATATATATATATGAGTTAATAATAAGAAGTAGGATTATTTATGCATTTTCATGACCATTACTGTTGTTTAATCCTGCCTCCTTTTTCTATATGTATTGGCACATTCCCTAAATAGACTATCACATTTCACATTTCCTCATCAAATCACATGTACCCTGTTAGTACTCTATTATTTCTTTACAAACCTTGATCACAGAAGTGGTCCTATTTTTCTCTCTTGGATTCTGCATTTCAATCAGGGTACATACTCAAATCTGAAGATTTTGAACTAGGAGTCTTCGATGAGAGAGAAAACTAAGTGTTTTGTCTTTCTATCCAGGTTACTCAATATCATTTGTTTTACTTCCATCCATTAACAAGAAAATTTCATGGTTTCTTTTTTTTTCTTTACAGATGAATAGTATACCACAGAGTGTATGTCCCATAAGTTTATTATCCATTTATCAGTAGGACATTTATTTATTTCTATTTCTGATATATTGTGAGTAGAACAGCAACAGCTGAACAGGCTTCTGTGGAGTAGAATTTCCAATGCATTTGGCACATTGCAAGGACTTTAATAGGTGGGTCATATGGTAGATTCATTTTTAGCTATCTGAATGTTATCCTAAATGATTATTTCCAGAATAGTCTGAGTAGTTTACAATATTAGCAGTGAATTTGTGTTGCTGTTTTACTACAGTCCCTTCAGATTTTGTTGTCAGTTGTTCTATTGATCTTTGCCATTCTGACTGGGGTAAGAGGAAATCTCAAAGTTGTTTTGATTTATATTTCTCTGTTCTCTGAAGATGATGATCATTTTTATTAAAATATTTCCTAGTCATTATTCCTTTTAGAACTCTGTTTAGGTTCCAGGTCTACTGTTATTTTGTTTGTTTGCTTTTGCTATTTACTTTTTTGAAAGTTATATATAAATTTTGGACATTAATCCTCTGTCAGATGTATAGCTGGCATTTTTTCTCTTCCATTTTGTGTGTAAGGCAGTGGGGCCTTACTTTCAGTTTAAAGAGAGCAACTGATAGTCATGGCAATAGCCTGGTTTGTTAAACTTTTTTCATGCGAACACTTTGGACAACAACTCAATTAGATGTAACCCTAATACTGGTACTCTGGGCTTTTTCATCAAAAGTCTTTTATTCACATTTTAATCTTCTCATCTTTTATGGGTATGTTTACATTGTTGATTTATTCTTTGCTTAATATTGTAGGTTTGCCTAAATCTAAAGATACAGTCATTGTTTTCTGTTTTAGATTTTCTAACTTAATGCAGTCCAGATTTTAAACATATTCCATTATAATACACTGAACTTCCTTCATGTTTTATATGATGTTTCCACATTTATTTCTAATTTCTATTTATTTTGATGGTCTCTCTGGCTCTCTCTTACTCTTTTGGGAGGTAAGGGCTATTTGGTACAAAAACATATGTCAATTGTCTTTATCTTTTACAGAAATATCTTCGGTTCACTTATGTATTCATTGCTTTCCTTGTTTTTATTTCTTTTAGTACTGCTCAAATTTTTATTATTTCTTTCAATCAATTAGGTTTGGGCTTGTTTTGTTCTTTGTTTCTCCAAAATTTTGAGTTACTGTCATGAAGCCATTATTTATATATTTTCTAGTTTGTTAATGCAGGTGTTTAGAACCATAAATTTCTTTTGTATTGGGACATTTTCCATATGTGCCAATTTTATTGTGTTTGTTTGTATTTTTACTTAGTTCCAGAAATATATTTCTTTATTTAGTTCTTTGACTCATTTATCATTCACTAATGAATTTTTAATCTACATTAGTTTCAGTATTTATTTGAGATTTGTTTGCTATCAACTTTAAGTTTTATGTACCATAATCATATAGAGTAGCAGAAATTATTACAACTCTTTTAAATTTGCAAATTTGTATTTTTTACAGAATGGGGTCTATTTTAGAGAAGCATCTGTGTGCCACTGAGTACAATATGTTTCCTTTTTTGCTTTGGTTGAATACTCAATCTTTATCTGTGGAGTCTGATGTATGTTGTCACTTAATTCTGAAGGTTGTTTGTTTGCCTAGATAACTTATCATTGCTTTATATATAATATTTAATAACTTATTGTAATATATGTCATAATATATTTATGTCATATGATGCATGCAATTAAGTATTAATATATAATTATATTGTTCCCTTATTACATTTATTTTAGTTTTAATTATTAAAGTTACATTTATAATTTCTTAAAAGAAGGCATTATATAATGTAATATGAATTATATTGTAAAAATCTTGTGATAAGGTATTCTTTATCGTATATACTTAAATTATTTATTATATGTTATATAACATTATATTATTAGATATTTTGCATAATATACTGTTAAGGTATTTAATTGTGATACATTTAAAAATCTCAATTTTAGTGCTGATGGTGATGCTTCATTGGCAAAGCATTTGCTACACAACTATGAGGACTTGAGTTTGGGTTTCCTTAAATACCATAAAGCCAAACATTAGAGTGTACAGCTGTAACTCAGTGCTCCTACAGCAAGATGGAAAACCAAGTCATGAGAGTGGATGTTCATGGACCAGGTAGGGTGGTGCACTGAGAAACAAATGGCAAAGGGACAGTGTCTCTAACAAGTCTGAAAGTGAAAAGCAATACCTCAAGTTTTCCCTTGATGACCAGTTATGGACCATGGTACTCATGCTTCTGCACTCACAGAGATAAAATAGGCAAACAAACATAAGAATTAGTAGAATAAATCCCTTATTTGAATTACTAAAATGTTCTAATCTTGTGCAAAATGAAAGAATAGTCAAAAACCAAGACCAGCAATGTCTCAGAAGGTAAAAGGACCCTTCGTTTACAAACCTTATAACCTGAGCTTGATTGGTGGAACACAAATAAAGATGGAAGGAGGGAATCAAATCTTACTAGTTGCTGCTGACCTTCACTCATGTTTCATGGCAGTTGTATGCCTTAATTGAAAATACTCAGAAAAGAGTTATGAGGAAAGATAGCATTACTTGGAAAAGGCACAGGAAATATCAAATCATGTAGGCCAAAGACTCTTTGGAATTTTAAATTTAGTGTTCCAAACCATATATTTTAATACTACTTGTGTAGATGTATATGAATATACACATGTTAATATGTAGTTTTAAATGAGTCTTTGAAAGAAAGAACAACTCAGGCACTACTCTAGATGCTGAGGTCTATGATAACTCAAAAGTGTGTCCTAACTATTATTCTAGTTATAGTAAAAAAGATGTGTGCTTACATGAATTGTTTTAATTCATGATGTTCATTTATTTTTGACTAAAGTATTTAAAAGTCTATTCATGTATTGCATACTCTATGCAGTGTTTGATAAAAGGGATATTTGTAGCGCAAGGAAGGAATTTGAAAAGGTATCTCAAGAGAATATCCTTTATAATCTGTAAAATGATAAACAATGTCTGGAAAGCTTTTAATTCCCTTTTGTTTTATTTATTCTCTTTAACTTGTTTATGTGTTTGCCTATTGTTATTTGGTTGGGTTTTAATTTATTTTATTTGTAAGATAGAGTCTTATTGCATAACTCTGGTTGTCTTTGAACTCACTATGCAATTCAAGATGGCCTCATACCTCCTTGCAATTCTTTGGATCAGTTTTCTGAGTGCCAGGGCTATAAACATGTACATTTTTATTTTGAAATGGAGCATTTTCCAGTAGAAATAATTATTTAGAGTTGTGAGGCTACAATCTCAGTTGAGACTTCTGATATGAATATAAAGGTGTAATAATTTAGGCCATTCACTCTCTGAAACACAAATTTCAGAAAAGAACCTAATTACAATACAGGATATTAAGGTGTAACGTGCCTGCTCATCACCTCTATAAGTGGAAGATAAACCTGATGAAATACCACTCTACATATAGGGGAGTCAGGGAGCCAGCATGGAGTAGGACAAATCTGAGGAAGGAAGCTGGGACATCCTGCAATTGGTCAGGGCCTTAGCTATCTCTGAACAAGACAAAAAGGAAGGAAATTAAACTTCTGATTGCCACTTGGTTCTGGTTGCACAAAAATAATGGCTTTGAAGCCTCTACCCTTTAAACTAATATTTCACCTCTTTTGTGTCCTTCACTCACAGTAAAAGTAAAAATATAGCACCTCTAGTCCAAATGAATCAGGACCGTATGCTGAAGTCCTCACTTCCACTTACCTGTGTTAAAAATGTGTCAAATATCCACAGCATGGCTGAAGACTACCCTTGTCTTCCTCATTAATGCAGTTACCTGTCACAGATGCAACATCTCCCTACTCAGCCAGCCTCATGCTTGCTTGCTTTCTCTCACTCTTCCTCCTTCCCTCTCAGTAAATAAACCAAAGAAAGAAAGAAAAGAAAAGGAGAACCAAAACAGAGTGACCAGTATGATAAAAGATAACCAAACAAAATAAAACATGGACACATGGGGCTTGGTTGGAGTATGTTTGATACACAGTGATAATCCATTTGAGAAAACTTATTTTCCTTCCCCACAGGTATCAGCTGAAAGAACTTTTTGGCTAGGGGTGGGTCTTTGTGTATACTTCCCCTTCTCAGTGCTGAGAGTTTGTCTGGTTTGAAGTTGTGCAGGCCTTCTGTATCTCAGTTCATGTGTGTTTCTTGTTTCCTAGTTTCCTATGAGTCTCCTTCTGCCTGTGACTCTCACAATCTTTCCACAGTTTTTGCATAGATTTATCAGCACTGAGGGGAGGTAATTTGATAAACACAACTCAATTATGACTCACTGCCCCAAAGTCTGTCATTCCCTGCATACTGTCCAGTTAATACACTCTCCTTAAAGAGTATTGTATTAACACTGTGTTAATACAATCTCCTTAAAGAAGAAAGCTCCAAGCTGAGGACTTAATGATGACCTGATACATGGTTCCAGCAATATGTCATTAGAAGTTGTTTTTTGCCATGGTACTTTAGCACAATAATAGTAGTAATTTGTTCCACTAAATCCATTATTTACACAATCACAGCTTCTTCAGATTTTGGTAAAATTTTATGTAGTGGGGTTTAAATCCAATCAAAAACAAAAAGTGTCTGTTTATGGCAAGGATTATATTTTTCAAACATAAGGAAAACACTTTCAAAGATCATCTAATATGTCTTCAGTACTTAGTCTTCCATAAATTGCTAACTCAGAAAATTAAGTGGAAAAGATAATTTGTTGTGCCTTTGATTTAATTATGTCATTTATCTAATTTTGAAAATGATGGCAATAAATACCTAGGATGTATATTAGCTAGACCTAGTAGCAGGTTACTTTATGTAAGTGTCCAAATGGCTGATTCCATAGCTCAGAGGTTAGAGCACTGGTCTTGTAAGTGTCCAAGATGATAACTTTGTATCAAGGAGACATTCCTTTTGTGAAGGATCTATGGAAGGACCTTTTTCTAACCCCTCTTATAACTTTAAACATTTCCTGGCTGCGTCAACATAATTCTACTCTTTACATAGCTATCTGTGTATACCAGTACCTGCCCATATTTTCTATCTTCGGGACACCGCCAATCATATTATATGGTCATATATAAGTTTAATTAATTATATCTATATATACCATGTTGCTACATAAGGCCAGATGGTGAAGTTCTAATGGCTATACCTTCAACATGTGACTGAGAGGAGTAAAGGCATTCAACCTATAACAATGTGATTGGAGAACCAACTGAACCAGTGACTCTCTTGAGTATAAGAAAACAAATCATTTTTATTGCTCCAAAAATGTCTTGAATAGTTGATGAAGAACACCAAACTTATGAAGAACAACTGTCACAGATGGCTGCTCTGCATTACTGATATTGAGGTTGGTCTGACTAAAAGCAAATGGTGACACAGTTTTGAACACAGGTCACTTCATCCTATTATTTACCAAGAACAATTTTGGATGTTGGAGGTAAAATATTAAAAATGGAAAATGTCATGGGAATGTTCCTATCACAAATTAAATAATATATCACTTAAGCAAAAGTGGATACAAAGGTTTTCTTTGGCTCATGCTGTAGCTCAGAGTGCCATGGGGAATTCAGATGACACTGCTGGCGTAGTACACCAAAAGATGTTTAAAATGATGAAAGATACCAACTTGTTAATATCATTTGAGAAGAAATCCATTTCTCAGCTCACAAGAAAAGATTGGATCAAAAACTTGGCTTTTTGTATTGGCGTTATAATTCATCTGAATAAACACTTTGAATAATTCTTTGCAAATGCATTCAAAAGTAGTTACACAAATATGTACTTTAATTCATTTGGAAAGGAATAACATGTCTAAATTTTCTACTCTGAAATCAGATTCCAGAAATGAAAGTGATGGCCTGAATTACTTTCCAAAAAACCAAAGCTTTCAAGACTGAACGCAAATATGTATATTCTTTACTTTCATTTCAAATGTTAAGAAAATGGACAATTTGTATTTGTGATCAAAGGATCCAGGTTGAATTTCTTATTGAAACCATATATAAGGTCTGGTAGATATAAGTATTCATTTTTTATGTAATGATGTCTTTCTTTACAAATTTAAAATTAATGTATAATTAAATTACATATCATTTTAGATATCCATATACTTTAACTAAAACAAAGTTTGATTATATTTCCAGAATTTTTTTTCTTCTATATGAATCATTTCATTTTAATTCTCATTGCATAATACAGCTTCTCTACATGCTAAACATATATTAAGAGAGAAAATGATCACTCAGCTATAATTTGATTACCAAAGTTACTAAGTTGTGGCTATTTCTGAAGTTTGAAATATTTCAATAAAATAAATAATTACTTCAAATTAATATTTAAAACAAATCTAGAGAATAGGCACTTGAATATTTTCACATTTTTTTTTTGCCACACTAAAATACTAGCCGTATCAACCACAATTCTTAATACATGCTAAAATGATTTAACAAGAAGGTGAAGATCTAAAGATACTTCCTAAGTATTCAACTTCTCTTTGGTTGACGCTAGGCTAACTAAATAATGGAAGTTTCTGTTATAGTACCCTGGAGTGACATATGCCTTTCAGCTACTTTAATAAGATGGCATCACCAACATACCAAAACTTCAGTTTTTAAAGTGGTATCAAGAAAGCCATACAATTTTAGATATACATATTTTGTCTCTCATGAGTAAAATAGTATTCTCCTCATTGATTTCAAAATGTAAGAACTTCTTTGCTCAGACAGAATTTTAGTTTTCATTAATTTCAAAACTAATATCTCATTTAATATTTAAATTAAATTCCTTCTGTTTCTACCTTGGTATATATTTATTCACATAATATCTTACAATACTGTTAAATATTTAAATTTTTAGTACAATATTTAATTCTGTTTTCTTTTACATATTCCTTCAGATTTGTATAAATATAATAATGTTGTCTATAAATAAAATTGAATTTTGCTATAAAGTAGTGTGTATGTGGCTTAACTAGAGCCTCTTGAAATCAAGCAAATATATATCAGCAAAACATTAAAATGAAAAAAAGTTTTTCTCTAATTCAGTTACTTATAAAACAACTTTGAATTCTGAAATTTAAAATTGATTTAGAAGGATATAAAGCAGACCACCAAATCCTCTACATTACCTCCCATAGCTGTTTTGTGTCAGTTAGTGCAGTCTCATCCTGTAATAAGTCTCAACAACACAATACAAAAATGTGCTGAGTCTGTGGCATCTCCGTCTGTGCCTCAAAGAATGCTCCAAGTGACTGAAGACCCTTGACATAAAGAGATTATATGAGAACATAATAAAAAGCACTGTAGCCGAAGCTTTATAAAAGTTAGACTGACTCACTAAATCTCTTGAGACCCTGAGGAGAAGTTAGAGTAAGAATCTTTCAGGGTTATAGCTTTCTCTCTTATTAAAAAGGATGTGAAAATGATACAGAGTTAGCAGTTAAATTGCTTTAAATAATTAAAGCTATAATGTATGAATGGTTAATTGAAAAATAATGGTATAGATACCTTGTTTCTTGTACCTCAAATCAATTCTGTCTGTAAAGTTTTAAAGCCCTGAAATTTCAACTTGAAGAGGTTACTATATCAGAAGTGAATATTTGAAATTCCTCCTTGATATTAAATGGATGACTACATATACTAATAATACAAGTTGTACGTCAGATACAAAACTGTTTTTTCCACTTAAACCTTGGGTCAGATGCCTATGGAATGCCTAGAGAAATGCTGAAAATGCCTGATGTTCTATTGCCAGTATTACGTTGTTGATGGTTCATCAAGTAGTAAGCAGTGATGAAGAGATGCGTAGTGTTTGAAGGGACAAGAACTATAACTGACTACTGGAAACCTATTTAGAAAGTAACTGTTCAATGAAGTACAATGTTTTAGTACTTCTTGTGTGTTTTCTCTGCAGACAGGGAGGTGGACTAGAGGGGGTTGTTATGGAGTAAGTAGTTATTTATATACAGTGAGGGTAATGTATCTTTATACAACATGAAGATTAGTTATGAAATGTTAGTAGTGTTAAGTGGCATAACCAGGTTTGATATGGTAATTAATTGCTGTGTAATGTAGAATCAATAATGTAGAGAAAAGAAGAGGAATCAAGTTTAATGATGGATTACTGAATTGAGTCTTCTATATAAAACATAAAAATTATTACAGCTATTGTAAAGATAAAAAAATGCTTGCTGGGTATAAAAGTACAGTCACTTCTTAAATATATTTGTATTTGAAAAGTTTCTGGTTGGATTATTAGGAAGAATTCATAGGAAATTTAATGAATTGTGTCCAACTTTTGAATTATAAAATTTGGTAACAAGTAAGTCCCACCGAGTTGCTAAAGCCATAACATTCTACAAAGAAATGCAACAGTAACATATTCATGTTAATCTCAAAATTAAAAATGTTAAAGATCAAGTTATAATTATTTGACAATTACCTGTTTACTTTAGAAGATTGCTCCAGAAATATAGGTCTGTGAATATATTTTATTGAAAAGTATTTTTCTATTAAGTTTTAACTGTAGCTCACCTGGAAAGGCAGTGTCAGTTGCAGGATTGCTTAGGTCAAATTAGCTTTTGGTAAGATTATCTTTACTTTTATATTGGTAAACTGCTTCTGGCTTAGTAAATCATCTGTGATTAGTGCTTCATTGATGACCTAAAAGTCTATAATCTATCAGTGTTATAATCATATAGATCACTGATAAATTCTGTAATTTCTCAGGTAATAATTAACTGTTTAATTCTCAACCATTCAAAAGCTGCATATTAACTGTTATTTATGTGTACTCTAGGTTTTGTTTAAACAATAACAATTAATAGTTTTGGAGTAAAAAATATTTACCATATATTTTACATGGAAAAGGTTCTAATTATGAGTTGCCATTTGTAATGGAGACATCCATTGGTCACTAATTATGAGCATATAGTTGCCTAATGGGCAATCATGGCTGTTCACAGAAATTTCTGTCTGAACACAGAAAAATAATGTGCTTCAATGTGTCTTTTGATACTATTTGTGAGCAGAGTTTGTTTTGCACAGTGGAATTGGAGTTAAAATAATGCATAATTAGTGTTTAACTATGACTATGGTAACATATCTGTTGATGTGGAAGACTCATTCATTTAGGACTCTATGTAATACCAAATTCTGTTTGAAGATCTGTGTGGTTTAATGTTTGAATTTGTGAGAGTGTGAAATGGACTCTATAATGCTCTATCATTAATACTTTTGGTTTTTCAAAATATAGGGTTATATTTTACTTTAGCAGATAATATTGTTATTTTATTTGATGTATGTGAAGCCTTTTGATGATGCCATTTAGCATTATTAGTAAAACAGTACTGATTTTAATTTTAATAATACTGTATATTAAAGTATTTTGTATATTGTCATGTATCTGTTTATATTTTATCAAAAACACATAAAATGCCTTCTCTGAATTAGGAATGCTTTAAATTATGTGGTAATTTTTGAATGGTTATAGCATATTCTTATTAAATATAATAAGAGTATATTTCATTAAGCACTATCTCATAAAAATACTTTCTTACAAACTTACAAATGTCTTCTCATAAGATTAGAGTTTCCTTTTATAAAAACATAATTATGAAGCATGATGCTGTCTCTATATTTTGTCAGTGGTATTTCCCAAAGCTTTAGTCTAATGCTTTTGACAGAAAACCTAGAAATTTAATACAATATCGAATTCTAAATAAATATGTCCCTGAGATATTACAATTAATTTAACTTAGTATTTTCGTTCTGCACAACTTAATTGAAAAACAAATTGATTGTGATTTATTACCAATTAATTGCAAACCCACTAATAACCCTTTATTATTTATCTTTATAGAAAAACGTACAAAATAAAATTGAAATATAATGCCCATTAGCATGTGATAGTATGGTTCTAGTATAAACACTATTGTGTTGTTTGGATTAGTTTCAATTCATGTAGGAACTTAAAACCTAGGAAAACTGAAATTTATGTAATTAATATAGGGAATATTAAAAAATACTAACTACAATATTTTATATGTCAAATGTTGATCTCATATAAATTGAAAATAAAATAATAGCCACAAAGCATTGGCGAACATGTAGAAAAGGGAGGAGTTAATCAATCAGTACCAAATAGTAATGTCAGAGTAACTATGAGAATTCTACTTCACATTAGGATGGCTGTTATTAACAATAAGGGATTTCATGTTTCAAAGTAACTACTTGAGACTATTTTTTATTTCTTCACCACACCAAGATGCATGATGTGATAAGCATAACCATGGTTCATCAATATTGTATTGTATGATAAACATGTAAAATCAGTGTGTAAATTAAAGGTAAAATTAATCGATTGATATAACTGTGTATAATAGCATTAAAAGTCAATAGTGTCCTTAGAAAAACACAGAAAATGTTGAATGTTGAAGATATTAAGTGGTCACACATCTTATATAAAATTGGTAATTCCTTCTTATCCTGTTTAGTAAAGAGAGTATAAAGACTGCCATTCTCAGCATGATAACTAATAATATGATGAGGTGTGACAAACTTCAGATTTGTTATCTTTTTTTCCCAAATGAAATTGATGGTGTCTTTTAAAAACCATGTGGAATGACACAATACCCAGATTCTCTGACCAATTTAGACATGAGTACTTGAATATTTAAAAAAAAAAAAAAAAGTAGTTCAAAGTGATAGAAAGACACACACAAATGGCAGGCTTGCTTAATGATGAAAGATGTGGTAAGGCAAGAATAGGTTAGAATGTTGAGATCAGCCAAAGGTGTCTGTGGAAGGGGATCTTATTACAAGATCTGGGCACTACAGGGATCAAGGTACTCAATACAGAGCATCATTGACAAAGTGATAGCAACTGAAAGGAACTAATGTCCTGGCTCAACTGCTTATCCTATTTCATTAGATGAAGCAAATATGTTCAGAGATAAAATCGTAAGTCAATGTCAGAAAATGGGGAGTGAAAATAGTGAGTGGGAAGGTGAAGGTAATGTGGATACAACTTAGGAATGTAACACATCACATAGAATCCTTTAGTGTTCCCATGACATACTAGCAGGGTACCGGTATAAAAGAAAGTACATATTGTTTATCTGTTCATTATTGCAACAGATATTCAAGAAAACTTACTGATGTAGTAATGGAATAACATTCAGAATTTGGCTCGAAAGACAGACTGCCTGGCTTGATATCCTAGAAATGCTAGCCAGCTGTGGGGCCTTGGGGCGAGGTAATTAAATTATCTCTGCCTCAATTCTGTCATCTAGTAATTGAGGAAAACAGAAGTAGTACCTACCCCCTAGGTTGTGTGATTATTAAATAACATAAACATGTTGCTAGGTATATAGTATATAGCACTTGCTGTTCAGCTAATATTACTTCTATTACTTCCATGAATAAATGTGGATTCTCTGAAAGGCAGTGACACAGGGAATGACTTCTGAACACAAGGCAGTTTTATAATGTGGAGGTTTTGGCTACTACGGATGACTCCTTAATAGTTGTAATTTCAGGGAATCTCAGAGAAAGTGCATTAGACATGATAAAATTCATTGTAAAAATGATGTCATTTTTGGAGGTTTCGTTAACCATTTTTCAGTTACTTTTATTTATCTTAGATAATTTGTTTCTCTCTTTTTGAAGATCACACTATTATTATTTGTTGAAGTTGATGTTACACTATTGAAACAGGTCATGATAAAAAAAAAGTCAATGTTACATATTAGAGATTTTAATCTAGAACACAATACCATTTGATCAGAGAAAACAAACCAAACCAGAAGGGGGTGTAAACATATCTTAACACAATTTTAATGATTGAAAAAATATTCTGTAATCTAAGTTTACAGAATATATTGAGCAAAATTTTGAAAGCAAGGGACCTGGTAAGGAAATATGTAAAAAACAAATAAATAAAACTTAAATGTGAGCCTGTGAATGACTCGATTGCATCTGATTTAATAGAACTAAACTCATTTTGTAAATGTGATAGAGTTTAAAATGGAATTGAATAATCATGCTAACAATGGGAATTTGGTCATATTTTGAAAACCTGTACTCTACAAAATTAAAAAAATTAAAGGAAATCAACAGTTTTCTGGATAGATATCACTTATCAAAATTAAATCAAGAACAGATAAGCAATGTAAATAGACCTATAACCCCCAATGAAATACAAGCAGTCATCAAAAGTCTCCCAAACAAAAAAAAGTCAGGACAAGATAGATGGCTTAAGTGCAGAATTCTACAGAAATTCAAAAAAATAGATAATGCCAATACTCCTCATAATGTTCCACACAATGAGATCAGAAGGGTCTTTCCCAAACTCTTTTTGTGAGGCTACTGTTAGCTTGGTAGCCAAGCCACACAAAGACACAACTAAGAAAGATAACTACAGACCAATATCTCTCATGAACATTGATGCAAAAATACTCAATAAAATACTAGCAAATCAAATCCAACAACCTATCAGAGAAATCATCATACATGATCCAGTAGGCTTCAGACCAAGGTTGCAGGAATGGTTCAACATATGGAAATCCATCAGTGTAATCTACCATATAAACAAAGTGCAAAAGAAAAACCACATGATCATATCACTAGATGTTGAAAAAGCCTTTGATAAAATGCAACAGCCATTCATGATAAATATTGTGGAGAGATCAGGGATATCAGGAACATATCTAAATTTAATAAAAGCAATATACAAAAACTAACAGCCAACATCATACTAAATGGAGAGAAACTCAATGTGATTTCTCTAAAACCAGGAAAAGACAAGGTTGTTCACTCTTTCCGTAACTCTTCAATATTGTACCTGAAGTTCTAGCTAGAGAAATTAGACAACAAAAGGAAATCAAGGGGATACAAATTGGAAAGGAAGAATTCAAACTTTCACTATTTGCAGATGATATGATAATTTATATAAATGACCCAAAAATTTTTACCATGGTTTTCCTCTTTAAAAATGTTTAGAATTTAGAATTTGTAATTCACCTGATGATGTTAAGATGCATCTAGGTGCATGTCACTCATGGTTAGGGATGGATGCTGACTGTTGTTGAGACGTTAGCTAGTTATTTAGTATAGAATATCTTAGTATGTTTGCTTTGTGTCCTAGCCTTTCTCTAAAAGTTTTACCTTGGATCCAAACATAAGTGTTGAGAAATATTTGGGGTAGAGATGAGGAGGAGACAGGTAGGGAGCAGAAGAAAGAGAAGGAGAGCATGAGGGAAGTACGGAAAGGGATTCTAGAAGAATTTAAGAAAATGAAAAATGTGAGAAGTACAACAATGTCTGTAGTTCTGAGACATTGGTAGATTTTTTTTTCTTTGATTCTGATCACAATGAAACTGTTCAACAGAGGTCAGCACAATCATATAAACCTAAAGCTAGAGTAAATAACATGATTAAATTTTAAATGAAAATGTTTTCCCCATGGAAATAAACTTATCCTCCAAAAGGGAGAACTGAGAAGACCTTCCCAAAGAGGATTTCCTTGCAACAAGATTGGAATATACAGGAAGAAGAAAAATACAGAAAGAAAAAAAAATGTTCAGTTGTAGCCAAGGTACATTTTCTTTCTTCCATGGCACTATCTTTAAATTGCGTACACTTGCAATGCTGCCAGATACAAAATTAAATTGAGGGCAAGCAGAGCCTTAACAGGTGTTGATACAAACTTGAAGCTTCAAAGGGGCTTGCTTTCTGCTGCCAAGAGGATCGATGCAGATGTACATTTTGGCTCTGCAAACTGAAATGGCCTAAATTCTCTTTCTTCAGAAAAGTTAAAATTTATTCTAAGCTGAATTTTGCCACTATCTGACCAGCCTGGAAGCATTCTTCCACTAGAAATCATCCCCTATCATGAAATATTCAGATGAAAGCCAAACAAGTGTTTGATTTTTAATGATTCTATAAACCATATTTTGTGCTATGTTAGGGTTTTATTTATTTATTTGTTTGTTTGTGGGTTTCAAGGGCCAGATTTTAGTGTGGGTCTGTATTTCTGTTGTTTCATTTCTCTGAGTGGGCTTGTGAAGCTAAGGTCTGAGGCTTTCTTACCTAATAGAACTATGCCTTTCATAGCCATCCAGGTAAATCACCTACAGATCTGAGCATTCTCCCCAGAAAGTTGAATTTATTTGATGTTGTACAGTAGGAACTCATCTCTGTAAATAATTTTATTATGTGTCTTTACAAACATTTTGGTAGAAGAAAATTCCTGGTTTAACTCAATAGCATATTACACTTTCTCTGCCCTGTAAATTAGATTGATTGTGGAAGCATGAGAGATTGATAATACATAGATCTGTGTTATGACAGGCATTGTTTTAGTGCCAAGCTGAAGAGGAATGCTTCCTTAAATGTATCATTGTATAAAATATTGACCTAGAGAACTTCATTATTCAAGCTGGAGAGACAGTCACTACTTAACAGTAATAAACTGTTTCTGTGTTACATTGAGAATACTCTGGGAAATATGAGAGTTGTCAAATCCTTGAAAATCCTGCCTTTATAGCACACATGGCAGTAAAGCTGGAGCTGTATTTTCTGCTAATAAAAGCACAGGCACAGACAGATGTGAAGGATATCACAGCGCACTGACAAGAAACTAAGAAAAATGAATACCTGGCTGAGGAGTTGGAAAGACACAGGCCAATGACCTTGGGAAGCTTCACACTCTCCAGATACTTTTATTTCTTGTAAGGAGCAAATATAATGCTGCATTATTGTAAAAAATAAAACAAACCCAAGGCTCTAAACTGAATACATCTTATGAAAAATATCCTGAAGTTTCTCTTAACAACATAACATGTGAGATAACATAAAAATAAAGAATGCTGAAAGCCAGCCAGAATATTTTAGAAAAGAAAGACATCTTTGAAGGCTTCAAAAGTGATATACAGAAGTGCAAATTAAAAGAAATTATGACTTGAACCAGAATGGCATTTCTTTCATAAGTTAAAACAAAAAAGTATTTGCTACCTTTTAACTTTAGCACTCTCTCCCTTGTTAAATAGCATTAATGAAATCCTCCCTCTGTTTTGGATAGTGATTGATAGTATATTAAAAAGATAAACTTGTCATTCCACTTTCAAATGCTGTTATGTTAACCTCCTAAATGGCTCATACTTTAGTTATTAAAATTAATATATCAAGAAGTACTAATTGACATTCAGTAATGCAAATCCTTTTCAAGTGACTTTCATATTCAGGCTTTTTCATATAGCAGTAGTAAAAATTAGATTTTGTTTTTATTTTAAGTTGGGGATTTAGAATTAGTTAATAATAATAAAAAAATTAGTTAATTTTTCAATATTTTAAAAATCTCAAAATTTATATTTCATTAATATTTCTTTAGTATGATAAGTATTCATTTAAAATAATGTCTACGAAAGTGTAAACCATTCATTTATTTTGAAAATGGAAAACGAAACTTGATATATAAGTATTCACATACTGTCTTATTTTCTGGACTTTCATATAGTTAAAAATGATTTTCAACAAGGTAAAATAAACTTTTAACTTTAGACTCCTTATATTATTAGATAGTTATCATGTTCCTACTTTACTCATAGTGCCTCCAAAATGCTTTAGAGAAATGCAATGACATAAGAATGCAAACAAACTATGTTACATTTAAATAACAGAAAAGAGAAGAGGTCAGAATTAAGCATGTCAGACTGGGGCAGAAAACAGCAAGGAAAGGAGGAAAATGACACTGTACAATAGTAGGAATATGTGACCAAACCCTCTTGTTAGTGATATTTGATTTCTGCTTTGACTTAACTTTATTACTAAAGGAATATAACACCTCTTTTGCCACATATGTGTGGAATTTGTCACACACAATAAAAAACAAGGGATTTTCACACATGACACACTGGCTCCCGCACCTCACAGTAGCAGGATTCCAGGAAATCCCTGAGAGAGGTTTTTAAATCCTGTGGGGAGATATTGCTCATGATCTACTGGGAGGGAAGGAATGAGAAAGGGGAAAACAAGCATCCTTCCTTCTCATACTCTCCCTTTACAAGTTGTCTAAGTATTTTTATCTCAAAATGGTATTATAAACTCTATGCTGAGAAAGAAAAATAACAATGAAAGTATGCAATTAATCAAGATGTATAGAATTAATGTTTAATCAAAGTAAAAGCAAACTGTCTGCAAATGATCAACATACAAGAAAGCAAGATAAGGAATGAGAAGCTGCCTCCCAGCAGTTCATTCCAAGGTTTATCAAGAACTGGCCTGCCCACTGAGCACAACAAACTCAGGGTCATCAGCTAATAACAAAGGTGACCTTATTTCCCCTTGCTTTTGTGTAAAATTCATTCTTTGTGACATATACCATACATTCATACATTTTCTTTTTATGTGCTAATATAATCTAAAGCATGCAAACAATTTTCAACTTTATATTACAAATGGAAACTAAACACTACTAGAATAATAAATATGAAGTAAAATGGTCAAAGAAAGTATACTGAAAACTGATCATTCACAGTAGGCAGTGATGAAAACTTAGATGGATTTTATTCATGAATCCCAATTGCCCCAACAATTGTCAAATACATCTATACTGCAATCTATATTCTTTGAATACAGTCTACCTTGTTTCAGAACTGCCTCTTTGAGTTTTAATTCTACAGTGTAAGGAATGCTGCTTAATCACCAGAGATGCCAACTTTTAATTGAAGAACAACACACGTGTGTTTGCAGATGTCGGGTAGGGGTTGTCATCACTGAGACACATCAGAAAATAGCAGTCGTCCGAATTGCACGTCTCTGTTATAGCTACAGTTTTTCCACAGTGATGTGTCTGCTGGGCTACTTGATATAAAATGTGGCTATGAGCCCTATTTTCAGAAGATGTATTTCAAATCTTGAAATGACAGAGTAGTTGGGTGAGAGGTGAGATACCAGATAGTGAAAGGTGTCTATTTGAATCACAGACACTAACAATGCTCCCGACAAGCTAGGGGATCTGTTTTGTTCATGATTACCTGTCAGGTGATAATGCTTGAAAGGTCTTTCTTAGGAGATATATATTTGTCTGTTTATTCACATTACTGATGACCCACTGCCAGATTTTCCTTTAAAAAATTGTTAAAATTAATACATTAATATAATCAAAAGAAGCCTTCAGCAACAAAGACCCAATAACTTCTTCCTTTTAACTTTCTCTTTCAAAACACACATACACACACACACACACACACACACACACACACACACACATACACACACACTTCTGTAAGATCTTTGATTGTAAAAGATGATTCAGTACTTCTGAAGTTAAATTAACAGGTAGTAGTTGAAAAAGAATAGCATCAGAGCTTCTGTGCCTCTAATCTCATTCACTGGCCATTTCCTGCACCAAGGTAAAACCAGAAGAGACATGGGTGAAAGTAAGCAGCCTGTGCTAGCTGAGCTATTTTAAATTGTGTTCTCAAGTCAGAACTACCTCCAAAAACGGAGATATGAAAATTACAACAGCAAATACGCAACTCATACAAAAAAAAAAAAAAAAAAAAAAAAAAAAAGAAAGAAAGAAAGAAAGAAAGAAAGAAAAAAGAAAAAAAAATCCCCAGACTGGTACGTAAACAAAAATGCCAACTAGCTGGTTTGTATTGGGATTCAGTCTGCCATCATGACAAAAATCAAAGCTCAGTGGTCAGAGGATCCTATTCCAGAAATGGAGGTAATTGAAAAGCTTAATTAACATTGAAATATCTACTCAGTGTTTGTAGCAGTAGGAGAATATCTATTTTTATTCCTGCTGGCAACAAAGCTACAATTTCTAAACAGTAGAGATTTGGGAGTATGTGTCAATATGTGGCAAATCCTGAAATAAATGTGGTACATTGCCTTGCTATCAATTTTACTATGAGATATAGTTTAATAAGGAGTTGTAAAGACACTTAACCATATTTATATTAAAACCATCAAATTATGCTATAGAATTTGCAGCAAAATATAAGCAATCAATTTTTTCCTTAATAAGTTTTAGAAAATAATAAACCTTTTTTTGTGCGGGGCTTCTGAATCAGACAAAATTGTTCAGTACTAACAGGAATGTGCCACTTTTTTTTTTCAATTAAGCACTCTTGAGTAATCTTTCAAAGAAAGTGCAGACTGAACTGGTGTCATATTCCCTGGTGAAGAAGGAGATGCACCCCCATAGAGATGGGACATGCTGACAGGTCCTTTCCGTCTACCATGTCTCAAGGAAGGCTTCTTGCTGACCACTGTCCATTTGTACTCTTCTAACAGCCTCATTTGTTCTATTCTCCAATATACCTTCATATATTTTCTAAATTTATGACTTATTTTACATTGATTACATTTTAGGTTGACTGCTCCCAGATGACATATAAAGGGCACCTTAATCTCGTGAATTACTTGAGTCTAAATAATAATGCTGCCCATGATACTTTGTGAAAGGGTATTGCCCCATCTCTATTATGGGGATTTTGATGAACAACAGTTACATGGAGTGACCAGTTAGCTTCAAATGCTTTGACATTTTCCTCACCCTTGTCTCAACTGTTTTTTGACCTAGGTTGTTGGATAATACAGCTTTTAAGCCATTGCTCTTGGTTTATCTTCAATAACACACTTTTGAATGGGTTTTAACTTTGAAATGCTTAAATAAAAGTAAAACATTTCAAAAAGGAGCTATACGTGCTAATCTATGACAGTGGCTGCTTAGATGAAAAACTACAATGTTAAGATCTCTGTGAAATCAAACATAATATTTTCAAATTCACCAAACCACAGTGTAGAGGTCACCAGGTAGATGTCTAATGAATACTATGAGTTGTGGCTTTTTTCTCCTGTAGGCTTTTCATACATCAATAATGACCTAAGTCCATGCAGAGAAGAGTGCCCGCTTAGGTAGAAAAGACAGATGGGAGAATTCCTGACACTCATTTGTGTGTTCATTTACAAACACCCTCAAACTCCTTCCACTATATCTTTCTTTGCTCATGTTCTATTGATTAAATTTAATTATTACAACCAACTATACTGTAAACAGATTGAGTATTTGCTCCCATTTATTCTTACTATTCTTATCAGAATATATTTCAGGATATCAACTTAGACCTTTGCTGTCTTGTTTCATTACCTAGGGTCGTAGTTAATGGTTAATGGCTGTCATGATGTACTTTATTTCCATTTTCTTTTATAAGATATAAACTGGTGACATTTTAAGCTGTTTACATCCTTTGGGGAAGGATAAGACACTGTATACTGCAAGTACTGGCAACAATCCTCTCTCTCTCTCCCTCTCTCTCCCTCTCTCTCTCTCTCTCTCTTTCTCTGCCCCACTCTCTCTTTCTCTCTCTCTATCTGTATCTATATCTCTCTTTTCCTCCTTCCCTCCCTCCTTCCCTTTCTCTCCACTAGTGTTCAAATACAGGTTTCAATACAAAAACTTCTGCAGAATTCAGTGTAAGGAAACATTACTCTTGATTAAGACTCTGATTTTATTAAGTGGGAATATAAATTATATTTGAACTTTTTCCCTTGCTTTGTGGAGCCAAAAATGTAGCACCAAAATATCTGTTAATATACAAAGTGAGGGTATGGATATCAGGTCACTTTTGCAGATATTAGGGGTGGGATAGAGCAAGCAGTTTGCTAAGGCACTTTAAATCTAATGCAGAGTGTACATTAATTGGATGTATTTCAAAAGCAAGCATTCCTGAAGTGCTATATCTCCTATCTTTCTCATTTGTCTCTAAAGTCAGCTGTCATGTTTAGTTGAGTCAACTGACTCCTCTTTTGTCAGACCAGTGCTTCTATGCCAAGTAGGTAAAACCAACCTGTTGTACCAATGGCAGCCTTTCAAGTATCCTAACCTTATCCATGAACTCCATTGTTTGCTAACTAGCTGGCTCACACTTATCCTACAGGTTCACAACTGTCTAATGTATGCAAATACAGATGATGTAATACTCTAAGACGGCTTCATATGTAAAGGATGATAACTAAAGAAAATGGCATTTATAAAACCTTACTATATAATATCTGACCTATCCACTTCTTTTTTAAATATTAAAATGATGTTATTTGGGAAATATCAGACACCATAAACAGTAGTAAAAAGCATTAGCTCACCTTTTCCTATGGAAAAGTTCTTGACATAAGCAATGTACTTTGATCATAGTACTCTTTACTTCTACACTACAGCCCCTCCTAGAGCCCATCCCTACAACATCCCTTCCACATTCATGTCCTGAGTCTAATTACAACTGTCTGTATGATCATCTTTATAGTATGATCCACTTGACCATAATCAATCTCCCAAGAGTCAGCCCCTGAAGAAAAGTGAATGTCCTGTAGTAACCATCTACTGCTAATTTATCCTCATCCAGGTATGGGGATTTGTGGGTGGAATTTTACAAGCTTGATTTTATGTTGGTAACCTCTGTTGTTATGAGTTTATTAGTGTAAAGTCCATGTTACATTCAGAAGGCACTGTTTTGCTCACTTATTCTTCAACCTTTTACTCTTACAATTTTTCAGACACCTCTTCCTTGAAATTTCTTGAGCTTTGAAGAAAGGGAGTGGAATGTAGATATGTCATTTTGGCTTAAGTGTTCTACAATCATTAAAAAACATATTTGTTTTTTAATTTCAATTCTATATTCTTTGAATGCAAGTTTGCTAGATTATAATCAACTAAAATGTCTAATGTTCTACAATTACTGTTTGATAAACCATATGTCAAAATATTAAAATTTTGCATAACCCTACTTGAAACAAATAATTAAAGGTAAGTACAAACATTTATTGTTCATATCTTGCTTTGGGATCTTTGTTAAATCTAAGCAGTAATAAATCCACATGAAACTTACCTAAATATTTAACTTCATAATTAGTTAAACATTTATCTACAAAACGTACTCCCTCTTTCTCCTTTATCGTTTCCTTTAACCAGACAAGCTATATTGTGGGTTCACAGAAATACTTGCCACATTTTATATTGATATTTCCTAATGAGTATAAATACTCTGGTATTTACTGATACTTGTGTTTTAATTCGTCAGTGAAAAAAAGCAAAACCAGTTGAATAAAAACACCAAAGTTATAAAAGTTTGGCTAAGATGATGAGGTCTAACAAAATAAAACTCAGTGTGTCCTATAACCAAAGGGTAGATACAAATAAAACATTGTTCAAAACTACTTAATGTTTATGGGCTGTGTCACTTCAAGGGGCCATAGAAAGTCTAAGAGTCATACAAATCACTGGCCCTGGGAAAGCTGACTATACTTCTCTTATGACACTCTATCAAAGGAAATGGCCCCTGAATTCTGAAGAGATTGTCCCACCCATCTCCACAGGGGAGGGAGAACAGAACCTGACAAAGTGGGCATAAGAAGATGGTTCCACACATCACCTGACTGGGGTTGCCCCAGTATACTAGATTGGCAAGCTCAGTTACTCCCAGGTTCACAGCAGTGCTATGAGTTGGCTTACCCTAACAACTACCCTATCTAGAATCTGCTGGAGTTAAGGGGACTGGTCTTTTGGATTAAAACCCACAGGATCTTTATGACTTGGGGTGGCTGTGGGATATCCCAGAAGAGAATCAGGGAGGATCCTGTGATGGTGTACTAGACAACAAAGGTGTTGAACCATACCAGTGACTCATTGCAATATATGTTTTCTAGTTATGTTGGTTGAAAAAAAGGGTATCATATATGACCCATCACAGTTCCTGCAGACCTTGTGCTGGCAGTAATTTCCTTATTCCCCTGCAAAACTTCAGGTTTCTTTCTAATTGCTGTATTCTCTTTCTCCACACTTACCTAGTTTAGCGTTTTAACTTTACTCATACTCTCATGTTTTGTTAAGTTGCAATTTCTATTTATCTTTCTTCTGTCTCTTACTATAGATGTGACTAAGATAACCTAGTAGTAACCATTCCATTATCAAGATGTTGTGTAATCTTGAAATATTCTCATCCAATATTATCAACTTACTACATCTGAATATGGCTTCACTTAATTGCTAATGGCTTCTTTGGAATATAGTGGTATTTGAAGTATCTGATATAAAAGGTTGAAAGCCCAGTTTGTGAGAAAAAAAAATTTTTTCTGTCTGAAACCTATGAATAGTATTTAGCTGTTTGCAATTCTATTAATGCTGTGGTCTCCCTAACTTCCTTAGAAAATGCCATTTACTTTCTCTATTTTAAATTTAATATATTATTTTACATGTCAGTCCCAGTCCACTCTTCCTCCCTCCCTCGATCACTCCTTCCTTTCCTTACTTTTACTCTCTCTGCCCTCTCACATGCACCCTGACTACCCTCCCCTCCCATCCCTCCAACCCAATTACATATGTAGAGCAATGCCATCCAGGTGGGGTCATGTAGATCTTACAGGTCATGTGAAGTAAGGACTAGGGTTTCTCTCCTGTCTCTAGGTTAAGGCAGTTATCCCTCCATGGAGATGTGTTCGCAAGGTCCTTTTGTGCACCAGGGATACATCCTGGCTCTACTGTCTGAGTTCCCTTAGACTGCTCAGTCTTTCTGGCTGAGACCCAGATTCAGGGGGGCCTGAGTCAGTCCCATGTTGGCTTCCCAGCTATCAGTCTGGTGGCCCGTTAGCTCTTCCTTGTTCAGGTCAGCTGTTTCTATGTGTTTCTGCAACCTGGTCTTGTCCTCTCCATCTGCATCTAGGTTCTAGTTCGACTCAGTGTTTAGGTATGGGTGTTTGTTTCTGTTTCCAACAGATTTATATGAGGGCTCCATGAATAAGTTAGATGTTGTTCTCACTATCCGGAAAGGGCATTTAAGGTAGCCTTTCTATGGATGCTCAAATTGTTAGTTGGTGGCAATCTTGTAGGTCTCTAGACTTTGCTTTGGGTTCAATTTTCTCTTCAAACCAATTTTGGCTCCCTCCTTTATGTTCTCTCTCTCTCTCTCTCTCTCTCTCTTTCTCTCTCTCTCTCTCTCTCTCTCTCTCTCTTTCTCTGTCTGTCTATCTGTCTCTCTCTCCTCTCTTCTATTCTTACCTGGACTCAATGTTCCTAATTGCACTTGATTTCCTCTCCTAACCCTCTCTTTCTCCTATTTCTCTCTCTATTCTTTTACCCCCAAATTCCCCTGTGCTCTGGAGGGCTTGTCCCTTCTCGCTTCTGTGAGGAAATTTATATGAATCTCTTAGAATACACCTTGTATATTAGTACCTCTGGTGGTGTGAATTATAGGCTGGTGATCCTTTGCTCTAGGTCTAAAATCCACATATGAGCAAGTACATACTATGTTCCTCTTTTTGTGGCTGGGTTACCTCATTCAGGATGGTCTCTTCAAGTGCCATCCACTTGCCTGCAAATTTCAAGATGCCATTAATTTTTTTCTGCAGAATAGTATTCCATTGTGTAGATGTGCCATATCTTCATTAACCATTCTTCAATTGAGGGGCATCTAAGTTGCTTCTACATTCTTGCCATTACAAATAATTCTGCTATGAACATAGTTGAAAAGAAGCCTTTGTGGCATGGATGTGGATCAATTGGGTATATGCCTATGTGGGTGATTTCCAGGTAGTAAACTAATTGCCATCTTCCTGAGGAACTGCCATACTGATCTCCAAAATGGCTGTACGAGTTTGCACTTCCATCAGCAGTAGAGGAATGTTCCCATTTCTCCATATCCTCTCCAGCATAAGTTGTCATTGGTGTTTCTAATTAGCCATTCTGGCAGGAGTAAGATGGTATATCAATATTGTTTTGATTTGCATTTCCCTGATAGCTGAGGTTGTTGAGCACTTTCTTAAGTGTCTTTCAGCCTTTTTGATTTCTTCTATTGAGAATTCTTTCTTCTGTTCTGTACCCCATTTTTAATATGGTTATTTGGTGTTTTGTTGACTATGTTCTTGAGTTCTTTGTATATTTTGGAGATCAGCCCTTTTTCCGATATAGGATTGGTGAAAATCTTTTCCCAGTCTGTGGCTACCGTTTGGTCCTGTCCACTGTGTCCTTTGCCTTACAGAAGCTTCTAAGTTTGAACAGGTCCCATTTATTAATTGTTGCTCTCAGTGTCTGTGCCCCTGGAGTTATATTCAGGAAGTGGTCTCCTATACCAATTTGTACAAGGATACCTCCTACTTTCTCTTCTAAGAGGTTCAGTGTGGCTGGATTGATGTTGAGGCATTTGGTCCATTTGGACTTGAGATTTGTGCATGCCGATAAACATGGGTCTTTCTGCAGTCTTCTACATACCATCATCCAATTTTGCCAGCACCATTTGTTGAAGATGCTATCCTCGCCCCTATTTTATAATTTTAGCTGTTTTGTCGAAAATCAGGTGTTCATAGGTGTGTGGGTTAATATCAGGGTTTTCAATTCGATTCCATTCGTCTATCTGTCTATTTTTGTGCCAATACCAGGCTGTTTCAGAACTATAGCTGTGTCAGGAATGGTGAAGTTCTTTTATTGTATAGGATTGTTTTGGCTATCCTGGGTCTTTTGTATTTCAATATAAAGTTGATTATTATCCTTTCAAGGTCGGTGAAGAATTGTGGTAGGATTTTAATGGGGATTGCATTGAATCTGTAGATTGCTTTTGGCAAGATTGACATTTTTACTATGTTTATCCTACCTAACCAAGAGCATGGGAGGTCTTTCCATTTTCTGGTATCTTTAATTTCTTTCTTTAGAGCCACAAAGATCTTATTATATAGGTCTTTTACTTGTTTGGTAAGAGTTACACCAAGATACTTTATGTTGCTTGTGGCTATTGTAAAGGGTGATGTTTCTCTGATTTCTTTCTGTCTCTTTGTCATCTGAAAAAAGTAGAGCTACTGATTTTTTTGACTTTATCTTGTATCCTGCTAGTTTGCTGATGGTGTTTATCAGCTGTAGGAGTTACCTGGTTGAGTTTGTCGGGTCGCTTATGTAAACTATTATATCATCTGCTAATACAGACAGTTTGACTTCTTCCTTTCCAATTTTGATCCCTTTGATCTCCTTTTGTTGTCTTATAGCTTTAGATAGAACTTCAAGTACGATATTGTAGAGATATGGAGAGAGAGGGCAGCCTTGTCTTGTTCCTGATTTTAGAGGAATCGACTTAAGTTTCTCTCCATTCAGTTTGATATTGGCAGTTGGTTTGCTGTATATTGCTCTTATTATATTTCGGTATGAACCTGTTATCCCTGATCTCTCCAATACCTTTATCTTGAAATGGTGTTGAATTTTGTCGAAGGTTTTTTAGCATCTAGGGAGATGATCATATGTTTTTTTCTTTTTCAGTTTGTTTATATGGTGGGTCACGTTGATAGATTTTCATATGTTAAACCATCCCTGCAATCCAGGGATGAAGCCTACTTGGTCATGGATGATGATTTCTCTGATGTACTCTTGAATTCGGGGTGTGTTTGCTTGTCTTTGTTTGAAGGCTTTCAGTTATGCTGTTAATTCTCTTATGTGACAATCCTTTGTTTTCTTCATATGGGCACTTAGTGCAATGATCTTCCCTCGTAGTACTACTTTCAAGGTGTCCCATAAGTTCGAGTATGTTGTGTTCTCATTCTAGTTGAATATTAGAAATTCCTTAATTTCTTTCTTTATTTCTTCTTTGACCCAGGTGTGGTGCAATTGCACATTGTTCCGTTTCCATGAGTTTGCAGGTTTTCTGTTATTTGTGTTGTTGTTGAATTCCAAGTTTAAAGCATGGTGGTCTGCTAAGATACAAAGGATTATTCCAATATTTTTGTATCTTTTGAGGTTTGTTATGCCACATAGTATATGGTCTATTTTAGAGAATGTTCCATGTGGAGCCGAGAAGAAGGTATATTCTTTTGTGTTTGGATGGAATGCTGTATAGATGTCTGTTAAACCCAATTGAGACATTAATTCTGTTAGTCCTTTTGTTAGGAAAAAATGGTTTTAAAGAGATGGTTCAATTCAGTATCCTTTGGATATATCTCCAAGATTGGTATAGCTATTTCTTGAGGTAGATGGTTTCTCAGTTGTCAAAGAAAACAACATATTGATTTCCAATGTCACTGTACAAGTTTGCACTCCTACTCAAAGTGGAGGTACATTCCCTTTTTTCCACATCCTCTCCAACATTAGCTGTCATTGGTATTTTTATCTTAGCCATTCTGAAAGGTTTAAAATAGTATCTCAGTGTCATTTTGACTTTCATTTCCCTGATGACTAAGATTACTCATTTATATCACTAGGACATTTGCTAAACTATGTTCATAGAAACATTATTCATAATATCCAGAAACTGGAAACAATTTAGATGCTCGGCAACCAAATAATGTATAAGGAAAATGGGGTACATTTACAAAATGGAGTACTATTCAGCTGTTAAAAATAATGACCTCTTGAAATTTACAGACAAATGGATGTTACTAGAATAAATCATTCTGTGTGAGGTAACCCAAATTCAGAAGGACAGTTATGGCATATACCCACCCATAAGTGAATATCAGGAGTAACATTATAGAATAATCATCCTATAATCAATAGCACTAGAGACACTGGATCTCAAAGAAGGCTCAAATAGGGATTCATTGATTTCCCTGGGAAGGGGTAATAGAAAAGATCTCCTGGGTAAACTATTAGTGTTTGAGGGTGAATGGATGATGGAAGTTTGAGATATGTGTTGGAGGCAAAACTGAGGGGGAGAATAATAATAACAATAATAATAATGATGATGATGATGATGATAAGGAGGGCCATTTGAAAGTTAGGGAGAAACCTGGTGCTATGGATACCCAAGGAATCCATAAAAATAACCTCAGCTAAGTCTCCTAGCAATGGTAGAGTGGGTGCTTGAACTAGCCATATATTGTAATCAGATCTGTGACTACCCTAATTGTCATCAGAAATACTCTGTCCAGTAACTCATGAAAACATATGCAGAGATTCTCCAGGCAAACCCTTGGCTGAGATCCAGGTGTCTTGCAAAAAACAACCAAACAAACAAAAGAACTGAATGAGCTGACCTGAGCTCAATGGAGCCCATGGACCCTGGAACAACAGTTAGGTAGTCTCCATGGGAACAAACTAAGCCCTCTGTATATGTGTGGCAGCTTTATAGCTTGGTCTCTTTGTAAGGCTTCTAGCGGTGATAACAGCATCTGTCCCTGGTGCTTAGCTTGATTTTGGTAACCTGTTTCCATGCTGGATTACCTTGCCTAGCCTTGATGTGAGCTCAGTCCTTACTCAACTTGATGTGTCATTCATTGCTCAAGTTCATGCAAAGCCTGCTCCTTTATGAATGAAGACTGAAGAGAAGTGGAAGAGAGAGAATAGATATAGGGAGTGAGTGTGAAGAGAAAAGGAAAGGGAACTTGTTGTTGGCATGTAAAATAAATTAAAAAAACTGTTATTTAATTTTTTTAAGAAATAGCTCATCCTGGTGAAAAGGCATGGCAGCAGAAACATGAGACAGCTGTTCACACTGCATCTGCAGAGGAAACAGAGAGGGAGGTAAATTTGTGCTCATCAAGGTTTTCTCTTTTTCATCTTATCCTAGGAACTTTGCAAAATGAATGGACCTACCCAAGTTTATGGTGTGTTCTCTCTTCTTGGCTCCACATCTATCCATGGTCAAGTTGTCTTTAAATTTCTTCTCCCATAAAAATTAGTCTACAACTTTTCAATTCATTCTGATCCACTTTCTCTGTATATGAATGGAGCCATAATGTAGCATGAATAGGTTCCAGCCAACATGGTGCATGAGGAACCCAAAGAATAATCTCACCAGAAAAACATGCTATTTAACTGTGTTTTGTATGTTACTTTGCACAAGTATATGCAGTAAATCTTTTCCAAGTTTTCTCCCCCACGAATCCCCACATACTCTTTACTTTATTTAGGCAAGCTAAAGTTTAGAATTATATGCAAGTAATTTCCTAATAAGGTTTGTCAACATGTATATTAGTGTATTCTGGAGAGCCACTGAGAAGGAACAATGCAGAATTGAACCACACTTTTATTAGAATGTTGGACAAGGTAAAATTTTAACATTCCTTCTCATGCTGATATTCAAATCCACTAAGGTTTTATATCATAACTTACTAAAATATTGAAAATATTTTGCTGTTTCTTTAAAAAGGTCCCACTGCTTTTTCTCCATGTGCTTTGAATGAGTATTACATTTATCAAGAAAAATGAACATATAAAAAACACTATGCTAAAGGAACAGTTAGCCCCAAATTTTTATTTTCGGGATTCCCTTAAGATGCTATCTGCATCATAAGGCAAGAAGTAACTTTAAGAAAAAGAAGTAACTTTAAGAAAAGGGCATGTGGTTTTTCTTCATACAATAGTTTATAGACACTTGTCATTGTTTATGGAGAAAGGTTACTGTCTGAAAGAAAGTTGGACAAGAGGGATTAGATACAAGGTTGTTGTTTTGGGAAAAAAAGAGGATAAAGATGTTATTTGATAAAAGGATAGATTATTGAATCTACACTTGAAAAGAAAAAAGAGAGAATATAGATATGATAAGATAAAATGGTCGATTATTGAATCTACATTTAAAAGGCAACTATACATTTTAAATATTTTACAATGGATTGGACTTTTGTATATTTTATACAAATATTGTGTGTTGAAACAAATTTGAGATTAATTTGTTAAGACATATATATATATATATATATATATATATGTGTGTGTGTGTATTATGTATGTATGTATACATACATACATATATATGTTTCTAATCTGGTTCAAGCTATTGTATTTATACAGCCCATTCAACAACATAATTCAAATTTTTGTTTCTTGAAATTTATTATTACCAACTATATAAGATTGTAAGAAAATGTAGGTAATGTCTTCAAGTTCAAGCAGAGATATATTTTAGAAAGACAAGTTGTCTTCAAACACTTTAGAGATCTACGGAATACAGCATTTAAAATGTTTTAAAAGCATAGATTATTTTTATGACAATAAGACATCCCTGCTTGGCGTCAAAGAAACTCACATGGAGTTTATTTTCTTTGTGGCAAATGTAAGCCATTGGGCAAGAAAGTGCCCTTGCCTCTACTGCTAACAGTATGCTCTCCAAAATGGACAAACAGGACTCAAAGGCGAATGACTGCAAAACCTTGCCAAGACAAGATGGGACAGTCCTTCAGAAAATCCTGTTTCAAGAAAACAATGTCAGAGATGCTGGACCTGTAGGTGTTTTTTGTCATTTCTTACATTTTTTGAAAATCTCTTCATCACACTTCCTGTTTACTCAGTTAATATTATTTACTTCTCACCTGAGGGAGTTGAAGAATAGATAGTATACTTACGGTTTTTATTGTTTACCAGACTGAGAAAAAAATCATTAAAGATGTGTACAGTGTAAATGGTTTGAGAGACATTAAAAGATATTTTAATAATACAAATTAAAATAGAAAGTAAATTAGGTACAAGACTTTGAACCCATCAATTTTTGGTAGATAATAAAGTAGATTCTCTGAACTGTCAAATACAAATGGACTAGATATTTTCTCTGAACTTAATAAATGAAAACTGACTAGATATTTTCTCTGAATTTATCAAATGCAAATTTACTAGACATTGTTGACTAGACTAACTTGTTGCCTGTATGTATTGTATATTCTTATTGCACTTATTGTATGTAGGTTTTCTTATGTTCGTTGTAGCCTTTTTGTATTAGGAAAAAAGGGGGAATTGTAGTGATGTATTATTCATGAATTAATAAAGCTAGACTGAGGATTCAGAAAACCAAAGTCAGCCTCAAGCTATAGAGATCAGGCAGAGGTGATACACACCTTTAATCCCAGTAGCCAGAAGCTAGGAGATGGTGGTACACATCTTTAATCCTAAAACTCAGGATTAAGCAGTAAACCAAGGCCACCCAGAGCTACATAAGTGTGTATCAGTCTAAAATATAATCATAGCACACACCTATAATCTCAGCACTAGATGGGTATTAAAGACAGGAGTACTTAGTAAGAGGCATTCATTCTCTAGCCATGCTGAAGAGAGGATACAGTTTGAAGCTTGGTGAGAGCTTGTGGAGACAGGATCAGCCCATTTAGCCTAAGTTAGTAGTAAGAAGCTAGTGGCCAGCTGCTTGCTTTTCTGATATTCAACTTAAAGTTTGAACCTGAATATCAGTCTCTGGGTCTTTTACTTTTTTGTGTGTGCTACAAGGGGCCTTTCCAAATACTACGCTTTTTAGCTCTAGTATTTTTGGCAATGACACCAGGTAAGAAGAAATATTTTAACTTGCCTTTTAAGCTTTACTGAATAGCATTTGAAAAGAAATACACAGGGCACCTTTTCAAATGTGAATCTATGTAATGCAACAGCAATGTTATATATTTTTACTTTTATTTCATCCCATAGTAGTGTACTTTATAGATAATTACAAAAAGTCATTTTTAGTGGCCCTATGATTGGGATAGAAAACAAGAAAAAATTCCTGTATGGATCAATGAGGTAATTTGTTTCAGTCTTCCTGTGACAATGATAATTCTTTTTCTTTGTTGCGGGGTGTGTGGGTGGTAGCAAAGGGTTCATTTCAGCTAACACTTTCAATTCAAGTCCATCATTGAGGGAAGTGAATGCAGGGAATTCAGCAAGAATTTGAAGCAGCAACCATGGAGAAATACTACTTGCTGGCTAGATCCCAGACCTATGTTTTCCTAGCTTTTTTAGAGGGCCAGGACCTCTAGTCCAGATTGGGCTGTCCCCTCCTATATCAATTAACAATCAAGGAAATATTCCATAGACATGGCCAAAGGCCTTTCATTGGGCTATATCAGGTTGACAGCTAAAGCCAACTAAGGAACTCTATGACTTGGCTACAGTGTTTTCCTGACAATGGTGTACAAGCTTGGGCTATTATTTAAATCACCTAGGTGTATTCAAGATTCTTGCCAATAAAGTTGTATGAAATATGCCCTTATATCTCACACTCTTTTTTGTTCTATTAGTTTTTGTACAATTGTTAGCTGTGTTGTTAGCATGAGTACCTTGCTGTTTCACCTTCTTGGCACTGTGCTTGTGTTTACTATATATTAGAAGTTATTAAAAGGCATGTTCTTAAAATTATTTTTACTGTTAAAAGTGCTCCTGGCTTAACTTTCTTTGTGTCTATCTGGCATATCTTTTCTTCTACCTTATTTTTAATTCTTCCATATGTATTTGTTTTAGATATGCATCTTTTTTCATTTATGCTTTTCTTTTTGTTTAAATTAGAAACAATCTTATTTTATATATCAACACCAGTTCCCTCTCCCTCTCATTTTACCATGCCGCCCACTGACTCCCATCCCATCCCTCTTCTGCTCCATAGAAAGGGTGAGGCCTTCTATGGAGATAATCAAAGTCTGTCACATCATTTAGGTAGGGTGTGGGCCCTCCCTCCATATGTCTAGCCTGAGAGTATCCCTCTATGAGGAATGGGCACCTAATTTCCTTTTCTACATTAGGTATACATTTTGTTCTACTACCAGGGGCCCCATAGACTTCCCAGGCTCCCAACTAACACCCACATGTGGGGAGCGTGGTTCCATCCTATGCTGGTTTCCAAGAAGTCAGTCTGGATTCTATAAACTCCCCCTTGTTCAGGTCAGTAGAATCTGTCAGTTTCCCCAGCATAGTCTTGACCCCTTTGCCTATCATTCCTCCCTATCCACAACTGAATTCCAGTAAATCAGCACAATGCTTAGTTGTGGTCACTGTTTCTTTTTCCATCAGCTACTGGATGAAGGCTCTATGGAATCATATGAGGTAACCATCATTCTCATTATAGGAGACAGATAGCCTCTCCCCATTTGTTTTGATTCTTAGTTGGGATCATCCTAGAATATCTCTGTATATTTCCCTAGTGCCAGATTTCTCTTTAAACCTAACATGGCTCCCTCTATTAAGTAATCTCTTTTTTTCCTCTCCTCTAGTCTTCCCCTGACTCAACCTTCCTGGTTCCTCATGTCTCCCCCTGCCACTCTTCTCCTCCCTTCTCTTTCTCCTAAATCCCTTCCCCTCTTCCCATGCTCCAAATTTGCTCAGTAGATCTTGCCCTTTCCCCTTGTTGGAGAGACCATGTGTATCTCTCTTAGGGTCCTCCTTGTTTCCTAGCTTCTCTGGAGGCTGGTAATCCTTTGCTCTATGTCTAACATCTATATATGAGTGAGTACATACCATGTTTGTCTTTTTGTGACTGGGTTACCTCACTCAGAATTACTTCTTCTAGTTTTATCCATTTGCCTTAGAATGCCAAGATTTCATTGTTTCTGTTTTGTTTTGTTTTGTTTTCCACTGAGAAATAGTTCATTGTGTTAATATACCACATTTTCTTTATCCATTCTTCAGTTGAGGGTCATTTAGGTTGCTTCCAGGTTCTGGCTATTACAAATAATGCTGCTATGAATATAGTTGAACAGATTTCTTTATTGTATTGTGTGTCCTCTGCATCTATGCCTAAGAGTGGAATTGGTGGATCTTGAGGTAGACTGATTCCCATTTTCTGGAGAAACCTCCATACTCATTTACAAAGTGGCTGTACAAGTTTGCACTACAACCAATAATGGAGGAGCAATCCCCTTTCTCTACATCCTCTCCAGCTCAAACTGGTACTGGTATTTTTGGTTTTAGCTCAAGAAGCTAGTGACCAAAACACCAAACAATCCAATTAAAATGTGGATCACAGAGCTAAATAGAGAATCCCCAATAGAAGAATCCAAAATGGCTGAAAGACACTTAAGAAAGTGCTCAACATCTTTAGCACCTGGGAAATGCAAATTAAAACTACTCTGAGATACAATCTTATACCTGTCAGAGAGGCTAAAATCAGAAACATCAATGACAGTTTATGCTGGAGAGGATAAGGAGAAAATGGAGGCATTCTCCACTGCTGATGGGAGTGGAAACTTGTACAGCCACTTTGGAAGTCAGTAGGTCAGTTCCTCAGGAAATTGGAAATCAATGTATCTCAAGATCTGTGACAATGATAATTCTTGGAATCGTGTTAGATAGTAGTTCTTATTTACCATGTTATCCTTTCCATAATATTTTTAAGATTTATAAGGAAATTAATGAACTCTCAAAAGTTGTATATTTATTCTGTATGTGCTTGCGTACACTCACTGCCACATTGTACACAGAGAACAGAGGAAAATTTGGAAAAGCTCATTTTCTTATTCCACCAAGCATGTCCTTAAAATTTCCTGGTTTGGCAGCAAGTACCATTAACTGATGAGCTACGTTTCCAGCTTGGTCAAGATCTTCATACAAGATAAAGCCTATGCAAACATCAGAACTAGTCCAAAGAAAGACATAGTTGGAAAACATATTACCCAAAAATTTACCTGTATGCACTCCTTAGTTTAAAACATAGAATTATTGATGATGTAATTATCCAATATAAAAAGCAAAATATAGCAGCTTTTATTTAGTTTCATGCTCCAGATGGTGAAGACAAACAAACAAAAAGCTCCTCTCAATGAGCATTTTACAAGTTTGAATTAACAAGGCTGAACTACTACAATCAAGGCAGGCAACTGAAAACAATAGTGATGGACCACTAGTTTTGTTTATTTTTTTATTTAATTGATTTCTTTAAATTATGTATATCTTTTTTTCTCTTTCTATTTTCCTTCATCACACTTTCAAATTGTTTCTTTTTCATTTATTATTCCTATGAAGAATAATATGTTTACAAATATCTTTTTATTTTTGGAATATTTTTGTGCATTTTTCAATAATGGGTTTCACTGTGCTGTTTTCAATAATTGTTCATAAACTTTTAGAACTTTAGATGTGAGTGCCACATTTATATCACTCCCTCACTGCTCTCAAATTCCTCTTGTGTCACTGTCTCTCCCTTGCAAATTCATGGTTTCTTCTTCTTCAGTTTTCAAATTTACAATCACATAGAAAATTAATAAAAAATAATGTTCATATTATTAGAGCTATAAGTCTTATAAAGGGATACCAGAATATTTCAAAAGTAATTCTTTATAATGAACTAAAAAATTGTCCCTATAAAAATGTATTACACACAGATTAAATATTTATCAAGTTAAGTTCAGTTTTATATTCTTAAAATATTTTTCTACATGAACGACTCATTTCCTTTTTCTGTCTAAAGATTCTTAGCTATATTTTATTTGTCCTAACATTCTCTTATCTTTAACTTATACAAATGTCACAATTTATGAAAATATATCCTGAGAAAAGCCTACCCTGTGGAGAAAATAAGAGTCAATTTTTGGCCACATGTAATGGAGGGTGCTAGAGGAATCTAGACGGTGGGAATATATATGGTTAAGATACATTTCACAATTGTGTAATATTTTCAAATAACAAAATATAGCATAAAAATTTTGTTCTCATGTTGATTCTAAAACTTACAGAGAATAAAATAATAAAGGTACAAATATTCTTAAGCTTATTCACTACAAAATGTGGTAGGAATCTCTTAAGTCATTGGGGCTTCTGGGCAAAACAGAAGGTTCAACTCTGTTTTAAAATTTAGGCTAATTACATTTCTGACAAATATAGTTATACAATTTTAATTAGTAAAATATCAATACCAAGTTGGCAGGAGTTCAACTGGAAGTATTCAGTAATTATGCAGTTATAATACCCCCCAAAGCCAAGGATACAAAATCAACTGAATTGCTCACAACCAAAAATATTTCAGAAAAATAAATACCTTATATCTTATAGTATTTATTGCTGTTTAAATGTTGTAAATGCTTTAGTAAACTTCTATTGGTATGTATCAATTTGTTATTGCTGGTATAATGCAATAAAAATAAGTTGTTACTTTATTGTCTTTAAATATCTTCTATATTTGATTTTGAATATAGTTTCACTTAGTGCTTAGACTGGATGATCATAGTCAGAAAATATTTCTGCATTTTTAAACCTGAGTATGTTTAGAAATTTTATTAGAACTGGAGACAATAATATTTAGCATTTTATAATGAGTTCATTCAACACCTGCACTATAAAATCATTTAGTTGGCATCATTTTAAGACCATAATTGCAAATATATTTTGTATTTTATTTTGATGTGTTTTAATATGTCTTCTAAACATGGAATGCCCAACCTTACGGAAGTCTCTCTGAACACTAGGAATTCATCTTTCGTTATCCTAATGGGACAGCAGAAGAGAATTTAGGAAAGAGTAAGTTCTGGAGACAACACCTAGATGAGGACCAAAAAGACAAATTCATGTCACATGTATCATATGGATTACACTTGAATATGGAGGGAAAATTTCAATCTGTAACATCCCTATCAAAAATGGTTGTGAGGCTATTGTAAAGGGTAATGTTTCTTGGCTTTCTCTCTTAGGCCCTGTATCCTCAGTACATAGTAGCGTTATTGATTTTTTTTCTTTTTTCTTTTTCTGAGTTAATCTTGCCACTTTGCTAAAGGTGTTTATAAGCTGTAGGAGTTCCCTGATAGAGTTTTTTCAGACCACTTATGTAAACTATCATATCATCTGCAGATAGTGGAAGTTTGACTTCTTCCTTTTCAATTTGTATCCCCTTGATCTCCTTTTGTTGTCTTAGTGCTCTAGCTATAACTTGAAGTCCAATATTGAGATAGGGAGAGAGTGGACAGACTTATCTTGTTCCTGATTTTAGATGAATCACATAAAGTTTTTCTCCATTTAATTTGATGTTGGCTGTTGGCTTCCTGTATATCGCTTTTATTATATTTACGTATGTCCTGTTATCCCTGATCTCTCCAAGACCTTTACCATGAACGGGTTTTGGATTTTGTCAAAGGCTTTCTCAGCAACTAAAGACAATATCATATGTTTTTTATTTTTTAGTTTGTTTATATGTTGTATTACATTGATGAATTTTCATATATTGAACCATCTTTGCATCGCTGGGATGAAGCCTATTTGGTCATGGTGGATTATTTCTTGGATGCATTCTTGAATTAAATTTGCCAGTATTTATTGAGTAATTTTGCATAAATATACATGAGGGATATTGGTCTGTAGTTCTTTCTTTGTTGTGCCTTTGCGTGACTTGTGTACCAAGCAAACTGTAGCTTCGTAAAAAGAGTTTGGCAATGACCCTTATGTTACTATTGTATAGAACAATTGAGGAGTATTGGTATTAGCTATTCTTTGAATTTTGATTGAGAAGAATCCTGCATTGAAATCTGGCCCTGGGCTTTTTTTTTTTTTTTTTTTTTTTTTTTTTTTTTTATGATTGGTAGACTTTGATGACTACTTCTATTTCATTAGGGGTTATTGATCTATTTAATTGCTTACCTGTTCTTGATTTAATTTTGGTAAAGGATATCTATCCAGAAAATTGTTCATTTTCTTTAAATTTTTGAATTTTGTGGAATACAGATTTTTGAATTTTGACCTGAAGAGTCTCTATATTTCATCAGTGTGCATTGTTATGTCCTGCTTTTCATTTCTTTCTGATTTTGTTAATCTGTGTATACTCTCTCTGCTTTTTGGTTAAATTGGATATAGGTTTGATTCTTTGAGTTTTATTTTACTTTGCTTCTGCTTTATTAATTTCTGCCCTCAGTTTGATAATTTCCTAGCACCTAATCCTTAGGGGTGTTTGCTTCTTTTGTTATAGAACTTTCAGTTGTTCTGTTAATTCTTTAATGCGACTATTCTCCAGCTTCTTCATGTGAGCAGTTGCTATGAACTTTCCTCTTAGTACTGCTTTCAAAGTGGCCCATAAGTTTGGGTATGCTGTGTCTTCATCCTCATTGAATTCTAGTAAGTCTTTAATTTCTTTATTCTTTCTTGACCCAAGAATGGTGCAATTATACATTGTTCAGTATCCACGAGTTTGCAGGGTTTCTGCAATTTGTGTTGTTGTTGAATTCTAACTTTAAAGTATGGTGGTCTGATAAGTTACAGGGGTTAGTCCATTTCTTTTCTTTTCTTTTCTTTCTTTCTTTTTTTTTTTTTTTTTTTTTTTTTTTTTTTTGTCTTATATATGTTGAGGTTTGCCATATTAGAAAGAAAGTATGTAGTAGATTTTACAGAAGGGTCCTTGTGTAGCTGAGAAGAAAGTATATATTCTTTTGTGTTTGGATGGATGTTCTATAGATGTCTGTTAAACCCAAATGGGTCATAACTTCTGTTTCTTTGTTAAGTTTCTCTCTGTTCGTCCTGTCTAGTGTTGCGACTGGGGTGTTGAAGTCTTCCACCATAAGTGTGTGAGGTAATATGTGAGATTTCAGTTTTAGTAATGTTTCTTTTATGAACTTGGGTGTCTTTGTATTTGGAGCAAAGATGTTCAGTATTGAGACTTTGTCCTGATGAATTTTTCCTATAAGGAATATGAAATGATCCTCTTTTTTCTCCAGATTAAGTTTAGTTAGGAGTGTAATTTATTAGATATTAGGATAGCTACACCATCTTATTTCTTGGATCCATTTGATTGGAAAGTCTTTTCCTAACCATTTACTCTGATGCAGCATCTGCCTTTGAAGTTGAGGTGTGTTTCTTGTATGCAGCAGAAGGATGTCTTCATATCCATTCTGTTAGCCTTTGTGTTTTTATAGGCAAGTTAAAACCATTAATATTGAGGGAAATTAAGGACCATTGATTGTTAATACTTGTTTGTTTTGGATTTGTTGTTTTTGGTGGTATTGCGATTATATTTTCCCTCTTTTTTCTTTTGACTTCTAGTAAAGTGGAATTATCTATTGCCTATGTTTTTGTGAGTATAGTTAACTTCCTTGGGTTGGAGTTTTCCTTCCAGAACTTTCCATAGGACTGGATTTGTGGTTATGTATTGTGTAAATCTGGTTTTATCATGAAATATCTTGTTTTCTCCATCTATTGTGATTGAGAGTTTTGTAGTCTGGGCTGGCATCCATAGTCTCTTAGTGTTTGTAGAACAATATTTTAGGACATTCTGGCTTTCAGAGATTCCATGGAGAGGTCAGGTGTAATTCTGATAGGTCTGCCTTTATATGTTACTTAGCCTTTCTCTGCTTTTAACTTTCTTTCTTTATTCTCTATGTTTCATGTGTTGATTATTATGTGGTGTGGGGATTTTTTGAGGTCTAGTTTGTTTGGTGTTTAGTAAACTACTTGTTCTTTCATAGGCATATCCTTCTTCATGTTGGTAATTTATTTTTCTATGGTTTTGTGAATATATTTTCTACATCTTCCACATTTAACCTTTATTTCTTTGGCTTCTTCTATTTCTATTATTCTTATGTTTGGTCTTTTCAATATGGCCCACATTTCCTGGATATTTTGTGTTAAATATTTGTTGAATTTAAGATTTTCTTTGGTCCATGAATCTATTTCTTCTAGTTTATTTCGAGTGCCTGAGATTCTCTCTTCGATCTCTTATACTCTGTTGGTTATGCTTGTATTTGTAGTTCCTAATTGTTTACCCAGCTTTTCTATTTCCAGAGTTCCCTCAGTTTGTGTTTTCTTTATTTTCTCTATTTCAGTTTTCTGATTTTGAAATGTTTGAATTATTTCTCTCATTTGTTTGTTTTTTTTCTTGGCTTTATTTAATATATTTGTTGATTTCTTACAATTTTTTGTTTCATGTTTTCTTCTATTTCTTCCAATTTTTGTGATTTTCTTCCTTTTCTTTAAGGGATTTCCTCATATCATCTTTGGGGACCTCTATCATTTTCATGAATTTGTTTTTTTAGGTCATTTTCTTCTGCTTCATCTGTTTTGATTTGTTCAGTTCTTGTTGCTGTAGAGTTCTTGAATTCTGCTGGTGTCCTATTGGTCTTTCTATTGTTGATTGTGTTCTTCTACTGCCATTTTCCTATCCCTTCTTTCAGCAAGTACAGATGGTGTCATTCTCTCTCTCTAGTCTCCTCTCCCCGTGGTATTGTCTCTATGGCTCTGTTTATTTCATATTTTTTTTAAAAAATTAAACATACAATTCTCTAAATGCAGATATGTGCATTATTGAGCATATGCCTAGAATATATAGACATTTTTAAAAGTCGAAATGTACATGTAGAAACATTACAAAGATGTGAAGTAATATGATAAGTATGGTACAGATTTTTGCATAAGAAAACTTCCAAAACTTCCAAACTTCAAAATATTTTCTGACATACGGAAAATAACAAAATCACTTTCACACATTTTAATGGAACAAGAAAAATCTGAAAGAACATTTGCATTTAAAACTTAACAGCTATGGATAGTGATACAAAAGTGTAATTCCAGCATTATGGAGGCAGATACAACTGGAACTCTATCAGACTGAGGTCCTGCTGGTATACTTAGAAAGTGTAAGAAGAGCAAGGATTTGTCACAGGACCCTATGTCAAACAAACTATCATACACACACACACACACACACACACACACACACACACACACACATTGAAATGTCTCCAATAATTCCATCAGATAACATTGTAAGCATATGTTTGTGCATACAAAGTGACATCACATTTTATTCTTTATTGTAAAATAATACTAAAGATAACATAACATTAGAATGGCCAACAGAGTAAAATAACTTGGAATGGTTTATCATTACCAAACTCTTGTTTTTGAAGTCAAATATCATAAAATGAGTAATTTTTTTGAATAATTGACATTTCCAAGTGCTTTAGTGTTTGATTATTGGAATAAAGTAGAATGGATCTGGAAAATCAACTAATCTATCAAGTTCTGGGAGGAGTATTCATGTATGTAGTCTTCCTTCATGGATAATTCTCAACATCCAAGCTTATTGCTTATGACGGACATATTATTTTCTTAGACAAGAGGATTTGAAACATTATATAAATGTCCATCAAAAACAGTAAATATTTGAAATCATTTTGTTGGTTAATATTAGGTAGATGTTTTTGTGCAAAAATTTTTAGGTAAAAACAAATACATAGAATAATCAGCCTGCAATCTACAACCACACAGAATCTAGGAAATAAGAAGGACCCTAAGAGAGACAGAAATGGATGCCCAGAGTAGGGAAAAGGAGAAGATCTCCTGAGAAATTGGGACACATCGGGAGAGGAGAGGTAGGAGAAAGAGTAGGGGAGGAGAATATGAGGGATCAGGAAGGTCAGGTTAGGGGAAGAACAGAGAAGGAGAGCAAGAAGAGAGATATGTTAATAGAGAGTTCCATTATAAGTTTAAAGAGATATCTGGCACTAGGGAAATACTCAGGGAATAAAAAGATAACCCCAACTAATAATCTAAGCAATAGTGAAGAGGCTATCTTAAATGTCCTTCCCCTATAATGAGATTGATGATTACCTTAAATACCATTCTAGAGTCTTCATCTAATACCCACAGATAAATACTAAGCCAGAATCCTGATATCCAGTTGCAGAGAGGGAGGAGTGATAAGCAAAGGGGTCAAGACCTGAGCAAGTGGGAGATCATGAACCACAGCCTGACATCTGGTAGGACTGAACTAGGCCCCTTAAACATGAGTGCCATTTGGTGGCCTGGACAGTCAATGAGGCTCGGGTAGTGGAACCAGTATTTATCTCTAGTGTACTAATGGGCTTTGAAGGGGGTGTTGGGGAGATACTCTCTCAGCCTAGATACATGAGGAAGGGCCTAGGTCTTGCTCCAAATGATGTGACAGACTTTGATGATCCTCTATGGGAGGCCTTACACTCACTGAGGAATGGATTAGGGGCGGGAGGTGGTTGGTGGGGGAAATGCCAGGGTGGGAAGGAGAGGGAACAAGGATTGATATGTAAAATAATGTTTCTAATTGAAATATAAAATATTTAAAGAATCTCAAAAAAACTAATTCTAATTAAGCAAATTTCTTAGTTTATGAAGACGTTACTGCATACGGTTAAAATAATACTCTAAAACACTAAGAATATATGTGTGTGTTTGTGTGTGTGTGTGTGTGTGTGTGTGTATGTGTGTTTATCCATTCCATAATACTATGGTGTTTTCCCTAAATTTCTAAAAAGAGTTTTGGAGTTTTAGATCTTATTATTATACTAGGGATAAACACTGGTTCCACTGTCAGAGGCTCCATGGAATTCCCAGGCCCCACAACTGACACCCATGTTCAGGAGGTCTGGTGTGGTCCTATGCTGGTTTTGCAGCTGTTAGATTTGAGTCTCATGGGTTTGTTGTTTCTGTGTGTTTCCTCAACCTGTTCTTGACCTCTTTGTTCATTTTATCACTTCTCCCTCTCTGCAACTAGACTTCAAGAGTATAACTCATTGCTAAGAATAAAAGCAATAATGGAGATTGATGACTACATTAAATTCCATCATAGAGCCTTCATCCAGTAGCTGATGGAAGCAGAAGCATTTCTTTTTAAACAGAGTCATATTACAAGTAAATCTGTGTGTGCTCACATATGGGTAGCCATATACATATGTATACAATGTGATTAAGAGGGCTCAGTGCAGCTGGGTGTATCTGTGAAGCCCTCACTCAGAAGACCAAGACAGAAGAATCCTGGAGTTAGGGTCAAGGTGGCACTACACATCAGTATTCTATCTCAAAATAAAAAACAAAAGATATAAACACAAATTATATGTTATTCATATACTTTATATCTCAAAAATATCATATATTTTTAGGTTTTTGAGTTTGTAGATTAAGCTTTATAAGAACCTGCCAAAGGTTTATTCTGAAGGGTTGTACAATTTTACAAACCATCAAGGAACACAAAAGACTATATTCCTTGTATCCAGTGTTGCCATTTGCAATTAACAGCATGTAAAATAGAAGTTATTTAACAAGATATTCCTTTTATGTAAAGAAAATTCCTGATTATTAATGGCATTGACTTCTTTATGTGATAAGTAGCAATGTTTGGTATTTCCTTTTTGATACACAAACACAAATTCTTCTGGACATGGATTCTTGGATGTTTTAGCATTCATTTACTGAGGTGTACAAGTATTTACATGATTTGGATGCAAGTAATTTATGAATTCTCAGGCTTGCTCAGCAAGTAGGTTAGTGACTTCATCACTACCAGACTACTGTTGTATAGTTTATAAGTCAGGTTAGGAAGTTATAAATTCATACATTTTTTGATACACAGTTTCTCTGTAGAGCTTTGTAGACCAAGCTGCTCTTGAACTACAGAGTTCTACCTGCCTCTGTCTCTTGACTGCTGGTATTAAAGGCATGTGCCACCACCACCTGACTAAATTCGTATTTTTATTTAACAATTTTGTTTTTTTATTTTGCTACAAAATAGTATTATATATCTTCACATTTTGAACTTAAACATTGTGTGAGATTGTAACTTATTCCCTTATTCTATGTATTGAATTTTACTTTTTTGGATATTTCTATGTAGAAACTATATAATTTTATAAAGGAATATTGATGAGTTTTGCATATGACATCCATACAGTGGTGTCATAGATATGAAAATAAAAAATGGCAAAATAAATGTCATATTTCCTGTCATTTCTTCTTGGAGTTTTGTGGAATAGGCCTTTACTCTGGAATATTTTAGTAATTTTGTTTTAATGTTTATATATGATGTTACATAATAATTCATTTTATTTATTTTTTTCTAGGTGTCCAATTCTCCCATGATCATTTATTAAAGAGTACTATCTGTATCATGTATTCTGGCAATTTGGTTTGAAGATTTGTTGACTGTTCAACAATGTGTTTATTTCTCTGCATTCTACTCACTTTTATTCTGTGTTTATGTAGCATTATGATGTTCTAAATGCTATAATTGAAGTCAGCTTCAACCACAAATTTACTACTTGATTGATCATAAATATAATAGTTAATAATATAAATATAATAAGTATAAATAGTTAATAAATGGGAAAATGATATTACTAAAATGAAGTGTTATCAGTAAGTAAAAATCTAAACAGACGCAGAAAAAGACATTAAGGAAATTCACTGTTTTGTTATAATAATAGCAAATTAGATATAGATTAATTCACTTCAATAAAACAAATAGAAGGCACCATAAACTTAGAGCTGATATCATATTTAGTGGTGGAAAGGTGAAGGCTTTTCACTGCTATCAAGAAATAGATGAGCAGATCTATGCTAAGTTCCTGCATTCCCTACCATTCTACTTCAAGATGAAGGATCTTAGAAAGTAATGAAATCCATGCAAATTATAAAGAAGTAACATTTTCTTTGTTGTATGATATGAATTTATACACAGAACAATAAAATACCATTGGAATGAAATTTGAACTTTTATGCAAATCCAGTAAATACAAGATACAAAATTGGCATACAAAACTCAATATTTCTATGTACTGCTGCTGAGTTATATGAAATAACGATTTTAAAATTAACTCAACTTACAATAACATCAAAAATAAAGTAACAAAGAATGTATTTGATAAAATATATGAAAAATATTCCCTCAAAAGTTTTAAGCATTGATGGATATAAATTGGAGAATGAGTAAATGAAGAGTTATTTTATGTCCGTGGATAGAAATAATGAATATTCTCAGAATGTACATATTGCAATTAGCAATCAACTGATTCAGTGAAGTATTTATTATAATAATAACATCTTTCACAAAAATAGGACAAGTAAAAACAACATTGTATAAAAGCACAATAGATATTAAGCAGTATAAAGACAATCTGAAGCAGGGACAATGAGCCTTGAAGAATGAAAACATTCTTAAATTTTTAATATAACCTTGAGAGTTTAAGGTATTTATTATTTGTTTTAAAGATTATAGTTTTTTATAATATTTAACATTTTAAAAATAGTCATTAATTATATAAGATTATGTTTTTTTTTTTTTATTTCTGTCTGGCTACAGGAGCCACTTTATGACAGTTGTGCTCCATATTATAAAGTTCATCACTTTGTTGAATCTTTGTGCTGTTCAAGACTGATATCCCATTCCTAACCCAATGGTCACCCTTAAAACACTAGGGAAAAGCTGTTTGCTATAAAAGTTGTGTAAGTGTCTGTGGAATCTGTTCTGGTACCATCTCCATCTTTTTTATATTAGGTATTTATTTTATCTGGTGTATTCTGATGTTCATTTTTAAAATAAATTCATTGGCTCATTTATTTTACAACCTGGCCAGTTTCTCCCCCCCCCCCCATTCCTCTCTTCCTACCCATATCCCAATCCACTACTATGAACATAGTTGAGTGAGTGTCTTTGTAGTATGGATGAGCAAATGAGCACCTTTGGGATATGTGCCCCAGAATGGTATAGGAATCAGGACACAGATTTCCAAAGTGGCTGTGCAGCTGTGCAATCCCGGCAGCAATGGAGGAGTTGTTCCACTTGTTCTATATCCTCTCTAGCATAAGCTGTCATTAACATTTTTTTTTTTATCTTAGCCATTCTGACACTTTGATTTTCATTTGCCTGATGGCTAAGGATGTTAAATTTTTCTTTAAGTGTTTATGACTATATGAGATTCTTATGTTCAGAATTCTCTGTTTTGATCTGTAGCCCATTTTTAACTGGATTATTTAGTGTGTTGATATCTATCCAGCTCTCTGTTAGATATTGGGTTAGTGAAGATCTTTTCCCATTCTGTAGTCTGCTGTTTTGTTCTATTGACAGTGTCCTTCGCTTTACAAAAAATTTTAAATTTCACTAGATCCCATTTACTAATTGTCAATCTTGGTACCTGTGCTATTTTTGTTCCATTCAAGAATTTGTCTCCTGTGCTAATATGTTTGATATTATTTCCCAGTTTCTCTTCCATCAGGTTCAGTGCATATGGAATTGTGTTGAGGTCTTTAATCCACTCTGACTTGAATTTTCTGAAGGACGATAGATTTAAACCTGTTTGTGTTCTTCTATATGCTGACACTCAGTTACATCAGCACCATTTTTTGAAGATGCTTTCTTTTTTCCATTACATAATTTTGTGAACTAATGTTTTTCAATTTCGTATTCTACAAAGTATATAGATGCAGGCTATGTCAGTGTGTTATCCATATTTGAAGTCAGATAGTTTTGTGTTTTGTTTGGTTTTGGTTTCATGTGAGAGATATGAAAATTATCTGACTTAACATCAATGAAGACATTAGGTATTTGACAAAAGTCATTTTACTTAATCAATGCAGATAGGAACCATAAATAAATACATGAAAATCCTAGTGGCCATAAACTTTCATTTTCTTTTTCTATTTTTAGTAAAGTTTTGGGAGAAATGTGTTTGCTCTGAGAGGGTGACTACTAGAGTCAGTTAAAAAACTGAACCCATAACAGGAAGTTTCCTCCCTGGCAGAGAAGAATATGAGTAAATCAAAGCTGTGTTTTCTGCATCAGCTTCTTCCCAAGAGCATGTTGGGATCTGTTGAGACTTCTGTAGTCCAATGGCCTAACTCCTCAATGCAATACTGACAGATCTTCAAAGTTTACAGGGACTGTTTGCCACATTTTTGCATCAGATGAAGGATTCTTTTTGTAGTTTCTGACATTATTGCTGATTGGCAGGGTAGGAAGTCAATGCAACTGGGAGTAGTTTCCATATGCATATGATCATTCTGTTTGGAAAGGAAGAACATCATGCTGTGATTGAGAATAGAATTTCTCAAGGGTAGCATTAATAGTCACTTGTATCAAGTATCTTGCTTTTACCCTAGATACCAGAAGCTATAGAAGTGTTTCCTGCGGGAAACGAGTTGGGCACTGACTCTATATGTATGTTCAAAGGCAAAAACCAACAAATAAAGCCAATGTGTTTTGAATTTCTCTATAATTACCACTTTCTTTTTATCATGTGCCTTCACTTTCCAACAATCACTTTGTCTATAACATTGCATGGGGAAAGATACATTACTTATAAATTTAAGTACTCAAAATAATAGCTGAAGGTCATTATTTGAATTTCCCTTGCCCAAAAAAAGGTGCTACTCATAATTACCATATATAAATGTTTCCAAAATCCAAAATTAATTTTAGGTATTAGGCCAATGAGACTGCAGGAGCTTCAGCTTGATTGCATGCTGTCACAGATTAGATTGAAGACATAAAAATAAAAATATTTAAATTTTAAATATTATTTCTCTAAAATTGAATACAAGTTGATTCTAATGCATTCAAGTTAAATCAAACTACTTTTTACAGAAGGACTTTTTAAAACTTGTCATCAGCTGCAATGGAGATAAAAGAAGCAGGATGAAAATAATTCTTGCCATGATTTACAACTTGCCCATTAGTGTCTCAACAGGGTAAGCTGAACTACGGCATGTTATAGTGCTTCAAGACACCTGCCTTTGGCTAACATTTAACAAAATTCCAAGGCCTGAGTATTTAATGTGAATGGAATATGTAAGATTGATCGTCAGCATGAAGAATAGACATATTTTAGCAAGAACACACACGCAAACATAACCTTGAGGTTCCCACATCTGCCCACCTACTTGTACACTCTTCTACATCATTTAAAATGATATTTCCAATTCTATTTATTTGAAATACAATGATCCCTAAATGCAAGGTTTTAACAGGTAGGGAGAGAAAGCAGAAGAAAATTATAGAGCAGTTTGTACACACACACACACACACACACACACAACACACACACACACACAAACACGTTTGTTAATATTAGCTTTAGGTATATTAGGTTTAGTTGGCTTAGAGTTTTTTTATATTCCTATGATATAAATGAGACATATAAGATCGCATTTCTTATTGAAATTGCCTTGTTTTGAAAAGCAACATTTTAAGAGAACATTAAAGTGTGTGTGAATTCTTTTTTTCATCCCTACCCCCAGGCTGTTACCTGAGCCAGTTGGATTGGAATTCTGTTTTCTTGACTCAGGTTTTCTTGGGCTGAGATACAGACCTCTATTGCTAAGATTATAGACACACAAGCCATGTCTATCAGAGCTTCATTTTTTTAACTACAGAATTGAAGACATTAAAATCTACAGGAAGGGTTTTTACTATTCTAAAAGTGAGCATAACTTTTGCTTTATTTTTGTGCTTTTTACCTAAATTATTTAACAGCTAAATTGAAAAATGGTTTCTTAAAAGTAAGATATAATTAAGTAGTTTATTGTCAGTATAAAACTGTATTTGTGGTTGTAACAAGTACTTGCTTTAATGTGTTAGGGAGCTAGACAGAATATGGATTTTTTCCACTCCCAAGACCTAGCTATTTGCACTCTTGACTGAGAAGTAATCCAGAATGTTTTTGTTTTTGGAACCATTTTGTTCTGTTTCATTAGTTAACATTACCAAGTTTAATATTACCAGGTTTTAGGTGGCGCTCCTCTGGTTTTCATGACAGTCTAATCTGGAGGACATTTTGCGTGGAAACTACCCCATGGAACTGCTGAGTGCCAGCAGGAGGATGAACAGAGGTGAAAATTAGGGAAGAAAATTCATCTACATACCCAGCAGGTTTTGGTCATTTATATTTTCATCTGTTTTCAGTTCTCAACTCGATAAGAGTATGTGCATTTCATGGTACCGTGCAGAGAAAATGAAGTGTGTAAGGTCATTCAATAAAGATTAAATTAAAAACATATTCCTATTGCACCCTCAGGGTCCATTAGGCTTGATGAGTGTACAAATACGTTCTTTGTGTTATGTGCTCCATCCTGAAAGAGACTGTGTGCTTCGCTCATTAGAAGTGTGCACCTGAAAGGATGGAACATTATCCCCTGTTTTTTAACTGACCTGTGGCCACCACTGGGTTCATTAGTGCAGAACATCTTTTCCACTGGCTGAGTCTGCCCTATTGTTTGCATTGGCCAGGGTCAAGTCAAGGGCACCGGCCTAGATTGGACTCATTTGTCAGAGGGTCTAGCAACAAAGCTGATTTCAGCAGAGATGGGGTGAATTTCATGGGGCTGAAACACAACCTTTGACACCAAGTGCCCAGGGCTCCTCGGAGTTGCACAGATGGCCTGCCACCCTTAGGCATCTAGGAACAAAGAATTGGTGAATTAGAACAAAAAATAAAGTTTCCACAGTCAGCATATATTTTAAGTGTTTAAATTATTTGCAGGGATTTTTGACAGTCTAAAATTGCATCTTGAGCACTTGTGATAATCGCTGTGCTTTTTAGACTATGAAGGAAAAAACAATTCAGTTGGGGGCTTATTGCTTAACTGGTGTAACGGGTAAAGTGTAGCAATTTAGTGTGGAGTGCAGGTTTTCCATGGTCAGCAGGAGCCAGCATGAACAATGGGTCGTGCTGAGGTAGCATGTGGAAAATGACTTTAATACACTATATAGAATGGCTTATTGCCTTGGTCAATAGGCTGCAGTGAAGATGGTGTACTCAGCCACTTGGGAAGGTTAAACCTGTCAGGGAACACTGTGACTGATATGCAGGGCCTGCTTATGAGGTCTCTAATGGAAAAACCTGACAAGCAAAGTTATAAAGGTTACACTTGACACATACTTCAGCATTATGCCTTATATTAATCCATTTTTTAAAGGTAGGGTACTTTATATTTGTTAGAAATTGATGCCACAATAGTATTAACACTCCCGAGGATACATTTAAACTTTGCAGTAAAGTAAGGAGCAGGAGAGGGTGTGATTGCTGCCTGGTGTAGGACATCTTGCCCTGCAAGATGCTGGCAACATACGGCAAATAGTTTGTTATATGAGTATATCTGATTTTTATCACTCAGGAGCCACAATTTGAAAAATGTTTTCATGATATTTTCCTTTTCTGTTTAAGAAAATATTTATTTTAATGACATTGTAATGTATTCTGGAAGAATTCTACAAGGATACTTAGTTTGTGTGGGGTGTTTTTCTGCATCTCATGGGGAAAGAAAAAAGTCTACTGGATATAATTTTTCCACTGAACTTGGAGTTGCAGACCAGTTCAATGTACATGGAGGGGCAATGGTCTCATATGAGTCTAGTTCTAGTTTATCCCAGGGATCAGAAAAGATAAATGTTCTTAAGTAGTAAACTGACATTATTTTGGTAAAATAGAAAAGTATGGCACTCCTAGTTTTGATTTTGTAAAGTACAGAGAATGGATAATCCAAATGTTTATAAGGAAGGGTTCTTGGTATTGTTCTTAGATTTCATTTATTAGCAATACATCAGACATTTTACTATGAAGCCATTAAAGACTTTAGCATACTTTATTAAATTATGGGTTTCTGAGTATTATAATATGTAATGGCTATGAGAAGAATGTCAAACATGGAAGGTTTTGCATTGTTTCTCACAATAATAATGAGGCTCCAAAGAATGCTTTCAACCTTTGGATGAGCTCCCAGGCTGTGGAAAACATTGGAACTCAGTGCTTAATAGCAGAAGTCTTCTACAGTGTTTTTCTGTATAAAATTCTGCAAGGAAACAGATATTCCTGAGAAATACGACTATTTTTATATGAAAATAAAGTATAGTTGATAAAGTTCATTTTTGTCACCTAGATAGAATTTATAGCAAAAATGTGACTTTTTAAAACAATTTAAATATCTTATGGTTCAAGGCAATTTCTCATAGTTAAAATGTCCTTTTAAATGTTAAATTTACCCTAATAGGCCAATGAAAAATCTTGCCTGATTATAAAAAAAAATAGGTATGATGGTGTAATTATATATTGAAAATTATAGGTACAACAATATTAATCTTGTTAACATGTGTGCATGTATGTCACATATTTTATGAGTTTTGTGTTTATACCTATGTACAAATACATTTTCTTACACAGAGTGAAACATAAAAGGCAGCAAAAAAAAGAGAATAGAAAAAATAATTAACTGATACTAATGATTGAGCAAATCACAACATTTTATGGAAGCAAGTTCCATTCTTAAAACTTTGTATCAACTATAAGTCTCAATCTAAATATTCTCTTATTGTCCTGATGTCTTTGCTGGAAATATTACTTTGCTTATCTTGAAATATTATTATATAAAATAAATAAGAAATGTAATGAGACAAATATATTTTGTATCTTATTATATTTGTAACACTAGAAATAAAATTAATTTGAAACATTAATGTATAAATATTATAATTGCAAATGAAATTTATGTATTTTTCTCTTTTCCTAAAATTTTTCTAGCTACTGATCTTTTTGTCCACATTTCTTATGCATATGATTGTCAATGTGTTAATTTCTTTATTTATTCTTCTTATAGAATGCAGTGTTTAATATTGTCAAAGATCTATGTATACAGGGGAATAATTAACTTTTTCTGAAATGTAAAATAATAACTAACCCTGAAAATATGTAAAATGGGGTATGTTGAGAATGAACAGACTCAGTTATGACATAGAGTGGTGTAGACTGAACATCATGTTATGCCTTGTACCACCACATCTGAGCCAATATCTTCTATGAGTGTCTTGCGGAATAGGTTTCCTGCCATATTCTTAACAAAAGCAAGTGGAAATTTTCATTGTATAATATATTTTAGAAAATAACATTTCTACTAATTACAAAATGAGTAATGAACATGGAAAACCATGTACATATGAGATAATGTGCTAGATAGCAAAGGAGGTTCAGATGATGTCTTCATGCTGGAAACTCAGTCATGGTAGGTGAACTAAAGGCACATGATTGCTGAGTAAAGAATATTATCACACTTAAAACACATAAACTACTGTGAGAAAAGACAAATTTATTAAAAACTTCCAAAGTGCCAGCACTTACATAACACTCAGACAATTATCAAAGTGATCTAAACTACTGAATCACAATTGCTAAGAAATGACATGACTAAATGATTAAATGGGAGTAATACATATTTACAGTAATTCAAACCAAATATAATAATAAAAATATTTTTGTCTCACAAAAATTTGTAATGTTAACTTTTACATTTTAATTAAGTTTTATGCAGATAATCTTCTATGTGGTTCATATTTACCAAACAGAAAATCATGTCAAAGTAATAAAACATGGGTAGAATATGGTAGCATGTTCAATAGCCACTTCGGCTGATTTTCAATCTAACAGGAAAGTGGGGGATGACATGAACTAGATTAGTTCTGCCAGTTCAGTGTTCAATGAACCAAATGGTAACAATGAAACATCATGTGGAAATAAACAGTCACTCTAGCAGAAGGCTCAAACTGTCTTGATAAAGAAATACACTGATTTCTTAGTCCTCAGAGTCTTTATAAACAGCTTGTTTATCATAGGTGGTTTTATCTTTCTTACAGATTATCAGAAAATTTTATGCCCATGAGTTATCTAGAGTATTAAATTTTCTTGGATAAATTCTGAAAAATGAAGATTTTTGTGGTAAGGTTTTGCAAAGATCAACAGGAAATAAATCCTAGTAAATAAACACTGTCTCATATTCTTTGACTCAGCATTTCATTCTTAATATTTTCACAATAGTGTCAACCTATGGGAAAGGTTATTAGACAATTTTCACTCTATTTTACACTATTACTATGATAATGTACTTGAAATCTAAGAAAAAAGGTAAGATAGCTATGTGGGTAATATGATATTAATAATTATAAAGATAAGTTTAGTTAACTTTAGTTTAGCATATAAAAGAGCACTAATTTTTCATGATTGGTCATTTTTTTTGCTTAATAGGTTAACTTACTTAATAGGTTAAATGAAAATGTGTTTTCATAAATAACTTTTTAGTAAGTCTAATCTAAAACTGAATGTCTTACAGTTAAAAAGAAATTGAGCTCTTCCCAATTTGCTGAAAAAACAAATATTGTGATTTTCCTTTAAATTTAATATAAAGGATAATCATCTTTGCAGTGTCCGTAACATATACATTTCACATGTAAATCAAGAGAAATAAAAGCATAATTACTCAAAATGAGTGGGATTAACAAATACACAGTACCTGAATAAATCTGTACACCAGCAAATATATATGTTCAAAACCAAGGAATTTATAATATATAGAAACATATCCATTGTGTAAAATTTAAATTAAAAGGCTCACTTGTAGTTGGAAGATGTTATTAAATCTATTCCTATTAGGACAGGTTTACTATTTTACTTAAGTGAAAACAGTATTTTCTGATAAAGATTTTGAAAACAGAAATGGAGTGAAATATGTGTAGAAAAAGGCTGTAATTGTTATATTTAAAAGAGTCTACAAAATTTAGAAAGTAAATAAAAAATAACTTATGTCTTGTTTATAATTGAGTCAGGTTACAACCTTTCTGAAAAGTACATGATATATGGTACTTATGCCCCCAAACCTTCTTGATATTTGGTTGACTGGGTATTTTGACCTTGCCTCAGAACACAAAGCCTTCATGTTAACTGATGGAGGGGTCACTGAGCTAACAGCACTGTTTAGTGTTTTATTTTAACAGTTCAGTAGAGGTGAAGGGAACTCTCCTGAGACAGCCTCTAATAGCTCTATTACATTTCTCAAAGACCTCTTAAGATAATTGTTTTCAGAATCATGATATGACCATTTTAGAATAACTGCACTGAATATCTGTTCAACTAGTCATGTTTCTATTATTTCACATTGTATTAATCTTCATTAAATTCATTAGATTTAAAATTTCTTGCAATGTTTATTTAAATTGCAGTCCTTGAGGATAGATGTGCAATGTGTTCTTTTCTACTGATGATAACAAACTCTAATTTATATACTTACTTCTCACACTAGGGATGATGTAGTTCTTACTAGAGTGATAGCTGTGCTACCCCAAATGTTTGAGTGACACTTCTTCACATGCTGAATTTATGTAAAGATATTTAATAATGCTAGACAGAAAATTTTCTGGTACTATTAAAATAGACATGACAATATTTAAGTTTCATTTAGATATTAAAACTAATTTAGAAAAAAAATGTTCTGCTGAGGATGCAACCTGAGCTTTGTGTATGAGTTCCATTATACAAAATTCTTAATCAGGTATACAGCTAGTATATAATTAAAGAAATAAGTTCAATGGTTATGTCATTTTGTGAGAGAGCAGAGTGAATTTCATGAGTACCAAAGAATAGTTAGAGGGTGATTATATGCTCAGTAGTTTCAGATGCTACACTGACTAAATATTGGTCAAAAATAAAACCTAGGTATTCTCTACTTTAAGAAACCAATTGTTAGGAGAAAAATAATGGAATTTGATCTCCTTTTATTATGAAAAATAGTATAAAATATTTAAGATGAAATTATGTTTATGATACTTTCTTTCTCTTTCCTCTTTTTTAGAAGTCTTGCTTTTGTAGCCTGAAATAGTCTCAAGCCGATATTAATGCTGCATACTCCTCTGAATGCCACGGAAGTAAGATTTTTGAATTAAGAAAGAATTGTTCAGTAACCAATTAAGCTGAATCAGGAGTATTTTGTATAATTTGTATAGATAAACTAGAGAACATATTTCATGAAATTATCAAAATATCCTTAATGGAAAATAGAACTGTCAAAAAAAAAAGCTTAAATAAAGTAAATGTAGTGCATGTGTTCACAGTGATCAATCAGAAGAAAATAGCACTATCAATAATATTTTATAATCGCTTTAAGCCATAAAGTTCAGATTCAGGTAGTTTAAAATCCTAAGTAGAACAAATAAGGTGAAAACACACTTTACTCATATAATATTAAAACTTAAAAATTTAACATTTCATAATAGTATGTTTTTAAATTAAAAAAACAGAAACCTACTTAATATCAATAGCAGCACAAGTAGAAAGATATGCAAATCTTAAAAGGCAACAGCTAGCAATTTAGAATTTTGAAATATATTTTTATCATGAAATATTAAATTTTAAAACTAGTCTCTAATGTCCAACACTTACTAAAGAAATATTTAATGTTATATCCATGGAGAAGGAAAGAATCTTATGAAGTATCTCTATCTCAAAAGAGAACAGGAGCCAGGATAGTTAACATAACACATGGGAAAAATTTCATGCCTCTAACCTTCATAATTAAGTTAATATTATAAGCTCTTTAATCTGGTTATGGTGCACATTTCTGTTATTTTAGTGCTTTGGAGCTTGAGGCAAAAATATGAATGGGAAGCATGCCTTGGCTGAAATAAAAGAAAGAGTTATAGTAGTGGGAAAAAAGAAAACACATTCACTAAAAGAAATATGTTGGATTAATTCTTAATTTCTAACTACTATAAAATTACTAAAACTTGGAGAGTTGTATATAACAGAAACTCCTCATATTTCTGTATTCTGGGAAGTCCAAGATCAAAGCTATGATCTATAGACAGATATTTCTTGATTATGCTCACATAGTGGAAGTAAACAGCAAACACTTTTGGATTTATTTTCCAGTGGTTGATCCATATCTCAAAAGTTTAAACTAAAGGCCTTCCCTTCCCAAAAGCCCTGTTTCTTTTTATTTCTCTCTGGGATTTAGAATTCTATCCAAAAAAAAAAGGGGGGGGAAATACATACACATTTAAGATTCAGTTCATAGGAGTAAATGTGCTTACTGGGCAGGAGTGTAGCACAATAATGAAAACTAAAATATTTTATCAATCACATATTGCTAGATAAAAGAATGTGGACACATTATTTGGTTTAATTTGAAGCTTCCTTAATCATTTTGATTATGCTGTTGTTGTTCACTTGGGATGAGGTCTCATATAGCCCAGACTGACTTTCATCTCCTTATGTAAGTGAAGATAAACTTAACTCCTGTACTTCATCTGTCTCTCAAATACTAAGATTAAAAGTGTACCAAAAACACCAGTGACAGTTTATGCTGGAGAGGATGTGGAGAGAAGGATATAGTCCTCCACTGCTGGTGGGAGTGCAAACTTGTATAGTCACTTTGGAAATCACTATGGTGGTTCCTCAGGAAAATGGCAATCAGCCAGCCTCAAGAACCAGCAATTTCACTTTTAAGCATATACCCAAAAATGCACATTCATATAACAAGGACATCTGCTCACCTGTGTTCATAGCACCATTATTTGTAAACCTCATCTGAACACAGTGGAGCACTACTCAGTGGGGAAAAAAAATGGGATATTGAAACTCACAGGCAAATGGATGGAACTAGAAGAAAAAATCCTGAGTGAGATAACCAGATAGAGAAAGACAGACATGGTATGTACTCATTCTTAAATGGATAAGATACATAGAATGAAGGATTACCCCCCTATCATATACACTGCCAGATAAACTCAGAAACAAGAAAGACGCTAAGAGAGACATACATGGTCCCCACAGAAGGGGAAAGGGAGTAGATCTCCTTAGCAAATTGGGAGATGGTGGGGGGAGGGAGAGGGAGTTAGGAGAAAGAGAATAAGAGAAGAGGAGAATATGAAAAATCAGGAAGATTGAGTCAGGGAAAGAATAGAGTAAGAAAAGAGATACCACAACAGAGGATATCATTATAGGTTTAAAGAAAAATCTAGCACTAGGGAAATGTCTGGAGATCTACAAAGATATGAACCCAACTAACAATCTAAGAAATAAGGGAGAGGCTACCTTAAATGTCCTTCCCCTCTAAAGAGATTAATGACTACCATATATACTATCCTAGAGCCTTCATCCAGTAGCTGATGGAATCAGAAGTAGACACCCACAACTAAGCACTGAGCCAAACTCCTGGAATCCAGTTGCAGAAAGGGAGAAGTAATAAGCAAAGGAGTCAAGACCAAGCTGGAGAAACCTACATAAACAACTGATTTGAATAAGAGGGAGCTCATGGACACCAGACTGATAGCTGGAAAACCAACATAGGACCAACCCAGCCCCCTTAAACTTGGGTGTAAGTTGAGGCCTGGGCAGTCTGTTATCTTTGGTACTGGAACAGTGTTTATCCCTAGTGTCCAAATGGACTTTGGGAACCCATTCCACAGAGAGGGATACTCTCTCAGCCTAGACATATGGAGGAGGGCCTAGGCCCTGCTCCAAATGATATGGACTTTGTAGTTCCCCCAAAAAAGGCCTCTCCCTACCTGGGGAGCAGAAAGGGGATGAGATAGGGGGCTAACTAATGGGGGGTGGTAGGGGAGGAGAGGAAGGAGAAGGAACTTGGATTGACATGTAAAACAAGATTGTTACTCATTTAAATTTGTGTGTGTGTGTGTGTGTGTGTGTGTGTGTGTGTGTGTGTGTGTATGTGCACCACCACATGGGGTGCATTTGTAAATTTTAATGATTACCACAAAAAGAAAAAAGAAATTGCCTAATTCCCAAACTAATATAGTCAACCAATCATATTCTCTCCAAAAACTATAGACTTTTTAACATAGACTATCAGCATGAGTTGGTTGGGGGAGTCCAGTACAGACTTCACTGTGGATAGTAGTTTCTGTCTACCTTGCCCTGTAGCCATTCAGTCCCAAATTAACACACAGAGGCTTATATTAATTATAAACTGTTTAGCCTATTCCTCAGGCTTATTACTAATAAAGTCTTACAACTTAAATTAATCCATAAGTCTTATCTATGGTTAACCAAGTGGCTTGGTACTTTTTCTCAGTAAGGTATTTTTTATCTTGCTTCCTTTGCATCTGGCTGGAGAAACCCACAGAATTAGCTGGCCTGAATAAGGGGGGAGCCCATGGACACCAGATTGATAGCTGGGAAACCAGCATAGGACTGACCCAGAGCCCCCGAATGTGGGTGTTAGTTAGGAGGACTGTGCAGTCTATAGGGACTCTAGCAATTCAGTATTTATCCCTATTATAAGAATGGGTTTGGGAGCCCATCCCACACAGAGGGATACTTTTTCAGCCTAGACACAAGGGGAGCGGAGGCTAGGCCCTGCCCAAAAATGATATGACAGACTTCAAAGACTCCCCATGGAAGGTCTCACTCTCTGTGGGTATCAGAAAGGGCATGGACTGGGATTTGATGCGAGTGATAAGGTAGGATGGGAGGGTAAGGGAACTGGGGTTGACATGTAAAATAAGCTTCTTTCAAATGTAAATGAAAAAGGGATATATATATATATATATATATATATATATATATATATATAGTTAAATTGTTCATTTACTTTCCTTTTCATTTAAATTTGAAACAAGCTTGATACTGGGCATTAATATGGGCCACTATGTCATAAGGTTGACTTGAACTGACTTGTCTTCAAGGGAAATAATCATATATAAGGAAATATATTTATTAGTAGTTTTGAGAACTTTCTGAGAAGATTGAAATGGAAGAACATTTTAACCTTTATACATCCCATAGCTGTTTTACAACCTAAGAAAATAGTAAATAAAAGTCCATAAATCTGCATATATACATTTAGATATGATACCGAATGACTCTACCTCAGTGATAAGCCTTTCTGCTGTTGTTTTGGACCTGAACTTTGCTATAACCTTTTTTCACTGCAAGGATGATACTTTCTTTTTTGGAAACTTTGAAAGCTTGTTGTAATAACTAGGTCCCTGCTCCATATGAATCTTTTGGCAGTGTGATACATACACATCATATCTACTGTGTTCATAATGAAAACTTGCAAAATCCTCTTTTAAGCATTTTATTGAAATGTGTTTTCTTTCATAAAATGTATCCTGATTATGGCTTTTCCTCCCCCAACTCTTCCTAGATTTCCCCTACTTCCACCACAATCCACACCATTTAATATTGTTATAGTCATCTCTCTGCTCAGTAACACAGAAGAACTTTTTGCTCCTATCTAACAGTAACTGAGTATCCATTGATTAATCTTTCCGCTGTAATTTAGTTACTATTGATTAATGCTTCTGTTTCTTACTCCTCCTCACTCTCCTTCATATTAATTTCATGGAGTGAATATCTGGGATACAGCCAACATTCACTGCTGGGCAATGAATGAATAAATTAATGAACAAAAGTCTTTCAGATACACATGTTCAATAAATAAGGGCTCTATCCACAACAATGTGACTTTAGGTGTAAAGAACTGTGTAGTTCTAGCTGCTTGAAGCTCTATACTTATTACAATTACTATTTTTCATATTTCTGTATATGTGAGTTTCTAATAAGTTGGATAATGTAAATAAATTTTACCCAACCTAAAATTGTTTATGGTTTATTATGTAATTTTTGCAAACTAACTTTGTATTTTTTGTTAGAACATTTTTCCAGTTAATATATTCCTTCTGGATTTAAATTTATCCCTATTATTTGAAAATTCCAAATATATAAGAGGGGAAATAAATTCATTAGAACTTGTAGATAGTACATAGATAATTATAAAGAAAGTAGAAAGCCTTAATTATTAACATATATGAACAATATAGAATTCTGATACAAACTCATCAGTCAAAGAAATTAGCAATGAATGACAGCTGAACCTTTATCAACAGCTATGAGAAGCATTCTCAGAACTTTTCTTTGGCACCTTCTTTAGCAATCAAGGCTTCTGTGGAGTAATTCTCTTATACATTGTAAATATTTGTCACTTGAATTAGTTTAATATAATGCTGATTGGCTAGTAGCCAAGCAGGAAATATAGGTGGTGCAACCAAACTATGATGATGGGAAAAAGGGCTGAGTCAGGAGATGGTGGACTGATATGGGGAGACCAAGATGGGCACACCATACAAAGAAAGGTACCACCACATGGAAGAGAGAAAGTAAGGAATATGGGTTTACTAAATTATAAGCCTGAGCTTTTGGTCAAGCATTTATAAGTACTATTAAGTCTCTGTGTGATAATTTGGGAAGTAGCTGACTGGTATTTGGGACTGAGAGACTATGAGACAGGAAGCTTCCACCTATGGAATGTGAGGCCTGATGATTTGAAAGTGTTAGAACCCCTGAGTTCACTTCAAAATATCCCATTTCACTGTTGCCACAATCTAACATTCTTTGCGATTTTAACTTTTTAATTCACAAGTGAATAAATTCTTTAAGGTTACTGTTCATTAAAATCATTGTGTAGTGCAGCAGTTCTCAATATGTGGATTATGACTTTGTTGTGGGGATCTAACAACTCTTTCAAGGGAATTGTCATATGCCAGATACCCTGAGTATCAGTTATTTATGATTCAAAATAGTAGCAAAATTATAGTCATGAAGTAGCAACAAAATAATTTTGTGGTTGAAGTTTACCACATAAGGAACTCTGATAAAGGTTCACAGAATTAGGGAGGTTGAGAATCACTGGTGTAGAGAATCAAATTTATAGAAAACCTATTAAAATATGTAAAATAAATTCTCTCCAGAATCATGCAGATTCAAATACTTCAGAAGAAGAACTTGTTTGAGATTATGCACTAAAGGGGATATCATGAATTCACTCATACTTTAATTTCACAAAGGAGAACAAATGACCACATTGTAAATCTTGTTAGATGTTTTCAGGTACAAAAATAAATCTGTAAAATGGAGCACATTTTCCAATTTTAGATTAGAAACATGGTCCATGCTCATTCTTTCAGAAACTGATAGATGTTTTAATTTAATAGCAGACATCTGTGACCACTTCACAGGTTCTGTGATCTATGATCTGAACATAGCATAAGCTAGTAAGTGATGAATCTGAAAAGATAAGGCTAAGTTTAGTTTAACAAAATTTCTAGGTTTCATTTAAAAAGCTAAATACAAGGAATATTCTGTTGTCATTAGTAGTTAATGGTGTTCTCATGTTTAACTAGTCTTAAGTACAAACTTGGAACTTCTATTTGATCATTTCCCCCAATAACATTCGTATATTTGTTAATCTTGATATATATTCCACGGTTAGATTAAAATTAAAAAAAAAGCATAACAATGTGTACATTTTATACACCTACTCTAAATAATATGTACTGTAAATACAACCAGAAAAAATAAGACGACTACCATGATTTTTCAGCCAAATTTGAAGCAAGCTTTATTAAATACTATCTGGATCCACACTTGGGATTTCTAGAGTGTGACACTGAATTGCATTAGTAAAGGCATTATAAAGGCAAAACCCACAAGGCTACATACTTATCTCCCATGTCCAGTAAAGGAAAGATTATATTTTGACATACTTCCTGCCTGTGAACCTCCCATTATTTGTCATAAAACACACATCTTGTGCAGTTAGGACAGCCAATCTTCTTTATAGAAGAAGCAAAATCACATGACTTGTTGGTCTTGTTGTCTTGCTTGAACAACAGCCCCCAGAATTCTAGGAAGTGGTCTGTCTTGGGCAAATGGGGCTTAAAGGTTAGAGACATTTTGGTACATAATTATAAGTACAGATCCATCAATAAAATAAAAGATTAATTTTTCATATAGGAAATAAATTCACATTAACTTTAAATTTCTGGATACTTTTAGAATCTAGACTACTCAGATAGTATTTACTAATTTATTAGTACTTCTAGACATAATTGTCAAACATTCACTAATATTACTTTTAATTCACAATATTCACCATGATTTCTATCTACTCCATCTCAATCTCAAGCAAGGTAATAACAATCTCTCTAAGTACACACAAAACCATCTGTGAATTTACCAAGACTCTTGGGTGAATCTTGGAGGCAGGAAAGAAGGCTGATTTCTACCTCCTCCCACACCTGAGGAATCATTACTGTTTAAATCTTCTATGTGGGGCTAGTTTTTACCAGCATCGTACAGGAAACTTCGTTCTTGGATCATAAGTCAGCTCACGTATCTCCTACTGCAAGAAATGGGAGTTTAGTTAGAACGGTATTTGCATGATTTGTGCTTTCACAGAAGGTAGGTTTGAAAACCCTAAGAAATTTCTGGCTTCTGAGATAACTAAATCACAGGGGATTCTTCTTTATTTAAGTTGTGGCAGAACAAATCACCACAAATGAAGTATCTTGTAACAATACCCATACTTTCCCTCAAGCATAGTAGGACAGAAGTCTATGTGATCTCCACTGGATGTTCTACTTTAAGGTGCATAATATCAAATCTTTTGACTTTTACCTGGAAGATCTGGAAAGATTTTGTCTTCAAGGTTCCTTTTTACTGTTGAAGAATCAGTTTTCATGTCACTTTAGGCCATTGTATGTTACCCATGTCTTGACAGATACTTACTATTGGCTGAGTATTATATTACCTTTTTAGAGAACTTCACTTTACAAACAGTTTTTCCTTCCTCAACTAGTAGTGATTTATTTAAATCTGATTTTCTTTTCTGCCATCATATTTAAAAAAATCTGCTTTAATAGCACTCAGGTAGTTAAATTGCATACCTTTAAAATACCCCTATTCTAAGGGCAAACTGCTAGCATTCTTAATAATATTTGCAAAACTAATTTTGCCAAGTGTGTGGTTTTAATGGGCATGAACTATATATGCTTATATATTTGAATGGTTGATCAGGATTGGTAGAACAATTTGGGAAGGATGAGTAAATGTAGACTTATAGGAGGAAGTGTGTAAGGGTAAGGGTAAGTATATACTCATTAAATAAACCATGTGAGTTAAATGCATGTAAGTGTGTACTTGTGTGTTTATGAATATATTATAGCCCTGCCCAAAGAAATAGAATTTAGTACTTTTGCAGTTTGATTTTAGAGGAAACACTTTGCAGTTTGTCAATTAGAGCTAACAACCTTCCTGTGAAAGCACAGATTGTGCTATTCTCCAGTTTTATAGAGATACACATATTTTACATTTTGGGAGTAGAGGAACATGGATTTTATGGCTTTCCTTAAACTTGATTTCTATATTATTTATTTGCAATCTACCACATGCATTTTAAAATCTCTACATCAGAAATCATCATTTCTGTTTATGTCTTTTAGAATCTCTTCTTACCCTAACATGTTATCTTGACAGTATTAATACAACAAACATGAAGATATTTCACATACCAGCCCTGTGAATTCTGAGAACATCTCTTTCCTGATGGTACTAATAAGCAAGAAACAGTGTTATGAGTAGAGACTGGAAATAAAAAGTCCTGATTTTTCATAAAATTATAAATTTTGCTATGAGGATTCCAATTTACTCTGCACATGGTTTCTCTACCTTGAATATGGCATTAAAATATAGAAAAGTTTTAAGTTTCTTAAATATCTCAATAAAAATATATTTACAAAAAAAAAAAACAATTAACTTTGTCCCTTAGTATTTTGCAAACAGGTACAGAAGAGACCAGACAAGTAGTAATTTAACTTAAATGTCAGATAAATTTTGCATATTATGTGAGTCTATGTTTATTGACAAATCAAAAAAATCAACTAAAAAAACAGGTATCTAGGTAAACTCTATGATTAACCATAGGAATATGCTACCAGTTTTATCCAACACTATGCTACAAAAGGAAGAATGGCCAAGTAAGTATAAATTTTACTTAAGATTTTACGATTTTTCTCTACTTAGTTTACCTCCACTTGGGTCTTTTTTTATGTCACAGGACAGAAATTGCGACCATTACTGTAATTCCTTTGTTCTGTTAGTGAAAATTGTAATATAAGATAGGTAATGCAAGTCTAGTACCCATGAAGAGTAGCACCTCTGAACATCTCTACATGAAAGCTTATTTTACTATCACTTAAGGAACTCATTACCCTTTTATGAGGCTTGCATGCTGCTTTACAAATATAGCTCTCTAGTAACATTGTAGAGCATCATTATTCTTGCCAGTGGCATTTTTTAAAACAAGGAAAATCTAGTTTGAAAATAATGTCCTCAGTGTTCTTAGTCTTTTGTGCCAGGTGTAGGATACCAAAGCTGTTGCTGAATGTTTACTTTTCTTTCAGAATTCTTTTAGATCTCCATCTGGAAATTGTTAACATATGAGATTGTATTTATAATTTTGATTTAATCAGTGAGATAAGGAAATTTAGATCACCTTCATCATAAATGGGGTGAGCATAAACTCCTACAGAGAGGCCAATGTAAGTTCAACATTAGCATGGGTTTAACATGGAAATTTTCATTTCAAATATCAGAGCTACTTATTTTAAGTACAAAAATGTCCCAGCAACTGACATCACAGCTACATTACATCACAGGTTATAGAGAATACTTGATGAATTGGTACTCAGTGTTTGTGATTAATGAAAGCCAAATCATGATAGTGTGAGACTGACGAGTTATATAGAGAAAAAAACATTCATTTATTTTTATAATATTGAAGCCATTGGCTACTTTATTATATTGTTTTCATTGATTATTGAGGTATAAAAAATCATAAAGAAAATGCTCAATGCTGGAGGTGAATATTATTTCACTTAGTGTCAGAGAGCAGTAGGAATTGCAAGTAGGACCAACTTACAGTACACAGTACTCCATTCTCTGAGTCAGAAAAGGATACTTGAATCATACTCGATGAGGTGTTATGACAGGAAGATTATCTATAAAGTTAAAAATCAATGAGAGACCTTTATGAAATGTAATTTAGTATATAACATGAAGAAATGGCTTTTAGAATTTAGAACCTCTTCAGGAAAGGACAAGGCACAGCTAAGTACATCTCAATTCATTCTGTTATGTGAAATCCATATAGGTTTGAGTATTCTGAGCATTCTAGAATCAGAAAAAATTATTTATAGCCAACAACTGCTTCAAGATGTGAATACATTTGAATTCTTAATCTTAATGAGTCATCTCTTTTATCAGTACTTATGTGACTATAGCCTTCCTCAAAACAATACTAAGATTTTTATTTGCATCATGTTTAACTTCAGTATTGTGTGTTTATCTGTGGATTATTGGAACAAGGCTAGGTACCAAAGAAACATATCAAAGAACATGAAAATTGCATTTCTGTAAAATATCAAGCAATTATTAGTAATAATAATATATATTATCTTGTATATATTACTGACAATTTCAAATGATATTTTTGTTTTAATTGTACGCTGAGATCTTATTAAAATGTATGAATGGAGATTTACATACTTTTTATCAATTTTTATTATTTGTGTGTATGTGTATATTTCTATGATTATATTCCATGTATATGGTGTATGTGAGTGCCTGAGTAGGCCACAGGAGAGTGTCAGATCCCCTGAAACTGGAGTTACAAGGTATTATAAACCATGAGATATGGGTGCTATTGAACCAACCTCTACACCTCTGGAAACCCAGCAAGTGCTTTGAATAATTTTTCCAGGCTTGGAGATTTCATTAAGAAAATTTTTGGAATATAGAGATGACACCAAAATGAAAGAATTCAAATGTATTATTTCATTATTTATGCTAACATTTCTAAACATAATGAATAGTTTTATAACAAACTCAAAAATGTACTAAGTAGACCCATTGACTCTTTCAAATCCAAGATGGATTAGTGTAACTATGTGTTTGGTTCAACTGACTCTACTTTATGATATGCTAACTCAATTTTATTTTAATTGGATTTCAGGTCATATTTTTAAGCTGTCGACAATTGACCTCATAATCCTCATGAACAGGACTCTTATTCTAACTAAGTAATTATTGGAGAAAATTGATATTCTCTTTTCACAAAAGTTCTGATTTACAGTTAGCATAGTCTGATTTTAAAATCTTTCTTCCACTATTTTTTTCTCATTGCAATTTATTCCTCTGTATCTCAATTTTTAATTTATTAGAGGAATCATACATTTCAATATTAAAGATACAAGAAGAGAAGAAAACCCTTGAATGTTTTTAACTGCTACACAGTTGTGTGATGTACCCGACAGCTTATGTAGTTATTCTTTAATCTAGCCAATTCTTTACAAACAAAGTTAATGCACAGGTTTCTAGCAGCAGATGGGGGTAGCTAAAGGAAGTCCTTGGGTTTGATCCTCAACACTAGGAAAGGAAAAATGTTGTGGAGAATAGAGGGAAAAAAGGGAGGGTAAGGGAAGAGAGAAGGAAGGTCACCACTTGAGCAGTGGAGGTGATTAAATGAATTTCTTGATATAGATAGGTGTCTCTTCTCTGAGATAAATTTGGGGAAGTATGTACTGTTTCTAAGTTATTGCAACATACTTTTATTTGTTAACGTAGTGTTTATTGAGTATGTGTCAGTTCACCAAGCACTGTTCAAGTGCCATAAACCCTCTTTCATACTGAAATATTTTGAAAAAAAAATGTAATAAGGCCAAAGCCCAGGCATGTCTCACAGCATTCTTTGACGTATCCTGTGTCAAAGAGGCGTGTGATAATTCCAATGAATCTGCTATCCTCTCTTCTTCATTTCCTCTATATGTCCCATAGTTTCTTCAGCTTGATCTCAATTTCCCATGACCAGGGGTCCATAAACATCTGATATTCCTGTGGGTTGATTTAATTCCTGGTGATTCAGAGTGTCAGGATAGAAAGCAAATTGCTCATGACAGACCCTTGACTTAATCTCTGTGAAAATGTTCACTGAAAAGTCAGGGGAACAGAGGGCTTATTGGGAGAATTACATATACTCATAAAAGCACATGGAATAACATGTAAAAGGCCACCATTTTCAGAGAAAAAGAAAATATTATCATCAAACCTTTGTATTTTTTTTTCATTTTACATACCAACCCCAGAATGCCCACCCTCTCTTCCTCCCACCATCCACCCTGCCCACAACCCACTTCCTATATACTCCTCAGATGGGGTAAGGTCTCCATTAGATGAGTAAACAAAGTCTGGCATACCAAATTGAGGCAAGACTAAGACCCTTCACCCCTGTATCAAGACTCAACAAGGTATCCCTCCATAGTGAATGGTTAAAAGTATGAAATGTGAGCTGGGTGGTGGTGGTACACACTTTTAAATCAAGCACTCAAGAACCAGAATCTCTGAGTTCAAGGCCAGCCTGGTCTGCAGAGTAATTTCCAGGACAACCAAAGCTACAGAGGAACCCTGTCTCAAAAAGTAAAATTAAAAAGTGTTAAATGTGCGTGTCAAGGTGGCTCAGTGAGTAAAGTCTTGGTGCACAAGAGTTAGGTCTTAAGTTATAAAATTTTATCATAACACTGTCCTCTATAATTCAAGATCTGTTGGGCACAGATAGGCAGATCATGGTGGCTGGCTGTCCTGCTGATATAGCCCAAACTGAGTTCCACATTTGGTGAGAGTATTAGCTCAAAAATTAAATGGAGTTCAATTAAGATTGACATGCTCATATCAACCTCTGACCAATACAGTCCACAATACAGATGAGTACACCTTTGCACATGCATAAGCCATGTACTCATTCATACAAGAAGGAATGAAAGATGTCAAGATTAATTATGTCTGAAAGTAACTTGTTTTGGGGAATATATACAGAAAAAATTAACACTGATATAACTTAGTACTGCATTCCTCTTTCCAGAAGAAAGCCAGAAACATGGTACTTTATTTCCCTTATTTCTCAGTTAAATATGGCAGAAAATCTTTGTTTGTTATGGATGATTCTTCCCTCCAGCCTGGTCACATAGCCATGTCAGCCACAAATTAACTCACAAATGCTATATTAGTTATAAAGCTATTGACTAATGACTGGGGCTTCTTATTTGTCTGAATTACTAACTCATAACTACTAATCTGTGTATTTGTACATGGTCTTATCTCACTGGAGAACACCTGATTCACATCCTCTCTTGCCAGGTTCACACTATCTCATCCTTTGCCTACACCTCCAAGAATTCTCCTTATCTCCTAGACCTGCCTATCTTGCTGCCCTATTGGCCAACAGTGTCTTAATCATTAGCCAATAAGATAAATATATACAGAAAGACAACCCCATAATTTGTTACAGTATCTTGGCAAAAGTAAGATCACTGACTGAGTCAAAATGAAATATTCATGAACTTAGCAAGTATAAATTAATAGGTCCAGTTTTAAATGTGTTACTTGTTTTTATTTCTATTTAAGTATCTTTTGCTTCACATGGTTTTCCGTGCCTATCACCACTTCCATACTATTGTATCTCTATTTCTTCAAAACGTACAATAATTTGATTATTCATAACTATTTATTTTAAGTTTTGATTAACTAACATGAATTCCCTTTTTTTCTTACCATAAAAAGAAGTATAATTTAAAAAAATAAAGAGGACTGTCTTATTTTAGTGGGTGGTATTGACAGACAACATTTTCCAAATTATGTATATGGAGTGATAATATACAAAACTAAATTCTGATCAAATAAAATTGGAATATACTTTTGGAAATTAGGTAAAACTATTTCTTTATTGTGAGATTTTTTTCTGAAGTCTCTGTGGAGGTCTGTTGCAAAGTCATGAGGATATGGATTCTTTTTTACCCTATATTAGGCAACAATATTCAATAAATATTTGCTAAATTAATAAATATCCTAATGAATGCTGTTGTATCAAGTACAAGGCTGTCAGGATTCGCTTCTCCCCAGTGTGTTTCACCAATGCACCATTCTGTCTCTACTAGCAAACTGTAGTACAGAATGCATCTTTGATAAAGCTAATGTTTGATTCCTGGAAGAGAGTGTATTACTGGGAATCCCTTTATCCAAAACCTTCTCTAGAGCAAATCAAGTTTAAGAAATGATTTTCCTGTTATCAGGAAAATTCAATAAGCCCTGCTGGATGCCGGCAGTTCCAGTTACTGTACAGAGCACTGAGAATACTAAGAATCATTCCCGTTTTGCAAATTCTTTTCACTGTGTATTGCAATAGTCTGAGATTATGTTGTTTACTGAGCTGTAAACTCCATCATTCAGGGAATGCTATGTAGACACAGATAAGAGGATTGTCCCTTGCTCTGTGTGTGTGTGTGTGTGTGTGTGTGTGTGTGTGTGTGTATGAGTTTAATGAGGAGGCCAGCCAGAGTAATAATGAAAGCCAAAGTGGGTGAGAAGAACAAAGGCATGTAGTAGAATGAATCACTGGGGAATATCTGGGTGAAGGCAAATAATCTACAGACAGCTACTTATGATGGACATTAGTTACTGGGAGAATTGAGGCTGAAGACACACAAGCTCCATTTCATAAACATATTTGAACTCATGACCTAGGGATGTAGCTAAGAAAGTGGCAGTTTCTTTGACACTTTTAGAAATTGTATGAACATTTGTTGGGTTAAATGTAGACAGCAGTCACAATTCACCCAACAACAAATAGGAAACAAAATGTGGGATTCAGAAAATAGTATCTATTATGCACCTACTGTGTAGCAGCCACTTCATGGCTATTATGTAATACAACCCACTTAAGAGTCCCAAGAATTGAGTGACTTTATGAAATACTGACATAAAATATATTGCATAAGAACACATCCTCCGCTGAGGCTAAAATTATGTTTTTATATAGTACTATTGACATGACTTTGAATACTGTACCAGACAGATAAAGAAATATGGATAAGAACATTGTAATTGTTTGAATGAACCCAAATAAATTCAGAGGGAGTGCCATTATTGGAGGACTGGCCTTTTTGGAGGAGGTGTGGCATAAGAGGGTGGGGCTTTGAGGTGTCAGATGTTCAAGCCAGGCCCAGTGTCACTCTCTCTTCTTACTTTGATATTCCTGATATTCCAGCACTGTGTCTGCCTCCAACTGCCCCCATGTTTCCCAACATAACAATAATGGACTAAACCTCTGAATCTGTAAGGCAGCCCAATTATATGTTTTCTTTTATAAGAGTTTCTTTTATAAGAGTTGCCATGATCTTGGAATCTATCCAGAGCAATAAAACCCAAAGACAAGCATTATGTGTCAATGTCCTCACATGAAGAGAAGCATTATGATTACAACTATTCTATTGCCTTGTAGATTAAACGAAATGATGTATGTGGGAAATTGTAAACCATAGCTGGCAGATGATGAGGGTAAGATACTTGCTCATGTCACTAGACAGTAAGTAACTGGGTTATACAGTCATTTCATACTAAAGTCAAGATGTCTCTCCATTTCTCAGATCCCAAATCACAGGTGCTTTTCACTATTTCAAGACAATGTATGATTACTTTCTGAAAACATGGTACAGCAAAAAAGTTTAATGGGAGCTCAGACAGACCTAGAAGAGTTCATCTCAGTTTAAATAGTAAGAGACATCTTTATTGAAAAAGTGGGCACTAGCTGAGAGGTTTTGAGGTTTTGATAAGTGGGGAGTAAAGGAGTGTGCATCTTTACTGAGTATATTTTGGCACAGGTAGAAATGTACTGTTAGAAAGTACATCGATTGACAAATGCATGCTTTTTCTTCTGAGTTTTGGTCATTCTGTCAAAAGCACAGGCATCTAAAATTAATTTGAGATGCAAATATTGATATGAAAATGCTGCCACTGTGAATTCTTATTATTTATATTAGAGTTTTCTTAAAGTTGTATACAAATAAGCATGTTGATAATCTTAGACATTTAATCATATGAAAAACCCTTATTAAAATATCAGTTAATCTAGCACTATTTATTTGCATTTTCTGTTCTACACCACATTAGAAGAATCAGTAAAGTTGACATGCTTAATTAACACATAGAAACAAAAAATACCTACATGTATATTCATGTGATATATATATATATACATGTATATATACATACTTATATATACATATATATGCAATTGTAATATAGAACAGGTCTTTAATTATTCATAAACAAAAAAGCAACACTGATAGATCACAAAATATGTGTAATATTTTATAAATACTTCACATTCATAAAAATAACTATTTTATTATGTTTAAATCATTTCCTAAGAAGAAATTAACTAACTTTATACTTAATCTCTATTCCAAAGACTTCCCTTTTATTTAGAACACCGATGGCAGAATAAAGCTCAAATTTACTTATTTAGAAATAATGATAATTGTAAATAATTATATATGACACTTATACATAATTTCAGGTATTTCAAAATGTTTAAACATATTAAGCTTTATTAGAAGTCAATCAGTGGGTGAGTTTGAAATTATAGCAGCAGAAATTATGGAATCACCACAGATACATCACTGACATGTTCTCAATGTTAAGGAGCCTGAGCCTAGAAATCCATAGCAATGCTTACAATGGTAGTAATGATCACTTACACGAAAACCAAAGTCATGGGGAAGAAATTTCGAGCTTGGCAAATTGTAAATGTTTATTATGGTAATTCAGTTATGAAGTATAAAGGTTTTTCCTATTGTTCAGGACAATTCTGCTCCTTCCCAAAAAAATAACAGCTTTTTACACGAGTAAAATCAAAGAAAAAATGCTAAAATGCTCTTAGGAGACCAGTATTACACACTCAATGGCCTGTCATAAACAGCAAGGAATGTGACCTTTCCCTTATTATTGGCAGAGGAAAGGGTCTGGAATTTAAGGTATTTAGGGCTTTTCTAAACTTCTAGCTTCCTGTGTTCATTGGAGAGTTAGGCTGTATTTTTCATCCTTTCACTTGAAATTTGCAGGCAAATTGTGGAACTAGGGTAAAAAAATAAATAAAAACACCCTTGGTGAAGTAGCCCTGACACAGGAAGACAAACACTGTATGTACTCACTCATAATTGGTATTTTACATAAGGCAAAGGATAACCAGCTTACTTTCCACCACCCAAATAAGCTAAGTATCAAGGGGAGCCTTAATTTAAAATTGGAATTCAACAACAACACAAATAGCAGAAAACCTGCAAACTCATGGAAACTTAACAATGTGCAATTGCACCACTCCTGGGTCAAAGAAGAAATAAAGAAAGAAATTAAAGACTTTCTAATATTCAACGAGAATGAGGATACAACATACCCGAACTTATGGGACACTTTGAAAGAAGTGCTACGAGGGACGTTCATTGCCCTAAGTGCCCATATGAAGAAAACAGAGGATAGTCACGTAAAAGAATTAACAGCCCAACTAAAAACCTTAGAACAGAGAGAAGCAAATTCACCCCGCAGGAGCAGACGCCAGGAAATAATCAACTTGAGGGCTGAAATCAACAAAATAGAAACCAGGAAAACAATACAAAAAAATCAATGCAACAAAGAGTTGGGTTTTTGAGAAAATCAACAAGATAGACAAACCTTTATCCAAATTAACGAAAAAGCAGAGACAGAACATGCAAATTAACAAAATCAGAAATGAAATGGGGAACATAACAACAGACACAGAGGAATTCCAGTCAATTTTCAGGTCATACTTTGAAAATCTGTATTCCACAAAAGTTGAAAATTCAAAGGAAATGGACAAGTTTCTGGATAACTATCACTTACCAAAATTAAATCAAGAACAGACAAACAACTAAAATAGACCTATAACCCGCAATGAAATAGAAGCAGTCATCGAAAGCCTTCCAACGAAAAAAAGTCCAGGGCCAGATGGATTCAGTGCAGAATTCTACCAGACATTCAAGGAAGAACTAATACCACTACTCCTCAAAATGTTCCACAAGATAGAAACAGAAGGTTTATTGCCAAACTCTTTTTATGAGGCCACAATAACTTTGGTACCCAAACCTCACAAAGACACAACTAAGAAAGAAAACTACAGACCAATATCCCTGATGAACATTGATGCAAAAATACTCAATAAAATAATGGCAAACCGAATTCAAAAATACATCAGAGAAATCATCCACCATGATCAAGTAGGCTTCATACCTGGATTGCAGGGATGGTTTAACATACGAAAATCTATCAACGTGATCCACCATATAAACAAACTGAAAAAGAAAATCCATATGATTATCTCCCTAGATGCGGAAAAAGCCTTCGATAAAATTCAACACCCTTTCATGATAAAAGTATTAGAGAGGTCAGGGATAACAGGAACATAGCTAAACATAATAAGAGCAATATAGAGCAAACCAACTGCCAACACCAAACTGAATGGAGAGAAACTTAAGCCAATTCCTCTGAAATCACGAACAAGACAAGGCTGTCCTCTCTCTCCATATCTCTTCAATATCGTACTAGAAGTTCTAGCTAATGCTATAAGACAACAAAAGGAGATCAAGGGCATCCAAATTGGAAAGGAAAAAGTCAAACTGTCTCTATTTGCAGATGATATGATAGTTTACATAAGCGACCCTACAAACTCAACCAGGTAACTCCTACAGCTGATAAACACCATCAGCAAACTAGCAGGATACAAGATAAACTCAAAAAAATCAGTAGCCCTATTTTTTTCAAACGACAAAGAGGCAGAGAAAGAAATCAGAGAAACAACACCCTTTACAATAGCCACAAGCAACATAAAGTATCGTGGTGTAACGCTTACCAAACAAGTAAAAGATCTATATAATAAGAACTTTGTGACTCTAAAGAAAGAAATTAAACAAGATACCAGAAAATGCTTTTGGTTAGGTAGGATAAACATAGTAAAAATGTCAATCTTACCAAAAGCAATCTACAGATTCATTGCAATCCCCATTAAAATCCCACCAAAATTCTTCACCAACCTTGAAAGGATAATAATCAACTTTATATGAAAAAACAAAAGACCCAGGATAGCCAAAACAACCCTATACAATAAAAGAACTTCAGGAGGCATCACCATTCCTGACTTTAAGCACTACTACAGAGCTATAGTTCTGAAAAACAGCCTGGTATTGGCATAAAAATAGACAGGTAGACCAATGGAATCGAATTGAAAATCCTGATATTAATCCACGCACCTGTGAGCACCTGATTTTTGACAAAACAGCTAAAATTATACAATGGGGCAAAGACAGCATCTTCAACAAATGGTGCTGGCACAATTGGATGAGGGTTTGTAGAAGACTGCAGATAGACCCATGTCTGTCGCCATGCACAAAACTCAAGTCCAAATGGATCAAAGACCTCAACATCAATCCAGCCACATTGAACCTCTTAGAAGAGAAAGTAGAGAGTACCCTTGAACAAATTGGTATAGGAGACCACTTCTTGAACATAACTCCAGGGGCATAGACACTGAAAGAAACAATTAATATATGGGAACTCTTCAAACTTAGAAGCTTCTGTAAGGCAAAGGACACAGTGGACATGACCAAACGGCAGCCCACTGACTGGGAAAAGAGTTTCACTAATCCTATATCCGACAAAGGGCTGATCTCCAAAATATACAAAGAACTCAAGAAACTAGTCAACAAAACACCAAATAACCCTATTAAAAAATGGGGTACAGAACTGAAGAAAGAATTCTCAATGGAGGAAATCAAAAAGGCTGAAAGACACTTAAGAAAATGCTCCACATCCTTAGCTATCAAGGAAATGAAAATCAAAACAACTTTGAGATACCATCTTACCCCTGCTAGAATGGCTAAAATTAGAAACACCAGTGATGACTTATGTTGGAGAGGATGTGGAGAAAGTGGAACACTCCTCCACTGCTGGTGGGAGTGCAAACTCATACAGCCATTTTGGAGATCAGTATGGCGGTTCCTCAGGAAAATGGGAATTAGTTTACCACAGGACCCGGCAATCCCCCTCTTAGGCATATACCCAAAGGATTCATATCAATGAAACAAAGACATCTGTTCAACTATGTTCATAGCAGCACTATTTGTAATAGCAAGAACCTGGAAGCAACCTAGATGCCCCTCAATTGAAGAATGGTTAATGAAGATGTGGCACATGTACACAATGAAATACTACTCTGCAGAAAAAAATAATGGTATCTTGAATTTTGCAGGCAAGTGGATGGCACTTGAAGAAACCATCCTGAATGAGGTAACCCAGTCACAAAAAAAGAAACACAGTATGTACTCACTTATATATGGATTTTAGAACTAGATCAAATGATCACCAGCCTATAATTCACATCACCAGAAGAACTAGGATACAAGTTGTATTCTAAGAGATTCATATAAAGTCCCTCACAGAACTGGGAAGGGACAAGTCCCCCAGACCTCAGGTAAAGTGGGGGAGATCAGCTAATGGAGAGAGAAGTAGGAGAAAATGAGGGGGAGGAGAGGAAGGCATGTGCGACCAGGAGGATTGAGCCTGGTTAGGAATGGAAAATAGGAAAGAGAGAGAGAGAGAGAGAGAGAGAGAGACAGAGACAGAGACAGAGACAGAGACAGAGAGAGAGAACATAAAAGAGGGAGCCAATATTGGTTTGAAGATAAAGTTGAACACAAAGAAAGGTCGAGGGAACTACAAGACTGCTCCCAACTAACAATCTCAGCTCCCGTGGAAAGGCTATCATAAATGCCCTTCCCAGAGAGTGAGATCAACAACTAATTTCTCCATGGAGTCCTGAACTAATGCCTGTTGAAAATAGGAGCAAACACCCTTACATAAACACTGAGTCGAACTAGAACCCAGAAGCAGATGGAGAGAACAAGATCATGTGGTAGAAGTACATAGAGACAGCTTACCTGAACAAAGAGGAGCTAAGGGCTACTAGACTGATAGCTGGGAAGCCAACAGGGGACTGACTCGGACCCCCCTGAATATGGGTCTCAGCCAGAAGGTCTGAGCAGTCTAAGAGACCTCAGACAGTGGAGCCAGGATGTATCCCTGGTGCACAAAAGGACTTTGCAAACGTATGCCCCATGGAGGGATAACTGCCTTATTCTAGAGATAGGAGAGAAGCCCTAGTCCCTACTTCACAGGACTTGTCAGATCTACATGACCCCAACTGGATGGCATTCCCCTACATATGGTATTGTGGTGGGGGGTTGGGAGGGGAGGGTGTTTAGAGTGCATATGAGAGGGCAGAGAGGGCAAAAGGGAGGGAAGGAGAGAGGGAGGGTTGGAGGGGAGGGAGAGGGAACTGGGATCGACATGTAAAATAATAAATTAAAAAAAAAAAAAAAAAACGCTTTGAATCCAAAATTTAAGTTGAAGAACAAGTTACTGGGGAAAAGGATTTCTATTTTTGTTTCCACAGAAAATGAAAAGATGTGGATTCCTTCCAGACTAATGTGGCTTGATCACGTCAGACTGCCTGAAACAGAGTACAAGCTGATCCTACATTCCAAACAGCTGGACAAAACAGCCCTACAGACTACAGCTAGGATATCTGAATCTTCTTCGAATCCCCCAACACAGCGCCCCTTACCAGCAGGAAGTAGTTTGGAAAGAACGACGCCCAAATTCCCAAATATTGTGTATAAATGTTTGTTTTCATTTAATTGGACTTTGTTATATAAAATTAAATAAAAAAATAAAAAGAAAGAAAGACAAACATGGATACCCCTTAGAAGGGTAGACTAGATATCCGGAGAAAATTGGAAGTGTGAGGTGGAGAAGGGAGGGGAGAAGGGGGAGAAGAATATGTGGAAACAGGATGGTCTATATGGGGAAAGGACACATAGGAAGAGCAAAGAAAGTGACACCTTGATTGAGGGAGCTGTTGTGGGGCTAGCAAGAAACCTAGAACAAGGGAAATTCCCAAGAATCTACAAGGATGACTCCAGCTAAGACCCTAAGCATTTATGGAGAGAGTGCCCAAATTGTTCTTCCCCTGTAATGAGATTGATGTCTACCTGAATTATCACCATAGATCCTTCATCCAGCAACTGATGGAAACAGATACAGAGATCCACAGCTAAGCAGTGGGCTGAGCTCTCAGACTTCAGTTGAATAGAGGGAGAAGTGATAATATGAGCAAAGTGGTCATATTATGGGGGGGAGGTACTTGGTCCTGTCTCAAAGTGATGTGACAGACTTTCTGGATTCCCAATGGGAAGCATTACCCTCTATGAGGATTGGATGTGGAGGTAGGATGGGAGGAACATGTGTGGAGCAGGTGGAGAAGAAGAAAAGAGAACTGGGATTTGGTGTGTAAAATGAGAAAAGATTGTTTAAAATAAAAAAAAATGATAAAAGACGAATATTTAAATAAATAAATTTTGAATAGATTAGGGTCATAGTTCAAATAGATACATAGAAGATACATGAATTTAGGTAGATATTACTAGGTATTATTCTATTGTTCATGCTTGCATGTATACATTTCAGAATGCCAAATAAATATTTCTGTGTGAAATAATTGCTGACATGGGAGAGACCTGGACTGTGCTCATTCTAAATTGGGTCACATTTTAAATATATTTGTAAAATGCTCTACTCATCTGTTTTAAAATTTTTGCTATATTTGAAGTTGTCAGTTTTTATCAGCTAAAATATAGTTGAAGGAAGCACAAAACAATGTTTATTGAAATATATACTACAAAGTTTATCTACTGCTCATACTTTCCAGAGAAATTTCTGTGGATTTTTATAATATAAAACATCTTATTCAGCATTGAACTTAATTTTCTTCATAGCCCCAGAATTTGATAGAGAGAGATGTAGGGTCAGAGGTATAGAGAAACACAGAGAGAGATAGGGAGAAATAGCAGTTTGATAGATAGCTAATATAAAGATAGATAGATAGATAGATAGATAGATAGATAGATAGATAGATAGACAGAGAAACCCTGTGCATGTGTAAATACATGCTTGTTGATCCCAGAGTACAATTTAAACTTAAAATGACATCCTTCAGAAACACTGTGTGTGTGTGTGTGTATGTGTGTGTGTGTGTGTGTGTGTATGTGTGTGTGTGTGTTTCTGTTAGCATCTCTTATAACTTATAGTTCAGCAAACAAGCTATGCTGGTTGGTTAATGAGCTTCAGGGCTCTGTTCATCTCAGTTTTAATTGAAACGTATTCTATTCTAAAATAACAACAATCATTTTCCTACTATAAATTTCACTAATTTCTTCTATTGAAAGGAGGATATGGATCCAAAATTTACTTGTTCAGGAGTCAGGGAGAACATTCTCATTGGAAGAAAATGATCATCAAAGAGGAGAGGAAGTATTTCAATGCCTGTTGTGGGATAACATGGAAGTTTGTTCCCCTAAAAACCTGGGACCAATATAAAATTTGTCTCTAAAATCATAAATCAGAATAATCATCTTATTTTGTAATACTATAAAGATAAAATTCATAAATTTAGTATTTTGAGTAGTCTGAGGTGAGTTGTATAGTACTTAAAAAAAATAAATCATTAGTGCTGACAAGACTACTCTTCCTATATAAATAAGATTGCTTTCTGTGCTTCATGATTGTGTTGAGGATTATAACTTCAGTAAGGATTTTCAGTAAAAAGAGCTAGCTCTTTGAATGGGGTAAAGATGTACCTTGGTGAGTATGTGTAATTTCCTAGTTTAATTACTTACAAGGCAAAACAAACAATAACCCTTTGAAACATATTTCTTATAAATTTACATTTATTTTATCAGTTATACAACAACATAAATTGCATGTACTACTGAGGAGTTACTATGTTATGTTGCAATGAGATCAAGCAGGATTGTACTTAAGAATGAGACCATGTGGTATTTCTTTCTGTGCCTTGGTTACTTCACTGAACTCAGTGAACCCCAATTCACCCCTGTTGTTACAAATAACAGGAGTCTATGATTCAGTTTCATGAGTGGATAGTATAATTTGCATGTGTTTGTGTGTGTATGTCTGTATAATGTTCTTTATATAATATATATTATATATCATGTTCTTTAACCAACCATTGGCTGATAGGCACTTATGTTGTCTCTATTTCTTTATTATTAATAAGGAATCAGTATAACAGGAGATGTACAGACTTCATTGTGATGTACTGATTTACTTTCTCTTCATCATAACTAGAAGTAGGATAGCTGAACAATATGGTAGTGTTTTAATTTTCTTGAATAACTCCATGCATTTCTCATAATGATTATATTAATTTACATTACCTTCAATGGTGTATATCAGTCTCTTTCTTGTGTGTCTTTATCAACACTTTAGTCTTCTTGACAGTAATGATTTTTAAAGATTTAAGGTTATACTACATTCTGTTTTTGCTTTATATTTTGTGATGTTAGGAATGTCAAACTCTTTGGTCTTGGCCACTTGTCTATATTAAAAAATGAAAATTTCTATTTCCTGTCCTAGTTTGCTTTTCTGTTGCTGTAATAAATATCTTGACTAAAATAACTTGAGGAGGAAAAAGTTTATTTCATCTTACACTTCACCACTGAGTAGATCTGTGGTAGGAACTCAAAGCAGGAACCTGAATGCAGGAACTGAAGCACATACTACAGAAGGAAGCTTCTTATTTGCTTGTTCCCTAACTCATCTTCAGTTGCCTTTTATTTTGAATTTGCTTGTTTAAATTTGTATTATTTTTGAGTATTTCATGTATAAGTATAATATATTCTTTCTCTCTTATCCACATCAAACTCTTTCTTCCCTCATTACTTCCTTGCAAATTCATGATCCCTTATTCCTTTATCATTGCTATATTTTCTAAACATGGTAGGGATGCTACATGCAGTAAAATTGAACAATACCATTGTCAAGACAAGAATTACAAAACAAAAGCACTAGCTGACACAGTAGCTCCCTTTGTTATGCAGCTCCAGCCTACCTGCATTTGGACAGCACTACTCACATTTGATTCTGCCCTCCTACAATACTGAGAAGTCAAGAAAATATCTCATAGAGTGTCCACAAGCTATTCTAATGAAGTAATTGTTCAATTGAAGTTTCTACTTCTCACATGTCAAGTTGACAAACAAAACTAATTATCATAACATCCATTTGTAAATTGGGTTGTTTGTTGTCAATCATTAGAAAAGTCTTGCTTTAACCCGAAAACATCATAGCCATATTGTAAACCTAACAACATTAAAAATGTAATAGAAATGATCCATCTTTCAGTCAACTACATAGTTAAAGAAACTTCACTGCTATTAATAGATGTGTATGTACATCTTTTCAATATTTTAAGTTTTTATTTTCCTATGTATACTTAGTCTTAAAATAAAAGTTGTGGTAAAATAGATTTCTTAAAAACAATTGGCATTATTAAATTACTTTGTTTTGTGATATCAATCATGTTAAAACCGAACAAACTTATGTGGTAGAGGCCTAAGGCAATAGTATTTTAATACCATTCTTAAAAATTAGCAAACTGGGATCCAGACAAGATTATATACAATGACAAAATTTATAGAGTTTGACTATGAACTAGAAATATAAACTTATGTTTCATGTAATAAAATATGGTTGATAATCTATTTCTTGAGAGATAAAATATACTTCCTACCTTAATACAATATGAAGTTATTATTATCTTGATGAACCATCTTAATTTTTAAAATTATTTGATATTATTAAATCCATTTAATTGAAAAAATTATACTAGACAGGCAAATTGTTTTCCTTCCCCTATAGATGGGAATTGATATTAAGAAAAGTAAAGTATGTCTTCCATCTCAAATATGTTGGTCACTATGAATATCCCCTTGAGGGGTCTTTTCTGATGTACCTCATAAATCATACAGTTGATGCCTAACTTTGTAATGCTAAGTAGTTATACACACATCACTAAGTGACATGTGATTTATAGTGTACTAGGTATTCTCTGAAGGCAAATATCCTTTAATGCCTTTTTTCCATAGGAATAATTCCTTTTAGTAGCAATATTTAGAAACTAAAATGAGTAAAAAGTTTTAAAACAAACAGAATCAGAATATTTTAAATGAATCTCACCAAAGTGCAACTGTGTTGCTTCCCCATCTCCTGCAGTTGAAAAGGGACTATGATTAGCCCTGTAAATAATATGAAAGACAGATAGACACACACACACACACACACACAGAGAGAGAGAGAGAGAGAGAGAGAGAGAGAGAGAGAGAGAGAGAATCTCTACACTGTTTTCTCAGTTCTTACTCAGCTTGGTAACGTTTCTTCAGCTTACTTCAGTGAGATAGTCATATTGCTGTTTAACTACTAATCCAACAATTAGATTTTACAAGTATATACTGAGATAGTTTATAAGAAATAAAATGGACCTGCCACAATTATCATTGTATCAAGACTACATAAGAAAGTGAAGTGTGCAATAATATCACTATTGAGATCAAGATCTCAAATTGAAATTTGACTTTAGTTTATCCAGTATACTCATTAAAAATATCAGAATTTCAGTCCTTAAAAAATATCCAACAATATATAAAGATGTGTCTAGTACTCCTGGACATTTCTCATTTTATCTTTTTTTGAAGATTACTGGTAGGTAGAGTGTCATGTGAGAGAGTAAATACCTTTGATACAATAAAAACAATTTCTATTGTTACAGTTTTTTATCTTGCCCAAATTTCTTTTATTCTAGAATGTCCAAGAATTATAAATTTTATGCATATATCTGTGCATCACCATCAACTTCCTTAGAAGAAATACCAAGAAAAAATAGGAGAGCTCAGAGCTTAAAAGAGAGCTCCTTACAAAAATCTACAATAAATGAAGAAAGCAGGACAGAAATTGAGCTTTAAATAGGAGTATAAATTGAGATAAAGTCAAACCTAGCTTGGGTCTAGGAGAGGTATTCTGCCAAGAAAAGTGGGACCAAGGCTTTAACCTTAACACAGTAAAATATATAACAAAATAAGAACTATAGTTATGAAATAAGAACTATAGTTAACAATATTTAGTTCATTAACATTATCAGGAATTAAATAAAATATTCTATCTTATTTTTGTGAGTCTAAAATCTTTTATATAACTTATCTTTAATTCTAACTAAGGAAAAATATAACCATGATTATCTGTCTTCAACTTCATCAAAGTCCACAGAATGATAGTATACAAATTCTAGAGTTGACAGAGGCATTTGCTACCTGAACAGTCACTCAATGTTCTTCTGTAATGTTGGAGCATCCATCTTCAGCCCATAGGCCACAGTGTATCTGGCAGACTTCTCAACATAGCTAGAAATTTAAATTGTCTGACTACAGTGGCAGTTTGTCAGTCATTTTTCTGTGTCCTGTAGAATGTCTGCCAGCCTCTTACATGAAGCAGGAACCCTTTAGCAGTCACTTTCCTGTGGGTCCTGCATGTCCAGTTTATACAGTCCTGACTAGAGCTGTTTCTTGCCCAAATGGCTAGTGTCACCTTATTGAAAACAAACTCCATAATGAGTTTCTCTAATGTCCATCTTCCTCTCACTATTAAGTGGTGTTACCTGGAGCAGTTGTATCTCACTGTCAAGAAAAATCCTAAATTATTTTAAATGTCACATTTTGTAGGTCTTTAAAAGGTATGAAAAATATCTATCTACTTCAAATACATCTCTGTATATCTAGACAACCTAAATAACCAAACTATAAGTTTTTATTATTATAGGTAACTATCTATAGTCTGTACTAAATTATACATTGCATTTTTAAATGAGTTAATGTGCTTATCACAAAATCGGCCTTAAATTTGTATCAATAAATGAAAATCCATTCCAATACAAGTACTTATTTCTATAACATATTTTCCTTTACCCATAAAAACAGATTGGTTGTGATCATTAACTAACTCCATGTAAATGAAAACAAACATTTATAGACTATATTTGGGAATGTGGGCTTTGTTTAGAGAGTTTTAGGCTGAGTGATATGAAAGCACCTGTTCTATTGGAAATAGCATTGAATGGAATGGGGTACCACAAAAGGTAAGATAGAGAAATTAGGCTGGGTGCCAGAATCCATCTGTCCTGCTTCTTAGCTTGGTATCTCTGACCAGTTGCCTCATGCACCTGCTTCCACACCTCTCCACTATGGTGGGATGCTCCATACTTTCTTTTCCTGTCACTGTGATGACATACTCTACTAAAAGCAACTCAATAAGAAAAAAGTTCAAGGACAAAGTCAATTATGGTGACAAAATCAAAGCAGCAAATGGCTCAGAGAAGCATGCCATGTAGTATCACAATCAGAAGATGAAGACAAATTTGTACATGCTTCTGTTCAGTCCTCTTTCTCCATTTACACAGTCCTGAATTCAAATCAAGGGCAGGGCTCACAAACAGTGAATAGTTGTTGCCACTTTAATTATTATAACAAAGACAATACCCCATAATTATGCTGATATATTTTGTCCAGTAGATATTTGACACTAACCACCAGATTATATCAAACTGTGAGACAGTATTAAGCTTTCTTTCCTTAAACTGTAATCATCAGTATTGTTATGACTGCAATGAGAAAAGTGCCTAATAAATACACTAGGCATTGGGACCCTATTTGCAGAATAACTGGAGAATTGATCAAAGAATAGAGTATCACCTAATTACAAATGAAAAATCTAACAGCTGAATTTCATAAAAATCAATAAACCAACTCATAAGTGAGTAAGTAGATTCCTTGTTGTGTTTTCCTTCAAAGATTTTAGGCAAATTTCAGAAGTATCCAAAGATCACAGACAAAAAAAAGCACTACAGTAAAGGGTGGAAATGATTCATGAGAAATATGCATTTTATATTTGTTCCAGTTTCAGAATTGAAGGCTGCATGCAATACTAACGTGAAGAAAACTAAAATTTTACTTAATAAATCTAAGAGTTACATTGTCTTTATTTTTTAATTTATTTTATTTAATATGCATCAGTATTAGGATGTCAGATCCTCTGAAGTTACTAAAACTTTTGAGCTGCTACATGAGTGCTGGGAATTAAACCCAGATTTAAGCCAGGGTTCTCAAGAAAAACTGTTCCTGCTCTTAACTAACACTTCTGTGTTGCTACATAAGTGCTGGGGATTAACCTCTGGGTTCTCAGAAAGAACAGTTAATGTTCTTTTTTAATTTTAAAATATAAGTTAATAAATTTATATATACATATATGTACATATATATTGTAGATGCATACAGTATATTTAACAATGTAGGACCCACAATATTTATAAACATATATTATAAACTGTGATTCCTATCCTCTCAATTCTTTTCTTTCTCTCTCCCTTAGACCCTCCCCAAACCTCTCTACCTCTCTCTTTCCCTCTTCCTTCTTTCTTTCCTGAAAATCATTACCTGGTATCTTTCACAACTGAAACTGTGAAACCTAGATCTGAAATATAGAATGTTTGAAAAATAACGTGAGATTTTGTTTTACAAGAAGTAGTTCTCAGTAAGAATAACAGCAAAAGTGAACATTTTCTTAAAAGCAATCTATAGATTCAATGTAATCCCCATCAAAATTCCAGCAAAATACTCTGAAGACCTTGAAAGGACAATTCTTGACTTCGTACTGTAGTGGAATATTCACTTTTTCTCCTTCTGTGGCACTGACCATTGGTGTGAAACCCATGGGTGGAACCAGGGGCAGAAGTGACCTGTGGAACTAGGTCTGAGGAGGAGCCTGGAATGCTCTCTTGTGGCATGGGGACAGGAGCATTTCCGGAGGCATCCTTGGGACCAGGAACTTGCTGATGTTCACCTGTCTCTGTTGTTAGCTATTTCTCCCTGAATAAACATCTGTACGGCCTAATTGTTTATCCAGATCCTTATTAAACATCAATATCATACTGAAAAACAAACAACCCTGGATTGCTAAACCCAATCCTAAACAATAAAAGAACTGCTAGAAATTTCACCATCCATGGTTTAAAATTGTAGTACAGAGGTATAGTAATAAAAACTTATTGGTATTGGCTTACAAACAGATACATTAATCAAAGTCATTGAATTAAATTAAAGACCCATACATAAATTTGCACACACCTATGAATAGCCAATTTTTTACACAAAGAAGACAATAAATACAGTGTAGAAAAGAAAGAATCTTTAACAAATGTTGCTGGTTGAACTGGAGGTCTGCATATAGAAGAATTCACACAACTCAAGTCCATGTAGATCAAAGTCCTCAATATAAAACCATGTACATCTAACCTGATTGAAAACTAAGTGAGGAACAGCAATAAATGCATTGGCTAAGAAGACAACTTCCTAAACAGAATTCCAAAAGACTAAAGGCACTAAAATCAACAATTTAAAAACAGTACAACATGAAACTAAAAATCTCCTGAAAGACTAAGGACACCACTAATTGGATAAAGAGGCAGACTACAGAAATGGAATCTTTTTTTTAACCAACACCACATCCAATAAAGGTCTACTATCCAAAATGTAAGAATCTCAAGAAAATGGATATTTAAAAACAGATAATCTGATTAAAATGTGTACAGATATAAAAAGAAAATTCTCAATAGATGAATCTCAAATGGTTGAGAAACATTTAGAGAATATTTAATATAATTATCCATCAGGGAAATGCACATCAAACAACTTTGAAACTTCATCTTCGACCTGTAAGATCAGCAACACAAGTGACAGCTCACTTGATGGCAGTGCTGTGGGGCATGGAGAACATTTCTCCATTATTTGTGGAAGTACAAACTTATACAGCCCACTTTGAAAATCAACATGCTGGTTCCACAGAAAACTGGGAATCAATCTAACTCAAGAACCAGCTATAAGACTCTTAGGCATATACCCAAAAGGCATTCCATCATACCACAAAATACTTGCTCAACAATGTTCTTTGCACCTTTATTCATAAGGGTCAGAAACAGGAAAATCAGATGTTCCTCAACCTAAGAATGGACAAAGGAAAGGTAGTGTATTTACAAAATGGAGTATTACTCAGCTTTTATGAAAAAAAAATGACATGAAATTTGCAGGAAAATGGATTTATTCAGAAAAGAAATTATCATGAGTAAGGTGACCCAGACCAAGAAAGACAAATATGATAATATGAATAAGTAAATGACCCAGAGACTGGTATTGGGGTTCAAACTTCAAGCTGAATATCAGAAAAACAAAGCAACTGGCCACTAGCTTCTTAAGTTTACCTCAGACTCAAAGGACTGATCCTGCTTCCATGAGTTCTCAACAAGCCTCAGGCTGTAACCTTGCCTCAATGTGGCTGGAGAATGAATGCCCCTACTTTCGATGTTACTGGAGAATAAATGCCTCTATTGACCTTGCTTCTATCTTACATACTTCTGTAATGTTGAAATTAAAAGTGTGAGCTATAATTCTCTATTAGACTGATTCACTCTTATCCAGATCTGGGTGGCCATGGAGTCACAGAGATACATTTACCTCTTAATCCTGAATTTTAGGATTAAAGGTGTGTAGCACCATCTCATAGCTTCTGGCTACTGGGATTAAAGGTATATATCACCACTGCCTGATCTCTATAGCTCTTAATCATGAGTCCTTTCTATTAAAGGGGTGTATCACTACCTCCTAGCTTCTGGATACTGGGATTAAAAGTATGTGGCTTTTGTGGTTTGAGGCTGACTTTGTATTCTGAATCCTCGAGTAACATTTAATAAATAATAAATAATATATCACTACAGTACACCATTATAAGTGGATAATTGCTGTAAAATATAGGATAATCATACCACAATCTACAGACCCAGAGAGTTTAAGTAAAGAGGAAAACTATAGGGATAAAGCATGGACCATCATGGAAAACGGAATTAAAATAGGATTTTTAGGTGGACTAGGGTTGGATGGTGATAAATATCATACGTCTGAGGGTGACGTTAGAGAGCACTCCTAGTAAGAGATGACACTGATTTTCAACTGACTATCTTTTGTAGTCAAGAAAGCCTTCCAGTGGTGGGACTTGGTTTTCATTCAGTTGACTTGTAGCCTGGTAAGAGCCCATGGAGTCCACAAACAATCAGGATTATACTAGGACAAAAGATTGCTCTCTTAAAACTGATAGAATGCAATTGGAGGGTGGAGTGGCATTGGTGAGGTCATACTAGTCTCTTTTTCATGAGCAGGTACTCTATAGAAAGAAAAATCTGGACACAAACCCAGCCATAAACCCCTCCACCTATACTCTATGTTGACTATTGGATGTGTTGGGGCAATAGTAGCACAGAACTTGTGGAAGTAGCCAATTAATGTTTGGTTTAGGTAAGGCCCACAACCAAAGAAGGAACCCCTGTCATATGTTTCCTGGCTGGTCAGGAGATTGCATAGCTCAAAGAATGAGGGCAGAACTAAACATGATTGGCAAACAAATGAAAACCCCAAATGATTTCTAATGACATTTTACTATATTTATAGATTAATGCCTATTCTAGCCATTATCATCAGGTTTCCTCAGGCAACAGTTGAAGTGGGTACAGAGATCCACAGGCAGACATTATGAGGTGAGTGTATACATTGGAGTTTTCCATCTATACCCTCCCCTTGGAAAAAGGAAACCTATTGGAAGAGGGGGAAGAAAGACTGTAGGATCACAGAGTATGGAGGACACCAGGAGATCATAGCCTCTGAATCTACTAATCAGAGCTCATATGGACTCACAGAGACAGAAGCAGCAAGCATTGGGCATGCATGAGTCTGCACCAGGTCCTCTGTGTATATGTTATGACTGTTCTTGTAGGACACCTAACAAGGAGAGCAGGTGAATCTCTTATTCTTTTGCCTAATCTTGCGATTCTTTGCATTCCATTGGGTTACCTAGTCCAGCCAGCCATGCTATAAAGGCCTTGTCTATTGTACCTACTGTACTTTCTTTTATCCTGTTTTGCTGTCATTTCTTAGACTCCAGGTCTACTCCGAAGAAGAAACAGAGACGTGGATCTGAGGGATGGAGAATGTAAGCATGAAACTTGGAGGCCTGGTGGCCGGAAAATTAGGTTTGGGATGCATTACATGAGAAATTAATCTATTTTAAATCAAATAACCATTAATTATAATATACAAAGCGGACATGCATATATGTGACCTTTGTGATAACATTTATATGGGACTGATTACACCGGGCCTGGTTACATCAGAAGTAGTGTCTGTAGCTATACCTTTATTCTAGCTTTCAGATAGTGATAGGGTAGTGATATGGTGTATAATGAATTAAGAAACATAGCTTTGTATCTCATATGATGCCTTCACTTGGTAGACTCATAGTGCAGTGTATTATAATATATAGTGTTATTTCTACTCAGAAAAGAGAAAATGTCCCAACAGTTGTAAGTGTTGTTGCAAGTTAACCCATCAATTATATAATGGTGTCAAAAGAATGTTAGCCAACAAAGCTTGGGTATTCTAAATGTTTACAATATGTTTTTCCTCTTAGCATGGATTTACTAAACTAGATTTGAACTAAAATCAACTATTCAGTAACAGTTTGTTTTCTTTGTTTTGCAAAGAATTCATTTTTCTGTCAGAATGTTTCACTTTCTCTCAGAATGACCTTGTTAAAATAAATAGTCTGTCTTGCCCTATAACACAGGATAAGACTCTAAACATTTCTAATGATTCCTTGGTGGGATGGTCATTTAATGATCGAATTATAGCTCACTCATCCAGATCTGTGTAACAACAGTAAGCTATACTCAGTTCTCCTGTTCAAATTTACTGAGCATCCAGGTGGAGTTCATTACTGTGAATCACCCAGCATGGTCCCCTGGCAGCAGATTAAGAAAACAGTCTTAATTAGATATAGCTCCACCACTAAACTTATTCAGAATGTAAGGACCCCCCTGCACATTGCCACATACATCTTATCAGTAGCTTCTTTCTACCTAGGGACGTCTCTTTTACTACTTGCTGCAGTATTTGTACAATACCTAAAATATTTATGAATCTGAAAGCTGAAAAGTTAGCTTTGCTGCTAATGCATTGCACAGCTGCATGTTCTTGGTTTGCAAATTCATAATTGGCAATTTACTACTAGCAAATTTCAGTTTAAACAATTGCAAGTATTTCTACAAATGGCTATGTTGCACGCTCAGTTATTGTGTTCTCCAGGCTAGGATGGCTACAATGGTGGTACAGCCTCTGGAGAGGCTGGAAAGAGGATGGTTAGAAGGGTATGACATCAGTCACTAGCAGCCCCTCTGGCTGATTAACTAGCAGGTGTTAATAGGAACCCAAGGGAGACTTCTCCAGTTCCCTTTAGCTAGAATGATAGTGACATGATTCAAGACCTGAAGGGTTTAGAGCCCTTTGAGGCTGGGGGGAAGGAAAGTGGACTTGTAAAGTAGAAGATAATGGAAAGGTATGTATTTCAGAAGGCCTCTCTTAAGCACTAAGTGATGTGAATTTTTTGAGTATTTGTCCGTTAACACTTTATCCAGATAATCCAGGCATTTATTAAAAAGATAAAGAAATGCACTAATCGTTAAAATTACTGATTTTTCTCTAGTTTGGCTTTCAATAGAGTTTTATTAGAAAAAGACTTAAGTCTTCCTTTGATGGAATTTATCACAAAATTAAGCAAAAATACACTGTGTAAGTTATTGTGAGATGATGTCTTCCTTTCTCAAAGTAGTCAAAGGTGTGTTTTTATGTTAAATATGAAGAACCAATAAAAGACACTGCTATTTTGAGTAACCAATATCTTTTAAAATATATAGAACGTCATATTCTGTTTGTCTCTAAAATTGATCTATACTGTTTCCTGTCTCAGAGGAATATTTTAATGTGAGAATTTTAATTTTGATAATGTACCATGCTGAAACATTTTTTAAAGCAGAGTTTTTAAGAGCAAACTATGAGACACATATCAGAAATATATGCAATTACTTAGTAATATATGTATTCTCATTTAAAAGTCAGAAATGTTATCAGACCCTTCCAAATAAGTTCCTGATAATATCATTAATTAGTTGTACTATTTTACATTAGTGAGAGAATAAATTTTATATTCTTTTCTACCTTAGTTATTTTACCTAACATGCTTTTGAGATTTATAGATATTGCTCTATGCAGTTATAGTTTATTCATTATTATTTTGAGTAATATACAAAGATTGATTATGTATTATGTATTATAAAATTGGTAGTCATTGAGTCTTCTAAATGATAGCAGTAAGTATAATGCTGATGTAAACCTTATAATATACCTGCTTTTGGGAGTCATAAGGACACATTTAGATATAGAATGCAATTGTAAGTGAAAACCTGAGTAGTAGCTATACATGTTTTCAATATTAATGTCAAATATTTCAATTCTTTATCCATTTTCAAAATTTCTGGTTGTGTTTGAGTCTTACCAACACTTCTTCTTTTTTTGTTTTAATTTTATGAATTTTGGAGAGGGTTTAGTCAATGCTTGTATTTTGGAGTGTGTTACAAGTATTTTCCCACCAGGCTGGTACCACTGCCATGTCAGCCTAAATAACACACAGAGATGCTGTATTAATTACAATGCTGGTGGCAAATGAATGTGTAGAGCTTCTTTTTGGCTACCTTTGTCTTAATTATTAACCCATAATTACTAATATGTGTATTTCTACATGGTCTCATCGTACAGAGAAGACCGTACTCACTCATCCTCTCCTCCAGTGATCACATCATGATTCTGTCCTACATTTCCAAGCATACTCCACTTCTCCTAGTCCCACATATCTTGCATCACTATTGGACAGCAGTGCTTTATTCATTAACCAATGAGAGAAACATAATTACAGAATGATATCTCCCATCAGGAGTGCCTTTCTTTACTAATGAATGTGATTGATGAATTTTTTATTGGCATGAATGAGAAGAAAGATAGATACTTCATCCATTTACACCAATATTCTCACTTTTCCTCTTATTGATGAATAATAATCAATTATATATCTCAGATACAATCATTTATTTCATACATTAAGAATATATTTCCAGTTGTATTATTTTTCTGAAGTTAAAACTTAAAGCCATAGTTTAATATATGTACATTCCCAATGATGTCATCTTTCAGTAAGTGTATTTATTAATTTTATATACTCCTAATTTATTATTGAATTGTAATGTAAAAGGAAAATATCTATTAACTTAGAGATTTATGAACTATAAAATACATAAGCTACATTTAAATATTTGAAAAGTTACTAAAATCTGAAACAATCTAGATAGTGACATACAGCTAAATGATGGTGGGAGCCTCTAGTAGGCACCCAGAGTATTAAAAAAAAATTCTAATAATGTGAAGCAAGCTTAGGAAAAATTCTTATTCGAGAGGAAAGTAAAGAAACAGTCTTTGATGGTGACTTTCTCTTTTATTTCATATTAAATAATCCTCCATAACAATCCCTTTGTCGGAAATGGACAAATTTCTGTATAACTATCATATACCAAAATTAAATCAAGAACAGACAAACAACTTAAATAGACGTATAACCCGCAATGAAATAGAGGCAGTCATCGAAAGCCTTCCAACCAAAAACAGTCCAGGGCCAGATGGATTCAATGGAGAATTCTACCAGACATTCAAGGAAGAACTAATACTACTACTCCACAAACTGTTCCACAATACAAACAGAAGGTTCATTGCCAAACTTTTTTTATGAGGCCACAATAACCTTAGTACCCAAGCCTCACAAAGGCACAACTAAGAAAGAAAACCACAGACCAATCTCCCTGATGAACATCAATGCAAAAATACTCAATAAAGTACTGGAAAACCAAATTCAAGAATACATAAGAGAAATCATCCACCATGATCAAGTAGGCTTCATCCTTGGAATGCAGAGATGTTTTAACAAAAGTAAATCTATCAATGTGATCCACCATATAAACAAACACAAAAAGAAAAACCATATGATTATCTCCCTAGATGCGGAAAAAGCCTTTGACAAAATTCAACACCCTTTCATGATAAGGATCTTGGAGAGGTCAGGGATAACAGGAACATACCTAAACATAATAAGAGCAATATAGAGCAAACCAACTGCCAACATCAAACTGAATGGAGAGAAACTTAAGCCAATTCCTCTAAAATCAGGAACAAGACAAGGCTGCCCTCTCTCTCCATATCTTTTCAATATTGTACTAGAAGTTCTAGCTAATGCTATAAGACAACAAAAGGAGATCAAGGGCATCCAAATTGGAAAGGAAGAAGTCAAACTGTCTCTATATGCAGATGATAAGATAGTTTACATAAGCGACCCAATAAACTCTAAAAGGGAACTCCTACAGCTGAGAAACACCTTCAGCAAACTAGCAGGATACAAGATAAAGTCAAAAAAATCAGTAGCCCAACTTTTTTCAGATGACACAGAGACAGAAAGAAATCAGAGAAACATCACCCTTTACAATAGCCACAAGCAACATAAAGTATCTTGGTGTAACACTTACCAAACAAGTAAAAGACCTATATAATAAGAACTTTGTGGCTCTAAAGAAAGAAATTAAAGAAGATACCAGAAAATGGAAAGATGTCTCATGCTCTTGGATAGGAAGGATAAACATAGTAAAAATGGCAATCTTGCCAAAAAGCAATCTACAGATTCAATACAATCTCCATTAATATCCCACCATAATTCTTCACCGCACTTGAAAGGATAATAATCAACTTTATATGGAAAAGCAAAGTACGCAGGATAGCCAAAACAACCCTATACAATAAAAGAACTTCAGGAGGCATCACCATTTCTGACTTTAAGCACTACTACAGAGCTATAGTTCTGAAAACAGCCTGGTATTGGCATAAAAATAGACAGGTAGACCAATGGAATCGAATTGAAAATCCTGATATTAACCCACACACCTGTGAACACCTGATTTTTGACAAAACAGCGAAAATTATACAATGGTGCCAGGACAGCATCTTCAACAAATGGTGCTGGCACAATTTGATGTGGGTATGTAGAAGACTGCAGATAGACCCATGTCTGTCACTATGCACAAAACTCAAGTCCAAATGGATCAAAGACCTCAACATCAATCCAGCCACATTGAACCTCTTAGAAGAGAAAGTAGGAGCTACCCTTGAACAAATTGGTAAGGAGACAGCTTCCTGAACATAACTCCAGGGGCACAGACACTGAGAGAAACAATTAATAAATGGGACCTCATCAAACTTAGAAGCTTCTGTAAGGCAAAGGACACAGTGGACACGACCAAATGGCTGCCACAGACTGGGAAAAGATTTTCACCAATCCTTTAACCAACAAAGGGCTGATCTTCAAAATATACAAAGAACTCAAGAAACTAGTCAACAAAACACCAAATAACCCTATTAAAAATGGGGTACAGAACTGAAGAAAGAATTCTCCAAAGAGGAATTAATAAAGGCTGAAAGACACTTAAGAAAATGCTCCACATCCTTAGCTATCAGGGAAATGAAAATCAAAACAACTTTGAGATACCATCTTACCCCTGCTAGAAGGGCTAAAATTAGAAACACCAGTGATGGCTTATGTTGGAGAGGATGTGGAGAAAGTGGAACACTCCTCCACTGCTGGTGGGAGTGCAAACTCATACAGCCATTTTGGAGATCAGTATGATAGTTCCTCAGGAAAATGGGAATTAGTTTACCACAGGACCAGGCAATCCCCCTCTTAGGCATATATCCAAAGGATTCACATCCATGCAACAAAGACATCTGTTCAACTATGTTCATAGCAGCACTATTTGTAACAGCAAGAACCTGGAAGCAACCTAGATGCCCCTCAATTGAAGAATGGTTAATGAAGATGTGGCACATGTACACAATGAAATACTACTCTGCAGAAAAAAATAATGGTATCTTGAAATTCGCAGGCAAGTGGATGGCACTTGAAGAAACCATCCTGAATGAGGTAACCCAGCCACAAAAAGAGGAACACAGTATGTTCTCACTCATATATGGATTTTAGACCTAGATCAAAGTATCACCAGCCTATAATTCACACCACCAGATTAACTAGGATACAAGGTGTATTCTAAGAGTTTCATATAAATTCCCTCACAGAACTGGGAAGGGACAAGTTCCCCAGAGCTCAGGGGAAGTGGGGGGGGGGGCACGAATGGAGAGAGAAGTAGGAGAAAATGAGGGGGAGGAGAGGAAGGCATGTGCGACCAGGAGGATTGAGCCTGGTTAGGAATGGAAAATAGGAAGAGAGAGAGAGAGAGAGAGAGAGAGAGAGAGAGAGAGAGAGAGAGAACATAAAAGAGGGAGCCATTATTGGTTTGTAGATAAAATTGAACTCAAAGTTCTAGAGATCTACAAGACGAATGCTGCCAACTAACAATTTGAGCTTCCATGGAAAGGCTACCATAAATGCCCTTCCTGGAGAGAGAGATCAACAACTAATTTATCCATAGAGCCCTCAACTAATGCCTGTTGATAACAGGATCAAACACCCATACATAAACACTGAGTCAAACTAGAACCCAGATCCAGATGGAGAGGACAAGACCAGGCAGCAGAAACACATAGAGACACCTTACCTGAACAAGAGTAGCTAATGAGCCATCAGACTGATAGCTGGGAAGCCAGCATGGGACTGACTCAGGCCCCCCTGAATATGGGTCTCAGCCAGAAGGACTGAACAGTCTAAGGAACCTCAGACAGTGGAGCCAGGATGCATCCCTGGTGCACAAACGGACTTTGCGAACACATCCCCCATGGAGGGTTAACTGCCATAATCTAGAGACAGGAGAGAAGCCCTAGTCCCTACTTCACGTGACCTGTCAGATCTACATGACCCTAACTGGATGGCATTCCCCTACATATGGAATTGGGGTGGAGGAATGGGAGGGGAGGGTGTTTAGAGTGCATTTGAGAGGGAAGAGAGGGTAAAAGGGAGGGAAGGAGGGAGGAAGGAAGGGGGGATGGATTGAGAGAGGGAGGGAGGGAGAGGGAACTGGGATCTACATGTAAAATAATAAATTAAATTTAAAAAAAATGCTTTGACTCCAAAATTTAAATTCAAGGACAAGTTACTGGGGAAAAGGATTTTTATTTTTGTTTCCACAGAAAATGAAAAGATGTGGATTCCTTCCAGACTAATGTGGTTAGATCAAGCCAGACCACCTGAAACAGAGTACCAGGTGATCCTACATTCAAAACAGCTGGACAAAGCAGCCTTACAAGACTACAGCCAGGATTTCTGAATCTTCTTTGAACCCCCATGACAGTGCCCCTTACCAGCAGGAAGTAGTTTGGAAAGAACAACACCCAAATTCCCAAATATTGCCTATAAATGTTTGTTTTCATTTAAATGGACTTGGTTATATAAAATAAAAATAAAACAATCCCTTTGTCTTCACACAACTACATTTTTTTTTTTTTGCATACAGCCACCTAACCGTCTTTACATACACATACATCTCTCTCCTATATGGCCATATTATCTACACAAGTTACTTCTATTTTCTTATGGATACACCTCTTTCTGTTACATACATTCCTCTTCTACATCTCTTTTCTATACAGATTTATCTTCCTTGTCTCCACATCTTCATATAGACACACTTACACATTTCATTTACAAAGCTCTCACAAGGCAGCACTTTTCACATTCTCTAGTCACTGTTCTTCTACATAGCAGCCACTCTTTCACACAGATCTACATCTCATACATACCTCCACCTTACATCTCCCTTTCATAACACACACCTCGAAAGAACTTTTTTTCCAGCAGCTCTCTACATAGCTCAATACAGCTTTGTCCTTTATATTGCCACTCTTCTCACAGACAAACTCTGGACAAGGTACATTATCAGGGCTCAACCCATTCTCCTAAAGCAAGATACACCACATAGTTTCTTTTATGCTAGAGATGTCACATTGAGTGAGCATTGGCCATGCACAAAACCTGAGTTGATGAGGATTCTCAGACAGAAAGTAAACAGGTGGCTAAACCTTGAGTCTATTACATAAACTGAAGTTAGGTCTACATGCAAAAAGACAACCGTTGTAGGAAAGTTCTATCTACCAAAGTTGCTTCTAACCTGACCTTGAACCAGCAAAACACCTGGGAAAATGGTCTTGTGTCTATCTCTCTAGGAGAAACCAGACATTCATCTCCAGGGACAACCAGACTGCTTTGAATTTGTTCTGGAATGTAAAATTAGCTGTCTGTGTAAAATGCTATCTTTGTGACTGAGATTCGTATGACATTCTGAGTAATGTAATCTATCCTACCCATTATTTCCATTCATCAAAATTATAAAATTTCAACAGAAATCATATTCCTGTCCACCCACAACTATGTGTGTGCTCAATAGATGTAATATATACATAAATAAACACACAAGCAAGAAGGAAACACCCAAAGCTGTTCTTATGGAGGAAAGGAAGGGGCTCAGGAAAGAAATTACAATCAGAGTCAGTTATTTACAGCCACTACCCCATAGCCTGATCAGGTGAGGTTCCCATCAGTGATCACTCATCTGGTAGATCAGCCTGTTGAATGCTAGTTGTTTATGATGTAAACTACCATGCCCTCTGCAGAGTCAACTCATTAAAATTTGGAAATAAGAATATGTAGCATAAATATCTCTCAATTTTTTTATTTCATTTAATTTTATATTCACTTTTTAATTTTTATTTTAAGCATTCATTTTTTTTTTTAAATTTTAGCTACCAACTATAGTTTCTTCCATTTCCCTTTTTCTCCTCCCCCCACCTCCTCCCTTTCTGCCCTCCATCCACTCCTCAGCAGGGATAGTCCCTTCCTTGGGGAGTCAACAATGTCTGGTATGTCAAGTTGAGGCAGGACCAAGCCCTTCCCTGCTGTACCAAGGCTGAGCAAGGTATCCTACCATAGGGAGTGGGCTCTAAAGGACCACTTTATGTACCCTGAAGAGTTACAGTGCCACTACCAGGACATGCTCCCAAAAAGAACAAGCCATATAACTGTCACCCACATTCAGAGGGCTTAGTTCAGTCCCATGGAGGTTCCCCAGCAGTTTCCAGAGACAATGAGCTCCCACTAGCTCTGGTCAGCTGTGGTTTTCCCCATCATGCACTTGACCCCTGATGGCCCTAAAAAGGCTAGAACATAAGGCTTAGTGGAACTTCCTTAGCCTGGCTAAATTTTGGTGACCTGGTTTTGGCCTGTAACATCCACACAGGAGTGACTCAGCAAGGTGGAATTCAGAGCTTCTAGAGTAACTAGAAATGAGGTAAATTTTCCAAAACTAATGGAGGAAGAGTGGAGGAACACAAGTTTACCTTATAAATCTGCAAAGGTCATTACTAGAAGTAGTTCCACATTCTGGAGATTTTAAGGAAACTTCCAGAAGGCAGCTAACCAAAGGCAAAAGTTAATGAATGAATATCTGAAGTTAGCCACATGTAAAGAGAGAAATAAATGTCTAGTTACTTTGCCTCTGTTGGTGTGGGCTGTGTCGTCTGCTCCCCTCCTACTAACAAAGCCTCCATATAAAAGAAGATCATGGAGTCTACTAACCAAATGGAACTTGGGACAAGAATTCGTTATTCACTGCAATAGTAACTACACTTGAAAAAATAAGAATGTACAAGGTCTGCTCAAAGAAATCAGAAGCATAGGTGACTGTTTATTACTTTTCTGATGATTGAACTAAACTGAGGTCTTAGTTTGGAGTATTTCAAATCATGTTGATTACCCCTAGCTGACCTGAAATCTACTAACATGAGTACTTGATATTTCAACATCTGTGCTGAGTGGAAGGATTTTCACAATTGGTGGAGAATAGCTCCTTCCATAAGTAAAGCTCTAGATACATGATCCACAGATTGGAAGTTAATAATTGTATTATAAAGAAAATCTCTTCAACTTTCTCATATGCAAACATTTAATTAAGCTAAGTAAATGATATGAACGTAAAAAATATCCATATAAAAGATAAACCCTTTCTATTATGATTTTCAAAAGTTTACCTTATGTATCATATTAAAAAATTATTATATCCCATAAAGTGAAGTAACACTGGCACAAAAAATGTACCCACTATCTATGGAGGCTAAATTAGTTCAATTCTTATGACCTACTATATTATTTTCTTCTAACATTCTTTAATTTAATGGTGCTTAGTACATTCAATACTCAATAATCTATTTAGCCCAAGCACTAAAGACAAACGAAATAAATGGAGATTTTAAATGAGATAAAACTTCATCCAATTTATATTTTGTTGTAATATTTTTATATATTTGTATTTATTAGATATAAAAATGTTTACATACAATTTATTTTGATCCCACTCTTTTACCTGACACAACTCCTCCCAGATCATCCTCAGCAACCTACTCATCAAATTTCATATTCTCTCTCTCTATAAAAAAAAAAATCAAAAGAACAACAATAAGAAAAACAACCAATGAGCAAAAATCATGGAGTCCAATTTGTATTGGACAACTACTTCTGGACTTGGAGCCTGCTCTGGAGTATGTTGACCCACCTAGTGTCATTCCATTAAAAAAAATGAATTTTCTTTCTCCCAGCAGGTATCAATTGAAAATAGTTTGTTGTTGTTGTTGTTGGGGGTAGACTTTGTATCCATTTCCTTTTTCCCCTTTTCAGTGCTAGGATTTTGGTCTGGTATGAACTTGTACATTCTTACTTGCTGTTACAATCGCTCTAAGTTCATATATTTATCTGTTCTGTTACATGTGGTAGATATTCTTTCATTGTAATTATCCACCACATCTGGGTCTAATAATCTTTCTGGCTCTTCTTCCATGCTACATCTGCAAACCCTGTGGAGAGGGTCTTTATAAAGACAACCCATTTGAGACTTAATGTTCTAAAGTCTCTCACTCTCTGTGTATTGTCCACTTGTGGAATTCTATGTTAAGTAGAAGTTACTTCAAGAAGTTTCTCTGATGAAAGTAACATGATGTACTAATCTACGGATTTAGTAGTATTTTATTAAAACTGATTATGAATTGGATTAATAATAGATAATATCCTAGTAAAATGGTCTTCAAACATTTCAGATGTCTACAGAATGTGATATTTAATATATTTTAATAACATAGACTATTTTGTATGACAATGAGACAGGTCTTCTCCTGATGAAACTCCAAATGGAGTTTACTTTCTTTGTGTCAAAGATAGCCAGTAGGCAAGAAAACTGTCCTTGCCTTAACTACTGACATTATGCTGGCCAAATTGGACATGCAGGACACAAATAAAAGTGGCTGCTAAACTTTGCCAAGACAAGGTAGAAAATCCTTCAGGATATCTTGCTTCACAGAAAAGTCGGTCAAATTCTAAGCCAGTAGGCCAAAGGTGAATGTGCCTACATTACAGAGTAACCTGTCCAGAGAGCTAGCTTTATCTGTCATTTCTCATATTTTTTGAAAGTCACTTGCTTGCATTGATTACTCTGGTGAGATTATACACTTCTTGGGTCTCAGATGGAGTTGAAGAATAAATAGTTATAGTTTTCCTTGTTAACAAATTAAGAAAATCACAAAGTAAATGAAAAGTAAGTTTGATAGACCTAAAGTTAATATTTGGTTGGAAATACATTTTAGGATAGAAGGTAAACTAGAAACAAACTTTAGACTAAGCAAGATAGGTTAGATAATTGAGTATATTCTTTGATTTTGCCTAATGCAAATTGAATAGACATTGTTAATGCAATTCTTGACTGTATATATTATATATAGTTATTGAAATTATTGTATATAGTTTTTCTAAGTTACTTAAAACCTGCACTTTTTATTTAGAGAAAAAAGGAGGAATGTGTAATATTTTGTTTGTGTTCAGACAAATAAAACTTGCCTGGTGATCAAAGATGAGAGCTAGCCACTACTTAATCATAGGGCTCTGGAAGTCTGTTCAGACAGACAGGTAGTGATAAGGCAGGGTTAATAGCATCTTGGTGCTTTTTTGCTCACAGGATTCAGAGAGCTAAGAATTGACTTTAACTGCTCCTTTGCTTCTCTGACTTTTCATTTACTTCAGTATCTGACTCTGGGTTTTTATTGATATGATGAATTAGGATAGTGCTTCATCATGCTTCCAGAACTGTGAGCACTACTCTGTAGGGGAAAAGACACTAGATGGGTAACAGTTTGACTTTTCTGTGGTCAGTGAGCTATGTAGGTGTTGAATTCAGCAATAAGTCATTACCATCCCTTTGTGGTGAGCTACCAAACACATTGGAAATAATCTGAGTTTTGGGGAGTTTCCTTGTGACCCCTTTGACCAATGTCTCTCTTAAATGTAATTCATTCCTGGTACTAGAGGCTTTATTTTTGAATGAGTGGCATTTAATTGGTTTTTTTTCCTCCCTATTAGTTGGTATTTCCATTTAAATATCTTTAATTTATATACACCCACAAGTGGTGTGGCCAGATGTTGAGTTAGATCAATTACCAGATTCCTGAGAAATTGCTACATTGATTCTCATAATGCTCTGCATGTTTCTTCTCCCATTGGCAATTGATAAGTGTTCCCTTTAGGCTATATTATCACCAGCATGAGCTGTCTTTTGTTTTATTGATCTTGGCCATTCTGATTGGTATAAAATGACATTTCTAGGATGTTTGATTTGTATTTTGCTGATAGCTAAGGATGATAAGAATGTCTTTAAGTTTTCTTTGCAATTTTCATTTCTTCTTTTGAGAATTCTGTTTAGCTCTATATACATTTTAATAGTTATTGTTATGATACCCAGTGTTTTGTGTTCCTTTATATTTTAAATATTATCTATCCACTAGGTATATGAATATGAAAGGAATTTTCACATTCTGTACCTTGCTGCCCTCTTAGAAGGATGCTGTCCTTGTTAATACAGTAGCTTCTCAATTTCATGATGTCCCTCTTATTAATAATTGTTCTTAATGCCTCTGCTATAAGTGTCCTAATCAGAAAACATTACATTGTGTCAATGGATTCAAGAGAATTCCCCACTTTCTTTTCTATCTGATTTAGAGTATCTGCCCTTATGCTGAAGTCCTTGATTCATTTGGAGTTAAGTTTTATACAGAGAGATGAATATAGATCTATTTGGATTATTTTACACATATTCTCAATATGTTTGACAACCAAGAAGCTCCAGTTGTAACAGTTGGAAAATGTAATATGTGGCCATCAGTTCATGGTAGTCTTTCTACATTTCCACTGATCTTATCCTTTTATTTTTCATTTTGATAACTTATTTCCTTTCCTTAAATTAATTCATTTATTATTTTTATGAGGATCTGTCTATGTAGTCCTGTGCTTATTTTTGTACATTAGGCTAGTATCAAATTCACAGAGATCCACCTTTCTCTGACTCCCAGGATGGTTACTCAACCACAAATGAGACATCAAGGATGGAGGATATTTCATAAGAAGGGACAGAAACACTCTATGACCGAAACATCAGATATCACAGAAGCAAAACACATAAAGTATTGTTTGTTTTAAACCAGGACCACTATGGTTATGAACTTACATAAGCTACAGTTGCCTGCCCAATGTACACATGATCAAGCAAATCAATATTATAAATATGGATGGATAAGGGGTTCATCCTTGTGCTGGGGAGTTTAATGTCAACTTTATACACACTAGAGTCATCTGAGAGGAGGCAACCTCAATTAGAAAATGCATCCATAAGACCATGCCTTAGGATAGCCTATAGAATAATTTCTTAATTATATGGGGGAGGACCCAGCTCAATGAACATTTGGTCATCACTGTGCTGATGATCTATGTTATGTATAAACAGACTAAGCAAACCATGGGGACTCAACCAATAAGCAGCACTCCTCTATGACCTCAGCATTAACTTTTGCCTCCAGGTTCCTAGCCTATTGAATTCCTTTTCTCATTTCTTTTTGTGATGGACAGTAATGTGAATATCTAAGCCAAATAATTTTTTTTTCTTCCTAAGTTGCATTTGGACACGGTGCTTCATCACAGCAATATTAACCCTAACTCACACAACCCCCCTACTCCATATGAGGGGTTATTGACAGTTGGTAGTTGATTAAGAAATCAGATTTTTTAAAGGTGTGGCTTCTTTGATAATGACTATTCCCCAGTGCATGGAATACCCTCAAGGGCATATAGAGAGCATTAATTTAATCAAAGAGCTATTAACACCAACAGAAATTATTAGAGTATGAAGTTGAAGAGTAGTTAAGTAAGAGTTAATCTGGGAACTGTTAAATGAGGAATGGGATAAATATGATAAAATATACATTATATGAAATAATCAGAGAGTTTTTTAAGAGGTTATAGGAAGCAAACTGTACAATTTAAATTTTTGAAAAAAATAAAAACTTAGTATATTAATTTAAAATTAGTATAAATACTAATTTATATATTGGGCCTGATTATACAGAAGGTTTATCTTTGATCAAAGAGAAAAATACAAAGAAATCAACACAAAGTAAACATGGAAAACAAATACAGGGTTACAATTAGAATGAAAAAATAAAACAGAAGGAATGCCTAAGGAAATGGTCATAAGATTTTTCTTTAGAGAAACAAATAAATCATTGACAAATTAATTAGCAACCTTCCAACGTAAAGCACCTTATAAGAAGTTTAAGTCTTATTACAAAATAATAATTGATAAAGTGTTGAACTACAATAAGACTTCCTGGGACCTTGATCGGCAAAGAGAAACTAACATGTATTGATTAAGTATAAAAGATGTTTGCAAGGAAAACATCTAATAATCAACCAAATTCTTAATTTACTTATAGTAATAAAAATGGATTACCAAGAATATAGTGGCTATATTTTTCTCTTTGTACTCAATCTGCAAGTATATTCTCACACTGATAAAATATATTGGCCACTGAAACTGATTTGAAATCTTAATAGGGGTGAAAGAGGAGAAACATATTTCTCAAATGTGCTACTCAGGATTCAATTTAATGTGTCCTTGCCCTGTTGCCAGATATTTTGCCACTTTGAAACACAGAGATTGCCATGAAATTTTAACTGGAATTAGAGGGTGGAGTCAAAAATTGGATGAATCAAATTATATATAGAGGTTTTGCAGTATCAGATATAGAAGCATAAGAAGTAGTAAGAAGGGGCTTCAAAAGATGCATGGTCTTTTCAGTCTGGAAGTGTTGAGAGGCAGGGTCTCCATCACCCTTTAGATATCAGGTTTTAACCCAGTATGACTCCCAAGTTTTACTTAACAATAGGAGAATATAAATAATCACTCATTTCTCCTTTGGTAAGATCTTGTGATGATTCTACATAAAATTTGAAATTGATATAGTGATACCCAGCTTTCCATGATTTTGCTCCCACACATCAATAGACCAGATGTTTTTGCATGGATAGTTTTAAACTGTATGAACTGGGTGGAAAAGCAATTTTTCCAGATGTAAATTAAATTTTTATTTATTTTGTATATGTTAGTGTGTGTTCTTCTGTGAGAGTACAAATATGTCATTGCACATATGGAGGTCAAAGGACAGTCTCAGGTGTCAGTCCTCAACTTTTATCATGTGGAAGGCAGGGTCTTCCTTTTTTTTTTAAGTTTTTGAGATTAAAATTATATCATTTCTTGGGGGTCATTAAGAATATCTAGCTATTTAAAATTAAATGTTGTAAATAATATTGTATTAAACAGAATGACTACTCACAATTGTCATTTGGGCTAAACTATGAATTCTCCAAGGAAAAGAAAATCATGACCTTTCCAAATGGAGTTAAATAAGCTTTGCATATTTGAGAAATAAGTAAATTAACAGCATTCTAAAATATACTCTCAGACCTTTATTTTCATTTAGCATCATATATCTGAAAATGAACAACCATCTAAAATGAGAAGTATACTTGATTTCTCATGTTTATACCTTCCTTTTGCTAACAATAATATGATCACTCCTTACAAAAAGTAGATCATGGAGTATTTACATGTTTCAGATTTTTTCACTTATTTATTTTCCCACTCTATCTACAATGTACATTAAAGTTTGTTCTGAACCATGCTGAAATCAGAAGCAAAATGATATCTGATTTCTGATGCAATGTGATTCTAAAAAGAAAGAAAAATCTCATATGGAAGAAATATTTTAGCATAAAAGATGTAGAGTCAAAATATCATGAAATTCAATAATAATGTAATTAAGAGTATAAATTGTTATTCTTATAATCAATGACTAAGAACCAGACAAACATTTCTTTTCCCTTATGAGAATGGGTAATTTGGCTGCTGGTATGTCTATACATGACATGCATTCTTGGGACCCACTTATATCATAAGAGTATATAAGATGTACTGGAACTGAAATTACAGATAATTATTAAAAGTCATCTGGGTTCTAAGAATCAATCCAATGATCATGGAAAACACCCAGTGCTTGTAACAGCTGACCAATATCTGCAGCCCTTATCAGACTTTTCATTAATGTTTTGAACAATGACATTGCCATTAGCTAGACTTCTAAGTAATATTTTGACATTATGTTGTATTGCCCTTACAATAATAGCTAAATGTAAGCTCTTTTGTTCATTATACTTAATTTTTTATAAAATGAAAGTTATTTTTTGTGATTATTAAAGTGATATATTTTTGAGTGTTAATATATAAAGAAATCAATAAAATGTACAATCATCCATGGTGGTATTTGTATTTAGTCCTAATAGTTTTGAGGCAAAGAAAGGTAATCTTTGTGAGTTTGAGGCCAACCTGGTCAATATAGTGTGTTTCATGATAGCTAGTACAATATAGAAAGATAGTTTCTCAAAAATAAAAAACAAATAACAAAACATACCACCTATAATAAAATTATTAATGATAATTAACACATTATATTTACAGATATTTTACATATATACAATATGTAAATATTTCAAAAGTACTTAACATTATTTTATGCTCCATAAATCTAATATTTTAAAAATTAACAGCATTCAAATGGTTAATTTCCCAAATACTCAACTATACTCCTTTGCTAGCTGATTTTCTTTGCTACTTAGGTTCTATGCTGTTTTTAACAAAGAAATGGAATTATTGTGGAGACTTTTGGTGCTTACATTTGTTAAAGTCATTTTTGAAATGTAACAAAATTGCTATATAAAAAATGCGACAATTAAAATCTCATTTAAGGTATCAGGAGGACTTTATTAAAATAAAATATTCAAAATATAAAAACATATATTATAAATAGACATCGTGTATATTTAGAAATAGAGGTTTTGTATACAAAAAAGTTCAGATGAGCAAACGTGTTTAGAAATTATAGGTTACATGAAACGTAATATTTTTATGTTATCAATTGTTAAATAATCATTATCATTCACAGGGATCATTAAAACCTAGAAGAAATAATCATATATTTTATAATATATTATAGAATTGGGAAAAGTAAATTTAAAAAGTTATTAATAGGATTCTGTGTTTTGTTTCTTAATAACATTGACATTTTGAAAAACAGATAAATTATGTTGTATTCAGGTTTTATTATAGCATTTCAGATCTAATCTAATAAACATATATCTCCAAGAAGTGTTAGAACCCACAGTATTGACTCTATTTCCATTTTGACTTAGGGCATGGCTATTAAATGTTTTTAATATTAAGGACTTAACTGTACTTGTTTATTCCTTGTATCATAGTAAGGAAGTCTTTTGTCCTTCCCTTTAGCTTTCAGTATAAGAATGTAATGAGAAACCAATTTGGTTTGTCTAAAATATTCACTGAGAAGCCTCAGACTCTTATCTTTTGTATCTTTTCTTTTGTAATCCTTACTCTCCTTTGCATGCATGTTTGAACAGGTCAACTGGTCACAAGAAATGAAAAAGTAAAGGAGTTCATGTTATTTATGAACTTATCCTCCCAGCTGTAGAGAAATCAGTCATGGGTGCATCAGATGCTATAGGAAATAGAGAAAGAAATATAAAGAGAGGCATTCTCTGGCTTTGGCTTTTTTTTTTTTTTTTTTTTTTTTCTCTTTCTTCCTTCTTCTCTTCATTCTCTTTGACCCTTGCTCCTTTGAGTCCCTGCTGCTCCTAATATCCCCTTCACAAGAAGGCATTGCCTCAGGGCCACTTCCTTCAAATGAGCTCCTTAATAGTCAAAGGAACTATATTCAGGAACAAAACTATCATTAAATTGTTCCTGAATGTCTAGGACGCTGATAAATTCTGGATAAAAGTAAAATGTATCTTAAAGGGGTCATCAGAACATTAGTAATAGCAGGCAGATAACAATATTATTACCTAAGAAATTTCTGCTGTAAATTTCCTTTCCAAATCAACATCTTTATTGATTGAAACTCAGTGTGAATTCAGTGTGGGATGAATGTTAGCATATAGTGTTCAGGAGTTTACAGAAAAATTGTGTGTGTGTGGGGGGGGAGTTTTAAGTCTATTTATTGAACTCCTAAAGACAGAATGTAGCCAAATTATACATTTAGAAACAAACAAACAAAAAAAACATATACATTCTCTTGTAATTCCTAGGCAAAGTCAAACTCTGTGTGCCATGCCATGTGACAAAAATAATGTTAGAAATACATATTAGGAAAACATTAACAAAAAGTGATTTTAACTTAGGGATGGTAAGTTTCTAATCCTATGTGTGATTTCTCTTTCACAGACAAAATTTAGCTGTGGTTAAAAACAATTTAGTCTCTTAAATATTTATTTGCCCAAGAAATGTAAATGACTTCAATGAAGCTGGAGCCTGCATGCCAACACAGTGGGGTGAGCTGCAGAGTGTGTTATGACACTTTTTTTTCCTAGTAGATTTTTCTGATAGATAACTTTAATCTAATTTCTTCCCTTTCTACGAATGTTACCATTCATTTAAAATGTGATTTCCTGTATGCTTGTTACTAATGACATAATTTGCTCTGATATGCAAATCTTTGTACATATGAAAACAAAACATTAAGAACTCATGACACAACAAACATATACATAGGAGTTCACATGCATCAATATAGCAACATTTTAATTGTTTCAGTCTTAATATTATATTGACTTTTAAACATTAATGACACAATATTACATTGAATGTATCACGTTTACTTTGTATAGTAAAAAAAGCAAAAATCTTTCAAATTCTATTTTTATTGCTGTGACCTAAAGTCAAGTTTACTTATTATAGTATAATTTGCATCTTTGTCATCCTCAAGATAAAACCAAGTAGGAGAACATTGACTAAGAATTTATTTCATACTTTTTTCATTAAAATGGAGATGACATTTTTATGACATTTGTGTTTTTTGTGTACATGTGCATTTTGGTTACAAATGAATTCTTACTGTAGATTGAACTAATTGGCAAACAAAAATCTGATGCATACTTTAAAAGTAACCTATCACTATGGAACAGACTGAACACACTACTGCTGTGAATGTAAACTTGTACAGGGATTATGGAAATCCATACGGTGGTTCCTGAGCCAATTGGGAGTTGAACCACCTCAAGACCCAGCTATAGCACTCTTGGGCATATACCCAAAGATGTGCAATCATACCACAAGGACAGTTGATCAGCTATGTTCCTTGTTGCTTATTTCATGATAGCCAGAAACTAGAAGCAACTTAGAAGTCTCCTAACCAGATAATTGATAAACAAAATGTGGTACACTTACACAATAGAGCATTACTCAGTAGTTAAAAAATGGCATCATAAAATTTGCATGCAGGCAAATGGATAGAACTGGGAAAAAAAAAAAAAGAAGTAATGTTGGGGCAATGCATTGGAGCACTGGAACATTCTTGCCCAATAGTACTTTTGCTATAGTCATGGTGGAGTTCTTGTTGTGCTCCATCATCTTTTTGGAGACCTTGTGGTCAGATATTCATTCTTAAATTAGTTTCTGTTAGACTGACTAGACCTTAGGCAAGGAGAGATTCTTTGCCAGACTGCTCAGATCATTTCCATGATGCATCATTTGTAGGGACTCTCCAGATTCTGGTGTTTGGTGTTTGCTGCTTATAATTGTAGCTCTACTTTTAAAATTTATTTATTTATTAATCAAAATTAATAAAGACATCAAAATAAAATACCTTACAAACTTGAAATGTCCATAGCCTTATAAATTTAAATATTTTTAAAACCACATTTTAAAATCCACTTTTATTTTCACTTAAATTTTCTTTAAAACTCCAAAATTTTCTCTAAAAGAAATATAAAATCTCTCAACTGTGTACTCCTGAAATATTAGGAAGTAAGTCCGCTTTTATTGCAAGAGTGAAAATAAAGGGCTTTATAATAATCTGCACAGAATAAATCAAGCTCCAACAGCTTGTACATGTTCTTGTATATGAACACATAGGAGGACAGTTTTAATATTTTATTTGAAAGACATTGTGGTTTAATAAGGATCAGGATAAACAAATAGGCCAAATAGATGTTTATTCAGGGAGAAATAACTTACAACCTAGACAGATGAACACCAGCCAGTTCCACCTCATGCTCTCCTCTCTGTGTCCCACCAGCAAGAGAGCATTTCCCGGCTCCTCCTCAGACCTATTTCCACAGGTTACTTCTGCCCCTCCCTCTACCCCCCAATGGGCATGGTCAGTGCCACAGAAGGAGACAAAGTGAATATCCTATTACAGAAAGGTGTTGTTTTTAAATACTATCTTTCATAAACCATGTTTTTAGGGCAGAAATCATGAAAAAAAAAATCCATCCTAAAATATCTTGTATACCTATTGTTGTCTTCTTGGTTAGCCATACCATGTGGTTACCTTTAATCAATGTGGTGGAAAAGTCATATGACATCCTTCCTTTTCATCACTAGCAAAGATGGCTGCCTAAAGATAGAAGCAGATCACAGGTATTATACACACAAATGGAATCATGTTACATGGATCTTTTAAGATTACCTGGGCTTGAATTGTTAAATATTAACCTGATGTTGAAGGTTTAATGGTAACTTTTTTGTTAACAGATATTACAAATTTTTAACTTGATAAATTGATGTTAGCTGTTAAATAAATGAGAACCAACCATTTGAGTGTCCTCTCTTGTAAACATTTTTTTTTTTTTTTTGGTTTTTCAGACAGCATTTCTTTGTGGCTTTGGAGGCTGTCCTGCAACTACCTCTTGTAGACCAGGCTGGTCTCGAACTCACAGAGATATACCTGCCTCTGCCTCCCAAGTGCTGGGATTAAAGGCATGAGCCACCACCACCTGCCTAGGTTTGTTACCAATTTTTAAATTGGATTATTTGGTTTTGCATATCAAGTTTGTGTATTTTCTATTTATTTTAGGTATTAGTTCTCTGGAAGTAGAGTTGATAAAAACCTTTTCCTTTTCTGTAGGATGCCGCTTTGTCCAAATGACAATGTCCTTTGTAGAAACTTTTAAGTTTTATTAAACCTTGCTTATTAGTTTTTTATCTTAGTGCCTGAGCTATGGTGTTCTGTTCAGAATGTTTTCTCCTATGGCAATGAGTTTCATTCTCTTTCCCAATTTCTCTTATATCAGGTTCAATACATCTGGTTATATGTATTGATCAATTTGGATTTGAGTTTTTGCACTGTGAGAAGTACAGATCCATTTCCATACCAAATATAGATACTTTAACATTTTCCTTTCCAATTAGTATCCCTTGATCTCCTTCAGTTGTCCCATTGCTTTAAGAATTCAAGTACTGTATTGAATACATATGGAAGGAATGGACAACCTTTTCTTTTCCTGATTTTAATAGAATTTCTTGTTGTCTGTCAGGTTACTGTAAATTAATTTAATTATGTTAGGCACATCCCTTTTATCCCTAATTTCTCTAGGACTTTGTAATGAAGGGTTGATACATTTTTTCAAATTTTCTGAATTTGAGATGATAATATGATTTTTCTTTCTCTCAATTTATTTATATAGATGATTTCATTAATAGATTTTTTCATGTTGATTCACACCTGCATCTCTAGGATGAAGCCTACATGATCATGGAAGATGTGCTTTTGGATATGTTTTTTGATTTTATTTATATTGCTGTGCATCTATGCTCATTAGCGAAATTGGTTTGTTATTCTCATCCTTAGTTAGATGTCTATGTGGTTTGAATAGTATAAGATAGACTGTGGCCTCATACAATGAATTGAGCAATCTTCCTTCTGTTTCTATTTTGTGGAATATTTTGAGGAGTGTTGGCATTAACTCCTTGAAACCCTGGTAGAATTGTTTGTTAATTGCATCCTGTCCTGGGCTTTTTTTTGGTGGGTGGGTGGAGGGGGGCAAAACTTTTAATGACTGCTTCTTTAGGGTTTATACGTCTATTCAAAGTACATATCTGATCTTGATTTTTTGATATTTTTTTATTTAAATTTGAAACAAGCTTGTTTTAAATTCAGTCCCAGTTCCTACACCTTCTCATCCTCAATACCAACCCCCATTCAATCCCCTTTTTGTTCCCCAGGGAGGGTGAGGCCTTCCATGGGGAGTCTTCAAAGTCTGTCATATGAGTTGGAGCATGGAATAGGCCTTTCCCCATGTCAAAGTTGAGGGAGTAGCCCTCTATGTGGAATGGGCTCTCAAAGTTATTCATATACGGATAAATACTGATCCATAAACACAGGCCCCATAGACTGCCTAGTTCTCCTAACTAACACCCACATTCAAGGAATCTGGGTTGGTCCCATGCTGGTAACTTTGGTAAGTGATACCTATTGAGAAAGTTATCTGTTTCGTTTCACTTTTCTTATTTACTGAAGCACAGGCTTTTAAGGTATGTCCTTATGGTTCTCTGGATTTCCTCAGTGTCTGTTGTTATACCATCCATTTTGTTTCTTATTTTATTAAATTGTATATTCTTTCTCTGCCTTTTAGTTAGTTTGGATAAGGGTCTGACAATCTTACTGATTTTCTCAAGGAACCACCATATTGTTTCACTTAATCATTCATTTATTCGTTTATTTTTATTGTTCTTCGTTTCTACTGCATTGATTTCAGTCCTGAGTTTGATTATTCTTTGTCAATTACTCCTCTTGGATATAATTTCTTCCTTTTGTTCTAGAGATTTCAAGTATGCTGTTAAGTTTCCAGCATGAGATCTATCCAATTTTTTATGGACACACTGTCATTAACATTCCTATTAGCAACACTTTCATGATGTGTCCTAAGTTTTGGTATGTTGTGCATTCATTTTCATTGAATTCTAGGAAGTCTTTAATTTCTTACTTTATTTTGGTTGAGACACAATTTTTATTCAGTAGAGAGTTGTTCAGTATCCATAGATTTGTAGACTTTCTTCAGCTTGTGTTGTTTGAAATCCAGCTTTAATTCTTGGTGGACTGATAGGACACATGCAGTTATTACAATAAGTGATGAGACTAGCTTTGTAACACAATAATACGTGGTCAATTTTGTAGAAAGTTCTATGAGCTGCTGAGAAGTTCTATTCTTTTGTGTTTGAGTGAGATGTTTTGTAAATATCTGTTAGGTACACTTAATTTTCTAACAACTGTTAAGGTCAGGATTTCACTTTTTAATTTTTGCCTGGTTGACCTGTGCATTGGTGAGAGTTGCTTATTGAAGTCTCCCACTACAGGTGTCCATAAGCCAAAATATTACCTAAGTTGTAGTGGAGTTTCTTTTACAAACTTGATTGCTCTTGCATTTGGTACATAGATGTTAAGAATTTAAATGTCATCTTGGTGGATTTTTTTCTTTGATAGAAATCCCTATGTGTTTTGATTAGTTTGTTTTGCAGCTCCTTTGTTTGGGATTAAGATGGCCCCACCAGATTGCTTCTTAGGTCCATTTGCTTGGAATATTTTTTCCAACCTTTTATGATGAGGTAATATCTGTTGTTGATGTTGATGTGTGTTTCTAGAATACAGCAGAAGGATGAATCCTGATTTCAAATTCATTCTGTTAGTCAACAAGTTTTTATTGTAGAATTACACACTAATATTGAGAGATAATTTTGTTGTTGGCTGTGGTGATAATATGTGTTTTAGTGTGTGAGTATGTATTTCCCTTCTTATTTTACTGGTGAGATTATTGTGTATGTTACTTAAGGTTGAAGTTGTTCTTCTAGCACTCAGTGTAGGAATAGATTTGCAGATAGATATTAAGTTTCGCTCTATTGTGCAGTGCCTTGTTTTCTACATCTATATTGGTTGAAACTTGTGCTGAGTATAGTAGTTTTGGCTGGCATTTGTGCTCTCTTAAGGTCTGCAATACATCTGTCCAAGATCTTTTAGAGTCTCCATTGAGAGGTTGGACATAGCTCTAATATTTCTTTATTATCTGTCTTTATATGTTATTTGACCTTTTTTCTTTTGCAGTTTTTAATATTCTTTCTTTGTCCTATAAATATAATACCTGGATTATTATATCTGAAAATGACATCTTATACATATATAGGTATTTCATGTTTATATAAATTTTCTTCTAACAGTATATTGAAATATTTTGGGGGCCTTTTAACTTTCTACCCTTTCTTCCAATTTTATAGATTTGGTCTTTACATAGTGTTTCTGACTTACTGAATGTTTTCTGCCAGGGTTTTTGTTTCTATTTCATTTATTTGTTTGTTTGTTTTTGTTTTGTTTTTTGTTTTTTTTATTTAACATTTTTGACATATATATCATTTCTTCCACCTAATCTTCAATGCTTGAAATTCTCTTTTCCATGTTTTCTATTATGTTTGTAAAGCTTGCCTCTGTAGTTCTGTTCAAATTCCTAAATTTTTCTTTTCCAAAATTCCCTAAAGTTTTTGTTTTCTTTATTATTTCTATTTTCATTATCAAGTCTTGAACAGTTTTTTCTATTCCTTTCATTTGCTCTGTGTTTTTATGGATTTCTTTAAGAAGTTGATTAATTTCCTCATTAAGGATTTCTATTATTTTTCATAAAGGGGGTTTTAAGGTCTTTTCTTTGTGCTTCAATATTCTGGAATATTCAGAGCCTCCTGTGGCTGGGCTCAGGTGGAGATTCATCATCCTGGATTTGGGTCAATTATACACCTAGATGCTGATTTCTGGGTTTATCCTCATTGGGTAGGTTGTTTTCTATTTCTTCTCTAGATTGTAAGAGAATGTGATGCTTTTGTGTTGCCTGCTTCCCAGCTCCTGCTCAACTTGTGTGTTCCCACTGAATGTCTGCAGGTTTTAGAAGCTTGGATACTGAGATGAGTTTGGAAGGGGGGGGGGTGAAGGTTGAAGGAGAATTTTTCTGTGCTCCATTGAGATTGGATCAAGGAGAAAATGAATACTGAAACAGGGCTCATACTATAGAGCAGGATATTAGAAAGGAAATTGGGTGTTGGGAATAGAAGGAAAGGGGTTGTTCCATGGATAAGTTAGTTGTTGATCTCACTCTCCTCTGGGAAGGGCATTTATGGTAGCCTTTCCACGGAACTCAAATTGTTAGTTGGCGGCAGTCTTGTAGTTCTCTAGACTTTTCTTTGTGTTCAATTTTATCTTCAAACCAATATTGGCTCCCTCTTTTATGTTCTTCTCTCTCTCTCTCTCTCTCTCTCTCTCTCTCTCTCTCTCTCTCTCTCTCTCTCTCTCTTCCTCCCTCTCTCTCTCTCTTTCCTGTCTTCTATTCCTAACCGGGCTCAATCTTTCTGGTCACGCGTGTTTTCCTTTCCTCCCCCTCCTTTTCTCCTACTACTTTCTCCATTCGCTGCCCCCCCCCACTTCCCCTGTGCTCTGGGGGACTTGTCCCTTCCTGGTTCTGTGAGGGACTTTATATGAATCTCTTAGAATACACCTTGTATCCTAGTTCCTCTGGTGGTGTAAATTATAGGCTGGCTTTGCTCTAGGTCTAAAATCCATATATGAGTGAGTACATACTGTGTTCCTCTTTTTAGTTTCTTCAAGTGCCATCCACTTGCCTGCGAATTTCAAGATACCATTATTTTTTTCTGCAGAGTAGTATTCCATTGTGTAGATGTGCCACATCTTCATTATCTATTCTTCAATTGAGGGGCATCTAGGTTGCATCCAGGTTCTTGCTATTACAAATAGTGTCTGTTGGAAACAGGAGCAAACACCCATAGATAAACAGTGGAACTAGAACCTAGATGCAGGTGGAGAGGATAAGACCAGGCTGCAGAAACACATAGAGACAGCTTACCTGAACAAGGAGGAGCTAACGGGCCACCAGACTGATAGCTGGGAAGCCAGCATGGGAATGACTCAGGCCCCTGAATATGGGTCTTAGCCAGAAGGACTGAGCAGTCTAAGGGACCTCAGACAGTGAATGTATCCCTGGTGCGCAAAAGGACCTTGTGAACACATTCCCCCATGGAGAGATAACTGCCTTAACCTAGAGACAGGAGAGAAGCCTTAGTCCCTACTTCACATGACCTGTCAGATCTACATGACCTCAACTGGATGGCATTCTCCTACATATGGAATTGGGGTGGGGTATGGGAGGGGAGGGTGTTTAGGGTGCATGGGAGAGGGCAGAGAAGGTATAAGGGTGGGAGAGAGGAAGAGGGAACTGAGATCGACATGTAAAATAATAAATTAAATTAAAAAAATATGCTTTGACTCCAAAATTTAAGATCAAGGACAAATTACTGGGGAAAATGATTTCTATTTTTGTTTCCATAGAAAATGAAAAGCTGTGGATTCCTTCAAGATTAATGTGGTTTGATCAAGCCAGACTGCCTGAAACAGAGTAAGAGGTAATCCTGCATTCAAAACAGCTGGACAAAGCAGCCTTACAGACTACAGCCAGGATTTCTGCATCTTCTTAGAATCCCCCATGAAAACGCCCCTTACCAGCAGGAAGTAGTTTGGAAAGAACGATGCCCAAATTCCCAAATATTGTCTATAAATGTTTGTTTTCATTCAAATGGACTTGGTTATATTAAATAAATAAATAAATAAATAAATAAATAAATAAAAGGAAAGGGGGTGACTTCTAGGCAGTCTACCTGGTTTTCTGAGAGGTATGGCCTGTATTTTAGAATGGAGTGCCTACTGTGACTGAGGGCTTGGATAAAGCACGAAATGATGAGGTTAGAAGGGGAGAACTGTCAGATCCACAGTGGATGAGTGCAGGGGGCAGGGAAGGTTGCCACAAGTGTTCTGCTTCAAAACTGGGGATGATACTAAGGCATTAGATTTGGAGGAGAAAGTACTTTAATGTGAAGACTTTGGTGACTACATGATTCTGTAATCCTAGTGCTTTACATGAAACACTGCATTTATCAAACACTGATATACAAATGGGTAAGGAAGTTATGTAGGTCAGTGTCATCAGTTTTAGCATCTGCATACAAATGAGAGGATGTGTTATTTGTTTTCCTCTGACTCAACCTCACTTAATAAATGTTGCCAAAATTTACTGAATTTTAGTTGTTCATTTTTTTTAAGTCCTAATAGTACTTCATTACTTCATTGAGTTGTTTGGGGAAAAAAAAAAAAAAAAAAAAAAAAAGACGATTGGTTGCCTAGATAGAAAAATATGAGGTCACTATGTCACTATATAAACAGCTTCTGTTCACCAGATAAAGCATAGGGCACCTAGGAATGTGATAAACTGACCTTTCAAACAATTAGGTGGATATTTTTATGCTCTGTGGTTGTTTATTTTTTTTTTTTCTTTAAAAGATGTTTGCTATGGGACAAGTTGTTCCTTGAGTAGACTCCCTGCTGCATTTGATTATCTGCAGGATTCTGGGAGGCTGGGAAATGGGAGTACAGTGCACTTACCATTCCTCAGACCCAGCTCAGCTTTCCAAGGCTGGGCTAAGACCCCTGCAGGGAAGGTATGTCCTGATTAAGAATTGTAATTTATCATGGCAGGAAAGTCATAGAAATAGATTCCTAAGCAGTTGGCCACTTTTCATTAATCTCCAGGAGCTCACTTTCTCCTCCAGGATTCCAACACACGAAATGAAACTCTTCATATTTAAGGTAAACCTTTTAGCTTCTATTAACATAATTGGGACAGCTCTTCATGGGGATGACTATATATTATCCCAATCCAGATAACATCTCACTGGCTTGTCTGTTAGGTAGCTGTAGATGCAGTCAAGTATACAGTCTATATTAACCATCACACCATTGGAGAAAACTAGGTAGCAGTCACACAGGCATCTCATTATGATTTGCTACTTATAATGAAATAGCAAACAATAAATCCTACTTGAGATTGTATTTACAGAAAGGTATTTGTGAGCCATGAGAGACAAAGGTGCCTAACTATGGAACACAGAGTGAAAGATTATTCAGTCTTGATTTCTACCAAAATTCCATTCCAAAGGAAATGCCATAGCTTAATGCAATTAAAGAAATATATTTACTTTTGTAGTTTTATTTCAGTGATGATTTTATCATTATAACTAGATTAGATGTTAAGTTCTCTTTACTAAGTGAAATTTATAAGGAGAGAGCACATTGCTGAGAAATCTCAAAATTCTGATAGAAGCCAGTTCTTTTTTTTTTTTTTCTTTTCCATTTGCAATGCAACATGCCTACTATTTCTGTTCTATGTATTTCTGCCAAATGAAGTGTTGTTGTGTCAGTCTCTAATAATCACCATGAGTAAGAAAAATATAGACAGGGTTATTTTACCATAGGATGATTGAATAGTGGTACATTGACATTTTCAAAGAGAAAATTTTTAATTAAGAATAATAGACTTTTGTAAAACAAGAGTATGTACATTAATTCTTCCCTCAAAAATATAGTAAGAAATGAAAAGTGGCAGTATTTGTAAGACATGTTTGAATATACTCAACATTTTTATTTGTAAGTGTAGTTTATATGTTATTCAAATAGGAAGTTTTATCAAATCTGGCTCCATTTGATTCATAAAAGAAAGAATTAGTTTTCCAAATCATTTGTATGGTATTTTAACCACATTGGTAATTAAATAATAATACATAGGCTAAGGAACATAAACAAAAAAGTCATTCAGGAGGTTTGAGTAAGGTCACAGATTTTGCAGAAACAATCACAATGCTTTTTGGTTGCCACACTGTCTAGCCTCCATGTCTATAGTTACTGTTTTACATAGAGATCACTACTGGGTATATTTTCAGGTTTCATGATGAATGATGTCATATTTTTTTCAAAGAAGGATAATTTTTTACCTGATTGTGGCTCTGGGAGTAAAGCACTAGAAATAGTATCTATTAAGTTTTATTGGCTATTCATAAAATCTTATAACAACTGGTTGGATCCTAGAGCAGCACAGTGGGTGTGCAGCTATATATATATTATCAGCTCTGTAAACAATATGTATACTTTCATTTCAGATTAATTAGCAAAATAAAAAGTTAACTAAACATCATATGGCTGTGCTTCCTATGAGTCCATTAAAATAAACAGAGAATCTGAGGAAATGGTGTGTCATTTTTCTTTGGAGTCTTTCAAAGGGAAAAGATTGGCTTGGGAAGTCACATATTTGAAATCATTCTATTAACAGTTCTTTGTTTGTATAAATGGGACTCTCCTACCTACCCAGAGAAGCTGTCTCATTGTAATGCATGATAACTGATGCATCCTTCTTTTTGCGTAAAACCTACTGAGTTCCAAAAGGAGAAGCTTCTTATTAAAATAGAGTTGCCAAACATGAGGTGCTATGACTTTGATCAAATAACAAACATATATGTGCCAAAGCTTTTGCTTAACTCCTTAATGGAGTAAAACAAGACTCTCTATTCTCTCCATACCTATTCAATAAACTACTCAAAGTTTTAGCTAAAGCAATAAGACAACAAAAGGCTATCAAACGGCTACAATTTGGAAGGAAAGAAGTTGAACTTTCACATTTGCAGATGATATGATAGTAAACATAGTATATAAGTGATCCCCAAAATTCTCCTAGGAAAAATCTTCAGTGACAAATTTTCAGTGTCCCTCATATATATAAATGATAAATGGCTGAGAAAAAAGTCAGAGAAGCATCACCGTTTACAATAGCCCCAAATAACATGAAATATATAGGGAGGGGGTAACTCTAACTAAACAAGTGAAAGACCTGTATGGCAAGAATAATATTCAACTTCATATGGAAAAACAAAATACTCAGAATAGCCCAAAACTATCCTGTATAATAAAAGAACATCCAGAGGCATCATCATCCCTATATCTACTCCAAAATAATATCAAACTCTACTGTAGAGCTACATTAATAATATACAGCTTGGTATGGGCATAAAATAGACATGTTGATCAATGGAATCTAATTGAAGAACCTGACACTAACCCATAGACCTATGAACAACTGATTTTTCACAAAAAAGAAAAATTGTACAATGTAAAAGAGAAAGTATCTTCAACAAATGGTGATGGCACAGCTGGGTATTGACATGCAAATTTCAAATAGATCCAAATCTATCCCCATGCACAAAACTCAGTTCTAAGTGAATCAAAGTCTTCAACATGAATCCAGTCATTCTGTACCTGGTAGAAGGTAAGTAGGAAGCAGCTTTGAACAAATGGACCAAGGGAGACTACTTCCTAAATATAACACCAGTAGTCCAGACTCTGACAGGAACAATCCATAAATAGTACCTCATAAAATGGTGGCTTACAGAATAGGAAAAGATCTTCGCCAATACCACATCTGACAGAGGGTTGATCTCCAAAATACATAAAGAACTCAAGAAACTAGATGGCAAAATACCAAATAATCCAATTTTAAAAATTAAATTTCAAATAGCATGCTTAGAATATAACAAAAACTTTTGTATGAGTAGTGAAAACAGAATATGGTAGCTTCCTCCAAATTATTATCTATGGTATTTATAACCTTATAGAGTACCCCATTTTGAGTCAGACTAAATTATGTAACAAAATGAGTTGGGAGAATAAGTGTAATTTCCAAAACAAAGTGATGAAGAATGTTTAAATATTTATTTTTTTCATAACTTCTTTTTGAGAAGAGTCAAATGCCCTCTCACAAGGATATTAAATCAGTGTTGTTGGTGTCTTCAGCATCAAACTCTAGAAACAAAGGAGCATCCTTGAGATTCCATTATGTTTTCAGATGATTACAACCCATAACTAACCTCAGAATTATGAGACACCCTGTAATTCTTAATATTGTCAATGTGTCTGAATCTAGAATCACCTTCATGTCTGTAAGGTAGTTTCTAGACTAGACTGACTGCCTTAAACAACTCACCTAAGTAGATGGAATAAAAAAGAAAGCAAGCTAGGCACTCATCATTCTGCTTCCTAAATGAATGAGTTGGACCCAGCTAGTTTACCCTTCTCTCAAGCCCCTTCTTCCTACAAAAAGGATCCCCCTTGTTTATTAGTTTAACAAAGAAAGCGAATAATAAGACTACTTTTGACAATGTTGTATTATGCATTATGTCCTTGATTATGTTTCCTTCTTGAATCTAGTGTTTTGAAATATCTATCAACCAATATTGAGTAGATAATTTTCTACTTATAAACTTAATATATTACTACCAATACACTTGCTTTAAAGTAGAGTCACAATAATAAGTTGATATAATTTCAGTTTAAGTCAAAGAAGTCAACATTTAAGTTAACTCTGTTGCTTTATGTTCAATTTCCATTAAACATATTTAAATCTTTATAAGAATTTAGTGACTTTAATAAGTAGTTTCTTCATACATAATCATCCTTAAAGGACAAACAGCATCAATTGCTATGAACACATGAATGAAATGTAATGATTTTTCTTTATTTATAATACATCCTCTCCTTGAAAATATACTTTCCTACTTTCTTTCTTTTAAAGTTATGTTGTAAGTACTTCTTTCATTCCATTTACATGAAATATCTAAGTTTGTAAATCCTTTCCTTTGGTACTTTTGGTATCTATTAATTCAAATTAATGTAGTTTAAGTACATCGTTCTAAATAGACAGAAATCCAAGGAAAACACAGATACAAAGTATTTTACCTTCTCAGTCAGGCCCATGGATGATCTATCAGAACATGCTGGGTCCCTGGTGTGGCACAATAACACTCCACTTCATTCTTGTTTTAAAAGAAATACCTCTCTACAAATTGCTCATGTGGCAGTTTGATCATTCACAATGGAAGGGCCACTTCAAACCATGGTAATACACCCTAGAGAGTCATATTTTCTACCCAAAATTCACAATAGAGTTTTACAGTCATTTCAGGCACCAGAGGGAACAACTTCTTCCCAGAGAAATGTGTCAAAATGAAGTAACATGCTCCAAAATGAACAAAATGTCTCCTTAGAAGGAAGAAGCAAATTCATTTGCTACAAGAACAGCAAAGTCCCCCCAAAAATGTTGTGGCAAACTGACCTTACTTTATTCTCCTCACCATAAATCATAACCATTTTTAAAGTCAACGATGTGTTTTGAAATATTTCAGAATCTTACAACATAAAATATTTAATTCATGGGCTTAAATCATTCTGTAATAAAATATATTGAAACATTGAAGTAAAACACTTAGCTCCCATGAAAAGAATATTATAACATAACCTAGTGATGAAAGGCTAATTCTACCTTCTTAATTTTGTGAGATACTTGAATTGGGTCAAAGAAACATGAGGAACTCCAGTGCCAGTAGCATCTTGAAATGAGTCTTGACTCATAGAAGTTCACAGCAGAATGTACAAGTTAATCTCAGGAATGTTCCTGGGAACAGAATTGCAATCATGTGTTAGGTGCTTTTTTATACGGAAGTGGCCAGACAGAAGACAAACCAAAAATATAGATAAAATGACTTGAGATGATTCCTGAACCATATCAAATAATCTAGATTTATTTAGGAATTGACTGACTAGAGGATAACATATTTCCCTCTGTAATCAGGAAATTGAACAACCAACCATTCAAATATCACACCAGCTTCTAAAAGTTTATTCAGGCTTAGCAAATAAAGGTACCATGACTGCTTATAATTCACATACTTGATTGCCATTTCCCCTTCTCTGGAATGTAAATTTCCATAAAAAGCATGTTGTACCTTAATTAATTGTACAATTACATCTGTAAATATGTATACCCTTGATTTTAAAATCTTAAACACTCTAAAGAAGCTATCTTGTATTCAGTAGCATGATTACAATCAGTATAGAAGTTTCATTCTCAGCACTAAAACAATGTTCCTTTACAATAAGTATAATCTTACAATGAATGAATGAAACAGAGAAAAATTTTGTACACATAGTTATTATATTTTATTTTACAATTCATAAATTTTCTATCAAGAAAATGTATTGAAAGAAAATCTCATTCAAACTAATAATTAACTTTTGCAAAATTTTTGAGATTATAATATAATTATAATTAATATAATTCCTCCTTTCCTTTTCCTCCCTCCAAATCCTTCCATATACCCCTAATTGGAATCATTTAAATTCATTGCCTCTTTTTTATTAATTTTATTAGTATTATATGTATATAAATATACGTATAACAATCTGGACAATTTGTACATTTTCAGAACTGACCATTTGGTAGTCGATAACCAATTGGTATGCTGTTGCCTTGTGAGGAAGTCATAAGTTATCTAAGAAAACTATAGTATACACTATCTTGTGGCTAAATATACAGCTTAAATTAACATTTTTTAAGTGAGCTGTACTTACTCCTTCCAGGAGCCAAAGAGCACCTCCCTTAAGGTTCCTATTGCTATGAAGAGACACCATGACCACAGCAACTCATAATTGAAAACAATAAATAGGGGCTGGCTTACAGTTCAGAAATTTATTACATTGTCATCACAACAGGCAACATGGCAGCTTACAGGCAGACATGGTGCTGGAGAAGGAGCTGAGAGTTCTACACCTTGATCTGTAGGCAAGAAGTAGTGAGCTATGTGTCACTCTGAGTGTAGCTTGAGCATAGGAGACCTCAAAGCCATCCCCACAGTGACATACTTCCTCCCACAAGATCATACCTAATCCAACAAAGTCAAAGATCATAATAGTACCCATCCCTTGAGAACCATTTTCTTTTTAGCAATCACAGCACCTCACAAGACCTCAACACCAGGCATGAGAAGCCCTCTTTTGAGTTAGTGAACATGAATTTCCTAAGGATCCCCAAAACATTATAGCCTGTTAATTTCTTTTGTTTGTCCCCCCCCCCCAGAGGTGAAAAAGTAAGTTCTTTTCTATTGGCAATACCATGAACTTTGGAAATAAAGACAAGCCTCCACTAAGATGAAAATTACTGGAAATCCCCCTCCCTGAGAATAACTTGCATGGTACCAGAAGGTATTATGCAAACTTCTAAAGGAAGAAATAAACTAAAAGTACTATTTAATTGTGATGCCTATGATCCTCATCAACAGCCATCATGGCTCAATAATCCTAAGGGTACAGTAGTGATGTACAAATCTTTGAGGTAACCAATGGCTCTTTAAATGCACTTAATAATTAGCTTTGAAATCAGTTAAAATACATTAAGTGTTTACTGAAATGTGCAGACAACTCAGTATTTTACAGAATTCTTTTAATTTTAAATATTAAAAGGTTTTGGTGTTTTTCAGCACTTCAACAAAGATGGAATAGGAAAGCGGTGGACATGCTAGGTTTTATTATTAATTTATTCATCATTAATTCTCTTCTTTCTTTCCTTCAAGTATATGAGTGCTCCATCTACATGTATACCAGCATGCCAGAAAAAGACATCAAATGCCACTGTGAGACACCATGTGATTGCTGGGACTTGAACTCAGGACCTTTAAAAGAGCAACTCGTACTCTTAGTCACTGAGCCATCTTTCCAGACCCATCTATTTCTTTTTATAGAACCAGAATTTGAGTTCTCAAAGTAAATTTCATCATGATATAAAGTGTTATTTATATTTTGGAAAATATAAATGATATTCACTTGGAAATTCTTACATAATCCATAATTATTGAAAATGAAATCCAAAGTAGAAACTTATAACATCCAAATGTATATATCATTAAGACAAAATTGAAAATATACCAACCAATACCTGTGATATTTTATGTCATAACTCACTAAGAATATTTTATATTAGTAACTACCCATGTGCATAAATGAACAAAATATGAATGTTCTTTTCACTTATTATTGAAAAACTTACCTCTAGGTATAGTGATTTAATAAATAAAATAAAATCCATTCATATGATTGAAAGTATTCATTCTGTCACAAATGATATTAGTAACATAAACAGATCAATGAACATCAGAACAGTCAATTACTGTGTAATAGTTGTCAGTCTTTTGACAGTAATATTTGGAGAAACACGGGTCTTGATTCTGCTGCATTATGAGATGCCATACAAGTTTTCTCCAAGATGTATTTCTTCGTCTAATTACTAATATTATCAAAACTTTGACATGATGACTTGTACATTTATAATTGCTTAACTATTTTCAGTTTTTTTAATGTTTTTATTTTTCAAGATAGGGTTACTATGTAGCTTTGTAGACCAGGATGGCCTTGAACTTACAAAGATCCTCCTGCCTCTGACTCTTCTTTCCAAGTGCTGGGATTAAAGGCATGTGTCACCACTGCCCAGCTGCTTTACTGTTTTCATTGTTGTTCATTTTAATTTTGATGTTAAAGCTTCCAAAAAAACTTAAAATACAAATATCTCATAAAAAAACAACATTGCATACATTTTGGAATCTTCCATAGTGAGGATACTTATTTTGCTATTATTATAAAATAAGAAAAACTTAAGATGGAAAATAGAACATAATGAAAAGAACTTAGTAATGAGAGTTCCTACCAAATATGAACAATGCTAAAAGACAACCTGATACTCTTATGCAGAATATCCATTAGCATATGTAAGGAAATCATAAGCGTGTCATTAGTGAATGACTGAGCATTTAATTTTAAACAGCAAAGGGGTGATGAAACTAGTACATGTATTGAGCAGAACTTGGTGTATATAGATATTTCTTGTATAACTTCTACAAGCAATATGGTTTTTCTTTCTTTCAATCCCTTCAATATTTACTTTGTGTCTTCCCCATGGTTTCATTTTCTCATGACTGGATTTGGAGGCATTTCATGCTCATACTGAAAACCACACACTAAAGAAGTAGGTTCAATAACACTAGAAGCACAGATCAACAATTAACAAATGGAACATCCTGAAACTAAGAAGCTTCTGTAAGGCAATCAAAAAGAATCAAAAAGAAAAAAATATCAGCCCACAGAAAGGGAAAAGATCTTCACCAACTCCATATTTGACAGAGGGCTGATCTCTAAAATATACAAAGAACTCAAGAAGCTAGTCACCAAACACCAAATAATCTAATTAAAAAGTGGGTACAGAACTAGAGAATTCTCAATAGAGGAATCTAAAACGGCTGAAAGACACTTAAGAAAGTGCTCAACATCCTTAGCCATCATCAAAATACAAATCAAAACAACTCAGAGATACCATCTTACTCCTGTCAGAAAGGCTAAAATCAAAAACAGCAATGACAGTTTATGCTGGAGAGGATGTGGAGAAAGGGGCACACTCCTCCTCTGCTGGTGGAAATGCAAACTCATAAGCCAGCACTTTGGAAATGAGTATGGTGGTTCCTCAGGAAAATAGGAATCAGTCTACCACAAGATCTAGCAATTCCACTTTTAGGCATATACACAAAAGATTCACATTCATGCACCAAAGATATCTGTTCAGCTATATTCATAGTACCATTGTTTGTAATAGCCAGAAACTGGAAACAATCTAGATGCTCATCAAGTGAAAAATGGATAGAGAAAATGTGATACATTTATTCAATGGAGTACTACTCAGTGGGAAAAAAACAACAGAAACTTGAAATTGGCAGGAAAATGGATGGAACTGGAAGAAAACATCCTGAGTGAGGTAACCCTATCACAAAAAGACAAATATGGTATGTACTCACCCATATATGGTTTTTAGACACAAAGAAAAAGATCACAAGCCTACAATTTACACTGCCAGAGAAGGTAGGAAACAAGGAGGACCCTAAAAGACACATACATGTTCCCCTGGAGAAAGGGAAAGGGACATGATCTCCTGAGCAAATTGGGAGCAGGTGGCAGGGGAGAGGGAGTTAGGATAAAGAGAAGAGGGGAAAAGAAGGGGAGAGGAGAACATGAGGGAGCAGGAAGATTGAGTCAGGGAAAGAATAGAAGAGAGCAAGAAAAGAGCTGTCAATATAAAGGGAGTCATTATAGGTTTAAAGAGGAATCTTCTTCTAGGGAAAAGTCCAGAGACCTACAAGGATAACCTCAACTAATAATCTAAGCAATAGTGGACTGTTTAAATGCCCTTATATGCCACCCTAGAGCCCTCATCTAGTAGCTGATAGAAGTAGAAGAAGTCACCCACAGCTGAACTCCTGGAATCCGCTTGATGAGAGGGAGAAGTGGTGAGCAAAAGGGTCAAGACCAGGCTAGAGAAACCCACAGAAACAGCTGACCTGAATAAGGGGCACTCATTAACCCAAGACTCATAGCTTGGAAACCAGCATAGGACCAACCCAGACACCCTGATTGTGGGTCTCAGTTAGAGGCCTGGGCAGTCTATAGGACCTCTGGCAGTGGAACCAGGATGTATTTCTAGTGCACGAATGGATGTATGGAGCCCATTCCTCATGGAGGAACACTCCCTTACCCTAAAGACACAGAGGAGGGCCTAGACCATACCCCAAATGACTTGACAGATTTTGATTATCCCTCATGGATGTCCTCCCATTCTTGGGGAGTGGATGGGGGATGGAATGGGGGGTTCGTTAGGGAAATTGGGAGAATGGGAAGGACGACGATGACGAAGTTCATACTGTACTGGTTACACTTGACCTGGCAGACCTGACCTGACCTGAGAACAGGGCCTTCTTCCCAACCTTTGATGTGCTGTCAGTATAACATCTAAGTTCTGAGTACCTAAGCATCAGATTTTGATTTGCTCTCTTAAAAATTAATTACATACTCAAAATCAGAAAATGGTATTTATCTATAACCAATCTTGTAAAGTAGTTGGAGGTAATATTTAAGTCAACTGACCAGGAAAGTCATTGTAATCTGTTAGGTTCATTATTTGTCTAGTATTTTTTCTTGTCTAGACATTTCTGATTGGATATTAAGCTCACAGCACCTCGGACAATAGAGCCAGTTGCTATGAGTATTTTGGGAGCTCACTGGTCAATGACAACATATGGAAACAGTTTCTCCTCTGTTTATATGAATATTTAACAGCCATACATTTTCAGAAATTAATAGAAATCTAAGTACTGAGATCCAAACAAAAAGAAACAAGTTTTTAAAAAGCTCAAGTATAAACATATATATATATATATATATATATATATATTTGCTGTGTGTATAATTTTTTATTACCATGATATTTTAAAGAAATGGGAAACCTTGGAAGTTGTAAGTCAAAGTGGATTTATGCAGAATATCAGTGTAAAACTCTGCTTTAGGAAAAATTAAGAGCATATGTTTCAGAAGTCAAGTCTAATTTGCAATGAATTGCTTCAGTAAAACCACTTGTATCAGTATTGTTAATCTTAATGGTTACAAGTGACCCATGCTTTAATAATCCAGACCATCAGTTGAGGACAAATCTCTTTCTAATTAAGAGTGTTTGACCACAAGAGGGAGTTCCTTGCCAACTGTTTACTTACACTTAACAGATATCACAGACAAAGAAAACATCTTCAAATATATTTCATGCCATAAGTGATTTGATGCTGAGAAAATGATGACAACTTACTTAAATTTATACCTTTGCAAGATTCCAGGAGGAAGCATAACTTCTTATGAAATTCTAATTCTAACAGAATAAGAGTTGTTCAAGAATAAAACTGTGTTTTAAAGTAGTTCCCAGGTTTGTATTTGTAAAATCACAGCCCCACAAATTTTGAGTGGTCAGTTCCCAAGCTAACACACAGAAAATGAATTGGTGTCAAAGAGTATGAAATTATACACCAATTTACTGAAGTGCAGTGAGTAAAGGTATCTTTTCTATAAATTTATGAGCATGCTTTATTGAATTTTCCATCACTGATAAGTAAAGTAGAATGTGACTTTGGTAGAACAAACTAAATCAGAATTTTTAAGAAATCAAAAAAGCAAAAATTCCAACTAATAGAATTTTAGAACACAAATTACGTATATTTCCCTGTGAATATATATAAGCAATAATTCATTAAACATAATTTATTCTATTAAAGTTGTATATAACTCAGAACATTCCAATAAAGTGTGCACTAATCACAACTTGAAAAGTGTCAGCATAATTGAGAAATGATTTTTATCATACACGATTTCTTAGTGCTTACATTTGGATTCAAAGAACCTTTTCATTGAAAATGTATAACTTTTTGTGAGTATTATCTCTCCTGGTTTATTTCCGAAAAAGTTTCCAGCACTGAATCCTAAACTGTTCTTCATCTTACAATTTCATCAAGAGTTGCCTCCATGAAAATGTGTAAAATTTTAGAGGTAGGCACTCTGGAAGTACATATTGAGAAAATTAATAAGTGTAACTATAGTGTAATTTTAGTAGAACTTATTTGGAGAAAATGATTGTATCTCACGCATGTTCCTGGTGTGCCTTGATGGCACTGACTATAAATATGGGATACAGGAGAAGAAAATACCAGTAATTCTTTTTGCTGTTCCCTCCCACCCCCTATGGTTCTTAGAATTGTATTATTTTACACTGGTTTTGACATATTTTGCTGCATGAAGTCATGCATTTTTAAGAGCTTTTCTTTCACAGTAACTGGAAATGACAACTAAAGAAAGCAGAATTATTTGGTGAACCAAGTTGTGCCAAGTTCACTAAAAGGATTTTTATTACTCACCTCCAACACACACACACACACACAGAGAGAGAGAGAGAGAGAGAGAGAGAGAGAGAGAGAGAGAGATAGAGAGAGAGAGAGACAGACAGACAAACAGACAGACAGAGTGAGGGAAAGGACAATGTATGCCCCCATATATTTAAAACATTAAATAGGAGGAAATACAGAGAAAAATGCAAGATACTGAAAATACACATACACTGAAAAATGAACAAAAGTGGGTTTAAAATGAACACTCTGTGTAAAAGCATTGAAATTTTAATCATTTCTATAAATCAAAGACCAAAGTTACGATGAAAAAGGAAAACTCTTAATTTCTTTAACAAATGGTTGAGGGATATACTGTATTATAGTCTATGCCAATGAAAAGTGATTCGTTTTCTTTCCATACTTCACTCCCTCTAGTCTCTTCCCTTTTCACTCTTCACATGCTTTCTTAAGCTTTGTCTCTATATATATATCTTTCTCTCTCTCCTCCTCCTCCCCCTCCTCCTCTCTCCCCTTCATCAATTCTCTTCTCTCTCTAACACATGCTGATATGTTCACACAAATATTTTATGTATTTTTTTCTTATTGTACATATCGATCCGAGTTCCCTCTCCCTCCCTCCCCCCACCCCCACTCCACAGGTATGGTAATGTCTCCTAGGAGGGATCATCAAAATCTGTCAAGTTATTTGGAGCAGGGTCTCGGTCCCCCCTCCTGCCTCTAGGCTAAGGGAATAGCCATCCTGGTACTCTTCTTTGAGGTTAATAACATTGATATTCTCAGAGGATGTCTTGAAAATATGTTTAGCAGTAAAACTTAGTGAAAACATCTGAATATTTTGGTCCCTCTGATGTAAATGATCCAGATGTTTGAAACTATGTCTGCTAACTGACATGTTCATGTATGAGCATGTGCATGCAGATGTAGGTGTACAGTGTATATAACCTTGTGCAGAGATGTGCATCCAGGTGTCTATAACCATTTGTTTCAGCTCTTAAGGTTATTCAGACAAGGCCTTCATCTTTACATATTTCCATTTTAGAATATAAAAACTTTTGGCTTTTGTTTGTTTGTTTTGTTTTGTTTTGTTTTTTTGTTTTGTGAGGTAGGGTTTCCCCATAGCTTTGAAAGCATGTCCTGCTCTCACTCTGTATACCACGAGGGCCTCTAACTCACATATGTCACATATGTCTTTGCCTCTGGAGAGCTGGGATTAAAGGTATGTGCCACCACTGCCTGGCAAAATAAAATAACTTTTAAAAACTCAGTTTTTAAAGTAGAGGCAACTTTACATTTTGAGTATTATATTTTTGAAACTACCTTATGCTATTGACATAGAGTATTCAAAACTGATTTAAAAAGCGTACCGATTGTTTGAAAGAAGCATTAATTATAAATGGTCTCTTTTCTAAAACAAATCAGGGTCATCAGTAGAGAAGAAGAGAACTGAGTGACATGTACATGGAATTGTTTCCTCAGCTCTTTCAAAGCCAGGCCAAAATGTAGTCTCAGTTCTTCCATCCAAGAAAGACATTGTGTGTCATAGTAAATATGAAAGAATAAAAGTGAAAATGAATTTAGCCTGACAGATTATAAGAAATTAATGTCTGTATGTAACTTTGAAAAAGGATTGTGTTTTATAACAATATTTTAATAATGTCTTAGTTTGCTTTCACTTACAAGTTTTAAATTGCTCTGGGCCTACTAATGTCTTTGTCATTATTATTATGACATTAATAATTTCTAACTCTTTAAACCAATTTACGCAGAGGCATAAAAAATTGTTTCCTTAATCAATGTGCATCCCCAAACAATAAAACATACAGCTTCCATAAGTGTCTCAAGCCTATTATGATGAATGCTTTTTATATCAAAAGTATCTTAAATAAATTTCAGCCAGCTCATCCAACAATGTAGCTTAAAATACACCAGATATCCACATGCTGCCGCTGGACTGAGGGCTTCAGTTAATATTGCAAAAAGCTATCTTTAATAGCTATTGGTTGCTCAGCAGGACAAGCAAGCCTGGGATTAGAGATAATGATACTTGTTGGAACTGCAGGGAGGCAGAGGAGAAAGCGATCGGCCTCCTCTGGTTTTGTAAAAGCATATTGGAAGAAACTTACATTCAGCAGAACATGATACTACATGGCGATACACCTGAACATCTAAATGTTTCTTTTTTTAGTTTCATGTTGATCTGAGACCACAATCTGAAATTAAATGCAATGCTGAAATACTCAGAAGTCAGAAATCTGATTGGAGATATCTTTCATTTTAGTGCCTCTTTTCTACATCACTGTCTCTATTCCATTTAAATCCTTGTCATAATAATGAATATCAGTGCACCCAATGAGCTTGTCCCACCCCAAGTGCCTATCAAAATAATTACAGAAGTCATTCAACCTCTCTAATACGCTGCAGTGGTTTTGTTACCCCTTAAGGCTGATACTTACAGAACATCCCAATACATTCAATAAAAAACAAGTTCATTTAAAAGATGCCTATTTTTCCTTCCTGAAGATATCAGCTTACTTGATATTTTCACTTAGACTCTTTTTTTTTCCCATGATAATAATTTTTATTTAAATTTGAAACAAACTTGTTTTACATGTCAATCCCAGTTCCCTCACCCTCGCCTCCTGTCTGCCCCACCTAAAACCCCCATCCCATCCCCTTTCTGCTTCCTAGGGAGGGTGGGGCCTTCCATGGGGGATTTTCAAATTATTTGGAACAAAGTGTAGGCCAGCCCCCATGTGTCTAGGCTGAAAGAGTATCCCTCTGTGCCGAATGGGCTCCCAAAGTCCATTTGTATTCTAGGGATAAATACTGATCCACTACCAGAGGCCCCATAGACTGCCCCAGCCTCCTAACTAAAGCACATTCAGATGGTCTGCATCAGTCCTATGCTGATTTTCCAGCTATCAGACTGGAGTCCATGAGCTCCAACTTGTTCAGGTCAGCAGTTCTGTAGGTTTCTCCAGTCTGGTCTTGACCCCTTTGCTCATCACTCCTCTCTTTCTGCAACTGGATTCCAGAAGTTTGACTCAGTGTTCAGCTGTAGGTATCTGCTTCTGCTTCCATCAGCTACTGGATGAATGCTCCAAGATGGCATGTAAGGTAGTCATCATTCTCATTATGAGGGAAGGGCATTTAAAGTAGCCTCTCCACTATTGCTAACTTAGATTGTTAGTTGGGGTCATCCCTGTAGATCTCTGGACATTTCCCTAATGCCAGATTTCTCTTTAAACCTATAATGGCTCCCTCTATTTTGGTATCTCTTTTTTTGCTCTCCTCTATTCTTTCCCTGACTCAATCTTCCTGTTTCCTCATGTCCTCCTCTCCCTTCCTCTTCTCCCCTTCTCTTTCTCCTAACTTCCTCTCCCACCCACCCACCCTCCATGATTCTAATTTGCTCAGGAGATGTTAACCCTTTCACCCTCTTAGGGGAATCATGTATGTCAGCCTTAGGTTCCTCCTTGCTTCCTACCTTTTCTGGTGGTGTGGACTGTAGGCTGGTAATCGTTTGCTCTATGTCTAAAATCTATATATGAGTGAGTATATAGCATGTTCATATAAGAAGCAATCCTTAATAGCCTTTGTCACTAACAATTTTTATACCATAGACCATTTCCTACAGGTGGGAGAGTATGTTCTGCCTATATGAGCTGCAGACCTCTCAAGGAAAATGTTGTTTATTTCATGGTCTAGGTAGCTTTTTTATTGGAGTTAATTCAGAGCTCTGATAAAGCTATCCAGTCTACATTAAATATATTTGTCCATGGGTATTCTTTCCTTGTCATGTTTTGTTCATGTACTCGTCATAGGTTGTTTTGTACCAAATTTAGTTGAAAGACTGCCTGTGTGCTCTGTAGCAAGCTCTATGGGACTATCTGTGAAATGAAGAAGTGATCAAAGTCTCAGTAAAGTAGTGGAGTGTGCAATCATGAACATTAGAACACAAAATTACATGTTGGTATGCACATCAAACAAATTCAGAAATGCTAACTTTCTGTTCTTTTGTCCTCTATTGGCCACCATGAGAATCCAGGGATATGGAAGTAGGTGTATGCCTCCACCCTCCCATTCATCCTTCTGACATGTGATCTTATGAAGGTCACTTCTTTTGAGAAAAGTTCACATGTCCTTTATGAAGGGTTTTTGCTGAGCATTTTCTCAACATTTCAATAATTTTCTTCTTCTTGCCCTTTATTTCTAGATAGTGTATAAGCCCATTTGTTACTAACTTAAAAGAATTATTTACTTTTTATAATTTCGTTCCTAACCACTCATGTTGTATAAATACAGAATGTAGTCAGAATTACTTAAATAATTATCTTTTTTGTCAGAGGCAAAATTGTTATGAAATGATCCCCCAAAACTCATGTATTGAAGTCTTCATTTCTAGCTGGTGGCACTGAAAGGATGTAATTGCATTATTAGTCATGTGGTTGCTAACTTCATCACTTGGTTGGATCATTGGTGATCTGATTGCTGAATGAACAGGTAGGTCACTGAGAATGGCCTTTACAAGGTCTTCCTCATCCATGTCCTTTTCCTATTTTCTGGTTCTGTGATGAGTGGCAATTCTCTTTCAAGTCTTTCTGCTATGATGTTCTGAATTGCATCAACTAGAAACAATGGTTAGACATGTGATGATACAGTGAATGCTCTGAAATTGTACACAAAATATTGTATTCCTATTTAGATTGACTACTGCAGGTTTTATACTTCAGTAATAATGGAAAGTTAGTGCCGGGTACAACAAAAACAAAATATTTAATTATCATAATCACCAATTATTGGATTGACTGACTATCCTAGTTTCTGTTCTTAGCCATTAGTATATTATATATATACATATATATGTATATATATATAAAATGTATAACAAATATATGTATATGTGTGTATTATATATGTATTTTATATATTATGTAATATATATAATACATGCACACAATGGACTTCTTATATACATGCACACAATATCCTTCTTTTTATAAATATAATGTTTTTAGATTCTACTGAAAGCTTTTAATATGTGTACACAGTCAGCTCTCCTTAACAACCAGTGCTTAGTTCTCTACTGTTATTTATAACTGTGTCTTGATCATAAGTATTTAGTTAAAGTCCTTTTTGCTTTCCAAACTTTCCTAGTACTGAAGTGATCTGTCATTCATGAAAACATAAAATACTTTGATTTTAGTGTTTCTCCAATGTCTATGTTTTACCTGCCTCCTGTACAGTCTAACAAGACTCAACATTAATACAAAGTATAAAATTTCTCAAGAATTTATGTGATTAAACCTCTTAAAAGAGATTTACTTCAAGTAAGTTTATAAAGTTTTTCAAAAACTAAAATCAACAATTTTTTACACTATTAGTCTCAGATGAAAACCTAACCAAAAATAAAAATTAAAATGGAGATAATTTTCCATGTCAAACAGCATACTCCACTCCACACATTGAGGCTAAAATATTACATTTTGAAAGGAAACAACATTTGTGTGTGTGTTCTTATACATTTTTCCCTATTTGAAATGTAGCTACACCAATACAAGTCCAATTTTGTAATTAAAAATCGCTCCCCTTCTGTGAACTTGTAGTAACGCTTCATCAAAAAGCAGATTATTACAACCAAATTATAAACTCCTAAAAAAGAAGGGGGCATTATAAATGGAAACACCCACCCAACCTTAAGTACAATATAGCAGTGAAAACAGCATCACGCTAATGACAGTAATCCCACTTGCCTTTGCTGCATTCATGCAAATGACAATTTAGTACAGATGTGGAACACATTTGCATGGTTAATGGCACCATTTTTTTGTCCTTTTCTTCTCCTCTATAGTATGATCAGCTGTTGTGCTTAACATTACAAATTCTATGGGCTGTTCCTAACATTAGTGGAAACATAAGGCTGGTAGTTTCCTTGTCAGAGATTTAACTAAAACATGCATATGCACAGAAAAGCAGGAGGTGTGGGAGGAGTTGGGAGTGGGCAGAGATGCCTGCTGCCTGTCTGCATTTTTCTTATTAGAAATACCCTTTCAATTTCACTTTCAAATTCAGTCAAGTTTTAATATCTGATAAAACTCAATAGTTTCCCTGCTTCAACTGCCTGCATCCCTTATTTGACTTACAGGATCTGGTAATGGGACTCAGTGGTAGGGTGTATGCCTCACATGGAGAAGTCATTCTTTAACTCCCCAACACTGAACAGCAAATATGAACAGAATATTCCAGACTTCAGCTCACACAGAGTTACAGGCTAGATTCATGTGTGTATCTCTCTCGATTCTACTCTAAACATTGCCTCTGAAGTTATGGAAGTAATAGATCAATATTTTGAAGGCTTTGTATTAGTAAATGTGCAGAAAACCAGCAGATAAATTTTAAAGCACAACTAATCCAAACATAGCATATTATATTTTCAGTTTAAAATAGTAATGACCACATTAAGGAGCAGATAAATTTATGGCCAAGACAAGGGGTACATAATCTAATGTTGTGATGCTGCAAAGAATGTAATTTCTGTCAACTGACAGATGAGCAAGACAGAAACAAAGTCTAAAGAGTTAAATTTTATTCAGTGGTGAGCAAAATAAGGTGACTTTTTTAAAATATGAAATGGTAATTCAATTTATTGATTTTAAATGATTATAGGACTTCCACTTTTTTATGAAAACTTAAATAGAGCATTTCAAATGGTATATTCTTAACACTATACTTCTAACTTTCAGAATTTTACCTATTATTGAACCTACACCAGAATAAAAGAACACTTATTCTAAATTTTACATTTTCTTGCTATTTTTTTCCTTTCTCTTCCTTTCTCCTGTCTACAACTCTCCAATATAACTCTTTCCTCACTGGTCAAAAACAGCCTTTCTAATATATCACTGTTTCTAATACATCCAGTGGTGTTTTGGAAAATTTTTAATAACTTCTTAATAATTTCCATATATTTATCTGTTCATACATATATCATATGTATCCAAATCTATTTCATTCCTGGGAAATCTAGTTCCTCCATAAACAGTTGGGTTTCTTATCTAGTTATTCATACATAACAGTTTCCTTTATTGTGTTCAGAGGAAACATGACTTATTAAAGGCCATCATGCTCATAAACTTCAAACCACCTTAGACAAATGTAAACATCACACACACACTTCAAGTACATTCTAATGTGGCAAGCTTCATTCCTTTTTAAAAAGCTTTTACTGTATCATACTGATAACTATGAATAACAGAGCAACAATGAAGTCAGTGATGGAAGACAAACCACCTGATTACCTGATTATGGATTGAGATAGGAATTCTAATGCCACAGGGAAGGTTAACAGAACTCCACTATCAATGTAAGTCACCAGGGATCAGGAACATAGTTATAGCAATATCTGCACAAATGAAATTGAAGAATGGAGTTTTAAAATATTTTTTATTTCTAATTTATTCTTAACAGACACATAAAATAATAAGAAAACATATTAATGGGATATCATATAATATTTTGACTAGTGTACACATTATATGTTTATATCAGATTAACCATTTATCTCACTTTACATTCCTTTATGGTGAAAAACTCTTAAAAAGTAATTCCGTGGGAGCCCTGCCCATTTCTGAGCTAATATGGAGAAGGGGTGGATTGGAGGGGTTGGAGCAAAGGGGAGAAGGGGAGAGAAAGGAGACTGTGTTCAGGATGAAAACTAAATTAATCTAAAAATTTAAATAAAAGTAATTCCTTCAATACTTTTAAATACATAGTATTTTACTGTTATCTATAGACATCCTAGAATACCATTGTGGATTAATTTAGAAGGGTTATTTAATTTTATGTATTTATGTATGTGGGTGTTTTACCTTTGTATATGTCCTTTCACCATATGTATTCAGTTGCTATGGACTCCAGAAGAGAAATAACGGACACCTGGAGCGACCATAGAGAGCAGAGAATCATCATTTGGCCCTGTGAAAAAACAGTCAGTGGTCTTGCCTGCTGAGCCATCTCTCATGCCCACACTGGGAATTTGGCTTTTACTTGTAACTTAGAACCTAGTCATCAACTTCCCCCACTACTCATTCTCTACTACAGTATTTGGCCAGCCTTTTATCTTCCATTCTATTTTCAACTTCTGTGACAGTTGAAATAAAAGATCAGTATAATAATAGAATATAGTGATAAGTAAGCAATAACAGATATATTATATGAAAAAATGATTATTGGTAGATAATTGGAATTTCTAACTCAAGTTGGGGCAAAATAACAAGGAAATGGAAATTAAGTAAGACAAGCAATCAAGGATATATAATGGAGTAAAAAATGAGAACTCATGAGTATTTGCTACAGCAGTACCATAAATCTTTGGGCACTAGGCCAGACATGGTAGTGCACACCTTTAACCCACATGAATATGAGGCAAAGACAGGAAGATCTAGTGAGTTCCTAAATAGCCTGGACTACATGTTTGTTTCAAAAACAAACAAACAAACAAAACACAAGCAAAAAACCAGAGACACTGGCATCAACAAGAAGGAAGGTTTAATCAAGAAGAATAAGCAAGATTTATTTTTTATTTTATTTATTTACTATATTTAAGAAGATAGCATGAAGATCAAAGAGGACAGAAATATCAGTTAAGAAAGATGCATAACATAGAATACACAGTAAGAATTTTAGGTGAAAGAAACTTAAAATCTGTCAGGTGGCCAAGATAACCAGTGAGGGTAAGCAGAGGAAGCCTGCTATGATAGGCTAACATCTCTTTCTATTGCCACCATTTCCCTTGAGTATGATACAGATTTCTTTCAAACATTGCTTATACGTCCTGTCCTCATACTCTGAAAAAGAGCTTGGAAGTTCCTTTAGGAGTTCCACATATTTGATAAGTAGCAAAGGCATACTACACTTATGTGTTGAGAAATAAAAGACATGTCTTTACAAAAGTATTTTCATAGATGTCACAGAGAGCACATTGCTGCAATGTGGGTTAATTTAGAAAAACAAAATATGTTTGATACATTCAACAGCTTAGATTTATTTGCCAAGAATGCTTTCATGAAAGAATGTACTTCAAAATTATAGAATGTGTGATTCTATTTGAAACTTTTTAAAACATGAAGTTCCTGAGACAATGATTGACATGGGTAAAATATTATATCCAGATGCTCCTATTATAAAGAAATAAAATGAAAACCACCAACTAAGGTGATGATTCTAATCAGAATCATGATATAATGTTTGTTTTATTGGAAGCAAGCATTTATTTTCTAGAAATCTATTACAAGAAAAAGGTTAAGTTTATGGTATGTATGTTAAATTTTTAAATTACTTTAAAAAAAAAACAGCCAAAAAGTACATGAAAGAGACATGGGGATTTAATTTTAGTAAATTGCTTATCTTTGTTTAAATTTGTTTGAATTAACTATGTAGGGTCTGTGATACTTTTTCTTTTTTAAAAGGATCGTAGAATTAAGGATTCTAACATAATTTTGTTTTTCTGGTGTGTTTACTATTACAATGAATCAAACAGTATTATATATCATCTAATATTTGATATCTTAATTTTTTTCATCTTTATGAATGTGAGACACACACATGCACATATGTGTGTATGTGCACGCATGTGTGTGTGTGTGTGTGTGTATGTGTGTGTCTGTGTGTAGGGATGAGTGCATATTTCCATACATGGCCATGTAAAGAGAACAGTGTGTGTATAGTATGTACCGAGCAATCCTCAGTGACTCTCTTCCCCCCCCCCCCCACCGCCACCATCATAGTATTGGATACAGGCAGTTTGCTTCATCCAGCAATGCTATGTAATGCAAACTTTTGTCTGAAGTGATTTGCAGATGAAGAAATGACAGATACTTAAGGAATGACAAACATGTATACACAAAATCTGATTTTAGCTCAGCTGTGCTAGCTCTGATTAATGGTGCCTACAACATCACCTGGAAATTCAGTACATTTGTTATATATCAGGCAAGGAGAAAGGGTTAGCTTATCTCAGCAGGAGGTCTCTGTAAGGGAGCAGTCTCATGCTATAGACAACCAGATGGGGAGGAGAAAGCTATAATCTCTGTTTTTACCATGCTCTGTCCCCATTCAACTGCACCAAGGGAAGGCTTTGTCATTTGGCTAAGACTAACCCTTGAAGACTTAGCAATTATCAGGGGTCTGAGTCACTGGGTATCCTTGACATGGCCTTGTTCAAGACAAACAACACTGATTCACTCAGGTATTCATTTCCTCTCCATAGCACTTGCATTTTTCTCCAGCAAGACACTTCACCTGCATGATAGTCTACCAAACACAGATTATACACAGCCAGCCATATTTTCGACAAATATCACCTATATACCACCATATTATTTTTGTTCGAAGTCTTTAACATTAATAATAGATTCTCTGGGATAGGTGCCCACTGATGCAAACTGGGCTAACATACTGACCAATGCCACCTCTTGCTTATGGGATGACTTCTCAATACAAGCATCCAGTTCACACTGAACTTGTAAAGGCAGGTCTGTTCAAATGTCCTTACAGTTCATCAATGGCTGCAACTTAAACTGGACTACTACTATATAAGCTTTAATACACCCCCCCCAAAAAAAAGACAAATATAATGACAATAGAATAACCTAACTGACCTACCAGTCTTTTTCAATCAATTATTTCAATAGAAATGTGTCAGTAAATGTACTTGTCAAGTTGTCAATCTCCTGAGTTATGAAGCCAAATGAACAATTGACTCCACTAATTATCAGTGGTACACTGAAACCCATCTTTAAACCAAAAATTCTCCTCACTAATTAAAGAATTTTTGGAGCTGTGATATGTTCCATGACAATTAAATGACAGACTTCTTAATTTCTCTGTATAGACACGCCAAGAACATCACATTCTTGTTTCCTCCCAGAATATGGAACATTGGTTCCCAGTCTGATAAAATTCCAGTCTGGATATATATTGGCTACCACACTGATTCCATCATCCCAAGAATGGACGTGATACAATTTGCAACCAGAGGAAGCTCTAGATCTTAGGACTCCTTTGAGCCAAAGTACCACATTGAAAATATAGACTATAGAAACTTACACAGATACAAAGCTACAGGTATGGACATTTCCAAACTGAAACACACATACCCACGGAACATACATACCCAGGACTTCCTTATCATTTCTACATGATACTTCCATCCACTACCAGAGCTCAAGAAATGAGGTATTGGACACTTTGAAGTCCATAAGCCCCTAATCAATATATTACATGCAAACTAGTGCTACAGAAATTCCCAGAAATCCATAAAGATAACCCCAGTTAAGACTGTGGAGAAGGTGCCTGAACAGGCCTTCCCCTTTAATCTGATTAGTGATTACACTAATTGTTTTCATAGAACCTACATCCAGTACAGATGCAATGGCCCACAACCAACCACTGGGCTGAAATCCTGGCATTCAGTTGAAGAGAGGGAGGAGGTGTCATATGTACAAGGAGGAGGGGGAGTCAAGACCATGATGGGAAAAACCACAGAGACAGAGGATCTGACCTAGTAGGAGCTCATTGACTATGGACTAATAGCTGGGGAACCTGCACAGGACTGAACAAGGTCTCATGAATGTGCTGACAGTTGTGTGACTTGATCTGTTGGGGTGGGGTGGGGCTGACATTGGGACCAGGACCTATCCCAGGTGCCTGAACTGGCTTTTTAGAGCCCATTCCCTATGGTGGAATAACTTGCTCAGCCTTGATATAATAGTGAGGAGATTTATCCTGTCTCAATTTGGTATGCCAGACTTTGCTTACACCCAAAGAAAGGTCTTTTCTGATATGAGGAGTGGATTTGTGGTGAGAAGAGGAGGAGATGGGGGAGACAGGAGAAGCAGAGAAAGGGAGAACTGGGGTTGGTGTTTAAAATGAAAAATAATTAAGTTAAAAATATATATTACACAGAGGAAAAACTCACAAAGGACCCCAATGATGAGGTACATGTTTTCCCTATAATGGAAATACTGTGTATTCAAAGAAGTCAGCCCAATAGGATGCATCACTAATAGAGGAGGACAACAAATTTTTTACAACTTATTACAAGTCAACCATATCTCTCAAAATTATCTGCTTCAACTTATTTCAAAGGAAGACAAGGAGAAGAACATATCCATGGAAGACTCAATTTTCAAAGAATAGAGACAGACATGACACAGGTCTTTTCTACAGGATTTGGAAAAGAAACAGTGGTCTACAAGACTCTATTATAACCAAAGCACACCTCTTTTATGAGCATGAACTCCACAAAATAAGTTTACTCTTAGTCTATATGGGCAATGCAGTATCAGTTTAGCAGACACACCCATTGCCTGAGAATCTTTGGTATACATTTGTTTTACCCATGGATTCTTTCCAATGAACTAATTGAGCTAATACAGAGGATATCTACTACCTAGAGGAGCATACCAACTCACTTGAGCCAACATCTGTGTGGCTACCCACCTGTTCAAAGAGCTCCAGTTATCAGAACTGACACCTTTGCTTTTTACAAACCAATTCACAGAGCATGGCAATGGTGGAGTCTTTACTGCATACACTATGAAGGCCTCAGTCTCACATTTGATAACTAAAACATCACCATGAACACCTTGAACTCCAATTTCTATTCTGTAGAACATGGTTGTTTGGTGATATACAATGCTACTAGAGTTACACCTCATTTCTCAGTACAGGTAAACATGTCCAAGATCTCTACTCTAACTTTTGAAAAGATACATGTTTTTGATTCAGGTCCCCTATATAACATTGAACATAAAGATGACTTGCTAGGAAAGTAATTAATGACCTCTCCATTGCTCCATCCTTTAACATGCCATGTACTGTCAATGGATTGTAAGATTATTAGGGATATTAAGACATTGTGGGACAGATTGACATAGTTCAACATTTATCAGCTGTACTTAAAGCAGACACTATTGCCTATACCCATAAAGTCAACAGCCTTAAAAATGTTTTATATTGCTGTGATTTCGATTTGACTATATTTGCTTCCCCGTCAGGACTGGTCTTTGCAGGGCTACAATAAGAGCCAGCCGAGCAGTCCCTAGTCCATACCTGAGTGGGGGAGTGTGGATGAGGGAAAGGCTAGCTATAAATTATATATATATATATATATATATATATAGAGAGAGAGAGAGAGAGAGAGAGACAATAAAGGTCAGGAGGGCAAATCAGTCAATACTGAAATGCCACAAGTTTATTTTTCGCCACTCTTATATACCATAACCAAAAAGGGGAACACAGTGTCATGTATATGGAACAAACAGGCTTGTCTTCCTCCCTTCTTCTAAAGGTTCAGTAACCACACCTTAACTCTAAACTTCTTGTTCCCTAGCCTTGAGGTAAGGAATAGCCATACCTCAGATTCAACTTCTCCTTCCTTAGCCTTGACAGTCAGGAGTAGCCACACCTCAGATTCAGGTCTCTTGTTATTTATACGAAGATGGCCAAAACACCATTCTGTAGCCACATTTGACCTTTAGGTCTTGTGACTTGTTGATAGCTTTGAATTCTCTGCCCTTGTGCCAAGATGGAGTACAGCCATCTTTATGGGCTCCCACACTTCCCCACTTGGAACTTACTTCACTAGATAAAGGAGAACTTTTGACTTGTTATATATATTATATTGTTGTTTAATAAACTCGTTTTAGAAGGAACCATGGCAATGAGCTCCAGAGACTATCACACAAGGAAGAGCAAACCAGCTATGTATGATTCCAATAGAACATTTGTGTAAATAGGGATTGAAAAAATGTCTTCAGATGTCTCATCTCCATGGTGATACTTCAGGTAATGTATTCCAGATTCTTGGTTCTACTGAAAGTAATTGGCATTTTTTTCCAAAAAGAGCCTCTATACCTTGGTCTAAGACCACAGATGGATGCCTCTGAAGACTCACTAGACTTCCTGATGCTTTATAGTCATCATTTGATTTTTCATAATAGTAACATATACAAAACTGAGAAACAACAGTTGAAACTAATTATGAAAGTTATTGAGCTCTTAATTGCTCTTTTCATTAATAAAAGAAGAAATAAAATGTCCCATGGTCATGACCCACATGCTCCTACTTGACCCTGATCAGATAAGGTTAATGCTATACCATGATTGGCTTAGCTCAGAGTCCTCCAGTTCCAACCCTAATACCCACCACCACCACCCCCTTTATAATTGTTAGTAAAAGTGATTGCATTTTCTTTTGTTTGTGAATGTATTATTAACTTGGTGCATAGCACATCCAGAGAAAACATAAATTTGTGGAAATCCATATATGTCATAGGGGTCATAGCAATATCCTGAGATATACATTTTTGGATCATTTTCCTTAATAATTGTATGTTTTAGTGCCTGAGTTTTTTTTTGTTTATGTATTTTCCATATTTATTATTTGCTTTCTCCTCTGTGTAAAATGTTGACTTATTTGCTGCATCTCCTTGTAAATGGTCTTCACTGGTCACATGAGTATTACTTACTAAATAGTGAGGAGTAGTCATAACCTTGCTGGCAGTTACTGGTAAAGATCATTGAGGCATCTGGCTGGGCCCCTAGCATGTGCCTCCAAGTCATCTCTGAATGAGCTCTTTCTCCATCATGGGTCACTGAGGTAGACAATAGAATGTCAACTTTAGTTTCCTTCTTGAGCCTAAGTAACTCTTATTGTATCAAGTGTCATGTTCTGACCTGGATACCCTCAGGATGATTCTCATGCTCTATGTTCATTATCTTAATTACTATTATTAGACTCTGCCTTTTGTCAGTTTATCAAATAATAAAGGAATTTGACTTTTCTTTTTCTGGAGTACCAAGTTAGATTGCTGGTAGAGTAGGCCTGATTTACCAGCTTTTCAAATTTAAGATCTCCCCTTCTTATTACTCTCTTGGCTCTCCAGTCTCTCACATAACTCTAAGTTAATTTCTTTTGCTTCCTGGTCTTATGGCAGAAGCCTATGCCTTCCTGGAGGGAAGCCTGCATCAGATTCACCCCTTCCCCTAGAATGAGTCTGGGAATGCATTTGGAATAGGAAGAAGCCACCCTAGTTTCACCTTTTCTATTGATCATTTAAGATCCTGTCAACTACACCAAATGTTGTAATCAAGAAGGAAGATATGCAGAAGTTTTTATTATCTTGAGGGTCAATGCAAGCTTCACATTCTAAATTACTAACTATAGTCCTAAGCCTATTTCCTCAAGGCTGCTTAAATGAGTAATGTGTCTTAGTTGACAGTTAGGTCCAGTCTCTAAAAGAAGTATCTGATTCAAAGGTCAAGATACAGGGTAGACTTTCCAACCACAGGGCAGAGCAAGGTGGCATCTGTCCAGATATGCAGAACAGATAATTGCTCTTGGTCTCTGCTTATAAATTATCCAGTAGGCATCATGGGATCTTGTTTTGAGCACTTTCTCCCCCAGCCTGGTCCCACAGCTGCATCATCCCCAAATAACAAACATAAACACCATATTATTAATTATGAAACTATTGGCCAGTTACTAGCATTTCTTATTGGCTAGCTCTGTCTAAATCATTAACCCATAATTACGAATATATGTATTTCTACATAGTCTTATCTTACCGAAAATGCCAGACACACAAGTCTGTCCTCTCTTCCTGAGGTCACATTGAGACTCCTTCCTATGTTTCCCAGAATCCTCTACCTCTCCTAGTCCTACCTATCTTGCTTCCCTTTGGAGACAGTGCTTTATTTATTAACCAATAAGAGAAACATATTAACAAAATGACATCTCACATCAGGGTCTAGGACTGTGTCTGGTTATCATGAGTGAGTGATTTCACTGGGTTCTGATTATCAGATGCAGCCTTGGGTCTAGTAGGGATTCTGACTTAGCAAGGATTAAATGTCTAACAGGCACTTTTACTATGTTCATTACATATGTTCCTTGGTTTATAGACATGTTCTAAGGATTCAAACCTGGGTGCTTTTAAAACAAATAGTTTTACACACTAAGCCATCTTCCAAGCCTTTGTTGGTCCCATTATACATAAGAACTAACATATGTTATTATATGATGGCAATAAAATCATGCCCAAGTAACTCTAATGAAACAGGTGAAAGAACTAAATGATAAGAACTTTGAGTCATTAAAGAAAGAAATTAAAGAAGATACCAGAAAATGGAAAGATCTCCTGTGCTCTTGGATAGGTAAGATCAGCATAGTAAAAATGGCAACATGGTCAAAAGCAGACTACAGATTCAATGCAATCCTCTTCAAAATACCAGCACAAATCTTGAAAGACCTTGAAAAAACAATACTCATATGTTATGAGCAGGTTTTTCTGCCATCCTGGTCCCACTGTTGCATCAGTTCCAAATAACACACAGAGACATTGTATTAGATATAAAGCTGTTGGCCTATTACTAGCATTTCTTATTGGCTAGCTCTGTCTTAAATATTAACCCATTTCTATTAATCTAAGTATTTCCACATGGCCTTAACTTACTGGAGAGAGGGTCTGGAGTTCTTCTCTCTTGGTCCTATATTTTGAATCTCCTCCTACCTCTTCCCAAATCCTCCTTGTCTCCTATTCCCACCTATCTTGATTTCCTATTGGCTTTATTCAATAACCAATATGAGAAACATAGTTAAAGAATGACATCTCCCATCACTCAACATTATATGAAAAAACAAAAGACCCAGGATAGCCCATACCTTGTACAATAAAGGAACTTCTGGAGGCATCACCATCCCTGAATTCAAGCTCTACTATAGACCCATAGTAATGAAAATAGCTTAGTATTACCACAAATACAGACAGGTAAAACAATGGAATTTGATTGAAGACCCGGATATTAAACCACACACCTATGAACACATGATTTTTGACCAAGAAGCCAAAAATACAATGGAAAATAAGGAAAAATCTTCAACAAATGGTGCTGGCATAACTGGATACTGGCATGTAGAACATTGCAAATAGATCCATATCTATTGCCACTCACAAATCTTAAGTGCAAATGGATGGGAGACATAAACATAAATCCAATCACACTGTATCTCTTCAAAGATAAAGTAGAAAGTACCCTTGAATGGCTTGGTACAGGAGATTGCTTCCTGAACATAGCACCAGAATCATAGACACTGGGAGAGTCTGAAACTGAAAAGATTCTTTAAGGCAAAGGACACTGTCAACAAGACAAAATGGCCTCCCACGGAATTGGAAAAGATCAAGATCTCCACCAACACCACATATGACAGAGGGCTGATCTCCAAAATAGACAAAGAACTCAAAAGTTAGTTTACCAAAACACCAAATAATCCAATTTAAAAGTGGGGTATAGAACTAAATACAGAATTCTGAATAGAGGAATCTAAAATGGCTGAAAGACACTTAAGAAAGTGCTCAATATCCTTAGCCATCAGGGAAATGCAAATCAAAAAAAAAAAAAAACCCGTCAAAAATCAAAAACACCAATGACAGTTTACACTAGAACAATGTCGAAAAGGGGGAATGCTTCTCCATTGTTGGTGGGAGTGAAAACTTTTACAGCCACTTTGGAAATCAGTATCATGGTTTTTATGGAAAATGGGAATCAGTCTACCTCAAGATCCACTCTTAGGTATATACCCAAAAGATGCACATTCATACAACAAGGATATCTGTTCAACTATGTTCATAGCAGCATTACTTGTAATAACAAGAACCTGGAAGCAATCTAAATGCCCCACAGCCAAAGAATGGAAAAGAAAATATGGCACATTTACACAATAGAGTACTACTCAGTGGAAAACAAATAAGCAATGGAATCTTGAAATTTGCGGGAAAATTGGTGGAACTATAAATACCATCCAGAGTGAGATAACCCAGTCAAAAAAAAAAAAAAAAAAAAAAAAAAAAAAAAAAAAAGACCAAACTGGTGTGCACTCACTCATATAAGGATATTAGATATAGAGCAAAGGATTACCAAAGTACAATCCATACTTCCATAGAAGTTAGGAAACATGGAGTATTGTAAAAGAGATATACAAGGTTCCATGGTGAAGGGGAAAGAGATAAGAGCATATGAACAAATTCAGAGCATGAGAGGAGGGGGGGGGGAGTAGGAGAAAGAGGAGGGGAAAAGAGGAGGAGCTGAAAATATGAAGGATTAGGAAAATTGAGTCAGGAGATGAATAGAGGAGAACTTGAAGAGACACATCAATAGACAAAGCCATTATAGGTTTAAAGAGAAATTGTATAGGACCTAGGGAATTATACAGAGATTCATAAGGATGATCCAGGCTAGTATTCTAAGCAATAGTGGGGAGGCTACCTTAAATGCTCTTCCTCTATAATGAGAATGATTACCTTAAATGCCATTCTAGAGCCTTCAGCCAGTAGCTAGTGGATGTAGAAGCATAGACCCACAGCTAAGCATTGAGATGAGCTCCTAGAATCCAGTTGTAGAGAGGGAGGAATGACAAACAAAGGTGTCAAGACCATACTGGGAAAACTCACAGAAACAGCTGTCCTGAGCAAGTGGGAACTCATAGAATTCATTCAGTCTGATAGCTAGGGAACCAACATAGAACTAAATCAGGCCCCCTGAATGTGGGTGTCAGCTAGGATTGGGCAGTCTATGGAGCCTCTGGCAGTAGAACTAGGATATATCCCTAGTGCAGAAAGGAATTTTGGGAGACCATTCCACAGGTAAGGATACTTTCTTAGTCTAGATAAATGCGGAAAGGCCTAGGACCTACCCCAAATGACTTGACCGATTTTGATGATCCCTCATGGAAAGCTTCACCCTCCCTGGAGAGTGGATGAAGGATGAGATGGGGAGGTGGGTGGGAGGCATGGGAGGGAGAGGGAACTTGGATTGACATATAAAATAAATTTTACAATAAAAAGTCACCCCCAAAGCCAACAGTTTATTTCTTCAGCAAATGTTCATTGTTGTTTTACCTTATATATGATGTCTCATGAAATGGCAAGGAAAAATATGAAAATATCAGTATGCATATTTTTCTTTTGTTTGGGTACCTATTTCAATAATACATTTGGAAATGTTTCATTTTATTTATCCAAAAACTCAGGGCATTTTGTTTCCTTTTTTCTCTCTGTCCTTTATTGTCTGTTTACTGAGGATAGAAAGCAGTTTTCATATAACTGTTAGATACAGAGGGAAATAGATCTAATTTCATCTTGTGATCATTAAGTCATTATGTATTCCTATTATGGGAGTAACTTCATCATAGATTTGGAACTAAGTGCAGGGCGTGCCATACCTGACCATCCTTAAAGTTTCTGATAGGAAGATGATTATGCATCTAGTCTACTATTTATTTTTTATTACTTTGATTGGAACACTCATTTTTCACACAGATGTTTTATATTTTGGATCATCTTATATGTGAAATCTCAACATCTACATTGTCCCATATCTGAGCACCACACAGCTTCTGCTGAATTCCCCCCTAATACCCTGGTACAAATGTCTATAAAGAACTCATTCTAGCTCTCGACAGAGCATCAAGGTAGAGTCAAATATTATGAAATGCAGGAGTATTTGTTGATTCTTGTCAAACATAACTTAAGAAGAACTTAAGAAAATGACAGTTTTTCTTCGTTTTCTGGTATTTTACTTACATTCAGACACTTTTTGGATATGGCAACTCCTAAAGAAATCTCTTATAATAATTCCAAATATAAACTGTGATCAACTTACCCATTTGTCTATATTGAGACCAAAAATAGATTAGTTGAAACTGTGATTTTTCATGAGGAAGCCATTTGTCTTTTAGATTAGGCTGTCCAGAAGCTTGCTTTGCAGCAAACAGTGGCCACAAATTCTTTGTCTTCATCCCTGAGACTCCTAGGCACTGGGATTACTAGTGTGCACTACAAAGACGTTATAAACATTTCTTTAAACATGTCTCAATGTCATTTCATCTTAGAATAAGTATCACTTTTAGTGGACACTGTATTTCTTTAGTCAATTTCTTAGTCATACTATCACGTGATTTATAATATTTTGTGTTATATTTCATGATGGAAGATATCTTTCTCTATGCTGTGAATATATGTTTCTATTATTGGTTGGTGAATAAACCAGGCAGGAAGTATAGGTGGAGCAGCCAGAATAGGAATGCTGGGAAGAGGAAGAACACAGAAAGGGAGTCAGAAAAAAGATGCCATCTAGCCACCAAAGGAGTAACATACCAGAGAATTATGGATAAGCCTCATCCTTGTGGCAATATACTGTAAATCAGAAATGTGTTAATAATTAAGAGAGAGCTAGCCAATAAGAAGCCTTACCCTCTGGCAAAACAATTTATAATTAATATAGGCCTCTGTGTGCTTATTTGGCACTAAAAGGCTGCAGGACCAGCAGAACAGAAACTCCTTTTTTTTTTTTTAATTTATTTTATATAACCAAGTCCATTTAAATGAAAACAAACATTTATATACAATATTTGGGAATTTGGGCGTTGTTCTTCCCAAACTACTTCCTGTTGGTAAGGGGCTCTGTCATGGGGGATTCTAAGAAGCTGCAGAAATCCTGGCTGTAGTGTGTAAGGCTGCTTTGTCCAGCTGTTTTGAATGTAGGATCACCTGGTACTCTGTTTCAGGTGGCCTGGCTTGATCTAACCATATTAGTCTGGAAGGAATCCACATCTTTTCATTTTCTGTGGAAACAAAAATAAAAATCCTTTTCCCCAGTAACTTGTCCTTGAACTTAAATTTTCGAGTCAAAGCAATTTTTTTAATTTAACTTATTATTTTACATGTCGATCCCAGTTCCCTCTCCCTCCCTCCCTCCCTCAACCTCTCCCTCCCTTCCTCCCTCCTTTCTTCCCTCCCTTTTACCCTCTCTGCCCTCTCACATGCACTCTAACCACCCTCCCCTCCCATCCCCCACCCCAATTCCATATGTAGGGGAATGCCATCCAGTTGGGGTCATGTAGATCTGACAGGTCATGTGAAGTAGGGACTGGGGCTTCTCTCCTGTCTCTAGATTATGCCAGTTATCCCTCCATGGGGGATGTGTTCACAAAGTCCTTTTGTGCACCAGGGATACATCCTGGCTCCACTCTCTAAAGTCCCTTAGACTGCTCAGTCCTTCTGGCTGAGACCCATATTCAGGGGGGCCTGAGTCAGTCCCATGCTGCCTTCCCAGCTATCAGTCTGATGGCCCATTAGCTCCTCCTTGTTCAGGTAAGCTGTCTCCATGTGTTTCTGCTGCCTGGTCTTGTCCTCTCCATCTGGATCTGGGTTCTAGTTCGACTCAGTGTTTAAGTATGGGTGTTTGTTCCTGTTTCCAACAGGCATTAGTTGAGGGCTCCATGGATAAGCTGGTTGTTGATCTCAATCTGCAGGAAGGGCATTTATGGTAGCCTTTCCATGGAAGCTCAAATTGTTAGTTGGCAGCAGTCTTGTAGATCTCTAGACCTTTCTTTGTGTTCAATTTTATCTTCAAACCAATATTGGCTCCCTCTTTTATGTTCTCTCTCTCTCTCTCTCTCTCTCTCTCTCTCTCTGTGTGTGTGTGTGTGTGTGTGTGTGTGTGTCTTCTCTCTCTCTCTCTCTTTCCTGTCTTCTATTCCTAACCAGGATCAATCTTCCTGGTCGCCTTTGTTTTCCTTTCCTCCCCCTCGTTTTCTTTTACTTCTATCTCTAGGGTTGTTTTGGCTGTCCTGGGTGTTTTGTTTTTGCATATAAAGTTGATTATTATCCTTTCAAGGTCAGTGAAGAATTGTGGTGGGATTTTAATGGGGATTGCATTGAATCTGTAGATTGCTTTTGGTAAGATTGCCATTTTTACTATGTTTATCCTACCTATCCAAGAGCATGAGAGATCTTTCCATTTTCTGGTATCTTCTTTAATTTATTTCTTAGAGCCACAAAGTTCTTATTATATAGGTCTTTTACTTGTTTGGTAAGCGTTACACCAAGATACTTTATGTTGCTTGTGGCTATTGTAAAGGGTGATGTTTCTCTGATTTCTTTCTTTGTCTCTTTGTCATCTGAAAAAAGTAGGGCTTCTGATATTTTTGAGTTTATCTTGCTAGTTTGCTGAAGGTGTTTATCAGCTGTAGGAGTTCCCTGGTAGAGTTTATTGGGTCACTTATGTAAACTATCATATCATCTGCAAATAGAGACAGTTTGACTTCTTCCTTTCCAATTTGGATCTCCTTTTGTTTTCTTATAGCATTAGCAAGAACTTCTAGTACAATATTGAAGAGATATGGAGAGAGAGGGCAGCCTTGTCTTGTTCCTGATTTTAGAGGAATTGGCTTTAGTTTCTCTCCATTCAGTTTGATATTGGCAGTTGGTTTGCTCTATATTGCTCTTATTAAGTTTAGGTATGTTCCTGTTATCCCTGACCTCTCCAAGACCTTTATCATGAAAGGGTGTTGAATTTTGTCGAAGGCTTTTTCAGCATCTAGGAAGATAATCTTATGATTTTTCTTTTTCAGTTTGTTTATATGGTGGATCACATTGATAGATTTTCATATGTTAAACCCTCCCTGCAATCCAAGGATGAAGCCTACTTGGTAATGGTGCATGATTTCTCTGATGTATTCTTGAATTCGGTTTGCCAGTATTTTATTGAGTATTTTTGCATCGATGTTCATCAGGGATATTGGTCTGTAGTTTTCTTTCTTAGTTGTGTTTTTGTGAGGCTTGGGTACCAAGGTTATTGTGGCCTCATAAAAAAGAGTTTGGCAAAGAATCTTCTGTTTCTATTTTGTGGATCAGTTTGAGGAGTAATGGAATTAGTTCTTCCTTGAATGTCTGGTAGAATTCTGCATTGAATCCATATGGCCCTGAACTTTTTTTGGTTGTAAGGCTTTCGATGACTGCTTCTACTTCATTGTGGGTTATAGATCTATTTAAGTTGTTTGTCTGTTCTTGATTTAATTTTGGTAAGTGATAGTTATCCAGAATTTTATCCATTTCCTTTGAATTTTCAATTTTTGTGGAATACAGATTTTCAAAGTATGACCTGAGAATTGTCTGGATTTCCTCTGTGTCCGTTGTTATGTACCCTTTTCGTTTCTGATTTTGTTAATTTGCATTTCCCCTCTCTGCTTTTTCGTTAATTTGGATAAAGGTTTGTCTATCTTGTTGATTTGCTCACAAATCCAACTCTTCGTTGCATTGGTTTTTTATATTGTTTTCCTGGTTTCTATTTTGTTGAATTCAGCCCTCAAGTTGATTATTTCCTGGCATCTACTCCTGTGGGGTGAGTTTGCTTCTCTCTGTTCTAAGATTTTCAGTTGCACTGTCAATTCTCTTATGTGACTATCCTCTGTTTTCTTCATATGGGCACTTAGTGCAATGAACTGACCTCGTAGCACTGCTTTCAAGGTGTCCCATAAGTTCAGGTATGTTGTGTCCTCATTCTTGTTGAATATTAGAAAGTCCTTAATTTCTTTCTTTATTTCTTCTTTGCACATTGTTCAGTTTCCATGAGTTTGCAGGTTTTCTGCTATTTGTGTTGTTGTTAAATTATAATTTTAAAGCATGTTGGTCTGATAAGATACAGGGGACAATTCCTATTCTCTTGTATCTGTTGAGGTTTATTATGTCACCTAGTATGTGGTAAATTTTAGAGAAGGTTCCATGTGGAGCAGAGAAGAAGGTATATTCTTTTTCTTTAGATGGAATGTTCTTTAGATGTCTGTTAATCCCAGTTGAGACCTCATTTCTGTTAGTTCTTTTGTTTCTTTATTGAGTTTCTGATTTATGGTCCTGTCTAGTGTTGAGAGTGGTGTATTGAAGTCTCCCACTATAAGTGTGTGAGGTTTTATATGAGCTTTGAGTTTTAGTAGTGTTACTTTTATGAATGTGGCTGCTTTTTATTAGGGACATAGATGTTCAGAGCTGAGACTTTGTGTTGATGTATATCTCCTGCGATGAATATGAAATGACCATCTTCATCTCATTTGATTAATTTTGGTTTGAAATCTAACTTGTTAGATATTCGGATAGCCATGCCTGCTTGGTTCTTGGTTCCATTTGATTGGAAAGTCTTTTCCAAACCCTTTACCCTGAGGTAATGTCTATCTTTGAAGCTTAGATGTGTTTCTTGTGTTTCTTGTATGCAGCAGAGGGATGGATTCTGTCTTCGTATCCATTCTGTTAGCCTGTGTCTTTTTATAGGTGAGTTAACACCATTAATGTTGAGAATGAGTAAGGACCATTGGTTGTTGATGCTTGTTTGATTTAGGTTTGTTGTTGGCAGTGGTATTGTGCAAATATTTGTTCTGCTTTACCCTTGGTTTCTGGTGTAGTTGGATTATCTGTTGCCTACATTTTTGTGGGCATAGTTACTTACCTTGGGTTGGAGTTTTCCTTCCAATACTTTCTGTAGGGCTGGATTTGTAGATACATATTGGGAAAATCTGGTTTTGTCATTAAATATCTTGTTTTCTCCATCTATAGTGATTGAGAGTTTTGCTGGATATAGTAGCCTAGGCTGGCATCTGTGTTTTATTATTACTTGTAGAACATCAATCCAGGACCTTCTGGCCTTGAGGGTTTCCATGGAGAAGTCAGGTGTAATTTTGATAGGTCTGCCTTTATATGTTACCTGTCCTTTTTCCTTCACTGCTCTTAATATTCTTTCTTTATTCTATATGCTAGGTGTTTTGATTATTATACATTGAGGGGTCTTTTTTATTTGGTCCAGCCTATTTGGGGTTCAGTATGCTTCTTGTACTTTCAAGGGCATATTCTTCTTCAGATTTGAAAATGTTTCCTCGATGATTTTGTTGAATATGTTTTCAGCACTTTTGATCTGGGCTTCCTCTCCTTCCTCTATGCCTATTATTTTTAGGTTTGGCCTTTTCACGGTGTCCCACATTTCCTGGATGTTTTGTGTTAAGGATTTGTTGGATTTATGATTTTCTTTGGTCGATAAATCTATTTCTTTTAGTTTATCTTCTGTGCCTGAGATTCTCTCTTCCATCTCTTGAATTATGTTGGTTATGCTTGTGTCTGTAGTTTCCGATTTTTTGCCCAGTTTTTCTATTTCCAGTATTTCTTCGGTTTGTGTTGCCTTTATTTTCTCTATTTCAGTTTTCAAGTCTTGAACTGTTTCCTTTACCTGCTTAATTGTTTTTTCTTGGCTCTCTGTACTTTCTTTACTTTCCTTAAGGATTTTGTTCATTTCTTCCACTTTTTTTTTCCTCCGTTTTTTTAAGGGATTTTTCTCACATCTTTGAGGGCCTCTATCATTTTTATGATGGTAATTTTTAAGTCGTTCCCTTCTGCTTCCTCTGCTTTGTTGTTGTGTTCTGTTCTTGTTGGTGTAGGTTCCCTAGATTCTTGTGGTGTCATGCTTGCCTTTCTGTTGGTAGTTGTTTTTTTTGTATTTCTGTCTTCCCATAGCTTCTTACAGTAGGTGTTGGTGGATCTCCCCCTCTGTATATGGTAATTCCCGGTGGGTTTATGTGGGTCAGATTCAATATCTGTGGCTCTGGGCGGTCCAAGCTCTATAGGAGGTCTCTCTGCAGACAGCGACCCAGGAATGGGGTCAGGGCTGAGGATCCAGTAGAAGATGCCACTAGCCAATGGCTCTAGCCAATGGTTGGAAGAAGACTACAAAGGCTGAGCTGAAAATTGGGAAGTTTCTGCATGATAGTATGATCTCACTGGAAACTGGCACTCTCCAGCTGAGGCCTCTTTCTTTAGCAGAGGCCCTGCTTTGGGGGTAAAGGATCTTGCTGTCGGGAACTCAGAGTGGACCTGCAGAGATAGGAGGATCTCTGGGTGGGGCTGGCAACTCCAGGAGAGGACTGGAGGTGGGGTCAGAGACCAAGCAGGTGGGAATTACGGGTGGTCCCGCGTGGATAGGCAGGTCTCCTTTGTTCAGAGTTGCTCTGAGAAGTCTCTGAAGTAGGGTGGACTGTTGGCTCTACTCACTGTCCAACAAAAACTCCTTCTTAAGTTTGAGAGCTAAGTTAATTAATTATTTAATCTTCAGAGATAGTGTTTTGATATAAACATTAAAGTCTTTGTTTGATGGCCAAAGATGTCTGTTTCCATTTGTTTGCGTTTATGTTTTCATAGCTAAATCAACTTATCCAAACTGTAAAAGCAAAAAGAAGCCTAAAAAATTTCCAAAGTGGTAGTTATAGTTCTTGGTAAGAACTACCATTTTAAAAACACATATTCTTCCAAATCATACTACAGGAGTTAGCTGCTCCCTTGCTGAATATCTGGAAGTATCTCACCCTTGTAATAATTCTCCAATGCCACACTAATTGAACTCCTCCTACTGCTTAAATAACTTCCTGATATCAAGCTATTGTGAAGTGTAATGCTCAAAGTTCTCTAGAACAGAATTTAGAGAATTAATCTCTCCATATAAAAAGGGGATCTATTAAAATTTCTTTCATGCTGTGGCCCTGCTAATCCAATAATGGCTGCCTATTATTGGAATGTTCAAGGGTCTTGTAGCCTCATATCACTAGGGTGATGACTCAGCTAGTCTTAACTGTATTCTGAAAACCCAAAGAGGTAGTTTCTAATGCCAGAGAAATAATGGGCTTTCAAAGAAAAGGGCAGCAGACAAAAAAAGCAAAAGCTTCATTCTTCCATGTCCCTTATATAGGCTTCCAGCAGAAGGTATGGGCCAGTTTAAAGGTAGACCTTCCTATGCCAAAAGATCTGGATTAAAGGTATGTGCCCCCTCCTCAAGAAAATCCTCAAAACATTCCCCCACAGGTGTGCCCAGTCATTTTCAGGTTTTATTCAATTCCAAATGTAGTGAAGTTGACAGCGAATAATAGCCATCACATGAAATGCAATGCACACTGACAGTGGCTGTAAGAGACTCTGAAAGTTTGAGTTGTATGGTTTCAGCTTTTGTAATAGAGAAAGATACAATAAACAGAACCTGCAATGATACTGAGTAAGCTAATTTATAGTTCCATTACATAGAGCATTAAAGTCAGTGCATTGTACAGAGTCATTTCAATACATTTAAAATGACTTATCTGTTATCTTTTATTGTTGTTATTATTAAAAGTATTATTTATTCTGTACTATTAAAATTTCAAATCTCTCCTCATGCCATGAGATAAATGACTTAAATTCCCAAAGGAGAAGATTTTATACACTGAATAGGGAGGAAGAACACATTAATATGTGTCCAATTCCAATTTGCCATTATACAGTAATGATTTTCTACATCTTAAAGAAGGAGCCTGATGTGCTCTCAGACTTGCTTCACACTCTTCTGAATAAGCAACCCTCCATCATCAACTTGAGCAGGTGGAATTATGAACACACAGTACATTATAAGTGGATTTTCAAGAAACAAGATATATTTACTGTTTCCAAAAATTTATTATATATTAAAATGAAAATATTCAGTTATTTAGGTATATTTGACATTTTAAGGAACAACCAAAATGCCATTACTTATAGACAAAATGATTATTTTATCAATACTTTTTAGTAAATGATAAATTTTATTTAATAAATAAGCAATGATATTTCTCCATTTATACATTCTTGAATTTATTATATTGTCATCTACTTTTTCATAGTTTATTTCCACTCCATTTCTATAACATCTGTTATTCTTTTCTTAATCCTTACTCCATTATTCTCTTATATTCTGTTTCTCCTTTCTACATTTATATTTCATAGGCATTTTTAAAGAATTATTTTATTTGATAGCATTTTCTCATGGGTAGTTAAATTGACCTGAAATATTTAATTACTTGTTTGTATTAAAGAACATGCCAAGAACTAATGCAATGACCAACATTTTCTGGAGACTGAATTCTTAGTTTAATTCTGCCTTTAGTAATCACAGAATTAAATTTCTATCAAACAGCAACTAATCAGTTAATGAGGAAGATGATATATTTCCTTCTTACTTGAATTACTCTTACCTATTTTTAATATGCATTTGTACACAATATGTAAATCCTTTACAAGTCATTTATAAAAATAGATGATTACTACTCATTATGATTTAGCACTTTATTTTTCACTTCGTCTCCTAGTACTTTGAACAAAATTCCTGAGGAAAATTTGGAATTAACAGCATAATCAAAACTAGGTATCAAGTGCACAAAACACAGTAGGACATTAAAGAATCAACCCAAACCAACCAAAACAAGAGATTACATAAGCAATTTACAAGTAAGAATAATTTTGACTTATGATTAACAGACTGGACAGACATCATTATAAAGACTGTCAAGGCAAAAAATTATACTGATTGTCCCCATAGAAAACTATTTATAGACTACAGGTGACACAAGTATGAATACACAAATTTATGACCAGCATGCAACATAAAATTTAGTATTATTTTTTCTGACAACAAATTATGTTAACAACTAATCTAGAGAACAACTGTTTAAAATAGTGAACTGTGTCATGTATGCTGCCTTTATAGACGACTTCCATTTATAATTAAAACATATATTTATGATGATATATATTCTGGTTTTATTTAAAAATATTTTATTAAAAATTGTCTTACTTGATGTATAGAATGATATATATATATATATATATGCATGTAAATGTATATTCTATAAAGACTATTTATGATGTTTGATCTTGATAGTTGACAGGGTATAGATCATTTTGCCTAATCTACAAATCCTTTCACTTCCTGTTAAGAGATTTATAGATTAGTCCAACTGAATTAGAAAGATTCATTGTAAATGTGGGTGGTACTATTCCTTGAGCTGTGACAGTGACTGAAAAAGAAGAGCAAAACTGGATAAGCAACAACATTCATCTCCCTCTGTCTACTGACTGGCAATATAATGTGATTCCATGCTTCAAGCTTCTCCCATATGACTTCTTTACCTTCACTCTTGAACTGTGAGCCCAAATAAACCCTTCTTCAAGTTACTTTTTCAGACAGTTTGTCAGAGCAAGTAAAGTAGCCGATACTAAAGTAGGAACATTGCTGTAATAAGCCTGACCACATAGTTCTTAGCAAGGTTTTGGACCAAGTTTATAGGAGGAATGTGGAAGAGAATTTCAAACACTGTATTAGAATAAAGCTCCAGGACTTTTCTGGTAAGTGTTTGGAAGAAGAGAATAAGATAAATGTGAATAATGGAAGCCTGTATCATGAGGTTTCAGAAGGGAAGAAGGACTCTATTATGAATTCTGTTAGAAGTCCTTTAGGTCACTGTGGTGGTTTGAATAGAAATGGCCCCCATAGACTTAGGGAGTGGCACAGTAAGAGGCATGGCCTTGTTGGAATAAATGTGAGATTATTGGAGGAAGTGTGTCTCAGTTCACTTTCTGTTGTCTGTGGATGAAGATATAGAACTCGTATCTACTTCTCCAGAGCCATGTTTGTCTAAATGCTATCAATTCCTACCACGTTGATAATGGACTAAACATCTGAAACTGTAATCCATACTCTATTAAATGTTGTCCTTATAAAAGTTGTTGTGATCAAGATGTCTCTTCACAGCAATAAAATCTTAACTAAGACAGAGCTTATTACCAAGGACTAGGGTATTGCTGTGGTAGGCCTGACCATGTTTTTGTGTGTAGGAATACTGACTTTGGGTCTATGGATTAGAAAAGCATTTGAACACTTTAAGAGGAGCTTAATAGTGGTACTGTGTAATGAGTAAGGTTTTTTGCCGTTCTGTCTGGTCCCACTGCTATGCTGGCCCCAAATATCACACTGATACACTGCATTTCATATAAATGCTGTTGTCCAATTACTTGTTTATTATTGGCTAGTTCTGACTTAATTATTACCCCATTTCTATTAATCTAAGTATTTCAACGTAGTCTTATCTTACCAGAGAGTGGGCCTGGACCTCTGTTCTCCAGTCTCTACACGTTGACTCCTCAATATTACTTCCTCAAATCTTCCATGTCTCCTAGTCCCGCCTATCTTGCTTTCCTATTGGCCAACAGTGCTTTATTCATTAACAAGAATGAGAAACAAATTTACAGAATGACATTTCCCATCATCTCCTCTTTCCTGTCTAAATAAAAAAGAAGAGTTTTAACCTTAACATAGCAAAATATATAACACAACACTTATCAAGTAAGAATCACAGTTAACAATATTTAGTCCATTAACATTTAGTAAGATTTAAGAAAATATTCCATCATCTATTCTATCTTTGTGAGTCTAAAGTCTTATATGTACCTTTTCTTTAATCCTAATTAAGGAAAACTATAAGTATTTGTCTTCAACTCCCTCAGAGACAACAGAAAGGTAATATATAAACACTAGAAATGGCAGAGACAACTCACTTCCTGGTCAGTTCCCCAAAGTTCATCTGTAATCTTCCATCTTCAGCCCTTAGGCCATAGTGTGTCTGGCAGACTCTTCCACAAAGCAGGAAAGTTTAAACTGTCTTCTTGTATTGGCAATTTATTAGTCACTTTTCTCTATTTCTGCAGAATGTCTGGCAGACTCTTCCATGAGGCAGGAACTATGTAGCAATGTCCATCTTGAATCAGCAGTCACTTTTCTGTGGGTCCTGCATGTCCAGTTTATACAGCATAAAGTCAAACAGTCCAGACAAGAGCAGTATCTTGCCCAAATGAAAGCAAACTTCATAACCAGTTTCTTTGATGTCCATCTTCCTTTCTGATGCAGGTGGTGTTGCCAGGACCATTTATGTCTCACTGCCAAGAAAAAAAACCTAAACCATTTTAAATGCCGTATTCTATAGGTCTTTGAAAGATTTTAAGAATGCCTATTTATCTCAAATGCATCTCTTGTATTTGTATCTTGCAAAACCTAACTAACTTAACTCTAATATTTGACTATCATAGGGAATTGTCTATAATCTGAACTACATTATACATTACATTTCTAAATGATATATATAAAAACAATACCTAAACAAAAGTAGAAATATACATATCACAAAATTGACCTTAAATTGTATCAATGAATGAAAATTGATTCCAAAACAATGTTTTCATATCTATACCATAATCCACTTTTTACCTATAAAAAGAGATTGGTTGTGGTCATTAACCATTTATAACCAATCCCACTTAAATGAAAACAAACATTTTTAAACAATATTTGGGAATTTGGGCATTGTTCTTTCCAAAGTGCTTCCTGCTGGTAGGGGGCACTGTCATAGGGGTCCTAAGAAGATGCAGATATCTTGGCTGTAGTCTGCAAGGCTGCTATGTCCCAAGTGTTTTTGAATGTTGGATCACCTGGGACACTGTTTCAGGGGGTCTGGCTTGATCAAACTCCATTAGTCTGGAAGGAATCCACAGCTTTTCATTTTCTGTGGAAAGAAAAATAGAAATTCTTTTCCCCAGTAACTTGTCCTTAGATTTAAATTTTGGAATCAAAGCATTTTTAAAATATATAAATTGAATTAATCCAGAAGCATTTCTTTTATCAGTTGTTATTATTTCCTTAGCAGTCAAACAATTTAAAGACAAAGAATAGCGTATAGTATCCACAGTTTTTCTGTGTTTCCCATCTTTACATGTTTTTTTTTTATTACCCTGTTTCCTTTACTTTTTATTTTTTCCATTTTTTGAGACAGGGTTTCTCTGTGTAACTTATATCTGTCCTGGAATTCACTCTGCATACCAGGTTTACTTTGCAATCACAGAGATTTGCTTGCCCCTGTCTCCCCAGTGCTGGGATTAAAGGTGTGTGCCACCACACCCAGCTCCTTCCTGTCTTTTTAAAACCATTTTATTTCTTTTTCTCTCCCAAGCCTACATATATTTTAAAACACACTGTAAACCATTAGAGGCTTTTCTTAATATGAATCTGTCTTTACTGTAAGTTTTTATCTTTTTCTGGCCACAAGTATTTTATCTGGTAAACAACAACATTGCTAAAATGAAAGTCATAGCTGTGTTTGCTGCGATCTATCCAAGATTGCAGCAGGTACTTTTCCCCCAGCACTGAGAGCTGTGCTCACTGCCTTGGCCTACGCTTCACCCAGCAGCATACTGCCTGCTTGGAGATGTGGTCACTGCCATTGCCAGCTCTGGTACACATCAATGAATTGTTAGTAGAGCTCTTTTAAAGCCTTTTGGTTTTTTGCCACTTATGCTGAGTCAGGAAATGTCCCTTAAAGGAGCCATGCAAATCCCCGTTTGTCTCTAGCAAAACAGTCCAACTCAGAAAAATGCTGTTAGCAAGAAGCCTTGCTTGTCTCTGTTCTTTTGTTTCTAAAACCCTTTTTTAAGCTTTTGTTAAATTTTAAGTGGAAGTTCTTATTAGCCACTAGACACCTTGTGTCACCATATGTAAAGAGTAAGGTTTTCCCCTCCACTGGTCCCAAATATCACACCGAGACACTGTATTTGATATAAATGCTGTTGGAGAGTTACTTGTTTCTTATTGGCTAGCTCTGACTTAATTATTAACCCATTTCTATTCATCTAACTATTTCTACGTAGTCTCATCTTACTGGAGAGTGGGCCCAGACCTCTGTTCTCCAGTACCTACAAGTTGACTCCTCCTTACTACTTCCTTGAATCCTCCTTGTCTCCTAGTCCCGCCTATCTTGCTTTCCTATTGGCCAACAGTGCTTTATTCATTAACCAGTATGAGTAACATATTTACAGAATGACATCTCCCATCTATACTAAACTGTGCTGACCTGGATTAAGTGGTTTCAGGGGAGAAGAATGTCAGTATGTAACCTATAATGGTCTGTGATAGTTTGATCAAGACTGTAGTTGCTTTTTGCCCTTGTTTGAAAGTCAGCCTACAACTAAAGTGAAAAGTTTTCAATTAAAGAATATGTACAAACAGCTGCTATAGGCAGTGGTTTGCTTACTAGTGTTGACTTTGATGAAGGTTTATAATGAAAAGGAGCAAGCTGAGCAAACAAAACTGAAAAATATATACATCGGAGTTAAAGAGGGACTAGGAAGTAGAATGGTATTAAATGCCATGTTCAAGGAGATAAACAGACTAAAAAATGGATCCCACCCAACTTACTTTTCAACTTGAGAAAAGAATCAAAGAAGAGTTTAGGTCTAGGTGTGCTGGTACACAACTTTACTCACCACACTCTGGAGATGGAGATAAGCAGATCTCTAAATTCAAGGTCAGCCTGCTCTGCAGAGTCAAAGTGAGTTGATATCCAACTTTAGGTAGTGAAGAAAACCACAGAAAGAGTAGGCCATGTCCCAGTCCAATAAAACTGGAGAACTTGTCAGATTCAACCACATGGTTCTAGCTTTAGAATCAATCATAGAAGAAAGGGGCTATGGGATTTTCCTCTGCAACTAAGTATAAGTACTAAGGCCTGGTGTATGGCTGGGTTGTCCCTGAAGGGAAGCCCAAAGAGGCCTTTGTGTGAAGTGCAAAGCTGAAGCCTGAATTTCCATGGAGACTCAAAATGTTGGAGATGCTACATCCTTAGGATACATGCTAAGGAGAGATACTACCAAGATGAAGAACCTACCCAAGAAAAAGAAGTATGTTGATGTCAACAGAGTTGAAAGGGATGGGAGATTTGGAGACTATTTTTACATCAGACATGAACACGCACAGGTTGGAGTTTGCCTAGCTGTTTTTGTGTCTTATTCTGGTTCACTAATTCTTCACTATGATCCTATCCTTACATTTTGGAATGCTAATGTAAATCTTGTACAATTGTGTGTTAGAAGTATGCTATCTGCTTTTTTATTTTGATTTTATAGGAAATTATAGTTAAGAGATCACATGATCTCATATCAGAACAGACATTGAACTTTGGACTTTTAAACAAGTTTTAGAGTGATAGACTATAGAGACTTTTGAAGATGGGCTGAATTAATTTTTTCATTATGTTTTGCCACAATCCTTTGAGTTCAGGTAAAGGAATTGGTGGTTTGAACACAAATGCCCCCAAAGACTCAGGGAGTGGTATATTTGAATGTTAGCAATGCTGGAGTAGATGTGGCATCATTGGAAGAAGTGTGTCTTGGTTCACTCTCTGTTGCCTTCAGATCAAGATGTTGAACATTCAGCTCCTTCACCCAGCTGTTTCTCACTGTGTGGAAAATGAACTAAATCTCTGAAAGTGTAAGGCAGCCCCAATTAAATGTTTTTTGTATCTAAATTGCTGTGGTCATGGTTATGGTTATCTTCACAGCAATAAAACTCTAACTAATATAGTTATATTCTGCCAAATAACTTGGCTGTGTTCTATCCATGTCCTAAGAAGTTGAAAGAGAGGCTAAATTCAAATGTAATGGACTAAAATTTTTGGAAGTATAAAATTCAGGATGTGTAGTAATTTTTCAAAGGAAAAAATATGAGTAAACTCAATGTTATAGAAAATTATGTTTGCAAGCAGCAGTTATAAATTGTTAAAGGGATTAGTAACATTAACGAGAAACCTAATCCTCTGTACAGTAGAAAAGATGCCCTGAAAACAATAGCCCTCCTGGGAAAGGGTCCACATAATGGAAGAAAAACTGCACCTGAAAAGAAAAAGCCTGAGCTGAGAATGCTGCTAAATGGGTACATTGCTTCAAGCAACCCCTCAGGGAGGGATTCTCCCAGGCTCATCATACAGAGGCAAAAATAGTGAGAGGGCCAAGATGTTAGACTCCAGAGGCAGCAGCATAACTCAGCAATGTCTGTCACATGCTGTTTCTTTTGCAGTCATCAATGAAGCAAGATTGATGGATAAATTGCTGTGTCATAGTCCTGAAGAGCTGAAGAGCTGAAGAGACTAGGCAGTTTGTGGCAGCATCAGAGATTTTGCAAGTGATCTCTGAGTACATTTAGAACTGGAAAAGGTGAAGCCTAAGTCACAACTGGGATCTCAAGATTTTGAAGATGCATTTTACAATGGGAAAGCAGTGCAATAAATTAAAAAAAAAAAAAAAAAAAAAACAAAAAAACAAAAAAAAACAAGATGCTTTGACACCAAAATTTAAGTTGAAGGACAAGTTACTGGGGAAAAGGATTTTTATTTTTGTTTCCACAGAAAATGAAAAGATGTGGATTCCTTCCAGACTAATGTGGTTTGATCACGCCAGACCACCTGAAACAGAGTACGAGGTGATCCTACATTCAAAACAGCTGGACAAAGCAGCCTTACAGACTACAGCCAGGATTTCTGAATCTTCTTCGAACCCCCATTCCAGTGCCCCTTACCAACAGGAAGTAGTTTGGAAAGAACAATGTCCAAATTCCCAAATATTGTGTATAAATGTTTGTTTTCATTTAAATGGACTTTGTTATATAAAATAAATTAAAAAAAAGAAAAAAAGAAAAAGGTATAAAATTGAAAATAAAGCAATTATTTTATCTCTTAAAAAAGAATAAAATAAAATAAAATGGGAAAGCAGTACTATATGGTATTACCATTTTGTGTATTTGAGGAAATACTACATGATTTTTCATAATTTCAAATCATGTAATTACTAACAATGAACAAGGACTCTTTCACAGCACCCTTGCAAATAGATATTACTTGTATTTTTTAACAAATATTTTTGTACAATATGTGAGTATTAATTTTTATAAAACACTAAAATTGGTCACACTTAAGTCTTTTGTGGATGATGTATATTTAATTTGACAAGTAGATTTGTATTTCATAAATAAAATACATTTAGTCATGAGTTCCTTTCCTCAAATTTATTCTCTGCTATTGCCACCTGTCATTAATAGCTATATAATTTTGACCATTAACTTAGTTGTTATATGCCTCAGTTTCCTCATTTGTACATGTTGGATAGAATAGCACTAATTTAAAGTTTCTATTAGCTTTGATATGAAAGTTCATTTAAAGTATTTTGTTACAGGATAACTACACAATAAGCTTTATAACTAAACTAAGAGGGAAAAATTCAAGGAGAATTCAATGTTTTGTTGTGTTGGTTCTAATATTTTAAAATTATTTTCATCTCATGGGTATGAGTGTTTGCCGGAACATATGTTGGTGTGCCACATGTTTGCATTGACGATGGAGTCAGAAGAGGATATTGGATCACCTGTGACAAGACATAAAGGCATCTGTGTGTCACCAGGAGAGTACTGGGAATTGAAATAGGGTCTTAGGGAAACACAAGTGCTCTTACTGCAAAGCCATGTCACAAGGCTCATTTTTACTTTTCTTACAAATGTCATGGTTTGTTGTTATACAAGCTATTCATTATTTTAAATTCCTATTGAAGTATCTGAAGCAGGTAGACATGAAAATGCAGACAAATTGGTAAATGTCATTCATGTGTAGCCAAAGAAAATAAATCACTAATATTTGTCAAATTATTTTACTAAAGTGGCAAAAGCTTAGTAGCATCTTTTCTAGAGGGTATATATCTTTCTCACACCAAATAATTAAGTGAATGGATGTTTTCCTTTTAATGTAGTGGAATTTTTCTATGCAGACATAAACCTCTTCACCTTAGCAGTCAAAAAGGTGAGATTTCTCTACAGAAGGGAAGAAAGAGACACTAAGAAAGTTCAAGCATATTCAATTAAAAAGTCCAGATAGTTTTATGCATTAAATTAAGAAACCAGATAGTTTTATGCATTGCAAAGTCAATGTGCTGGCTCTAATTTCAAAAGAAGTGCTTTGTTATCATCTAAAATGGTTCATGGATCTCATATGAATATAGATAAGATTTCTGCAGCATTAACCCTTCAGAGTTATAATCATACCATGTATCAATAAAGTTAAAAGCATAATAAATGAAATGTTGCTTCCTCTCTTCTTTGTGATTATGTAGCTAAGACAACAGATCATTACAGTGGATTCCAAATTGCACCATTAGGTAAAGCATACAGTAGTGTTCAAGCAGCAGACCTGCCCAAAATAGTGCTTTAGAACAACAGTAGACAAGTGAGCACTTGAAGAAATTGTAATGTACGGAGACCAACTGCCTTGCCTTATATGGTGTAGTTTTGTGAAAGATAAAGAAACTTAGCAAAAGGGGAACTCACATCAGACAAACTGAATGGCTTTAGGTGATGTGTATATTAACAAATAGTATACTCACTTGAGAAAAATGGCAGGTTTTGAAAAATTTAAATTGAAGACTATATACTTTACAAAGTTCTTACATTACTAAGTCCTCTGGCATGATTTTCCTTCTCATTGATATAAACCATGTAACCATTTAGTCTTCTACAAGCATTATGTGTCTCTTTCTGTGTGGGTGTATGTGTGCATGCATGCATTTGTGCATGTGTGTGTGTGTGTGTACGTGTGTGTGTGTGTGTGTGTGTGTGTGTGTGTGTGCAATCATAGCGTAAAAGATTCCTGAGGTTATTTCAATAAGAATGGCACCTGTCAACTCATATGTTTAAATACTTGGCCAGTGTTTGATGGAAAATTTGGGAAGGATTAGGAGATGTGGCCTACATGGAGAAGTTGTGTCACTAGGGTTGAGCTTTGAAGATTCAAAAGACTAATGTCAATTCCAGTGTGTTCTCTGCCTCCTTTTTGTGGATCAAGGTGTGAGCTTCCATGTTGTCTAGTTGTTATGTCTTTGCTCCCCTGTCATTGAGTTTTTTCCCTTGAAATTGTAAATTCAAATGAATTCTTAATTTTATGTTTCCTTAGTCATAATGCTTTGTCACAGCAATAGAAAGCTAATAAATAAAATTCCTGATATGAATATCTGTATAGTTATGAATGTCACTGATTTTACACTACAGTGATGGATTTGCATTCTCAATGTACCTTTGAACTTTTAAATTTTATGCATAGGCTTCCCTTATATTTGAAGATTGATGAAATGATTACTCAAAGATAAGAGACACCCATGACTATCCCAACAACCAGAAAACATTGTTTATTTGGAAATAAACCATTTCTAAATATTTAAGGAATATATTCTTTTCAAACTAAAGTTATATTTTAGATTAGGTATTATATTGGAAGATAGAAACAAGATGAGCACAGGTTTCATGTCAACATTGGCTACATAGAGCATGTCCAAAATCTCAAAAACCAAAGAGCAGCCTAGAATATTGATACATAATATGCAGTCTAGAATATCATTTCCTTTGAGTTACTGAGTAGCTCTGAGTATCAGAATATTCAAAAATTAGAATTATACATATGGAATAACCTGACTTATGAAGTAAGACTGTTTTAAAAATGGAATTATGCATATGAAGGTTTTTAGCTGATGTTTCTCTTGCTGCAATGAAACCAAATGACGAAAAAGAAAGTTGAGGAAGAATTGTGTTTTCACTTTCACATTCCTACTCATCACCAAAAGAAGTCAGGTTAGGAACTCAAGAAGGGCAGGACCCCAGAAGAAGGAGCTGATACAGAGGTCCATCAAGGGATGCTGCTTACTGGATGGCTTGATGCTTTCTTGTAGAATCTAGGATTCAAGCCTAGGGATGGCATCACCCACAATGGACTAGGCCCTTTTCCATTGATCACTAATTAAGAAAATGCCTTGAAGCTGGATATTGTAGAATTATTTTCTCAAATGAGGCTTCTTTCTCACAGAAGATTTTAGTTTGCGTCAAATTGACATAAAACCAGCCATTTCATAAGATGATGAAAAATATGTCCTGACTGACTTACTGCATATCAAAAAGCAAAGCACCCAACAACTGTTGTGTTAGTTAATTCTCCTATTATTCAAAAAAAAATACTTAAAACAATAGCAGCTTAAAACAGATAGGTTTATTCTAGCTCAGAGTTCTGTATGAACTTTTATGGCAGGGAAGTTCTGTCACCAGGAGCATGGGACAGTTGTTTGTGGTGTATACATAGTGTAGTAGCATAGAATAATAATTATTTCTGCTCATCTTGAGTTTTCCTGTTTAGTCAATCCAGGATCCTAGTCCAGAGAGTAACACCATTAATTAAGGTGGGCCTTCCATCTAAGCTAATACAAAGTAATATCCTGTGTTTATACCCAGAGGCTTGTCTCTGGTGAGTCTTGATCCTGTCATTTTAAAAGTCAACATAAAGCATCACAAGTCTGCTCACCAATTGAACACCACCAAATATCAATTTCATATCATTCCCTTCCAGTCCTGTTCAAGACTCATGCTTATTCCATAGTATAAAATGCATTCAGTCCAATTTCAAAAGTTCCTAGACACTTTAAGAGTTCCAACACTGCTGAGAAGTATAAACATAGACTCTCTCTGGTGACTCATGCAATCTGTTAATTGTATATTCATATACCAGAAACCCAAATAATATAATTCCAATATGCAATAGCACAAAATAGACATTTTCATTTCAAATGAGAAGGGTGGAGGAACAGAAAGAAAAGATCAAAGAACAGCAAAACCAGAAGCCAAGACAGCAAACATCTAAGAATCTTCTTTTAAGTCTATCTACTGCAGTGATTTCTTCTTTCACTGTAGGTCTGGAAAAGAGTAATGAGTATTAACCATTCCAAATACTGAATGTTCACCTGCCTTGGACTTTTCTTCCTTCAATTCAGAACAAATTAGCTCACTATTTTTAAATCCATCCTCACATAAGTTTTTAGGAAAAGAGCATAACATATCTAAAATCTTTGTCAAAAGAGTGAACAAATTGTCTCTAGCTCCATTTCTCCTGTTTAGTACTTCATGAGCCCCAACATCCATGGTTCATATTTCTTTTGACATTCTGGCTTTCAAACTCCAACAGGAATGGCTCAGTAACCCTCTGCTCATAAGAATTAGAGGATTTCTATTGCTTAAATTTCTAATTCCTTTGACTTGCTTTTCACAAAGAAGTGAAAAGCTAGGGATTTGTGGTCAGGTTTATTAGAGACAGGACCCCCACTAAATGCAATGGCCTCAACAAGGCATCAAGGTTTTGGTTTTTTTTTTTTTTTTTTTTTTTTTTTTTGTTGTTGTTGTTTTCTTTTTTTTTTTTTTTTAACTTTTCTGTGGCTGAAATAAAAGATCTGAGCAAAGGGGAACTGACTAGAAGAATGAACACGTATTTTTGTTTACAGTTTGAGAGTAAAGTCTACTAGACAGGGAAGTCACAGCAGCAGGAACTAGAGACAGCTGGTCACAGTACATATACAGTTAGAAAGCAGAGAACAGAGAATGGATATGCTTATATATGGGGCTCCATTTTATTCAGTACAGGACTCCATTGTAGGAGCTATTATCCCAGTTTAGGAGGTCCACCAATCTCAATATACTAACTCACAGGTGTACTCATAGAATGGTATCTTTGGAGAGTCTAGGTAGCATCAATTGTGTTTTTATGTTATAGTTAAAAGTTTCTAAGACAAATGTAACCTGATAACAATACCAAATATTTTTATTGAACCAGATATGGTAATAATGATTTATAATATTAACACTAGTGATGGATAGGCAAAAAGATAGAAAGTTGAAGTTCATTCTTAGCTATATTACTTGATTTATTGCTTCATGTGACCTTTCCTCAAAAAATAAGATTAAAAAACATTTTAGTATTGAAAAGAAGAAAGTATGCATGAAATTCAATTTCTCTGGATCCTAGGTTAAGAAAATAAGGTATTCTCAAATTAATAAAAAAAATTGATGCTCATGACTCTTAGCCCAGGACTTTGCTACTTTGTTTTTAAAACAGAAACAAATCCAAATTAAAAACTGTGGGAAATTTGACAGTTGCAATAATAAATCCAATTAGTATAAGTTAATAAAGCTTCATTTATTTTACAAGGAAATATAAACAAATTTTACAATTGAAAAAGAACTTGCTAAAAGTTTCTTTTAAAAGTCATTTTTTTATTTAGAGTAATGATTTATTTGTAATATAGTCAAACTACACATTTATTGCATAATAATATGTTCTATTCCTTATATAAATGATACAATAATTACATAATGATCAAACATGATCCCATATTTATAGTATTTGATTATATAATTGTATAGTGATGTAAGTATATAATTGAAAATGTAACTTCATGTTCATTATGTAATAGATATGTTCATTACTGTCTTTGCATTACCTGAGTAGTTTCTCTTCAGAGTGACTGTGAATTTGTTAGTGGATAGATAGTACAGAAATTTTTACTAAATCCTGAGTATGACATGACAATATGACTTTATACAACCAGCCTGGCACAAGGTAAAAATCTATTCTGACAGATGATGATCTTTACATCCAAACAAGGACATAGGCTAAACTCTAGATTAATATAACTTAGGTTATGTTGGAGGAATAAGATAGGGAAGGATATGCCTGTCATTGTTTGGTTATATAATAAAACTAAAGAAAATATCCAAATGGTTTTTATTGTAATATGTGCCTTTTGAAATCTGACCACTGTAAACATATGATATAGTCTGTGGTCTATTTGTACAACCTCTCTCCCAAAATATTTTCATCATGTTTTTAACATGTATGATATTCAACGGATTTTAAATATCATTGAAAATAAACTGTTCTGGGTAATATACCCCCTCTTTTCCATATTGTATATATTTCCCTAAGTGCTTGCCACTGAGTTAAACACAACACAAATTTGTTGAATGAACCCATGAAAATTTTCAATATAGGAATTATTTTAATATATCAAAATAATTATTCCATTTATTGGTCTTTAAACATTTTATTAGAGGCATAAATTCTTCCTGGGGATTTCAGTAATTGCAGCTTTCTTATCTCCTGTTCATTATATTTGTTACACAGTAAGCAGACACTAGGATATTGCTTACTCATCAAATAAAGCTGCCATGGATTTTTCCTTAGTATTATGAGCTAAACAAAGAAATTTAAAAAATATATCAAGAAGTGTTTTGATAAATCAACAAGTAATGCATCCTAATTAGGACATGGATTCTTGCAATTCAAACAAGAAAATATGTACTAGGAAACACATAAGTATAAAATTTACTAGCTGAAAATTGACTTCCTTCTAATCTAAGCCATGTCTTCTTATCACTTTTATGCAGTTGTAATAGCCAATTAATTATTACATGTAGATCTTATGCTTGCAGAATCCTTATGGCATCATCATTGTAATAGAATTATATAAATAAAACCCAAAAGAAAGTTGGCTACTGACAATAACTGTAATTATGTAATTCTAACTTGACTCTGAACTACTAAAGAATAACGGGATTGCTCCTTCAATGGAAACTAGTTAGTTAGGAAAATTAAATTTAATATTGGATTTATTTTTATTTTGAAGACAGACACTTTCCTCTTGTGTTTCTAGGTCTGAGTCAGTGCTTTGCTTACTAGCTTGGTATTTTCATTTGTTTGGAGGACCTTTTTATATATGTGTTATCATTCAAGTATTCCTAAAATGTATGTGATGGTAGGACTCATACTCTGACACTTAATTCTTTCATTCACTATTTCAATTTCCACATCAGTGTAGCATCATTGCATATGTAAAATCTAAACTATATTGGCATATTCTTTACACAATTTAGCTTTCTTATTTTTGGAGCATGTTATTAATTGTACTTGCTAAAACATACAATGTTAATTGTGCATTTGCTTCAGACATAGTTGTTTCTATAGGTTGAATGGTTGTACTACCTGTTGTATACTTTCAAGGCAAGTGAAACTTTGTTGATATATTCATCAGAACTCATTTATTCTCACAGATTCTCTCTGTGCACATCAAGTTTTCCAAAATTAAAAACAAAGAGTGCAATTTAACACTGAATTTTAGGAATTAAATAAAATATGTTGTTAATGTGCATATTTAAACCATCATGTTTTGAACATTTTTTTATTAATTTTGAAAGTTATTACCAATATTGAATAGTGCTTATATCACTATTTACATTAACAACTAACATTTAGAGAATTTTTCTGGCTGTTCCAAATTTGACATCTTAAAATTAAAAATTAAAGTCCCCATTTAAGAGTAATGTAAGAAATTTGTGTACAACATATATCTGAGTATTTGGTGAAAATATTAACTTCTCTGTTTCTTTTTGTCCTGTAAAATAATAATGTTGTAACTTTGAGAAATAAAATAGATTAGGTCATAGAGAAACTGGCAGTTTATTTAAACAATTGCTTTAATTTATGTACATATATACTTGAATACAATATTCATATGCTATTAAGCACTTTTAAAAAATGCAAAAACAATTGCAGTATTGACTTTGAAGTGTTATTAATAGCGAGAGATAGTATAATAAAGACACGAGATGTATATATCTTTAAATAAGAATATAGCTACAAGTACTCTTAACTTTAGCGTCAATTTTTTAGAGTTTGACTGAATAGTACTTGATAGACTATTGTTAGCATTTATAAAATGACCACACATGTCATATAATTCTTTGTCTATATTCAATGTGTATCTTTGGGAGGAAGAACTTGATTTCTGATCCAACTGTGCTTCAGGAAAGTCAAATGTACAGACTAGAGATGCTTAATACATGTAGATAATGCCCCATAAAGATACTGGATATGATCCCTGTTTTTGCTACAATGGTTATTATATGACTTTGCCTGTTTCCATTCACTCTACTATTTCTGCAATATCTTAGTCCATTGAACTCACATGTTCAGACACATCATTTACTACAACGTTGTAGCATACTTTTAAGTAAATTTATTACAATAACATAGTCTTGATAATACTTTCATTTAAAATAGCCAAAATACATCTGTAGAGAAGCAGAACTCTGTCTATTCAGACTCACAGTATTGAAGTAGATTTATTATTTTTCTCTTGCAGTTACTTCACATGTTCTTTGACTATAGCTTCACATATATTTGTGTGATGTGATCTTGATAATGTTCCTTATTTTCTTATATCAATTGGATTATGAATGTTTTTTTCATTAATATAGATCATTCTAATTTCACTGTTACTAGCCCTTATTTGTAACACATGGCCCATACATGTGATCATTAGAATAAATTATATATTTCTTTCTATTTAAATTCTTGAAGCAACAGATACTTTGAAAATAGGACCATCTTGGTTCCGCGCCCTCCGCACAAAATGCCTGGTGTAGCCACAGAAACTGTCCCTGCTTCAGAGCAGGAGTTGCCACAGCCTCGGGCTGAGACCGGATCAGAAACAGAATCTGACATTGATGAATCAGTACCAGAGCTCGAGGAACAAGACTCCACACAGACAACCACACAACAAGCCCATCTGGCGGTGGCAGCTGAAATTGATGAAGATCTGGTCAGTAAAGCAAAACAGAGTTGGAGTGAAAAGAAGGCAAGGAGGCTATGTCCAAACTGGGTCTTCGACAGGTTACAGGGGTTACTAGAGTCACTATCCGGAAATCAAAAAATATCTTCTTTGTCATCACAAAATCAGATGTCTTCAAGAGCCCAGCTTCAGACACCTACAGAGTTTTTGGAGAAGCCAAGATTGAAGATTTGTCTCAGCAAGCACAGTTAACAGCTGCTGAGAAATTCAAAGTTCAAGGTCAGGAAAACACTCAGACTCTGACCGTACAAGAGGAAAGCAAGGAGAAAGAAGTTGATGAAACGGGTGTGGAAGTTAAGGACATAGAATTGGTCATGTCACAAGCAAATGTGTCCAGAGCAAAGGTAGTCCAAGCCCTGAAAAATAACAGTAATGATATTGTAAATGCTATTATAGAATTAAAGATGTAACTATTTGACGGCAAGGATGCTCCCCACCCTCACCCCCTTTTTGGTGTTTCAGAAGTGAACTACAGCTTGGTTTGAAATTTGTACTGTTTCTATCACTAATAAAGTTATGGCTTCTTGTTGGATGAGAAAAAAAGAAATAGAAAATAGGAGGAGCTAAATAAAATTTTGAAAAAATGCTATTTCTCACAGATTATAACTTATTTAGTGTAGGAACACAGGAAGAATAAATATTAATTGTCTCATTCATAACACAAACATTTCCAAGTGAAAAAAAGAACTATTACAAAATAATCCAGAGCTTCCTAGCCATTGCTAATGTTTTGTAGACTTATCTGAGCAGAAAACACAGAGCCTTTCTATATTTCTTTCATTTCTCCTCTCTGCCGCAAACAAGCCATTGGTACTCTTTATGACTGGAACACTCAGTATCGATATTATTGATAATATAGCATTCACTTTTCTTAGTCATTCAGAAGAAAATATGTTCCTAACCAGTGATGTTATTTCCATGCCTATTGGTCTCCAAGCAGTGCACCAAATTAATCTGTTTTTCTCCTAAGATGAAATTTATTCAAGGAGTACTATTTCATATCCTTTAGAAAAATACTGGATTGAGTATTCTGCTTTAAGAACCTCAAGTGCTGTCTTGAACTAGACACTGTTGAAGAAGCTTGTGGTGGGCATTGGCACTACTAACGTGAGACTATTACCAATCCAAAGATGAATCCAACTTCTTCAAGATGTCATTGTGTAGGACAAGCTGGGTGTAGACTTGGAGGGTAGGGAAAGGAAAGTGCAGAAGAAAATCTGGGTTCACAGCATTCTGTGGATCATCAGTCCCTATTTCACATGGTTCTTCCTTGTCTGGCATGATAAAGCCTCCTAGAATGTCATTGGAAGCTACCAGGCACAGCACCCCTACCTAGTGAGAGACCTCTTTAACAGAGGACTGATGTGAATGTAGATAACCTGAATGATAGTGGCTGGTAGATCATTTCCTGGTACCAAAACAAGTGCCAAGATAAAACCCAGAATCCAAAAAATAATTAATGGGGAAGGATTACATGGAGATTCACCAACTGAGTCAAAAAATAAGGTGTTTTTTTTTTTTTGGTCTTGGCACTGATTTATCTGTTTCATATGTGAGCACAGGAGAACAGGGGCTATCTTGGGAAGATAAAACCTATACCAGCAGCATTGGCACTGTAAAATTAATGTTCATAAGACCCTGAGTCCAGAAGGCAGTGGAAACATGCCTGACTGTGATATTACCCATGAATTTGAAATTTCATTAATGAATCTTTTTACATGATCATGTTAGGAATAACAATGTTTTCCTAATAAGACATTTTTATTTAAGGGTTTGGCAGCATGACTCAACAATCTATAAAATATTGCTTTGTTTGGGTGTAAAAAATGTGATCTTGATTAATCTGATGGGAGCTGTCTTAATTAGTATTCTTTTTCTGTGAAGACACATCATAACCACTGCAACTCTTACAAAAGAAACATTTGACAGGGTCCTGCTTACAGTTTCAAAGGTCTATAACATATATATATATATATATATATATATATATATATATATATATATCAGTCTTTTAAATCAATAACTATAATAGGCCATCATTTTGTTAATAGAGAAGACAAAGGAATTCAAGGCTGTATAGAGCCCATTGGTTGAATTACTTTACTTATGGTTCTCTAATCTGTGAGCATTCTCCATTTTCCAGATTTTTGTTTTAATAACAAGTACAGGAGACTTCCAAAAGTTGGCTGATTCTCCAATATGCTGGCTGTTCTAAGGCCACTAATTTCTCTGATGTTAAAGGCCATTTTTCAACCCATACAGGTTTGTCTGTTAACCCCTTTAAAGGTAGGGATGTTGGTATTTTTGAAAGATCAGCAGCTGTGATGCCCTGTTCTTATACAACCTGAATGGTCAGTGACTGTTTTTTTATAATACCTTTTGATGTCTTTCTCAGAGACATGTGTTAGTTTATGGTTTGTTTCTGAGATTAGAGGAATGTTAATCTGGGTATTTCATTGGTATAACAAATTACTTCCCCATAAGTTCATTGCTATGTTAGCCACATAAATCTTTAATTTTTCTCTGGCCCTTTACATTCAATACATTCTGGGCTTTGTTTTACCTGAGATAAAGTTCCAGGCCCTAAAAGCTAAACATTTACTTACTGAAGAGTCCAATTTGGATGCAAAGTTTCTGGTGCTATTATTGTTACATCTGCACCTGTGCCTACGGAACTTTCAATTATGTCATTTATTCATATTTTTTACTTTGGTCTTTGATCATTTGTACAAGTTTGCCAAAACATTTGATTTTTTGTTTCTCCTGAAAATTTTATCTCCTAAAGCTGTTCTAACATCCAGAGAAGAATGTTTTGTATTCAATAGGCATTAAGTTCTTTAATTGTTCCTAGAATAATTTTCCTCTATAGTGACAGGAAATGTCTGTCCCTTATTGATCTACATTCATTGAGTCAATGATGCCTTCTGCATACTTCAGAGGGGAGGAACATTATGTTTGGGTTATTCACAGAGGAAACATTGTTTATAAAATTGCCCTGCCTAAAATATCCTTTCAGGTAATCTTGTTTACCTGACATTTTCATGTTTCTTCATGCCTCTGGAAATCACCTCCCCCATTCAAACATCATCATGGTTATGAGATTCAATATTACTCTATCTCAGATCCATTCCTCTATGGGTGCTGGTCTTGCCTTTGAAGGCCTAACCTTTTACATTGTTAGTTTGCATTTTCAAAAGCCAAACATTCAATTACTATTTTTTTTAGCTTCTGAATTTGGTATCATTCTACTTAAAGCTGAACTCACTCTTTGTTTAAAAATCAGTGAAATTTTCTTTTGGGTCCTGCATAGCTTTAGTAAATGTTATCTCCCACCATTCTTCAATTCATTCCCAAGCATTCAAAACTGCTTCATTAGTATAGAGACAAGGTGTGGGTGTGGTCATTATTATAGACTGTCTTTGTACATCAACATAGTCACTCTCTCCAAGAGGTTGGTATTAGGAAATTTCAATACTTCTAGCCCTACTTCATTGTTTAATGGTTCTAGCTTCATCTTTCTATCAGTTCCTCCACTGTAATTGAGGACCAGGTTGAAACCAAGTCTATTCTTTCTTGTGGAATAATTCTATTGCATATTAACTGTGAATTTGACATGTCTTACAAAAGGTAAATGTATACCATATGGAACTATTTCTTCCTTAAATCTTGTGAAATCTAACATTTCCACACTAGTCCTATAAGCTCTTGCACAGTGTTGGGCTTAACTGTCATTTGACAGTTCCCATAAAGAGACTGGATAAATTAATGTTGGTCGTTTGAAAACCTTGAGCTGTTCCTTTCTAACTTTATAATGTAAAACTGAGATTGGTTCTTTCAATTCTGCTGTCTGGGTCTGAATATCTCCAATATTTGTTTTAATAAGTTTTTCTAAGACATATTTTAGCAATTGTATAAACAAACATTATTAGGGATAAAATAAAAATTATAAAAGTAATAATTAGTGTTATGTCAACCCCAGTTAAGATGATTGATTATTTCTTCATTTCATTGTTCCATTTCAAACTATTCATTGTGCAATTATACAGAGACCTATCTCCCTCCATCATAATAGTGTTTCCAATTTTTCAATATGGGAAAAAGTCTCTATTGTTTTAAACTAATCACCCCCCCCTTTAAGAATTCCCAATTGTCTCACCAAACTTCTCATGATGAAGGTGAAGATGATGGAGTAATATGAGGCTGGCCGTTGCTGTATAGAACAGTAGAAGCCTGCATGTGTATCAAAACAGCTACCTAGTATGGTAGCAACACAAGGAAGGGGCCCAGGGAAAGCCCACACTGACTGGGAAAGGGTGTCCACTGTCTTAAAAGGCACATGCAGAGGATAGTGGAGAAGAAGCACATGTGGCAGCAACTGCCTATATGCAGAGTTGTCCCATGGTGTGGGGCTAAATGACAATTTTTGGAGCCCAACCACCTGTGGAGTTTACCTTGTAGACTCATTCAGAGGGCTTAGTGGAAAAAAGGAAAACCTAGCTGGCCAGGTAGTAACTCCAGCCTCTTGCAGATCTGGCATTTCCTGGTGGCTGTAAGCAAGTGACCTTTTCATAAGTTTATACCCCAAAACATGGACACCAGATGAATCTTGATCTTAATTGGTCTTATTAATAAAAACCCAGGGATATCCAGATAAATGCTGAATGATCAAAGAAGCAAAGGAACACCCAAAGTCACTTCTTACCTCTCTGAATTCTCACTTATCACTTCCTGTCTCTGCCCCGTGCTGTCTGTACCTGTCTCTACCCTGTACAGTCCTCCAGACCTCTATGGTTAACTAGTGGCTAGCTATACCCTATGATTTCCAGGCAAACTTTATTTGTCAGAACACAAACAAGAACACTCCACAACTCCACATTTTGATGGGTTGCAGTTTTCTGTAGTTGGCTCCATATCTACATAGAAAAGTTTTATGAAGGGGTGAGAACTACACTGATCTGTGAGTATGGGCACATATATTAGACTCTATAACTATAGTTGGGAATTATACTAGTTTAGTACAGTGGTAGTTGTAGGTTCTCCTTTAAGGTTCAAAATTTTATTAACCCTTGGTAGTAGTAGTTGGCTAGGTTTCTAGTACCAGATATGATTTACCTCTTGTTGAATGAGTCTTAAGTGCAATTAGAGAACTGATAATTACTGTGATACTATACATCACTATTAGTGTTATTGTTCCATGCTGATGATATTTGAAGTTTATAGGCTTCATAGCTGGGAAGGATTGTTGCTTACTTCCCTCCTCTCATAGCTTTCATACTCTGAAAGCTAGTCCTCAGAGAATATGCATTCTGATCAGTTCTATCTCAAGGGTCTCTAAGCCCTATGCTTAAAGTACATGGTTCCTTAAGCACTACAGACTTACCTTCCACCTCTAGGTAACAAGAATGGGCAATAGCAAAGACCACATAATATTTTGGTAATATCTTGGATAACCCTAACCAAAAGAAAAGACACTGTTAAGATGGAAATTTTTCAGTTGCCCTAGGTCCCAGAATAGAACATGCACTCCTGATCAAGAAGGACCCTCAGGAATGGGCTTGCAAAACATTTCCTATAAACACAGATGCAGGTGCCAGATAAGGAGCATGGGCCCAGCCACCTGGGCCTAACCAATCAGGAGCTTGCTATGCCCTAACCCCAGACCTCCTCCCCTGCTTGAGGGTTTTGTCTTTATATACTCAAGTAAAATTGAGCTTGGGGCTCTCTCTCCTCCTCCTTTGTGTGGTATGAATTGAACCCCAGCCATCTGGATTCTGAATAAAGCCTCCTGCTGTTTTGCATCAAGTGCCAACTTCCATGGTTTGGGAGTCGATCACCACATCCCAGGATTCGAATGGGGGACTCCTCAGTGTGGGGATCCAACAACACACCTAAGAAAGAGAAGTACAGACCAATATTGCTCATGAACATTCATGCAAAAATACTCAACAAAATACTGGCAAATAGAATCCAAGAACACATCAGAGAAATCATCCATTGTGACTAGGTAGGTTTCATCCCAGGGATGTAGGGATAGTTCAACATACAAAAATCCATCAATATATTCCACAATATAAACAAACTGAAAAAGAATAACCAATGATAATCTCACTAGATTCTGAAAATGCTTCTTAGTAAACATCCCTTCATAATAAAGATATTGAAGATAAAAGGGATAACTAAAGCATACCAAAACATAATAAAAGCAATACACAGTAAACCAACAGCCAACATCAAATTAAATGAAGAGAATTCAGTGTGATTCTTCTAAAATCAGGAACAATACAAGGCTGTCCACTCTCTCCATACCTTCGATATTGTATTTGAATTTCTTGCTAGAGCAAGAAGAAAACAAAAGGAGATCAAAGGGGTAAAAATTGGAAAGGAAGAAGTCAAACTTTCACTATTTGCAGATGATATGATAATTTACATAAGTGACCAAAAAACCTCTACCAGGGAACTCTTCTACAGTTTCTGAACACTTACCTTTAGCAAAGTGGCAGGGTTAGATAACCTCAAAAAAAAAAAAAAATAGTTGCCTCACTATGAAAGACAATAAAGGGGCTGAGAAAGAAATCAGAGAAACATCTCCCTCCCTTACAATAGATAAAAACAACATAAATATCTTGAGGTAACACTAACCAAACAAGTAAAGGACCTATATAATAAGATCTTTGAGTCTTTAAAGAAAGAAATTAAAGAAGATGCCAGAAAATGGAAAGATCTCCCATACTCTTGGACAGGTAGGATCAACATAATAAAAATGGCAATCTTGGCTAAAGCAATCTACAGATTCAATGCAATCCCCATCAAAATACCAGTACAATTTTTTACAGACCTTGAAAACAATACTCAACTTTATATGGAAAAACAAAAGACCCAGTGAAAGACCCTCAGAGTGTGGACCTTCACAATTTGTCTCAGGAAAGGCCACACCCCAAATCACTCAAAAGAAGAGGTCTTAATGCAAACTGCATGAGGACTTTTTATTTCAAGTGCACTGGGGTCCACAGTCATATGCCACACAGGGATAGAGGACTGAGGACCCTGATTACAGAATTGAGACAGCTTTTATAGGTGTTATAAGGTGTTCTGGATCCTCTGAGAAAGGGGGGAAGATTAGTTTTCCAATTATAAAGATCTAAGGAGGAGAAGGGCCAGTACTGGAGAGGCTGCAACTGGCCACTCGGTACTGGGGGGCCAAACACGCGTAGTGGCTCCTCTCCTGCTTTGAGTCCCAGTAGCAGGTCCTCCAGCCACCAGCACCTAAGCTTCAGTGGGGGCAGAAGGTGGCACCCTGGTCTCTAGCTCATCCATCCAGGAAAAGGATTAGAACTATATCAAGAATGACTTTGAAAGACACTGAGGAAGGATAGTAGTAACCTCTAGCTGGTCACCTCATGTGGGCCAGAGTGGGGAGGGTACCCGGTGTCTGCCCTCCACCCCAGCCTATGGCTGCTTGGCTGCAGCTTGGCCCTCAAAGCCCTGGAGGCCGCAGCAGCTGGGGGGCACTCCTGGGGGCAGGCTTTTGATCAGGATGAAAGCCAGGTCCAGTCTGAAAAACAGTTGCCTTAACAGCTTGGATAATCTCAGAATTAAAAGGGTTCCCTCTGGTGGCCATGCAACACCCAATATTGGCCACTCAGAAATTCAAAAAGTCTGCCAGGATCTCGCTAACTTCAACTGACAAATTAAGGACCTGAGACTTTAATTCAGTCCAGTGATCAAGAGTCAAACTAAGGGGAATTGTCAGTCATCACCGTCTGTCTTATGATAAAACTATAGAAAAAACACCAAAGACACACAGAACAAAAACACATGAAACAGAAACTAACAGATCCAGACACTTGCGACCCATCTGTGTCTTCCACAAGCAGGCAAATGAATTGGACAGCCGTGGAGGAAGCTTCAGCTTCAACAAAAGAACTAGGTCCTCCGACTGACAGATGGAGGCCACCAGGCGTCTCTGGGCCTCCTCACCTCCCAGGGCATCCCCCCAGAGTGCCCTGATGATCAGCATGAATGCTGATCACAGTCCTCTGGTCCTTACAACCCAAGAGGACAGCTGGAAACTGAAACCAAAACCTCACATTCCAGAAAAAGAAAACAGATACCAGAAAACAAATACTCAAAACAGAGACACGGGCCAACACACACACACACACACACACACACACACACACACACACACACGGGGGAGGGGGGATTCCCTTACCTCCTAGTCAGTTCTTGGGTGTGAGTGGTCCGGGCCAACACATCAAATGAAAGACCCTCAGAGCATGGACCTTCACACTCCAACTCAGGAAAGGTGACAACTTAAATCACTCATGAGAAGCAATCTTGATGCAAAATGCATGAGGACTCTTTATTTCAAGTTCACTGGAGTCCACAGTCATACTCCACTCGGGTAGAGGACTGAAAACTCTTAGTGCAGAATTCAGATAGCCTTTATGGGGTTTACAACAAAGCCTGTGCATCACAAACCAAGGATCTCATAGCATCAATAGCCCACATGATGCAGGCCAATCAATTTAAACCATTTTATAGTTTTTAGACCAATCATTTTAAATCATGCAAGCCCACCCTTTATAGACCAATCAGTTCTCTATAGCCTGGAGCTCTGCATTTGCTTGGGCCCCTAAACCTTTTACCTATTTACTAGCAGAGGACAGGGTCTGGAATTTAAGGTATTTAGGGCTTTTTAGGGAGTATTTTTAAACTTCTATCTTCCTGGGGTCATTGGAGAGTTAGGCTGCATTTTTCTATCCTTACACCAGTATAGCTAAAACAACCCTGTACAATGAAGGAACTTCCTGATGCATAACCATCCCTGACTCTATTACAGAGCTATAGTCCTGAAAACAGCTTGGTATTGGTGCAAAAATAGACCAACGAACTAATGAAATCTCATTGAAAACTCTGATATTAACCCATACACCTATGATCACCTGATTTTTGACAAAGCAGCTAAAATTATACAAAGGATAAAAGAAAGCATATTCAACACATTGTGGTGGCATAACAGGATACTGGCATCTAGAAGATTGCAGAGAAATCCATATCTATTGCCGTGCACCAAACTTAAGTCCAAAAGAATCATAGATAGACCTCAACAAAATGCCAGCCACACTGAACCCCTTAGAAGAAAAAGTGGAAGGTAACCTTGAATGAATTGGTACAGGAGACCACTTCCTGAACAAAGCAACAGTAGCATAGACTCTGAGATCAATAATTAATCAATTGAATCTCCTGAAACTGAAAACTTCTGTAAGGCAAAGGACACAGTCAAGACAAAACAGCAGCCCACAGAATGGGGAAAGATATTCACCAACCCAACATCTGACAGAGGGCTGATTTCCAAAATATACAAAGAACTTAAGGACTTAAGAAACTAGTTACCAAAACACCTAATAATCCTGAAAGACATGACATCCTTAGCCATCATTGAAATGCAAATCAAAACAACTCTGAGATACCATCTTACTCCTGTCAGAATGGCTAAAATAAAAAACACCAAAGACAGTTTATGCTGGAGAGGATGTGGAGAAAGGGCAACTCTTCCCCACTGCTAGTGGGAGTGCAAACTTGTACAGCCACTTTGGAAATCAGTACTGTGGTTCCTCAGGGAAAATGGGAATCAATCTACAACAAGGTTCAGCAGGTCCAGTCTTAGGCATACAAAGAAAAGGTGCACATTCATACAACAAGGACATCTGTTCAATTATGTCCATAGCTGCATTATTTGTAATAGCCCGGACCTGGAAACCTGGGCTTCCTAAATGCCCCTCAACTGAGGAATGGATAGAGAAAATGTGGTACATTTACACATTGGAATACTAATCAGCAGAAATAAAAAGCAATGGAATTGTGAAATTCACAGAATAATGGATTGAGCTAGAAGAAACTATCCTGAGTGAGATAATTTAGTTACACAAAAACAAACATGGCATGTACTCACTCATATATGGATTTTAGACATATAGCAAAGGATCACCAGCCTACAATCCACACTACCCAAAAAGCTAGGAAACAAGGAGGACTCTAAGAGACATACATGGTGCCCCTGAGCAATGGAAAGGGACAAGATCTTCTGAGCTTAGTGGGAGCATTCGGGGATTAGACAGTGAGTTAGGAGAAAGAGTAGGGAAGAAGTGGAGGAGAGAGGGGGGCATGAGGGAGCAGGAACATTGGGTTAATTTTGTTGTTTTCTTACTTAAATAATCAGTTATTTGTTTACTCAATTCTTTATATTGTTTATTTATATAGTTTTGTTTCAATTTCATTAATTTTGTACTGGTGTAAAGATTACTGACAACCTACTTCTTTGGGGTTTGTTTTTTCTTGTTTTTCCACAGTATTAGAATGCATCACTCATTTCCTTATTCGGATATATTTTTAACATTTTATGTAGGCATTCAGTGGACATTTTTCTCTTAAGACTTCTTATCTCTATTGTGTTACACACACTTTGATATGTTCTATATTCACTTTCATTCAATACTATGATTTTTTTTTTTAAAATTCCCTTCTTGATTTCTTCAGGACCCAAATAGTGTGTTTTAAATCTCTGTAAATATGTATAATTTCTGTCATTTCTATTGTTATCAACATCTTGCTTTATTTCACTGTGGTAACAAATTATGGCATGTTATTTTACTTTTCCTATGTTTGTTATGAATTGTTTTCTGTGATTGATTTTGGAGAAATTTCCAGGACTATTGAGAATGATACATTCTTAACTATTATAGTCGAAAGTTCTATAAATTAATATTTTATGCATGAGTAAAGAATATTGTCCTTTTGTCACTTCCAGTTTTTTTAGTAGTCTTTAGAAGTTGTATTATTCAAGAAATTCATCCTTTGATAAAGCTAATTCTTAAGTATAGCATTTTCTGCTATAAATTTCTTATTTCTTAATTAATTTCTCAGATTAATTTTGCCATAAAAATACTAGTTTTCTCATAGGCTTTGTGTGTGTGTGTGTGTGTGTGTGTGTGTGTGTTGGAAGATTATCTACTTATTAATTCAAACCATTATTATGTGTATAATCTAGCAATTTTTTTGTAATCTCTTGCTGTCCTAAAGTAACTTTGTTCATTACTTTTTTTTTTTTACTTACTGCCAGTAGATTTTGCTCATATAGTATAGTCTGATTATGGTTTCCCCTTCCCCTACTCCTTTCAGTATCTTCATTCTGTCCCCATCTCCACATCCTCTCTCTTTCTTTAGAAAATAAGCAGGCATCTAAGGAATAATAAGGCACAATAAGATAAATTAAAAAAAAACAATCAAAAATAGGACAAAAGAACCAAACAAGAAAAAAGAGCCAAGTAAAACATACAATAAGCATACATGCAAAGGAGCACACATTGTCATACATAGACATTCCATAGGACAAAAAAGAAACCCACAAATAGGGAGCCATTTTATTTATACAGAGGAACTTTAAGGTAAAACAAGCAAAAAAAAAAAAAAAAAAAAAAAAAAAAAAGACCTATAAGACAAAGACCTTTAAGAGAGTTTCTTTTGTGTTGGTGTTGGTCATCTGCTGTTAGGCATGGGGCCTTCTTTTAAGAGTGGTTTGTTCCCCAGAAATACTTTCTTGGAGAGAACTAAGTTTTGGGTTGCACCTGGCTAAGAATTGGATATTATCTGGGTTAGGATTGTGGGTATACAGCTCTAGAATTCAATCTGGTGCAGACCCATGTAGATCCTGTGCATGCTGCCAAAGTATGTGTTATATTCCTGTTGTGTCTAGAAGACTTTAGTTCCTTGATGTCCTCAACCCATTCTGGCTCTTCTGCCAGACCCATTCTGCCCACTCTTCACCCTTATCCCTGAGGGTGAAGAATTTGAAGGCGATACACCTTTTAGGGCTGAGTGTCCTAAGATCTCTACCTCTCTACATAGTGTATGAGTGTGGGTCTCTGTATTTGTCCTCATCTGCTGCAGAAGGAAGCTCCTATGATGAAGACTGAGCAAGGCATGGATATATAAGAATAGGAGAATGTTGGAGTCATTTTATAGCTATGTTCTTTTAAGCAGAATACTTTTAAGTCCCCTAGGTTCATGGCCTGTTTAGTCTCATGCTTTTGACTACCCTAGGATGATTGGCTATGAATCCCATATCTTTGGGGCCATTATCAAATCAGATAATGATTTGTTATTCCCATACTCTTTATACCAATAGTAAACCTGCATGTCTTTTAGGTAGGTCCCTCTCCTATATTGAAGTATTTGTACCTGGATTGATGTTTTCCTTTCTCCTTTAGTAATGTGTAGCATAACTTCCCATACTATGAAAAATATTCTGTAGGGATTAAGGTCGTAGGTAGGTACCAGCTTGACTTCTCCATGTTCAATAAGTTGTATAGATGTCATCTTCAGCAATAAGGCTTTACTGTCAGTTTGTGGAGAGCCACTAATAATGTTGGAAGTAGCCTAGGTTGTAAGGTAAATAAGTTGATTAGATCTAACCAATTGCCAGTATCAGAGAATTCATTTTTTGATGAGAGTTGTCCAGTTGGAGCTTTCTGCCTGATATTTGGCTATTTCCTTTATCTTGCCTTCATGTGTATATATATTATAGAAACTTCTACTCCATTGGATTTCACTAGGACCCATCAAATTGCCTTTAGTTTTAACTGTCTCTTCCTGAATTCCCTCTCTTCCCTGCCTCTCTCCATTTGATGGTCTCATCCATCTCCCCCACCCTTGCCCATCATCCATCCATAACTATTTATTTTAATTCCCTTTCCTAGGGAGATTGATCCCTCACCCCAGCCCATTTTGCCCCACCTTACCTCTTTTGTTCTATGAATTGTAGCTTGGTTATCATTGACTAACACCTGCATATAAGTGAATACTTAACATATTTGTCATTCTGGATCTGGGGTACCACCCTCATGATGATTTTCTAACCCTTCATCCTGAAGCATTGTCTATCCTTGGATGCAGCAAGGTGAATCCTCCTTTTGTAGGCATTGTTAGTCTATGTCTTTTCAATGAGTAATTAAGACCACTGATAGTAAAAATTATGAATGGACAGTGTTTGTTCATTCCTGTTATTTTGTTAATATCATGTGTTTTTCCTTTTTCATTTTCTGGTATGATATTATGTATTATCTATATTTTCTTGGGTATAGTTAATCTTTTCAATTCAAAGTTTTCCTTCTAGAATCTTTTGTGTGGCTAGATTTGTTGATACTGTTCACATTTTGTTTTTCCTCTCTCTTTCTCCATCTATTGTGACTGAAAGTTTGCTAGATAGAGTAGTGTGCTGGCATCCATGGTATTGTGAGCATGTAGAACAACTTTCCAGAAGCTTCTTACTTTTAGAATCTCCTTTTTTTTTTCTTTTGTTTTTGGAAAGTCAGGGGAGCACATGGACCCCAGACTGACAGCTAAGAAAGCAGCATAGGACAGAACCAGGCCCCCTGAATGTGGGTGTCAGTTATGAGACCTGGACAGTCTATGGAGCCTCTGGTAATGGAACAGTATTTATCCCTAGTATATGAGTGGGCTTTAGGAGCCTATTACATATAGAGGGATACTTCCTCAGACTAGACACATGGGGAGGGGGGACTAAGCCCTGCTCCAAATGATGTGACAGTCTTTGATGATCCCCCATGGAAGGCCTCACCCTTTATATGGAACAGACGAGGGATGTGATGAGAGTTACTGGGTTTGGTATGGGAGAGAGAGGGAACTTGGATTGATATATAAAATAAGATTGTTTCTAATTTAAATAAAAGAAAAAATGAAAATTAAACAAGTCAGGTGTTATTCTAATACTTCTGCCTTTATTTTTTGACATTTTCTCTTGCAGTTTTTAATATTGTGTATTCTATACATTTAATACTTTGATTATTAAGTAATGTGAGGAATTTCCTTTCCTTGTCCAGTCAGCATAGTGTTGTGGATACTTTTTGTACCTTGACAGGCACTGCTTTCTTTTGTTGAGAAAATTTTCACCAAAATATTTTCTGAGCATTTTGATCTGATCTTTTCATAGTGTTCCACATGTGTTTTGATCTTGGTTGTTCTTAAATTTAACATTGTTTTTAAACAAATGTATCAATTTCTTCTATCATGTCTTCAACATCTTAGATTCTTTCTTCCATATGCAAGTATTATGTTGATGAAGCTGGCCTCTGAAACTCCCATTCAAGATTCTACATTTTTCATTTTCAATTTTTCTTCAGTTTGTGTTTCTTTATTGAGTGTATTTCTATTTCCAAGTGTTGAACTGCTTTCTTCATTTCATTCCTCTGCTTCTTTTTGTTTTCATAGATTTCTTAAATTGACTTATTCATTTTCTCTTTAAGGACCTCTAACATATTCATAAATGTTCTTTATGAATCCTTCGGCTATGTTGCAATTCTGAGAGGCTGGTATAGTGGGCTTCTGGGCTTTGGTAGAGACATATCTTACTGGCTGTTATTGGTGGAGGTTTTACACTAGCATCTCTGCATCTGGGTTTGTGAAGATTGTAATTCCAGGTGCTTGTTTCTGGATTGCTCTTTGTTTGCTGGTGTTCAGTTCTTTGATTTCTCTTGCCTCTCTGCTTCTTAGTAATGGTCATGGAATGTTTTTCAAGTATCAGTTGCTAACATTTATGTAAACAAATGGACTAAAAAGGGTTTGAGGAGTAATTGTAATTAGAATTATTACTTAGAGGAAAATCTTTTTATTGGTTTACAGCTAAGAAGAATGGTGTTAATTCTTTAAATATTTTCAGGATTGATCCATGAAGCCATCTTGTGTAGAGATTTGGCGTAGGAAGAGTTTTTGATAGCTGATTTGATCTCTGCACTAGCTATAAATCTGTTCTTTTTTTTTATTGTTATTTACTGGGTAGCATCTCATATTGGGAGGAATTCATGCATATTCTGTAGGTTGTGGATTTACTTTTGTTAATTAGTCTTAGATGTTCCAGATTTTTTGATAATTTTTTAGATTTATTTTATTTTGTGTTGGTAAATGAATCCTAATCTCCTGCCCAAGCAAAAAATATTCTTAACCACCAAGAATTCTCTTCAGTGTTTAGAAATCATTTTATTTCAGTTTTTAAAATTGATTCCTGTTTTATTATTGAGTCTTTTTATCTAAATAATCACCCATTCTCATCAGTTTGATTAAAGATTTCTAAATTGTGCTAAATTGATCAAATGGTTTTAACTTTGTATCCTTTCTTTAAAATCCCTTTATTATCTTCTACCTTCTGCTAACTTTGAGCTTGGCTTTTCTTATTGTCATACTTTGTGTAGAGATATTTTGTTTATGGTCATAATTCATTAAATTATGTATACTTTTTCATTCCTGTTAGTCAGAAAATGTCTTCTAATTTACCCTTAGATTCTTTGATATGACATTTTTGGTTTCTTTTAGGGGTGTGTGATATTTAATTTTCATAAATTTTATAACTTTCCTGTTCTTCCTAAACAGAATTAAACAAAGCCATGAATCAATAGACTTTAATTTTATTTGTTATGGGTTATGTTGTGACTTGCACGTAACCTATCCTGAAGAATGTTGTATAAATGCTTAAGAAAAAATTGTAGGGTTGTGGATATAGCATAGCACTATAGTTGGTGCCTAGCATGCACAAAGCCCTAGATTCCATCTATAGCAACATAAAATGAAAGGATTTAGCAGATGTTTTAATGAAATTATACATATATATATATATATATATATATATATATGGGGGGGTATGTATGCATGTGTGTGTGTGTGTGTGTGTGTGTTGCTTGTTAGTTCTAGTAAATCTATGCTGTTTTCCAAGTCCTAGGTTTCATTTTGTTTTATTCACGTTAAACTGTAACGTTGGGTTCTGTATTACTATTGACTGTCCATTTCTTTCTTCAGTTTTGTGAAAGTTTCCTGCATATACTCAGGTGGTTTGATGTATGAAAATATATTTATTATTGTCCTCTAGTCTTGATCCATTGACTCATATCATTTTATAATGTTTGCTTTGTCTCATCAAAAGTTTTTTGACTTACAGATTCTTTTAACACAAAAATGATCACTTTTCTTCACTTAGCATTCTTATTGTGAGCAGTTTTTCATTCTTTAATGTTTATCAAAAATGTAATTCTCTTGCAAACAGCAAGTAGTTATCTTTTGAAAATATTTAGTAACTCTGTGCCTGTTCTTTCTGGGAGTCCAACCCATTTACATTTAACTTTAATGGAAAGGGTTACTATTGTCATTTTCTTCATGGTTTTCTACCTTATAGTAACTTTTATTGTTTTGTCTTGCTAAATTTTTGTGTTTTATGAACACTTTTATATTTATTTATTTATATTTTATATGTCTGAGTGTTTGCCTGTATGTTTCCTTGTGCATCAAGTGTTCCTGGTGATCAGAGGAACTAGAGGATGGCATCAGATGTACTAGGATTGTATTCACAGATAATTATGGACTGTCACTTGGGCTAGGAACTTAAACCAGCTTCTCATCAAAAACAATATGAACAACCTCTCCAGCCCATGATTATTTTTATACATTTTGATTATTTTTGTTTATTTGTCTTTTACTTTTGTTTCTGTTTGTTTAAATACAATCTATAGACTTTCTCTGTAGTTACCATGAGCTATGCACCAATCATCTTATATAAACTTTATGCAGTTTAAATGATAAAATGTAACATTTGCATCAAACATCTATAACTTTACTTTTCCACACCCATATGATAATCCACTAAGATTACAAATTATGACTTCTTTATTCTATGTCCATCATTTAGCTGATATAGTCCTACTTATATCCTTTATTTTTAAATCAACATCTGAAATGATTAGAGAATTACCATTGTTAAATTAATTCGCTCTTCCTCTCCTCCTATGCCTTGTTTTCTCAAACACAAGGATAATGTCTCTCCACTTGCTTACTGTCCCATGAGCTTGGATATTGTTTCGAAAGGAGCCCTTAAAATTAGGATTTAAGATCAATCTACACAACACAGCAAGAGTATATTTCAGAAAGCAAACATATTTAGAAAACTTTACTAGTGATTTTTACACATTTGCATGCTTCTTTTTTGTTGCTTAGTGCTTTTTAATTTCAACCTGAATGGCATCTAAAATTGGAGTGTCTTATTCTAAGTGTTGAACATGCTGGGATGCCCTTGATTTTGACAAATCAATTATTCTCTCATGTTATAGCCTAATGGCGATTCATATTTCAGATCTTTTATTTCCTTAGTTCAATGGATAATTCTTTCCTTCGGTGTTGAAAAGTTTTATACATTATTTCTCTAAGTAACTTTTTATCCCTTTTTGTTGTCTATCCTTTTCCTGTTATTTTCATTGTGTATATATTGGTCTATTTGGTAGTTTTTAGGAAATCCATTGTTTTTGTCACATATTTTGGTCTCTTTTATTGGAAGTAGCTTCTCCCCACCCCCACATAAGATATCTCAATTACAATTTCTCTTTCTTCTACTCTCCCCGGCTCCTCTCCACTTGCCCTTCCATCCAGATCTACCTTCCCAATTTCTGTCTCTCATTAGAAAACAAAAAAACTTCTAAGAGATAATAATAAAGTAAGATAAAACAAAAAAAATATTTCTGCTCAGAAAGATGAGATAGAAATCAGTGCCTCATCCAACCATGAAAATCTAGACCATCATGTGAACAGTTTTTACATCTCTCTCCTCCTACAGCAATAACTTCTCCCACAGGTACTCACCAGCAGTAAAATCTACCCAGCCTTTCTTTATTGTAAGCTACCTTCAGGGATTTAATGGTTACTGGTCCCCTGCGTAGGTCCCTGTATACTGGTTTATATTACATGAGACAGTCCCTTGAAGATATTGTCCCAAAAATCAGACAAGATAGGAATGGTGCCTTTTCGATTTTTGCTTCAAGGGGAGTTTAAGAATTGAAAGTTGTCTTCTGTTCATGGGAGGCTGGAATAAAGGAAAGAACATCATGAAAGGGTTCCTTGAACTTTCCTTTCTACACAAGTGAATAAGAATCTAGTTTATTTAACATGCAGTGGCTGCATAATTGCCTTTGAGAACCCTTACAGAAGGAACTGCCCATGGTTTAGTCAGTGAATAAGAATGTCTCCTTTCCTTAACATATTGTTGACACCAACCTGTAATAAAGAGTTTGAAGGGACATTTTGAAAGGATATAGTCCCAGATACCATTATTCTCTTATTGAATATCAAAATGCTCATGATTTCTGAACTTTATGAATGTACACATTAACAAAATGGAAAAGTAGTTAGTGCCACACCTGACTTAAAAGTATATTATGGAGGATGGAGGCTAAAGAGATGGCTTAACAGCTAAGAGCTTGCAAAGCTAGTATAAAAAAGTACATTTCCTAGCACACATATTATATGGTATACAGCCACCTGTATCCATAGCTGCAAAGATATCTGACATTTATGACTCTGAGGCCACCTGCACTCACATGCATATACTCACATTAAGATGAACACATTCATAAATTTAAAAATAAAACGATTTAAAAATCATACTGTACAAATTATAAGTGAAACAATTCACTAACAAAAATTATACTTAAAATACTCAGATATTTTTAAAATTTATAAGACAAAATAATTCTAATAAAACTATTTGTATGGTAAAAGAAAGTATGTAAATAATATTACTAGAATCAGAGAAGTATGTCTCATAGAGAGTTTTGAGACATTTACCAATAAAGATAAAAATTTCATGTTCAAAATATACTCTTCTACAACCCCTTTCAACTATTTGTTCCTGTGCTCACAGGAAACACAAAATAATTTGTGAATTTCCACACTTTAAATTTACATATAAAAAACATCTTCCTGACAAATTTAAATACTTGCACAAAGGACATACCATCAAGAAAATTTCAAATAATAGGATTTCAACAAAAGTTGCTATAATCTGACATAACTTATCCATTGGAAGATAAATATGCAAATTTGCTACTAAATATAATCTATTCAGATATTTATTAAAAATGAAAATATCATGTAATCCCAATGAATTCTAACAGAATTATCCTAACACTGTATTTTTGTCTGAAAATTTCTACCCTAAAATATTGAATAGTTTATATCAATATTATATTTCTAAAAATAATTGATACTGACCCATGTTGTTTCTTTGAAAGATTTAAAAAATATTTTTTATTTCTGTAACATATTTTCCTACATGTATGAGCATGCAACACATGGGTACCTGGTACCAAACTAGGCTAGACAAGAGCATTGTATCTTTTGGCAGTAGAGTTCCTGATGGGTGTGGAGAATCATGTGGGTGCTGGGAACCAATGAAACCATTGTCTTCCATAAGAGCAGCCAATGTTCTTAACTGCTGAGGCACTTCTTTAGTACTATGTTGTTTATTTTCTTCTATATCAGCACATGATTCTAAAGATTTTTTCTTCTTGATCAGGTTTTCATTATTATTATTATGAACTATATACTTTATCAAAAATGTTATATTAGTCTGTTTGATTTTTTATTGTATTTTCCATTATTAAAACTAAAAAAAAAGTTTGGAGATGTTTAAAAAGTAGAAAAGGCTATTTTATCACTTAATTCATGCAAATTTTATTCATACATATTAAATCAATTATTAAAATCAATACATATTTTATGAATTAATACTAAAAGTTTTATGTTTCTTCTATGATTGTTTCATACTTAAATATCAGTATCCATCAGTATTTATAATTTTTACAAAAGTAAATAAATGTTTCATTAAGAACTGTATGCAACTGAAATGCTCAGAAAACTTTTCATTTGCTAACTCTTCAATCTCCACATTAAGTTCCATGGATATAAATAGGTTTCAAACTTGAGAAACCATGGATTAGCCCAACATAGACAAATTGAGAGAAGGGTACCCTTTCTTACAAGAAAAAAAAATGATGTACATATTTTTAAAAAGAGAAAATGGAAAATTAGAGCATATTCAACTGGCCATTGCCAGATAAAATACAGTATCTATATACAAGGTCACTCTGCCTTTGCCTAGAAATTAAGGGGAAAAAATGTATACTTTTGTGGTATTTTTACAAATACATTGTAAATAATTTTTTAAAAGTCTGAATAACTTTTTTACTTACGTCAGAATAGTTCGAGCAAAATGTCTGTTAAATAATCAGCACTGAAAAATAACTTGCATTTTGGTGAAGGTGTCAGACACTAGAAAACCAAAGACATGCATGATACAGTGGTTGCTCTTGGTTAGTGAATTGAGGAACAAAGAGAAAATTATATTCATGAAGATTAAAGGCAAGTGGGTGCGAGGGAGATCCTTCATGAAGAAATGACAGTATAGGTATAGTGCCAAAGTTTTCTTTTTTAATGTGAAGCTATAGTAATAAATAAAATTTATTTGGGGACTTTGAATTCTTTGCCCTAGATATTTCTATTAATGTTTATACATTAGGAGCATCTGCTCCAGGTAGACCATCTATGCCTTTGAAATACTATTCTCTGATGCACAATGCAGTTGAGATTTTTCTTAATAAATTACCATTATATTTACACTTATGTGCAATATTAGATACTGTTTTTAATTTCCCATATTGAGAATTCTCTCTTCAGTTTCTTTTTTATTTTATTTTATTTTACATGTTGATCCCAGTTCCCTCTCCCTCCCTCATACCCTCTCTCCCCCATCACATGCACGCTGAGAACCCTCCCCTCCATCTCTCCACCTTTATCCCACGTGTAGGGCAATGCCATCCAGGTGGGGTCATATAAATCTGTCAAGTCATTTGAAGTAGGGTTTAGGACTTCTGTCTCTAGGTTAAGAGAGTATCCCTCCATGGGGGATGTGTCAACAATGTCCTTTTGTGCACTAGGAATACATCCTGTTTCCACAGTTTGAGGTCTCTCAGACTGCTCAGTCCTTCTAGCTGAGACCCATATTCAGGGGGGCCTGAGTCAGTCCCATGCTGGATTCCCAGCTATCAGTCTTGTGGCCTATTAGCTCCTCCTTGTTCAGGTCAGGTTTCTCTATGTTTCTGCAACCTGGTCTTCTCTCCCTCTGCATCTGGATTCTAGTTCGACTCAGTGTTTAGGTATGGGTGATTGCTTATGTTTCCAACAGGTACTAACTGGATGAGGGCTCCATGATGTGAGATAAGTTAGTTGTTGATCTCACTATCTTGGAAGGGCATTTATGGTAGCCTTTCCAAGTTTGCTCAAATTGTTTGTTGGCAGCAGTCTTGTAGGTCTCTAGACTTTTCTTTAGATTCAGTATTCTCTTCAAACCAATAATGGCTCCATCTTTTATGTTCATTCTCTCTCTCTCTTTCTCTCTTGTCTTCTATTCCTACCCTGTCTCAATCTCCTTAGTCGCACCTGCTTTCCTCTCCTCCTCTTCTCTTTCTCCTACTTCTCTCTCCATTCACTGCCATCCTTCACTTCTCATGTACTCTGGGGGGCTTGTCCCTTCCCCCTTCTGTGAGGGACTTTATATGAATCTCTTAGAAAAAACCTTGTATCCTAGTTCCTCTGGTGGTGTGAAATATTGGCAGGCGATCCTTTGCTCTAGGTCGAAAATCCGTATATGAGCGAGTATATACCATGTTCCTCTTTTTGTGACTGGGTTACCTCATTCAGGATAGTTTCTTCTAGTACCATTTCAAGATTCCATTATTTTTTTTTCTGCAGAGTAGTATTCCATTGTGTAGATGTGCCACATCTTCTTTATCCATTCTTCAGTTGAGAGGCATCTAGGTTGCTTCTAGGTTCTTGCTATTAAAAATAGTGCTGCTATGAACATAGTTGAACAGATGTCTTTGTTGCATGGATGTGGATCATTTGGGTATGTGCCTAAGAGGGGGATTGCCAGGTCCTGTGGTAAACTAATTCCCATTTTCCTGAGGAACCACCATACTGATCTCCAAAATGGCTGTATGAGTTTGCACTCCCACCAGCAGTGGAGGAGTGTTTCCATTTCTCCACATCCTCTCCAACATAACTCATCATTGGTGTTTCTAATTTTAGCCATTCTGGCAGGAGTAAGATGATATCTCAAAAGTTATTTTGATTTGCATTCCCCTCATAACTAAGGATGTTGAGCACTTTCTTAAGTGTCTTTCAGCCTTTTTGATTTCCAATAGTTCTGTGGAAGAAAGGAAGGAGGGATTGTATGAGCCAGGGTAACCCACGGAGACAGGTGGCCTGATCTCTTCTGAGCTTATTGACTTTTGACCTACAGCTAAGGAGCCTGGAAAGGACTAACCTAAGCCATCTGAATTTGTGGACAGTTATATAGATTTGTCTGTTTTGGGGTTCCTATCAATGGTATCAGGACCTTTACCTGGGGCTTAGTTGGGATTTGGGACCTTGTTCCCCATACTAGATTACCTTGTCCAGCCTTGATACAGGGGGAGGAGCTTGGTCCTGGTCCTGACTCAACTTGATATGCCATGCTTTGTTGACTCCCTTGGTAGGTCTGTGTCTTTCAGAATAAAGACAGAGGTGTGAATGGCTGTGAGTAGAAGGGAGGAGGCAGGAGGGAAGAGCAGAAGAAGAGAGAGGGGAAACCATGGTCAGTATATAAAGTAAATGAAAAGAAAGGTTAATTAAATAAAATTTTAAAAAGAAGTTAATGCAACAAAAGCAAACAAATAATCGAGGCTTAAAAGTATTTCTGATGAGTGATGTTTTGGAGTTCTTTAAGTTTAAAGATATAAAGTAGAAGCTTCACTTTATAAGTGCCTCCTTTATAATATAAAATTTTAAATTATTAAAAGATATTTTTAAAAGGGAAAATGAAAGACATGATACATTGTCTACAACAATGGTTCTCAGCCTTCTTAATGCTGCAACCATTTAAAACCCTTTAATACAGGTCTTCATGTTGGGGTGACCCCATTCATAAGATTATTTTCATTGATACTTCATAACTATAAGTTTGCTACTGTTATGAATTGTTATGGAAATACTTTTGGAAATAGAGGTTTATCAAAGGGATTCTGATCCATAGACCCACTTCTCTGGGGAGTAATGAACTGCAAGTCTGTACAGGATTTAGATTTCTTACTACCTTTAGACTTTATTCTTCTTTTCTATTTTACTTTTCATCACACCAACACTTTTTTGTGTTATTAGCATATATATCTTCAATATGCTAATCTCTTAGCCTTTGCATTTCATTCACCTAATTACATAGACCTTATTCCTATGTCTTAAGGTAATTTCTTCCCACTCTTAACCAAGAAACTCTAAGTGTCCACTAGAGACTCACTAATGTAGAATTGCCCTTTGGTCCTCTGTTACATTATCGGTGTTTAGTATGTCAATCTTGCCCTTTCAAATGTGAAGCACAAGAGTCAGTCTTCTTGACCAATAGTGCATGTTAGCATTGGCAACTGTGACTGATGATTGGTCAAATCTCAGTCAATTGTCCTAACTGACTGAATGACTTGTTACCAACATGTGTCCATGTTCTTGTTTGTCATTCACTCTCCTCTAGCTTTGTTGTTAGAAGTGTTATAGTAAACTATCTGGAGACAGGGACAGGGACCAAGACAGACAGAGAGACAGAATGAGGCTACATAGAGAATTAGTCTCTTTAATAAAGTACTAATAGTTCCAAAATGTAAATATGAAGAAAGTAAAGAAGAATGAGATAAATGAGTTGGTAATATCCTATATTTTCATGACTGGATAGTAGCACATGGTGAATGGAAGTAAAACTGGTAATGGTTTCCTCGAAGTTTCCTGTGAATTGACACATCCTCTTCCAGGAAAAAAGGAAAGTCTTATAAGAATCAGGGAGTAGACAAAAAGTACCCCATTTTCAGGAAACAGAAACTTGAAGATTTTCCAGACCCTTCCTTGTTGTAATTTCTCTTTTGATGTTTGTAGGTGTGTATGTGTATGTGTATATGTGTGTATGTGTGTGTGTGTCTGTATTTGTGTATACTTGTATATGTATATGTGTGTTGGTATGTCTCTGTGTCTGGGTGTGCCTGTGTTTGTGATTATGTTGCATCGCCTCAAGACACTGAGTTGAGAAGTCAAGGTGAATGTAACTGGGGTGTAATAACTGTCCTGCATGTAAAGTTTGAAAGAATGTTCATAATCTATTACAATGGGATGGAAAAATAAAAAAATGAAAGGATACATAGGCTTCTCCTGGTCTTCCTTTGGTCTAGTATACCCACCTCATTTGATATTATATCCTCTGCTAATGCACTTCAACAGGGTTCAGCAGGGGTTGTGAGTATTCTAAATTCAATTCTTTAGAAGTAGAAATATCTCAAGAAAAATAATAGTGTGGATTAGCTTTATTATTACAAAAATGATGTTTAAACTGGCTACTGTTTTTTTTAAATGGTTGTTGCTTAAAATTTAATACTTTCATTAAAACAAACAGAAAGAGATTTGTAAAGAAAAGGATGCTAGTGTAATTGGCATGGCTTTACTTTGTAATCTTAAAATGAAGCATTCACTCTTTACCATGAACTACAATAGTACATGTAGGCTTCAAAATTTATCAGCTGAATATATTTTGTAATCCTTGTTTTTCACAGAGGAGAATTTTTCTTAGTACTATTTTTTTTAAAATTTCACCTATGTAATGAATGTCATACAGATTTTCTTTCTCCATGCTCATTTCAATACCTTCTACTGGTTATTTTTTCCCTAGATTTCTTTAGCTGAAAAAAAAATCTTTTATTGGATTTTTAAAGTATTATTCTGTTATCTAAACTATTCTCAACAATTTTGGCCTTGATATTCGTGAAATATATATATATATATATATATATATATATATATATATATATATTTGTAGTTTTACTTTTTATAATATCTTATTGGCATTGTTGTGAAGATAATGCAGGTTCATTATTTGTCTAAGCTTATGAAACCAATATATTTTGCAGTACACCACAGCATAGACTTCTCTAAGCTTACTATAATACCCTATCAAGATTTATAATCATTAAAATTCCTGATTATATAGCCTTTTTTTGATTTTTAATACTGATAACTGGCATCCATTCTATCATGGTAAATCTCAATAGAAATGTCTAAGCTTTAGGGATCTTTCTATACTATACCTGGTATAAGAGTTTCACTCATTTTCTCTGTTGTTCGACTTTCACTTTTGTCTTTATTGTTTCAAACTATATAGTTGTATCTCATTTTATGTTCATTCCCTTCTCTTTTACTCTTCTCCCCCTTTCTATCTCTCTGCCTTAAATGGAAACAGAAAACTTAAGGTTTGCCTTATAATTTCGTATCAAACATTGTAATAGTCATTGTAATGGATATTTGGTTATATATTAAATTTCCATATATTTATTTAAGAGTTTCTCTCTCATAAACACATGTATCATAATTATCTGTTTTAATAGCTTTGCCTACTAATTTTATCATCTATGCCATTTCTGAGTGTAATTTTATTGATTAATTTCTCTCTTCTTTCTCTAAACGATTGTTCTGTTTCTTTCTCTTTGCCTAGTAAATTTTTGTTATTTGCCATGCATTATTAAGAATGTTCTCTCCATTCCTGCATAGTTTTTATTTCTATAAATATTACTGAACAGTTTTTCTTGGTTGAATATAATCTACTTGGAAATGGCTTTATCCTTTGAAAACCTGTTTTTCAGTCTCATTTTTCGGATAAGAGCACTCTAAGTACAATTTGGTCCTATCATCAAGGCAATAATTTTCTGTGTGCTCCACATGATGCTCCTAGGAAGCCAGTGGTTTATTTCTGTAGAGGACCCTGTTCTGACATGAAGAGCATAAAAGTCATGGTTCTCTAGGAAACAGGACAGAATATATATATATATATATATATATATATATATATATATATATATATGGAGATGTCATTCTGTAAATATGTTTCTTGTTTGAATAAAGCACTGTTGGCCAATAGAAAAGCAAGACAGGTGGGACTAGGAAAACAGGTGGATTCCAAAAGGAGTAGAGAGGAGATTCAAGATGGAGGAGAGCAGAATGCTGGGCCTCTCTCCAATAAGATGAGACCATGTGAAAACACTTAGATTAATAGAAATGGCTTAATATTTTGACAGAACTAGCCAATAAGAAACTAGTAACTGGTCTACAGCTTTATAAGCTTTATATCCAATACAATGTCTGTGTGTTATTTGGGGCTGGTATGGCAGAGGGACCAGGCTGGTGGACAAACTGCTATTACATATATATACACCTTACAACTGTGGTCAGCTTGAATAGTCTAACTTTAGGCTGTTTTCCAAAGAAAAGGTTGAGTATGTGGACTTGCTTATGAGGGACTATCTTGGTTATGTTAACTGGAGAGTAATCACCCATCCACTGTAGCTGGCACTATTTCCTGGTGGTTTCTGGATTGTATAAAAGCACTGGGCCTGCAGGAAGGGGGTTGGAGGTGGATGAGGATAACATGCACAGAACTGAGACTCAAACTGATGATCCGGGAGGAATTCATTCTTAGTATTTCCAAATTTTTTCTCTACTTTTACATATGTCCCCTCAGGAATATACTCATCAATATGCAGGTGAGGACTTGTGTTATACCATGCCTCCCTCCTTCTTCCCTCTCTCTCATAAAGATTCCCAGGCCTTTCTCTGTTTATCCTCTTAAAAGATAATTACTGGAATATACTAGTTGTCTGTAGGCTGTCTTGAGCCATGCAGTTCTTTTACTTTGTCAAGTAGTTTAACTATTTTAGATGAAGTAAAATTCTTTAAATTTGACTGTTCATTCATTTTATCTCAATGAATTATTTTGTTTCCATGAGACCTCTTTACTTTTACCAGTCATTTTAAATATCAACATTAATTAATTTTAAAAAATCTGCTTCTAACAATTCTTAATTAACAGATAAGCTTAGGGAGAGAGAAAACAGTTTGCATTGCTATTTCAAAATACTACACCAATTAATTATTTCACAATAGTGAATGAAATCACAAATTATGTACACATATATCTCTAGGCTACAAAGCCTGTAAACAGTGTATTAAAGGGCAAAATTCAAATAAAGAATTTGGAGGTCAGTTACTTTCTGATGCCTTGTTGAATAACTGCCTAAAGGATCAAGTGCTCTTTTAACAGGCCTTTTAATTAGTCTGTAGAATTATATTGTTTTTTTCCTTAGTAGCACCCACTGCCATTTAGCCTGTTATCAGGCTGCCCCCTGAAGAAAGTCAAACTACAAAAGCTACTGAATGTATTTCTGTTGCTACTTTGATGTTCTTAATTAAATTCTTCCAGTTGAAAATCTACAGAAAAATTCTCTATAGGCTTCCCCAAATCTCTCATAGACAATCTACCACAAGTCACTAAAAATAATTGATTTTTTTCTGCACAATATTTGTGGTGAAATATTTTAAATATTAAGATCTCTGTTTTAATAAAATGGTCAATGTGCATAATTAATTGAATTTTTTTCATAAAAATCGGGGTCATAAATACCTTCCTATTGAATGTCAATGACATCTGTTGGAAGTTGTCAATTGCATAATGCTGTTAAATATCAGTAAGAATCTCTGTAGTACAAATTTTATAGAACACTGTTTTTCATGAACCTTCTTCAACTTTAGTGTTACTGATATAGCTAAAGTACAATTTGTAGTAGCAATTCATCTTAAATATGAGCTATTCAGCCTACTTAAAGAAATACCATCAGTATCACAATGTTTCTAAAAATTAGGGATCATGTACAATATTCAAAAAATAAATATAAATTTCAGCATTGCTTTGCTTTAATGGCACATGAATTAAAACTGCATTATAATGAAATTGCTGCTGAACATTCCCATTAATATCAAATGAATTCATTATGGCCAGCACAGTTACAATGAATACTAAATGAATTAATAATAATGAACCATTTAAATTGTTGCCTAATTGTTTTATTTCATTTTTATGTATATTTTGGTCCTATTTTAACTGCTAGGTTAATAGATAATGACATTAAATATTTCATTTTCTTGCCTAGTAGTGGATAATGTACTCACACTGTTCTGGAGATAGCTTTATTTTCCCCTCCTCACCCTTTTTTTGTATCACATGAGTCAGTCTTTCTATCTTTTGTCTCTTTCTTTAATAATGGTAAAGTCACTCAATTAGCAAATGCAGAGTTTAACTAATAATGAAGAAAAAACAAGAAGAAAGGGTACATTATTCTAAAGAAACTGTGACCACACTTTCAAATGAACCGAAGTACGGGACATAGTCAAATTTAGACTTTTAAATTGGCACTATTGATGTTATTAAAACACTGAAATTTATCCTTCTTTGTTTAATTCTACATCTTGTAGAATCAATTAAGTGAGACTATTATTTGCATAAAAATTATTTGTATTTCAATAAAAACAATCCAGTCAATCATTATTATTACAACCTTCTAATTTTTGAATAGTCATTTACTTCTGTGTGTCTTTGTGGTATGGTACAGGCATTGTTGGGAATTTTAAGTACTTGTCCTTTACAGCTCTCCTCCTCCCCACTCAGCAGTAGCAAGGTTGAACAAATAAGGTTGTTCTCAGAAATTTCCGATGTGCAGTATTGGTACCTTGACCCCAGGTGTGGGTGGTGAATGACTTCCTCCTATGCTTAGCCCATCCTCTGGCTTGGGTATATAAGCCTTTTACTCTCTGTAATAAACCTCAGCAGCTTCTCCACTTCTCATGGTGGTCTGTTAAGTGCTTCAATCCCAACCCCCTCCGCCAGCTCAGCACTCTGGTCACACAGCTGCGGCAGTACATGTATCACACTGTATGCATAAGGGATTGGCACCTACATGTGTGTGCACACATATAAAATCTTAAGGTTTATATCTGTTCTTTCCTCAAATGGCTCTCTATGTTTAATTCTTGAGAAGTGTTCTTTCATTGAATGTGGATCTCATAAATTCAGCTAAGCAAGTCATCTGATGAAATTTATGATTCTGCCTGTCTCCACTCCTCTGCTGTGTTTCATATTTTTCCATGAGTTCTGTGGATCCAAACAACTAAGCTTACATGACATGCAGACTTTACTGACTAAGCCATACCTTGGCTCTAAGCATTCACTTTCAAATTCTTCAGAGAGCTGTGGTATTAAAATATTAAAATATCTGTCATAAAAAGGAGAGAAGGCTTATTTTGCTCATGATTTCAGAATTTGGAGGTCTAGAAAGACATAGTGGAGCAATAAAGCTCATATCAAGGAAACCCAGAAGCAGAAAAAGACAAAAATGGGCCAGGGCAGCATATGCCCTTCAAAGGCAAGCCCTAGCAATCGACTTCCACCACCCAGGTGTCCACTCTTGATAGGCCCAAGTTTTGACCCATGGTTGGATATTGCTGGCTGGAGTTTCTTTCCCGCCAGGTCCAAGACCTGCTTTTCAGCCCCAAATAAACACACAAAGACTAATATAAACTGTTGGCCAATGACTATGGCTTCTTATAGGATAGCTTTGTCATAATTATTAACCCATTTATGGTAATCTATGTATTTCATGTGGTCTAGGATTACTGGAGAATCCCTATACCTATTACTCCTTTGAGGTCTACATGGAAGCTCCTCAAGGCACCTCTCCATCTAGCATCCTCCTCATTTCCTAGCCCTGCCTACCTTCCTACCTCTACTGGCCAAACAGTGTTTTACTCGTCAACCAATAAAAGAAACAAATATACAGAAGGACATTCCCTGTTGCTGGTGATTTCTTGTCCTGCCAATTCCTGCAGCCCTTCTCAGCCCCAAATAAGCACACAGAGGTATATATTAATTATTAAACTGTTGACTGATGGCTAAAGTTTCGTATTGGCTAGCTCTCTCTTAATTATTAACCACTTTCTATTAACCTAAGTATTTCTACATGGTCTTATCTTTTTTATATGATAATATTTTTATGTAAATTTGAAAAAAGCTTGTTTTACATGTCAATCCCCCCATTCCCACACCCTCAGCTCCTCCCCTGTCCCCCTCCCAACTCTTGTCCCATCACCTTTCTGCTCCCCAGGGAGGGGGAGGCCTTCCAGGGGCGATCTTCAAAGTCTGTAATATCCTTTGGAGCAGGGCCTAGGCCCATCCCCATGTGTCTAGGCCAAGGGAGTATCCCTCTATGTAGAATGGGCTCCCAAAGTCCATTCATAGACTAGGGATAAATACTGATCTACTACCAGAGTCCCCATAGACTGCCCAGTCCTCATAACTAACCCACATTCAGGGAGTCTGGGTCAGTCCTATGCTGGTTTCCCTGCTATAAGACTGGGATTCATGAGCTCCCCCTTGTTCAGGTCAGCTGTTTGTGTGGGTTCACATGGCCTTATCTTACCAGAGAAGGGTCTGGATCTGTTTCTGTTTTGGTGCCTACAAGGCATGTCTTTGCAGCCCCTGTCTGACAACTCTTCACAGAATTCTCCTTGTCTCCTAATCCCACCTATTTTCCTGACTCTATGGGACAAACAGTGCTTTATTCATTAACCAAAAAGATATATAATCATATACAGAAGGACATCCCTATCAATCCCCCATCAGTTGGACTGTACAGTTAATTTGATTAGAGCTTTCATGAACTGATCTGGAAATTCCCTTCAGATATGCCTAAGATGTGCTCTCAGTAAGCCTGTAGGGTTAATTCAGTCCAGTCCAACTGATAATAAACATTAACTATCACATCTGTTAAATTCTTTAAATATTGCCAACTTCTTTGTTGCTGCGTCTATTTTTGCATAACCTTACTCTAGTTTCCTTAAGAGTTGATCCTAGAGGTACTTTCCTTAGACAAATTATTCAGTCTTTCTTCCTATCATCCAATATTCAGATCCATATATATATATATATATATATATATATATATATATATTTTTTTTTTTTTTTTTTTTTTTTTTTACAGAATTGTGTTCCATATTGGCATCTTCTACAAAAAAAGTCACACTTTGTATTCATCTTCAGGTAAGTTTCAACCAAATGCGCATGATTATTTTCTAAGTAGCTTAATACAAACTGAAAAATTCATTTAAGGATCTAGATTCCTGAGCTCTTTTGATCACCAGAAACCTTCTTTAGCACTTTTTCAGTAATTGTGTGAGGTAGTTATCAGGCTCCCTGCACATTCCAAATCCACTGATTCAAGAAATCATGAGTTCAAAATATGAAAAATATAATTTAAGTATATGTGTAAAGTTTTGTATTTGCATCACAATTCTCTAACCAGTGAAGTGCAACACCTAGCTTTGTATAATCTAGGTTTAAAATGTATTAGTAACTCAAGAGAAGATTTTAATTATGTTGGAAGTATATATAACTCACACATACATGCTACTACACTTTACATAAGGAACTTGAGTATATAAGGGTCATATTATCTACAGGACCTTTAGAACTGTCTCCTTTTCCTCAGATATTAGGGAACAGCTATGAGTAGATATTGATTTCCCCAAGTCTCTGGCTATGTTTCACAGTGTTTGAAATTCCCTTAGTTAGGTAATTCCCATGTGCCTGTGAAAGCAGAAAAATGGTCATTATCTAATAAGGAAGATGACCAAATCACAGAGTGCTGTCACACAGCTATCTTTGAATTCATAAATTCTGAAAACTGAGAACTAAGCAAGTGGTTTTGGATAAATATTTGAGAGAGGTTTTCATAAAAGGCCATGAATGCATTCTAAAGGCTGGGTTGGAGCTGATGGTGGTATGACAGAAAGAAACACTGCTTTAGAAATTGAATATTCAAGTAGACTATCACTTACATTACATATCATACATCCCAGCAGTTCTAATCAGTTTTAAAAGTCTTTCCTTACAGAAGAGTTCTCTGTTTTGTGCACTTAATTTAGAAAGTCGCGAGTGCATTATACATCTGAGAAACAACGAATTTCAATAGGTTTTTTAATTGTTCAATTTTTTTGTTTGCTTACTGTCTATTAGTGGAAAGGTCATACCAGTCACAGCCAGAATGTGTCAGTTGTAGGACAGTTTGAGGGAATCAGTTCTTTCCTACAATGTGGGGACAAGGGTCCAAACAGAGATGCTCAGCCTCAAATGCAAGCACTTCTAGTGGGTGAGATATCTTGCTATACCAGAAATGATGGACTTAAGAGTTTTCTACAGTTGAGAATGAATCAATTAGCTCATATGACTTATTTTATAAATTACTTAAATCATAAAATTACTAAGTTGTAGGTCCCAATTTTTTCACTGCAATGACTATTTGCTAAAAAATGTACACTGAGATACACTCTTATTCTTTGGATCCTAGCTATTCCTTGGAATTTGAATACATGTTTACTTCCTAGTCATGATTAAGAACTTCTCCATCTAACCTCTCAAAGATGTTAGGTAGACTGCTACTGGAGTTCTGTAATCTCACCTACAAAGGTGGCTGAGGCAGGAGCATTCCAGCTGAGGGCTTGTTTGAGCTAGAGAATGCCTTCATGGTCAGCTTCAGCAACTGAGAGAGACCTTACCCAAAACCAAAAGCCCAAAGTGGCTGTAGGTGTAGCTCAATGGTGAAATGCTTCTCCACCAAATAAAGGCCTGCCATCTGCAAAGAATATGAAATAGTTCATGAAGAGACAGGAGCTTTTATACTCCTGAGAATCGCAGAGACACAACGACTCAACAGTTCTATGGGTTAGGCCTCAGGAATGACAGTGACACACCTTCTCTCACTTTATACACTTGAAGGGATAATCATTTTCTTATTTATTTTGTTAAAAACCTACTTAAAGCATGGGAAGATGGCCACGGGCCAGGGATATACCCTCCTACCATTTCTCCCTCCACAGAATGTCAGTTGTTTCCATTTGTCCCTTTTATTTTTGGATGGCTTCATCCTTTTTAATATTCTTTTTATATAGACTTTCTCAACCTGTCTTTTTTTCTTAACCTAAATGGGGGAAGAGAACTTAAAAACAAAAGCAAAAACAAAAAACCTTTCATCAAAGTGATGGATGCCCACTCCTCCAGTATTTCATCTCAAAACTTTTCATCATGGAGGCTCTGATAATGTTTGGCACCATCTGTGCCTTGATTTTCCTTTCTTCTGATTTTTTTCTTTCTTCTTTTCTATTTTTTTCTGAGCTGAGGTGCCAGCCGCACCAGCCTGTGCTTCTGTTTTCTGCCAAAAAGACAAAAAGAAAGAGAGAGAGAGAGAGAGAGAGAAATGCCATGAATACTAAAATTAAAATTTTCAATGTTTCTGCTATAAGTAGTGTACATTTCTGTGGAGTTTTCTTTAAGAATCTGTTTTTATCATCCTTTACAATAGAATATGCACAAGAAAACTTGTGGTCCATTAGCAGAAAACAGAGGCCCTGGCAGGCTCCAGAGCAGTACAATCCTACAGTTGGGGAGGCTGGGCACAAACCCAAGTTTGTCCAAGCCTAAGAACAACACTGTCTGTGAAAATTACAGTTTTCCCTTTTCACAAACCTCAAAGTTGTGAAACTTTACTAACTTTAAGAAAAGAACAGTTGGCCATACAAAAGATACACTTCCAAATCCATGAAGCAACTTACTTATACTTGCAAATGAACTGCTTAGAGTGAGTCTTAAAACGCATTTGTTCCAATTATTCTGCTAAGGTAGCAAGCGGAAAGGAATCATGTTCTGTTCCTAGGATGAAGACACTCCAAATGTTACTTCCAAAGAAAGAATTTGACCAATACTTTCAGTGGATGCATAAAAATGGATGCTATAGAAATGATACCCATAATTTAAATAGCAAAATTTTTTCATGCTCAGAATGACATAATAAAATTAAATAAAAAGAACTACTTTTAAAACTTTTATTCTCCAAGATACCATTTTTTACAAAGACAAAACTTCTAATTAAGCTCAGCCATGTCTCATCAAGTCATGTATATGTGATTGAATTAAAGAATGATGCATGGTAAGGTAATATGATACTCCAACTGTAAATGGAGTAGCATTGCAACAAGCTTGCAGCAGCCTTGAGGTAGATATGAAATATTTTTTGTTAGAGTTCAGTCAGGTAATAAAGACTGGCTTGTGGGACAGGGTAAAATTCAGTATTAAATTATTAGTTGGTGAAATTGTGATGGAGGAAAGGATAACCAGGAGGTCCAGATGTAGTAGGAAGACTACAAGATTATCTTAAGATGGGTAATAGAAAAAGAAAGTCTAGAATAGATGGATCAAGCACAACACTAAGTTCTTGTTGAAATGGAAATGGCACTCCTTGGAGAGCCACCCCTTGCCAGTCCTGCACAGCTCCTATGTATAGGCTCCTTAGCCTACCAGAGAAGCACAGTGTCCATCATACATGTAGATATGATAGATAGGGGACAGGCCAGCATATAACTGGAGCATGCCAATGCCAACTTCTATGGTCTCATGCTACATCATGTTAACTGAGATAATGACTAGGAAAGAACTATTCTTGACTGGTTTCCCTACTGGGTTAACTCAGACTAAAGTGAAAGGTTATTCTTACTTTCAATACAAGAAGCATGGAGTTTTCTTTCATTATTATTATTATTAATCAACACAAAATGACACTGTTGCTTTGATAACAAACAAAACTTTTATTATGAATAATTCAAAGACTAACTCCAGGATTTGTTTTGATGGAAATGTACAATGTGTTATCAGAAATGTAGTCCAGGAAATTCTATTCATGTAAGTCAAGCTTCCCCCCCCCCATGGTAGAATTGTAAAACTCTACTAATTTCATATTTTTTTAAATTACTATTGAAGATGATTTCAGAGTTCCAGTTGTCATTTTGCTGCCTCAATTTTTTTTACCCTCCAAGAATATATTATTACACAGAATTAATCTTCAAAATTCTTACACAGAATCATTTATTGATTCTGAATAAGACCTTTCACATAATATTTTATGAATGATATTTTTACAAATACCATAGGGTATACTAAAATATACAATTCTCTGTAGCTAAGAATCTTTTCCTATGAAATGACTCTTTTATTTCTAACAAAATTCACAAAAGTACATTTCATTCACACTAAATAATTTCTTTAATAAACATAAATTGAATAAATATTGATGCAAAATTTCTGTGAGTCAAAGATGCATATTTTGTAAATAGTGAATATTGATGATACCAAATGTCAATATATACATATACACACTTACATGTATATTAACATTTATAAATATATAATACATATATATATACATATAAAATAGAATGAGCTTTTGAATCTTAATTTTGATCATGTCTAATGAAAGTGTAGCAACCCACTCTTGTGGTTCCCAGGCATTAACTATTTTTGAATATATGTATTTGGTGAGGATATTCTTTGGAATCAGATTTTACTGAACATTATTGATTATTGTTACTCCTCTTTTAAAAGATGTATCAAACCTACTTGTCAAGTCATCTATCTACTGTAGCCACAGCAATGTTTACATTTTATACATCATTGAGTCTTCTGAGGTAAGTTGCTAATGAGACTTATATTCTCAGCAACCCTTAAAAACCAAACCCCTACATATTTTCCTTATATCATATGTACTTTCACTTCGAAAACTGTAATAGAAAAAGAATGCTCAGACTTTTCTAGTATGAGAATCTGTCTACCTACAATCTAAAGTTAGTCAGATAAACCAAATTTATCAACCAAATTCCTCACAAATAAAAGAAGTTTATAAGCAATGAGAATTTAAACCAATTTACCTTTAAGTACATTTTTGCCAGAAACAAACAGTTTGCTTCTGTGCCCTAAATTTTTACTTGGTAAAGTTTTAGTGTAGTAGCTTCTCAATTTTCATAAATGTATAAGAGCTAGCTCAGGTCACAATTATACGTAAGAAAAGTAGTTCAAGTAAAACTAAACACATTATCTGTATTTTAATGATACATTCAATGTTTCCATTTTATTTCATGTGTTGATTTTGTAAATTTTGTAAATGTGAGGTGGTGCAAAGAATAAATGTTATAATCCTCAACATTAGAGGACATTTTGTATTAGCTCACGTTTCACAGCATTTTCATTCTATAATAGAATCTACACAGAAGAACAACAATAATCTTGTCATAAAGCTTGATTATTCTTGAAGGTACTATTGGGTTATGTCTGTTTACTTAACATCCCCAACTATGTTCAGAACGCTAAGCCAAGAGACATATGGATGATGAAAATAAAGATGATTATGCTAGGGAGGTGGGGAGGTCATGCTTTGATATTACAAACCATCACAATGAATATACTTGCTTAGAAAGTTTTGATGATAATGCCCAGAGCTAGTAAAGTTTCAAAGTGAATTAAGAACTCTTGTGAGAAAATCCTAAGAGGCTGAAAGTTGCATGAGGGTTTTTTTTTTTTTTTTTTTTTTTTTTTTTTTTTTTTAAGGACCATAGAATTGGGGTAAAGGGTTAAATTAAACCGAGTAAGCTGGAATTGCCTTGTATGGAGGTATCAACACAGAATCCTGGGGTGGTTTCATGATGTATTTAATTGCTCTTTTGTGGCCCCACTGTTTCCTAGACAGTATCTTAGGTTTTCTACCACTGTATTAAACCATCATGACAAAACCAGTTTGGGGAAGAAAGTATTTATTTGACTTATATATCCTGATTTATAGCTCACCGAGGGAAGCCAAGACATAAATTCAAACTGATCCATGAGTGTGGGAAACCTTTCCATCTTCCAGTATCATTCAATTTTGTTTCAAAGACTAGAAATTTTTATTATACAGGTCTTTCACTCTCTTGATTAGAGCTACGGCAAGATTATACATATGTATGTATGCATGTATATATACATGTGGTGTGTGTGTGTGTGTGTGTGTGTGTGTGTGTGTTTCCCTGATTTCTTTATACAAGAGAGCTAGTGATGTTTTGAGTTAATCTTATATCCACCTACTTCACTGAATGTGTTCATCCGTAGTAGGAGGTCCCTGGTGGAATTTTTAGGGTCAATTATAAATAGTTATGGTGGAGATTCCACCCAAGCCTCCCCTCACCCTATCTACCTCCAAATCCTGCTGCACCTCAGGAAGCCCGCCAAAGGATGGTCGCTCCCCCAGAGATGCTCAAGACCACTCTCAAAAGGTATTTAAAATTCCCACATGGTGGGAAAACACCCTTCTCACACACACCTGCTCTCTGCCAGGCTAAGATCAGCTTTGACTGACTAAGTTGTCTTTCTAAGTCATTGCCTTAGAGGCTCAGGGCCTCCTGTGAATTTTTGGGTGTCCTGCCAAAGAGTGGCCATGCCAGGCCCACAACCTGGTCCTGGGACAAGGACCTGGCTTGTCAAGTAGAAACCCTTCTTCGGAAGACTTTCTGTTCAAGGGATTCTCCCATACTCCCTCTGTTTTTGACCCAAGGCCTACCACATGGATGCATTGCATTAGGCTCTGGGTTCTGGCATAGGCTTGTGAAATGGGCACCTGCCATTCAAAGCCAGATCCTCAAACTCCCTTGGGCTGTCTTTTATAAAATCTTTTTAATTATAAAATCTTTTTAAATTGGAGCTGTCTGACACGTATGATGTGAATGCCTGATTTCTCTGTGCGCTGAGGCCTGCCCTCAATATGCTTTTGGCAATGGGATATGATGGCCACCCGGGGAACTTTTGATTTTACTATCGTCAGTGATCTTCACATATTTTGCTGGCATGGGGTCAAATGAACAGAACCCCCCATACTTCCACAGTTTCTAGATATTGCGCTCCTGCCCTTCCCTCGGTAGCCAGTGTCTCCTAGCAGCGGCCATATTGGCTAGGGTCACGGCGCCTCTAGATCCCCACCTATCAGGGAACTGGGACCCTGAAAATTCCTCCCTGACCTTGCTGCCTGAGATACTGGCGCCTTCCCCACCCCCTAACCTTGCCTGCCCAACCCAACTAAGTGTTCCATTCAGGAGCCAACATTCTCCTGATTTCTCCCCTATTCACCTCTCCCCCTTCCTTTCTCTCCAGGACAAAGGTCAATTAACAAGTTCCTCCTCCTTACTCGCCTTCCTCTTTACCCCTTCCCCCTGCCACACCTGTCTATCTTTCTATGGCACCCCCTTGTCTACCTGTACTTGACCTAGTCTCTCCAGTGGGAGCCACAGTCCTAGCCTCCCATTTAATTTCTCAGTCAGCACCAGATATTAAAAAGCAATTTTAAAAGGCCGAGGAGAGTCCCCAAACTGGCTTTTAAAAATTTCAATGCCTGAGAAGAAGCACCCAAGTCCTCCTGACAGACAAGGCTATGCTCCAAGCCCAATCCTTAGCAGCTGCTCTGAGGCCACAAGGGGTACATGGCAAGTCGCCCACCAAGAGGCTCCATCCCGCTGGAGCTCAACCCAGTCAACTCTGCCAGCAGCTACAAATTCCGGCAGGATGGTCATTTGGCAAAATATTGCATGGACACTGGAAATCAGAATGCCCCTGTGTGTGGGCTCGTCCTCTGTGCCAAACCACGGTGCCTCACCAACAACACCAGCTGAGACTGTGCCAGACTTCGCTGAAGCCCAGACTTGGTGACTCCATTTGCCCTCTCTGAATCTAGGGTAACACTGTTTTGACCTCTCACTCTGGTCCCACGGTTCCCTCTCCAATTCCTGCCATGGGGATAGATGGGACCCCCTCCCCATTTCAGAAAAACCTGGGACTACTTTAGCTAAAAATGCTTTCTCACTTCTACTCATCTACTTATTCCTATCAGATCTGATAACATTTGATGACTGGGATACTTGTAGATCATCAATTCATTAAGTTGCCAGCTAAAAGTACAGACAGGTGCGCGTCTTTTACAGGCTTCACAGTCAGGAATTAACAGGTTTCAGGTGTAACTTCAGAGGTTCAGAGTTTTAAATTTCCTCTGACTGTTTTCCAATAATGTTCATGCCCTTTAACCTAAAGCTATTGCCTTTTACAATGACACCAAGATGTAAACTTGTTCCAGCTGTCTCACAGATACCTGCATTTTCCTGGGAGAAGTTCTTCTATATCAAGAAGTCCGGTCAAATGAAAACAGTCTCAAAAACCCACTTTTTTACCCCACCCATTTCACTCCTCCTGCCTAGGCCAAGGCCAACCCACAGAGGGTCCTCCGGGTAACGCCAGTAACTATACCAGCACCTAGGACCTCAACGTCAGTACCAGCTCTCCAGGCTTAAGTGGGCATCTCTTCAGGATGCCTGGTCTGCCCAACAGCTGGGCTCCTCCACCCTCTGGTGTTCCCAATGAAGATGTCCCAATGAAGAATACTTCTATTCTCCTGTCTCACACATTCACCCTTGCCTCTTTCATATTACCAGGATATTTCTCCATTCCCTTCATTCTGGCAGTTATTACCCTTCCCATGGCTAGTCCCATTCATAGAGAAAATTATAACCTATTTTTTTTCCTAGTAAACTGTCTTGTCCACCTCAGGGAACAGATGCCTAAGGTTTCCAGGATGGCAGCTAATCAGATGCTTCTCAACCCACACCTTCCACTGAACCCTCCAACTCCGGACTCTCCTCCTCCCCCACATCATCCCTTGTGAGCAGGAAGAAGCCAGATTTGAACGAGTGTCCACATACCCAAAGAGTCTAGGGTGTTATGGTGAAAGTTCCACCCAAGCTCCCCTGCCCCATCTCCCTCCAAACCTTGCTGCATCTCAGGAAGCCCACCAAAGAATGGCCTCTCCCCCAGGGATGCTCAAGACTACTCCCACAGGATATCTAAACTGCTCCCCCCCCCCAGAAACCAGACTGGTGGTTTTTCCAGTCTCCCTTTCCTGTCTCCTCTCTGGGGGACTGGAAGGGCTTCTGGGAGCTCTGTATCCATTAAATGTGGGCTTTTTCTAATTTGGTTTGATTTGGTCTGATTTGGATTGCTGTGTTAGTGGAGAGTCTTACCCAGGCATAGAAATGTTTCACTATCATATCATCTGCAAGTCAATATACTTTGACTTCTTTCTCTCCAATGTGTGTCCCATTTATCTCCTTTAGTTTCCTTATTGCTCTAGCTAAGTCTTCAACTACTATATTGAATAGGTATGAAGAGAGTGGATATTCTTGTCTTGTTCCTAATTTCAAAGCAATTGCATTGAGTTACTCTCCATTTAATTTTATTTTTTCTATAAGCTTGCTGTAAATTCTATCTATTATGTTTAGGTGTCCCTTGTCCCTTATATCTCTAGTCTTTCCAGGACTTTTATCAGGGAAAAGTGATGGATTTATGTAACAGGACTTTTCTGCATCTAATGAGATGATCATGTGTTTTTTGTTTGTTTATTTGTTTCTTTCCTACCAGGTTATTTGTATGGTGGATTACATTTATTGATTTTCAAATATTGAATCAACCCTGTACCTCTGCCTACTTGAATCAGAGTGAATGATCTTTTGGGTATGTTCTTGTATTTAGTTTGCTATGTTTTATTAAATACTTTTATATCTGTGCTCATAACAGAAATTGATCTATAAGTCTCTTTCTTCAGTCTTTATGATGTGTGGTCTCATAGAATGAATTGAGCAATGTTTTACTGAATAGAATGGAGTAAGCTGAGCAAGGAAAACAAAACAAAACAACAAAACAAAAATAAACAATAAAAAACAGTACAGTTCGGGGAGAAAAGGATCACCAGGAAATGTTTTGTTGAAGTCCAGTGCTTAAGGAAATAAAATCAAATTTAAAAAGAACCTGATGCTAATTGGAATAAAGGAAATGGTGGCATAAGGGCTAAACGTTCAGCAGGTGAAAAGGAATTAAAGAAAAGCTTAAGCAGTGAAGGAAGCCATTGAAGAGAGAAAGCTGATGAAAATGCAATTGAACAGGGAACCTTGTCCCATCTCTAAGAAGCAGCAATACTTGGCACCACTTGCAATATGGTTCTTATTTTACAGTGAAGGATACAGGCAAAAGGTCGTGTAATCTTTGTCTGTGGTTAAAAAAAAAGTTTCTGAGTGTCAAGGGTGTTTCTTCATGTAGCACCAAGGATGCCATTTCATGAAGCTGTGTAGGTGAATCCTAGATTTTGTTGGAGATGCCAAGATGTTGGAGATGCCAAGACGTTGGAGATGCCAAGATGTTGGAGATGCTAGAGGCATAGGGTATTTGGCAAGGATTGTTTCAGACCAGGTATATAACCAGCCTAAGAAAAAGATTGTTGTAGTCAACAAAGATGAAAGGTGTTGATGATCTGAAAAGTACTGAAATCAGACATAGAGATGGAAAGTTTGGTGCTTGCCCTGCTGGTTTTTTGATCTTTCTTTGGTGCAGTATTTCCTCACTGTACTCCCTTTCCTCCCATCTGGAATGCTAACGTATATTCTGTGCCACTATGTGTTGGAAGTATGTGTTTTTTGCTATTGGATTTAGATTTCAAGGGGTCTTACAATTAAGATTGTCATGGGTTTCACAGGAAACTTTGAATGTTGGATTTTTAAACAGTGCTGACATTGTTATAGCCTGGGGGCTTTTCAAGTTGGATGAGTAGGTTTGTTTTTGCTTTATGATATGGTTACAAGCAGTGGAGGACAGGGACTAGAATGTGGTGGTACGAATCAGAATGACCCATAGTCTATTATTTCCACAGTGGGAACACGATATCATGAAGGCAGCTGGAGAGGTAGCTGAGAGTTAGACCTCAGGATTGGCAGGCAGTGAAAAGAGACATTTTTTGCCTGTCTTAATAATTTGAAACCCCAAATCCCATGTCTTAGTGGCATTTTTCCTCCAACTAGGTTACACCTCTTAATCCCTACCAAGTAGTACCACTCTCTAATGAAGAAGTATTCAAATGTATGAGCCTATAGGTCCATTCCTAGTCAAACCACCACACCATGCCATGACAAACACATGACTATAAAGGAAAACTTTCAGAATATGTCACAGTCATTATAATTCTAAATGAGTGAGAATTGATTGTTGGATTCAGGTCCTTAGAAAAGTACTACAAATAAGAATGTATTAAAACAAGGTTAAGTCATTATGAAAGGATCCTGCCTCTTGGCATAGCTCTGTCAAAAGATCTGTGTTGAATCCAACTGCATTATTAGAGGAGACACTATTTTGTTTAACTCTATAAAATCCAGCCATTATCCATTATCTACCTCAAGTCTAAATGTGCAACACAAAGCTTTTGACATTATTTTGGCCCTTTCAAATGAACTTAACCTTTTAAAATTTCTTGATGATTTCTATTTATTTTTTAACTTCCCTTTTGAAGGCTACACTGTTTAATATTTGCAGCTTTATACAAAGTAAATAATTTTATAGGCTACTTTCATTCATTCACAAAATGACCACCTCTACAGCCTTTATTCTCAGTTGAAATTCTCCAGTGGTGGTATGCACTGCACACTATGGGCCAAAAATACATTCACCTAGGTGTATTTATTCCACTCTAGTGGGGAAATATAGAAGGAAGTTTCTGTCTTGCCTGGTCCCACAACCATTTAGTGGCAAATATACACATAGAGGCTTATATTAATTATAAACTATTTAAGGATGGTTCAGGTTTCTTATTGACTACCTCTCTCTTCACTATTAACCCATTTCTATTAAGCTTTGTTTCTCCACATGGACTTGGGTTATCCATGATGCCTGGGTCTCTTGTTTCCTTGGCAGCTACATGTATCTCCCTGACTCTGCCTTCCACCTTTCTCTATACCTGTTTGGATTTCCCCCGGCTACATCCTGCCTGTTCATTGCCCAAAACAATTTTATTCATCAATCAATAAGAGAAACATATATTCACAAAATACAGAAGGATATCCCCTATCATGGAAATGCAGATAATATGTCTCTTCCAGGGAGAGTGATGATTTTCCCATCACTGAAAAAGCTTTAGTCCTTTTGACCTTCACCGTTATATTAACATATCAATCTAATGATGCTCATAACTTCTAACAAAATCAGCTTCAATATCCAGTGAAGCCTCGGTATATTACACATTAGTAGATTACCAAAACATCTCTAATTCAACATGTGGCATTCAGTTATCATTAATGACCCTCACAGACATGGACCATGCTGTCATAGGAGCAACTGTGGTGTTTCACAACCCAGGAGATTTTCTCTCACCATAGCATTGAGTGGTTTGCAGTGGAAATTTTAGTTACTTCTATTGTGAAGTTTCAGAGAGGACATGAAGTTTTGTAAAACCACAAAAGCATAGTATTTGTCTTTCCATCATTTTCCCCCCTTAGGAACTCTGACTCAACAGAAATTTTGATACATTTGCTTTTGAGATTCTGGGAAAGGCTTTGTCTACTTTTTCTTCTCACACACTTCTGTTTATTTGGAACATCATGAACACTTTGTGGAGCCAAATTACTGGTAAATATAAATCTTTCAGATCCATTTTTAGGCACTGCATTGGATAATCTTGTCCATAAGCTTTTTTCAATTCATTCATAGTTCTTAATGTAGATGCATCAAAGAACAGTTCAGATGAGTTGGGTGTTACATTACTTAACAGAAGTCACAGAATGGCCACTATAAGAAAGAAGTGTATCATCCTTCCCATCGTGTGAAAGGTATCATGGTTAGGGTGACTCTTGGGCATACTTCACTGTCAGATGTCGTAGACTGTTTCATGTCTTATCAGACACAGGAGAAGACATTTAATGCTCCTCCCAAATTCACCTTTAGTTTAGTTACAAAGAGGCATGTGTAATGTTTTCTGGGAAAGTTGGAACAGATGTGTATTCTCCACAGAATCAAAGAAATGACACCATTCATTGTCTCTTGGTGAAACAATGGGTTTATTTAGATCTCTTGCAGGTATGAATATGGCATAAGGTTTCTACATCAAAAAAAGTCATTTGTGTGACTGTGGAGAACAGCAATGAGCCCTGAAGTTCAAAGGTTCAAAGGAAATATTTTCAGCCCAAATGTGTTTAGATTGATTTAAACATGCTGAACATATATGTATTGAAAACTACTATTTTTTTTATCATTTTAAAAGCAAACAATTAAAATATAGGGCAAAAGCAGTGTTAGACTACAAGAGGTATGAAAACTATACTCCTTAAGATTCTATAGCAGCAATCATAGCAGCTAAAAATTTGTTATATCTCTCTGTCTAAATTATTACAGCTATTCTGCTACTTCATATAAATCTATTAGTAAACATTTCAATTAATTTTTTTAATTTTATTTCTTCATAATATAAAGATGCATACTAATGTCTGTATCAACTTTATATTTTTTCTGAGATAAGCAGAATATAAAACATTTAATAAATTAAGAATTCAAATAAATAGAGAATGAGACAAAGCATCATATGTAAAAATTGTATAGTCTTTATGATTCTAATCTAGCACATTAAGAATTTTAAGGAAATACTTTTGTTCATTTTAGGCAGGGTTCTTCTTTCTGAGAACATTTTTTTTTTTTTTGTAAAAGATTCAAGCTATGTTTATGTCCATTTAATTCAATAAGAAGGACATCTGTTCTATGAGACTGATTGTTCTGTCTTATTATATAAACTGTTCAGATTCAGATTTTACTCTGATTTCCTGAGCCACTAGAGTAAGTATTATGGCACTTTAAAAATCAGTGACTTCAAATCCTCTTTCAGAATTTTTTGTTAAGAGTTTAATGCCGAGGCTTTCCAGGATACTTCTTTCCTGGTGCTATATTTGGCAGTTGTTGTTGCCCAATAAAAAATCATTCCACTTTACACTACATATGGTTTTTAAAATTGTGTTTACCATTTTAGATCTGTGACTTTCTGTGTGAAAATTTGCAGCAGCATCTTGATCATTGTCATTGTGGTGCAGTTCAGCATTGTCACTGAAATTGCAGGAAGAAACAATCAGCCTCATCTGGGTTATCAGGTCTCCAAGAACAACCTAAAGCTCTGCATGTGAACTCTGGATGTGAAAACAGAAACATGGCTGTTTCTGATTCCAAGATTTTTCCTTTCTCAGGTGAGTGAAGGGTTCTGTGTATAGGTACTGTGCAATAATTATGGGGATTTATGTGAAATACAGTAGCTGGTCACCTCACCATAACTGTAATATCAGAGACAGAATAAATGATTTCTTCCTAATTGTGCTTTTTCCTCTTCAGATTATAAAAATGTAAGTTAATATTTATAGAGTATTGTCATAATTATTTAGAATTACTTTCTGTTTACTTTGTTATTTTTGTTAAGTATAGATTCCAGAAATAGAACTCAAAACCATCATATAGAAATATCTTTTCCTTTAAACATAAAAATATTGTACCTTCAACTTGTGCAAAGAGTGAAAGAGAGGTGCATACTGGGTAAAGAAGGATCCCCCCACCCACCAGCCAAATTTCCACACCACCTTGATTTGTAAAAGAAAAAGGATGCCCTTTCACTATTTTTTCATCATGTCTTTGCAAGGAAATTATTCTTTAGTAACTCACTTTGTTTTCTCATGGTCAGGTTGGCTGCATCTCCAAATACTAGCAGGGCTTCATGTTCTGACATACCCTGAAGTCATGCATTAGCACCTTCTCACACAGCAAAGGGTGAGAACAGATATCTTTTGGCAGCTGACAGCAGGGTGCATGTAGAAGAGGGGGAAGGGAGTTGGAGGACAAGGACACTGTGGTAGCCTAGTGGCTAGCAGGACAAATGCACCAGCTGTGAATAGCCCCCTTTCCCCTCCCACTTACCCAACAGATGTCTCTCTGTCATTGTCATGTCCTCAAGCTATTCCAGTAAATGATTTGTGCATTGCAACTGAGTCACCAATGTGGCAATTGAACCTCTTCACAGCTCAAAATTGTTGATGTGTGCAGGGCAGCCTGTAGTTGTACTGCACGCATGTAGGAACAGGGATGGGCTGAGGGGGAGGAACTGAGGAAAAGAATGAGAAAGGGAAGTTGAAACCAGAGAGGCTAGTGAAATGTCAAGGTTACCTAGCTTTGCCTGGGGAATTAAAAGGAATTGCACATTAAGGATGCCTCTATTTGGTCTTTTGGCTCTCTTAGGCTGATGTGGGTTTTTACTGCTCTGGTAGATATACATATCACTTTGAAAGATTAAAAAATGAAGAATGCAGTGATCTGTATTGTATATATGCTTTATTCTGTGGAAAGAATGTTAATAAATATACTGGGAGCCTGCAAAGTTTGCCAATATAAATAATGTGGCATTTCAAAGTCTGTCAGTAAATGTAATTGAATTTTTCAATGTAAAAATATAGTTTAGTTATAAATTGGAGTCATGCTTGACATTAGTTGGGCATTAGAAGATATTAATTAGATACTGTGCACTTCTCTATGATTTCTTTGCATTAAATAAATTATCAGGAAAGGGAAATTTGCAAGCATGAAGTTTAGAGGTTTTTTTCTCAAAAAATAAAATAAAATAAAACAAGCTGCCTAGTAATATTTAGAAGAGGAATAAATGCTTTTCTCAAAACCCTTGTCAGTGAGCTGTCTAAAACATGTCCCTCCCAATATGAACACAATATGGAAAAGCTAATCCATTTTAATACTTTGTAATGATAATAAGCTACAGTGAACAAGTAGCCTAGGGAAAAGACAGTAGTAGACATTTTTACATAGGAAAAGAATAGCAAGTAATTGTACATTTTTACACTAGGTTGATGACAATGTTTCCTACGACTTTGAACTTACTTTGGCTGTCACCATTCTGGCATATATTTTGCATATCAATCAGATAGTCATATTTTTAATGGTATTTAAATCAAAATGCAGAAATTTGCTTATATGATATTTATATGTAGTGAGGCTGCTCCTACGCAAGTAAGATGTTCCTTTGTTTTACAAATGCTGGATTTAACTAGGAAGTATTAAGGCCATTTAAACTTCAATACAACATGTACTTTTCCTTGTGTTGATAATATTGCTAAATCAGTTCTTCATCTCTCTTTGCAGATACTTCCCTTATGCTGAGTGAATGTGTATGTATGTGTGTGTGTATGTTTGTGTATATTTGTGTGTTCATGGGTGCATGCACGTGTGTGAATAGAAGTGAGTGTACATGGATGCATGTGTGTATATGTAATACATATGTGATTCCATGTGTGTGTGCATGCATGCACAAAAGTGTGTTCATGAGTGTGTATGTGTGCTTGTGTTTTCTACTGCTAATTAGTTGAAGTGAGAATCCAGAAGTAGATATTTGTATATATTATTAAGATTTGTTGATTTATTTGTTTTGTGTTGATAAAAATATTATAAGCAGACTTCAATTACATTTTAGATTTTTCTCAGTATGTTGCATGATTACCTGATTCCTGAGAAAATATTATTTAAATCAAGTATTTGAATTTTTCAATTACAGCTTTCTTAGTATCCAGGAGCTATTTATTTTAGACTATAAAAGCATTTCAATAATACTGATACACATGATATTTACTAAAACAACTTTGTACATGTAAATATTTTGTTCGTTATATACATTGAGCAGGTATGGGAGGGGTTGCTAGGTAGAATCCTAGCTGGATTTCTACTGATGTGATAAAGTCCATGACCCAAGTAACTTGGGATGGAAAGGGTTTATTTGGAGTACAGTTCAGTCTTAAGGAAGCATTTTCTCAGTTGTGGTTCTCTCTTTGCCCAGGTAAATGTCTATATCAGGTTAGCACAATACCAAGCAGGTAGTTAGGCATGTGTTGGCAAGCTTGAATATCACTGAGGATGGAGTCCTCCTTCGTATTCAGTAGTCTGTGAAGGTAGAAACTGTAAAGGCAAGATGCTTTTAAAATGAATGGGATCTGAGTGTGTCTCTGCCCCTGGGTGGATATATGAGAATCTAGCTGGAAGATAATAAGATCACTGCACAGCTTGGGGCTTTCTAGTAAATAATAATGACTTATCATTTTCATTGTATTTAATTTGCATTCAATACCAACACCCAGGACAATCCATAGTCAGGAAAACACTTTGTAGAGAATGTTTGCTGTGCTGAACTTTAGGAACAGTACAAAGCCTACCTAAAATGTAGACTATCACAATAGCTTTTTGGCCATTATCCATCCTTACCCTTTGAGAGTACTATGGTATGCTCAGAAAAAAAAAAGTTATCTTTCTTCTCTGTAATGCTCATGTGTTTTATCTGAATTCGTTCACAAGAGATCCAAGAGGTTGGGGAGCTATAGGGAACCCAGACTGAAATCCTGCTAATGAGAGTATGGCACTGTGACGTAGAAGCAGATTAGCTGCTTGGCACAAAAATAAATAAATTAACGAATAAATACACAAATAAATAAATAAATAGATGTAGGCCTTTAAGTATCTAATAAAACATGTTATTTAGCTATAACATAAGCATTAGCCTCCCATTCTTATTTATGCATGAATTTTTAACAGTAATATCTAGAGGAAAAAGGATAGAGCAATGGAAAAAAAGCTGAGACTTAGGAAGTAAAAGAAAAATAACAAAAGGAGAAGTGGATCAAATCAGAGATATTCCAGTTTAAAAAAAAAAATCTTCTTCCTGAAAAAGCATTCAGGGCAGCCACCTGATCAACTCAGCTGCAGTCAGGGACCAGATCCAGCACTTTGAATAGGTCAACCCCATCAAGGACTCCATCTAAGTGTTGTTGGATGATGAAGAGGGCCTGATGCTGCAGAACCAGATCTGGGAGAGTTGCATCACCACTGGAGATATAAACCTGAAGCATGGCTGTAATCCATTGTTGAGGTCATGGCTGGCACCCGCCACTGGATTAAGGAGCAGCTCCGAGTAGACAAGATACCCATGGAGGACCTACCAAGCCTGCAGTTTCCCTGGAACAACTAAAAAAAAGTCATGTTGATGTCTGTGGCCTGTACTACCACCAGAGACTATGCTGAGGTCCATGGCATATGCTAACACCAGAGGCTGGGTAGATGTCCATGGTTTGTGCTGTTACCAGATAGCATGAGGAAGTCCAGGAGGCATATTTTTGCTGACTGCACAGGGCAAGGAAGGTGCTTCTGCTCTGGTAGTGTTGACTACAGATTCACAACGGAGAGACACAGAAGGCTTCTGTGACACCCCCCCCCACACACACACACACATACACAAAGCAACAACCTAGGCAGGAAGACACCAAGGGACTCTTAATTGTTATAAGGCTGCTTAAGTGTAGCTCTCCACAATAGATGGCTATTGGCAAGGCTGTGGTAGGGAAGGATTCACTTTTCTTTAAGAGTTGTCCTCCAGGAGTTTGATCATTCTCCAGTGACTATATGAACAACACAGATGGGACTAATTTTATCTTATTTTGATGGAGGTCACAAAGGTGGCAGGACTGGATCTGGGATAACTGGGAAGGGTGATTAGGGTGCATTATGTGAAATTCCGCAAAAAATCAATACAAATATTATGTTAAAACATGAAAAAATGTATCATTTATCATTTTTATTTAAAACTGTTTACTGCAGCATTTGTTTGAAGAATAAACAAAAGGGTAAGACATGCAGAGACAGTAAGTTGACACATTGACTCATCTAGAACCAGTGAGCCAGACATTGTACCTACTTTCAAGTTCAAAAAAAAAATACTTTTCATTTCCAATAAAGAAATGTAACTGTGGCCGGTATCTGTAGAGACCTTGGATTTCTGAGTTACTCCTCTGGAAGAGACTGCCAAACACAAAGGCTGAGATGATAAATAAATATGTTTTTCACTACTGCAGTGTGGCCACTGCTATTCTCAACACAAGACCTTTCATAACACAGTACTTCTTACCTCCTGTGTACATTCGCTTAGTCTGTTACAAAACCCCTGTGAAGCAGATAGTATATATATATATATATATATATATATATATGTATATGTATATGTATATGTATATGTATATGTATATGTATATGTATATGTATATATACATACATACATACATACATATATATTTCCCCTGAAACTTGGCAGATCAGATTGGTTTATTCAACACATGGAATCAAAACCTGATATTTGTGTTGAATTTAAAATTATACTCTTTCATTTACCCTTCTTGAACTACTGACTTTTAACATTCATAGTATCATATCAGTTTGACTTTGCTTGTGGTAGGGAAGAAAATTATTTTCTACTCTTCAAACTATAAAGACATATTACAAAGTTAAGAACTGCATGAAGTTCCTCCAAGTGATTGAAATCCAAGCCTGGTCCTCTTTTCTCTGTCAGAGGTACCAACATTATATTGAAATTTCTAAAATGTATTCATTATCTTCTCTTGCTATAATCATTGTGATTCAGAAAATAGAGCACCTGGGAATACATGGACACTGTATGTCTAAGGACAATAAAGAATTAATTCATCAGCAGTTTCAATCTTAACAAGAGTTTCAATCTTAACTTTTAAAGGCTTGATAATAGTTTGCTAATTTGACAAAACTAGGTGAGTATGTGGTAGAGAATGCAAGAGATTACATTAGTATTTTTCAAATCCGCATCAACTTTATGAAATATCTGATGTTATATGAGGACTGATGCCAGACATGCTTTCAGAGTTGGTGATTTAATAAGTGAGATGCAGGAATCAGAACTTCATATTTACTTGGTGTTACTGATGTTTCTGATTTAGGTATTTATTATATTTTCAGGATCATCTCTTGGAAAAAAATTTGATACATTTTTTTTTTAGGTAATGGATCATAATAGCACACTCAGATTTCTTTGAGTTTCACCTTTATATTTTGTGAAAGGAGAGGAAAATGGCCACATTTAGGATCTTCTTTGCATATTTGTGGGATGAAGGATGCATGACAGGAAAGACATCAGGCACGCAATGGCTCATGGCCTGAAACAATCTCTGAGCAAGGGGCTGACAGCTGACACCTGTCTGTTCAGTACACTTCTAGGATGTTCTAAAAGTCCTTCCTTGAAGGGACCTAAAGTTGACATTCTAATACATAGCATAACCAGTGTTAAGTCTCAGAGACATGAAGCATAAGCTTGGTGATCATATGTCTGAGCTAACTGCATTCTAAATATATTTTTATACCCACAGCATATAAGTATAGCTCTCACTCCTTATCAAAGAGCCTTACTTTTACATTTTTATTTTAAACATAATTCTTATTGACAGAGACCATAGATGAAAACCATAATTGGTCAAAATATTGAAGTCAATTGATCGTAAGTCTCCAGATCCAATGGAAACATTTACAACAAACTTCAGCATGTAATTCTCATAAAATAGGGAGGAAGAAGGAGTGAAAATGTTTGAAGAGACAGAGGACCAAGTGATTGGCTGACAGATTATATTTACCTGAAATGACAGGGAGGCTGCACCTATATTTCAACAACATAGCTGTCTAAACAAGACCTAAACAAGGAAAACACAAGTAGTTATGGTTGCATGGATAGTATGAATCTCACAAGGCCCCACCCTAACCAAACAACTGTTGGAAGGGAAGAGAGGAAAGTTTAGGTCAGGAAAAACAGCTATTCCCTAGGATGAGTCCCCAAATTGCTTGTCCAATACCAATTGCTCAGCCTTGAAACTGCATAACTACAAGTAACAGAGGTCAAATATATATCATATATATATTTACAACTATGTGTGAGAATAAAAATGAGACCATGAATTTCAAAGGTAGCAAGGGCAGATGGAGTTTGAAGGGAAATTAGGCAGGGAAGAAATTATGATATTGTACCTTAATTTCAAAAAATAAAAATTGAAAAAATATTGTATGACACTCTATGAAACACTTTCAGTTTCACTAATCAGGACTTAACAATAAGTTGTTTTATAGACTCATGTATTCCATGTGTCCTACATGGGTTTAAGCTCAGTGGAAGCAGGAATTATGTTACTGAACAATATTAATGTAGAATATTTGAGAACATTAACTGGTAGCACTAATATAGTTTCTGGTTAAATATATTCTGGAACAGCATTGTAGTGACGATTACTAAAGTTCATAATTTTCTTGCCACTGACACTCGTGTTAAAATACTGAAGGTATTTGTTTTGTAGTTTGCTTAGTTTTTCATTGCCTCTTAACAAATATTATGATTGTACCATAAAATAGTAGCAATTCATCAAATATTTAGATTTACTGAGCTCATATCAAAGAGTCTGTTTGGAATGTGTTGGTTCCTTGAAAGTCTAGAAGACAACCTATTTCTCTGTTTTCCTAAGCTTGTAGCTATTGCCTGAATTTGCATGTTTGTGGCATTTTATTTTTCAATGCCACAAGCCAGCAACAATACATCCCCCCAATCATTCATTTGTAGTATAATTTCCCTCTGACCACAGCCTGAATATTTGCCTATTTAATGATCCATGTAATTAGACAGAGTCCACCTGAAAATCAATGTACATGGGAGGTCTTTACATCTAATTCCTGTTCAATCTCTTTCTTCATTACTTTATAGTTTTTGTAATCCTTTTTAGTGAGTTTATTTTAGGTATATAGAAAAAAAAATTGAATGTTAACTTTATATCTTCTTACTTTGCTGAAAGTCTAAGTATATTCTTACAAAAATTTTGTTTATATTACTGACAGGTTTTTACGATTTTTTCTGCTGATAGAAATGCTTTACAAAGGTAACACTTTAATATATCCCCGAATTCTAGTTTATTTGTTCATGACTGGTTACTGGCTTATTATTATCTATCAATGCTGGTAAGTTGACTTCCTGTCCCTGTGACTCCATCAATCTCAGATTTTGATGTCCTCTGTAACAAGTTACTACTTATAGAGAGTAAGTCTTTGAATGATATGTTTTCTGTATGGTTATCTTCATAACATATCATTCATTTTGCTCTGGGAACATTATATCTTCTAGTATGTACGTGAACAATACCAGAAGAAAAGTAGATTTTAGAATGGAGTCTTATACAACATCTTCTATTCAGTGACAATTTTAATTGGTGAGGCAACCATTGTTGCCATAGTATTTATGGAAATTAAGAAATAGTTATGAAAATAATAAAATAAGCTGAAAGATATAAAATGCTCACATTATCAGATGAAAGCACTGATCTGAATCTACAAAGAAGATGAATTCTCTAGGTGAGGGGATAGCTATAGAGCCAGTCTAATTCAAGGTCAAGTGGGAAAGGAACGGGAGAGAATTGGGAACTAAAATGGCAATCAGTGTAACCAAGTGAAAACAGTGAAAGTAGGCACAGAATTCAGCCTCAGCCTCAGCCTCATCTCTGGTAATGCCAATAGGAGCGAGAACAAATTTGACTTGATCTTGCCTAAAAATCACATCATATACAATGGAAGTGATGTATTGCACCAATATCAGTGTCTGGGGAAATTGGAATTACATAAAACATTAGAAAAATTAATGAAGATATGTATTTTGTATTTATAAAAGTTGTGCAAAGAATATATAAAGTTGAAATATCATATACATAGTTTCAAAAATAGAATTTATATCAGTAATATTTTAAATAGTGTGTAAAACCCTGAGTATGGTATATAGGGATTGGAGTCACTACTGAGAAATTGATCACCTTGCTTGAAAAAAGGATAAAAATAAAATAATTAAATAGAAAAATTAACAAATAAAAATTGACAGAAAACAGAAACTAGACAAACTTATCCACAGATGCATATATTCTCCAAGATAATGAAATTTCACATGTTTGGAATGCTAAAGATTCCCGAGGAACTGTTAATAAATTCCAATAATAATGATTATTATTAAGACTCAAATCATTGTTATTAACAAACTGTAATCTACATTTAGAGGGCCTAGTTGTGTCCTATACAGGTTCCCTAACTGTGAATATGGAGTCAATGAGTTCTCACTAGCTCCAGTCAGTTGATTATGTGGGTATCTCTAAAATGTTTTTTACCCCTTTGCTCAAATTATGGCTCCTACTCTGTGGGACCAATGGCAGTAGGATAAGGAATTATCCCTAATGCTTGAATTGGCCTTTTGGAGCCCATTCTCTTTGGAGGTATACCTTGCTCAGCCTAGATATAGGGGCAGGGTCTTGGTCCTGCCTCAAAGTGATGTGCCAGACTGTGTTGACTCCTCTCTGAGGAGTGGATGGGAGATAGGGGAAACAATCAGGAGGAGAGAAGATGGTGGGAACTGAGATTGGTATGTAAACAGAGAGAAGATTGTTTTAAAATAAATGATAAAAAACAACCTCACATTAATATTTCCATGTTAATGAAAATATGTGAAATAAACTATTTTAAACTGAAATTAGAAATTATTAATAAATACTTGATAATAGAATATAATGAAGGAAAAGCTGTGACGTGACAAAGTAGAAAAGAGCAAAAACATACAATTTTTAAAATGTGTAAAAGCTAAATATTTGTTTTATATGACTAAGATTTTTATTAGTGAATGAGGATACTGAGGAAAATTAAGGTACACAGGCCTGAGGATATGTATCTTGGGATCAGAATGTTTGAGGTTCTAGATTCAGAAAGATGTCTTAAATATGTGGGAATACAAATTAGTTTATACCATTAACTCTAAAAACTTCTTGTCTGAAAAAACTATTAAATATCATAAACCATAACATCACAACTATGAGATGTCTTTATTAAAAGTTGATTTTAATAGTTAAGTTTCTATTAAAAAAAAAAAAACCAAAAAGACAAACTAGCAGGAATATGTATAAGCACTCTGGTAAGAAAGAAGCAAACAAAAGATTTCAGGATAGACTATTAATAAATACAGCTTTATACACAAAAGTTTATGCAAAAAAAAAAAGATAAAATATTTTTGTAAATGATAGGACAGATTTGATGATCCCCTTGGAAGGTTCCACCCTCCCTGGGGAGTGGGTTGTGGCTGGGATCGGGGGTGGGGGGGAGGTAGTGGGAAGCATGGGAGATGGGAGCGGGAACTGGGATAGATGTGTAAAATAAGATTGTTTCTAAATTAAATTAAAAAAAAGATTTACAAAAAGAATTAGAGAAAAACAAAATTTAAAAAGGAAGGAATGAATATAGAATAGCAAAAGGTAAAAGCCCAAAGGTAGAAGAGACAATTTAAGTTAAGAAAACCTGGCTAGGAAGAAGCCAAGCAAAGGCTGGACATTCAAAATAAGAATAAGTCTCCATGTAGTTATTTGAGAGCTGGATGGTAGTGTTCCAAAGATTACAAGGACTAAAGAGTAAAACAAAAAGCAAAAAAATCAAACTGCCAAAAAATCTTACTGCGTTGTTTGTAAATTCCAGAATGCATTTGGGTAATTTGTAGAATGGTATTGGCTGAATGTCCAAAAATACATTCATATAATCAGTATTATAAATATATTAATGAACAGCTATGACCACTGTAACATAAACATTATGGAATAAGCTGATTGAACTCAATAATCAATCTTACAGTTTTAGAAGGAAAGGTGTATCCTGCATAGAGTAACCTATTTAATCCCTTCTATATGTGACTATCTCTATCTCTCTCTATATGTGAATCTTATAAAGTTGTCGTTTCAAAAAAAAAAAAAAAAAAAGCCTAGGGCTAGTATAGAATACATCATCTAAAGTTGAGGCATAAAGAAGCAAGGATATTGTCACTGATGTTAGTTGCTGGCCACAACATCCCTCCACTTGTCTGAGAATGAATGGAAGAAGACGAGACCATGTTCCAATCTTATATACCTCTCTAATGCTGGGATTAAAGGGGTGAGCTCTGTTTCTCATTTAAACTAATTCACCCTCAGGTAGCCCTGCATGGCCATGAATTCATAGAAATCCATTTGCCTCTGTGTCCTGATACTGGCATTAAAGGTGTGTGTCACCACTGCCTGGCGTTCATGGCTATGGCTAGTGTAGCTGGATTTACATTCTGATCTCCATGCAAGCTTTATTAGATAATAAACAATATATCACCACAATTTCATTTTCTATAATACAAAAAAAGCTATAACTAATATAATTAAAACCATGTGCAGTAACTATATACAACATATACATCAACAATCTCTAGTCCATTGGCATTTGACAAATTCAGGAAAAATATTCTGTTGTCTAGTCTATCTTGGTGATTCCAAAAGGTTATACCTTAAATTACTTTCTATTTTTATTTACATCATCTTTTAATGTGTTTAAGTCTTTTACACTTTATACATCATTAGTGAGTTTTTTTTTTTTTTTTCTGAGTCTGGTCAACAAGGAAATAATAAATATCACTAATTAGTCTTCAACTCTCTCAGAAACCCAAGAAGGAAATATTAACTGGGTAAGAAAGAATGTAACAAAGAGACTTCCAAAAATGTGAGAAATGACAAAAGCAGCTGGCTGCCTGGCTAGTCACCCAAGGTACTTCTGCAATGTTTGGGGATCCATCTTTGGCCTATAGGCTTTTTCTGTGAAGCAGGATTTTTGATGGACTGCCTTGCCTTGGCAACGTTTGTAGTTATTCTCTTTGTGTCTTATTTGTCCGATTTGGACAGCATACTGTCTGCAATTGAGGCAGTTTCTTGATCAGTGGCTACCACAAGGAAACTAAACTCTATGTGGAGTTACTTTGATGTACATCATCTTCTCTGAAGCAGATTGATGCTGCCAGGAGAAGACATTTCTGATTGTCATAAAAAGAACCTATGATGGGAGATGTCATTCTGTAAATATGTTTCCCTTACTGGTTAATGAATAAGGCACTATTGGCTAATAGGAAAGCAAGATAGGCTGGACTAGGAGAAAATGTGGTGAGATGAAGTATTAGGGAGGAGATTCAAGATGGAGGATCGAGAGAGCAAAATGCTGGTCCCTCCTTCCAGTAAGATAAGACCATGTGGAAAGACTTAGATTAATAGAAATGGGTTAGTATTTAAGACAGAGCTGGCAAATAAGAAATTGTAGTAACAGGCCAACAATATTATATCTAGTACAGTCTCTCTGTGTGTTATTTGCTGCTGGCACGGTGGGACCAGACCAGTAGGGAAAACCTGCTCGTAACAAAATGGCATCGGCAACGTGGCTACTAAGAACTTCCACTTAAAACTTGACAAAAGTTTAAAAAGGGGTTTAAGAAACAAAAGAAAAGAGTCAAACAAGGCTTCTTGGTAACATCATTTTTCTCAGTTAGGCTCTGTTTTGCTGGAGACAAGCAGAGTTTTGTGTGAATCCTTTAAGGGAGATTTCCTGACTCAAAATAAGCAGAAAAAAAAAAAAAAACACATAGCTTTTAAGAAGTGTTGCTAACAATTAAATGGTGTGGATGGTTTAAAAAATAGAAATAGAGTGGCTGGGGTATTAGTGGCACATGCTTTTAATCCCAGCATGAGGGAGGCAGATGTAAGCAGATCTCTGTGATTTCAAAGTAAATCTGGTGTATGGAGTATATTTCGAAGTTACACAGAGAAACTGTCTCAAAAAATGAAAAAATAGATGTAGAAGAAATGGAGTAATACAAAAGCCACCTAAAGATGAAAAGCACAAAAACAGTCTGGATACTATATGCAGTTCTGATATCTTTGTATTGTTTGACTCCTGAGGAAATAACATCTGTTAAAAGAAATGCTCCTGGATTAATTCAGTTTATATGTTTCAAAAATGCTTTGACTCCAAAATTTAAGCCTAAGGATAGGGTACTGGGGAAAAGGATTTCTGTTTTTGTTTCCATAGAAAATGAAAAGCTATGGATTCCTTCCAGACTAACATGGTTTGATCAAGCAAGACCCCCTGAAACAATGTTCCAGATGATCCAACATTCAAAACAGCTCGAACAAGACAGCCTTGCAGAGCACTGCAGCCAGGATTTCTGCCTCTTCTTAGGATCCCTATGACAAACAGGAAGCAGTTTGGAAAGAACGCCGCCCTAATTCCCAAATATTGTCTATATATGTTTCTTTTCATTGAAATAGGCTTAGTTATAAATGGTTAATGACCACAATCAATATTTTTAAAGGTAAAAAGGGAACTAAGATATAGATATGAATAGTTTTTTTGGAATGTATTTTCATTTATAAAAGAAACATGTAATGAAGTTTGATGTCAATATGGCAAGACTAGTCATTTGGGCAAGATACTCCTTTTGTTTGGACTGTTTGACTTTATACTGTATAAACTTGACATTGAGGACATTGAGGATCAGCCACAGGACTGCTGATAGAAAATGGACATTGCTACCGGGTTCCTGCTTCAGGAAAGTGTCTGCCAGACAATCTACAGGACACAAGGAAAACTGACTAACAAACTGCCATTACAGGTGGACAGTTAAAGTTTCCTACTTTGCTGAGGAGTCTGCCAGACATACTTTGGCCTATAGGCTGAAGATGGAACATTACAGAAGAACTTCAGGTGACTGACCAGGCAATGAGTTGTCCCTGTAATTTCTAGAGAGTATATATTATCCTTCTGTGGTCTTTGATGGAGCTGAAGACAGATAGTTATGGTTATAGTTTTCCTTAGTATTAAAGATAAATTACATATAAGAATTTAGACTCAAAAGGATAGGATAGATGATAGAATATTTTCTTTATATCTTGCTAAATGTGAATGGACAAAATATTGTTAATTGTGGTTCTTACTTGATTACTGTTTTGTTATATATTTTAAAATGTTAAAGTTAAAACCCTTCTCTTATTGGTTAATGAATGGAGCACTGTTGGCCAATAGAAAAGCAAGATAGGTGGGACTAGGTGACAAGGAGGATTCAAGAAGTAGTAAGGAGGAGTTTCAAGATGTAGGACCAACAGGGTATAATTCCAGTAACTTTAGACCACATGGAAATACTTAGATTAATAGAAAGGGGTTAATATTTAAGACAGATCTAGCTAATAAGAAATGCTAGTAACAGGCTAACAGCTTTGTATCTAATACAGTGTATCTGAGTATTATTTGGGGTTGGTGGGGCACTGAGACCAAGATGGCAGGAAAACTGCACTTAACCAAATGGTGCCCAATGTGGTGCACCAGATATCATGGTTTAATAAAAATGAGGAGAAACAAATAGGCCAAATAGATGTTTATTCAGGGAGAAATAACTTACAACATAGATGAACAGCAGCAGGTTCCTGGTCCCAAAGATGCCTCCGGATGCTCTCCTGTCCATGAGCTGCCATCAAGAGAGTGCTCCTGGGCTCCTCCTCAGACCTAGTTCCCCCAGGCCACTTTCTCCCCTGTCTTCATCCCCAATGGGTATGGTCAGTGCCACAGATGTGGACAAAGTGTATATCTCACTATAAACCTATGTTATTAATATATCTTAAATGTCATATTATGTAGATCTCTGAAGTGTTTAAAGATAACATGCCTTGCAGAAACATATCTCTGTTTGACCTTGAAAACATACTTAAAGTGACTACAAGTTCAATTGCAAGGTGACTATTAACCTGCATGCCCTTATTATCTTTTATAGTTGGTAATAATAAATTTCAAGAACTAGAAATTTACACTATATTGTTAAATGAGCTTTATATGTACAATGCCTTGAAGAAGATTAGAAACATATGCACAGTATGTTTTAATAAAATTAATCTCAAATTTGTATAAATATATAAAGTTATATACTATATATAAAAATTCAATCCAATATAAAAATTAAAAATGAGTAGTTTCTTTTTCAAAAAAGATTCAATAATTACATTTTATCTTATCATATCTATATCATCCTGTTTTTCTTTTCAGAGTAGATTCAATAGTCCACCCTTTATCATATTGTATCTATATCTCCCTTTTTTTCTTTTCAAAACAAGAACTTTGAGTTTAATCTCCTTTGTTCAACTTTCTTCCTCACTGAAACTAATAACAATTTGTAACCAATGCCCCTAAACAGTGACAAATACCCATAATCTATTAAATAACCAAAACCACTGACCCACCTCTTGGAAATGTGGATACCATTTTCTTAAATTTACTTCCAATGTCTGTGGGCAATGGTATCTTTAGGGGATCTTGAAAAGAAAAATTTTGGGTTAATTGTAAAGTCCTGGAAGAGGTATCTGTATCATTTTTGTTGAATATCTGTGTAATGGGAGAATGCAGATTGTCTCAAGCTGAAACTGATCTTTAGTTGGTATTATCATAGTGCTGGTGAAATTTTCATTGTGGGGTTATATCCTCTTTTGGATACTTTAAAAATTGCTAATAGGCCCAGTAATGATTAATTACAGAAAACTTGTAGAAAATCAAACCAAAATCATCTTCAGGAAGGTAGATTAAACTTTTTATTTTTTAAAGAATTGTTTAGTATGCTATAGGACCATTAATATCATGACAAAAAAAGAATACAACATATTAACCTTATAAATTCTCAGATGATATACCTCAAAATAGCTTCAGTGGGTCAAAATAAAACCAAAGAACTAAAGAATTATATTAGTGGCAATACAACAATCCCTTAATTTTTGTTTTTTATCTGTTCCATCTCATCAGGCTCTTCAGAAGTAAGAGAGAGATTTTGGATTTTATTTTAGTAAGAATGCTTGGGATTAGAGATGGAGAGATCCACAGTCCAGCATAAAAGCCAGCTTTAATCTTTTATTTGACTGGGACTACAAGAAGAACACTTGAATTATATGTCTGTGGAGAAAAGCAGAAACAAACATTTAGGAAGATTTATGGAATTTTATCCTGTTGGAAATGTGAGGTGTCAATAGGACAATTTTTGTCTCCCCACTCAATCTTCCAAAGCCTTCATGTTCTCATCCTTATCTCCCCTCCTCTTTCTCCTACCTTCCTCCCCTGCCCCCACCATGTTCCTAATTTGTTCAGGAGGCTCTTGTCCCTTTCCCCTTCAATTGGGCACTGTGTATGCCCCTCTTATGGTCCTCCTTGCTTCTTAGGTATTCTTGTGGAGTGGATTGTAATCTGATAAACCTTTGCTCCATGTCTAACATCCATATATGAGTGAGTACATGCCATGTTTGTCTTTCTTTGACTGGGTTACCAGACTTAGGATGGTTTCTTCTAGCTCCACCCATTTGCCTGCACATTTCAAGATTCTATTGCTTTTTCCACTGAGTAGTATTCCATTGTGTAAATGTACCACATTTTCTCTATCCATTCTTTGGTTGAGGGGCATGTAGGTTGCTTCCAGATTCTCGCTATTACATATAATGCTGCTATGAACATAGTTGAAGAGATGTCCTAGTTGTGTGAATGTATATCCTTTTGGTACATACCTAAGAGTGGAATTGCTAGCTAGATCTTAAGGTAGACAGGATCCCATTTTATTTTTGTCGCGATATTAATGGTCCTATAGCATACTAAACAATCCTTTAAAAAGAAAAGTTTCATCTACCTTCCTGAACATGATTTTGGTTTGATTTTCTACAAGTTTTCTGTGACTGTACAAGTTTGCACTCCCAACAACAATGGAGGAATATTTCCCTTTCACCAGTCCTCTCCAGAATAAACTGTGTTTGGCTTATATATTATTTCAGCCATTCTGAGGAGTGTAAGATGCTATCTCAGAGTTGTTTTGATTTCCATTTCCCTGATGGCTAAAAACTTTGAGCAATTTCTTAATTGTCTTTCAGCCATTTTAGATTCTTCTATTGAGAATTCTCTAGTTCAGCATGCCACATTTTAATTGAATTATTGATGTTTTGGTGATTAGGTTCTTGAGTTCTTTTTATATTTTGGAAATCAGGTCTCTGTCAGCTATGGGATTGGTGAAGATCTTTTGCAATTCTGTGAGCTGCCATTTATTTTCTTAACTGTGTCTTTTCCCTTACAAAAGCTTCTCAGTTTCAGGGGGTCCCATTTATTAATTGTCAATCTCAATGTCTGTGCTACTGGTGTCATGCTCAGGAAGCAGTCTCCTGTACCAATTCATTCAAGGATTTCTTTCACTTTCCCTTCTAGGAGGTTTGGTGTGGCTAGATTTATGTTGTGGTCTTTGAGCCATTTGAACTTAAGTTTTATGCGTGATAGACATGGATCTATCTGTAGTCTTCTACACACCAGCATCCAGTTATGCCAGCACTATTTGTTGAAGATGCATTGATCATTCCATTTTATATAGTTTTAGGTTTGTTTTTTTTTTTTTTTGTCAAACATCAGGTGGTCATAGGTGTGTGGGTTAATAACAGGGTCATCAATTCGGTTTCATTCTTCTGTCACTTTTTGAGCCAATACTAAGCTGTTTTCATTACTATAGCACTTTAGTAGAGCTTGAACTCAGAGATGGCGATGCCTCCAGAAGTTTCTTTATTGCACTGTATTGTTTTGGCTGTCCTGTTTTTGTTTTGTTTGTGTGTGTGTGTGTGTTTCCATATAAAGTTGAGTGTTGTCCTTTCAAGACCTGTGAAGAATTGTGCTGGTATTTTGATGGGAATTGTATTGAATCTATAGATTGCTTTTGGCAAGACTGCCATTTTTTACTGTGTAGTACTACCTATCCAACTGCATTAATTATCTTTTCATTTCTGGTATTTTCTTTAATTTCTTTAAAGACTCAAAGTTCTTGTCATACAGGTCTTTCACCTGTTTGATAGAGTTACCTCAAAATATTTTATATTGCTCTTGGCTGTTGTAAAAGGTGATGTTTTCTGACTTCTTTCTCATACCCTTTATTGTCTACATATAGGAGGGTTAGTAATCTTATTTTATTTTTTATTTATTTATTTTTAGTTAATCTCATATCTTGCCACTTTGCTGAATGTGTTTACCAGTTGTAGGAGTTCCCTGGTAGAATTCTTTGGGTCACTTATGTAAATTATCATACTATCAGCAAATAGTGAAAGTTTTACTTATTCCTTCCCATTGTATCCCTTTGATCTCCCTTTGTTATCTAATTGCTCTAGCTAGGACATCAAGTGCAATATTGAAGAGATATGGAGAGAGTGGACAACCTTTTTTGTTCCAGATTTTAGAGGAGTCCCATTGAGTTTGTCTCCATTTAATTTGATGTTGGCTTTGGGTTGCTGTATATTGCCTTTGTTATGTTTAGGTAAGTTTCTGTTAACTCTGATCTCTCCAAGAACTTTGTCATGAAGGGCCCTTGGACTATGTCAAAGGATTTTTCAGCATCTAGTGAGATGATCATGTGGTTTTATTCTTTCAGTTTGCTTATATGGTCAATTACATTGTTAGATTTTCATATGCTGAACCATCCCTGAATCTCTGGGATGAAACCTATTTGATCATGGTGGATGATATTTCTAATGTGTTCTTGGATTTGATTTGCCAATATTTTATTGAGTATTTTTGCATCAATGTTCATCTGGGAGATAGTCTGTACTTCCCTATCTTAATAGTATCTTTGTGTGGTTTGGGAACCAAGGTAACTGTAGCTGTGTAAAAAAAAAAAAAAAAAAAGTTTAGCAATGAACTTTCTGCTTCTATTATGTGGAACCTTTTGAGGCATGTTAGTATTAGCTCTTCTTTGAATTCCTGATAGAATTCTTCACTGAAATCATTTGGCCCTGGGCTTTTTTTTTTGGTGGGGAGGCCTTGGATGACTGCTTCTATTTCATTAGGGTTTATAGGTCTATTTAAATTGCTTATATGTTCTTGATTTAATTTTGGTAAGTGATATTTATCCACAAAATTCTCCATTTCCATTACATTTTTGAATTTTGTGGAGTACAAGTTTTTCAAAGTATGATCTGATGATTCTCTGAATTTCCTCAGTCTCCATTATTATGTGACCCTTTTCAGTTCTGATTTTGTTAATATTCATGTTCTCTCTCTCTCTCTCTCTCTGCCTTTTGGTTAGTTTGGATATTGGTTTGTCTATCTTGTTGATTTTCTCAAAGAACCAACTCTTTGTTTCATGGATGCTTTGCATTGTTTTCTTTGTTTCTACTTTATTGATTTCAGCTCTCAATTTGATTATTTCCTGGCATCTACTCCTCCTGGGTTAGTTTGCTGCTTTTTGTTCTAGAGCTTTCAAGTGTTTTGTTAATTTTCTAGTGTGACTGTTCACCAGTTTCTTCATGTGGGCATTTAGTGGTATGAACTTCCTCTTAGCACTGCTTTTAGAGTGTTCCATATGTTTGGCCATGTTGTGCCTTTCTTTTCATTGAATTCTAGGAAGTCTTTGATTTCTTTCTTTATTTCTTCCTTGACCCAGGATTGGTGTAGTTGAGCATTGTTCATTGTCCATGAGTTTGTATAGTTTCTGAAATTTGTGTTGTTTCTTAATTATAATTTTAAGCCATGGTGGTCAAATAAGATACAGGGGTTTATTCCTTTTTTTTTTTTTTTTTTTTAATCTGTTGTGGTTTGCTTTATTGCTGAGTATGTTGTCGATTTTAGAGAAGGTTCCATGAATTGCTCCAAAGAAGGTATATTATTTTGTATATGGATGGAATGTTCTATAGATGTCTGTTAAGCACAATAGGGTCATAACTTCTGTTTCTTTGTTAATTTTCTGCTTGGTAGTTTAGTGGTGAAAGTGGGGTGTTGAGGTCTCCCACTTTGTTAGAGTATGTTTTCCCTGCCGGTCTGGGCTCACTGCTGCACCAGCCACAAATAACATGGAGAATCTGTTTTAGATATAAAGCTGTTGGCCTTTTACTAGTGTTTCTATTTGGCTAGCTCTGTCTTAAATATTAACCCATTTCTATTAATCTAAGTATTTCCACGTGGTCTCTTCTTATTGGAGAGAGGGGCCTCATCCTCCCCGAGAAGTGGATGGCAGGTGAAATGGGGAGATGATGATGATGGGAATGGTAGGACAGGAGGGAGAGGGAACTGGAATTGGTATATAAAATAAGATTTTTTTTAACTTAAATAAAAATGAATACCAAACCAAAAACAAACAAAGAGGAAGAATGAAAAAAGAAAGAAATCAAGTGTGAGAGGTGCTGCCTGAAGGCAAAGCTAATCAGTCTAAGTCAGGTGAGTCCTCTGCCATTTGGAGCCCTGGTGTTTGGGTGGCAGCTAAAGACTTTTTAGAGAGACTGTAACAGGGAAATCCCAAACCTGGTCAAAAAATTGGAGAAAAAGCAAAAGAAAACCTAATTGGCTGGGCAGGAACTTCAGTGGGAGCCCTGCCTGCAGCTCAGGTCTAAGCCTAGGTCTGGGCCAGTGCTTTCAAATTTACAGGCAAGTGTCTTTTTCATGAATGTATACCTTTATGTTGGGATCCAATATGGAGTACAAATAATAGAAACCCAGACATAGATACTGGGGTTCAAGCTAAAGATCAGAGAAACAAAGTAGCCAAGCAACCAGAGAGCTCTTTCCTCTACCAATGCTAGGGCAATTCTGACCTCAGTGTGGCTGGAGACTAATTACCTTCTTGACATCAATGTGGCTGGAAAATGAATGCCAGAATCTGAGACCGTGCTATTATCTTAGATCTGGACATATTATCCAATATTAGTGCTTTGCAAATATTACTGAAGATAAGGAGGAAAATAGAAAATTTCATTAATTGATATGGAACAATTCTAATGTTGTCCATTTTGATCCTCAATAAACTTGAAATAAGAAAAATGATTTTGCTATATTATGTCATTTTAATATGCCATAATTTTTCTGCATTCCACATGTTTATAATTTAGCTATCTAAAAACTGCTTATTTTTAGAAAGATTACTAATCTGTTTTTGAGTTTATATTTATGTCAATTGGATATAAAGTAAATATGTACTATTAAATAATCCACTGATTCCTATAGGCATTGTGTTCTGTATTATTCACAAACATAACTCTAAAGTTTTAAATGTAAAACAAAGTATTATTCTAGAATTCTAAGAAACAACTGATTAAAATCACAATGTACTCTTTTGAATAAAATATCAGTGGTAAAATGTAAATAAAAAAGCAAATTGCTTCATTCATCATGTATTTTAAGCAGTTAAAATGAATGAACTCTCCTTTGAGAAAACATCTGACTAAGCAAAATAATGGTTATGTGTTTTGGAAAATGTTTAATGAACTTACTGGTTAAAATGTAGTTGTTATTTCAGAGCCCATTATTGTGTATTTTAAATTAATTGAGGCTTCTTGGCTGAGAGATTTTCTTTTCTCTTTTTCTGGTTAATATACCAAAGTAAGTTATTTAGAAACTCATGTGGAATCTAGATAATAAACAGGTCAGAAATCTGGTACTCATAGTTCTATGTTCCTGAGAGAAGTTATGTTTTTATTTTACAAATTCACATGACCAATACCATATAAAAAAGAAAGTAATTACCAAAGGTCAAGCCCAATTTTCCTTTCAAAAACTCAAGTTCATGAGTAGTCTTCATCTTTTCATACTTCCTGTTTAGTAGATTTGTGTGAAAGCATGTTTATGTTACACACACATATATACACACACACAAAATGTATAACAACAGGAGAACAGAAGAAAATATTTATAAAGGTATATCTTGCAGCTTTTTTAATAATCCCTATGCTTGGAAGCAATCAAGTATCCTTTAGTAGGAGAATGAATAAGTAAACTGTTTATAAGTTATATGATATTTTTATCTATACTCAAAAGGCATTAAAATATATATTATCTTGTAAAAGAGAGCAGTTTGAGAATGAAAAATACTATGGAAATGATATGGAATTCTGTGATTTATAGATGTGAATTATATTAATGTGATAACATACAACTACTCCTTTGTCTAATATAGAAGATACCCATCAGTGGGATTTAATGTGAACTATGTACTTTGGTTGATAATGAATTGCCAGTCTATTCCTTAGTTATTGCCATTGTACAACAGTGGAGAGGCATGCTGCTATTCAGAGTGATGGGAGGTCTGAAATTTCAACTCAGTTTTGTAATAAGCCAAAATTTGTCTTAAGGAATAAAATTTGAAAATAGTATTACAATTACAACAATCATGGTAATCTTTAAAATAGATTTAAATATTCAAACTATATTATTCCTCAAGGACATTTTTGCTGTCTTGAAGACCATTAATGAGTCTAATAATTCCCAAGATTTAATTTGTTTATTTATTATTATTATTATTAATTTTTGTAGTTACTTTGTTTCTGTGTCAGAATTTTACTGGGTAGTATATGTCAGTCTTCAAGTTATGATTCCCCCAGCCAGTTCACTCTGAGTTCTAACAATTGTGTACTATAATACCTGAGCCTAATTATTTCTTTTCTCTTAAATTTTAAGTTAGCATTCAGTCACAATATAAACTGAGTTATTACAATAAATAATTTCAGACATAAATATCATGTTCTATAATTTCATTTATCACATATATATATCACATATGATTTATATATATATATATATATATACATATATATATATATATTCATTAACTTCTATTGCCCTCAAAATAACAAACTCTTTTCCTCTTATGTCATCATGTGAACCAGGGCATGAACACATACACACAAACATATATTTGTTTGATTTTTAAGTAAAAAAGTTAGATCATTGTCAGTCTTGATGTCAAACACCATTACCTGATGAATCACTTTGCCACCTTGGGGATTGGAAGAAATTTTTTTCTAACACTTGTTTTTTTTTTTTTTTTGATATTTTTTTTTATATTTAAATGTGAAACAAGCTTGTTTTACATGTCAATCACAGTTCCCACACCCTCAACTCCCCTGTCTCCCTCTTGACCCCCATCCCATCCCCTTTCTGCTCCCCAGGGAGGGTGAGGCCTTCCATGGGAGTCTTCAAAATCTGTCATATCATGTGAAGCATGGCCTAGGCCCTCCCCCATGTGTCTAGGTTGAGTGAATACCCCTTTTATGTGGAACAGGTTCCCAAAGTCCATTAGGGATAAATCCTGATCCACTACCAGAGGGACCACAGATTGCCTAGTCCAAACACCCATATGCAGGGAGTCTGGGTCCATTCTTTGCTGGTTTACCAGCTAACAGAGCTTCCCCTTGTTCAGGTCAACAGTTTCTGTGGGTTTCTCCAGCCCGGTTTTGAGACCTTTACACCTTTACTCATCATTCTTCCCTCTCTGCAACTGGATTACAGGATTGCTGCTCATTGTTTAGTTATGAGTGTATGTTTTTGCTTCCATCAGCTACTAGATGAAGGCTCTAGGATGGCATATAAGGCTGTAATCAATCTCATTATTAGGGAAATCATTTAAGGTACCCTCTCCACTATTACTTAGATTGTTAGTTGGTGTCATTCTTGTAGGTCTCTTGACATTTCCCTAGCGCCAGTTCTTTCTTCAAACCAATAATGGCTCCCTCTATTATGGATGTCATTTTTTTTTTTTTTTTTTTTTTTTTTTGCTCTCCTCTATTCTTTCTCTGACTCAATCTTCCTTCTCCCTCATGTCCACCTCTCCATTTCTCTTCCTCCTAACTACCACTCCCCTCCCCCCATGCTCCCAATTTGCTTGGGATATCTTGCACCTTTCCCCTTCTCCATGGGACCATGTATGTCTCTCTAAGGTTCTTCCTTGTTTCCTAGCTTTCTGGGCAGTGTGGATTGTAGGCTAGTAATCCTTTGCTCTTTGTCTAAAACCATAGATGAGTGAGTACATACCATGTTTGTCTTTTTGTGACTGGTTTACCTCACTCATGATGTTTTCTTCTAGTTCCATTCATTTACCAGCAAATTTTAAGTTTCCATTTTTTTTTTCCTCCTTAGAAGTACTACTCCATTGTGTAAATGTACCACATTTTCTCCATCCATTCTTCAGTTGAGGGGCATTTAGTTGTTTCCAGGTTCTGGCTATTACTAATAATGCTGCTTTGAACACAGTTGAACAGATGTCCTTGTTGTATGAATGTGCATCCTTTGAGTATATGCCTAAGAGTGGAATTACTGAATCTTGAGGTAAACTTATTCCCATTTTTCTGAGGAACCACTATATACTTTCAATTGACAAAAATTTTATTAATTTTTAATGTTTAGGGTGTTTGCTATATATATATATATATATATATATATATATATATATATAATGTCTAAATGGACCTAATTAAGATATGTTAACTCATTTTGCATGTATGTAATAAATACATACTTATCAGAATATACATGCATATACATATATGTGAGTGAACACATAACGTAAATTCTTCATGTGAGAGAAAAATGTGACTTTTGTCTTTATAGATATGTTTTTTATTTGGTTTAACTCTATGAACAAGTCTACATTTTCTTGTAATTGACATCATTCATCTTTTTACTAACACAGCCCCACTAAACATTAAATTTTATTATTACATATGGTGGTGGACATTTAGGCTGGTTTTAAACTTCATCTGACATATCTGCTGTAAACATGTGTGTGCAAGTGTTTCTGAACCAGGTATGTATACCAAAGAGTGGTATAGCTGCATCTTACATTTACTTTTATCAGTAATGTCCACACAAAACACATTGAATTGAACACATGAAGTTAAAATATCGCTGCCTTTGTATAATAGTTACTTTCCTCAACTTTCTCTGTATTACTTGCAATTTTTCTTGAAGACAGTCCAACAGAATATAGACTACTTCCATTGAAAAATATCTGCCAAATTTATTGTCCTGTTTGTTGATTGGATTATTTGTCTTGTGTTCAGTGTTTGAGTTTTTTGTATAGTATACATATACACACCTTGTTCTACGAATAGATGGAAAAGATTCTAACCCTAACCCTGACCTTAACCCTGACCTTAACCCTAACCCTAACCCTAACCCTAACCCTAACCCTAACCCTAACCCTAACCCTAACCCTAACCCTAACCTTAGCTTCACTGGGCTAATGATCCACTTGTTGTGCAAAATACTTTGGTTTCATGAAGTCATTTTTCATCTTTCTGTTATTTCCAGGCTATTACATTCATTTCCAGCTTGTGCAATGACTTCATTTATTCTTTCTGTGACACTTATTGAATGGCTATACAACACTAGATATTAAGATGGAGCATAAACCAAAACAATGTCATTGTCTTTATGAAGAATATATCCTGAAGTAAAATGGTAATATTGCTAATTGTGAGTTTACTTGTGTTTATCTCTGAGCTATAAGTTAAAGACACCAAAGTAAATGGTTTTGTTTCTAGTTTATTTAAAACATGACAATTAATTTTCAATTCACATAGCATGAGATACATTTTTAGTGTATAGCTACATAAATTTAGGTAAATGCACAATTAAGAGAGAATAATTTCCTCATCTTTGTTATAATATGAATTCAAACTTTTAATAAAATTATAATATGAACACAAATCAAATGACTCATAAGTTATAAATACACAATTTAGGTCAGAAAGTACAAGGTTAAAGTTAAGGTTAATTTAAACACAAGAGGCAGAAATAAGTACAAAGTACATCAAACAAATCAACAAGGAAATGAGCCATAGTAAATGAATACAGCAAAATATATCATAAATGAAATGTTAGCCTGTTCCTCTGTGTAACTTCAGAATTATTAAATCATTAATCATTTCATACATTATCTCTCTTCCTTGAAAAAATATACTCTCTTGAGTATATATACATATATATTATATATATAATATATATATATATTTTATATAAAAAGTTTTACATTTTATATTATATGTGTACACACACATATGTATATATATAAATATATATATTCAACAAAGAGAATTACTATAAACACACATATATAGTCAATCAGCTACAAATTAGAAAATCCTATCATATATATATATATATACATATATATATGGAAAAGATTATATATATATATATATATATATATATATATATAACTCATATACACAATTTTCAAATTTTTTGGATGTTTTACTCATCCCAACTCTTGAGTGTTAGCTGATCCAAAAGGACATTTCCAGTAAACCAAAATTCCAAGGAAAAATATGAAATGTGTCCAAAATCATATAGTTAGCACATCCTACACATTAAAAATGGGCTTGCATTATGCCACCTTGTTTTATTCGTTCTTCAGTAAATGTAGTAGCAAAAGCAAATAGTAGCAGCAAAATTTTGTGTCAATCCCAGACTATCAGGGTTAACACCATGTCTTATTTTAAAAGATTAATCTTATCCTGTGTAAAAGTATAGGGGAAAAAAAAAGACATTGTAGGCAAATGAGAAAAAGAATCAATCAGACATTGTCATTTTAATGTTTAATAAAATAGACATTAACCCAAAACTAATTAGAAGATATAAAAAAAGACACTACATACTCACTAAAGGAAAAATACACCAGACACATGGACACCCAACCAACCAACCAACCAAACAAACAAACAAAAAAGAATCTCTAAAGCAGCTAATTTAGCATTTAATCTTTTTAAACTGATGGTGTGAAAGGACTAGGGTTTTTTAGCCCGCCACTCGTCTTGTCCCCCCGCCGCGCCAGCCCCAATCAACACACAGAGACACTGTATTAGATATAATTCTGTTGGCCAGGTACTAGTTTCTTATTGGCTAGCTCTGTCTTAAGTATTAACCCATTTCTATGTATTTCCACGTGGTCTTACGGAGAGCAGAGGAATGGCAGTTCTGCTTTCTCCAGAATCTCCATATTGACTCTCCTTACTACTTCCTATTTCCTCCTTGTCTCCACAGCTCTCAGTGCTGGCTGTACAATAGCTGCCGCCATCTTTGATAAACCGCAGCTGACACAGCTATGACTTTCATTTCAGCAATGTTGTTGTTTACCAGATAAAAGACTGGTGGCCAGAAAAAGATAAAGATTTACAGTAAAGACAAATTCACATTAAGAAAACCTCTAAAGGTTTACAATGTGTTTTAAAATATACATTGGCTTGGGGGGAAAAAATGGCTTTAAAAAGACAGAGAACTGCTGGGTGTGGTGGCACACGCCTTTAATCCCAGCACTCAGGAGATAGAGGCAAGCAGATCTTTGTGATGTCCAAGTAAACCTGGTATGCAGAATGAATTCCAGGACAGATAAAAGTTACACAGAGAAACCCTGTCTCAAAAAATAAAAAGTAAAAAAATACAGAGTAATAATAAAGCCACATAAAGATGAAAAGCTCAGAGAGAATCTGGTTACTGTATAGTGTTATATTGTCTTTGTATCTTTTGACTGCTGAGGAGATAACAACAACTGTTAAAACAAATGCTGCTGGATCAATCCAATTTATATATTTTAAAAATGCTTTGACTCAAAAATTTAAGTTCAAGGACAAGTTACTGGGGAAAAGGATTTCTATTTTTGTTTCCACAGAAAATAAAAGCTGTGGATTCTTTCCAGACTAATGTGGCTTGAGCAAGCCAGACCCCCTGAAACAGAGTCGATGGTGATCCTACATTCAAAACAGCTGAACAAAGCAGCTTTACAGTCTTCAGCAAGGATTTCTGTATCTTCTTAGAATCCTCATGACAGCGTCCCCTATCAGCAGGAAGTAGTTTGGAAAGAACGATGCCAAATTCTCAATTATTTATAAATGTTTGTTTTCATTTAAATGGGGTTGGTTATAAATGGCTAATAATCACAACCAATATCTTTTTAAAGGTAAAAAGGGGATTATGGTATAGCTATGAATACTTTGTTTTGGAATGGATTGATATATTTTAATGTCAAATTTGTGATATGAATATTTCTCCTCTTGTTTAGATATTGTGTTTATATAGATCATTTAGGTATGTAATGTATAATTTAGTACAGATTATAGATAGTTACCTATGATAGTCAGAATTTATAGTTAAGTTAGTTAGGATTTCTAGAAATACAGACATGTATTTGAGATGGATAGGCATTCTTCAAACCTTTCAAAGACCTACAGAATATGGCATTGAAAATGGTTTAGGGTTTTTCTTGACTATGAGGCACTTCTCCTGGCAACACCACCTGTGTCAGAAAGGAAGATGGACATTAAAGAAACCCATTATGGAGTTTGCCTCCACTATGGCAAAACTAGCTATTTAGACAAGATACTGCTCTTGTTTGGACTGTTTGGCTTTATGCTGTATAAACTGGACATGCAGGACCCACAGAAAAGTGACTGCTGATTCAAGATGGACATTGCCACAGAATTCCTGCTTCATGAAAGTGTCTGCCAGATATTCTGCAGGACACAGAGAAAAGTGACTGACAAACTGCCAATACAAGAGGACAGTTTAGAGTTTTCTGCTTTGCTAAAGAGTCTGCCAGAGACACTATGGCCTATGGGCTGAAGATGGAAGATTACAAAAGAACTTTGGGTGAGCAGGCAGTGTGTTGTCGCTGTCATTTCTAGAGTTTATATATTATCCTTCTGTGGTCTTTGAAGGAGTTGAAGACAAATTGTTATGGTTATAGTTTTTCTTAGTTAGGATTACAGATAAGTTACATAGACTTTAGACTCACAAAGATATGATAGATGATGGAATATTTTCTTAAATCCTGCTAAATGTTAATGGACTAAATATTGTAACTGTGATTCTTATTTGATAACTGTTGTGTGATATATTTTGCTATATTAAGGTTAAAACCCTTCCTTTTATTTAGACAGAAAAGAGGAGATGATGGGAGATGCCATTATGTATATATGTTTCTCATACTGGTTAATGAATAAAGCACTGTTGGCCAATAGGAAAGCAAGATAGGTGGGACTAGGAGATGAGAAGGAAAGAGAAAGTAGTAAGTTAGGAGTCAAGATGGAGAGTCTGGAGAAGGCAGAACTGCCAGCCACCTCTCGCTGGTAAGACCACGTGGAAATACATAGAAATGGGTTAATAATTAAGACAGTGCTAGCCAAAAAGAAACAAGTAATTGGCCAACAGCATAATATCAAATACAGAGTCTCTGTGTGTTATTTGGAGCTGGCATGGCTTCAGCACCAGACCAGTGGTGGGAGGAAAAACCACACTCCTTACAATGGTGTGTAACTTCAGTACTCCAGTCTTGCCAAAAGGCAGGTCTTCCAGAAAAATACTAAAGATAAAAAAAATGCTGTAAGTGAAATAATTTTATAAATCAATAAACGTGGCATATGTATATACAGAATATTTCATCCAAACACTGAATAATATGCCCTCTTCTTAACATCTCCTGCAAGTATGTGGGTCATGAATTGCCCACATACTTGAACACAAAGCAAATCTCAACAGATGCAAGAAACTGGAAATAACACACTCTAACCTATCTGACCACCATGGATTACAGATGGATATCAACAACAACAGAAACAATAGGAGGTATAAAAATACATGGAAACTAAAAAACTCAAGTGGACAAGAGAGGAATTAAAAGAAAACTAAAAACTTTTCAGAATATAAAGAAAATGAAAACACAGCATTTACAAACCTATGGAACAAATGAAGGTTATGATTGTAGAAAATTAAGATCATAAAACTTAAGTAACAACATAAAAGTTCTTGAAAGATTTTATATCCCCTACTTTCTTGCACACATGAGCTCTATAAAAAAAGAAAAAAAAAATAACACTCAAAACACGTGTATGGAAATAAATAATCAAACCCATGACTGAAATCAATAAAAGAAAAACAAACTATAAAAAAAAACTTATAGAATACCAGTGAAATGAAGAGTTGGTTCTTTGAGAAAATCAGTAACATTGATATTGATAAGTCTCTAGCAAATTAATGAAAAGGTAGATAGATAATATCTAAATTAGTAAAATTATAGATGGGAGGGGATATCACACACACACACACACACACACACACACAAACAAAACACTGAAGAAATCCCAAAAAACATGATTTATACTTTAAAATTTTGTTTTCAACCACATTGGAAGACTGAAATAAATGGAAATATTTCTTCATATATGCAATCTAGTGAAGTTAAATCAAAATAAAATGAGCAATGTAAACAGACCCATAAATCTTTTGAAATTGAAGTAGCAATTAAAAATTAAAAGCCCCACTCCCCACATAAAGGCCCAGAGCCTGACAGATTCAGCCTAGAATTTTTCAAAGAATTGATGCCAATACTCTTCACATTATTCATTAAAATAGAAACAGAAGGAACAGTGCCTAATTCCTCACAGAAATCCATAATTATAGTGATACCCAAACCACACAGACACAAAAAAGAAGGAAAATTATAGATCAATTTTCCTTATGAACAGAGATGTAAACCTTCTCCAAAATACTTGCAAACCAAACTCAAGAACATATCGAAAAGATTACCCATCTTGAGCAAGTAGGCTTTATCCCACAGATTCAGGGATAATACAACAAATTAAAATTAATTAATAAAGTCTACTATATAAACAAACCAAAGGACAATAACTACATGGTTATCTCATTAGAAGAAGAAAGTGCCCTTAATGAAAAACAACATCCCTTCATGATAAAAGTGCTCAGGAGACTATTTATATAAGGCACATACCTAAACCTAATGAATGTTATTTCTAGCAACCACCAGTCAACAACAACTTAAAGGGAGAGAAACTCAGAACATTTTGACTAAAATCAGGAGCAAGACAAAGTTGTCCATTCCATATTTATTCAATATAATACTGAAGCCTTCCATAAAGCACTAAGTCAAGTGAAAGAGATGAAGGGGGCTTGAATCAAAAACTAAGTCAAAATATCCTTATTTTTATATGACATTAAATTATACAAAATGACACTAAAAACTGCAATAGGAAAATCTGACAACTGATAAACGTGTTCAGCAAAGTAGCAGGATACAAAATTGAAACATAAAAATCAGTACCCTTTCTATATACAAATGACAAATGGGCTGTGATAAGATATCAGGGAAACAATACCTTTCACAATAGTGTCAAATATGTCTTGGGGCAACTGTAACCAAGCAAGTGAAACACTTGTTAAGATTGGATAATAAACATGTAATTCATTTACTCAACAGAATGCTATTCAGCTGTCATAAATCAGAAAGAAAGGGAGAAAGGAAGAAAGAAAGACAAAAAGAAGGAAACAAGGAAGGAAGGAAAGAAGGAATCAAAAAATTCACAGGTACCTGGAAATTTCTAGAAAAAAACTCCATCCAGAATTAATCAGGACCCTAAAAGGTAACTATGGTATATAGTGTCTTACATATGGATTTTAGCTTTTAAGCCTTTGATAGGCATGCTATAGCCCTTGTCACCACAGAGATTGGGCATAGAGTAAGGAATCATGCATGATAAATTATTTGTCAAGGAAGAGAAAATAGAATATGTAGTTATTGAGAGATGTGGGAGACTAGAAGGATTAAGTGGAGAGAGGGATGAGTGAGGAATTAAATGAGGACATGCATGAGACACAGCTAATACTAAAGAACATTGAGGAATTCTATGAAACCTGCTGCATTAGAAGCTACTATAATGAAAACTACATGGTGTCACCAAATAATGGGAGAGAAAGGCTCAATGAGACTTCTCTAATCATCAACTGAAACTTCCAATGGATTGCATCTAATTAAATTCTTGCTTAAACGAATCCATAGAAACCCTTAATCAATGCAAGCTCCTGGCAAAAGTGTAGAATATTATTCACAAGTTGATGGTAATGGCATATTGCTGAGAATAACGCACATATATCTCACTGGTCACAGAGAATTAGACCTAGTACTTATCTAGAGTCTTTATACCTACTTACTAGAGTTTATGGTACTGAAACATCCTCAGCATGCAATCAGAAGAGAAAGGTAAACACCAACTCTGCTATAAACCCTTTCAACTACAGTGGTGACCTACTATTTTTGATATAATGGTAAAATAGTGGCACAAACATCATGGGAGTAGCCACATACTATCTGAATGGATTTAAGGCCCACTCCTTAATGGAACCTAAGCCTGACATTTCTTAAATGTTCAAGGATCTGATACTCCATAGGCTATACACTTAGGGGAAAGCCAAATACTATTGCTATACCAAAAGAATGTTATAATAAAATGATTCCTAACACATTCTGCTATACCCATAGATAAGTGGCTTGGTCGGCCATCATCACAGTAGCTTCCTCCTACAGTGATCAGAGAGTGAAAGACCTTAGAGCACTTAGTCCTAAAAAAAATGTTCCCATTATATGGCTCAGTTCAGGGACCATGAAAATATGAGGAAAGGAGGCAAAAATAAAGAAAGAAAGAAGGAAAGAAAGAAAGCAAGAAAGAAAGAAAAGGAAAAAAAATTAGGTTTTGTGTATTTGTGTTTGTGTGCCTGCATATGTGTCGTGTATATATCTCTCATCTTTTTTCTTTGTACATAGTTTGCTTTGCTTTATTTTGTTTTGCTTCTTTTGGGTGCCTTTATTTTTTTTTTTTCAAAAGGAAGAGAGAATGAAGGCAGAAGGCATGGAATTGTAGTCTGGTCTTGACCCCTTTTTTTTATTACTTCTCCCTCTCTGCAACTGGATTCTAGAAGTTCAACTCAGTGTCTCGTTGTATCTGCTTCTTTTTCCAAGAGCTACTACATGAATAGTATAGCATATAAATAAGCTAGTTATCAATCTTATCAGGGAAGGGGATTTAAGGTAGCCTCTCCACTTTTGCTCAGATTGTTAGTTGGAGTCATCCTTGTAGATCTCTGGACATTTCTCTAGAATCAGTTTTCTCTTCAAACCTATAATGGCTCCCTCTATTATGGTGTCTTTTTTTTTTTTTTTTTTTTTTTTTTTTTTGCTCTCCTCTCTTTGCCCACCAACTCAATCTTTCTGGTCCCTCATGTTCTCCCCCCTCCCCTTCTCTTTCTGCTAATTCTCTCTGCACTCACTGCCCTGCCCCCACCCCACCCAGGCCTCAGAAAACCACAAAGACCGCTAGCCTCAACAAGAGGGAGCTCTTGGACCCCCAGACTGATAGCTGGGAAACCAGCATTATACTGACTCAGAACCCCTGACTGTGGGTCTCAGTTAGAAGGCCAGGGCAGACTAAGGGACCTCTGACAGTGGAACCAGGATGTATTCCTGGTACGCAAAAGGAGTTGGGAGCACATTCCCCGTGGAGGGATACTCCCTTAGTTTAGAGACAGGAGGGAAGGCCTAGTCCCTACTCCAAATGACTTGACAGATTTTGATGGGAGGATTCACATAATAAAAATGGCAATCTTACCAAAAGCAATCTACAGATTCAATCCAATGTCCATCAAAATTCCCATACAATTCTTCACAGACCTTAAAACAATAATACTCAACTTCATATGGAAAAACAAAAAAATCCAGTAGAGAGAAAACTATCCTGTACAATAAAGGAACTTCTGGACACATCGCTATCCCTGACTTCAAGCTCTGCTATAGAACTATAGTAATGAAAACAGCCTTGTATTGGCATAAAAACCGACTGGTGGATGAATGGAATCAAATTGAAGATACTGTTATTAATCCACACACCTATGAATACCTGATTTCTTACAAAGACATGATAGATGAATGCAAATAGATTCATATCTATCTTTATACACAGAACTTTAGTCCAAATGGATCAAAGGCCTCAACGTAAATCCAGCCACATTGAGCCTCATAGAAGAGAAAGAGGAAAATACCCTTGAATGCGTGGCCACAGGAGAACACTTCCTAAATAAAATACCAGTACCATGGGCACTGAGACAAAAAGTTAATAAATGGAACCTCCTGAAACTGAGCAGCTTTTGTAAGACAAAATGGCAGCCTATGGAATGGGAAAAGATCTTCATCAACCCCATATCTGATAGAGTACTGATCTCTAAAACATATAAATAACTCAAAAAATGAGACATCAAAATACCAAATAATCCAGTTTAAAAAATGGGGTAAATAAAGATCTAAACAAAGAATTTTCAACAGTAGAATCTCAAATGGTGAAAAGACACTTAAGCACTGCTCAATATCCTTAGCCATAAGGGAACAACAAATTCAAACAATTCTGAGGTACCATCTTAGACCTATCAGTATGGTTAACATTAAAAACACCAGTTTATGCTGGATAAGATATGAAGTAAGGGGTACATTCCTCCATTACTGGTGGGAGTGCAAACTTGTATCGCCACTTTGGAAATCAGTATGGTGGTTTCTTAGAAAATTTGTAATTAAACTACCTCAAGACCTAGCAATATATCCAAAAGATGCATATACCCAAATGATGCACTCTCATACTACAGGACATTAGCTCAACTGCTTTCATATCAGCATTATCTGTAATGGACAGAACCTAGAAACAACCTAGATGCCCCTCACTTGAAGAATGAATAAAGAAAATGGCATACATTTAAAAAATGGAGTATTACTCAGTGATTAAAACAAACAAAACAAAACAAAACAATGACATCCTGAAAACTGCAGGCAAATGGATGGAACTAGACAAAACTAGGCAGAAGTAACACAGACCCAGAAAGACAAATACAATATGTACTCATTCATAAATGGATATTAGATGTAAAGCAAAGGACAACCAGCCCATAATGACCTCAAAGAAGCTAAGTGTCCTGGAGAACCCTAAGAGAGAAATACATGCATCTCCCTGGGAAGGGGAAATAGACAAGATCTCCTTGGAAAATTGGCAGAGTAGTGGACTGTAGTAGGAATAGGGAGGGGGTGGGGCAGAAGAAGTGAAAGTGCAAGGGTAGGGGTAAGGGAGAAGAGGGGAATCGAACATGAGGAAACATGATGGTCCAGATGGGAGAAGGACAGAGAGGGACAGAGAGTTAGAGCAAGGAAAGAGATATCTTGATTGAGGGAGCCATTATAGGGCTCAGTGAGAAACCTGGAACTAGGGATATTTTCAGGAATCCACAAGGATGACTCCAGCAATGACCCTAAGCATTACTGGAGAGGGTGCATGAAATGGTCTTCCCCTGTAACGAAATTGATAACTACCTGAATCAGATGCAGAGATCCACAGCTAAGAACTGGGCTGAGCTCCCAGAGTTCATCCAGAGAAAGGGACAAGTGATAACAAGAGCAAAGTGATCAAGACCATTTTGGGGAAACCCACAGAAATATCTGACTTGAGCTAGTGGAAGCTCACTAACTAGGGACAGACAGCTGGGGAACCCACATGGGATCAAACTGGCTTCTCTGAATGTGAGTTACGGTAGTGTAGCTTGGGCATTCTGTGAGGTTACTGGTAGTGAAACCAGGATTATTCCTAGTGCTTGAACTGGGTTTTTGGAACTGAGTCTCTTTGGAGGGATACTTTTCTTAGCCTAAATATATGGTAGAGGGCCTTGGTCCTCTTAGATATGCCAGACTTTGTTGACTGCCCATGGGAAGCCTTATCCTTTCTGAGGGGTGAATGGGGTGGTGTGTGGGTGTGGAGGGGGAAGGTGGAGGAAAAAAAGATGAGGGAAGGGAGTGGGAACTTGGATTGGTATGTAAAATGAGAAAAGATTAAATGTTAAGTACAAAAAGAAAACTACAATATCTGGTAGAGGCTACAATAAAATGACATTCTTAAATAACCATGGTAAAGAAAGTTTACTTCTAAGTCTAACATGGAAACAATTTCTAAAATTATTAAAACTTACCCCATTCTATTAGCAAAAGCAGTGATATAATGGGCACATATTAAAAATGCAATAGATATATATACCTTCCAAGATTTTTCTGTACTGGTTTCCTGGAGGCTAAAGACACAAAAATGTTGCACAATTGTCACTAGAGAAAAGTCTAAAAGTCTGACATTTTTAACCTAAAATTGATAATCCCAAAGGGAACATGAAATTAATTAACCCAAGATGTAGAATATATATAAATTAGCATCTCTGTCTTTCCAGCTACATATCAATCTTTCTATCTATCTTAGGGTATCTATTGATGTGAAGAGACACCACGACAATGGCAATTCTTATAAAGTAAAACATTTAATTGGGATGTCATAAAGTCCACCAGTTCAATCCATTATCATCATGGCTCGAAGCAGGGTAGCATGCAGGAAGACATGAAGCTGAAGAGGTAGCTGAGAGTTCTACATCTGGTTCTGCAGGCAAGTGGAAGAGAGAGTCACAGAAGGCGTTACTTGAGCATTTGAGAAGTTAAAGCCTGCCCCCACATGGTACATTTCCTCTAATAAAGCCACATTTCCTAATAGTGTCACTTCCTAAAGCCAGATATTCAAACACATGAGCATATGAGGGCCATTCCTCGTCAAACCATCACATGGTCTCCGTGATTTTTCACCCTTTCCTGAGCAAACTCTGTATTTCCAACAAGTTCGTTTCCTTTAATCTTACTTTTTACACACACACACACACACACACACACACACACACACACACACACAAACACACAGTTTTGATAAAGTTTGTTCCCTATTTACTCTCCTCTAACTCCTCTACTATGTACCCCATCACTATGCTATCAATTATATGTGTTGTTTTTAAAAACCCACTGAGTAGAGCTAGTGTTCCCTGTATGTACATAGGCACATTTCCTGGAGAATGTGTAACTTTCAAGGGGCTGCATCCCTGGAGAAAACTGTTCTTTCTCAGGCACTATCCATTGTCAATAACTACTCTTTTGGCAGGAGGAAGAAATACTTAACTACCTCCCTTTATGCTTAGATTTTTTGGGATTGGTCCTGGGCATGTCTTGTGGATGAAAGTCACAGCCTCTAATGGTTTACATGAGCTCTAGTGTGTCTAGAAAATACTGTTTAGGTTTGACCATCTACTACTGCAACAGACTGTTACAATCTTTCTTCCCCCTTTTCCAAATGAAGAAAAGTTCATTTGTAAATGTTATAACTGAAAAAAAACTTGTAGACCATACTGAACAAAAAAAAGGGTTGCAGCAAATCTGCTTACATAGCTCATCCCTATTGTGGATAAATAAAGATCGGGGAAAGCAGACAGGCTGATGGATGCTTATTCAGGGAGAAATCACTTATAACAGAGACAGATGACTGCCACCAAGGTCCTGTCCCAAGGATGCCTCCGGATGCTATTTATCTTTGACCACAAAGCAAGAGAGAACCTCTGGGGTCTGCAACCCCAGTCCTATTTCTCCAAGGTCAGGTCTGCACCTTTCCCCACCCTCAATGTCCGTGGTCAGTGCAACAGGTGAGTGTGGGGTGAATATCTCACTATAATTCCCATTTTAGTCTAAAGAAAAGATTTAGGCTTGATACAAAATTATATGCAAAGACAGTAAATATCAAGTATGCTCTAAGGAAAAACAAGAACATATAAACTTAAGACCTATATATCAGTCCTAGAGTGAAAGCATAACAGAGATTACTGTAGATTTATCCTAAGCTGGAAAGCTTAATTCTAGTACCTAATATTTCTATCTAGGAAGAGAGAATCATAATTGTGATAGTCTAATCTTCAACCTCGTCAAAGATGAGGAATATAACAATACTAGGGTAGGCAGGAAGTGCAGATGGGCAGCTTCCAAATGATGCAGTGAAGACAGAAACAGCAGGCTACTTGAACCAGTTTGGGCTAAGGCCTAGAGTATCTGATAGACCACAACAGATTCAGGGAGGTAGAAAGGCTGTCTTACTTTGACTTGAGAAAATTTCAGCAGTCTTCTATGTTTGTTTCCTAGAAACACAGTAGAACAGCACATCCCAGTCAGTGGCCAAGGTGGGGGCAGTTGTTTGCCCAAAGGCCATTAGCTGAGGAGAGGATGGACTCCAGATGGAGTAACATCAGTGCCCAACATATTTTCAGGAAATGCACGGTGCTGTCAGGAGCAATAGTGTCTCATGTCAATAGAGTACTAATAGTAAAACATTTACATGCCATGTTCTGCAGGTCTATGAAGAGTTTAAAGATCAATCATTTATTTCTGACTAATCACATGGGTATAAGAAACATGGGTGGAGATAATCTGAAATACACAGGAACCTAGCTATATAAATGGTTGATACATCCCTGAGTAATAGCAGGGACAATTATTTGGATATCTCTGATATATATACATACATATATATACATGTATATATATATATATATATATGTATGTATATATATATCAGAGATAGAATTGAAATATTTTGTCCAGAGGTAGAAGTGTATAGTGCAGCATGATAAAAAATTATCCTAAATTGTATCGATATACAAAATGTTTTGAACATAAAGATATACAGAAATAAAATGTGATAAGGATATTGTGTACAAAACATCATGAACAGAAAGATTTTACACAGCATGACAAATATAATATACAAATCATCCAAGGAAGAAATATAAACTTATTTATTTTATAACATATTTTTATATGTTATATATTTATAACATATAAGAACTTGTAACAATGTAAGTTGTATATAGCTAATAATTACTAAGGTAATTCATGAGAAGATAAGTTAGTCTACCTATATCCCATCTAAACCATACTTTTCCTGAACATACCTTTTACCTGTCTAAAAGAGACACATGAGTCTGAGCATTAACTTCATACCCAAACCTAAGCAACTAAAACCAACTCTATGCAGATGAATATTATCTCTTAATGCAAAAAGTAGGGAAAGGGGGAGGTTGTTATCTTAAGATTACTTCCTGCTGAAATGGGAGGATGATGACTTCATGTGATCCTGTAGGAAGAAAATTTTTAGCAAAAAAAAAAAAAAAAATTCTTGAGGGGACTAGCTTTAACATTTGTAGCTAGTCTCTGCATGGCAGGAAATGCTTAACTGAAGTTCTATCTGAACTCTGGCCAGTGTGTTAATAAGAAGGTACACCATTCCCGCTAGCTAGCCTGGTGTTGTCTTGAGCATTACAACCCCAAACTGGTTTTAGGGTGATGATTGTAGTCCAGATGTATCAGGTTGAATAAAGTGGAAATGATGAGGTAGGGCCCCATCTTATTTCCAGAGAGTTCAAAGATTGCTGTTAGGAATTGTTATTGTTCCTTGTGAAAACCTTAAATATCAATATCAACATAAAAATTTCAGCCTTTATAGGTATGCATATTGGGAAAGGAAACTTTAAGCATGAAAATATGTATGAGGAAAATTAGGATTTCAGAGAGAAAACCAAGTGTAGGCAAATGACAGTCCCCAGATTTTGTTTTCTTCTGCCTTACACCAATTGGCTTCTTGATATAAGGCAGAAACTGTGAATTTATTCTTAACAAAATGCCTGAATTTAGAGGAGAAAAGGTAATCCAACTCCAAATCCAGCATTGGTTTGCATGCACTGAGACTAATGGAGTACTAGAAAATAAAGAGAAATAGATTCTTGTATAGAAATAGTTCACTAGAATTAAATATTTGTACAAAAAATCAGATCTCTACATTAGATGGTTCTTTCTGGAGAGCTATCTTCTCTTCAGTATGTGCCTACATGTTTGGTGTTGTTTGGCTGTTTGAAGATGGGTATTTTCTGTTTTCCTGTAAAGACAAGAGCAATACACTTCCCCTACCTTTGAGATGTTTCCACACAACTCAAGGGAACAACTTTCGTGGGTGACTTGTGTTTCTCCTCATTAAGATGTTTCTGTTGTTCAACTCAGATCTTGATCAACTTAGGTGGTATCCACAGCTCTTCTTCTCCTGTAGAAGTTTTTTCTGTTGTCCATTGTCTTTCTGCAACTGTTTTTCCCTTCTCATTAGCATTAAAAAAGTTTAATGTGAAAGCATTATGTAATCTATGTTTGGGTGTCTTGGCTCCCCCTGCCTGTTTATAGAGCATTTCTTTTAAAGTATGATTAGATTTTTCAACTACAGCTTGTCCTGTAGGATTGTGTGGTATACCAGTTATGTGATTTATGTTATAATATTCAAAAATCTGTTTCAGTTTTCTGGAGACATATGCCATAGCATTATCAGATTTTATTTGTGCAGGTATGTCCATAATGGCCATTACCTCTAATAAGGGTGTTATAACAGAATCAGCCTTTTCAGAGTTTGGAGAAGTGGCCCATTGGAAACCTGAAAATGTGTCTATAGTATGGTGCACATATTTTAATTTTCCAAATTCTGCAAAATTAAACACGTCCATTTGCCATATGTCATTCCTATGTATACCTTTAGGTTACTGCATGATGATAGAGAGGCTTGGTTATAGAATGAACATGTCGGACATTCCCTTACTATTTCCTTAGATTGTTGCCAAGTGATAGAAAAATCCTTTTTTAAACTTTTGCTATTCATGTGGTGTTTCTTATGAAACTCCGAGGCCTCTAGTACACTTCCTATTAATAACTGATCAATTTCATCATTGCCTTGTGCTACAGGACCTGTCAGATCCATATGGGATCTGAAGTGTGATATATATATATATATCATATATATATGAGTCCTATTTCTTTCTGATAATATCTTGTAATTGTATAAACAATGAAGTTAATTCTGTATCATCAGGAATAAATTCTGCAGTCTCAATGTGTAAGATGATTCTCTGAGAATTGAGAGTGAAAAACTATATTGAGGGGTTCTGTAAAATCCATAAGTACCATGAGAATGGTGTACAATTCTGCCTTTTATACAGAATCGTAAGGGCTTTGAAATACTTTGCATATATTTCCTGATTTCTATCTTGCCTTACCTGATTTGTTTGCATCAGTGTAGAATGTAGGAACCCCAGAGATTGGTGTTTTTCTTACAATACTTGGAAGGATCCAATTTTTTTTTTTTTGAATTTGATTTTCTCAATTTTGGGATAGTTGTTGCTAATTTCTCCCAAAAAGTTACTGCAAGATCTCTGCCAATATTCATTATCTTTCCACAAGGAGTAAATTTTCTCATTATTTAAAGGTACTATAATTTATGCTGGGTCCCTTCTTGTCAGTTGATGAAGTCTTAATTTATCTTTTAAAATCAAGTCAAAGATCTTTTTTTATGTATATTTTTAGTCTTTTATTCTGTTTATGTGGTAAAAATATCCATTCTATTATGATATCTTCCCTCTGCATCAAAATCCCTGAAGGATAGTAATAGATGCTTATATAACCAGAATACAGTCTAGTTTTAGACCTACACAGTCCACATCTGCCTCTAGTGTCCTCTTTTCTACCCATTCTAATGCCTTTTTTTAGCTTCAGTTGATAGTATTCGTGGACGATTTAAGTTCTTGTCCCTTTTTCAAATCATGCTCTTCTACTCCTATAATGGTTTGTAGTTGAGAAATCTCTCCTAGTAATTTTTGAAGCTCATTAATAGTTTGGTAATAATCTTTCCTGATCTGTACTTTCTGTGGTCTAATATTCTGTGGACTTATTTTGTATTCTAAGTAATTGATAGAAACTTCTCTTTATATTTTTTTGGGTGCAATTTGTAATCTCCAGTGAGGTAAAACTTCCTTTATTTCCTCAAACATCTTTTCTAATATTTCTGTTTTAGAATCAGCCAACAACATATCATCCATGTAATGGTAAATTATGGATTATGGAAACTGTTTATGAATTATTTCCAAAGGATTTTGTACAAAATATTGGCACAGGATGGGGCTATTTAGCATTCCCTGTGAAAAAACCTTCCATTGAGATCTCTTGACTAGCTGAAAATTATTGTAATTAGGTATTGTGAAGGCAAATTTTTCTTTATCTTTTTCTTTTAACAGTATATTGAAGAAGTAATCTTTTAAATCAATAACTATAATCTTTAGGTATAAAAGATGGCAAGGGCATTCTAGGCTGTAGAAAGCCCATTGGCTGTATTGATGGCTCTCATGTCTGTAAGCATTTTCCATTTTCCAGATTGATAACAAATACAGGAGAATTCCAATGGCTCGTTGATTACTCAATATGTCCAGCATTTAGTTGTTCCTGAACCAGGTTTTCTAAATCCTCTAGATTCTCAGAGGTCTTAGGTCATTGCCCTACCCAAACAGGTTCATCCGTTAGCCATTGGCACTTGTGTTCTGTTTTTGTACAGCCTGGATATTTGGTGTCTGTCTTGTATCTTTTCTACAACCATGAATTCTGTTAATCTGTGTATTCCATTGCTGCAATAGATCATGACCCCATAAATTTATTGCTATATCAGCCATATATGGTATCAAACTTCTGTTCTGTCCTTCTGGTCCTACACATTCAATCCCTCTCATGTTCTGTTTTACCTGAATCAGAGTTCTAATCCCTGATAATTGAACATTTACCTCTTACAGGAGCTATGTTGGAGGCCAAGATTTACTAGTTATGATGGTTACACGAGCACCCATGTCAACAATCCCTTCTAACAGTCTGTTATTCATCTTAACTATCAATCTGGGCCTTTGACTGTTCATAGAAGTTTGCCAAAAATATATGTTTTTTTGTTTGTTTGGTATTTTTTTGTTGTTGTTGCTGTTGTTTTGTTTTTTGTTTCCTCCATTTATGTTTGATTCACCTTCCAGAGATAATTTGTCATCCAGAGGAATATGATTTTTTTATGATAGGCACTGGATTTTCCAATCATCCTGGGGAAAATTGTCCTCCACAGTGACTGGGAATGTCTGGACCACTTTTGACATTAAGCCTTCAAGAGCACCCCAAGGAGTTTCCTGATTGTGAAGGGTTTCCTTTCTTGTCTCTGGTCAATCTACATTCATTAGTCCAGTGTCAGCCTTTGCAATATCTTCTACATAATCTAGAAGGCTGAGGCCTTCTGTGTGATTCATTTCTAGAAGAGTTATTTCTAGGAAGGTTTTGCCTACAATTAAAACATCTGATATTTTGATGTCTTTACAAATCTTTGGAGATTACTTCTCCTATCCCAGCTTCAGTGCCATGGTCATTATACTCAAGGTTGGCTGTATGTAGGACCCATTCATCCAAGGACAAAGCACGTGTTGCATTGTGGATTCATATTCTCATAAGCTGAGGATTCTATGAGTATTCGCCTAGAATCTGTGCCTGCTATCTGTAATTGTATTTCTCTAGACATTCTTTATTTGTAGAAATATGCTAAAGCTTTCTCTGGGTCCCTGCCTAACCTTGGTGTAGGATTCTATCCTCTCCCCTGTTCATGAACCTTGTCCCAAGCACTCAAAGCTGCTGTACTGCATAGAGACAAGTTGTGTTCATCATATGCGACTTGAGTCTGGATCAGCATAAAGACTCTCACCAAGAATTTTATCTTGGGGAGCTTTATAACCTTTCTTTAAGCCCTGAAGTTCAAGGGCTTTTGCTTCTTTTTTCCATAAAGCCTTCCATTCTAGTTGATATGAGTTTTCAAGGATAGCTGATATTAATTGATCTCAATCCTTAGGGGTTACCTACTTATTCTTTGCCTGTGATTCTACTAATTGCTTCACAAATGGTGAGGGCATCCCGTACGAGACTACTGCTTCCTTTATACCTTTCAAATCATTCATATGTATTGGTTCCCACTGATATGCAATGAAACATTTTGGGTGTTTTTTCATTGCTGGTTTTTAATAAGAGATACAGGAAAAGCCATTGGTGATGGAATAATAACCTTAGTCAAGTCTTCCCTGATCCTAATAGGTGTAGGAAACTTTTAATCTCTTTCATGCCCTATTACCTGTACTTCTTCTTCTGGTGTATCAGATTGTAGGTCTTCTAAGGCCTACAATCTATCAATCTATTCACCATTTTTTTTTTTTTTTGAGTGTTTGGACTACTTGAATCATACAACTTTCTTCGAGAGATTTCATTGAACCAGTTTCTTGTTTCCTCCAACTACAAGTGATTCTATGCTTTTAATATTCTCATTCTGAAATATTATCTGAATGGTCTGTAAACTGCCTTCATGAAACAATTTTCTATCTGCTAGTTTGTGATTATCCTCAGACATGGAACAAATTCTATCTGCCAGTTTTTCCATCTGATGTTCCAGGTTTTAATCTTATTATTTGATTTGTCAGACAAGAAACAAGCTGTTTCTGCTAGCATGTTAAGGCATTGCATTGTTTCTGTTTTGGTCATTGAGGCAGTGGACATGAAAAAAAAGCCTGTTTTCTAATTGGCCATTTTTTTATGTTCCATGTTTTATATTCTACCTGTCAGGTTTCCATTGTCATCTTAAATATTCTGAACCTTTTTTTCTAAGTGTTCTATGTTTTGCATTCTGTTTTGCAGCTCCTGTGTGTGTGTGTGTGTGTGTGTGTGTGTGTGTGTATGTGTGTGTGTGTGTGTGTGTGTGTGAGTGTGAGTGTGAGTGTGTTTGTATGTATGTGCTCACTTGTATTTATTTAGTATTAGGTACACATGTACCATAGCAAGCACGCTTTTGGAGGTTAGATGTCAATTTACTAGTATTTCTCTTTCCAATATGTAGGTTTTGGGAGTGGAACTTTTGTAGTTAGTCACTGAGCCATCTTTATAGCCCACTAAATATATTCTTAAGAAAAAAATGTTAACCTATTTTCATGTTTTATCATCAAATATTTTATTAAACTTAAAATGAATGACGACAAACTTTGTCCACAAAATCAAAAGCAACTGTATATCAGCTGTATATTTTCACAAGTCAAAATAAAAAAGAGAGGGAGCGAAAGAAATCGGAAGGAAGAAAGGAAGGAAGGGAGGGAGGGAGGGAGGGAAGGAGGGAGGAAGTAAGTAGAAAGGAAAGAAGGAATGTTATGAGTAAGGTTTTCCTCCCAGGTCTAGTCCCACCACAGCACCAGCCCCAATTAACACACCGAGAATCTGTATTTATAACGCTGTTGGCCAGTTACTAGTTTTTTTTATCAGCTAGTTCTGTCTTAATTAATCCATTTCAATTAATCTAAGTACTTCCACATGGTCTCATCTTACCAGAGAGAGGGGATCAGCGGTTCTTCTCTCTCCTGACTCTCCATGCTGACTCCGCTTTTCTGTCTAAATAAAAAGAAGGGTTTTAACCTTAACATAGCAAAATATATCACAGTTAACAATATTTAGTCCATTAACATTTAGCAAGATTTGAAGAAAATATTCTATCATCTATCCTATCTTTGTGAGTCTAAAGTCTATATGTAACTTATCTTTAATCCTAACTAAGGAAAACTATAACCATAAGTATCTGTCTTCAACTCCCTCAAAGACCAAAGAAGGATAATACATAAACTCTAGAAATGACAGAGACAACTCACTGCCTGGTCAGTCACCCGAAGTTCTTCTGTAATCTTCCATCTTCAGCCCATAGGCCATAGTGTCTCTGGCAGACTCTTCAGCAAAGCAGGAAAGTTTAAACTGTCTTCTGAACTGCCGGCCCCCTCTCTCCAGTAAGATAAGACCACATGGAAGTACTGAGATTAATAGAAATGGGTTAATACTTAAGACAAAGCTAGCCGATAAGAAATAAGTACCTGGCCAACAGCCTTATATCAAATGTGTTATTTGGGGCTGGTGCTGCGGTGGGTCTAGGCTGGCAGGAAAAACCTACTTATAACAAAGGAAGGAAGGAAATAAGAAACTGAAAGCAAAGTAAATCAAATGAAAGAAGTCAATAAAATTTCAGAAAGATGCCAGAAACAAATGGCATAAATTTGAAAAAAAAAAAAAGTTCTTTGCAAATGTCTGCCTAATGTTTTAAAACAAAAATTTAGTTTGTATTATTTCTACTAATTGAAACACACTGACTTTGTTTTATTATTTCAAAGTGTATTTTAAATGATTTTCCATTATGCTAAATTATTTACAAAGTAAGAACTTATTCAATATTCTTTTGTGTGTTAAAGTCAGCCAGTGATTTTAATACTCTATGTTTTTAGGTTTGAGCTGGCAGCCAGCAGTTGAAATTGACATGTGAGAGTTCTAAGTCCCAGATGCTAGCTGCCAACTGCTTTTTTGTTCTTGTTTCCTTGGAAACCGAGGTTAGTTTCATGGAAAGAAGGTACATTTAAAAGCAGAGAAATGGGATGCTCCTTTTTCATGTTTGGTTTCATTGGCCGAGACTCATAAATGCAACTTTCCAAAGTAGAGTGAAGTTGGGAGACTGTTGTGGCACAAGTTGCTTATAGCATACCAGTACGTGTATAGGGTATGATCATACTTAAGTTTATTGTGGAGCCTAAGTCCATTATTACAACATAAACATGAAAGAATCAAAACTTTAATCAAGCAAAAATCTGTTATGGTTCCTGACTGTTAAAACATCTAGCAAGATGTTTTTAAGCCTTCAGTATTGCCAAAGAGGCTCTTATGGGGTGATTGCCTGGGTCAGAAGTTCTCTCATATGGTTTACTTTCAATTCATGACACTGGATCTCCTGTAGGGGGATAGGGATACATGTAGATAAAGAGCAGGGGAAATTAAAAAGAAAAAAAAAAAAAAAAAAAAAAAAAAAACCTCTAGGTTTTGCAAAGTCTTCTGATTCACTGCTTGTCTCTTCTGACCCTATAATACCAACTAATTTTAGGGAAGAGCCACCAAGAAAAGAGTGACAGAAAATGTGAGATCCACACAAATCAGAGAAGCCCATGTTACCCCAGTCCCATTTTCTTTTGGCCCATATTACTAATTACTGTCCTTGTGACCATCACAGGACTTTTTATAAGATATACAACTTTCAACATTTACAATATTTATATGAATCCTCTTTTAAGTAATAAATTCAATTTGCCCAGGATTTGCAAAAAAAAAAAAAAAAAAAAAAAAACCCAAAAAACAAAAACAAAAAATTTAAAATATAAAACACTAGAAGATATGACTTGATTATTTTAAAAGATTTTCATTGAAAACATGGTAGGTAATATTTGTGTTTGACAAAAGTGTAACTAAGAGAATTTTACTCAGAAAAAAAAAATTAACCTTCCAAGTAACAACCTGGATTGTGTGGAGACTCTACATGACTGAATTGGATTTCCGGCCAACCAGAGGCTGCAAATGCCCTTGACTACATCTGTCACCTGTTTAAATGGCTTTAAAACATACCTATATTTAAAAGTGGAATTACTTGCCTCTTGGTAAATTGTCAGTCTTATCTGATATTCAAAAAAAAAGTCTGCTTAAAATTATGATAAAATCCAGAAGTTTAAAGGCAATTCCTGTTTCCATGAATCAAAGAGCAGTGATTAAATGGTAGGTTCTTTTCATGGTGTTCTGTCTCAACCATGTTTCCCATCACACTACATATGGTCCAATTGTTTACAGATTACAAAAAAAAAAAAAAAAAGTGCTCAGATGTTAAAACAAGATGTTTTCTTCACTTTCAAATGGCAGGCTGACTGCCAATTTTTACAATTAGTTATTCTGTGCAAAGGGAGAAAACGAAGTTTAATTATCACAATTTCTTGTATTTGGACAGTATTCTGTGATGGGCTATCAACCTGAGAACTGACAGGAATGAACTCTGGAACAGGAGACTGGAGAAAGACTCTTGGGAAAGCAGCTTTTTGCAAAGGCAAAGGGGTTGTAAAACAGGACAAAGCATCTTCATCAGAAATAGATATCAAAGCATTAAGGAAGAAAACACCCTGTAAATGATGACCTTTCTCTATGGCACCATCTGCCAGACAGAATTTTGCATTGTGAAGAAATAGCAAGGCATATACCATGAGTGTTCCTATCCATGCCCCCCTGACTCTCTAAATCTCATTGCTGATGGAGGTAGAGTGATCCCAGGAGGGCAAATAGCTGGGAATACAAAACTCCTGTTCAGATGACAAATCTCTTGGAGTGAATGGACTTGAAATTGGTATATTTATTGTTCAGAGGAACTGTTCAGGCTTGCATTAAATTATAATAAGATTTCTACTAATAATCTGAAGAAAATAAATTAATTTATTTAAGGAATTTAGAATTCTATATAATTTATACAAGGATACATGAAACTTCCAATGCCAACTTGACTAATTTAATTATTATATTCGTTTTTTTCCTTTTTTTGAGTTTTTCCAGTTTTTGTTTTTTATATTTGTATTACATACATATTTATTTAAATTTGAAACAATCATATTCCACGTATCAATGCCAGTCCCCTCTTCCTATCTTTCCCTGATCCCCCACTGACCCCCGCATCCATGGGGAATCATGAAAGTCTGTAACATCATTTGGAGCAGGGCCTAGGCCCTCCTCCATGTATCTGGGTGGAAAGAGTATCTTTTCTTGGGGAATGGGCTCCCACAGTTCATTTGTGTACTAGGGATAATTATTGGTTCCACCCTGGATACGTAGAAGAAGCAGATGAATAAGTAGTGAGTCCTTCCAGGCTAGAGGACCACAGCAGGTGAAAAGAGAGAACAAATCAGTGACCAGTTAAAAAATTCATTCTGATTTGATTTGGTTATAATAGAATTTTTCATTGAGAACCAAATTTTTAAAAAGTACAGGACATAGTGATGATAGACATGTTTTCATTTTTTGTTTTTTCAAAACTTTATGGGTAGGAGGAGATCAGTGTCAACGTTCTGATATTTAACTAAACTTGAGTGGCTTTGCATGTTATTTTTGTCAGCTAATAAAGGGACTTACTGAATTCAATTTGCATAATTCTGGGGGCATGCATCTCCTTGAAATTACATTAAAAAGTCTCTGTGGTGATGTAATATTTATTAAAGCTTGCCTGAATTTTCAGAAAGCAAAGTTGGTCACAAGCTATAGAAACAAGTAGTGGTAGTACACATCTTTAATCCTCGGACTCAGGATTAAAAGGTACAGGGATCTCTGTGAGTCCAAGGCCACCCAGATCTATACAAGATTGTTTGGTTCCTAAAAAAAAAAAAAAAAAAAAAAAAAACAGCTCACACAAACATGATCTCAGCACCTGGGATCACAAGCCTTTAATCCCACCACTAGATGTAGTATAAAAGATAGGAGCAGGGTGTTCAGTAGTCAGCTTCAGGTACTCATTCTCCAGCCTCATTGAGGATAGGAGGCATTCATTGTCCAATCACATTGCAGTCTCACAATTCTCTAACCTTGTTGAGGAGAAACAGCAGTCTGAAGTTTGGTAGAGCCAGGATCGTCTTTCAGTCTGAGGCAAACTAAAAGTTAGTGATGAGCTACTCTGTATTTTTGATCTTCAGCTTGAAGTTTGATCCCTAATGTCAGTCTCTGAGACTTTCATTTATTGTGTTACAACTTTTAATGGTTTAATAATTTCAAATCAAACTGTTTAGTTTCGAGGTTGGAGGGGATAGACCATTCAAATGCCAATGAACAGAGTAGTCCAGATTGAAGAACTGTCTCCTAAATTCTAGCTCTATTGTCCTTTATAACAGTGTTGTTTCATCATATTTCTAATAATAAGCTTGTTCTAGAGCATTACTGATCCATATTAAATCAAATCATTTCATTTTACTTTATAAAGGCTGAACAAACAAAACATCCTGAAACATGTCTAACTCACATATCAGTTATGTTAGTTATGATTTTTTGTCAATAATTTTCATTTTATTTTAAATGTTTTTAAATGTATTTAAATCACACTTCAGTATGTTCAAACAAAATGTAAAATATATATATATATATAGCAGTTTCACCTCTATTTGACCTAAATATTTTTCTAAAAGATTATCCTGTCAGGCCAAACACCTTTTTAATCCAACATACATGCTCATATGAGGTAACATTATATGATACTTACATTAGAAGCTGAGACAAGAAAGTACACTTACATTTTTGTTGCTTACACTTGAGATTGTATTTTAGTTATAACTTTTCTCACTGTGCTTTCCTCTTTCCAAACCCTTCATTATAACCCTCCTTACCCTCCTTCAATTCATGGCCTCTTTTTTATATAGGTTGTCACTGCATGCCTGTTGTATTTGTACATTATTTATATATTATTCACCCAATGTATACATTCAATGTTAAATAAAAAAATTCAGTGAAACATATTTAACAAAACAACAACTTTTTAAATATTGGGAGTTGACTTAGTGGGTAAAAGCATCTCCAGGTTAACTATGTGATTCTGAGTTCATATCCCCAGACCAAAAAAACAAAAACAAACAAACAAAAAAACAAAAACACAAACAAACAAACAAAGAAACAAAAGGGAATTGAAAGTTACTTGTGCCTGTAAACCTAGCATTATGGGAAACAGAGACAAGAGGATAAGTGAGAATCTGATTTTTTTCCAGATTAGCTAATCTTAGTATGAAATTGTGTCTTAAAGAAATAAATAGTAAGCAATAGGGAAAGACATCTGACAATGTCTGTTGGCTACTGTGTATATACATGTACATACAATGCATACACATGTGTGTGCATCCTACATAATCATATATACACACAATTCTGCTTCCATATGTTTTAGCAATAATACAACTGCTGGATATATCTATCTATATCTATATCTATCAATCTATCATCTATCTATCTAATATACACAAAGTTAACTTGCTGTTAAAATATATTAATGTGTGTAATTATCACAATAATATCCATAGCAGCCAAATCATGAAGTCTGCCTATGTGTCCATTAACTGTTAAATTAGTAAAGTGTAGAATAAAACCATAAGGAATTTTTGCCAGCCAAAGGCAATTAAACTGTATAATTGCAGGAAAATAGATAGAATTGTAGACCACTGTTAGTGAAACAAGTCATTCTCATAAAAAAAAAAAAAATACATAGTGGATTCTGAGAGGGAAAGAAAGCAAGGTCATGAAAGTAAGATACCTGCTAAACAAACGTATGTGAAAGCAGACATGGAAAATAAGATATATAATTGGAAAGGGTAATAAATGGAGTGGATATGTGTATAAAGGGAAGTACAACAGTTTAACCAGTTACATTTTACAACTAGTATACATTGATAAAAATACAAATGTCTCCTATATTCAAACATACTTTTATAAGATGGGTATTTATGCTTCTGTGGTAAGGAATACATATGAAGGTATATAGATAGCCTAATAACCTACAGAAGCATTTCTTATTCATCACAGGAGAAATCCAACAGGAAGAAGTCTCAATTCTGAACATCTATACCCCATTCATAAAAGAAACATTATTAATACTCAACTCTCATATAAAAACATCACACACTTATAGTGAGAGATTTCAACACCCCAATCTCAACACTACACAGGTCTGCCAGACAGAAGTTTAACAAAGGAACTAGCAGAAGGTATGATCCATTTGGGTTTAACAGACATTTATAGAACATTCCATCCAAACACAAAAGAATGTATCTTCTTCTCAGCACCAAATGGAATCTTCTCTAAAATCCACCACATACTCAGCAATATAGTAAACCTCAATAGGTACAAAAAAATTGGAATAACCCTGTGGATCATATCAGACCACCATGCTTTAAAGTTACAATTCAACAACGCAAATTACAGAAACCTTACAAATCTTGAACAATGTGCAATTGCACCATTTCAAGAAAGAAATAAAGAAATTAATGATGGGAGATGTCATTCTGTATATGTATTTCATACTGGTTAATAAATAAAGCACTGTTGGCCAATAGGAAAGGAGGATAGGAGGGACTAGGAGACAAGGAGGAAGAGGAAGTAGTAAGGAGGAGTCAAGATGGAGAGTCTGGAGAAAGCAGTATGCTGGCCAGCTCCCCGGTAAGAGAAATACATAGATCAACAGAAATGGGTTAATAATTAAGACAGAGCTAGCCGATTAGTGAGATCACTGAGATTGACATGTAAAACAACCTTGATTCAAATTTAAATAAAAAAAGTAAAACAAAAAAGAAGAAGAAATCAGTTTTCCCTTTGTACAATGTAGGCATAGGGGCTGCAATCTAGTTGGCAGGCTTGGCAGCAAGAGCTGTCAGCCTCTGAGCCACACACTGGTTCTCATGCATCACTTCTGATGTCCTTCACTACATTTGGCAAGTCAGAATTGCATTATGCAGACATATTTCTTTCAACATTTATTTCTTGGGCATCTGTTAAATTTTTCTGTCTAGTAGAATTTATTTTAATTATTTTTTAGATCATTAAAATATTTGCCAGATGTGGTGGTGCATGAGTGTAGTATTTACTGATGGAGTAGGAGGCAAGTGGATCATGAGTTTAAGCCTAGCCTGGCTTACACATTTGTCAACCCTCCCCCAAATGTTCCACCATTGCAAATATGAATATTTCTTTTATTTTATAAGGTTATAATTTAATAATTAGGCAACTCACAATATAGCATTTTCATCATAACCCTCTAAGTCTTAGTTTATTTCCTGACTATACACCTTAAAAGAGATATACTTTATTTTAGTACAGTGTGAGCTTACAGTGCTCAGTGTTAGGGAAGCAAAGCAGTTGGAGTTTTAACAGCTGATTGGGGAAGAAAACAATGAATGCATGCCTCCTCTTTGCTCCCTCTCTCCACTTACATAGTTTAAGATGCTAACCAGAATGTAATTCCACCTAAGGTATCCTGTCTTTCGCATGTCAATCAATACAATCAAAAAAACTGTTCAGAAGTACATTGCATAGATGTTCCTAAAATCTGTTTAGATGACACTAATAACCACATGTATCATATTAATTTAACTTGTCATTAAATAATTTGAAGGACTTTTATATGGGAGAATATAATATGTTAATGTAATTGACATCTCACTTGTTTAGGGTTACTATGCACTGCCATAGCTACATTTAAATTTAAGCAAATGGGTATTCATATATTTGAATTAAGAGCTCAAAATAGAAAGAAAAGAGAGAAAAAGAGAAAGGGGTGTTACTGCAAGATAAGGGATAAATACTGATAGTACTTTTTTTTTTTTAATCTCAGAACTCAAATTCCCTAGAGAAAAGATGTGTAAAATAGATTCAAATCTAATCAAAGATTTACACAGAGTTAATTCAAAAAAAATACAATACATTTGTTCAAGATACCCAATGATGTAGAAAACTACACAAAATAAGTTCAATGTAAGCATTAAAAATTCAAAACTACTGAATAACAGTTTTTTCCTAAACAAAACAGTCTAGACATTTTTATTATAAGAAAATGGCCAATCTACAGTGGAGACTTCTTGAAAAATGAGTAGCAAAATAAAAGAGTGATTTACAAAGCCTCTTCTAGTATCTATGCTGTTCCAAGTATCATTACATAGGGGAATACTACAGGATTCAGTACCTAGAATTGGAATCCTTTACAATTTATCGGGATTGCTAGAGCACCTTTGCTTTGAAAGATAAATCTTTCCTTTTTTATCCTATGGGATAATCTTAAAGGGTAAGCAACTTGGAATATTATTTCATCAGAAAAAATATCTATCAAGAAGAGACACTTTTATTGTGAATACAAATATTGAGATTTAGTCTCAGCATACTCCAGAGAACAACCAGATAGGAAGCTCATCACTCACCTCTTGGTCCTTTCTGTGAAGTAGATTTTGCTTATGTGTAGCAACAAAAATTCAAGGTTCTCTAGAGTGACTTTATAAGTTTTCCTCAAATCATGACATTTTAGAATTTTATACAACTTTCTTTTTACAGAGTGATTCAGCCTGTTCAGGTTATAATAATGTACAGAAGTCTTGTGGTACAAAATGAATTGTAGTGTATATGATAAGATTTAAGAGAGTTTAAAGGAAATAATGAAAGTGGATCCAAAACTCATAACTGCTCAAAGTATACATGAATGACTCTTGAATACTGTGTCATAAATAAGAAATATGTGTCACCCACTCCAAGGTTCATGTATCATTGTAGAAAGAATTTAAGAAAAAAGAAAAAGCTCTGGAAAAAAGCAGTAGAGTGGGGTGGAACACTCTTCTGAGCATCACATCCCCTGATCCCACAACAGTTGATATCACTGGTTGAAGAACTATGAAAGACAGAACCTATCAGAATTTAGTGGGAGGGGGAGATGTGTCCTTGTGACCGTAACTTTCCCCAAACCTGAGGACTTATACCAGGTAATGATAGCTAATGAGGAGGTCTTACAATGACCCCTCAAGTGTCTCTAGGATTTAACGATGGCTGGGTAAGGAAGCTTATTTTCCTCAGTGGTATAAGCAATGGTAAGAGATCCATGTTCCTATGAATAATATTTTATTAAAAAACCAGTAACCAGATTTAAAGAGCTCATGGAGCTTTCCAAGACATAGAGAAAGAAAGGAAGAGAGAAAGAAAGAAAGAAAGAAAGAAAGAATGAAAGAAAGAAAGAAAGAAAGGAAAGGAAAGGAAATGACTATATGGGAAGAGGAAGGCTACTCACTAAATATGATGGGAATAGATGAGGTGGTGGGAAAATAATGAGATAAAATTACAATGTATTTATAGACACCTACTGCACAGAAAGGAATGAGAGTGAGTGATTGTGAAGAATGTGTTTTCTCACTGGCCTGGTCCCTCAGCCGCACCTGTACCAAATAACACACAGAGACACTGTATTAGATATAATTCTGTTGGCCTGGTAGCATTTTCTTATTGGCTAGCTCTGTATTAAATATTAACCCATTTCTATTAATCTAAATATTTCCACGTGGTCTCATCTTACCTGAGAGAGGCTCCAGAGTTCTACCCTTTTGGTCCTACATCTTGGAACTCCTCCCTACTACTCTCTCTCTCTCTCTTCCTTGTCTACTAGTTCCCTCTATCTTCCTTTCCTATTGGCCAAAGAGTGGGATCAAGAAATAAAGACGTTATCTACACCACCAGGAAGAAGAAATGGTTACATATCAATACAAGAATACATTCAACAACCTAAAGTGCAATAAGTCAACACAACAACCTAGTGGTACTACATGAGGAAGACCTGAAAATTCCAACACAGAAGAAGTAAAAAAAAAAAAAAAAAAAAAAAAAAAAAAAAAAACTTTAAGATGATGGAGGCCCTTAAATAAGTGAAGATGTTCCTTAAAAAAAAAGGAGGAAGAGACAAAAAAAAAGGAAGAAATCAATAAATCCCTTAAAGAAAACCAAGTAAATCAAGAAAAAAAAAGTTCAAGATTTGAAAATTTTAATGGAGGTAATAAAGAAAGCACAAACCAAAGGAACCAAACCAAAGGAATTCTGGAAATAGAATGCAAGAGATGGAAGAGAGATGATCAGGACTTAAAGATACAATAGCAGAAATACATTCAACAGTCAAGGAAAACATTATGCCAACAAAATCATAACACAACATATACAGGAAACCTAGGACACCATGAAAAGACCAAACCTGAGAATAATAGGAATAGAAGAATAAGAAGAAGGAGACAGAGAAGGAGAAGGAGAGGAAAAGGAAGAGGAAGAAGAAGAGGAAGAGGAAGAAATACTAGTTCAAAGGAACAGAAAATATATCCAACAAAATCATAGAAGAAAAGTTTTCCAACTGAATATACTGGACAAAAACAAACAAACAAAACAAAGCAGAAGTTTTCTCACCACACAATAATCAAAACACAAATTATACAGAATAAAGAAAGAATATTAAGAGCTGCAAAGGAGAAAGGTCAAGGAACATATAAAGGCAAACTCATCAGAATAACAACTTAAAGCCAGAAGGTCCTTTACAGACATTATGAAGACTCTAAGAGAACATGGATGCCAATCAAGAATAGTAATCCAGTAAAACTTTCAATTTCCATACATGGAGAAACCAAGATTTTCCATGACAAAACTGATTAAACAATACCTATCCCCAAATCCAGCTCTATAGCAAGCAGTAGAATAAAACCTCCTACCCAAGGCGGTTAGATGTATCCAGAAAAGCATAGAGAATAAATAACCCCACACCAGCAAATCCTGAAGAAAGGAAACACACACATACCACCACCATCAAAAGCTAACAGGAATTAATACTCACTTATCATTTATATCCGTTAATTCAATGGACTCATCCTGACTATAAAAAGACATAGTCTAATAGAATGGGTAAGAAACAGGATCCATCCTTTTGCTCCATATAAGAAACCCACCTCAATATCAAAGACAGTCATTTCCTCATAGTGTATGGATGGGGAAAGACTTTGCAATGAAATGGACCTAAGAACTAAGCTGGTGTAGCTATACTAATATCTAACAAAATACACTACAAACTAAACATAATCAATAGAGAAGATGAAGGACATTTCACGTTCATCACAGGAAAAATGCAGCAAGAAGTCCCCATTCTGAATATATATATATATTCCAAATTCAAGGATACTAACATTCATAAACAAAACATTACTAAAGACCAGTACAGCAAGAACTTTAAGTCCCTAAAGAAAAACATTGAAGAGGACACCATAAAATGGGAAGATCTCCCATGCTCTTGCATAGGTAGTGTCAACATAATAAAAATGTCAATCCTATCAAAATCAATCTACATATTCAGTGCAACCCCCAACAAAATTCTGGCACAATTTTTCACAGAGCTTGAAAGAACAATACTCATATGGAAAAAAAACAAAACAAAAACAAAAACAAAAAAAAAAAAAACAAACAGAATAGCTAAACACAATTCTGTATGGTAAATAAACTTCTGATAAACTTCTGGAGGCATCACCATCTCTGACTTCTAACTCTAATATGGAGCTATAGTAATAAAAACAGCTTGCTATTGGCATAAAAACAAAGATGAATCAATGGAATCAGATGGAAGTCCTTGATATGGATCTATACACCTATTTACACCTGATTTTTCTACTAAGAAGCCAAAAAGTATAGTAGAAAAAAAGAAAACCTCTTTACCAAACAGTGTTGGTATAATTGGATGTTAAAATGAAAAAATGCAAATGGATCCATATCTGTCAGAATACACAAAACTCAAGTCCAAATGGATCAATGACCTCAATTTAAATCTAGCTACTCTGAGCCTGGTAGAAGAGAAAGTGGGAAGTAGCATTGACATAGGAGACCACTTCCTGAACATAACACCAGTAGCAAGACACTGAAAGCAACAATCATTAAATGGAACCTCTTGAAACTGAAAAGCTTCTGTAAGTCAAAGGACACTGTCAATAAGCCATAATGACAGTCTATAGAATGGGGAAAGATCTTCACCAACCCAATATCTGACAGAGAGTTGATCTGCAAAATATGTAAAGAACTGAAGAAACTAGACATCAAACTACAAAATAACCCAAAGGAAAAATAGAGAACAGAGCTAAACATAGAATTCTCACCAGAAGAATCTAAAGTGGGCAAAAGACATTCAAGGAAGTAACCAACATCCTTAGAGAAATGCACATCAAAACAACTCCGAGATATCATTGTACACCTGTCAATATGGCTAAAATCAAAAATACTGTGGATAGCTTATGTTGGAGAGGATGTGGAGTCCATTGCTGGTGAAACTGTAAACTTGTAGAGACATTTTGGAAATCAGTATGGTGGTTTCTAAGAAAATTGGGAATCAATCTACTCGAAGTACCAGCGATACCACTCTTTAGCACTTACAAAGGATGTTTAATCATACCACAAGGAATTTACTCAAGAATGCTTCTAGCAGCATTATTCATAATAGCCAGACCCTGGAAACAACCTAGTTGCCCTTTAATTGTTGGTAAAACTCATTGGTAAAAATTACTACTCCTTGGTAAAAAATGATGACTTCTTAAATTTTTCAGGAAAGTGGATGAAACTACAAAAAAAAAAAAAAAAAAAAAAAAAGACAATGTACTCAATCATAAGTAGATGTTAGGTATAAAGCAAAGGGTAACCAGACTATAACTCATAGCACCAGAGAAGCTAGGTAACAAGGAGGACCCTAACAGAGGCTTACATGGATCACCCTGAGAAGAGAAATTAGATGATATGCCACCTATGGGGGCATAGGGGACGGTAATGGGGAGCATAGCATTGATGAGAATAGTAGGGGATGAGATGGCCTAGGCAGGGAGGGATACAGTGGAAGAGCAATGAAAACTATATCTTAATAGAGAGAGCCACTATTGGCTTAGGGAGAAACCTGGTGCCAGGATAACTCCCAAGAATCCACAAGGAAGACCTCTGCTAAGACTCTTAGCAAAAGTAGAGAGGATGCCTGTACTGATTGACCTACTACTATAATCAGATTAACCAATGCCCCAAATATCATCATAGAACTCTCATATAAGTAATTGATGGAACCAGATGCAGAAATCCACAACCAAGAACCAGGCTGAGCTCCAGGAATTCAGTCAAAAGAGAGGAAGGAGAGAATATATCAGCAATAGAGTTCAAAATCATCATGGAGAACTCTACAGAGACAGCTGAACCAAGTTTGTGGAAAGTCATGAACTCTAGACCTGCAACTGTGGAGACTATGGAGCATCTAATTAGTCACTCCATATGTGCAAGGCAGTTGTGAAGTTTGAACTACCTGTGGGGCTCCCGGCAGTAAGGCCACAATACAATCCTTTCACATGATCTACCCTGTCGGAGCCTAATAGTTATGGTGGGATGCCATGCTCAATATTAAGGCATGGGGGAGGGGCCTGACCCTTCCTCAACCTATTGTGTCAGACTATGTTGAAACCTCATGGAAGCCTTTACCTGTGAGGAGGAATAGACTGGGTGTTGGTTGGGGGAGAAGTGAGGGAGAGTAGGTAAAGGCAAGGGGAGTGGAAGGAAAAGTGAGAATGAAATATAAAATAAAATCAAAGGATTAAAAAAATGAAAAAAATGCAATGTATGGACATGTAAAATTGCCATAATGAAACCTATTATTGTACAAAATCATCATATGCCAATAGAGAATTACAATCTTTAAAATGGATACATGGAACTAATCACATAGAAATGTCTGCCTTACATTTTCAGCATTTTTCTAAGTCTACAGATGTTTCTTGCAAAGAGTAGCTAATTAAATTTACAGTTAAAATTAAGTCAAGGATCTGGTTTGCAAGCAACATTGGAATCATTTCAGTAGTGGCCAGGTGCTTCTGTTTTCACAGAAACTCTTTCATTACAACTTGGGTTTTAAGTACCTTCCAGAACTAAAGACTGAATGTAATTTTAGAAAGTATGATAGCAAAATGTTTAATATTTTACTGTGTGATTTTGCATTGGTATGTAGTTTATGTAAATAATGGTATCTATTTCCATTTTTCCAATCATATATAATGCAACCATTTTGAGAGGGGTCTTCCATATTGAACTGTTACTAGAGTTAATAATGATTTATTATTAACTCATGATTAAATTATTATTATTAATTATTATTAATTCATTATTAAATGCCCTTCCCTAATAATAAGATTGACAACTACCTTATATGCCATCCTAAAGCCTTCATCTAGTAGCTGTTGGAAACAGAAGCAGGCACCCACAGCTAAATACTGAGCTGAACTCTTGGAATCCAGTTGCAGAGCGGGAGAAGTGGTAAGCAAAAGGGTCAAGATCAGGCTACAGAAACCCACAGAGACAGCTGAACTGAACAAGGGGGAGCTCATGGACCCCCCCCCCAGACTGATAGCTGAGAATCCATCATTGAACTGATCCCCTGAACATGGGTTTCAGTTAGAAGGCCTGGGCAGTCTACAGGTCCTGTAACAGTGGAACCAGGATGTATTTCTGGTGCATGAAAGGACTTTAGAAGCACAATCCCCACAGAGGGAAACTCCCTTAATCTAGAGAGACAGGAAGGAGGGCCTAGTCCTCCAAATGACAACAGACTTTGATGATTCCTCCTGAAAGGCCTCACCCTCCCTGTGGAGTCGGTAGGGAATGGGATGGGAGGAGTATTCAGTGGGCATGGGAGGATAGGAGGAAGAAGGAACAGGGATTGATATGTAAAATAAGAAAAAAAATAAGAAAGAAGTAATTGTTAGCATAATAGGGATCTTTCTGCTTATACATACCCCTGGAAATATATCATGATCCCAAGAGAATACTTTGAAGACAGAGGGTGAAATAAAAGTTTCCTTTGTACCCCAAGGACTATGGGACCAATAGTATACATTCTGAAAATTTCTTGCTCAATTCTAATGTCACAAGTATATCTATTACCCTATAATGAATCCTGTATAGAGGGAATAAAAACAGTGTGGGATGACACAAAAAGAATGAGATACCAGAGTCTTCCTTTCTGAGAGAGAATGAGAACAACAGACCTCTACTAAAATCTAAGGAAAAGTACTAGAAGCAGTCAGTTAAATGTTTATTGCAATAAAATTTATAAAGCTTGCATTATAGAAGATATAAAATAATTCTACTTGTAATTTGGTTAAGGAAAAAATAATGTTAGACTGTTTAATATATTGTAACCCTATGAGCAGCCAGTCTAGACATGGACTGTAAAAATAGAAGGACCTATGCTTTGCAGACTCTGAGAAATGTGTTGCTTCTTTATTTGACAGATGCTGTCAGGAGATGTTTAAGACAAGGTTGTTTTGTATTTTGCTTTATCAACCTGGACATTTAAAAGGGGTGTGAAAAAATGATCTTTGGTTCTGATGCTTGCATATTGTCTAATGCAGTAAATGTGCTGTATATATAAAGGCTTTCAGGCTGAGAGAGAGAGAGAGAGAGAGAGAGAGAGAGAGAGAGAGAGAGAGAGAGAGAGAGAGAGAAAGCTGTTGAACACCCAGATGTTCATTGTCTCTTTATTCCCCCCACAGGCTCCACTCCTCCTCTTTGGGACTTGAACCCCCTGCATCTGGACTTCCGCATAAATCTATATTTGCTTAAGATAATTGTGAATTTCTCAATTAGAATGCAAAATGATTGTGTTAATCAGAATAATATTAACAAATATGTCTAAACAAAAAATATAGAATAGACATTTTCAAAGATGTCTTGTCTAAATAAGGCAAATAAAGTAGTTAATGACTTCTTTAAATTTAGTTTATTTTTTTTCTGTTAAAGAAATCTATCCGAAGTTTGTCTCTACATGTTAAGTCAAGTTTCGCATGAAATCTAATATGTGACCAAAACATACTAAAACTTCTTAAGAAATGAATATGTTCAGTAATATCCCACATTAAGTTTGGGTTCAATTTAATCCTCCCATATAATTTTATTAATAAAATGGTTAAGATATTTATCTGCATGAGTATATAAATCAATGGGCTAATCTCAGGATATAAAATTTATCTACAGTAAAAGGCAATGGAAAGCCGAGTGTTGGTGGAGCACACCTTTAATCCTAGTACTTGGGAGGCAGAGGCAGGTGGACCTCTGTGAGTTCAAGTCCAGCCTGGTCTACAGAGCTAGTTCCAGGACAGATTCCAAAGTAATACAGAGAAAACCTGTCTCGAAAAACCAACCAAACAAACAAACAAAAAGGAAAAGGACAAAGGAAAGGATATTTCCTTATTGGACCCTTTGGCAGAATATAGCAGAGGTGGATTAGTTCAGAAAAAATAAGATGAAATCCAATACCTCACCCTACTACCAAACATATGGAGCATAACATTCAAGATTCCACATAACTGAAATCTGACATTCATGAGTAAAGAAATAAATGGTCAGTAAGCAGCACATAGATCATCATAAAATAACTTCTTTATACTTTATCAACTAGAGAGGCACTGGTAATCAAAATTATAAATCCACGATCTTAATTTTGCATACAAGCCATTGAATAATCAGGATCTCACCTACACTTCACTGATTAGTTAAATAAAAAATCTTTGCTTTTGTTAGTACAGGTTCAAGCAAATATTTCTTATGCTTAAGCTCTATGTACCTAGCATTGTTCATTAAACTCATATCTAGTCAAAGTTTATTTTTAAAGAATAGAACAATATCAACAAACAAACATCCCTCTATAAAAAACACATGCTTTTGCAGAGGCATAAAAGAAATCATATATTGTTTAAATTCAAAACAAATTGTCAACAGAGAAAAATCTATGATAGGAGATGTCATTTTGTGAATATGTTTCTCTTATTGGCTATTGAACAAAGCACTGTTGGCCAATATAAAAGGAAAATGGGAGGGACAAGGAGACAAGGAGGAAAGAGGAAGTAGTAGGGAGGGGTCAGCACGTAGAGACTGGAGAGAGCAGAATGCTGGACCCACTCTCTGGTAAGATGAGACCACATGGAAACACTTAGATTAATAGAAATGGGTTAATATTTAAAACAGAGCTAGCCAATAAGAGACCTCCTATAGAGCTTGGACCACTCAGAGCTACAGATATTGAATCTCTGACCAATGTAAGCCCACCGGGGAATTACCATAGAGAGAGGGGGAGACCCCATCAACACCTACTGGAAGAAGCTATGGGAAGATGGCAATACAAGAAAACACGTAACAACAGAAAGACAAGCATGACACCACCACAATCTAGGGAATTTACACCAACTAGAATGGAACACAACAACAAAGCAGCAGAAGAAGAAGGGAACGTTTTAAAAATTACCATCATAAAAATGATAGAGGACCTCAAAGAAGATGTGAGAAAATCCTTTAAAGAAAAGGAGGCAAAAACAAACAAAAAATAGTGGAAGAAATGAACAAATTCCTTAAGGGAAGTAATGTATCTACAGAAAGCCAAGAAAAAAAGTTAAGCAAGTAAAGGAAATGGTTCAAGACTTGAAAACTGAAATAGAGCAAATAAAGGCAACACAAACCAAAGAAATGCTCGAAATAGAAAAACTGGGTAAAAAATCAGCAACTGGAAACACAAACATAACCAACAGAATTCAAGAGATTGAAGAGAAAATCTCAGGTGCAGAAGATAAATTAGAATAAATAGATTCATCAACCAAAAAAAAATCATAAATCCAACAAATCCTTAACACAAAACATCCAGCAAATGTGGGACACCATGAAAAGGCCAAGCCAAAAATAATAGGCATGGAGGAAGGTGAAGAAGCCTCGCTCAAAGGTGCTGAAAACATATTCAACAAAATCATTGAGGAAACCTTTGCAAATCTGAAGAAGGACATGCCCATAAAAGTACAAGAAGCATACCAAACACCAAATAGGCTGGACCAAAGAAAAAAGACCCCTGGACATGTAATAATCAAAACACCTAGCATACAGAATAAAGAAAGAATATTAAGAGCAGTGAAGAAAAAAGAACAGGTAACATATAAAGGCAGACCTATCAAAATTACACCTGACTTCTCCATGAAAACCCTCAAGGCCAGAAGGTCCTGGATAGATGTTCTACAAGTATTAAGAGAACACAGATGCCAGCCTAGGCTACTATATCTAGCAAAACTCTCAATCACTATGGATGGAGAAAACAAGATATTTAATGCAAAACCAGATTTTCCCAATACTTATCTACAAATCCAGCCCTACAGAAAGTATTGAAAGGAAAACTCCAACCCAGGGAAGATAACTACGCCCACAAAAATGTAGGCAACAGATAATCTACACCAGAAACCAAGGGTAAAGCAGAACTAATATATTCACAATACCACTGCCAACAACAAACCTAAAACAAACAGGCATCAACAATCCATGGTCCTTACTTACCCTCAACATTAATGATGTTAACTCAACTATAAAAAAGAAACAGGCTAACAGAATGCACAAGGAGACAGAATCCATCCTTCTGCTCCATACAAGAAACACATCTAAGCTTCAAAGATAGACATTACCTCAGGGTAAAGGGTTGAGAAAACATTTTCCAATCAAATGGAACCAAGAAGCAAGCAGGCATGTCTATCCTAATATCTAACAAGTTAGACTTGAAACCAAAATTAATCAAAAGAGATGAAGACAGTCATTTCATATTCATCGCAGGAGAAATCCATCAACACAAAGTCTCAGTTCTGAATATATAAGCCCCTAATACAAAGGCACCCACATTCGTAAAAGGAACACTACTAAAACTCAAAGCTCATATAAAACCTCACACACTTATAGTGTGAGACTTCAATACACCAATCTCAACACTAGAAAGGACCACAAATCAGAAACTCAACAAAGAAACAAAAGAACTAATAAAAGTTATGTCTCAACTGGGGTTAACAGGCATCTATAGAACATTTCATCCAAAGACAAAAGAATGTAACTTCTTCTCTGGTCCAAATGGAACCTTCTCTAAAATTGACCACATACTAGGTGATATAACAAACCTCAACAGATACAAGAGAATAGGAATAGTCCCCTGTAACTTATAAGACCACCATGCTTTAAAATTGGAATTCAACAACAACACAAATAGCAGAAAACCTGCAAATTCATGGAAACTGAACAATGTACAATTGTACCACACCTATGTAAAGAGGAAATAAAGAAAGAAATTGAGGACTTTCTAATATTCAATGAGAATGAGGACACAACATACCCGAACTTATGGGACACCTTGAAAGCAATGCTACGAGGGAAGTCATTGCACTAAGTGCCCATATGCAGAAAACAGAGGATAGTCACATAACAGAATTGACAACACAACTGAAAACCTTAGAACAGAGAGAAGCAAACTCACCCCATAGGAGTAGAGGCCAGGAAATAATCAACTTGAGGGCTGAAATCAATAAAATAGAAACCAGGAAAACAATACAAAAAATCAATGCAATGAATATTTGGTTTTTTTTTTTGAGAAAATCAACAAGATAGACAAACCTTTATCCAAACTAACAAAAAAGCAGAGACAGAACATGCAAATTAACAAAATCAGAAACGAAACGGGGGACATAACAACGGACACAGAGGAAATCCAGACAATTCTCAGGTCATACTTTGAAAATCTGTATTCCACAAAAATTGAAAATTCAAAGGAAATGGACACATTTCTGGATAACTATCACTTACCAAAATGAAGAACAGACAAATAATTTAAATAGACCTATAGCCCACAATGAAATAGAATCAGTCATCAAAAGCCTTCCAACGAAAAAAAGTCCAGGGCCAGATGGATTCAGTGCAGAATTCTAAAAGACATTCAAGGAAGAACTAATACCACTACTCCTCAAACTGTTCCACAATATAGAAACAGAAGGTTCATTGCCAAACTCTTTTTATGAGGCCAAAATAACCTTGGTACCCAAGCCTCAAAAATACACAACTAAGATAGAAAACTACAGACCAATATCCCTAATGAACATCGATGCAAAAATAATAAAATACTGCCAAACCGAATTCAAGAATACATCAGAGAAATCATCCACCATGACCATGTAGGCTTCATCCCTGGAATGCAGGTAAGGTTTAACATACAAAAATCTATCAATGTGATCCACCATATAAACAAACTGAAAAAGAAAAACCATATGATTCTCTCCCTAGATGCTGAAAAAGCCTTCGACAAAATTCAACACCCTTTCATGATAAAGGTCTTGGAGAGCTCTATATCATGAACACCTGATTTTCGACAAAACAGCTAGAATTATACAATGGGATGAAGACAGAATCTTCAACAAATGGTGCTGGCACAATTGGATGAAGGTGTGTAGAAGACTGCAGATTGACCCATGTCTATTGTCATGCACAAAACTCAAGTCCAAATGGATCAAAGACGTCAACATCAATCCAGCCACATTGAACTTCTTAGAAGAGAAAGTAGGAGGTACCCTTGATCAAATTTTTATAGGAGACCGCTTCCTGAACATAACTCCAGGGGCACAGACACTGAGAGAAACAATAAATGGGACCTCTTCAAACTTAGAAGCTTCTGTAAGGCAAAGGACACAGTGGACAAGACCAAACGGTAGCCCACAGACTAGGAAAAGATTTTCAGCAATCCTATATCCGACAAAGGGCTGATCTCCAAAATATACGAAGAACTCAAGAAACTAGTCAACAAAACACCAAATAACCCTATTTAAAAATGGGGTACAGAACTGAAGAAAGAATTCTCAATAGAGGAAATCAAAGAGGCTGAAAGACACTTAAGAATGTGCTCCATATCCTTAGCTATCAGGGAAATCCAAATCAAAACAACTTTGAGATACCATCTTACTCCTGCCAGAATGGCTAATTTTAGAAACACCAATGGTGACTCATGCTGGAGAGGGTGTGGAGAAAGGGGAACACTCCTCCACTGCTGGTGGGAGTGCAAACTTGTACAGCCATTTTGAAGATCAGAAAAATGGGAATTATTTCACCATGGGACCCAGTAATCCCCCTCTTAGGCATATACCCAAATGATCCACATCCATGCAACAAAGACATCTATTCAACTGTGTTCTATTTGTTATAGCAAGAACCTGGAAACAATCTAGATGCCCCTCAATTGTCGAATGGATAATGAACATGTGGCACATCTACACAATGGAATACTACTCTGCAGAAAAAAAAAATGGTATGTTGAAATTCACAGGCAAGTGGATGGCACTTGAAGAAACCATCCTGAATGAGGTAACCCAATCACAAAAAGAGGAATATAGGATGTACTCACTCATATATGGATTTTAGACCTAGATCAAAGGATCACCAGCCTATAATTCACACCACCAGAGGAACTAGGATACAAGGTGTATTCTAAGCGATTAATATAAAGTCTCTCACAGAACCAGGAAGGGACAAGTCCCCCAGAGCACAGGGGAAGTGGGGGAGGCAGCGAATGAGAGACAAGTAGGAGAAAATGAGGGGGAGGGAAGGAAAAGACGTGAAACCAGAAAGATTGTGCCCTGTTAGGAACAGAAGACAGGAGAGAGAGAGAGAGAGACAGAGAGAGAGAGAGACACAGAGAGAGAGAGAGAGAGAGAGAGAGAGAGAACATAAAAGAGGGAGCCAATATTGTTTTGAAGATAAAAGTGAACACAAAGAAAGATCTAGAGACCTACAAGACTGCTGCCAACTAACAACTTGAGCATCCCTGGAAAGGCTACCATAAATGCTCTTCCCGGATAGAGAGATCAACAACTAACTTATCCATAGAGCCCTCATCTAAGACCTGTTGGAAACAGGAACAAACACCCATACATAAACACTGAAACAAACTACAACCCAGATGCAGACAGAGAGGACAAGACCAGGTTGCAGAAACATACAGAAAGCTGACCTGAACAAGGAGGAGGTAACGGCCCACCAGACTGATAGCTGGGAAGCCAGCATGGGACTGACTCAGCCCACCCCCCCTAAATATGGATCTCAGCCAGAAGGACTGAGCAGTCTAAGGGACCTCAGACAGTGGAGCCAGGATGTATCCCTGGTGCACAAAAGGACATTGAGAACACATCCCCCATGGAGGATGCCTAAATCTAGAGACAGGAAAGAAGCCCTAGTCCCTACTTCACATGACCTGTCAGACCTACATGACCCCAACTGGATGTCATTCCCCTACATATGGAATTGAGGTGGGGGGTGGGAGGGGAGGGTGTTTAGCATGCCCGTGAGAGGGCAGAGAGGGTAAAAGGGAGGGAGGGAAGGAAGGATGGAGCAGGGAGGGAGGGAAGGAGGGGAGAGGGAACTGGGATTGACATGTAAAATAATAAATTAAATAAAAAAGAAATGGTTTGACTCCAAAATTTAAGTTCAAGAACAAGTGACTGGGGAAAAGTATTTCTATTTTGGTTTTCACTGAAAATGAAAAGATGTGGATTCCTTCCAGACTAATGTGGTTTGATCAAGCCAGACTGCCTGAAAAAGCGTACCAGGTGATCCTCCATTCAAAACAGCTGTATAAAGCAGCCTTTTAGACTACAGCCAGGATTTCTGCATCTTTTTAGAATCCCCCATGCGCCTCTTACCAGCAGGAAATATTTTGGAAAGAACAACGCCCAAATTCCCAAATATTGTCTATATATGTTTGTTTTCATTTAAATGGACTTGGTTATATAAAATAAATAAATAAATAAATAAATAAAATGTATTTGTTTGCTTTTCGTTCATATGTGACATATTAAGAACATAGAAGTATATGAGCTACATCATAAACAATAGCTTACCAAAAATGTTCTTGGAACTCTTTGGGGAAATAGGTATAAGGTTTCTTAGAAATACATGATAAATATACAAACTGTGCTTTTGTTAGGTATGTAAAATGGGAAACTGTTGCTTATAAATCCTCTGGAAATTAAACAGGTTAGTGCTGGAGATTGTAATGCACTCATGTCCCTTACTCCTCCCTGTGGAAATAAAGGTCCCTAAGCATCTTAAAACCTATATATAAGGGCTTATAATCATAACCTCTAAATTTTCATCCTAAATCTGGTATATATTACCTTGTCAAATTTGAGCAAGTTGCTATTATCTCCAGGATGCATTTTTCCCATATGTACATACAATAATACTACCATACCAGTCTCATGAATATCTAGTTAAATAGCCCATGTTTATAGCATACAGAAAGTTTTATTCTAGAGATTTCAGGTACTTGGTAAACTTTTTAGCTTCATTTTATTTCAAAAGAAGAGAAAAGAATGCATATAAAGGAAGCCAGAAATTTTAGGAGATGGTATGTTAGGAGTGAATGTGAATGTATTTCCAAATTTATCTCCACAATATTTATGTTAAAAAAGGTATTAAAATGATTTGAACACAAAGTTAAGTCTTCTTATTTGATACAAAACTTATTTTACATGGTTGCATTATGTTTAGTGCTACTGATTTTATGTGTGATCACTGGTTTAAAAGGATTACCCCTTGGAATCATTGCAGCTCACCTTGTGATCATCTTTCCTTGTATTCATGTCTCACATGCTCTCAGAAAAACAGGTTCAAAGTCATCGCTTCCCATTTTATCTCAATTCAACATATTCCAAAAAAGATGATTTGTTAATTAATAAATAGTACTGGGAAATAGATGTTAAAGTTTTACTGTGAAGTACTACACCCAAATATAAAATGTTGATCGGTTCATATAGAACTTCAGTGTTCATCCTGCTGATAGTGCAGAGAGGGATTCTCCAAAGCAACTAACTGCCATGTGACACATGTATGAAACATTGGGCCAAAGTGTTGAAAGACATCCTTTGATGCACATGGTTGAGAAGAATTTGAAACACTACCCATTTATCTTAGGATGCCACATTCTCAGCCAATTTTATAATAACTCTTGAGAAACAATCAAAAAAGGAAAGTTGTATAGGTCCAATGCTACTCACAGAACATATTTCACTCTTACTAACCCAAGACTGTAGTTCTATGGATGGTAACACATTGTCTCCAAATTGTCAACTATCTAATTTTTTTTTCAGTCCATTCCTAACACCATTTTACAAAATTATATTTCTAAATTAATTACTACAATTACTTAGTAAAATAATTTGAACTAAATAAGCTATCATCACTCAGGCCCCTTCCCAATGACCAGAGCTGAAATACAGTTTGACAAAATATAGCCAATATTTTAGCATACAGATGAACACTAGGAACAATCTTTATATTCATTGCTTTATCAATCCATTATCCCACTCATATCTTCCGATTTTTAGGCTCTACATTCTCCAATACCACTCAGACTCCTTTAATAAAGATCTGCTTATGATAAGAATGATATCCTTCATTATTCAAAAAGAGAGAAATTTTTCCTCATATGCTTTGCATCTCATCTTGTATTTGTTTTTACTTTATCTGTTCTCTTTGGCCTTATTATATATTTCCTTTTATTTAAAAATTCTAACAACTATCATGTATTCAATATCTCCTATGCTTTCAATTACCTTTTTTCCTGCTCTCTCTTAAGAGAATACTCTATTTCTTAACTTATTGACCTTTAGTGCTTATAATCTTGTCCTGTTTTTCCAGCACTGTGAAATTATTTTGTTAAGAAAATTTATATCGTATCAAATACAGGGAATACTTTGACTTGTTTTTTCAAGTTGCCCTTGTCAATTTTCCTTCCTCTGCTTGCTTCACTGACATTTTATTTTCCTATTGTTGCATTTCTTTGCCCTCTCTGTGGCTTTGCCAACTTTTCTAATGACTTTCTAACTGGAACTTCCTTTTGTTTTTTTATTCATACTCTGTCTTAAAAACCATGACATGTAAAGTATCATTTGTTTTCCTGTAAGTATGAAACTTCAATGTCACTTTCACTCAACTCCTAACAAAAAAAATAATTGTAAGCTACCTACTACTTTTAATGTTTGAATTTCCAGTAGAAAAGTACTTGAATGGAATACTTTCTATATCTTCTCCCATCTTATAGAAAAATACTTACTTCCATTTTGGTTCTTTGGCTAAAAATTATTACAATTATTTTTTAGTCATTTGATGGCTTTCACATTTAAGTCCAATCTTTTGTCCATCAGCAATCTTATCCAAATATGTTTTGAAATAATCTAACCTCATAACCCTCTTACATATATACCATTCAAGTTTCCTAAATGTCTTTCTCTTTGTGCCTTCTGCAATCATCTCCCTAAAGAAATTCAGCTCTTTAAATGTAGGAAGCATTTTATAATTCCTCTGCAGTTTACTTCTCTTTAAGTCAAAGCACCATCAATCTTACTATGATTGAATCTTCTCAGCAAAGTCTGTCTCTGTTTCTCCTCTTCCTTCATCATGTTGCCTTCCCACTGGATAGCAAAGTTGAACTACATAATGTCTGTTTTAACATGCGTAAAGTATTTTTCTACTGTAAACTTTAAATTTACTTTAATTTGGTCTATAATATATTTATAGTTCAACTTTTAATCGCTGGTCACAATTATTCCCAAGTTAGTTATTAAGCATCTTAGTCAGTGTTCAATTTCTGTGAAGATATAGCACAAAGAAAACTGTTACAAAAGAAAGCACTTAATTAGGGGCTCAATTATAGCTTCAGAGGTTTAGTCCATTATCATCCTAGTGAGGAGCTTGGCAGTATACAGGCAAAAAATGGAAAATTTCCTAAGAACTAAATCTTGATTCACAGACAGAGAGAGAGAGAGAATAGACTTGGCAGGGGCTTTTAAGACTTCAAGACCCACACCCAGTGTAATAATTCCTTCAATAAAGTCATGCCTCCCAATCCTTCTAATCCTTCCAAATAATGTCACTTGTTTACTACTAAGCATTCAAATATATGAATCTGTGTGTGGTCCAGTCTTATCCAAATCTCCATATTCCATTCCTTGCCCCACTCCAATAGGCTTGTAGCCATATCAGAATGAAAACAAAAAGTCCCTATAGTATATCACAGCCCCAATATTGTTTAAAAATCCAAAGTGGAAAGTCTCCTTGGTGGTTTATGGCCATATCTTAAGCTTAGTCTCCTGTAAAATTAAAATAACTTCCAACAGAATATACATTATCACTCCAAAGGGTAGAAAATGGAGTGTAGTGATGAAAGAGTAGACCAAATCAGAGAGGAAACCCAGCAGAGAAGCTCTAAATTTTGCAATTCCAGATCTGATGTCAAAAAGTTCTTCAGATCTCCAGCTCCTTTCAGTTTTTCAACTGCAACACACTTTCTCTCTCTCTCTCTCTCTCTCTCTCTCTCTCTCTCTCTCTCTCTCTCTCTCTATCTCTCTCTCTCTCTCTCGGGCTAGTTTCACTCAATGTTAATAAAACTCATTGGCAGATATCCCACTGTTCTTGTACCTCCTGCATCTTGCGGTCTCCAACACAATCTGGGCACCTCCTCTATATCTTCTTGCAATGGCCTCTCTGAGCCTCCATATTGGAATATCCCTTAAACATGCCTGGCCCTAGTGGTTTTTCTTAGCAGCCAAGGATGATTCCACAAACCCTTTCTTGCATTCTTGACTCAAAAGACAGAATCATGAGGATAAAGATGCCAAGTTCTGCTGTTTAATTGGGCTGCAACATGGCCCCCTCATTCAATTATATTTACACCAACTTTCTGATGTTCATGGTTCCTTTTTGTGACGTCACTTTAATGATTGGTGTTTTGCACTAAGATTACCACATCTTTTATTTCCTTGAACAAGAGGCTTTTCTTTAAACTTTTTATCTCTTTGAGCAGTGATCTTGACTCCAACAAAACATTTCCTAGTGCTCCTTTTCTTCTCAAACTGTACATTTTATATTTTTCCTTCCTCCTGTTTCCTGCAGAGCTGCATAAGATTCACTACTAGTTACAACATGACACAGTCAATATTGCATGCTCTTAAAATATTTCTTTGATAATGCCTTTAGTCCAAAGCTTTCAGGTAGATTTTTTTGTGACAAGGGCAAAAAAACAGCCACTTTTTTTGCCAAAATATAAGTATAATAATCTCTAAAATTCTTCCCTTCTGCAACAATTTAAACTGTGTGCTTGCTATCCACAATGCCCTGAACACAAGTCGATGTACCTACTAGGAAGGCTTAGTAAATCCCACTTCAAGTGGAATTTTCCACTCCATAGTCTACATTATACCAACAAATAGCATATCAGGTCCATCATAGCAACATGCCAGTCCCTGGTACCAACTTTTGTCTTAGTCACAGTTATTCTTTTGTGAATATATGTCATGAACAAGAGTACTTTATAAAAGAAAGCATTTAATTGTAGCATTAATTATAGTTTCAAAGAGTTCAGAGGCTTATTCCATTGCCATCATGGAAAGGAGCATGGAGGCATGCATGCACGTGGTAGGCATAATCCAAGAGAAGTAGCTGAGTGCTGCCTTCTGATCTCCAAGCAGACAGAGACAGAGAGAGAGAGCGAAAGCAGAGAGAGAGAGAAAGAGAGAGAGAAAGTAATTTCATATTTTGAACTGTTATAAGTAAAGTTGGTACAATATCATCTACAGGATTTTGTGAACATAATACCTTATTTCCTTGGGATAGTTATTAAAAATATTTGAAATTAAGAAAGCAATTAAAATATTGTATGATGGTATAAAATGAAGTTTTAGAGTCACTATGGAAACAATTAACTCTAAGACAGACATATAGAACACTTCCTTAAAATATACATTGATTTTCAATTTTGAAGCATATGTCACTAATTTAACTATGCCCTATTTACCTTAAATTATAGATAATTCAACAACACCAGTTACAGAACAATTAATTGTTCACAATTTGAATAGTAAAATATGTTCAACTTTACATTTTCAAATAATATGTAACAGTTGTAAAAATGTAAAATCTCTCCTATTATCTTTGTCTCCATTTTAATTAAAAAATCAATACTATGCTTCTTTCAAAATTTGCTGTTTTTTGTTTTTGTTTTTGCTTTTTTTGTGTTCATTATTCACATGGCATGAAATATATTACTTCTAAAATCACTACTACATACTATGTCTTGTATTCAACTCTTTTGGAGGGATAATATTATGATCATGAGCATTTGAACACACACACAGACACTGTACAAAAATGGAAAACTCAGTCTCTACAAATTATATATGCCATGTATCATAAAACAGGCTGTTTTCTTTTATGTTGTTGAACAAATGACTAAATTGTGTATTAGTTCCACACAACCCAGTAATAATAATAATAATAATAATAATAATAATAATAATTTATTTTGGTGTGTTTTAAGTTCCTTGTCAGTCAAGGCTAGATCAATTATGTAACATTTTCCCAATAGAATGTCTGTGATATTTCCCAGTGTGATATAGCTTTGATGTCTAATTCACTGGAAGGAATGAGGATGCTCACTGCATATCCCTCTACGTAATGTATTATTTGTATTCTTATTTTCTATTATTTTTCACCCAATAAAAAAAGTTGTATAGTTGTTTTTTTTTATTTTGGATGGTAATATATGCTTTGATTTTATACATTTGTTCACTTCTTTGTCCCACTTTTACTTGAGCTTCTTTTTTTAAAATTTTGTACTCTAAATTACAAAACTTTGTTCTGAAAAATTATTATCTATCTCCTCGTGTTAATTACTAGGCCTTTCATATGCATGATTTATAGTCATTCCAGTCTGTATCCACTTATATTGCTTCATCTGCATAAAGTTTATGTACCATTTTCCTTACAGACAAATGGCAACCACAGTTTGATTAGAGCAACCCACTGTTCAATAATCATAGTATGGCTCTACTCTCAGAGTTTCTGTTACTGCTGCCAACTTTTGTTACCAGTCCCCTATGAAAAAGCAGTATATCTTCTCAATGGCCTCCAGAAAATTTTCTAATATTGTTCCTAATGAATATTAAAGATTCACTTACTTCTTTATTCATTTCTAAATGTCTTCTTTCTCTGAAGCATGAATAAGCTAGATCAGTAAAAATACTATTCAAGGGAAAGGTTTAATTAAGACTATGTTCTCAGACCATGAAGTGGCACCTCAGCAGGAGCCAAGAAATGAAAGGGACAAAAATGCCTGACATGTTTTTTCTATCATACTTCCTAGACTATTTCCAAACATAAAAGAAAGCACCCACAAGCAGCACCAAGCAATGCCTCCTTTTCTGGTATTGGAGATTTTATTCACAATCCTTCAAAATAAAAATAGCTAATACCTGCAAATTTTCCCTCATGGAAATAAAATATTTTCACAGAACAAACTAGTTTGAGAATAGAGATGGCAAAAAAAAAAAAAAAAAAAAAAAAAAAAAAAAAAGCAGATAATTTTCATGATATATCTTTACTGCTTTCAACACTTCAACACTTTTTACACTCTTTGTTTTGAATATTTATGAAGATGAATCTTGACCTAACAATTGGAAACAATGCTTTTCAATCTTCTGGGTCACACTGATGGCAATGTTGACACAGTTTATGGGGCTAAATGTGGATGCAAGGGATATCAGCTCTAATGTGGCATCTTTATAAAAAAATTATTTTATTTCAACAGGACAATTCAGAGGCATTTTCTTTAGTTAGAAAACTGAAGCCACCAAAATTCATTATCATATGTAAAAGAAGAAATCCACAGCTTTAGCTATACACAATGGCTATAAGCAATCTCACTTTCATCTCACAGAATTACTATAAATCTTTGAGGCTATAATACAGAAAACCCTGTTCTATGGCAATGACCTTTTGGCCTTGTCATTCTCCTCTACTCACATCTTACTTTTACATATCCTCCAATGTAATAAGCCTGCCACCACTAATGTTATAAAGTAGTAATTGTTCCTAATTGGTAGGGAGGCGACAGACCATTCTGGTAATGTTGTGAAACTGTAAGAAAGGGGGAGTGAGAACATTCACTGGCCCAGCAGTAATTATCCACTAATTTGGCCTGTTTGTGTGGGGACAGCTCATTATAGCCCTTAAGAAACCTCAGAATAAAGAAGGAAAGTAGGTAGGAGGCAAGGTTAAATAATTAGTGTTCCACAGATTTTTTTTTAAAGATTCAAAGACTGAGATTAAGGGTGGAAAATGTGACCAGAGTAACAATTAAGAAATGATCAAACATTTGGAACAATTGGCTTTTATGATTTTTGTGTGAGATGGGGTAAGTTGATCTTGGATTGGGACATAAAAATAGTATCATTTTTTTTCTGTTAGATGATTTGTATAATTTAAATTTCTCAGAAAATACACACATATGTCAATAAGTGTATGTCAAAACTGGGCTGTAAACCAGACATACCAGTTGACTGAGTAAGAAGTTCCTTGAAAATGAAAGTACTTCAGCGTATGAACACTTAAATTAGTTGTTATCTTTTCCCTTTTCTTTAAAGGGTATGCTGATATTATACAATGTTACTTCACTACGCCTCAAACTTGAAAATATCATTTAATTAAAAAGAATTTATGGGGAACCCCTTGGAAAGGGGACAGAAAGATAGCCAGAGTCAGAGGGTGTGGAGGATACCAGGAGAACTTGGCCCACTCAGTCAACTACTCAGGGCTCAGATGGGCTAGCAGAACCTGAGTCAGCAAACCCCGGGGCCTCAATGGGTCTGTGCTCAGAACTTTGCATATAAGTTATGGCTATTTGCTTGGTATTTCTGTGCGACTCCTAACAGTGGTAGTGGGTGTATCTCTGAATCTTTGCCTGTTCTCCAGTGTCTTTTACTCTTCTTGGGTTTCTTCGTCCAGCCTCTATATGAAGATTTTTGCCTTGTCCTATTTTATCTTGTTATTTATTTATTTATTTATTTATTTATTTATTTATTTATTTAGGTCCTCTTTGACTGTCAACTCTTGGATGTGTACTCTTTTCTGAAGAGAAAAAGGGGTTGGGGAGAGGGTACATAGGGGAGAACTTGTAGGAATGGAGGGAAGGGAAACTGTGTGTGTGTATAAGGATAGCATGATAAGTATGAGAAAATAATGTATTTTTAATAAAATAACACATGGACAAAAGGAGTTGAAAGGGGATTTACTGCATGGCATCACCACATATTTTAAATAATGAATTAGTATAGTAAATTGCAAATCTGAAAATCACATTGACTACACAACACTAGGATGTTTTCTATTTTTGCAATTTTAAGAAAATTTTATGTACATGAATGTCCATTCTGCACATGTGCATGTGTGCCATGTATTCCAAGTACCTGGAGATAGCAGAAGAGTCAGTTAGATATACTGAAATTTGGTTAACAGATGGTTTAAGCCACAATAGGGGTGTTGGGAACTAACCCTATGTCCTCTGTGAGGACAAAAAAGTCTCTTAACTCTCTCTTGACTCATAAATTTTATAAGTTTTTAAAATATATTTTAAAAATTAAAATATAATTACATGTTCCTCTTCCATCAATCCATTCCATGTTACCCAATCACTCACTCTCAAATTTATGACTTCTTTTTTCCTTAGCTTTTATTGTTACATATAAGGAAAAATGCATACATATATAAACCTGCCAAGTCAATTATGGTTGCTTATACATATATGATAACACAGTTTGACACATGGAATTGGATAAACAATTATGAGACTCATTTCTGGGAAGATTAATTAGTTGCCTGTAGTTTGCTTGTTTTTATTTGTTTTTTTTTTATTTTTTTTTTCTATTTGTTAGCTGGTTGATTTCTCCCTTTCACAATAACATGTCTATTGGTGCAGTTTATATTCTTGCCCTGTTCAGGCATCCCAATTGTTGAAGTACATGGATGTATTTTCCCTATCAATTCTAGGAGACCTATCTCACAGTATACTTGCTGGTTCTCTAGATCTTACAAGCTTCCCACCACATATGGTATAATTTTCTCTGAGCCTAAGGTGCATAAATTGTATTATAGATGTATCCATTATGTCTGGGCAAACCAAGATCAGTTGTTCTCTGAATTTTGACCAGTGCAGTTTTCTGTAACAGCTTTCTTCTATTGAAAATAGACAGGAGAGAGCTACACTTATCTGTGGATTTATGAATAAGCATTTTGAACACTGCTGGGAATTATGCTGGTTTAATAAAGTGATAGTTATAGGTCATTTTCTAAGATCCATGACATGATTAATCCTGGATAATTAGCTAGGTTTATAATAACTAAGCAAGATTTACCTTTTGTTATGTGAACCTCTTGTCGAATTATACAGTTGCTACTTACTTCTAAGATTTGAATGCCACTGTTGCATCTTTAGTGATCTATTGACATGTTGGTCACTGTGTTTATATCCATAACTACTTCATAGAACTATTGATTCTTTCCCATTATTGAAAGCTTTTTTAACACCTTCAAGTACTGGAAAGATAGACCTCAGAGAGGAGGCTTTCATGTCAGAACAAGCTCAGATCTTCCAGGTCCTTGTCTAAAGTGTATGGTGTTGTAAGTAATAAAGATTTACCTTCAACCCCTGGGAAGTAATGGAAAGTGATAGCAATAGTGTATATTGATTACGGAGCCTCTTCTACATCCCTGAACAACCCCTTGAGGATTTTGTTAGATATTGTATGGTGTATGGGTCTTGGGGATACACTCTCAGCCACAGTAGGAAAATTGCATTTGAATACACACACACACACACACACACACACACACAGATACGCACATCTAAAACATATAATATATTTTCAGGTAAATAAAAATAATAAGATTCCTTATGACTTTCATACATATGCTTGGTTTTCTCTTCTTTTTCATCTTTCTTCTTCTGTATTAGCATCCCACACACTCACAGCCAAAGTGCATCCTGCTCCTAGTTTTCCTACTTTTCCTTTCATATCACTTCTTTCCTGTTATTCCTCTCTCTATAGCTTCTCCTTATTGATTTTCTGGTTTTTGCACTTGCTTTAGGCTGTATACTCACACCTCATTCAACATTTTACTAAGGTGTTCCTCCATATTTTTCTAAGAATTTACCTACAGTGTGAGAATTTTTTACTAGCTTACTAAAAATACAGTAGAAAATCAGAAGACCCAGTTAATCAACAGAGTGCTTGTCTAAGACCTACTTGATATTGAATTCCTATTTTTATTCGAAACTCTAAGTTTTTTTACTACACTCATCACAGAGATTTTTAAACATTGTTTAATGTATTCATTATTTTCCCCAGACTAATCACAGTTTTCCCTCCCTTTCTCTTCTCCACTCCCTTCTTCTCCCTGACCCAACCACTCCTCCTTTCTCCTCAGAAAGGACAGACTTCCCACTTATATCCATCAGCCCTCCTGTGAGGTTGGACTAGGCAATCCTGTCTGGTATGAAGAAAGGGTCCCTAGAGAAGGTACAGAGTAAGATTTGATGCACTGTCTCATTAACACTTCCTATAAAATAATGGTTCAAAGGCTTACCTGAGTTTTTCAGTTTGATATTTTCTATTCTACCAATAGAAACAAAAGGTTTATAATTTTATCTAACTCATTAAAATTATCCATGACATTTTTACTGATGATAAACTTCATATCCTTTTTAATATATCCTATGCATATGATTTACATAGCTAACATTTAACAGTACTAACTTTCTCTATATTTGTGTGACAGGTGATTCCTTTTGCACACACAGTAAATACTCACTAAATATGTGCTATATTTTCTAACAACCCTTCTAGTTAGCTTGGGACCATGCACATACTTCTCTATTAAAGTGATACATGGATGCATGTTAAGCTTAATTTCTAGAGAAATTGAGAAGAAGTTTATTTGATTCACTTCATTGTAATATTATTTATTTGGAAAGTCCTGAGGTTCCTATTATTACATGCTAACATTGTGACCCAGATTCTAGTAACTACTTGGAGTACTTTAATCCTGAATTGTCTTTCAATGTAAAGTGAAATTCACTAAGAGAAAAGAAAAATGAACGCATTATTCCACTGATACATAGAAAGTTTAATATCAGTACATAGTCTGGTCTTCCATAAGTATTACTAATTTTACTGACATTCTAGAGGTCCTAAAGTTCATTGTTAAGCAAGAACTAATCCAAAACTGAAGTTATAACAAATTTTAAATTTGATGAAAATTAAAAACAATACTTTATTTTTAATATATAATGCTATTTAAAATTTAGCAGTCAGGGACATAGAAGAACCAAGAAATCCAAATACAAGAAATAAGCTTTTTGAAAGTACTGAAGCAACCTGAAAGAATAGCTTTTCCATGTGAAAGTGTCTTCTTTCATTTCAATTCATTTTTTTGTCTTTTTAACTGACATGAGGTAGGTAACTAAATACAAGATGTATAAAAACTGGTGCATCTTTTGTCAGTTTCCAGAAACAGGAAACAGTATTAAAACTCAGTTTCTGTACAAACATGATGGGCTAGGAAAGCAGAAGGGCCAAGATATGTAGACAAATCGACTTGTACTATTTCAAGGAGCAGCTTTAAGTAAGAATACCATAGCAAAGTGAGTTTTATAGAATCATTGGAAACTAGAATGCCCTGTTTACAAACCTTAGAGAAAAGATATGCCAATCTAATTACTTATACGTGTGAGTGTGTGTTTGTGTGTGTGTGTGTGTGTGTGTGTGTGTGTGTGTGTGTGTGTGTGTGTGTGTATTTGACTGAACAAAACATAGGCTGCTGGGTAGAACATACTATTATAATAATGATAAATGGAAACAATATTGAACTGACTTCTAATAGAGTAATGCATTCTTCAACTATAATCTGAGAAGTTTATATGTGCAGTAGATGGTGATTGACATAGTGGCCCAGAACTAATGAATGTGCAGAAAATAAAAGACAGCAGAATACTCAGCCCTACAGTAACATACATAATTCAAGTCCTCTCAAGTCTTAGGAAACATTGCAGAGAGTGACTGAGAAGAGTGTAAGACTTAGTAAAGAATAAAAAGAAAATGTCTTAATTAGTGAGATAAAGAAATTGTAGAATCATGGGTATAAAGTAAATGAAGATCAATATTTATTTCAGACATATTTAAGTTCAATGTGTAGATTTTAAAATGGCCAGAATAAACTAAAATAGGGCCTCTAATTACATTGTTTAAGAGTTTTATTCTAAATATAAAGATGAAGAAGCATCCTAATTAATATATAACATAGGAAGGAAATTCTTGTCAAATAACTAAAGTCTGAAAGATTCAGACTTAACAAATGGTGCCATATTTAAAGTTGGTGAATTCATACCACTTAAATGAAGAACAAATCAAGAAAACAGAAGCATTTTAAATGCTTCAGTACTCAATAACACAGCTAAGCAAGCAATACCAAAATTAATAGAGTAGCAGAAAAAGTCATAATTGAGGTAGAAGACTTTCTGCATTCTTATAATTCTGATAGAATTCTTATAGGAGACAAACAATATCAGTAATTATGGAAAAAAAGAACAGAAATTCACTAATCTGCTCTAGTTTTTTCTGGTGGAACCTATACAGCTAATAACATAAACATTACATCTAAGGTTTCCCCAAATTCATCAAATGCCTGATATTAAAGACAATCTTAGCACAATTGAAAATACATTTAAGTACTCTGTTATTTTAGGAAAATTGAAGTTCCAAATATTTTAGAATACTCAGAATATGTTCAAGACGGCCCTAAAAGGGAAAATTTGCCAGTACCAGAAATGGAAAACTTTACAGTAACAAAAACTACAAAATGCAGTATTTTAAAAAACCATTCCACCAATAGAATTCGGAAATAAGAGAAAATACACAAATTCTTTAAAAATTAATGCCAGAAAGATAAATGGTAGTCAATCATAATAAAGAAAATGCATTTGATTAAAACATGTTTTCAAATACAAATTTAAAAAATCCAAATTTCCCTTAACATTAAAATGAGTGAATTATGCCATATGGTAATTAAAATGGAAAAATTATCACTATGTCAACATCAAACAAAAAAATTAAGAGTAAGACTTAGTAAAAGCAAGAAAAATAAATTCTGTGTAGATTTATTTACACCCATAGAAGAAACATTAAAGCAGTATCTATAACCCTTACTCATAAAATTATTTACCATGGGGTTTGGATCATGATAAAAAGGCACAATGTGGGGCTTGTGGGTTATATCTCACTCAGTGCTTTTCATCTGTCATTCTTTACCCTGGTGCACTCATATTTTTAGGATTCATCAATGTTGCTAATAAAAAACATGTGAATTTACTGTATAAATCAGTAATTCTAAGTAACTCCACCCCCACTCCTGATGGACTTCTACAATCTAATAGAGACATTTTGTTTCTCTAAATTTCATGAATGTGCTACTGGCATCTAGTGGGCAGAAGCTGTGGATGCTGCAAGTGTACCACAGAACAGGCGGCTGTAGCCTCTGCAAAATTCCCAGTTCAAAATGTCAGGAATCCACTATTGAGAAACTACGAAGCATGATACCATGCTTGAATTTATTAAAATAAAGTCATATAACTGCATACAGATAACTTAGACTACTGTGAAATACATAAATGACTAGTACTATCAATTTATGGGTATGTATAAAATTAATAAATCTTAAAAAATATAGAAGGTTAATGCTTTGAAGTCATAAGATGTGAGTGACAATATTTGGATATCATTAAGATCAACAATAAATAGAAATTTAAATTTAGTCTACCATTATGTACAGCTTTGTAATTCATATGTAAGTATTCTAAAGGGTTTTAAATTCACATTTGCTATAAGACAAAATTGTGAGAAATAAATATGTTTCAAACCTCAGAAATGTAACAATAAAGTGAGAATCTATCTTGAGTTTATATTTCTTATAAGACAAGTATGACACAATAATATATGCAATCTTTGTTGTCTGATGAAGTGATACATATGAATTATTCACATATTATTTGCATTTATGTGTTCTCAATACTTTATTTTAAAGAAAACTCCCATGTGGATGATCTATAGTTGGTCATTACTAGTATAATACTGTATTTGACAGTTTTCCTTTTAATTTACTCTGGCTAGTTGGTGTATGCATTCTACAGTGCACCTGTGAAGGACAGAGGACAGCTCTCTAAAGTTTTTTCTCCCTACTACCTTTTGGGATCAGGGATTAAACTCAGTTTATCAGGCCTGTATGCAAGTGCCTCCCCCCTGTCATCTCAGTGGCCCTGACTGCTAAAATTCTAAAAACAACTTCACTTTCTAAATTATGATTTATATTTGTTAAATCAAATTTTAATGAATTCAAGGTATGACACATAACCCTAACCCTGTATGTTCAAAGAACGTGATGAGTTTGGGGAGTCTATGGATGCTAAAGTGCTGAGATACAAGTTCAGAATAGCCTTAAAGGGGCTTCACTAACTCAAATGAACCCTGCTACTCATGAGCCAAATTTGGAAAGCCATCTATTTTAATATCTGAAGTTGTACTTATACATGTCTCTCTGTCTACAGACTATCTCATTTTCATTCTACGGTGGCATGAGTGAGTGGCTGCAATGAGAACAAGTGTCCCAAAAGTTTAAAATACTTAATGAGTAGCTCTTTTCAAACACAACTAGCTGATCTCTACAGGATAAAGTAATAGCATTGTAATTTTTATTTGGCTGTTTAGAAGTATACAATGATTATACAAGACACATTTTATAAATGTGTATCGGTCTCACTTAGTTCTCAAATTTCCTTCTCTGTTCTATCCTGTTTCCTCTGAGTAATATTATTCCTCTTAACAAATAGTCAGTATTTGACTTAACTATGTGAAATTCCAGACAAAGAGTAATAATCTATTTCCGTGAAACCAATGATTTCAGAAAGAAAAAAAAAAAAAAAACAAGATAACTGAAATAAGGAAATTAATTCAGTAGGTATATACGAAAGCCAAGAACATAAGGCAAAAACTAAGCAATAATCCAATTACAATGATCCAAAAAATTTTTTGTTTTTAAGAAATACAGGCCACAGGTTAAAAGATACATATATTGATTGAGAAAGGCTACCAAGCAAATGGAAGCAAAGTATAGGAGGTAGCTGTGCTTGTATCTAATAGCGTAGAACTCAAACAACAATTAATCAGAAGAGATATGTATGGATACTACACATTAATACAATGATCAATCTTTCAAGATAATGTAATGATTATAAATACACTCTTACTGATATTTAGCAAATACAGTATTATTTAATAAGCAACATTCTTTATGGAAAATACAATAAATAAAGACACATAAGTCACTGTGTAATGGTAGTTGTTGATTTAGATATTCCACTCACATCAATATATAGGTGTAGTAGTTTGAACAAGATTGGTCTCCATAAGCTTACCTATTTACATGCAGGGTTAGTCCTCAATTAATTGTTAGGGAACAATTAAGAGCTATGATACTGTTGGAGGGTGTATGTAACTACAGATGAACTTTGAGAATTCAAAAGCCCACAACAAGGCCCAAACTCTCTCACCATCAAAATGATAGAGACCCTCAAAGACAATGTGAGAAAATCCCTTAAAGAAATGGAAGAAAAAAAATTGGAAGAAATGAAAAAATATCTTTAAAAAAGTCAGGAAAGCCAAGAAAAAACAAACAGGTGAATAAAACAGTTCAAGATTTGAAAACTGAGAGACAATAAGGAAAACACAGACTAAAAGACTGATGAAAATAGAAAAGCAGGGCAAACAATCAGGAACTATACACACAACGCAACCAACGAATACAAGAGATGGAAGAGAGAATTTCAGGCACTGAAGATCACCTAGAGGAAATAGATTCACTGACCAAGGAAAATCTTAAGTCCAACAAATCCTTTGAAAGATTTTAGTTTGCAAAGAAAGGACATAGGAAGGAAAATAATTCTTGCAAGCAGAATATAGAAAATCATAAAGAGTGGAGATTGACATGGGAGGAAAAACCAGGAATTATGAGAACAAGAAAGGTTACTGTGGTGATGGAGCTAGTGGTTATATGCTAGACTGATCTTGTAAAATAGGACTAGTTACTAAATCATCAAACCTTTGTGGAATAACTGAAGGCTCTAAATATATAGCCAAGAGAAAGCCAGAGAATGAAAGAAGTTTCTCACAGGTCTTGGCCCACAACAAGGAAATAGGCCCCCAACCCTGGAACAAATGATTCCAGATGAAAAATCCTCTCTGGATGACTCCTGGCCAATGGACAGTCTGAGGACTTTCCAAGTCAGTCTATGGTTTATCCCTTGAATAAGAATAGGTCATACCTGAGTGATCTCTCAAATATGAGATCATACTTTGTAATCAATCACCTTGTGCCCCATACATGTATGTGAATTGCGATCTTTCTCTATAAAAAGAGAGCCTGAACTCTTTGGGTTGTGTGCAGCTTTCCCCGAGATTGCTGACACCTCTTGCTTGTTGCATCTCCTGGTTTTGGTGTTTCTGTCATGGGGCTTTCCCATTGGCCCATCAGGACCCCAGAAATAGGGTCTAACACCTTAACACAAAGCATACAGGAAATGTAGGACACTGTGAAAAAGGCCAAACCTAAGAATAATAGACATAGAGGAAGGCAAAGAAGCCAAGCTCAAAGGTGCAGAAAACATATTCAACAAAAATCATTGAAGAAAACTTACCCAATTTTAAGAAGGGTATGCCCATGAAAGTACAAGAAGCATACCGAACACCAAATAGACTGGACCAAAGAAATAAGACCCCATAATAGTGAAAACACCTAACATACATAATAAAGAAAGAATATTAAGAGCAGTGAAGGAAAAAGTTCATGTAACATAAAGGCATAGCTATCAAAATTACACATGAGTTCTCTATGGAAGCTATCAAGGCCAGAAGTTCCTGGTTAGATATTCTACAAGTCCATGGATACCAGCCTAGGCTACTATACCCAGAAAAACTCTCAATCACTATGGACAGAGAAAAAAACATATTTAATAACAAAGCCATATTTTCACAATACCTATCTACAAATCCAATCCTACAGAAAGTTCTGGAAAAAACTCCAACCCAAGGAAGTTAATTATTTTCACCAAGACATAGGCAACAGATAATCCCACTTCCCCAGAAGCCAAGGGTAAAGCAGGACAAATATATTCACAATACCACTGCCAACAACAAATCTAAAACAAACAAGCATTAACAATCAATGTTCTTTACTTTCCCTCAACATTAACGGTCTTAATTTGCATATAAAAAGACACAGGCTAACATAATGGATACAAAGACAGAATTCATCCTTCTGCTGCATACAAGAAACACATCTAAGCTTCAAAGACAGACACTACCTCAGGGTAAAAGGTTGCAAAAAGATTTTCTAATCAAATGGACCCAAAAAGCAAGCAGGTGCTAATATATAACAAATTAGACTTAAAACCAACATCAATCAAAAGAGATGAAGACTGTCATTTCTTATTCATCAGAGGAGAAATCCATCAGCTCAAAGTCTCAATTCTGACCATCTATGCCAAAAATACAAAGGCACCCACATTGGTCAAAGAAATGCTACTAAAACTCAAATCTCATAGTGGGAGATTTCAACACCCCACTCTCACTGGTAGACAGGACCACCAAACAGAAAGTTAGCAAAGAAACAAAGGAATTAACAGAAGTTATGTCTAAATATGACATCTATAGAACATTTCATCCAAACCCAAAAGAATATACCTTCTTCTCTGTTCCACATGAAACCTTCTCTATAATTGACCACATACTCAGCAACATAACAAACCTCAATGGATAAAAAAAAGAAGAAATAAAGAAAAAAATTAAGGACTACCTAGAATTCAACCAGAATGAGGACATAACATACCCGAACTTATGGGACACCTTGAAAGCAGTGCTGTGAATGAAGTTCATTGCACTAAGTACCCATATGAAGAAAACGGAGGATAGTCACATTAGAGAATTAACAGCACAACTGAAAAACTTAGAACAGAAAGAAGCAAAATCAACACAGAGAAGTAGATTCCAGGAAATAATCAATTTGAAGTCTGAAATCAATAAACTAGAAACCAGGAAAACAATACAAAAACTCAATGCAACAAAGAGTTGATTTTTCGGGAAAATCAACAAGATAGACAAACCTTTATCCAAACTAGACAATAACCAGAGAGAGAACATTCAAATTAACAAAACCAGAACTGAAAAGGGGGCCAGACCATAACAATGGTCAGAGAGGAAATCCAGATAATTTTCAGGTCATACTTTGAAAAACTGTAATCCACAAAATTTGAAAATTCAAGAGAAATGGACAAATTTCTGGATAACTATCACTTACTAAAATTAAATCAAAATCCTCGGTACCAAAAAAAAAAGCTTAGGGGCAGGTGACTTCAGTGCAGAATGCTACAAGAAATTCAAACAAGAGCTAATACCGATACTCCTCAAATTATTCTACACAATAGAAGCAGAAGGTTCATTATTTTTTACAAGGCCACAATTACCTTGGTACCCAAGCCACACAAAGACACAACTAAGAAAGAGAAGTACAGACCAATATCCCTCATGAACATTGATGCAAAAATATTCAATAAAATACTGGCAAATCGAATCTAAGAACACATCAGAGAAATCATCCAACATGACTAAGTAGGCTTCATCCCTGGGTTGCACGGATGGTTCAACGTACAAAAATCTACTTATGTGATCCACCATATGAACAATCTGAATGAGAAAAACATTATCACCTCACTAGATGCTGAAAAAGCCTGTAAAAAATTCAACAGCCTTTCATGATAAATATCTTGGAGAGATCAGGGATACATGAACATACCTAAACATAATAAAAGAAATATACACTAAACCAACAGCCAACATGAAAATGAATGAAGTTTAAGATGATTCCTCTAAAATCAGGAACAAGACAAGGCTAATCCTTTTCTCCATATGTCTTAAATATTGTTCTTGAATTTCTATCTAAAACAATAAGACAACAAAAGGAGATCAAGGTGTACAAATTGGAATGGAAGAAGTCAATCTGTCACTATTTGCAGATGATATGATGGTCTACATAAGTGACAAAATACTGTACCAGGTAACTCCTACAGCTGAAAAACACCTTTAGAAAACTAGCAGGATACAAGATAAACTCAAAAAATTTAGTAGCTCTTCAATATATAGACAAGAAAGAGGCTGAGAAAGAAATCAGAGAAACATCACCCTTTACAGTAGCCACAAGCAACAAAGTATCTTGGGGGTAATGCTTACCAAACAAGTGAAAGGGCCTTATAGCAATAAATGTGTGTATTCAAAGAAAGAAATTAAAGAAGATACCAGAAAATGGAAAGATTTTCCATGCTCTCGGATAGGTAGTATAAACAGTAAAAATGGCAATCTTACCAAAAGCAATCTACAGATTCAATGCAATACCCATCAAAATGCTAGCACAATTCTTTACTGACCTTGAAAAGATAATACTCAACTTTATATGGAAAAACCAAAGACCCAGGATACCCAAAACAACCCTGTAAAATAAAGAAACTTCAGGAGGCATCACCATCCCTGACTTCAAGTCCTGAAAACAGCCTGGTATTAGCACAAAAATAGACAGGAAGAGAAATGGAATCGAACCGAAAATCATGATATTAACTCATACACCTATGAACACCTGATTTTTGACAAAACATCTAAAAGTATACGATGGAAGGTGGAAAGCATCTTCAACAAATGCTGCTGGCACAACTGGATGATGGTGTGTAGAAGACTACAGATAGACCCACGACTATCGCCATGCATAAAACTCAAGTCCAAATGGGTCAAGGACCTCAACATAAATCCAGCCACACTGAAAATGGGAGGTACCCTTGAACAAATTGGTACAGGAGACTGCTTTCTAAACATAACTCCAGTAGCACAGACTGTGATATCAACAATTAATAAAAGGGACCTCCTCAACTGAGAAGGTCTGAAAGGCAAAGGACACAGTTGACAAGAACAAATGGCAGCCCACAGCCTGTGAAAAGATCTTCGCCAACCCCACATCTGACAGGGGGCTGATCTCCAAAATATACAAAGAACTCAAGAAACTAGTCCCTAAAACACCAAATAACCCTATTAAAAAATGGGGTACAAAATTGAAGAGAGAATTCTCAATAGAGGAAATCTAAAAGGCTGAAAGATACTTAAGAAAGGGTTCAACATAGCTATTAGGGAAATCCAAATCAAAACAACTCTGAGATACCATCTTACTCCTGCCAGAATGGCTAAAATTAGGAACACCAATGACAACTTATGCTGGAGAGCGTGTGGAAAAAGGGGCACACTCCTCCACTGCTGGTGGGAGTGCAAACTTGTACAGCCATTGGCAGTTCATCAGGAAAATAGGAATCAGTCTACCACAGGGTCCAGCAATCCCCCTCTTAGGCATATACCCAAATGATCAACATCCATGTTGATATTGTTCAACTATGTTAGTAGCAGCATTATTTGTAATAGCAAGAACTTGGAAGCAGCCTGGATGCCCCTCAAATGAAGAATGGATAAAGATGTGGCACATTTGAACAATGGAATACCACTCTGCCTAAAAAAACACTGGAATCTTGAAATTGGCAGGAAAATTGATGGAACTTGAAGAAACCATCCTGAATGAGGTAACCCAGTCAAAAAAAAAAGAGGATTGTGGTATGTATTCATTCATATATGGATTTTAGACATTGAACGAAGGTTCACCAGCCTATAATTCACACCACCATAGAAACTAGGATAAAATGAGCATTGTAAGAGATTCAACAAGGCCCTTCTCAGAAGGGGAAAAGAATAAAATCTCCTGAACATATTGGTAGTGTGTGTGGGGGGCGGGAGGCAGTGCGTGTAGGAGAAAGAGAAGGGGAGGAGAGGTAAGCATGTGGACTAGGAAATTAGTCATGGAAGGAATAGATGAGAGAGAGCAAGAGAAAGAGAGAGACAGAGATGGAGAGAGAGAGAGAGAGAGAGAGAGAAAGAGAGAGAGAGAGAGAGAGAGAGAGAGAGAGAGAGAGAGAGAGAATGAGATACCATAATAGAGGGAGCCATTATAGGTTTGAAGAGAAAACTGACTTTAGAGAAATGTTCAGAGACCTACAACTAACAATTTGAGCAACAGTGGAAAGGCTACCATAAATTCCCTTCCCTGATAATGAGATTGATGACTAACTTATCCACCATCATAGAGTCCTCATCTAGTAGCTGATGAAAAGAGAAGGAGACACACAGCTAAACATTAAGCCAAACTGGAATCCATATGCAAAGAGGGAGGACAAGACCAGGCTACAGAAACCCTCAGAGACACCTGACTGGAACAACAAGGAGCTAATGGGAACTCCCCATCCCCAGACTGATAGCTGGGAATCCAGAATTGGAACGACTCAGGCCCCCTGAAAGTGGGTCTCAGAAGGCATGGGCAGTCTGCGATGTCTCTGTTCGTGGAATCAGGATGTGTCCCTGGTGCACAAAGGACTTTGGGAACTCGTTAACCATGTAGGAATACTCCCTTAACTAAGAGGCAGGGGGGCAGGGCTAGTCACTACTACAAATGATTTGACAGATTTAGATGACCCCTCCAGGAAGGCATCACCCTACATGTGTAGTGTGTGTGGGGGGGATGGAATGGGAGGGTGGAAGAAAGGGAGGGACAGAGAGAGAACTGGGATCGATGTGTAAAATAAGAAAAATAAAAATATAAATAAAAAGAAAATAGAGATGTCTGGAAGCTCGTGGATCTCAGCCAGACAGCTGGGGAACCAGCCTAGGACCACTGGGGTAGAACTAATATTTGTCTCTAGTGCAGGAATGGACTTTGTGAGCCTGATCTCCCATGGAGGGCTATTCCCTTAGCCTAATACAAGGGGGAAAGCATATGCCCTGCCCCAAATGATGTGACAGACTTTGATGATACCCCATGAAAGGCCTCACTCTCAGTGGGGAGTCGATGAAGGGGTGGGGTGGGGGTGGGGTCATAGGAGAGAGGGGGAACTGAAATTGATATGTATAATAAGGTTGTTTCTAATTTAAATAAAAAAATAATAAAAAGAAAAGTAGAGATCTCAAAATAATTGCTTAATGATTCTCATATATCTATATCTATATCTATATCTATATCTATATCTATATATATGCTTATACACACACACACACACACACACACACACACACACACACATATATATATATATATATATATATATATATATATGAACAATTCATACCAAAAATTAGTGGTTGAAAAGCAATAATTAAAATCAGAAAAGAAATTAATGAAATGAAACGTAAAAGAAAAGAACAATGTAGAAATGTAGGAAAAAAATTTGTTCTTCTAAATCATTAACAATATTGTCAAGCCCTTGTCCAGAGTAACTGAAAACATGATATAGAAAACCCAGATAAATACATTCAAAGAGTAAAGGGGATGTCACAACATCTATCAGTAAAATCTAGAAAGACATCAGGGGAAACTTGGATACCAATTTTTAAATATGGAAAATCTAGGTAAAGTCAATGGATTAATACATACATAAAGATTTACCAAATTAAAAGAAGAAAGTACATCTGGGAGTAGGGAGATGAAGGAATAGTTAATACTACTTCCTGATCTGCCAGAGAGCTCAAGCTTGGTTTCCAGGTCTTTTTAAAGGTCGATCACAATAGCCTCTAAACCTACCTCCACTGGTTCCTACACTCTCTTGTGACCTCTTTAGGTATTAACACACATATAACATAAGTTAAATAACACACACACACACACACACACACGAGCATATACATACAACTATACATCCACATTTGATAAATAAAAATATTCCACATGGAAATAACTTATACTACTTACATCTAACAACTTAAGCAACAAGTTTGAATTGTTAATAAGAATATTCCCCAAACAATAAGGATCAAGATAGAGATAGACTATTGAATGCTACTAGAACTTCAAAGAATATTTCTCAAATTATTTCATAACATATAAAGGAACAAACCACTGTCAAACATTCTATGAAACAGTGATTTACTCTAAATGCTAATAAGGATACAATAATGAAAACAAAAACTTAAAGATCATTATTCCTGTCAAACAAAATACAATAATTCTCAGTAAAATACAAGAGTGAGAAATTTAATAGACACTAAAAAGAACACACAGCATGATTAAGTTAGTTTAGTTTCAGAAATGAAAAAAATGTTTAACATGCATAAATAAAAAATGTGATCTAATACTCAAATAAAAATATAGAAATCATACAATCATTTCAATAAGTGCAGATCGGGGCATTGACCAAATTCAGTCTTCCTTCACTATAAAAGCTTTAAAAATTAGGACAAGCTGAAATATATTTAATATAATTAAAATTAAATTAGGGGAAATTAAATTAAATGTGTAAATTTTAAACCAGGAATGAGTCAAGGATCTTCATTAACTTACTCTATTTTCATTCAATGGAATGAAATTTTAGGCAGTAAGGGAAAAAGATATAAATATGAAATGAAGGAACTTAGTATCTTTATTTGTCAACAATATTATCCTTCTTACAAGATTCTACAGATCTGCCCTTGTTGTTTTTGTTAACTTGACAAGTGCTAGACTTATCTGGGAAGAACTTAATTTGAGAAAATATCTCAAATAACTCCATCATATTGCTTATAGGCGAGAGGTAAAACTGTTGGGCATTTTTTTTTTTATTATTGTGGTTGAGCACAATCCAGTGTGTGTGTGTGTGTGTGTGTGTGTGTGTGTGTGTGTGAGTGTGTGTGTGTGTGTGTGTGTGAGTGTGTGTGTGTGTGTGTGTGTGAGAGAGAGAGAGAGAGAGAGAGAGAGAGAGAGAGAGAGAGAATAGCACACTCAGGCAGTGGTGTTAAGTTAAATAAAAAGAAAATAAAAAAAGATGGCTGTATATTACTGTGGAACAGGCCAGTAAGAAGTCTTCCTCTGTGACTTCTGTTGCAGTCACTGCTTCCAGCTTTCTTCCTTGAGTTTCTATCCTACCTACCTTTAATTATAGATATAATATGGAAGTATAAGCCAAATAAAGCCTCCTACCTAGGTTTTTTTTTATCAGTATTTTATCACATCAATAGAGACCCTGACTAAGATATATTCAAACAGCGAACTCTTAGATCTTGTCAATGCTTTCAACAAAGTAAGTAGAATACAAAATTTGAGGTAAAATTTCATTTATAATGTCCCGAAATAGAAAAGAAGAGGCAGAAACAACTAACAATGAACATAAAAACTAGGAATCAACTGAACCACCAAGGTAAAAGGCCTCTACCAAAAAAAATGTAAAAATATGAATAAACATAATAATAAATAAATTAAATAAGACAAAAATGTGTGGAAGCGTCCAATAAATGCTATGAGTAGATTTATACAACAAAGTAAAGCCCAGCTATCCTGGTTGGAATTATTTTTAAGGTCAATTTGACCCAAGTTAGGGTCATTTGAAAAGAGGGGGATTTAATTCAGAAAATGTCTCCATTTTCTGTAGGGCCTGTAGGGAAGCCTATGGGGCACTTTTTGTTTGATGTTTGTCACAGAAGGGCCTGGCCTGCTGTCGGTGATACAGGCCCTGGGTAGGTAGTCCTGGATTGGATAAAAGGGCATAGTGAATAATCCAAGAAGCAACATTCCTCCATGAGTGCTACTTTATTTCCTGTCTCCAGGTTCCTCCCTGGGATTCCACTTTGATTTTCTTCAATGGACCATAGCCTGGGATATGTATGGTAAATAAATCATTTCCTTCCCAAGATACTTTTGGACATGGTATTTTGTCACACCAATGGAAACCCAAAATACCTGTACAATGCAATTTTTAAAGAAATTGTAAAAGGTTCAAGGGTATGGACAATTTCCTCCATGAACTGAGAGAATTAATATTGTGAAAGTTGCCATGCTTCCAGAATCTGTCTTCAAATTCAGTGCTATCCTAATCAACATTGCAATAAAATTCTTTACAGAAATAAAAAAAATGTCAACTCTAAGAATCACACACACACACACACAAACCCTCAGGTCAAGCAAAGAAATCATAAGAAGATCATAAAAAGCCATGCTGCAATTTCCATTCCTATTCCTAATTTCAAATTATAATAAAGTCTGATAGTAATAGAAACGATATGTATAGTGCCTACAGTTACCTATTTTTTCTTTTTAGAAAATGTGATAAAATGTATTAGTCTCTGAGAATGGTATTCAGAAACCTGGATACATGTAGGAAGAATAATAAAAATAAATCCTTATCTCCATTAATTGAAATGCATTAATGGTATTAGTTTAAACTATGAAGGTTGGAAATTTATTGACAATCTAGAGGAATGAAACATTAATATATAGTCATATGTAAAGACTTCCTTAAGAAAAGCCTGTAATAGATTAAGAAACAAAAGCAAGAATTTATACTGAAATTACATTAAATAAGTGCAAAGCAATGGAAACAATTTCAGGGAGAAGGTGCATCCTATAGTATGAGAGAAAATACTTATCAGCTGATGTAGAATCTTTGAAGAACAAAAAGAATTAAATGTGAAAAAAAATCCAACCGAACAGATACTCAGGTAAATTGAAGATGCAGTTCTCAAAAGAAAAAAAGTAGCAATGTCAATAGATATCTGAAAAGTAACTAACATTTAGCCATCCAGAAAAGTCAAAAATTAAAAATACATTGTATCTGACCCCAGTTAGAATTGTTCTATTCAAAAAACAAGCAAAACAAAATAGCAAATGCTATACAGTGTATAGTGATAAAGGACCATTATATCTGGCTGGGGAGTGCAAGCTGAGAATACAACAATGGAAATCAGCATTGGTTTTCTCTAAAACCTTGGAACATACCTCCTATTTTATTCATTTACCTCACTCTTGGGTATGTATACATAATGAAATCCAAGTTAGTATATCACAATCAGACATGCACATCCATGTTTATTGCAGCACTATTCATGATAAGCAAGGTACACAAACAGCCCAGATGCCTATTACCAGATGAAGGGATAAAGAAAAATGTGATATCTATACACAGTGGAGTTTTAGAATGTTATAAAGAATAATGAGATTATTTGAAAGGAAATGGATAGACATGGAGACCATTGTTTTAAACAAAATAAGCCACACCAAAGAAATAAAAATGACTCATATTTTTCTTTGTATGTAGAATCTAGATTTTATTTATCTTTATTTTATCATTTGTGTGTGTGTGTGTGTGTGTGTGTGTGTGTGTGTGTGTGTGTGTGTGTGTGCTTGCGGTCACTTATTCTCTGTGCTTTGACCAGTTATGAATCTCTGAATTAACCTTGTCCCTTTGCATGAACAAGCTCCACTGACCTGTGCTGAAAGCAGCACTGCTCTGTGGGAACAAACATACATACTGAGAAGGCAACTGCACTACAAGCCAATGGAAAGTCACCAGCAGTGGATTCCCTCCTCTTCCCAGCCCTTGTGTTCTCCAAAGTGATGAATTTCTCACCAAGTTTACAGTGTCAAGCATATATTCCTCCTGTGGAGTAGACTTCACATCCAATGAGAGAGAAATCCCATATCCCCAAACGAGTGATGCCACTGTGGTATCAGTGGGTACATCTTGACTGGTGGGGCAACACCGAATGAAGCATGAAGGTCCATAGCTGAATTCTTCTCCTGGTCCCCTGTTATGGTATGACAAATAATCACCAGCATGAATGAGACTTCCAGCTCAGTTCCAATTTGATTTCTTGTGTCCTGAATTTAAAGTTTTCCCCCAGTCAGATCTCACTATTTAGCTTTGGTTGGTAAACAAGAACAAGCACAGTAGCCTCTACTGGTTTAGGAGACACTGAGACTCCATGACCAACAACATGTAGGATCATATCCTGCACCTGACTCAGGGATTTCTAATTAAAAGTAATGATTCCTTTGAGCAGTAGCATTGTCTATTAGTGCAGAGAACCTATGTACAAAATTTTATTTATTTATTTATTTTAGGGTTAAAATGTGACTAAATCATTTCCCCTTTAACCTTTCCTCTCTGCAACCTGCCCCCATGAGCCTCCCCCTTTCTGTCTTTCAGTCTTAAAATTCATGGTCCCTTTTTGTTTAACATACAATATTCATGTGTATGTGTGTGTGTGTGTGTGTGTGTGTGTGTGTGTTTGTGTGTGTATGTGTGTGTTTCAGAGTTGATTACTTGGTATTGGATACCAGTTGCTAGGTTCTTTCCTAAGGGTAATGCTGAACAAGGATAATGCTAATAGATATGTTAATATGTACAATTCAAACTCACTAGGCCTCAACTCTAGACAAACTACTACAGACAATTGTGAAAAAATTTTTAATTATGTTTTTATTTTATAAAGTACTAGGTTTCTAAATATACGTTTGTCTACATCCTGAGTTTAATTGACACCCCCCCCCACTAGACATTCTATCTTTTCTCCATCTCAACCCTTATCTAAACACTTCCTCTCTGCTTTCCCCTTCCATGGGATGTAGTATCTACCAGGTCCACCACTTCTCCACACATCCTGTTGCTCCTGGTTTCTACAGACACTCCAACATAAACACAAATCTTAAAACTTGGAGCTAAGCTCTGCATATGTGAACAGAGGTATGTTTCTAAATAGGGCTGGGTTACCACAATTTTCTAATTCATATATTTTCATTCAACTATAATTTTCTTAAATGGAAAGTCTAAGAACCACATTTTTAAAATCAGTTCATCATTTAATGGACTTCTAAGCCCTTTCATTTTCTACATACTGTGAATAGAGCAACAATGGAATAGCTAGAATATCAGGAGTTCTACTTTTAGCATTCTGAGAAGGCTTTACACTAATTTCCATAGTAGTTGTACTAATTTTCACTCTTACCAACAGTGAGTAAGATCTCCCCTTTCCAAATACTCTACTAGCTAGTATTTTTTTTTTTATTTTCATTTGCTTTCTTGAGGGTAGGTATTATGACTTGAATGAGACGGAATCTTTCTTTCTTTCTTCCTTTCTTTCACTTATGCTTTATGTCTTTCTCATCATGCACCCTGATCACAAAAGTCTCCCTCCTTACTCTAATATAAAACAAAATAAAATTTAAGAAAGGAAAGAAAGGGGGAAGATGGGGAAAATCTCAGCATGGAAGCCACATTGTGACATAGTGAGACATGCAGTAACTCCTTTATCCATATATTTTTACATGCAGATGTTTACTGAGAAAAATCATTGACCTGGTTTGAGACCCTTGGTCTCTGCTGCACATCACTGGAATTCTCCCTGGATATCTGGTTGCTGTCCTGTGTCATGGATGGAGATTCCACACTGAAGCCATCTGACCCTGGGCTTTTTTTTTTTTTTTTTTTTTTTTTCCAGTTGGGAGACTTTTGATGACTACTTCTATATTATTAGGGATTATAGTTCTATTTAAATTACTTATTTGTTCTTGATTTAATTTGGTAAGTGATACCTATTCAGAAAATTGTCCATTTTTGTCCATTTTCTTTGAATTTTTAAATTTTTTTGAAGGGCATGTTTTCTAAGTATGACCTGAAGAGTCTCTGGATTTCCTCAGTGTCTGTTGTTATGTTCCCCTTTTCATTTCTGATATTGCTGATTTGCATGTTCTGTTTTTTCTTTTTGATTAGTTTGGTGAAGGTTTGTCTATCTTGTTCATTTTCTCAAAGATCTATGTCTTTGTTATATTGATTCTTTGTATTATTTTCCTATTTTCTACTTTATTGATTTCAGCCCTCATTTGATTATTTCCTAGTGCCTACTACTCCAGTGTGAGTTTGCTTCTTTTTCTTCTAGGGCTTTCAGAAGTGCTTTTAATTCTCATGTGACTATCCATCCTTGTCCTCATATGGGCATTTAGTGCAATAAACTTTTCTTGTAGCCATGTTTTCAAAGTGTTCCATAAGTTTGGGTATGTTGTGTCTTAATTCTTGTTTATTTCTTAGAAGACTGTAATTTCTTTCTTTATTTCCTCCTTAACCTAGGAAAGATGAAATTGCACATTGTTCAGTTTCTATGAGTTTGTAAGGTTTCTGCAATTTGTGTTGTTGTTGAATTAAAACTTTAAAGCATGGTGTTCTGATAAGATACAGAGGGCTACTCAAACTTTTTTTTTAATCTCTTGAGGTTTGTTAAGTTGCAGAGCATGTGGTCCATTTTATAGAAGCTGAGAAGGTATATTCTTTTGTGTTTGAATGGAATGTTCTATAGATGTCTGTTTAACCCAATTGGACCATAACTTACATCTTTTGTTTCTTTGTTAAGTTTCTGTCTGGTGGTCCTTTCTAGTGGTGAGAATGGAATGTTGAAGTCTCCCACTATGAGATTGTAATGTTTTATGTGAGATTTGAGTTTTTTAATATTTTTTAATTTTTATTTTTATGAATGTTGGTGCCTTTGTATTTGTGGCATAGATGTTCAGAAATGAGACTTTGCTTCTTGTGTCCATTTAAATTGCAAAATCTTTTCCCAACCCTTTACTCTGAGGTAGAATATGTCTTTGAACCTTATATGTGTTTCTTGAATGCAGAAGAATGATGGGTTCTGTCTTCTTACACATTGATAGTTAATTCGTATTTGATTTGGAATTGCTGTTAGCAATGGTATTGTGAGTAGATTTGCCCTGCTTCTTCTTTTGGGTTCTGGTAAATTGGGATTATCTATTTCTTGTTTTTTGGAGTGTAGTTAACTTCCTTGAGTTGGACTTTTCCTCCCATAACATTCTGTAGGGCTAGATTTATGGATATGTGTTGCTAAAATCTGTTTTTATTGTTTGTTTGTTTTGTTTTGTTGTTGTGGCATATCTTGTTTCCTTAATCTATAGTGATTGAGAATTTTCTGAGTATAGTAACCAGAGCTGGCATCCATGGACTCAGTATTTGTAGAACATTTATCCAGGCTTTCAGAATTTCTATTGAGAAGTCAGGTGTAATTTTGATAGTTCTGTCTTTATATGTTACCTGACCTTTTTCCTTTGCTGCTCTTAATATTCTTTCTTTATTCTGTATGTTAGGTGTTATGATTATTATGTGGCAAGGGGACTTTTATTTTTTGGTCCAGTCTATTTGGTATTCTGTATGCTTCTTTTACTTTCATAGGCTTGTCCTTCTTCAGCTTGGGAAAGTTTTCTTCAATGATTTTTGTTGAATATGTTTTCTGCACCTTTGAGCTGGGCTTCTTTGCTTTTTTCTATGTCTATCATTCTTAGGTTTGGTCTTTTCACAGTATCCCACATTTCCTGGATGTTTTATGTTAAGCATTTTTTGTATATATAATTTTTTTGTTCGATGAATCTATTTCCTGTAGTTTATCTTCAGCATCTGAGATTCTCTCTTCTATCATTTGTATTCTGTTGGTTATGCATGTGTCTGTAATTCCTGATCATTTACCTAGTTTTTCTATTTCCAACATTCCCTCAGTTTGCTTTTACTTTATTTTATTTATTTCAGTTTTTAGGTCTTAAACTGTTTGAATTGTTTACTTCATCTGTTTGATTGTTTATTCTTGGCTTTCCTTGCTTTCTTTCAGAAATTTGTTCATTTTTTGGCATTTTTTTTGGGGGGGGGGCTTGGTCTTTCCTGTATTTCTTCAAATTTTTTGTTTGTCTTTCCTTCCATTTCTTTAAGGGATTTTCTCACATCATCTTTGAGGATCTTTATCATTTTCATGAAGTTACTTTTAGGTCATCATTCTCTTCTGCTTCTTTTGCTTTGGTGTGTTTAGGTCTAATTGGTCTAGATTCCTTAGATTCTGGTGGTTTCAGGACTTTGATGTCAGTACCTCTGGATGATCTGAGCTCTCTTGGAGGTCTCTCAAGCAGAGGCTACAGTAGGGCCAATAATGTGAGGACAGATGGTCTTAAGCACTCAGTTAGAAGGCAGGCCAAGGGTCCCAAAGGTCAGGTGAGGGCAGGCTCCAGATGGTCTAGCATGGATGAACTGGTTCATTATGGGCAGAGCTGACCAAACAGTTTTAAGGAGAGGATAGGGATGTTGCTCCTGAGCTCTAGCCAAATACTCACCCCAAGCAGTCGGCCCAGGAGAACCAATCTTCCCAACAGATTGGTAATCTTTCTTTTGCTCTCTTGATTAGATCTGCATGTCTAAAGAATATGAGTCCTTTTCAAAGAATTAGAATGTTAAATAAAAAAATAAACAAAAAGTAACAAAAGGAGAAAGGTGTTCTGAAGTTCAAGCAAATATCATTTATATAGAAATATATTACAGAAGAAGGTAGACATCTTTCCTTAAAGATTTGTAGTGACTTACGATCTATGATGACATGCATTCCTACTATACTTATTAATTTAGTTTAAACCAAGCTTTTTATGAACAGTGAGGAAACAGCAAAATAATTAGAAGTCCATGAGAATACTTTCGTAATTTCTGCTCTTACTACAAAAGTTAATTGATCAAGGTTGTGAAATTGTTAATTTCTTAAACACATGTAATTCAGAAAAGGAAAAAAATAGCCAACTGACTTTAAAAAATTTACTGTAATTAAGATATTGTATTATTTCTTCTCTAAGCAAGTTATACTAAATCCAAATATTAATTACTTCTATATACACATTTTTTTCATATATATAAACTAAATTTGCCTTTCTATGCTTCAGTGAACAATAGCAAACATGTTTTTGTTAGCATTTGAAATCAGGCCAAACTCTTGGAACCCAGTTGTAGAGAAGAAGGAGTAAAGAGCAAAAATGTCAAGACCATGCTGGGGAAACACACAGAAATGAGCAATTGGGAGCTTATGGACTATAGTCTGATAGCTGGGGAACTAGCATAAGACAAAACCAGGTACCCTGAGCATGTTGTCAGCTAGGGACTTAGACAGTGTATGGGGCCTCGGGCAGTAGAACCAGTATTTATCCCTAGTGAACAAATGGGCTTTGGGAGCCATTCCCTATGGAGGGATGCCCTCTCAGCCTAGATACACAGGGAAGGGCTTAGGCTCTGCCCCAAATGATGTGACAGACTTTGATGATCTCCCATGTAAGGCCTCACCCTCATTGAGGAGATAGGAGGTTGGAGGGGGGAAATGGAAAGACTGGAGGGAGAAGAAATTGGGATTAGTGTGTAAAATAACATTGTTTTTAATTTAAATAAAAAATAATTTAAAAAAACATTTAAAAAAACTTTTGGCAGAGATTGTCTTTGGTATTTTAGAAGTTATTTTAGATTTGACAGTGAGGTATTCAAGTAGGACCGGTAAATTATATAACTGCAAAACACCCATATAATTATTCCTTTTAAACCGTTTTTTCCTAATATCAGAGGGTGAATTAATAAGTAATAGAAGACAATCAATAGCTATTAGATTGTGAATATGATGCCTAAAGCTCCTTTTATTTAGCAAATACTCTCTTGGGATAATTCACATTTAAAAGTGAGACTTGCCATGTTCCTGTGAAAAATGAGTTTTAATCTTCATTGTTTTAATTATGGTAAATATAAAAGAACTTGATATTTTTTAAGCTTTTCTGTTAAAAAGTTATTTATTACCAAGTAATGTGTGTCTCTTATGTATTCTTTCCACATATTTTAGTGATTTTGAATATATTCTTTTTTTAAAAGACAGGAAGAGATGAAAGAAAGCAAGGAGAAAGGGAAGAAGGCAGAGAGAGAAGGAAGGGAGGTAGAAAGGAAGGAAGGAAAGAAAGAAAGAAGGAAGGAAGGAAGGAAGGAAGGAAAGAAAAAAGAATTGGAGGGAATGAGAAGCATGTTATAAAGAACATTGGCTCTTTCACTTGTAATTAGTTGCATAGACCAATGGTTTTAAAGAAAGAATTTTGTATGTGTGTGGGGAGTATATTATATTTATGTATTTATATGTGTATGTGCATGTACATATACGTATGTGTGTAGTATATGTGTATGGCTGTGTGTTCCCAAATTTAGAGAAGAAAAGTTGATTAACTAAACATAAAGAGTAGCATTGAGACAGTATTTTGCAAACAGAAGCACTTGAGAAATATTTTTTATTTTTAAAAGAGGGTAACTATTTGCCAAATGTTTAAGTTGTGTGGCTGCTACAATATTTAAATTTCGTGTGAAATTACCAGTCTTTTGGCAAAAGAATTATACAAGACAACTGCCAGAATAAAATACGTACACTCAAGCTGTCCTTTAGCTCACCACTCATCCCCTCCTCCTCTTTGTTTGCTCCTGCTTTCTTCTCTGTTCTTACATCAATGAAATAAAGTGTCTTTTTATCAGCAGACGTAGAAATAAACTCTGAAAGTGTGAAGACTGAATGAAAGGATTAGTCACAGTCCATTCTGGGTTTATTAAAAGCATTCTGCAGTGATTTTTTTTTAAACTGGAAGAATATATTTCTTGTTTATAAAAAATCCAAAATAGCTCAGAAGGAGCATATGCTCAAGTATAATTTTTAAATGTCCACATTAGAGATGTTTGCTTGTTAATTTCTCAGTTCAATATAAGAACATTAGGAATAACTGTTATGAATTAAATCTGGTCTTTTGAAAAAGCAAAAAGATGAATATTTTAACAATTTGATCTTTCCATCTAACTTCTTGAAAAGCAGAAAATGAATGAAAAGCAGAACATGCACACATATGCTTTCTTTACATTTGTACACACACACACACATACACACACACAAGTATATATGTTCTTAGTAAGTGTTAGTATGACACACATATACCCCTTATATAATACACACATATATGTATGTGTATATATATATATATATATGTACATATATATTCACACATACACAGAAACTTCCATGCAAATGTTTTCATAGATTCACATTTACACATTTGTACTTTAAGAACTATGAATAGGTCAATTGCCTGGATACTGGTAGTATACACTTTTAATCCCTGCAGTCAGGAGGCAGAGATAGGCAGATATCTACATTTGAGTCCAATCTGGTGGTCTTCAGAGTGAGTTATGGGATGGCTAGAGCTACACAGAGAACCCTTTTTTGAAAAAGCAAAATGAAAAACTGAAAGAACTGTTGTTTCTAGTTTTCTTTTGTTTTTCAATTTTGTGAAGTTTTATTTACATAATTTTCCTGTCCCCTTTCCTCCCTCCAAAGCCTTCAATATTTCACTCCTTGCTCTCTTTCAAATACATGGACTCTCTTGAATTGTTGTTATATGCATATGTCATCAGTATATAAACATATGTTCCTACTTGGGATGTATGCTACTTGTATATTTGCTGACAATTTGGTATTGGCTAAGCAATTGGTGTGGTCTTTCCTGGACAGGTCTACTTCCTCCACTCGCAGATTTCCTTAGTCTTGTAGTTACATGCAGAAGACTAAGGCTTCAGTCTTCCTTATAACTACTTTCATTTGCCTACTATTGTCCTTGATCAGCTTGGGTTAAAGCAGCCATATTGCTAAGAACTGGGTTAGCTCTGACATTATTAGGAGACAAAGTCTCACAGCAAACTTCCTTAGGTCTTGTAATCTTACAGGCCCTTCTTTTATATTATTCTCTGAGTCTTTGGTGAAGGTGTTGTTTTATAGATGCATCCCTTTGGACTGGGCACTGTAATTCCACATTTTGATTGATATGTAGTAGTCTCCATCTATTGAAATGACAAGTTTCCTCAATGACAGATGCTGGCTACACTTATTTTTTGGGTATGAGAACAAATATTTAATAATGAATATTGCTGTCAGGGTTCTGCTGATTCTCTGCCAAGGTTAATGATCTCAGTAGCTCTAGATAATAGCTGAGATATCCAGTACCAGGCATAATTTTCCTCTTGTTAATCAAGTCTTAAATCCAATCAGAGAGCTGTGGTTACCATGAGGGTATGCATGCCACTGTTTCATCCTTAGGGTTATCATATACTTTATAAAGTGCTATCTAGTTTTTAATATAAAAGTTTGATCATTTTTGTCCCATTACTTGATAATCATTTTTATTGTTTTGAATATTTATTTATTCTATAAATTATAATAATTTTTATTCCTTTTGCTAAAGTGTTTATCAAGATCCAGATGAGATTATGCCAAGGGGAGACTGAGGTACACTTTTAAACAACAAAATGCAAATGTATCTATAGATACTCATATGATCATTCAGAAAAGAAACTAAATGCGATACTATTACAAACTACAAAGACAAAGCATCAGAGCTTAAATGGTAAAAGAAGCATGGAGCCAAGCTAATGCTGGACAAATTAGATCATATTCAATAGTAAAGAAATAGAAAATTTTTCAAAATATACAAAATAATTGTTTGAAAACCTCAGGAAAATATAAGAAAATATGAAGAAGAAAGATTGCATTGGAAATGACAGATAACAGAAATTTATTTCAAGTGTCAACCACCAGACAAAATATGGAAGAAAACAACATGAAAATAATCAAATCCATTAAAAGCAAATAAAAGAAATAGAGAATTATTAGGAAAAATACTGAATACTGTTGAAGGAATTAAAGAAATTAGGTACATGTATTGTTTTAAAAGTAAGAAATAAGAAGGAATTATAAGTGTTGGGATTAAAGGCATTCACCACCATGGCCTGGCAAGATATTAATAGTTTACTATTATTTTAGTCTTACCTTTGTTCATTTCCAAATTGTTATTTTTATAGTTATTAGCATGGCTATTAAAAAATACTGTATTTTGTTTTTTCTGTTTGTGCTGTTTTTTTACCAGGGTGAAATATAAACAGTTCTTCACATATCAAAAATGTAAGGCTTTGCTGCTTTCAATATCCTTAGTAATACATTTCATTTTTCAGGGATTAATTTATAAAATTGTGTTAATTTTTAATATTATATTTTTCTAACTATTTGTAGATGATTGTATGAGATCAGAGTTCTTTTTATTATTTTCTATAATGTATGTGAAATGTCTAGTCATCTCATGTTCCCCAATATCTCAAAATTTTATTTTTAAGATTTTATTTAAAAATATCCCACTCTCACTTCATGAACATTAGCTTTTGCTTTAATACCTTAATGAATCTAAACATATTGTTTTGAAAATTTTTTCCAGTTTCTTCTCTCATTAGCATTTTGGGAAACATTTAATATGATTAGTGATAATATTGAATATACTGATGGATCAACTTTACTCCACATTTTCATACAAATTATGGATCATAAAATAACAATAACAATTAGTTATATCAGGTTCCATATTTTCCTCATTCCCCTCCAAGTCTAGCTGGATTGCAGAGTTAAGTTTATGATTATGAATAAAATCTAAGTAAGAACTGTAAAAAAAAAAAAAACAATTAGTTATATCATGCACAAATTGATAGTATGCTTTGACTCCAAAATTTAAGTTCAAGGACAAGTTACTGGGGAAAAACATTTCCATTTTTGTTTCCACAGAAAATGAAAAGCAGTGGATTCCTTACAGACTAATGTGGTTTGATCAAGCCAGAACGCCTGAAACAGAGTACCAGGTGATCCTACATTCAAAACAGCTGGACAAAGCAGCCTTATAGACTACAGCCAGGATTTCTGCATCTTCTTAGAATCCCCCATGACATCGCCCCTTACCAGCAAGAAGTAGTTTGGAAAGAACAATGCCAAAATTCCCAAATATTTTCTATAAATGTTTGTTTTCAAACAAAGTCAAATGGACTTGGTTATAAAATTAAAAAAAAATTGATAGTATGAGAGGTGTGATGTTAATAGCTCAATTATACTACAGTTTGATGAAATGATGTACAGAAACTTTCAGACATGTATCAATCCAAATTTATTTGATAATGACTTTTAGATCTCACCATTCAGTCAATCATAAACATCATGTTTTTTATTATAAAATGATAAGACCCTGTTAGCATATAATTTAATTTATAACTATAATTAGAGTTTCTATTGCTGTTGTAAAACATATACACCATAACCAAAATCAACATACATAGGAAAGCAGTTTGTTTCAGCTTATAATTTTCAGTTTGTATTCCATCACTGAATGAAGTCAAGTCAGAAATACTTGACAAGACAGGAACCTAAAGACAGGAACTGAATCAGATTCCACCTTGGAAGGTTGATTACTGGCTTTCTTCTCATGGCTTTTCTACTTGTAGTACACAGGAACACCACCTCAATGGTGGGTTCATATAAGCTGGGACTTCTCTCATCAATTGTCTATCAAAATAAATAAATAAATACCCTGAACTTGTCTATAGACAAATGGATATAAACACTTTCTCAATTAATAGTCCTTTTTCCAAGATGTCCTGAGGTCTGGAAAAATTGACAAAAGATCTAACAAGAGGAATATCTATGTACATATATAATATATTCATTAGTAGGATTCCCAAATTGGCTTAATTCAGCACAGGTAAAAAATGACTGAATTCATGGTATTAGAACATGACCGAAGTAAATAAAAGGTAGCTGAAATAATCTGCTTCCAATCCAGGATTGTTAAAATTATTATGGTCATACAGTATAAATTGTCTTATTCCAGTGGATAAATACTTATATAATGTGATCTAGAATTCCCAACAAATACTTATTCTATATCTTGAATATAGATTGAACTGAATGGCTCTGAGACATGTCTGAAAAAACAAAACAAAACAAACAAAAAAAAAAACAAAACAAAAAAGAAAAAAACAAAAAAGAACCACTGATCTAGAATCATGTAAAAGAACTTCCTGTGACCTGTATTAAAAAAAATATTACAGTGACTACAAAATCATATCTAGATGTATTCTAAATATAATTGGGAATCATTAATCATTCAGTGTCTTTTTTCAATTAGTTCAATTACTTCAGTGCTTTAAAATTGTTGCTTTGGGACTCATTACCTAATTTAGTTAGGTTTATTCCAAAGAATTTTTTTTATTCAATTGTTTAATTTTTTGTTTTTACATCTCCACTAAAGTTCTCCTCCCTTGTCTCCTCCCAGTTCCTATACCTCACCTCCTTTCTGTATTCACCATTCTTTCCTACTCGTTTTCTTCAGAAATGGCCAGGCCTCTCATGGGTGTCAACTAGCCATGCTATATCAAGTTGCAGTGAGATTAGCACCTCCTCTGCTTTAAAGCTGGATGAGGCAGTCTGGAAGGAGGAATGAGTTCCCAAAATCCCATGTGCTCACTGTTAAGAGTCTCTCAAAAAAACTAAGTTACACTATTGTTACATGTATACAAAGGACATAGGTCATTTCCATGCAGGCTCCCTTGTTATCAGTTCAGTCTCTGTGAGCTCCTATGAGCCATGTTAGTTTACTCTATATGTTTCTTTTCTTTCTTTTTTTTTTTTTTGGTGGGGCCCTTGATCCCTACAATCCTGCATTCCCCTCTTCAGCAGGATTTACCAAGTTTAGCCTAATGTTTGGCTGTGGGTTATTACATCAATCTCATCAGTTGCTGGTTGTTGCCTCTCTGATGACCACTGGGTTAGGAAACAATCTAAGAGCATAGCAGAATATTATTAGGAACCATCTTTTGGGCTGTTTTCTCTTTTTGGTTCTATACTAGGTCTCTGGGGTCTCCTGCTTCTGTGTCCTGAAAGACAGGAAGGAGCTCCCTCTCAGGGTATTTGTCTCAGGCTATCCTAGTCACTAATTTTTCACTCCCACAACTTCTATAACATCCCTAGCCAAGCACATCTTCTAGGAAGGGAAAATTGTAGGCCTCAGTCCCTCCACTGTAAGTCTTACCTGATTACAGGAGATCGCCAATAAGGCTTCGTATCCTGTATTGTTAGAGTTGACAGCTCATTCCAGAGATGCCCCTATTTCCTGTTGTCTCACAAGTACTCTCTCCCTCCACCATCTGCTCACCTGAACCCTCCTGTTTTGATCACCAGTACCCCTTCCAGAACCCTCCTTCACCCATTGACAATGTCAATTCTATTTCACAATCACAGTGAAATTCATGAATCATCCCCTTGAACTCACCTTATTATGTAGCTTCTGTGGGTCTGTGGATTGTAGTGTATGTATATTTTACTTGAGAGTTATGAGAACTCATATCCACTTATGAGGGAGTAAATCCACTGTTTGTCTTTCTCAATCTGAGTTGCCTTACTCAGGATGATTTTTTGTAGTTTCATCTACTTGCCTACAAATTTCACCATGTTACGTTTTTATCAGTTGATTAATACTCCATTGTGTAAATGTACCACATTTTCTTTATACATTCTCCATTTGAGGAATATCTATATTGTTTTCAGTTTCTATCTATTTAGAATAAAGGTGCAATGAACTTGGTTGAGCAGCTGTCAATGAGACAGGATGGAGTCTCTGTTGGGTATATGCCTAGGAGTGGTATACCTGTGTCTTAAGGTAGATCAATTACCAATTTTCTGACAAATTGCCATGTTGATTTCCAAAGTGGCTGTACAAATTTGCACTCACATAGGCAGTGAAGGAGTATTCCCCTTGTTCCACATCCTATCCAGCATGAGCTTTCCTTTCTGGTTTTGATCTTAGCCATTCTGACAGGAGTAAGATAGAATCACAAAGTAATTTTGATTTGCATTTCTCTGATGGCTAAGAGTGTTGAACATGTTTTTAAGTGATTCTTGGCCACTGGAGATTCCTCTGTTGAGAATTATCTGCTTAGATCTGTACCCCATTTTTAATTGGATTATTTGGGTTTTGTTTGGTTGTTTGTTTTTGTCTTGTCTCTTGAGTTCTCTATATATTTGTTGGAGATTAACTTTCAGTTAGATGTAGATTTGATGGAGACCTTTTCCCATTCTGTGGGCTTCCATTTGGCTCTCTTGACAGTGTTCTTCTGTAGTAGCTCTTAAAATTATTGGTGGTGGTATCTATAAAAGCTATTTAAATGTACAGGATTATTTTAGTTATCCAGAATCTTTTGTTTTTCATGTGAAGTTGAGTATGCTTTCAAGGTCTGTTACATACTTATGGAATTTTGATGGGGATTGCAGTAAATCTGTAGATTGCTTTTGGTAAAATGGCCATTTTTACTGTTATTCCTACTGACCCATGAACATGGGAGATCTTTCCCTCTTCTGCTATCTCTCCAGTTTCATTCTTCAGACTTGAAGTTCCTTCCACAAGAGACTCTCAAGGTGTTTTATATTATTTGTGGCTATTTTGAAGAGTGTTGTTTCCATGATTTCTTTCTCAGTCCATTTATTTTTGTATGTAGTGGGGGTAACCTACTGCATTTTTTTAGTTATTTTTGTGTATAGCCACATTGCTAAAATTTTTTAGTTGAAGGAGAATGCTGGTAGAAATTTTTAGGTTTTCTATGTATACGAATGTATCTGCAAATAGAGATAATTTGACTTCTTCCTTTTCAATTCATACCCTCCTGATGTCTTTTAGTTGTCTTACTGCTCCAGATAAAACTTCAAGTACTATTTTGAATAGATATAGAGAAAGTGGAGAGCATTGCCTTGTCCCTGATTTTAGTGGAACTGCTTTGAGTTTCTCTCCATGTAATGAAATGTTGGCTATAGGCTTGTTGTATATGGCTCTTATTATGTTGAGGTATGTTCCTTGTAACCCTGACCTCTTTAAGATTTTCACCATGAACAGATGATGGATCTTGTCATAGGCTTTTTTAGCGTCTACTGAGATGATCATACATTTTTTCTTTCAGATATTTTATATGGTGGGTTGCATTGATAGATTTGTATGTGAAGCATCCCTCCAACTTTTTAATGAAGTCCACTTGTTCATAGTAATTAAACTTTTTGATGTATTCTTGGATTCAGTTGGCAATTATTTTATTGAATATTTCTGTATCTATTGTCATGAGGGAAATTGATCAATAATTCCCTTTGTTGAGTCTTCATGTGGTTTAGGTATCAGGGAGACTGTGGCCTCATAAAATGAATTTAGCAATGTCACTTCTGTCTGTATTCTGTGACGTATTAATATTAAGTCTTCTTTGAATGTCTGGTAAAAATCAATGCTAAAACCATTCAGTCCTGGACATTTTTTGGTTGGGAGAATTGTAATGACTCCTTCTATTTCCATAGCAGTTATAGGATTATTTAAATGTTTTGTCTGGCCTAGATTTAACTCTAATAAATGGTATCTATCTAGAAAATTGTTTATTTCTTTATATTTACAAATTTTGTGGAGTACAAGTTTTTGAAGTACAACTTAATGATTCTTTGAATTTCCTTGGTATTTGTTGTGATGTCCCCATTTTTATTTTTTATTTTTATTAATTTTGACATTCTTTCTGTGTCATTTTGTTAATTTGGATAAGTGTTTGTCTGTCCTGATGAATTTCTCAAAGAACCAGTTTTTGTATCATTTATTCTATATTTTTACTGTTCTGTATGTTTTAATTTTATTCATTTAAGCCCTTAGTTTGTTTATTCCCCACTTTCTACTATTCTTGGGTGTTTCTGCTTCCTTTTGTTCTAGACTTTTAAGGTGTGCTGTTAAGTCACTGGTATGAGGATTCTGTAATTTCTACATTAAGGCTTTTATTTTGTTCCATAAATTTCAGTATATTTTGCATTATTTTACATTGGAATTTAGGTAGTCTTTAATTTCTTTCTTGATTTCTTCCTTGACCCAGTAGTGACTTAGTAGAGGGTTGTTCAGTTTCCATGAGTTTGTGGTGTTTTTTTTTTTTTTTTTTTTTTTTTGTTGTTTCTGTAGTTCTTGAAATTCAACTTTAATCCATGGTGGTTTGGTAGGACACAGAGGAATATTTCAATTTTCTTGTATGTTGAGGCTTAATTTGTGACTGAGATTGTGTTCAGTTTTGGAGAATGTTCCAAAAAGCACTGGGAAGAAGTTACATTTTTTATGTTCAGGAAAGGTATTCTCTAGATACCTGTTAGGTCCATTTGAATCTTTAGTCTGTAGTCTTAGTCTTCCATTATTTCTGTGTTTAGTTTCTTTCTGAATGACCTCTCCATTTGTGAGAGTAGGATGTTGAAGCTTTCCACTACTAAAATGCAATATTCAATGTATGATTTAAGGATTAATAATGTTTCTTTTACAAATGTGGGGACCCTTGTATTTGGTACATGTATATTCAAAATTGAGATGTCATCTTGGTAAAGTTTTCCTTTTATGAGCATGAAATGTCCACCATCTCTTTTGATCATTTTTTATTAGAATTCTATTTCTTTAGATATTAGGGTAGCTTACCTGTTTGGTTCATTTGATTGGAATCTTTTCTGACCCTTATCTCTGAATTAATGCCTGTCTTTGATATTGTGCTGTGCTTCTTGCATGTAGCAGGACGCATCCAGTTTTCATATACAGTCTGTTAGCCTGTGTTTTTTTATTTGTGTATGGAATCCACTGATATTAAGAAATAGTAAAGACCACTGATAGTTTACTCATTATTACATTGTTATTGGTCATGGTGGTAGTGTGTGTATTCATGTGTTTCCTTTCTTTATATTTTGCTCTTGTGGGATTATCTATCGCCTGTATTTTTGTGGGTGTCTTGTTCATTGTTGGTATTCTAGTTGTTGTGGCCTGCCTTTCTGGTGGCTGGCTCAACCTGTGAGCTAGTAAGGTGTCTCTTGCCAAGTTGGGAGTTGGTATATTGGTGGTAAGGTAGACTTTGTTGCATTTGGTGGTCTCTGTGCATCTAATTGGTGTGGCCTGCACTTGTTCTTCTGACAGGTGTGGTCTGCTTTGGAACAGCTGAAATCTGTTCAATCTGGTGTGGCTTTTCCATGTTCTGACTTTGTGGCTTGCACCTGGTTGGCAATTAACTGGAGTTGGGGTAGAGACCACTAGAGATGCCTACCTTGAGCTGGAACAGCATGGGCTATGGGAATGACCCTTGAAACAGTACCAAGCAGTGGGGGTATCAAGCTTCTCAGTCAGGTAGGTCACTTACCACTCCTGACTGCTGTAGCCTGAACCTGAGTGGCACAACCTGGCTAGGGTTGGAGCAGGAACCACCAGTGGGACTGGTATTGCGCTTCGAATGTGAGGATTGAGGGCAACAAAATTAGGGGTATTGGTGCAGATCCACTGGCAGACATCTGACTCACCTGTTCTGGCTGGTATGGCAGTACCAAATCTGATTGTCTCAAGAAATTTATTTAAAGGATTTCATATGGGATTATCCACTGATCTCTTTCTTAGTATATGCACTACTGGTATGTAGGAAAGGTACTAATTTTATATGTTAATGACAAATGGGATTGCATGAAATGAAAGAGCTTCCACAAATCAAATGAAACAAAGAAATGAAGAGGGGCCCTACAAAATATCAGAAAACTCTTTGTTATCTGTATGCTCACCAAGTGCTAAGTCACACCCAGAAAAGGTAAAAACTTAAAAATATAACCCAACCAAAACAACCTAATTGATAAATGGGCTAATATTGTTAACATATAGTTCTTAAAAATGAAGTATAAATGAGGAAAATTTAACATTCTTAGACACTGGGTAAATACACATTAAAAAAAAAATACCTTGAGATTCTATTTGACCCAACCACTCAGAATGATTGTCATTAAGATAATAAATACATTTGAGATTGTAGGCAAAAGAAATCCATTACACAGTGCTAGTTAGGATTTAAATTTGCCCACCCACTATGGAAATCAGTACTGAATTTCTGTAAAAATAAATGAATGAAAACATAGCTACCATATGGCTGATCTTGGCCACTTCTTGGTATATGCATGAACAAGTCTAAGTCAACATGTCCTAGATATAACTGAATGCTTGTGCTTGCTGCATTATTACAGTAGCCAAGTTAAGCAATCAGCCTGTCAACAGAAAAATGTGGCATGCACACATAATGGAGCTTGATTCAGTCAACTAGAAGAAAGAAATCATGGTGTTACATTAAATACAATTTAATTAACTAATGTCTTTAAGAAAAACATATTTATTATCAGGAGTGGGTCCTATATGTTTTATAGATACAAAGCCCATCTGTCTATATCTATCACCTATCTATCTATCTATCTATCTATCTATCTATCTATCTATCTATCTATCCATCTATGTGATATTAGAACAGAAAGGGAACATGAGAAGGAAGAGAAGTAAAGAAATGAAGAAGAAGGAAAATAAATGTGTTAAAAGGCAGGTAATGGTGATGAGTATATTTAAAAAAATTATATATTGAAACAAATGAAGCAGGGGAATATGTGCATGGTTTAAGGAAAAAATGCTGAGATTGTATTATAATATCAAAAATAGAAGCAACAATTTTTAAATTACTTGATATATTTGAGAGTAATTGTCTTATGAAGCCTTAAGGTATTCACAATAAATATATAGGGATGGGATAAAATAAAATCATGCTAATAACTCTACAAATAAAAATCTTATGTTTTATGCTAGCAATTTTTTTCTCAGTACTAAATAACATAAAAACTCCTTCAGGAACATGTACAATATTGTAAGTATAAGGTAATTCACTTCAATGAGGGATTTAGAAATCTCCTAGTGTCAATATATGGCTAAGTAACAGCATATTTAGATAAAATAATTGCAAAAGTTTAAATTCAGAAATTCTCATATGGTGATATTGGGCAGTACCCCAGTCATACTAAGTGAAAACATCATGACTAAACTAACAACTTTTGGCATGTGCAAAAAAAATTAGTGTAGACAGTAAAGAAGAATTTTACTTTATATGAAGTCATATTCTAACAGAATATGAGTTGATTTAATAATAGCTTTTACCTATATAATTAGAAACAGAGGCTAAGGGGGAGATACAAATGTAATGACATTGTTCACTGTATAACTTCCTTGTTTTGAATTATAAGCATTCCTCATCTATAACAAATTTGAATGCTATAAGTAAAATGTTATTTATAAAAAAATTCATAGAAGTACATAAATTTTATGAAAAATTGCTAAAACCTCAAAGTAATTTTCATTCCAATTTTTCCATTGTTTCAATAATTATCTTTTGTACAATCAAGCTAGCTCTTACCTTCTACAAAGACAACTTAACACTTCACATGCTTTTTGCTTTCTTCCATCTACAAATTTAAAGTGCTAGAGCTCAGTTGGGATAGGGAGAGAGTACTTTAGATGAGGAACTCTGCTTGCATGCTGCTGGGAATGATGCCACTCATGAAATTTTAAGCTGTTAGTGACATTTAGAAACTATAAAGAAATACTAACAGAAGTAATTTTATTTGTACCTTCACCATGAACTAAATGTGTCACATCTCAACAGTGATGACAACAGTGTCACCCTTTTGGTTATTTTATTATTACCTAGAGAATATTTAAGGGGTTGCAAGGGTATCAGATTCTGTGTAAATACATAGCAACCTATTTATTGTTTATAGGTGGATCAATGTTGCAGTATTTTCTTCATTGTACAAATATAATTATTATTAATGAATAAAAGCTTCATCATGTTTACATTGATGCAGTATTGTACACATTACTGATGCAGAAAAATCATGCTAATAATAATATGTATCTTTCTGGTTTAAAATGTTAATAGTGGGAATAGTGTGTGATGAATGGTGGTTTATGAAGACAGTCTCAAATGGAATGATTAGAAATTTTATCTGGAGAAACCTTAACTGTGAACCACATAACAAAACGATGATACATCTATAGTAAATATAATATAACTTTCTCAGTATTTAAGTTATGACTAATTGTTTTTGTTCAGGGAAGTGACACAATTCATTTTTGGGAAAATATCCATCAAATGCCCAAATTTGAAAATCATTGCTTCTCTGTTACTCACATTTTCAATACATATTTGTTTTTCCATGAGGAAAAGCATTTGTTAGCGCAGCTCACACCACAATTAAGTAAAGGCTTGTTTTTGAAACAATTGCATTTGAATGTGGGTGAAAGTATTCTTATACATCTGTTATGTCAAAAGTTATAGAACAATCTCTTGTCAAAGAATTGATATTTAACAAAGCAAGATCTTATGGCTTCATCAGAGAGGCTGAGAAGAGCAGACTTGTTATTTCTTCCTCCAGTTACAACATATAAACTACAGAATTTCCTTGTTCTCACACAGACAGAATGAGATTGCAGATGCCTTCATAACTTAGAAAACAATCTTTTATTCCTACGACTTTTATACTGGACTTCTGAAATGCACACCAGTTCAAGGCCATGGCTAGGATGTAAATCATGAGTTTGAAATGAAGTCTGGCTGAAGCAGAATTGAGCAGAGGAGCCACAGAACAACCACCAACCTCATTTCTATCACTCCCTCTCACACTGGCTTCCTTTCTCAACTTCCCATTTATGCAAGGTACTATACATTTCTTGTCACACTCACTGAAAACATGCCAACTAATAAAATCATTTATTTTCGTTAGGATTAGTTGAAAGTACCTTCTTGAATATACTTAGTTAATATTTCCCCACATTAGATATGATTCTCAAATCCATGAAGAAAAATCTCATGTTATTTTCCCAAGGTATAATAGAGAGATGATTAAAAGCGTAAACACACACACACACACACACACACACACCAGAAAAAAGCTTAAAACACAAGATTATGACAATTTCAGCTGAAGTCATTTTGCTAAATTCCCAAGGGGGAAAAATATGTTAAATATTAGATGTGTACCTTTGTTCAAGAATAAATTCTTTCCTTCTCAGAGATAAATATCTCAAATACCATGATCCTAAATCCTATATGTTAATCACAGTAGATAAATTTTTATGATATTTTGACACATTTGTACTGCTAGACTTCACTAAAGCATATGAAGCACACATGTTACCCTGACAGCAAAGAAATGAAAATTATGCACTATATATATTTTCCAGTGGCATCTTTGTAGACATTGCCAGTATCTGAGCTGTTATAACATGGTTGAATGTCAATTTTGTGCAGGAATGTTAAAAGAGGTTTATTATAGTGCTGAGTATTTTTGGTCATAAATTTTACTATGCATAAAAAGCAAACTTTCTCCAAACATGAAATTTTATCAACATTCATTAATTCTTCAATATAGCATAACATTTATAGTCTACCTATTTAATTATTACTGATATCACTTTTCTCTCTCAAAGAAAAATTATAATACATCAAGATTGTGATTTTTCAATGAATAATTCAATGGCAATTTCTCTTCCCAGCTTAAAAAACAATGGCTAAAAATAACATGGTCCAGTTAGGCATGATTTAGGATTTTATAAAAGAAGTTAGTTCAACTAAAAGAACTGAAAATCCTAATGACTATTGGAATTACTTTCCCAGTTCTGCCACTTTATTTCACTCTTTTATCATATTTCTCTCACCAATTTATCAAGAATAACACTGAAATCACTGATAATACATTCTCACAACTAAAGTAAGCTAGAGAGCTCATTTCTACATTATTCACAAAGATTACTAATATCTATATGGTCACTTTAATAAAACAATTGCCATTGAATGTAACATAAGTACTCATTACTAAAACATTTGAGACCTTAAGCCATTTAGATTTAACTTTTTCATGGTTTTTGTAAATAGATACATATATGCAAACTTACAGACACACATACACACATACATGCATACATATATACAATGATATATTATGAGGAATGGAAAAGAAGTCTAAACACAATACTCTTATATCATAACATAAAATAAACATATGGGTGGTTTAATTAATTTTGTGTGTGTGTTGGAGGTTTCCTTCCAGAGCTTTTTGTAGGACTGGATTAGCTGATGTGCATTGTTTAAATCTGGTTTTGTCATGGAATATCTTGATTTCTCCATCAATAGTGATTGAAAGCTTTGCTGGGTATAGTATTTTTGAATGGCATCCATGTTCTCTTAGTGTTGTCAGAATATCTAGCCAGTACTTTCTGGCCTTCAGAGTTTCCATGGAGAAGTCAGGTGTAATTCTGATAGGTTTGACTTTATATGTTACTTGGTCTTTTACCTTTGTTGCTCTTAATATTCTCTCTTTATTCTGTATGTTCAGTGTTTTGAGTATTATGTGTCTAGGGGACTTTCTTTTATGGTCCACTCAATTAGGTGTTCTGTAACTTTCATTGGTATGTGTTTCTTAAGGTTTGGAAAGGTATTTTTTCCTATGATTTTGTTGAATATATTTTTTGAACCTTTGAGTCGGGTTTATTCACCTTCTTTCCTACTATTCTTAGGTTTGACATTTTCAAGGTGTCCCATATTTTCTGGATATTTTGTGTCAGGGATTTGTTGGACTTAAGATTTCCTTTTTTCAATGAATCTTTTTCTCCTACTGTATGTTCATTGCCTGGGATTCTCTTTCCCATCTCTTGTATTGAGTTGGTTATGCTGGCATCTGTAGTTCTTGATTATTTGCCTAACATTTCTATTTCCAGCACACCTTCAGACTGTTTTTTTGTTTGGTTGGTTGGTTGGTTGGTTGTTGTTTGGTTTTTTGTTTGTTTGGTTTTTTTTGGGGGGTTGGGTTTTTTTGACTATATCAGCTTTCAAACTTTGCACTGTTGTTTGAATTGTTTCTTGCAATTTTTGGTTTGTCTTTTCCTCCTTTTCTTGTCTTTTTCTTCCATTTTTCAAAGGGATTTTCTCATTACCTCTTTGAGGATCTCTATCTTCATAAAGTTGTTTTTAGGGTCTTTCTCTTCTGGTTTATCTATGTTGTGATGTTCAGGTCTTGCTGGTGTGAAGTCATATTGATCTTTCTGTTGTTGACTGTTTTCTTATACTGTTGTCTACCCATATCTTCTTCCAGTGCATACTGGTAGGGTCTCTCCCTCTTCTGGTGGGCATGGGACCAATGTTCTCTTCAGGTGGGTGCAAACAGGTCCAGTACTCCAATGGCTTTCCTACTCCAGTGGTGGTGCAGGGACTCCTCCTGTGGTTGGAAGCTGGACCAGGAAGCTGGAAGAATCTGTATTGGCAGATCCACTAGGACAGAATCCCCTGCTCACAGTCTTCAGTTCTCACGACTTTTAGAGCAGATTACTAGCGCAAAGGCCAGAAACAGGCTTAAACTTAACCCCTTCCCATGCTTGGAGGTGTGACCAGGACTTGGCAGACTCTGGGTGGCCCAGTCTGCTAGGGTGGGCTCCCCTACTGGGTCCTCAGGATGCTCCGAGAAGGGCACCAGAAGCCTTTTTTTTTTTTATTTCTAATACATAGCAATGGCATATTTGAGAGCACAGAATTACTTTTCTGTATCCAGTATATATATGTAATTTATACTTTTGAGTCTTCATTTTATATTATTTTTTGCTACAAATGCAGTAATTCTAAGTTTATGTGCTAATTTGATTTCATTAATTTGATTCTGTGTTTCAGATATTACAAATTTTAAATTCTTCCTTATTTGCTTTCTGCTATATTAATTTTATATTCTTTTTTTATATGAAGCTATTTAATTAGGTTGATAGCAATTTAGAAAACCAGTTTGTGAGGATACATCCTTTTTGTCAGAGATAACTGGGACCACAGGTAGCCCTGAAGCTGAGGAACAGCTTTGGTCTTTGGCAAAAGCCGTGAGTCCCTGGAGTTCTGATCAGCCTTTTCTTGCTCTGTAATCTCGTATTTCTCAATCTCTGTGTCGAAGATCTTGCCTTCCTGGTGTCTGGGCTTGTGCAGCTGCTTCTTCTTGAAGTAAGCATCAGTCAGGTGTCTGGGGATCTTAACTTGGCTGATATCAACTATTGTAGAGGAGGCAATGACAAATTTCTGGTGTGTTCTACTCAGAGGAACTCTGTTGAGGGCAAGAAGTCCCATCACAAGTTGCAAGCCGCTGCCCAGCTCCTTAGGGAGAACCACCCTCTTGCCTCTGTGGTGCCCAGTGAGAATGATCAGGACAGTTCCAGGAGTGATGCCAGCACGAAACTTTCTCACATGCTGAATGAAGGACATTTTGCCATGGCTCAGCAGCTTCCGAGGAACATCTTCAGTAGGGTAATACCGGGACATTTTTCGAAGCTTAACCACCCAGGTACCACCATTCTTGTCACCACCAACTGGCTGGTGACAGTAGCAAGGACCTTCTCCTTTTTCTTCTTCTTTACAACCTTAGTTTGTGCAGCTTTTAAACAGGGCCTTTCTGTAATACATGGCAGATCGGGAGTACCTGCCAACTCCTCTAACCAGGACAGGGTTCCAGCTGCAACACCTCTTCTCCTTGGGCTTTTTAACCTTCGGGTCACCCTTTTTGGCTGCATCAGCAACAGGAGCACCAGCGGCATCACCTCCAGCCTTCTTGGCTGCAGGTTTTTTTCCCTTTTTTGTCAGGCTTCTCATCTTTTTCACCCGCATCTTGCAAGCTATTCTTAATATCATTACATTTACCATGTTTTCATGTCCATTTTCAATTTTTTATGTGTATCTTACTGTGTTTTTGTACCCATTCTGTTTTAAATTTTTTTCTTTAAATTAATAACAATCTTATTCTAGATACCAGTTCCAACTCACTCTCCTTTCCATCCTCCCATGTTCCCCACTGATACTCTTTTCTTACCCCACAACCACTCTTCAGGGTGGGTGAGGCTTCCCACGAGGGATCATCAAAGTCAGTCACATCATTTGGGACAGGACATAGGCCCTCCCCCTTGTATCTAGGCTGAGAAAGTATTCCTCCATAAGGAATGTGCTCCAAAATCCCATTTATGCACTAGGGACAAATAATGGTTCCAATGCCAGAAGCCCTATAGACTGCCCAGGGTTCCCAACTGACACCCATGGTTAGGGGGCCGAATTTGGCCCTATGCTGGTTCCCCAGCTGTCAGACTGGAGTCTGTGAGCTTCCACTTGCTCAGGTCAACTACTTCTGTGGGTTTCCCCAGCATGATCTTGACTTCCTTGCTCAACATTCCTCTCTCTCTACAACTGGATTCTAGTAGTTCGCCTCAGTGCTTGACTGAATTTCTGCTTCTGTTTCCATCAGCTACTGAATGATTGCGTTTAAGGTACTGGTCAATCTCATTATAGGGGAAGGGCATTTAAGGAAGTCTCTCCACTATTGCTTAGATTATTAGCTGGGGTCATCCTTCTGGATCCTTGGACATTTCCCTAGTTAAAGATTTCTCTTTGAACCTATAATGACTCCTCCTATTTAAGGTATCTCTTTTCTTATTCTCCTTCTCTATTCTTCCCCCAACTCACTATTTCTGATCGTTCCCCTTCTCCTTCTCCCCTCCTCTTTTACCTACATTCCCATACCAGTGATCCCAATTTGCTAAGTCTGTTCAGGAGCTCTTGTCCCTTTCTGCTTCTCTAGGGGCCCATGTATGTCTCTCTTAGTGTCCCCCTTGTTCCCTAGCTTCTCTGGAGGCATGGAATGTAGGTTGGTTATCCTTTGCTCTATGTCTTATATCCACTTATTTGTGAGTACATACTATATTTGTCTTTCTGTGTGTGAGTTACCTCACTCAGGATGGTTTCCTCTAATTCCATCTATTTGCCTGTTAATTTTAAGATATCGTTTGTTTTGTTTTGTCTTGTTTTCGTTGTTTTTTTTTTTTTCGGGGTAGTACTCTATTGTGTACATGTATCACATTTTCTTTATCCATTCTTAGGTTGAGGGACATCTGTGTTGCTTCCAGGTTCTGACTATTACAAAAAATGTTTCTATGAACATAGTTGAGCAGATGTCCTTGTGTATGAATGTGCATCCTTATTGTACCAATTATTCTTTGGGTGTCTTATAATTCTTCATTTCTTAGGCATATTTTGAGACATTCTTTTTTTTTTTATCATTTGGCCTTTGTTGATCAGTTCTTTTTACCTTGGTCTAATTCATACTGTTTTTTCCAATTTAATTTAAATTTTTAATTTTTTAAACAAACTGTTTAGATTTCATTTCCTTCATCCAACACTTCCCATGCTATATTATCTGTTTCATATTATCCCCCTACATGATATATGTATACATATATATATATATGTAAGATTTAACCAAACAGATGATTAATTGCTGGAATATTCCCCGGGGAAGAATATTTCTCCTGTTTTCATCAGTCCTTATTTGTCTGCAGTATTTTTTATGTTTGAGGTCTCATGAAATGTCTCTTTTCCATGTTAGTATAACTATTGGTATCTTTCTATTCCTGTCTTGTTTAAGAAGACATATTTTTGGGACTTCATAAGTGTAACTTCCTTGACATTTCTAGGTGACACAACCTCACAGCTAGCATCCTGTTCCTTTGGTTCTTTGAACTTTCTGTCCCCTTTTCCTGTGTATTTTATTTCCTGAACATTAGGAGTGTGTTAAAGATATATGAGTTCATGCTAGGCACTTGTTCTCTGCATTATATTGGTTGTGGTTTTCTATAATGTTCTCCCAATGTAGCAAAGATAATGGTTTTGATTGGGGTTAAGAGCTACACTGATTTGTGGATATAAGGATAAATATTAATAAATATTATAAATCAGGTAGGAACTTTGGTAGTTTAGTAAAGTGGTAGTCACAGGTTTTCTTCCCAGATCAAAAAACTCTACACTCCTTGGTAGTTGGTTAGGTTGTTGGTACTAAATATGGTTTCCTTCCTGTTTAACAGGCATTGAGCATTGAGTCCAATCAGCAGTGTTGGTTGTATTTTTTTTTCAAGGTGCATGCTGCTACTAAACATTTAAGATTATCATGTCCTGTTGATCATTATTATAGTCATAGGCATCATAAATGATGTAGTATTTTGAATAAAAATGGTCCCCATAAGCCTTTAATGATTAACACTGTTAGGAGGTTTGGTCATGTTGGAAGCATTATGGCACTGAGAGTGAGAATTAAGATCTCTGATGCTTAAGGCCAGTGGCTCATGGTCTCGTCCAACTGACAGTAGATCAAGATGTAAATCTCTCAGCTGCTTTTATAACACTAGGTCTCCCTACTTGCACCAAGCTTTCTGTCATGATGATAATGGACTAAACCTCTGAATCTGTAAGCCAGCCCCAATGGAGTATGGTCTTTTTAAAAAAAAATGCCTGGGCTTATGGGCTCATGGTGTCTCTTCACAGCAATAAAAACTAGATAGGACTGCTGGGTAAGACTATTGGCAGTTCCCCTCTCTTCTTATAAGATTGCATGACACCAACATGTACCATGAGAACTAATTATCAGGGAGAAAGAGGAACTGACCTGAATCTCACGTGAAATCTTTGTCCCTGGTCAGTTCCTCTAGTTGCTATGTCTTCAGCAATGGTACTTTAGATAGTGTTTCTATTGCCATAGAGTGAACCATAACCATAGTAACTCCTATGAAGGAAAGCATTTAATTGGGTAGATTACAGTTCCAAGGTTCAGTCCATTATTTTTCTGGTGGGATATGGTGGCATGCATGCAGACATGGTGCTGGAGAAAGAGCTGAGAGCTTTACATCTTGATCTGCAGGCAAGAGGAAGTGGTCTGACATACTATGTATATATTTTAAAAACTACCTTCCCAGTTACACTCTTTCTCCAACAAGGCCACAGCATTTCAACAAAACCACACCTCTGAATAGTGACACTCTCAATGAGATTATGGAGGTCAATTACATTCAAACTACTATATTCCACTCTCTGAATCTCATAAGCTTATAAAAATATCGTAAAGCAAAAATACATTTCGTCCAACTTCTAAAGTCTGATAGACTATCACAGTCTTAACAATGTTTAAAAGTCTAAAGTATCATCTGAGATCATACAATCACTTAATTGTAATCACATATAAATCAAAATAAAAATGAAAAGATCACATACTTCTAACATGTAATGGCACAGAATATATATTACTTATTACTATTCCAAAAAGTAGGGAAGAGAGTATAATGAAGAAATAATGGGTCAAAGAAACACATAAAATCAGGTTGGCAAACTCACAACTTTTCATTTCCATGTCTGATGTCAAATTTTCTTCAGATCTTCAACTGGTTTCAACTTCTGTTTTCTCTAACACACGTCTTTCTCTTGGGCTGTTTCTATTCCCTCTTAGCAACTGTCTTCAGCAGGTATCCCATAACTCTGGCATCTCTATCTACCATCTTGGGGTCTCCAGGCTTCTCTTTCACAGTTTCATACTATGGCCTCTGGGTCTTTTTCTTCTGTGCTTGACTGTGTAGCTAGAGCCACATGGCCAAAGCTGCCAAGTTCTTCTGCTTTCTGGGGCTGGACCATGGTCCACTGTTTCAATTACATCTTCACCAGCTTTCTGTATTCCATGGTTTCTTTCACTGCCTTAGCTTGGCTGTCATAAAATTGGATCTATAGACCACGCTAGCATCAAACTTAGAGATCTGCCTGCCTCTGCATCTGCATCTCCACATGCTGTTCAAGTTTTTCATTAATTCCTTTTCAAAAGTTGGAAATTTTGCTGGGTGGGATCTTGTACAGAGGTCAGCCCTCCGTTTACTCTATTTCTTAATCTGTTCATCTACTTGAACACAAGAGTTAGCTTCATTCCATTTATTGGTACTCTTTTTCTCATCAAATTGTACATCTTCTATTTTTCCTTTCTGAGCTTGCACCTTTTCATTATAAATCTTTATTATACTTAACACTAATAGCCACATGACAAGAGTCCATACTAGGCTGCTTTGATATTTCTTCTGCCATTGTAATTAATTCAAAACTCTTCCAGCAGACTATTTAGACAAGGGAAGGAAGCAGACACATTCTTTATCAAAAAATATCAAAACTGGTCTCTAGGCTATGATCCTCACATTCTTCACCTCTGAAACCTCTTGATCCAGGTACCCACTGTTTATATCACACTCAGCACCAACTTTCTTTCATGTTCCTTCTTGGGTCTCCAATTAACAGCACTTAAAGTGTTCAACTACTTTGCTAATCCAAAGTCCCAAGGTTTATACTCCTTCAAACAAAAGCATGGTCAGGTCTATAACAGCAATACCCCATTCCCTGGTACCAACTTCTGTCTTAGGGTTTCTATTGCTGTGAATAAAACCATGACAATGGCAACTCTTATAAAAGAAAATATTTAATTTGGTGGCTTATAGTACAGAGTAACAGTCCATCTTCATCATAATGGAATATGGTGGAATGCAGACAGACATGGTGATGAAAAGGGATCTGGGGTTTTATATTTTGATATGCAAGCAAAAGATAATGGTCTGAGACACTGGACAAATGTTGAGTATAGGAAATCTCAAAGCCCACCCTCATAATGACACATTTTCTTTTACATGGCCACACCTACTCCATCAAAGCCATGTCTCCTAATAATACTACTCATAAAGATCTAATGAGGGCAATTACATTCAAGTTAATTTACACAGGTATTAACATCAAACTGAATAATAAATACACTTGATTTAGAACACATTTATTTGAGAATGAGAAGAACATTTGTCACACACCAAAAATTATGTGTGATTAAATTCATTATTGGTGATCTCCTTATATTTAAATGATATATAAGTATGGTAAATAGTATAATTTACATCAGTAAAATCATGCTGTAATCAGTAAAACCCATTATAAAAGGTATATGAGTTTGTAAAGAATGTCTTTAACTTTTCTCAATGATTCTGATCCCATACAGATGGTTACATGGCAAGTCCCATGACTTTACTTGTCATGTGTATGTAATTACAATCTCATAATTGTAGACAGATGTTTCTGTCCCACCAGCCAACTTCCAAATAACCATACAGAGACTTCTTTTTAATTATAAAAGCTTAACAACGGCTTAGGCTTGTTACTGACTAGCTCTTGCAACTTAAATTAACCTATTTTTACTAATCTATACATTCATACATGGCTCATGACTTTACCTTTCCTTCAGCATGTCTTGCTCACTCTGCATCGCCTTGCTATTCCTGGCATCTCAACCTTTCTCCTCCCAGCATTATCTCTACCCAAACAACCTAGATGATAGCTAATGATATTTAAGTTTTTATTAAACCAATCAGAGTAGCATACCTTACACAGTATAAAGGAATATTCCACAACACATAACTAAACCAAATACACCTCAGTGTTTGACATTTCCAGTGTCTTGTAGAATTTATACTTACTTGTAAATTCACTTTCAATTTGTGGCTTTATCTTCATCTGCTACTTATAATTTCAGCCTGCTGTGGGATATACTCATGGAGGAATGATCTTGCCCTCGGCTTAGTACTTTCTTTCTTTTTCTTTTTTTTTTTTTTTTTTTTTTTTTTTTTTTAGAACTATTGATCCTCCTAGCTCTCTTTAGGTTTTACAGAATTGGAGGGAGAAAAAAAAAGTTAAAAACATACATACATGCATACATGCTTACATACATACATGGGTTGATAAATAAAGCACTGATTGGCCAGGCAGGAAGTGACATAGCATGGCAGATACCACCACTAGCTAACCATAGAGATTGGGAGGTCTGTACAGACAGGCCGGAAGTGACTTGGCTGGGCAGAATCAGCATATAAGCAGGAAATCTCCCTCTTCTCTGCAGAGATGTAGCAGGCAAAGGAGATGCAGGGCTGGCATTGCTGGTAAGCCAAGACCATGTGGAAATACTTAGATTGATAGAAATGGGTTAATATTTAAGACAGAGCTAGTCAATAAGAAAAGCCAGTAACAAGCCAACAGCTTTATAGCTTTATATCTAATACAGTGTCTCTGTGTGTTATTTGGGGCTGATGGAACTCTGGAACTAGGCTGGCATGAAAGTACTCATAACAAATACATACATACATACATGCATATGTACATATATAGACACACAAATCATTTTTTGGAAGATACTCCAAAAATGATTTTTTAGCCTTATCTTGACTTGTCAGCATTTCAAAGTGTATCTTTCTTTGATAGAGTTTTCTTTGGATTTTTTCTCCGTTTGTTTTATCTGCTATTTACTAAAATAAATGGAGTTTTAATTTGGCTACTCATCACTGAAACCTTGTTTCTGGAAGTTTACCTACAATTTCTCTACTGTGATGCCCTAGCTCTTTCTGGTACTTCTCTTCCAAACTCACTTTCAAATAGAGCCTTTTCATGTTGGAGAAAATCATGATATTCAATCATGATACTCAGTCATGAGATTCTGCAGTTCTAGAGCTCCAGAGGCTTTTCAAAATCCAATTCATTACTCCTCTACTTCAGTACCAAGTAGATGGCTGCTAGCCCATTGAATTCTTGAGCTATGACTCAAAAGAGAAGTTACTGTAGGTGGAGACAGATAGCATTACTCAGTCTAATATTTTCATATTTCCTGCCTTCTCTAATACTCCATTTCCCTCATCTTGAATGAGGTTCTGCATGTTCACTACTCATTGTGAGATTCTTATACTATAATAAACTAAATTTTATACGATGTCATTTTGTGTTTTAGATGAATTGTTCTATTTAAACAATTTCACTATCAACTATATTTTTATGCACTTATCCATCACAAAAAAAAAAGAAAAAAAAGAATTACTTTAGAGTTCAAGAAAAAAGAGTAATAACCTTTCCAAATTCATTCATGATACATGTATCCATGTGCATGCATTAAATTCTTCATCATCACCTAATATTACCCTTCCTACCCTTCCATGGTCTCCTTTGTAAATGCCATACTAAACCAACACTGTACTCTCAGAAAAAAAGAAATTAAGAAAATATCCCATTTATCATAATAGTTTCAAAAAGTTAAGTCCTTTAGAATACTCATAACTGAGGAAGTAAAAGATCTTTACATAAAATCTTTGGGACACAGAAAAGGGTAGTTTAAAAGGATACTAGAAAAAGGAAAGATCTCTCATACTCTATGACTGGCAGAATCAAAATAGTGAAATGGCTATTTGGCCAAAATTAATCTACAGATACAGAGCAAATACATGACAAATCCTAAAATCATATTTCACAAACCCAGAATAATAAATGCAAGGATTTTAGGGCTCACAAAAGATAACCTTGAACTCATAGACAAGATGTTTCTTTACCAAATAATTCAACTGACTTTGAATTGTCCATATATTATCCATACTTATTTAATTTCCATGTATTGTAGTCACCTAATCAAGAGAGAAAGAAACACGTTTGTATTCCCTCTCACTCTCTTCATCTATAGAGATCCTCTCATATTGGTAAAGTCTTAGTAGCATTGCTTTTGTTGTGCTCCAAAACTGATGTGCCATAATACAAAAGTAGATCCCATTTTCATTGGTGGGTTCCTACTTCAATGATAACATATAAATAGAAAATAAGATATGCATTACATATATACACACATATATAACACACGATACCTCTACATTGGTAAATGAGTGAGTAGAGCCTCTCTGCATGCTTTATGTACTGATACTAGTAATGTTTATATATTTGTTTATATACACATTAAAAAAGCACTGTTAACTATGCTTCTACCACAGCTATGACACAACAACATGAAACATGAAGATACCATCATACTTTTATTCCCAGTATTTACTTACTCAAATATATTTGCTTTATTTATGTTTGATATTATGTATTTGAAGTTAAGTTTTTGGAGAAGTTTAGGAAAAGGAATATGCGCTTTTACTAATAGATACATATTTAGAGATCTCAGTAGTCATATTTTGTGGTGATTCCCATGACCACCAGGTTTAAGGGAAGAAGAGTCATCATTATTACCTTCATACTTGTCATCCTGAAATCTACACTGTGCTCCTCAGGGATTGGCAATATAATGGAAATACATACTATTGCCTTAAACTTCTCACAAATACAATTACATAATTTTATTGTTTAGTCTCTTTTGAAAATTTATTCTTAGAGTTTTCAATGGAAAATATATTAGAGGAACTGACCTACACATATTTGTCAAAGGTACACTGAACTTGTTTCAATTATATAGAAACATTTTCACACTAATTGGTAATTAAGTGCAAAGATGTTTAAGCTCTCAGGTCAGATAATTATTTTAAAAGTTGACTGATGCAGCCACTGTAAAACATGTATAAATTGATGCATCATAGGAAAAACTATAATAAAAATGTCCCCATGGTACTCATATTTGAAAGTACATGAATTAAATATGCATTGCTTCTTCTTTGGTGGTACATGGAACTTTTATGTCAGCTTTCATGTTTATTTTATGAAAAATATAAGTATGCCACTAAAATTTTTATTTTTCTGTAAATGTCATAGCATAAGATGTAAAATAGCATAGCATTGCCTTAACTTAAAATGCTCCTGTGTAATTTAAGCCAAATTGATTTAAATATCAATGAAAATAAGATTCCTAGCTCCTCATGAACAGCAAAGATATTTACCTCACCTTTGTATATTCTGAGTTTCAACTGCTTTTGCTTCCTTTGACACACATTCCTTCATTTCTCCAAACAACAAATTTCTGATTTATTTTCAAAATTCATTATTTTCTAAAGTTGATGATGATACATAAATATTCTTATCTTGATAGACACACTTAAATAGATTTAGGCTGAACATTTATTTAGAATACAGTGCAAATGTGTCTGTGGTCTGGGCTAAGATTCTTCAGCCTCACTATTTGTAGCCATATACCATTACACAATTACTCACTCATAATTGGATTTATGTCTCCAAGTTTGGGTGTAAGACCCTTTACCAATTGTGCTATCTGCACAGACCACTTCCTGTTTTCTTTTATAATCTTTTATCATGACACTTAAAGCAAAAGCAATATACATTGTTCTCTAGTTTATTTTAACAGCATAACAAGTTGTTCTAGGAAAGTGATTATGTACAAATATTCTTCCATAAATCAAGGCATGTGCAAAATGGTAATTTACCAGATATTATTTCTTCAATGATAGTTGTCCATGGTATTAATGAAAACTTTCACTACAGGATCAAAGTGGAGATAAATTTTTGGTGACCTACTTTCAATAGATTTTAACAGAGCACTAGGAGCACACATTCCAGAGACTGCAACAGCAAACTGTGGTCAGAAAATGGTAGATGACTTCACAGATTGATGAAAAATTAAAGAATTTTTGATGCAAATACATTTAGTGGTTTGTAGAAATTTTGATACAATGATACCCTACATATACTTCAAAGTAGTCTAATATCTTAACAAACAGAAGTAAAATTTTACAGATGTTCAGTGAATGAAGATGAATGTGGAGCTTTATAGGTAAAAGCTCTAGAACCTTCTGGCCTTCACCTCTCATTCCCATAGGCAATACTGCAGAGCCACTGAATCACCAGAACTCAAGGAAAAGATGAAAGGAAGCAGTAGCAAAGATTAACGGAGCCTTCAGAAAAGTGTGTTTGGCATGGCCTTATCTGTGCTTGCTATGTGCAAATAGGCAAATGCTTTATCTCCCTAAAGCATATAATTGATATTCTATTTCCTTAAATAAGCATTGCTGTCATACAGCGAATGACAAGGAGCACTATTTTCCTTTGAAAAGGTCCTGTAAGAAAGCAATGTGATGTTATACTGAAGTTCCTGTAGTAGCTGGACATGGCTGGCTGTTTCCTAGCAAAGCCTTAATATTTCTCAAAGTTCAGATACTTCACTCAGTTACAAGACAGTAGTTTAGGAACTATCTTTGTGGGAGGCATTGCTTCACGGGCCTGACAGGATGGATTGGGAATGGCCCTTGTGCCTGATCCATAACAGTCATTGCCTGTTACACACATTTCAAGATTCATTCTGGCTATGAAGATAATCGAGGCAGTCGACAGTTACCCCGCAGCTGCATGGATTTATGATGGCACTGTCAAGAAAATGAGCCAAAATGACACAGTAGCTGGCTTTAGCTGCAAATAATGTGATAGGCTGTAGAGTGGTGGTGTAGCAGCTGCTGTCATTGCAGGTAATAGGCAATAAAGAAGGCTGATAGCAATACCTGTCATTTCTTAATGGCTGACTTCACTGAAGAGCTTTTGTGGCCTTTAACATGGAGATAATAGAAGATACAACAAATTTTACAGCTTTCACGTTGCATTCATAATTTATCTTGAGAGTACTACCCCAACAAGGACAACAGTTGTCAGCCTGAGAAAGTACAGAACTGTGTTTGAATTGTGAGAGATTGTCTATTATTATCAAGAATGGAATTCAAGCACAAAAAAATGCCCTGTGCTGTTAGGCTATGATTTCTGTCCAAATGTGTTTAGTTTATTGTAAATCTACTCTGGTGAATATTTTGGATGAGACACTCACTGAATGATTTAAACCTTTCTCCAAGATAAAGCATGCACATGTTTGAATAATATGGACATTTTCTATTGACTAGCATTTTGTGGAGGATAACTTATAAACCATTGAAAAATAGCCTCCTGGCTTCCTGAAACTAAGCTAAACTTGTTAAGGGAAAAATAGATAAGATTAAAATATAGTACATTTAATTTTCAAGTGAATATGAACACATCTGTTGGTTTTATGCTAATTTTTAAATATTGGAGATAAAGGAACTCTTGGTAAAATAGTTTTATCAACACCATATTTCTATATTTGTCTCATTCTATTTTTAATGTCTTTACTGTTGCTATTGAAATGTGTAACTTACTTATTTTCTAAAGAGTTAATATCACTATACTATGGGAAACAAAATTTTATTAATTATTTTTACATTAACCCATCTATGTTCTATATTTTGGAATGTGCCATTCCAGCATGCAATCACACATTTCTTCACATGATAAAAAACAAGTAACTAATAATGCTTTTAAGTCAATTTTATTTATAAAGAAGTGCAACAGCAATTTTTAATTTACAGCCTTTAAAAAAGCATATTGAAAACAGAAACACAATACAATGCATGGTGGCACATACCTTTAACACCACCAGAGGCAGGTGAATCTCAATAAGTGATTTTTTTTTCCTATTCTTGGATAAAATCTTGAGTGTTCTCTTCATGCGTTTTAATGGTAGCATTTTGTGTTGAAAATAGATTATCCAAATATAAAATATATTTGAGTGAAAATTTCAGAATTCTGAACATGGATAATAATGCAAATCTTCAACAATTGCCATCTAATATTTTAGCTGTGTGATAGAATAAATGTTTTCTCATTTTCTGTGTATCATTCCCAACTACTTGTGATTTCTGAATCTTCCAATGTCAGGCTCATAGGCAGTAGAAAGCATAAAGTGACGACATTATTACCAAAGAATGTGGCAGATTAAATCAGCTCTTGCCTAAGACATTCTTGGGTCTCTGGAGGATGCTCACTTATAGTGGTGATTGCCTGTAGTGAGTGCCTCTTTTCTACATGTTTTTCAAAACTCTCAGAATTTTTAATAAGGTTCTTCTTTTCCTGTAGTAGGTGCTATTACTCAGTCTTAGAAGACCAGTGAGTGGCTCTCGAGCTTGACATACCTACAGTCAATGAGATACACTCAGCTATCATCCATTAAAGTAAAGTATGGGAACCAAGAAAAACTCTCCTGATCCTGTTCTTCTAAAATATCATGCTACTCAAGTCTTTAGCTAACTTACAGATAATGGCAATCACACCCTAGTCTAATATGGCACTGAAGCAATTGTAGACACTGGAAGTTTTTTCTTTTGATTTGTTTTATAATTAATTTTTAATTAAATTAAAACAATCTTATTTTACATACCTATCAAAATTCCTTCTCCCTCCCATCCTCCTGTTGCCCTCACCAATCCCCTATCCCACCCCCATCCACTCTTCAGGGAGGAGGGAGGCCTCTCATGGTGGATCATCAAAGTCTGTCACATAATTGGGAGCAGGGCCTAAGCCTTCCCCCATGTGTCTAGGCTGAGAGAGTATCCCTCCATGAGGAGTGGGCTGCTAAAGCCCATTTGTACACTAGGGATTAATACTGGTTCTACTTCCAGAGACCCCAGTGACTGCCCAGGCCCCCAAAATTATGCCCACTATTATGGGGATCAGGTAAACTGTTTCTGTAGGTTTCTCTAACATGGTCTGGACCCCTTTTCTCATCACTCCCCTATTGTGGTCTAATAAGGACCAGGAGAAACAAACAGGCCAAATAGATGTTTATTCAGGAAGAAATAACTTACAACACAGACAGATGAACACCAGCAGTTTCCTGGTCCAAAGGATGCCTCTGGATGTTCTCCTGTCCCCGTGCTGCAAGCAAGAGAGTTCCTGGGGGCCCCTTTCTCAGACTTAGTTCCCCCAGGTAACATCTGCCCCTGTCCCCACCCCCCCAGTGAGCATGGTCAGTGCCACAAAATGAATATGTACCTACACTCCTCCCTCTCTGCAACTGGATTCCAGTATTTCACCTCAGTGCTTGGCTGTGAATCTCTGCTTCTGCTTCCATCAGCTAATGGGTGAAGGCTTTGGGATAGCATTTAAGGTAGTCATCAATCTCATTATTGGGGAAGGGCATTTAAGGTAGCCTCTTCACTATTGCTTAAGTTCTTAGTTGGGGCCATCTTTTCAGGTCCCTGGACATTTTCCTAGTGCCAGATTTCTCTCTGAAGCTACAAGGACTCCCTCTATCAAGGTATCTCTTTTCTTATTCCCCTTCTTTATTCTTCCCCCCAACTCAGTCTTCCTGATCTCTCATGTTCTCCTCCCCCTTTCCATTTTCCCTCCTCTTTCTCCTCCCTTCTTCCCCTCCTCCTGCGCTCCCAATTTGCTCAGGAGCTATTGTCCATTTCCCCTTCTCTGGGGTTCCATGTATGTCACTCTTAGGGTCCTCCTTGTTTCCCAGTTTCTCTGGGGCTGCAGATTGGACACTGGTTATCCTTTGCTCTATGTCTAGCATCCACTTATGAGTGAGTTCACACCATGTTTGTCTTTCTGTGTCTGTGTTACCTCATTCAGGAATGATTCATCTATTTTGATCCATTTAATGTGCCCTTGTTATATGGGGCAGCTACTACCCCTACCTCTACCTACTTAAAGAGTTTTTCAGCAACTCAGTAAAAAATGTTTCCCATACCTTTTCTCATAATTGTTTCAAAAAACTCGTGTAGGTGGCAGAGCCTTTCTATGAAGTAGTTTTCACAGGGCAACAGAAAACACATAAGAATATATTTAATTACAAAATCTAGTGGCATTATGGCTTATGTGTTAGGATTCTCTAAGGAACAGAACTTAGAGAATAAACTAACACACACATACCTACACAAATACACACATTGCATTTATTATAGTGACTTACAGGTGTTAGTTTGAGTAGTTCAATACTGTCACCTGATTGAAAGGTCAAGGATCCTGTAGCTGTTCAGTTCACAAGACTGATGTCTTAGCCATCCCAATCTGGTGCTAGTGTCCCAGGGATGTCCTAGAGAGCTGATATATATATATATATATATATATAGATAGATAGATAGATAGATAGATAGATAGATAGATAGATATAGATATTCCCAAAGAATTAAGTTCTAACATTAGCAGAAGAATGGCTTAGGAACAGAATAGATTAACTTGTCAGTGAAAGAGAGGGCAAGGAAACAAGGAGCAAAAGCTTCCTTCTTCCAAGTCCTTTGATGCTGGCTGCTAACAGAAGTTATGGCCCTCTGTTAGGATGGATCCTCTGACTTCAAGTGATCTAGATTTAAGATAGGGCTCTCATCTCAAATACTCTAACCAAGAAAATTACTGCTTGGAATTTAGTTATTTTCAAATGTTATAAAGTTGACAACCAAGATTACCATCATAGTTTAGTTTCTTGTTAGTAGGGCTAAATAATCTAAAAATTATACAACAATCCACAGTCCCAGCATTGGTATCTAATTTCCTTCATTGGTATGGAAACATTAAGAAGTTTTTGATCACTGTCTTAGTTGGGCTTCCTATTTCGTTGAAGAGACACCATGACCATTGCAATTGTTATAAAAGAAAGCATGTAATTGGGGGTAATTTAAAGTTTCCCACGTTTAGTCTATTATCATCATGGTGGAAATCATGGTTGTAAGCAGACTGGCATGGTACTGGAGAAAACCAAGAGATCTTGATCAGCAGGCAACAGGAAGACACTGAGCCATTAAGCTTTCTTTGAGCTACTAAGACCTCAAATTCTACCCCCTAGTGTTAGACTTCTCCAACAAAGCTATACCTACTCCCCCATTTCCTAATAGTGGTACTTCCTATGAGCCTACGGGAGCCATTGTCTATTAGATTAACAACATTCCATTTCCTGGCCTCCATGGGCTTGTTACCATACCATAATGCAAAATGCATTTAGTCCAACTTTAAAGTCTATAATCAACTTTACCTTCTACCTTGTAAAAGTCCAAAGTCAAATCCTTTTCATTATAGATCTGCTTAAAAATGAAAACTACTAACTATGCAACATAGTCGATGTTGGGTTGTTTTAAAACTTCCTCTGGTAAAGCTGTTAATCCATACTTCTTCATCTTAGCCTCAGGCAGGCTTTTTTCATAAGGGCAGAAACCATCAACATTCTTCTCCAAAATATGGCAAGAATGATTTCTATGCAGATTATTAATATTCATCTCCACTGAAACCTCTTGAGAAAGGCCCCCACAATTCCAATCACCCTCAGCACTACAATTCACCTAGGATGGCCAATTAAAGCCCACATAAAGCATTCAACTGGTTTTCTTATCTGAAGTCCACATTCTCCCAAACAAAAGCATGGTAAACCATGTTACAACAATACCCCACTTTTGGTACCAATTTCTGTATTAGGGTTTCTATTGCTCTGAACAGACACCCTGACCATGGCAAAACTCTTATAAAGAAAAACATTTAATTCAGGTGGCTTACAGTTGCAGAAGTTTAGTCCATTATCATGACAGGAAACACAGTAGCAAGCGGGTAGAGCAGACATGGTGCTAGAGAAAGAGGCAAGAGTTCTACATCTCGATCTGGAGAGGGCAGGAGGAGACTGAACCACTAGTCCTTACTTGAACTTCTGAAACTTCAAAGCCTACCCCCTAGTGATATACTTCCTCCAACAAGACCATACCTACTCCAAAAATGCCACACCTCCTAATAGTGTCACTCCTTATGAATCTATGGGGCCATTTTCTTACACACCAACACAATCACCCTTGAAGAATTCCTGTCTGGCATCTCATTTTGTAACCTCAGTTGAAAGACAGAAGCTTATACTTATACATTAATGTGGTTTTCAAAAGGACACACCTAAGCTCTGCATTATGGCTGTTATCTAGTTGGATAAATTTGGAGAAACTTCATTGCAATAGACTTGAATCAAAATTTTGAAAGATAGGAGTATCTACATGTAGCAGAAATGGGGCTATTTGTGCAGATCTAAGTTTGTGAGTTTGTTCATATCTGTCTACAGTTCCATATGCATATGTATGCACATGCATATGTAGATCAGAAGACAACTTCAGATATTATTTCTTTTTAGGATCTGCTTATATTGGTTTTAAAGCTTCCTTAGAGCTTGATAATTAAATGAAGCTAGTTGAAAACCTCAAGAAACCCGCCTTTGCCTCTCTAGGTCTAGGGTCCCAAGCTTGCACCACCCCATCTGGATTCCTTCACCTCCTCCTTTTTATTCTCCTCCTCCTCTTTCTTCTCTTCCTCCTTTTCTTCCTTTCCTTCTCACTGATTCGGGAGACTTAACTCAAGTCTTCTTGCCTATGCAGTAAGTATTTAAAAACTGAACTATCTTCTTAGCCCCTGAATACACTTTTGTAACTTAAACTTCAAATGCTGAAATAAAACATTAGCATAGGTCTCTCTAGGGTTCTTCCATGATTAATAGTTTATGACTATAAAAAACACACAGAACTACTTTACTGCCTAAATTTACCCTAACCTATCCATTATATAACTTCTACTCATACCAAGTTAGTTGTAAATTACAATTGATTTTGTTGCTCTTCAAGAGACTAGAAAAAAATATCTGGCCATTTTGATGGCATAATATTATAATATTTTATTTAACTATATGTTCCTTGTAATGGTATGTATCTTTCTGAAAGCTTTGGGGAATTTTTTATTTTCGGAATTTCTGTTTGGTATTGTTCACCTTAGGTGTGTATGTCCTTAAACTCTGTATTATATGCCTGGCCTGCCACCAGTATCTTCTTTGTTTCCCCAGCATATAGTTGTCCACATATATTGTTCATCACTCTTAATCATCAGAACAAGGCAAAATCACACTGGGTAGTGATACTTACAAGATCCTATCTCTCTTAAGAGGCCTAACTGTGTTCTGTCACCAGCCTCAGCTCTGAATCTGTCACTTGTTCTCAACATTTATGTTATAAATGTGATGATCTAAGTGCATTTCCCAAAAGATGTGTGCCCTTGGAGGCTTTCCCTCCTATTGAATGGGTGTTAAATCCAATTAGACAGTTGTTAGTTGTCATCAAATGAGATTGCTACTTATTGTACATTTATGTATACCTTAACATGTTGGCAATTGTGCCTTCCTAACTCCTACCTTAAACCTCTGTGTAGTTTCAAGCATCTTTTTTAATTGAATAGTTCTTTAATTTTTGTAACTAGTTGCTTATTGTCTTTGTTCTCCTTATCAGACTTCAGTTACTCATAGGAAGATGTAATGAGTGTATCACTTTGTATTCTTGGCTGTAACATAAGACTGTGCAAAATCAAGATTTAATAAAAAGTGCTAGACAGGATGAACTTATTTATCTTAATAAGCCTTATAAAGTACAATAGCTGCTTCTCTCACTTTATATAGTATTTTGTATTTTTAAATTAACTTATAATTTCAGATCAGCATTTCCATCCCTATAAATACTTTTCAAATTATTTCTTAGCCATTTTACTTATTTTGTTGATAATAACTCTGTTTAGGTTATGGTTCATTTTTGTGTTTGTCTTTTTTTGTCACTTGATTTCTTGATTCTTGTGTTTTGAGTTATTTGTTGGCTATGGATATTAATCCTCTGTCATATGTATAGCTGGCAATGATTCTCTTGTATTTTGTGTATTCTATTCCCTTTGGTTTTAGTTTTATGAGGTCCCAGGATGTTTTGGTTGTCAGTATCTTTTTTTCAAATCATATGAAGTTTGGGAATTATTTCTATTTCTGTGAGCAATGTTAATGGGTATTTTGATTAGGATTACAATTGGATAGAATCTGTAAGTTGCTTTAGGTAGGATGGTCATTTTGACACTATCAAATCTAACAATCTATGGACATAGGACCTCTTTTCATTTTCTAGTGTATGTCTCAATCTCTTTCTTTGAAGATTTGAAATTTTCATTATATAGGCCTGTGGTAGAATATTACATGACAGCGTATGATTTTTGTTTATGTTGCATTTGTTTAACTCTGTGAATCTGTGATTCTTTGCTTGCCTAAAACAACTGATAGTCTAATAAAGAGCTGAACATCAAGTAGCAAGGCAGGAGAAAGGATAAGCAAGGCTGGCAGGCAGAGAATATAAATAGAAGGAAAAAGGAGGAGGAGCAAAAAGAGAACAAGGGAAGTAGATGTCAGGGGCCAGTTACCCAGGCACCCAGCAAGCCATGGAGTAAGAAGGAAAGTAAGATATACTGAAACAATAAAGAAAAAAGCACAGAGGGAAAAGGTAGATGGGATAATTTAAATAAAGCTGGCAAGAAAGGAGCCAAGCAGAAGCCAGCATGGGACTGACTCAGGCCCCCCTGAATATGGGTCTCAGCCAGAAGGACTGAGCAGTCTAAGGGACCTCAGAGAGTGGAGCCAGGATGTATCCCTGGTGCAAAAAAGGACATTGCGAACACATCCCCCATGGAGGATGCCTAAATCTAGAGACAGGAGAGAAGCCCTAGTCCCTACTTCACATGACCCCAACTGGATGGCATTCCCCTTCATATGGAATTGGGGTGGGGGGGGTGGGAGGTGAGGGTGGTTAGAGTGCATGTGAGAGAGAAGAAAGGGTAAAAGGGAGGGAAAGAGGGAGGGAGGGAGGGTGAGAGGGAGAGGGAACTGGGATCGACATGTAAAATAATAAATTAAAAAAAAAATGCTGTGACTCCAAAATTTAAGTTCAAGGACAAGTTACTGGGGAAAAGGATTTCTATTTTTGTTTCCACAGAAAATGAAAAGCTGTGGATTCCTAACAGACTAATGTGGCTTGATCAAGCTAGACCACCTAAAACAGAGTACCAGGTGATCCTACATTCAAAACAGCTGGACAAAGCAGCCTTACAGACTACACCCAGGATTTCTGCATCTTCTGAGAATCCCCTTGACAGCGCCCCTTACCAGCAGAAAGTAGTTTGGAAAGAACAACGCCCAAATTCCCAAATATTGTCTATAAATGTTTGTTTTCATTTAAATGGACTTGGTTATATAAAATAAATAAATAAATAATTTAAAAAAAGAAAAAAAAAAAAAAAAAAAAAAGAGCCAAGCTAAGGCCTGGCATTTAAAAATAAGAATAAGCCTCTACTTATTTATTTTGGGTGTGTGATGGTTTCCCCCCAAAATCCAGAAGAATAAAAAACCTCAAACTACAATAGGCTGTTTACCTTCTTGTCCAATATTTTCCAAGATAATTTATTTTCTTTGATGCCTTTGTAAGTAGGAGTGCATCCATGATCTCTTTCTCAATGTGTTTGTTGTTAATGTATGGAAAGGCTACTGATTTTCATAAGTTGACTTTGTACTCTGCCACTTAAATAAATTGTTGAAGATTGTGTATATATATATATATATACACACACACACACACATATATATATATATATATATATATATATATATATATATATATATCCCACTGAAAAGTAGGACTTCTTTTCTTATATGAGTCCCTTAATTTTCCTCTCTTTAATTTTTGCTCCAGCTATTGCTTCCACTAGTGGAAAAGGGATAGAAAAACCTGGTGTTGTTATTTGTTTTAACAGGACTTCTGTGAGATTTTCTATAATTATAATAGTGTTCACTGTGGTTTTTTTTATATAGCCTAAACAATAGTTTGTTTAGGATTTTTATCATAAACGCATTTGGAATTTTGTCAAAAAAATTTGTATGTATGGAGGTGATAAACCAAATGACTCCTAAAACAATCTAGATTATAGATGTAGCTCTTGGCTTGCTTTCAGGGGTTGAGGTTTGACTCCTGTTGTTTAAGTCATTAAATAGTTAGGACACATAGACCTCATCTAAAGACCCCTTTCCTTCCATTTAACTTTCATTGTTCCAGACAATACTGATCAAGCTTCCCAAAATGGGAAGCAATTAAATGGTCCTATCACAATGCAGCATCTTTGAACCAAGACAACTCCCAGGATAGAAAGATATAAAGGTATACTAAATGGCACTCACATCTTGGTGGCAACTAACAGCTGATTGGAATCAAGTTCTGCTCAGTATGAGGGAAACCATGTGTAGTACTGAATACCTTATCAGCTTCCCTTGGCTAGTAAGGGTGTGGACCTCAGAAAAGGATCTACTAGTGTCCCTTTGTTAAACTAGCATAGTTTTTTGCCACGCCCAACCTCAACCAGCAAGGAATAATGTGACTCAGGCAAGATCTTCTAGCAGTTTAATGAGGATCCTTGAACAAGCTTCTTCTTCTGGCGACCCCTGGGAAACGCCAGCACAGGCTTAAATCTGCTTGCGCTGACCAACCCTAGTGAGCCACTTGGACCCTGCAGATAGGCTACTCTCATGTGGAAGCAAGCAAGCTGAACAGGCTTAGCCAAATATGGACTTGTTTATGACAGAGAGTGCTCACCATCGGGAAGATGGAAAGTGGAAGCCAACGCCATCTTTAAGGCGCGGCACTTCGCAGCTCTCTACAGTTCCCCTTTTTTGTTTTATTAATGCAACAGGCAAGGGTAGTGGTCTGATCTCCAGTAATGTAGTGGATATTGTAATGACCCTGAATCCTGGTAGTCAGCCAAGTCAGTGCCACACCCATCTGGTATCTTTTTCCTGGAGGTAGGGCCTAGGGCACCAACCCACATGCAACCAGACTTGCCAACTCGAAGCCATACAACCTGAGGGTGAAGGATCAATTCTTATTCATGACTGCGAGCCATGTCTGGGGGGACTGCCCTGCCTCAATGGCTGTAAATGCCTGGACAACCATAGCTGCATACCCCCTCTGAGCAAGCCTCAGCCTGCAAAGGCATCACAGGCCCATGAAGAAGATAAGCAGCAAGAGGATAGCCATGGCTCCCATTCCCGCCCACTCTTTCAGATGGTTCATGGCTTGAGTGATCCATGTAGATAGTCCCTCTGCAACCAAGATGTCGACCCAGGTGGAATTCACATGCACTATGGAAAATCTCAGGTCCTGCATTAACTTATTGAATTCGCCAGACCAATTGCCTAAAAGATACTGAGAAAGCTGGTTAGACATATTGATAGCCACTGAATACTTTTGATATGGCACAGAGGTCACACATATAGCCCTGTCATCTTCCATTCACATCCTATTTGTGCCAACTGCCACAAAGTATCTATTTGCTCCTGCACCAGATCAATTCTTTGGTTCAGGATCATAAGACCTCCTTTTAACTGAGCACCAATTGTGGTCTGAGCATCCAAGGCTGTAGCCACATTCTTGGACAATTCATTTAACTTAGAGGCTGTCTGTACCGATGTGCTCATGGCCACAGCAGCCATGATTGAACCCATAACTGCAAAAGAGATAGCTGCAACTATGGCAGCTGTAATGCCAAAAATCTCTCTGTTGTCTAAACACCGTCAGAGCACTCAGGGCATCAACAGGCACAGGAATCCATCTGCTAGGTTGAGGAGGATTAGGATTGAAACATTCACCAAAAGCGTTCAGAGGTAGACCAAGCAAATTCAACTACCCCATGAACTCCGCCCCTTATCATAAGGAAAGGGGACAAATCTGTGCAGCTGCCATTAATGCCGTACAAGAGCCAGAGATCAAAAGGGTTGGAAATATCCACCTGCTGTGGATCCTCATCAGTAAAGTTTCTCCCAGCAAAGGTTTTATTGAAGCTGGTACTAATTCCTGGCGAGAAGGTAAAAAATCCCTTAACTCCTATTATCATTTATATTAGCAATCTCACTGTCATAAGGCAAATAAGGTAAATCTAAGCTCTTGTTAGTACTAAAATATCGGGGAAACATTTTTGCATCATAGCGTATAAGCATAGGTCTTGGGAACACCGACGGGATTCCCCATTGTGGCTCCATCTGCACTGGTGGCCGAATCAGGCTGATGATCAACAGCAACAGCAGGCTCTTCATGTTTGTTGCACTTTCTTACAATCCTCTCCAGGACCCACAATGGTTCTTGGTGATCCTGGGGGAAAACACAAACAGACCCTCTCACCCATGCCAACACCAGATCAGGACCATGCCATAATCCGGTGATTTCACATAGCCTTTTAGGCTCCCTCCTTGCCGCTGATGATGATCAGCAGTGGAAAGGCCATCAACATCCAAAATTAAAAAACTGAAGGTAAAAAGGGCTAAAGATATTCTTTCCTTGGGAGTTTGGCATTGGCCTACTCCCCATTTTTGTTTTATTAAGCATTCTTTTAGGGTGTGATGAGCTGGCTCTACAATCCCTTGTCCTTGAGGATTATAGGGAAATCCATGGACAAGCTGAACTTCCATTTGTTTGCAAAAGGAAGTAAATCTCTGAGCCGTATAGCTGGTCCATTATCAGTTTTTAACTGTAGTGGTTTTCCCCAAGCTGCCCAGGTTTCCAGGCAGTGTCCAATAACATTGCTGGCTTTTTCTCCTCTTAAAGGCATAGCATGTACCACACCTGAACAAGTATCCACAGACACATGTACATATTTCAAAGCTCCGAATTCTGAAATATGCATGACATCCATCTGCCATAACTTTAGGGGCATTAACCCCCTAGGGTTTACCCCCACACCAAGTGGGTATTGGTATATTATACACTGTGGGCAGTTCAAAACCACCTGTTGAGCATCTGCTCTGGACAAATGGAATTTCTGTTGAAGAGTCCTTGCATTCACATGAAATTGCTGATGGAATTGCCTAGCCTGGTCTAAAGATGAGCTGTAAAAAATACATTCCACCCTTGTCCATTGATCAACAATGTCATTTCCTTCACTTAAGGGCCCAGGCAAACCCATATGAGCTCTAATATGTTGAATTTAAAAGCATTTCTTTCTCAACCAAATTAATCTTTGTAACTCTTGTAAGAGTGAACAAACAATACTACTAATTTTAATAGGGCCTGCTAATTCCAAAATTTTTACTGCATTCACCACATATGCTGAATCTGAGATCAAATTAAATGCAAATGGGCAAATTTTGAATACTTCGACTACAATTTTCAATTCCACAATTTGAAGGGATCCTGGCTAAAATTGACACAGCACAGGAGGCTTATTTGCAATCATATATGCCCCACAACCAGTTTTTGAACCATCAGTAAAAACATTTGGCGCCCCACTAAGTGGGACTGAGGATGTTACTTTTGGAAAAAATCACAGGATGTTCCTTAAAAAATGATATTAAAGGATGCTTTGGATAATGATTATCTATCATTCCTTCAAACCCACATTGCAATATGGCCCAATTATCGATAGTGCCACACAAGATCTTAACCTGGTGACTGGAGTAAGGCACCACAAGTAGCGCTGGGGGCACTCCAAAAAATCGAATGCTTTGTTGTATTCCACAATGAGCCAAACTAGCGACTGCTGTGGGATAATGTTCTATTGCTTTTACTGGGGAGATTTTGGGATAAATCCAAAGCAATGGTCCTTCCTGCCATAACAAAACTGTAGGCTGATTATAGGTAGGGAGAATGTATAACGTGATAGCTTGACCTTCCTTCCATCTAGATAGAAATGTATTTTGTAGTCTTTCCTCAACTTTACATAAGGCTTCTCTCACTTCAACAGTCAATTGCCTAGGAGAATCAAGAGCCTGATCCCATATGTTCTCACAGACTCAGCCAAAGCCTTGATGACCTTGAAGTCTAAAGGTTCCTTATATTTATTGCCTTGGGCATCCTGGAAAACTGGAAAAGCTAGACCAAGGTCAGTTCCCACTGCTCTCCAGACCTCAGGGCAAAAGGATCTCCCTGTTCCTCGGCCCCGCCCTTCCTCCATCTGATAAGGAGGTGCTGCCTAAGGCCTTATTGGGGGGGGGGGAATCCTCCTCCTCACATCTCCATTTCTCCTTTTTTTCCCTTCTCCATTCTTTTCTACAAGGGCCTGCAATTCCTCCTCAGAGTCTGTTTCGTCCGTATCAGACTCCCCTGTGCTTTTAACCTCCTCTGATCTTTCTTCTTGTAGCATTTCTAGTGCAGCTTGCCCCTTTTCCACTGCCTCTCTACAGCATTTCTGGTCCTCAATGCAGCTATGCACTAACTTCCAAAGGATGCTTTAGCGTCCCTTGTTCCCAAGCAAAGTCAAGATCACTGCCTAACTTGTCCCAGCACGCCAAGGTAAGGTCTCCTGAAACTGCAAACCAAGGTACAATGGCATTGCACTCGCCCAGAAACCTTTCTAATGTGCTTTTCTTTATTTTAAGTTTCTTTGACAAAAGTAGCTTCTGAAGAGCTAGAAAAATTGGATGAGACTGAGATGTCCCCATTTTAAAAATTTTACTTTCGGTTTGCTAGAACCTCTCACTCAATGCCTGAGATTTTATTGCCGCTTATCCACGTGGTCCTTATTGTCCCACTCTTCCTAGGGAACCTTATTGCCGCTATTTTCTGCGGTCTTTATTGTCTCACCTTACCTTGAGAACTTTCCAGCGCTGCTCTGACTGCAAGAAGTTCTGATCTCTGTCTCCTTAGGGGCTGCCAGCTGCCACACCCAACCTCAACCAGCAAGGAAAAACGCGACTCAGGGAAGATCTTCTTCTAGCAGTTTAATGAGGACCCCTGAACATGCTTCTGGCGACCCCTGGGAAACGCCCACACAGGCTTAAATACCCTTGTGCTGACCAACCCTAGTGAGCCACATGGACCCTGCAGATAGGCTGCTCTTATGCGGAAGCAAACAAGCTGAACAGGCTTAGCCAAATAAGGACTTGTTTAAGACAGAGAGTGCTCACCATCGGGAAGATGTAAGGTGGAAGCCAACGCCATCTTTAAGGCGTGGCACTTCGCAGCTCTCTACAGTTTTTATTATTATAAATCTTATCTTTATACTCACATCTAAGTGTAGCTACCATCCTTCATCAAAGAAGCCTCCCTTAAGAGCAAATGGAGACAATCTCAGAATATCACAAATAGAAACTATAGACATTAACAGATTGTGGGGAGCTTAGCCCCATGATATACTTTTTCATCACAGCTCACGCATCTATGGCTCAGTCAACACTATGAAAAAGGGCTGGAAAGACAGTAAGAGCTAAAATGCTGCAGTTTGCTGTAAAACATTGTTTCCTAGAAATGCCTGTGTAGTGTCTTCTTGCCTTACCAGTGAACTTGTAGCAGTGGCCATACATTTTGGGCATCAGACTCTATCTTATTCATGGGTCATGCCTGCACCTGAAACTACTCCCAAAAGGTGTGTACTGCTACAACTTCACTGGCAAGGCAAGATGTCACTATATGTCTGCATAAACAAGACTTGAACAATATATATCTATAGAATTTTTATTAGGGAAGGGTGGGTTATTTATGGGGTCCCACTCTTAAATGAAAAATATAGACAACTAATAAGTATCAGAAAAGACAGTTAGCATCTTTCAGGGATAAGTTCTATTATTGGTTGTCAAATGCAATGTGGTTAGTTTGAAAACATGTATGGACAAACAATAACAATGGTCTAAGCATAGATATATGATAGATGGATGATAGATAGATAGACAGATGAATAGATAGATGCATCAATATTAATCAAAGAAAATCCTATTAACTTGAGGAGGAAGAACATGAGAGCATTTTATGGGTGGGCTGGAGAAACAAAAGTCATGGGAAATGACATAATTTGAGTTCAATTAAGAAAGCTTACAAAATTAAAAGTTTGTCACATTAAATGATTCTTAGGATACTGACTTCACAGATCCTTTCATGATCAAATAATTAAGTGATTAAATTTTAGAACACCAACAATATTTGGTCCTTGAGGAAAGTTCCCTGTGGTTTCTAGTAGAAAATATTACATAGGATTTATCTCCCCAGAAGAGGTTGAGATAGCCATGATGATCTCTTTACTTCACTCAGAATTCACAATTGTTTATTGCTCTGGAAGAGTTTCAGTTTGGTCTCAAGATTGCATTTCCTCTACTAGAAAATATCTAAGATGTCAAAGAAAAGACTTTAGTTGAACTTTTGCGGAATGCCTGACCTTTTCTATCTTTTCTGCATTATGATGCAATCAGCTAAATCTTGAAATTAGAGAAACTTTGTGAATTAGAGCTTGTAATAAGAGTATTCTTTTAAAAGCAAACATTCAGTATACTGATTCTATTGATATAGATAATAATATCATTGAAAGTACTTTAAGTATCATTTTCATGTGTAAATATCACTTTAGTAAATAAATTGGATAATATGCAAATGGCTACTTTATACCATTAGGGATTTTACAACTTCTGACTACTTATTTTATACAACACATCTTCCTGTTGTTGTTATTCAAGTGTTAAATATCAGGTAATCTATCTAGAGTATTATTTTTAAGTATTTGATGATTCAATTTTATTGTTTCAAATAGTTCTATGTTGTGCCCTGAAATTAAACTCTGGTCTGTACACTAAGAGGTTTGATATTACAGTGCAAACGACACATGCAATGTTTTAAAGCAATATAATCACCAGAAAATATAAGTGTGCCTTTGGCTAAATTTGTAGTCCATGCAGTTAAAGTACTTTTATAAATCTTTAATTTGTTAAGAAATACAATATCTAAAGGTAAAAAGACCTGAAATTGGGCACTGATGGCTTGATACCACACTTTTATATTCATACAAAAATCAGAAAGGAAGGCCTCAGGCTGCACATAGCAGGGGAGCAGATGAAACCAAGACCCCTGATTAAACTCCAACCTCAATTAAATGAAGAAGATAGATATTTTTCCTACACAAAACATTGGATTTAAAAATATGTTTTATTGAATGCTGTTGTTTTGAAAACAAAACTAATTTGAATGCTATTAAACTCCTGTATCTTTTTTTTTTCAAAGTTCATACTATGATGGTCTCTGTAGCTCTTTATATTCAATATAAGGCTACTTGGCTTAATAATAGCTCTGATAAACACTATGTCATAGTGTTGATGATGAATGTATCACAAACCATAGCCAAAAAAAAAAAAAAGATATGTGGTTGGAGTTTTGGACTTTGATATATATTATTATAATGGTGATGATGATGAATGATTATCTGCATTTGTCCAATGGAAACCCATGATTCTATAAAAGCATGAAAAATGTTTGCTGTCTTATTCAGTGGAAGGTAGTGCTAGAATCATGGAAAAGAGTCATAGGCTGACTTTATAAAAGAATGGGGCTATAAGTAAAGAACTATGAAAAGCCTGTAGAAGATGAAGAACATATTTTTTAAAAGAGATAAAAGGAACAATTGGAATGTATTAAATGTGTTCTACCGGAACTGATAGCAAAAGCAGAGAACCCCTCGGTGTAGTCTCTCCCACTGAGACATGATCCAATCATATATTTTGCGTTGCTGGATTTTCTCTTTGTCCCAATAGGTCCTGCCACCACGTTAGCTCCAAATTAACACATAAATGTCATATTAATTATTAAATTATTGGCAAATGACTCAGATTTCTTAATGGCTAGCTCCGTCTTAATTAGTAACCAATTTCTATACATCTAAATATTTCCACATAGTCTTACATTACTGGAGACGGGTCTGTACCTGTTACTCCTTCTTGTGGCCTACATGGCACCGCTGCAGTCTCCACCCACGCTCCCCTCCCTTTCTCAGCATTCTCCTTGTCTCCTGCTTTGCACCAAATTTGCATTACTTAAAGCCACTAAAACTCGCAATTTATTATAGCAATAGTAGAAACTAATGTTACTTATTCACATTCATTAAACATTTCACAGGGGTGTAATCTTTACAATATACCTTCTTTTTCAAGTAAAAATCTGTTTCTTTGAATTGTTGTTCTCCCTTCTGTTACTTTTTCAAAAAGTTTATTATTTTCATAAATTAATTATTTTAATGTTCAATTCATTTAGACTCAATGATTAAGATGAGTCTCAAACAGCTCCGATAAAATTTCTTTATACTTAGGTTTTTCACTTGTTCTTGTTGAAATTTTTGCTATAGTTCTAGAGTTCTACATACAAGTAAATACAAAAGAAGGAAATACTGATAAAAATTAGGGGAAAAACATATATAAGAAACACAAGGGAATAATGAGACATAAAATAATAATTCCTCAGTAGAAATTAGAGTAAATATAAATTAATGATCCAGTTTAAAAATCAAATGTTTTTTACAATTAATTCATGTTACATTCAATTGTGTTATATATATAAAAAATTAATTCTAGATCTAAGACAAAATTCATACTGAAAACAAAAGAAGGGATCAAAGGAAATTAGCCAATTTAGAAATAGTGTTTATGCTGTTAGACAAAATATACATTAGTGCAAGAAGACATTCTTTTTTCTGTAGACAACGGACTTTATGTAGTTTCCCAGTTTATCAAGATAACACTTATAACAAACACTAAATCACAAAACATCTCAATAAAGTTGAATTTATTATCACTGTTGATTTTAGAACCATTTTGTAGGTCCCTGGCTGTCTTTTCTGTAGTCTGTCCATCTGTGCCTCTACATCAACAGGAACTGATTACTGCTTACTGGCTTGCCCTTCATTGCTTACTCAGCCTGCTTTCTTCTAGTACCCTGGACCATGAATGGTACTTCCCCTTCAGCCCCTAATTAAGAATATGCCATATAGCCAGGTCTTATAGAGACATTATCTTAATTTAATTTCTCTTCACTTAAGTGAATTTAGCTTATGTGACATTTGACATAGAAGTATATAGCACAGTACATAAATTTGTACACACAAAAATTTATAGTGATTGAAGTAGAAGAGAAAGGGAATTGCTGCCTATTGAGTATTGAATTACTATTTTTTATGGTGAAAGTTTACAAATACTTACTGGCAACATTTTTACATTGTAAATGTATTTAGTACTTATGTACTAAGTACTTACAACTGCTAAAATACAAAGTTTTTATGTATGTGTCTTACTTCACTAAAACAAAAAATAAAATATTGCAATTTCATACATAGAAAGTATGTTTCACACAATAAAATTGATTTGCAATTCTGGGAACTGAACAATAAGGCTTACATATGATTTGTGATATGTGTGCCATGTAGTTGCACTCATGGTTCTTCAATAATTCTTAATCTGTAAGAAAGAAACTACTTGTCTGAAAAACATGGGTTGTAAATAGCAATTCAATTTTTCTTTATGAATTTTTGAACTATTTGAAGTTTTACAAAGCAAATGGTTATATTTTTAACTTGCATAATATCATATATTTTACAATTCTGATGAACTATAATGTGAATCATTTGTTATTCTCATGGCACAAAACAAATGGAATTTATCTTAGTGGATAAAACAATGAAGGGAATAATGGTGGGGAAATTAGAGAAGGAATTAGATGGCAAGAAATGTTAAGGATAATTTTCATCAAAATATATGTGTGTACAAAATCCTCAGATTAAAAATAGTATACTTTGAAGCCTATAACACCACTATGAATAACTGTGCACTTTATTCTGATATAAACAATTGAATTTCTATTTTAAAAAATTTCCTTGCATTTCCATCAAAAAAGAAATAAAACATTAAAATATTTTAAAACTTAAATACTATGTGGATTAAATTACAATTATATCTTAAATAATGAGTGTTTAGAATAATAGCTATTTCTGTTTTTGCAGTAGCTTACTAATAATGTAAGGTATTTGCAGTATTAAATCGACATTCACTCTTTTGTGCTTATTGAACATTTCTAGATTTGAATGTTTTGCACTGGCAATTTGAAGAAAGAACCTCAGTTAAGAAGAAAGTAATACATACCTAAAACTAAATTCCTTATTAGATGTTACTTGGCTTTGACTTTTCTTCAATGTGACTATTATATGTTCATTCTTAATCTGGATTTCTACCAAGGTGTAAAGAGCATAAAGATAGTAGATGTGGTGATATCTTGCTTATACAAATAAAGTCAAAAATTGTTCCAAGAAAAAGAGTAAATTGATCTATTGGTATATTACATTTGCAGCAGTGTAAAATTTCATAAATCTTCCCAAATCTTTGTTTCTTATTTCTATACAGAAATATAATATAAATTGTCTTTTTATAGTCTCAGCCCAATTAAAGATTAAAAGCTGGCTTTGGAGTTGGAGAATGGCTCTCTCCTTCTTTAAACTCAAACATGCTTCTTAAAGGAAAACTCCTGTTTCATTGTGTAGATGTGCCACATCTTCATTATCCATTCTTCAATTGAGGGGCATCTAGATTGCTTCCAGGTTCTTGCTATTACAAATAGTGTTGCTATGAACATAGTTGAACAGATGTCTTTGTTGCATGGATGTGGATCATTTGGGTATATGCCTAAGACGAGGATTGCTGGGTCCTGTGGTAAACTAATTCCCATTTTCCTGAGGAACCACCCTACTGATCTCCAAAAGTGCTGTACGAGTTTGCACTTCCACCAGCAGTGGAGGAGTGTCCCCCATTCTCCACATCCTCTCCAGCATGAGTTGTCATTGGTGTTTCTAATTTTAGCCATTTATCTCAAAGTTGTTTAATTTGCATTTCCCTGATAGCTAAGGATGATGAGCACTTTCTTAAGTGTTTTCAGCTTTTTTGATTTCCTCTATTGAGAATTCTTTCTTCAGTTCTGTACCCCATTTTTTCATAGTGTTATTTGGTGTTTTGTTGACCACCAAACTGATAGCTGGGAAGCCAGCATGGGACTGACTCAGGCCCCCCAAATATGGGTCTCAGCCAGAAGGACTGAGAAGTCTAAGGGACCTCAGATAGTGGAGCCAGGATGTATCCCTGGTGCACAAAAGGACTTTGAGAACACATCCCCCATGGAGGGATAACTGCCTTAACCTAGAGTCAGGACAGAAGCCCTAGTCCCTACTTCACATGACCTGTCAGATCTACATGACCCCAACTGGATGGCATTCCCCTACATATGGAATTGGGGTGGGGGGGTGGGAGGGGAGGGTGGTTAGCTTTCATGTAAGAGGGCAGAGAGGGTAAAAGTGAGGGAGAAAAGGAGGGAGGAAGGGGGGATGGAGGAAGGGAGAGGGAACTGGGATCGACATGTAAAATAATAAATTAAATAAATAAAAAAATCCTGTTTCATGTCAGAAGAGACATCTGATATGGAACAAAAGGAAAAAAATATTTAGAACTATTGTATTGCTTCTAATCTCATAATTTTTGCTTGATATTAATGGTCATATAGAGTACTAACCAAGTCTAGAAAAAGTTTTTTTGTCTAGCCTCATGTACATGTTTTCTGATTTGAGTCTACCAATTTTCTGCACTGAATCTTGACCATGCCTAACAGCGACATTTGAAATATCCAAAAGGAAGATAGGGCCCCATAACAACAATTTCACCAGGACTTTCACAACCCTATTATGCTGAACCACACTAATTAAAGATGAACTTTGACCACAAACTACTCATAATAATTTCGAGGTGGCTAGTTGAGGTGATCCACTCTCACAGACTACTTTAGCCAGAAATTGAAACAAGCCTTGTACTTGCCCATTATGCAGAGACTAGACAACAAATGATACAGCTTGACAAGTAAACAAGAATTTCTTTTCAGGATCTCCTAAAGATGTCATCATCCCCAGACAGCAGAAAGTAGCTATAAGAACACAATATACACATTCCCAAGAGGTGGTGTGGGTGGTTTTTGGTCATTCATTTGGTTATGGATATTTGTCATTGTTTAGCAGGATTAGTTACAAAATGTTGTTGCTTACTATTAGGAAGGAAGAAAGTTGAATGAAGGGGATTAAATTCAAGGATTTTGTTTTGAAAAAAAAAAAAAAAAAGGAGGAATTCAGATATGATAGGATAAAAATAATAGATTACTGAATCTACTCTGAAAAGAATAAGGGAGGAGATGGTGAAATGAAAAGGGAGATTATTGAATCTTAAAAAGGAATACTAGTTTTAAATATTTTACATTGGATTGGATTTCTGTATATTTTATACACATGTTGAATATTGACACAAATTTGAAATTAATTATGCTTAAACTTACTGTACATACATTTCTAATATTCAAGGTATTGTATCTATACAGCTCATTTAACAATGCAATACAAATTTCTAGTCATTGAAAGTTATTGTCATCAACTCTATAGGACAATGAGTAAATGGAGTTTAGTAATTAGTCAACTACAACAATTTAACTTGTAGTTACTTTCGGTATGTTTACATGGTTGAATTGTTGTATTAGACAGGTCACCTTCAAACACTTCAGAGATCTACAGAATATGTCATTTAATATGTTTTAATAACATAGGTTCTTTTTTTGTGACAATGAGTCATATCTGCTCCCAGCAGCACCAATGATGGACATTGAAGAAACTCCACATGGACTGTAAGTTCTTTGTGGTAAAGCTAAGCCACTGGGCAAGAACATGCCCTTGCCTCAACTACTAACAGTATGCTGTCCAAACTGGACAAACAAGACACCAAAAAGAGTGACTGAAAACCTTTCAAGACAAGGCAGTTCAGTCCTTCAGATTATCCTTATTCACAGAAATGTCTGTCAGATATCCTAGGTTTATAGGCCAACGATGGATGTGTCAATGTTGCAGAGTAATCTTGGTTGACTGACCCAGTAGCCAGATGTTTCTTTCATTTCTCACATTTTTTGGAAGTGACTTGCTCGCTTCCTCCTTGGGTTTTGAGGGAGTTGAAAATCAACAGTATAGTTATAGTTTTCCCTGTTCACCAGAATCAGTAAAGAAACTCACTATACATGTATTAAGTGTAATAGGTTTAAAAGACATTAAAAGATAATTTGAGAATACAATTTAGAATATAAAGGAAAGTAGGTACAATACTTTGGACTCTTCCAAAAAGAATAGATAATGGAGTATTTTATCAGAATTTGTTATATACTAATGGACTATACATTGTTAATGTCTTATTGCAATGTATGTATTGTATATAATTGTTGTACTTATTATATATAGACTTTCTTATATTAGTTATAACCATTTCATTTTAAATTTTAGACAAAATGCTGATATTTTGCTTGTACAAATAAAGCCTATTGGGGTGGTCAGAGAATGGACCTTGCCACTAGCTAACCATAGAGGTCTGCAGGTCTATACAGACAGACAAGAAATGAAATAGCAGGGCAGAAACAGGACATAAGCAGGGAGAAATAGGAAGTTGTTCTCTTGTCTGCTGAGATGCTAAGGAGGTAAGGTGTGCTATCGCTTTCTCCTTCTCTTTGATCTCTCAGGATTTCCCTCTATATTTGACTCCAGCTCTTTTATCATCTAGACAAATTAAAAATTCCATTTATAGATAGATACCACTCATGAAGTGGTATTTCTCATCTGAATGTCAGTGGGAGTTTTAGGCAAGACTGTTATCTGTACATTGCTGTGTAGAATGGCAAAAGAAGAATCCATAGCATCATGTTTTCTATAACTTTGTGAAACATAAACTATATCTTTCAAAGATAGATTGTTTCTTCTCAGTTCTTTTACACTGAAATGGCGTGAACAAATTACCGAATTAGTTTTCCATTCATAAAACAACCTGTATTACCAGTTAGGAATTGTTCAGAAATGGAAGTATTATTAATTCTAGTGGAGGAAAAAGGTAAACAAACTTCCATATTTCCAATGTGTCCCTCAAACCGGATGCACTGGTAATGCATTCTATGGCTCATATTGATGGTTGTTTCAGGTAGATCATTTGAGAGAGTATTGTGATTAGAGGAGGCTGTGGTGGACTTCATGGATTCATTAAGAAAACTGAGAGACCTGAGTCATTGCTTTCTGTTTGGTCATTTGATACTGCTGCATGGTAGACACAGAAAAGTAGCCTTCAATAGAATGTGCTGAGGTGCTAGCACCATGTTCTTGGACTTCCAGCTTAAAAACTCCTACAAATAAAAGGAAACTTTATTTTTTCTTAAAATCCCTCTTACAATGTGTGTAATTTTGATTAAAAAGTGAATAAAGACACATAGTGTTGTTTTGTTTTTAAAAAGTGAAGTTTCTACAGGGCAGAGACTAGGTTAGGCTGGAATAATGGCCTCTTAAAGGGTAAATCAGGACTCTGAACTCCAAGGCTGAATGTAGGAACCATGCTGATTTTCAGTTTCTATTTATTTTAATTCCATCCCTGTGAACATGTTCCTCACAAAGTAAGAAAAACACAGCAATGCTAAATGAGGTAGGAATACCAGAAGGGACCACTATGATTATGTACATTAAAAAAAAAGGACCAAAATTTCATATACAGATCTCTTGTGAGAATGGAATATGTAATCAAAAGAGCATTAATATTTCAATATTTTATAGCACGTTTCCACAACTTCCTTGTCATTTCCAACAAAAGCCATATTTGCATTATGTGTCCTCTTCTTTTTTTAATGGGCAGAATAATTATTCGGGTCAGCTTTTACTTTTAACTATGAGAAAAGCTACATTTAATGTTATAAAACAAAAATTATTATTTTTAATTGTGTAATCTTAATATAAACGATCCTAGTTTATTTACTTAGACTTTTTTATCCTGTTACATGAAAGACCTGTGAACACAGCGTTGACACATGCCCTGACTTTACACCATCACCCAGAGTAGATCTAGGAGCTGGTTTTGAAATGAAAAGCTGCCTAGTGACAACTAAATGCCAATGCTGTGGTTTTGAAAATAAAAACCATTATTATTTCATTCTTCCTACCCACCCCTGTCTCCTCTGCACTTTTATACCTTCATCTTCTTCTGGCCAAATTACAATACAGTAGGCTTGGAAAGACACATGCAGCAACAACAGAAAAATGTTGAAAACCAGCAATGACCTATATTATTCATGTTTTATGAAGCAAAAATATCTGATTGTGTCATACTTATATGAAAGATGAATATTCAGACATAACTATGTTTGCTTAATTTGTGGGCGCCTCCATCAATGCTATTTTGCACAGTCCTTTTCTGTTCAGGCAGAGGCCAAGAGCACTCACTAACACAAGCACTAAAGGAGAAAGGATATTCAGTGTCAGAGAAGCGAAAACACATCAGCAGCTATTCCTTCTGTGAATAGTGTCTCACATGAAAGGAAGGATGGATTGAATTCATATCTGAAATAAGACAAGATTTTCCATCTGACCTCATTATGCGTTTCTCTGGAGTACTTCCCTGGGCTTCTGCCTGAACTGAGAGGTGTTGTGGGGAAACAAAATATAAAACAGCTCAGGGCTGCCATAACTGACGTGTCTTAATAAGATGGGGCATTTATTGTTTGTTCCATCCTCTGTTGACTCTAAGTTTTTATGATGTTCTGCATCCCTTTGTTAAATACAGCCTCTAAGTGAAAGTTGATACTAATGAAAGGATTTGTGCTGTACATCTGGAAGGAAAGATGGAGTGGAATTACAGTGTCTTACCTATTTATGTAGAGATCTTCATAGGAAGATTTTCAGAAATTTAACTATTGGAAACATAAATAATTAAACATATAAATTATCATGGTTGTGAGACGATGCCTTTTTTGCAACATTGGTATTCAATTCATGAATATATTGCTTGAAAAAGATTTATAGCATTTTTCATTGTTTCTGATCACATTAGAAGTTAAAACATGGAAAACTTTCTTCCTGCCTTACCTTGTGATACATAGATATTTTCTTTATTATGCCATGTAATAATGCATATCCTTCAGTTTCATATGTATAAATGTATACATATATGTATATACATATATAAATATATATAATTACATTGTTATACTAATGAATACAGAAACATATCATTGTGTTCAGACAGACATTGTTTTACTTTTCAAAATATGATTAATGTACAGAAACTTTTAGTTAAGAGAATATATACTATCTTTGGGGTACTATGCAAACTAAATTATCATAATACCAGTGAACAAATTACTGGCAGTAACCAGTTCAAAAAGGTATATGGACACATGCCTTTATAAAGAAATTTAGTTAGATACAGTCAGTTTATAACAACATTTATTATTTTGGTGAAATTAATATCAATATTCTATATTCATGTTAATTAAACTAACACAGTTTTTTACATTTTTAGTAGTTCATATATCACATTTTAAAAGATTTTCCAAATAGAGTAAATGCCAGTAGAAGTTAGATCAAAAGCTAGCTTTCACAAATTTTATAGAGTTACTATATTCATTGGGTCAATATTTTTAAGTCTATAAATTGTTTTTATGCAAGGTAAAACATTTTAATATATCATTTTTGGGGAATAAGCCTTTTTGAATATAAAGGGTATGTGATCTGTGATGCTTTATTTTACAGAAAAAAATTTCTTCAAACAGCAGAGTTATCAAGCGTCCCTGTATTCCAAGTATTTTGGCAGTGCCATCAACTAGGTAAAGAAATCCTTCCTACACTTAGGAGGCCTTTCAGTACATTTAGAACTCACTACCTGAGAGGAAACAGATGAACAACAAATAAAACATGTCTGTAACAATTTCCCTCCTAATAATTGTGACTTGCTTTCCTCCCTTTAGTAGGATACCTTTCAAAAAGACAGGTAAAGAAAAAAACATGGTTACTTCCTAATGGTGAAACTTGATAAATGCTATCTTTAATAAGCAATGAAAGTTAACATTCAGACATCTTCTCAGATGTCTTGTTCATCCAGTATCATACAAGTCTTCACTGTTGGCTTACTTTCCAATGTATATAACTTCAGATAAGGGCAAGAATAATATTACAAACAAGATAAACCTAAATGTGGTTGTAAAGTTGTGGTTCTCAATGTTCCTAATGCTGTGACCTGTTAATGCAATTCTGTAATGGTGACCCTCAACTGTAAAATTATTTTTACCACTATTTTATAAATGATATAAATCATAATGCAAATACCTGAGTTTTCCTATAGTCTTAAGTCATGCCTGTGAAGGGTCATTTGAAAGCCCCAAAAGGAGCCATAGGTTGAGAAACACTGTTCTAAAAGATGTTGTTTTAGTTAGTTGCTTAGAGGAGACATTGTGACCATGGCAAGTCTTATAAAGGAAAATACATTTAATTGAGGTAACTTATACTTTTGAGGTTTACTTCATGCTGCAACATAGTAATGTGTGGGCAGACATGTTTCTAGAAAAGGAGCCAAGATTCCCACATCTTGATAGGCAGGCAACATTAAGTGAGCTGAGACACTGAATGTGGCTTAAGCATAGGAGACCTAAAATCTCACCCCCACAGTGTCACATTTCCTCCAACAAGACCACACCCACTCCAAAAAAACAAACAAACAACAACAAAAAATCCCCCTATAGCTCCTAATGGTGTCATTCACTATGAGCTAACAGGGGCCAATTGCACTAAAGCTGCAACAGATACCTAAAAAGTACCTGTGATGACTGTCAAGGACATAACAAGAGAAAGACAAATTTTTACAATCAGAGAAGCCAGAAGAAACAGGATGGCATGGACGGTGGTGATTTAGATGGCATCTCTAACACATGAAACTTAAAAGGCTGCCCAGTAAACTACAAATAGAGTCTGGAATTAAATTTAAATAAACCTTATTTATTCATGAAAATTATTTTTTATTTATTTTACTTATGAGCCAGTTACTCCTCCCTCCCCTCCTCCTGCTTTCCCTACCTCCCTCTTACCTTGCCCATCTTCCACTCCCTAGAAAGGGTAAGTCCTCTCCCATAGATAATCAAGGAAGACTAGCAGATAGGAGAGTCAGCTGGGCTTTTCTCCATTGTTTTTTGGATCTACTAGGTTCATACCCTAATATGTGACTCCTGAGATTTTATTAATAATAAAATAATTTAGGTAATCATTATATCAGCATCTTTGGCTCTCTTATTTATACTCATCAGAGCTGTGAGGACACCCCAACCAGCCAACTGCTCCAGTATATGCTTTACTTGTCCCACTATATAACCAGTCATTTGAGAAATGCATGTGTACCAACTGGAGATGTTCTTAAGATGTTACATTTGAATAGAACTCAGGTAAAAGACAGTCTCAATCAGTAAGAGATTATTAGTTACAGCTTTCTAAAAACAGAAAAGGGAATGTTTTGGAGTACACAAATTCATACTTTTATGTTTCCTGGGTAAACACGGCCCCAGTCCTATTTAAAAAATGAGTTTCATGTTCTATGATTCCTAGCACTTCAGAAGTGGAAACTAAAGAACATGAGGTTTCAGCTGTATCATATGACCCTGTTCAAACAAAGAAACAAAACAGATGTAGATGAACTTTGCATTGATTCCTTTCGTATGTCCGTATAATTATTTTAAAACCTTTGGCATTCCATTTGATTTTCTACAACACCAAACTGAGATTTCCTGAGTTCAAAGCCTTTTTTTTCTATTTCTGGCAGTCTCTCTCACACCATTGCATTTCCAGTTGCTCCTTGCTGTTCTCTAGGTTAGAATAGCTGCAAATGGCATGCTTTTTGATTTCTTCAAATTAATTATGCCATCTTTTCACAACAACAGAAACATAAATAAGATATTGCTGGTAGATATTTTTGTATGGATGTATCCTTAATATTTCTACCTATTTTCAAAGAAAATCCACACTATTTCCCACCACGTAAATTTTACATATCACTTTACCTACATTCCTCAGAAGCCATGTAGATAATCACATGGTAATCCTGTAATTAATTTCTTGCATTTAAAGTGAATCAGATAAGTCATGTTGAATATACAATCCCAAAGTTACTACCATTAACTTTTTAAATATTCCAACTGACATGGCTGAAAGTACATTCAAGTCACAATGATGTTGTTGACAATCAGTGATAGAACACATTGAATAAAATGGAGATCTATTAATCATGGTTTGTGTATTTACCAGGTGATGGACAATCAGCAAAGGAACAGATTAATAATTGGGAAACAATTGAGGAATGATGACTTCATTAGGTCTATAAGGAAGGAAAAGGGGAAAAGGCAAATGATAGAAACAAGCAAAAAAGCATTGGAGACAGCAGTCTAGCTCCTTCCTATGAAGAGGTTAGCTATGCAAATGCCCAGGGATCAAAATACAAGAAAGGAAAGCCTCAGAGTTGCAACCCACTGCACACTTAGCAGAAGGAGCTAGCTGTGGGGTTTAAAATCAATACAGATAAAAATATTCTTGATATTATCAGAAAGGAAAAGAGATGAAACAAAGTAGCGAAATTTTAGTATGATACTAGAGTCTTTTGATTTTCACATTTCAATAACTATTTTAATTCACTTTAAAATTTATTTAATTATTGTGTTGAAATTCTGTATAAAATGTGAATTCTAATCAAGTATATTCATATATTGTATAAAATTCACCACTTGTAAGTTATATCCAAGTTTTAGATTTGAAGCAAACCATTGCTTATGTTAACTTTATGGAATTCGGTTAATTTTGTAAAGAAATGTACATCTAAAGATATTTCAAAAGCTTTTGAAAGACATATTTTCATATACTATGACAGCACTAGAATTCTCCATGAAAATTTGGGAATTTTAGTCTAACACTATGAAAATTATCTTAAAAAATGCAAACTATGAGAAGAGAGAGATGAGTTCAATGTAACAGTTTACATATGGCACTTATGCTATTAGTGATTTAATATGAGACATATGTTTTAAAATTAACAGAGTCCAAAAACAAATTAGCCCTGAAAGTTGCTAGTACCTAAAACAACAAATAAAGTTAAGAGGTCTTTTTGTTGTTGTTGTTTATTTTTTGTCCTCTTTCTTCAAATGCTTTATCCTCCAGTTTTACAAGTTCTTACTGAGTGTTAAACCTGCCTACAGGCAGAAGTGAACTTTGTCCTGAAATTACCTTCATACAATTTTTATTTGAAAGTCACTTGTGTTTGTTTGTTTTCCAGTTGTTATTTTGTTACTTTTTAACTTTATTCTTGAACTCCCAACTAGGAGACTGCCTGCTCAATTTCTGTGGTAGGGTGAATTAAGGACAGAATGGCAGTGCTGGTTTATAGAGCTCCTACTTCTGAATACTTTATCTAAACCCTTAACTCTATTCTAACCAGAGGTCTTTATTTACAGATGCCCTTATTTGCAGTCTTCCTGCAGAGTCAGGTACCTTCTTTGCTTCTATTAGTCCCCACTAGATTAAATTACTTTCATCAGTGTTCTGATACACCTTCAGTGGAGACTAGAGCTGGATAGAAAGACAACATTGGTAGGGAGTGAATGGCTATCAAGAGGAAGTTTATGTTCTGTGTTAAGAATTAATTTAGCTGAACTGGTGCAGTGAAAGTGGTAAACACAATCCCCTCACTGTTGTTTGTCAGGGTGTGTTATATCACACTGGATTGCTTTGTCAATAATCTGCCTGGCCTGCAAGCTAAAAATCTAAGATTGCACGAATGACTGACAGGCTGGAGATAGCTGATAATTCTAAGGAATTGAAGGTGTAAAGTCTTTAAGGACTATGTCTACAGTATAAATGCCAGGGTATCTCCACATCACTCTGTACTTACAAAGGCAACAGCATTGTTAATGGCAGGCTGTCTGTCCATCAACTCTGCTACCAGAGGATTTATCCCTCTTTCACTCCTTATCTTTCTTTGCTGTGTTTATTTTGAAACCAGCTGCAGAATAAATTGCCTCTTGTCTTCACCTCCTACACTGAGTACAATGATATGTTCTGTAAGCTTAAAAATCAGGGTGTTTTTCAAGCATTTCTTTTTCAGAACACTGGCTTCTAATTTTGTTTGTTTATGAATATGTATTGTTTTTTGTTCTGCTCTGGGGGCTTTAAGTGAAACACTAAAAATGACTCTTCCTTACTTGGGGAAAGCTCAGGGTCTTGCTGAAAGTGTTTGTGATACTGTAGAGAGAAGAAATAAACAGTACTGGGAGGATTATGTTCTTAATGTTTTGAGTGATTAATTATAATTGTTTCATTTAAAACATATATCTAAAATTAATACACAGTCTTGTAATTACAGAATAGATGTGTTCTTATTTAAAACTTGGTAATTTAGTAAAGTTTTACATTCTTCTACTTTATGAATATCTGCTTTTTATAACAATTTATAATGTGCAGAAAACAAAATGTCTGTGGCTGGGTAGATTAAGATCAATAATGAAGTTGGCACTTTCTTTGGACCACCAACTAGGTTCCAAATAAAACAGACACTTATTATTAATTATGAATACTCAGCTTTAGCTTATGCTTGTCCTACTTCATCTTTTAACTTAACATGTTTGTATTCATCTATGGTTTGCCTTGGGGCTTTCTACCTTTCTTTCATTTTGTATGACCTACTTTCCTGCTTTCCCCTTGTCTGTCTGACAGTCTGCCAAAGTCTTCTTGTTGTCTCCTTTTCTTTCTTCAAGCTTCAATTTGTCCTCCTACTTACTCTTCTTGCCTGGAAGTCCTGTCTATATGTTTAGCTTTTTATTAAACCAATAAGGTGCCTTAGGCAAGTAGGCTAAAACAGCAACCTAAATTTATATAATTAAACAGATGCAGTATGTCTTTGCATAGTTAAGCAAACATTTAGGGACATAAACAAATGTAACAATCTTTACATAGTTAAATAAATATTCTGTAGCACACTAATAGAGATTATGGAAAATTAAGATTTTTGCATTCACCCAAACTCTTATAGACTGACGGATATGAAGTTTGAGATAACTATTTTAGAACATTTTGGTTGAATTTAATAGCAATGCTGACCATATTGAAACAATGTCTTACCTGAAAATATACAGGTAGAGTTAACTAAAATGAAGACACAGATGGTTTTAAAATCCCAAATACGTATGTGAAGTATTGGTAGTCAAATGCATTAGCTCTACTTTTTATAGGAAATTAAAGAACTAAGGACTTGATGAGCACAGGATTAGGTGTATAACTGACGTTACTGATAAATTGTAATCTAATGGTAAAAGTGAAATAACTGAAATAAACCCATGTATGTGGCACATCACTAATATCTCATATGTAATGTAAAAGCAAAGGTAAACATATACATTTACATGTGTTTTGTCTCCCAGTGGTTCATGATTGATCCCCACTGTGATGATGCTCAAACGTCCTGGGACTTTTAAGAATTGCACAGGGGGGAGGGAGGTAAGAAAAAGAGAACTGAAGGAGGGGAGAGGAAAACACAAGGGATCAGGAAGACTGAGTAAAAGGAAGAATAAATGAGAGCAAGAAGAGAGGTAACTTAATAGAAGGAGCCATTATAGATTTAAAGAGAAGTCTGGCAATAGGGAAATGACCAGAGATCCACAAGGATATCCCCAACTAAGAATCAAAGCAGTAGCAGAGAGGCTACCTTAAATGCCCTTCCCCTATAATGACATTTGTGGTTATATTAAATGCCATCCTAGAGACTTCATCCACTAGCTGTTGAAAGTAGAAGCAGATCCCCACAGCAAAGCTTCATGATTGTGCAGGAGAAACCCACAGAATCAGCTGACCTGAGCAAGTGAGAGCACATGGACCCCAGCTGTAAATCTGGGGAACCATCATTGGACCAAACCAAGCTCTCTGAATGTGGCTGCCAGTTAGGAGGCTTGGGTAGTCTATGGGACCTCTGGCAGTGGAACTAGTATTTATCCCTAGAACAAAAATGAACTTTTGACAACCATTCCCCATAGAGAGATACTGTCTCAGCCCAGACACAGAGGGAGGCCTAGTTCTTTCCCCAAAGGATGTGACAAACTTTAATGATCCTCCATGGGAGGTCTTACCCTCCCTGGGGAGTGGATGCAGGGTGGGATGGGGGGTGGAGAATATGGGAAGATGGGATTGATATATAAAATAAGATTGTTTCTAAATTAAATAAAAAAGTAAAAAAAAAAAATGTGGCATATTGGAAGGCCCTTGGCTCTTTGGGGTATTCTTTTAAAAGAAATTAAGGTAATATTTCTAGAATCCAGAGTTATCTCTCACACGAATTGTTATAAAAAGAACAACTTGTTCACACTTCACACTTTTTTCTGACATCCTGTCTCACAGGTGGTGGCTCCCTCTTACATATACATATGCTTTCTTGAAGATGCTATCTGCCAAGAGTTCCTCAGAGCTGAGAAATTTTGGAGACAAGACCTTCAGCCTCCAGAACTGTGTGCTAAAGAAAGTTTTCTTTCTAAGTGACACAGACACAGGTACATCAATATGAAAAAACTTACAGTACAAATATAGAATAAGTTGGTTTGCATAATATCAAATAGACACATAACTAAGACCAGATTTGACACTTGGGTTGCAAGTTACCCATGAGGAAACTAGGTAACCTTTTCTTTTGTTATGTGTAGTTGTTAGTTCCATGCCAGGTTTATCTGTTCCATTCTCTTTTCTTACTTTGTATGTATTTATTGGGATGGTGGGGGCAGAGCACATTTCTGGAAGTCAGAGGATAGCTTGTGGGTTCATATCTCTCCTACCATTTGGAACCAGGGAATGGATTTGAACTCAGAAGTTCAGGCTAGGCAGAAACTGCTTTTACCTACTGGGTCATCTCACTGGCCTAGCTGAATACTTTTTGTTTGTTTGTTTGTTTGTTTATTATTTTACATGTCAATCCAAGTTCCCTCTCTCTTCCTCCCTTCTTTCTTCTCTCTCTCCCTCTCTCCCTTTTTCCCTCTCTGCCCCCTCACATGCACCCTGACCAACCTTTATTCCCTTCCCCCCACCCCAATTCAGGTGGGGTCATCGAAATCTGTCAAGTCATTTGAAGTAGGGACTAGGACTTCTCTCCTGTCTCTAGAATACTTTTTAAATGAATGTATAATTACTAGATGTATTAGAACTATCATTATATATTACTATGTGGCTTATCAAGTGATATTTCCATATGTGGGGCAATATTATATATGTGATAAACATATAAAATATCTGACAGCCTTAGAGAATGTTAAAAATCATTTCTTTCTGTTTTATGGAAATATGCAATTACATTATCTGCATTTATTATATTGTATAGTAAACACTAGAAATTGTTTTCCTCTTGTAGTTATAACTTATTGCTTAATATGAACCAAACTTGCTTTATTCTATTTCCTACCTATCTACTCTATCTAACAACTTAGTCACTATAATAAATATCTTTTGTTCATGATTTTTCCTGCTTCTATGTTGATAGTTCATAAGTGTTAAACAATCAAAAGGCAGACAGCATTTCAGAAAGTGTTTATAACTGCATACTACATTAATACTACCATATACTTCCTATATTCTTTCTAGATATTATGTTTTGGTTCATTTAAAAGGGTGATAGAATTAAGAAGAAAGTAAATATGGTGAATTTAATGAAAATTATTTTTCATAGTTTTGGACATTTGAACAATTGTTCCAAATTTGGCAGTGCTATTTGGGGAGGTTTATGTGATATGGCCTTGGTGGGAACACTTCACTAGGAACCTGGGTAGGGATTAAAATCTTTTGAAGTGAATAGTTTTGTCAAGTTTATACAAGCCAAAGTCATCTGAAAGAAAGGAATCTTTCAGATGGGAATGTTTCTATAAGATCTGCTTGTAAGCAAGCCTAGAAGACATTTTTTAAAATAGTGATTGACAAGGGAGTACCCAATCCATTGTGGGCAAGACCATCCCTGGGCTAGTAGTCTTGTGTACTACAAGTAGGGTAAGCAAGCCATGAGGAGCAAGCCAGTAAGCAGCACCCCTCCATGGTCTTTGCAACAGCTTTGGTCTCTAGGTTCCTTTGGGTTCATGTCCTGGCACCCTTCCATTATGGACTATAGTGTGGAACTGTAAGGGAAATGAACCTTTTCTCCGAACTTACTATTTGATCATAGTATGTCATCACAGAAAACACTAACTGAAACAGCTTCCTACCACATTCAGTTCAGTTTCTCTGGTTTGTTTTTGGTTTAGGAGAAGTAAGCTCTCTCTCTTTTTTTTGTTCATACCACTATGACATTCAACTTGATGCCACGCCTTGATGCCATGATAGACCCTTATCCTTCCAGAACTATAAGACCAAATAACCTATTCTTTCTAGAAGTTTTTTTTTCTCGTCATGATGCTTCATCACAATAACAAAACAAAAAGAAAAAAAAAATAAGAGTGAGAATGATTTTTATACGGACTTTTATACATGTATGATGATTTATAAAATGTGTCATGTACCAAATTGATCTGGAGAATGTGGCTAAGGCTGACCTTGGGTTTATTATCTTTATTGCTTCTACTTTGCAAACACTGGGATTGGAAATTGGAATCAGCATGCCTTACTAGTATGAAATGTGACTGTGTTTTCCTTTTCTTGTTCTTTGTGTGTGTGTGTGTGTATGTGTGTCTGTGTGTGTGTGTGTGTGTGTGTGTGTGTGTTTCAGTGAACATAGGCTAAACAAGAACTCTTCTGCTGATGTGTATCTCTATCTATATACAAATTTCATTTTATTGATGAATTTTATTTAAGATAATGCAAACCTTTATTTTCCTATGACAATTTTAGTAATATTTACTAATTCTACATTAACACTAGATCATCCATACTTATTTTATATGCTTAGTGTCTTATCATCTGTCACTGTGTTAATGTCTGATTAAATGATAGTTTTTTAAAAGAAATCTGAAATGTATGCCCTCCATAAGTGTAACCATTCAAGTGTTAAGAAGCTAACATATTTTTCCATAAGTAGGCTTACCTTTTGTGATGTATTTTACCAAATTTTATTTTCCTTATTTTTGATGGCCTCACAAATATAGTGGTCTGATATGGCTACAGACTGAATACTATCAGGTATTTTTTTTTCTTGACCTTCAAAAACTAGAATTTCTTAAGCAGCTGCCACAACTTTGGGCATTAATTTCAAAGTATTAGTTCAGGAAGTCACAACCTGGTAATTGTGGTCTACATACGAATGAATGAATAAATTAATAAACAAATAAACAAGATAGCTGAGCAGGAATCACTATCTACTGAAACCTGGTGCCCTAACTTTAATCCCTAGAATCTATGTAAAGGTGAGAGTAAATAACTTCACAGATTGGTCCTCTGATTTCCTCAATTGCACTGTGGTACTACCTCCTTCAATATACACATAATAAATAAGAAAAAAATATTCTCAGCACTGATACTTTTATGGAATCTTGTAGGTAGCAACAAACGTTAAAGCTTGAAAAGAATGTGGAAGGCATTCTAAATGAAAAATCACAATGTATACATGTGTGGAAAGACATATCTAAGAAACTGATTACACCACTTTCATAAACATAAATTTATTAAAGAAAAATTAAAGGAAAAGGATATTTAAGAAAAATCTAGGTGTTAGGGGCACATACCACTATCCAAAGTATCTTAGATATTTCAATACAAACACAACCTGAACAAATGTTTCTGGGAGTCCATATAAGGCTATCATTAAACAAGTTGGCAGAAGAAGACATGAACAGAAAGAAGACTTCAAAGTATGAAATGCCTGTGAAGCCTGGCTGCCATTTGTATAAGTAGAATGAGAAAAGACAGAAAATTTAAGACAATATATGTAATTGTAAAGGTATATTTATTATAAAAAGCTAAGCTAAATAGCACTCAACGAGTACTTGTAATGTGTCTTAGTTACCTCCCTGTTGCTATATCAAGAACCATGACCAAAAGCAACTTAGATAAACAAATGATTTATTTCAATTTGTACTTCCAGGGCATAGCCTATCATCAAGAGAAACCAGAACAAGGTCACAGAGAGGAGGAAACCACTCAGAAAGGCTGCTAACTAGCTTGCACTCTGACTTCTGCTCAGCTAGATTTCTTACAAAGTACGTATTCTTTTGCTGAGAGATGGTGCTTCCAACAGTGGGCTAGCGATTTACATATTAAATATCAACCAAGACAATCTCATGCAGACATTGCCACAGCTCAATCTTTTCTAGACAATTACTCAGCAAAAGGTTCCTCTTCCTAGGTGACTCTGGATTATGATAACTTTACAATTAAATCGAATTAGCACAATGTGAGAAATATTAGAGGATTTATCCTCCTACTTTTTGACATTTTATTACCAAATAATCTTTAAAATTCATAAGTCATAAGCATTTACAACAAATAAGCATTTTATAATAACAGCATGAAGTTATACCCACTTTGGTATTTATAGACTCTATAATTTGGAGATTTTAAGAAAGATTTTTTTTTTTCTTTGAGCCCATTTTCTCTCTCTGTACATGAGTGACAAGCAGATAGATAAGTTCTTAACAGTGTTGGCTGCACTTGCATAGGATCAAGGTTCAGTTCCAAGCACTTATATGATGCCTCCCATCCTCTTTGGAGGTCTAGGACACAGTGTGCACATATTGCATGTCATATATGGAAGTAAATAGTCATACACAAAAATATCAATAATAAAAGTACTTCTTAAAGAAATGGAATTTATGGAATTATATCATCTAATTACTATTATATATCTATCAAAGTTATTTTGTTGTTGTTGTTGTTGTTTGAGACATGATCTCATTATAGATCTCAGACAGTCATGGAAGCCTCTGTGTATCCCAAGCTGGCCCTGAACTTTCAGTCCTTGTGCTTTAGCTTCCCAGACACTGAGATTACCTATGTATGTTCCAAACCTGACTCTGGTCAACAGACAAGGTGGTTGTGAGTTGATTTCCCAAGTAACTGCCTTCTACATGCTAGCTGTTCCTCTGCCTCCTATTTCACTAATAGAAAATATTGTCCATCTTATTTATATCCTCAGGATCTGCTTAATCACTGTCATTTGTACCGCATAATGAATGTTCCTTTCTAAGACTTTACTCCTTCCTCTTTCCAAATCCAATAATGTGATCATTTAAGCTTTGGAGAAAGTGAATCCCAGATTGCATATGCTTTTATAGCAATTGTTTATTGCTGAATATCAAAACCTCTCTAACCTTAATGAAGTAAAGCAGTGAGAGTTCAGTTTCCTCACAATTATGCAGAATTATACATTCTACTGGGTGTATTAGACATCACAGTTGCTCCCACAGTGTTGATCAGATGGGCCCTGGACTCAAACACAATGATTTTACCCAATTGTCTCTGAAGCTTTTCATTTTTATGGAAATTAAAAAGACTTTTCCATGTCTCATAGCAAAAACATTTCAAGAACCACCAATTGCCTATATGCTCTTCTCTTCCTGAATGCTGTAGATGTATTGTTCAAGTCACAAAGTCAAAGCAAAAGTCATTGTGTAGAATAATCAAAATGGAAGGTGATGTAATTCACTGTGGAGTGTTACTATTAAATAACACATCAACCTGTTGTGTGGATTAAATGAAAGAATGCACAGAAAGTCTATCATGTGACTGATTTATATAGATACTCAGAAAATATTAGTTTCCTTTAAATTTAATAGTGGAAACCCATGATTATACATTTTACTTTCAACCTTACTTATTTATAAGCTTGTTTTTATCAAGCTCCCACTCTGACTAAAGATTTGGTACTGAGATGCAGCTCAGAAAATAATTACAGTTTCACCACAATACTGATATGAAGACAGACATTTTACTCAAAATCTTTCTAGGCTACAGATAAAAGAATCTATGATATATGCCATATTACAGAAACTTAAATTTCCTGTTACAATTTTTTCTGTTTTTATATTTCTTTCTATCTTGTCATCCTATTTATCTTCCAACAAGCCTTCAGCATCTGTTCTTCACAGAAAATTCAGCTCTCATCTCACCAACAACACTTACTCAAGAAACTAAAAGTCTGATGAGAACCTTGACAGATGAAACCATCTTCCCTTCTTGGATACCTCTGACCTATTCCTCCAACCTGCTCAGAGAATCTAGTTGAAATTCATGACTTTCAACCCAAGGTTTGAAAAATACACACAAACAACTAAGGATTCAACTAATAAATACCATGAGAACATTATCAAAATTAGATCTCTTCTTCTGACACTTCTATAAGCAGATTAATAAGATTAGCAAGAACACATCTGCAATGTGATTCCTAAACACAGTATAGGATGCACCTACATATGTCAGCATCAGGAGTAACTGCTCGGGCAGATTAAACCCAACTGCAGGTGTCAATCGATAATACCCACTTTCCTGAAGCCTTCCACTTATCTGAAGGTTTTCCTTTATTATCCCCTTTCCCACTCTCTAGAACATGAAGTGATTACCTCTCTTGTCCACTAACTGTGGGCCTTCCTACTGCTGCTGTCATAGAATCTGGTTCAGTTTCCACTCTCTCATCTGCTATTACCGTCACAACGAAACACACCATTTATCTTGACAATCAGTAAACATACCTTGGGAAGTACTCCTTGTGGAACTGCAGTTTGTCTTTTGGATTATCTAAAAGATCAAACTTTACATCATCTTTTGATACTGAACATAGGTCTTTTCTTCTATAAGCAAGCTTTAGAATGTACCTTTTCATTTTAGGTGAAGAAAATGTCACTGCACTGTGAGTAAAAAGGATGTGAAATTACATGTAAGTATTTTGAAACTTCATTTTTTTATATCATCTGGGTATAAAGGACAATACTTTTAATGAGATTATTTGAAAATAGTTGGTACATGTTCTGAATGAGAAAGACATATGAACCAAATCCTCTGTCATTTAAATACCTCTGTTTTTTCCTTAAGAAAATATGGGTTGTATGATGTCTACTTTCAATCTCTAGCACCTATGCTGCCAAAAATATTTTTAAAGTATTGAAAAGCAGAGATTTTAATTTTTATGAGGATCATTTAATACTTTCTGGATAAAGAATTAACCATAAGTTTGAATACATCAAGTTTTGTGATGGAATGGCATTATAATAAACTATAGAGGCAAAGATTTTGGAGTTTTAAATAATATTAAAGATTACAACAATTTTGAAAGTTAGATTTAGTACATTTTTTATTATGATATGGTTATGAGCCTGAGGGTGCCAGATAGTAGAATGTGATGGCTTGTGTGAGATGTCCTACATAGTCTCAGGCATTTGAACACTTGATCTTCAGTTGATGTTACTCTTTGCCAAGTTTAGAGGTTATGATTTTGTTAAAAGTATGTTAATGGGAATAATCCATCAGAAGCACCTAGGACAAGCAAGTTTGGATCAGTTTTCAGTCTTCAGTTGATTGGAAATCTACTGGGACAGATACAGACTAGAGACAGAAGGTAAAATTAAGTAGTTAGGGTAAAATGTTTTATCCTGGGTATACATTTGAGTCCTAGATATTGGGGGAGGGATGAGTTACCAAGACCAAAGGAAGTGTAAGCCCATCCTCAGGGATAGGGAGTAGGGGGAGAAGTTTAGACTATTGATTGATACATTGAAGTCCATTTGCCCTGTGACAGATGGATCCAATTCTCAGGACTCGCTGGAGCTTACATGAATATTTTAAGTTCATAAAACAAAATGGTATAAGTTTTAGACATATTAGCATTACTACCATTTGTAATCTGTACTGAAATTCACACTGTAGAAAAGGCATATAGGCTCTCATTTTTGAGCCACAGCAAAACCTTGGAGACCTGAAAATGATTCTGGCTTAAAAAGCAACCAAAATACCCAAAGGATTGAATATACAGATTGGACAGAGATTTTTTTAGCACAAAGAGTATTTAGCTCTACACTTAGAACACAATCAAAGGAAATTTAAAAATTTGTGCTTTTGACAAATGATAATACTACCAGTGTTTAACTAAGGCTAGATTAACAGGTTATCTGAACTCCACTGGTTAATGTTAAAATTCTGAACTTCTGAAGTCTTAGTATAGAGAGGGAACGAAGTCTGAAAGAAGTCTGAAACATTTTTCATATACCCTAAAACACTTCCTTAGTTCTTTATGACTTGAATTTACATACCTTAAAACACTTTACCTTAAATTACCTTCTTAGACCCTCATAACTTACATAAACTTTAAACCTTTTCTTTCCATCCAATCTTTTACCATGAGACACAGATGGTTGATTATTGAGAGCAGTCATTGCAAAGCAAGTTCTTTTAAATAAAGAGATAGTGAAAGTTCCATTGAAAGCTGTTATCTCTTTCAGTGTGAAGTCTGCCAGAAAGAGAAACTGCCTCTGTCTACTTTTCTCAACAGGAGGCAGGGTAGCTCTAGAAAGGTGAGAACTTATTTTTACATATGAAATGAACTGACCAACAGATGTAGCCTTGGAGGAGGAACTGTGTTTCCCTAGCTACTGTTAACTTAAAGCTACAATTAGCCATCAATGCAATCAGAAATTTGAGGATTACTTATAGCAGGAAGTTTGATCAAAGGGCCTAGGAATCAATTAAAGTGACAGAGACCACCACCTGGATGGTTATTCTATGCTCCTGTGGTCTCCATGACTTCATGGTAGGACAGAGGTCATAGGTCTTCAGATACCACACAGGACAACTTTGCATTTTCAGCTGCTATACAGGACACCAGGGGCCATTGGCTGCCACACCCAGAAGGTCGGAGAGATTTTCCTATGGAGGAGGAACTTGGGAGAACTGACTTACCTTGACTAGGCAGAACAGGACTTTTAACACAACAGTATCTAGAATTTGGGCAGAGCCCTGGAGGCAGGTGAGGGATGGGACAATTTTTTCCAGTGGTTCCCAAGAGGAGTTGCCTGGGCCCATTGTCTTCTTTGGAGACCTTATGGCCACAGCTAGAAGCTGGCATTTCTGTCTATCGTGGGAAACTTCTTTTATTAAACAGTTTTAATGTCATATTCATTAGATCTCTGAAGTGTTTGAGGAGCATTATCTACTAAGTTTATCTAATGTTAACCAAATTTTACTTGTTTTAGGCTTAACCTTAAAAACATATATAGGAGTCTTAATAAAGCTTGTCAGTGAAAATGAATTATAGCTGTACTTAGTGTGACTGTGAGCATTGTTCGGGGTGCATTAAAGAAAGAGTCTGATCATTTATGAGGTGACTGGTCATCAACTTACATGTCTTGATTATCTTTAACAACAGGTTACAAAAAGTTGATAGCAAACCAGGCAGTGGTGGCACCCACCTTTATTTCCAGCAACTCGGGAGGCTACACAGAGAAACCCTGTCTCAAAGAAACAAAAACCAAAAAAAAAAAGTTGATAGCTTATATAAGATTAGGATCTTACAACTTCATCCCTGTTATCTTTGAAACTTAAAATTTGAGTTGAAAATGTACTTAAAGATCTCTTAGCATCAAAATAAAATTTTAAGCCGTCCACAGAGAAACTAGGAATTTTGCTTTTCTGATCTTTTCACAGTGAACTATTACAGATTATCATAGTATCTTGTGTGACTCAGTCTCCCCAAAGCTTAACAAAGTTAGCAAAGACAAACAGTTCCAGTCAGTGACTGCTAACATTAGGAATTTGCATAAATTCTCCTACATTGTCCCCTAATTGCTTGAAATATATTTGAAACAGTCAGCTTCTCTGTTAAAAATCAGAAATGGTTGTAAAACTGTGTAGTGTATGCAATGTACTAAAGTGTTTAGAGAAAAAATGTTAAGTCACTTTAAATTTTTTAATGAATGGGCTGTGAAGAAGATTCACTGGATGAAGCTCTCACCATAGAAATACAAGGACACGGGTTTGAATATCCAGTATCCACCTAAGTGCTAGGAAGGTATGGAGACCCACTTGTTCCTACAGTACTTGGAAGAGGAATGAGTTATATTAGCTCATATTGGCAAATCTGATTTCAACTGAGAAACCTTGCCTCAATAAATATGTTAAAGTTTATAGAGGAAGACTCCAACATGTTTCATACACATGTTGCACATACCCTTGATGGTGCCTGCATGAATGACCTACATGAAAGAGTATTCACACATGTACCCCACACACATAATCATGTGTAAAAAATAGGGTCAAATTAATTTAAAAGTATCTGAAGAGGTATGTCAAGATCATAAAGTAATTCCTCTGAAACTTTCTTTAAGAAGAGTAATGTAATATTATGGTGTTTATTCTGAAGCTGTAATCCATAAGTCATACATATAACATATTCATTTCAAAACACAATGACTTCTTTTCACTTTACATGCTTTTACAAAATAATGTATCTGAATGTACAACAATTGTGTACCTGGAGCCCACAGAGCTCAGAGGAGGATAATGGATTCCATGAAGCCACAATTTATGAATGGCTATTAGTTATGATGTGGGAACTGGAATTGAAATTGGGCCCTCTGAAAGAGCAACTAGTGTCTGTAACTGCTGAACCATCTCTCCAGACCCATTAAACTGCTTTTGAACTTGATGGTTAGTCTTCTCAGTTACTTCTCACATACCATGTCTACCTCGGTGCTGCCATGTTTCCTGAAATGACCGTAAAGGATTAAACCCCTGAACTGTAAGCCAGCTATAATTAAATGTTTTCCTTTATGAAAGCTGCCTTAGTCATAGTGTTTCTTCATAGCCATAAAATACTAAGATATTAATATTTATGTTATTAGCAATGTATTAGTGTCCTATAAAAGGGCTGAGTTGTTATCTGTATTTTTCAGTTGTATTTCACTGAGAAACAAATTGCTCTTGTTTTATAATTCATGGTGATTTTCTACTATCATTTGAGAATTATAATGGTTCATTTCATCCTTTAGTGTTTGTAATATTTCCTAAATGACTTGTTACAGAACTTTACACAGCATTGTTTTAATATTTCTTTAATGATTCATACAAATTTTCTTTCTCTTGTTTATTTTTTGTTACATTTTAATTATTAACTTATTTCTCCCTCACGTGTGTGTGTGTGTGTGTGTGTGTGTGTGTGTGTGTGTATGTGTGCATGTATGTGTGTGAGCAGCTGTGAAAGTGTGTGTGTGTGTGTGTGTGTGTGTGTGTGTATGTGTGTACCACAGACTGCACTAGTTGGAGTCAGTTCTCACCTACCATTGTGTGCCCTGGAGATAAACCTCTGAGTGTCAGCTTTGGGAGCAACAGCCGTTACTCTTAGAGCCATCTTACCAGCTTGTCTCATTTAAAACATTTAATGTGACATAGTTGTCATGGTTATTACTATATCAAGCTAGAAATATTTTCCAAAAATTTTTTCTCTTATGGTTATAGATTTATGTTTAGTTGTAAAAGGAATTAGCATGAATTAGGCGAGAAACAGCCGCCACATTTTTAGTGTAGAATATCATCTGTTCTTTTATCCTTTACTTGTTATTGATTTGCATTCTTACTTTAATGCAGTTTCTAAAAATTCCAGGCCAATGAGTCTGCATAGTTTTAGTAAGAACTACAAGTCCTCTTTTTACAACGTTTTGTGATGCAGAGGAAAAGGTAGGCCTGCAGCTTGTCCTTATCTGAAGTATTGACTATGTAAGTGTCCTATGTAACAGTTAATGACTCCACTATACACATCAGATATAGAGATAACAGCATCACAGAGATGCTTATTGAAATCTCTTTCACTGGGGGATGCTGAGCCTTTATATAAAAGTCACTATTCCCCAGTTTTTAAGTTGTTGTGCTTCTCTAAAAGAACCCCAATAGAAGCTGATAACAGGAAAGGTTCCAGAGCAGACATCAGCCCCAGTGGCATTTGAGCACTTAAAATGTGATTGGTCATCAATGAGATTTACCATTACCTGTCACGTTATTTTTATATAGGTTACATGTTGGAATTACATTTCAATAGATTGGATTATACAATCAAACGTTAGTAAACAGCTTAGAATTTCACCTTTTACAATTTAATCTTCTCTAGAAAATATTTAACCATTGTGTTAGTGTTAGTGCATACCTTACACTTCTGGCAACAATACTGCTATTATGACTGTGATATCAGAAAGGAATTAATAGAATTGTCTCCAAGATCTGGAAAAGATCTCTGGTCAAAGACATTAATCATTCTATTTTCACTGGTGAAGGCACTCCTCATGGTTTACATATACACAGGTAAATAAGTAATTGTCACCTGGAGATGCCTATTATACAGAATCTATATAAGCAAAGCTTTGAGTGGCTGAGTAACTATTGAGACAGAAAGTGAAGACAACAGTAAGTCAAGTGCTGAGAATGATAAGGCATGTGCACTATGTGTGTAGATAGAAGCCAACACTAATGCAAGATGGCAACACTTTGTCTCAGTTCCTTACCTACTGCTGGGTATTGTTGGGATTTTCCCTCCATTCCTGTGCAGTCATTCTCTTGAGTATGTTCAAATCCCTTTATCTGAAGACAGGGATAACTAATTTTAAAGTATTGCATTACTACATGAGCATTAACACGCAAAAATCAAACAGAATTATCTTATTCCATCATTATTTCCATTTATATCAAGAAGTTTGTCATCCTGTATTTCCAACTGATCAAATTCTTTTTTAGCTAAAAGGCAAATGAAACAAATCTGTGTGCTTGTACTTGTCACAAGCAGCTGCTTATGCTTTTGAAAAATCCAGAAGGGATACAAAAAGGGTTTGGATAAAGGACAAGAATATTGCTGTTAAATAAGGATCAGGATAAACAAATAGGCCGAATAGATGTTTATTCAGGGAGAAATAACTTACAACCTAGACAGATGAACTCCAGCAAATTCCACCGGATGCTCTCCTTTCCGAGTCTCGCCAGCAAGAGCGCTTTTCCCAGCTCTTCCTCCAACCTCCTTCCACAGGTCACTTCTGCCCATGGCTCCACCCCCAATGGGCATGGTCAGTGCCACAGAAGGAGATAAAGTGAATATCCCACTATATCCCTCATGTTCTTTTGAATGTCCTTATTCTCACTCTCATTGACAGTCTTATGATAAGACCCTGGCTTTGCAACCAATTAAACAAATCATCTTCTTACAACTCCCTCCTCTTTGAAACAATTGTGACACATTTTTCTAACAGTTTTTCTTCTGAGTTCCTTAAAAATTTGAGTGGAATGCCTTCCTAACTTTTTTCTAGTTTATACATACCAAACTTTTATTTTTAAAAATTGCTCTAAGTTTTAATATTTTAATCTACTTTCATCTTAAATTCCCTTGCCTACATATTTGTATCTTATTCAAAATCTCATTCAAATATAACCTAAATTATTTCCCTATACCTTAGCTTTGAAGAAAGTGTCATAACTTAGAATACTGCAGTAGCAATCATAATTCAATCACCACATTTTATAGGCCTTGCAATTTCTACTTGGCCACTTATATTACTAGGACTCTTATAACCCTTCTTTACTATGTACCATGTACCTTGGTTCTGAAAGGAATGGACAATCATACAATGAAGTACTGAAGAAAGAAAAGGCATCCTGACACACATCCAGAAAAGCCTGAGTAAGGGGAAGAGCATACTGATGGAGTGCCACTAGCTACTATAACAATCCCAACATGAGAGCCTTTATTATGTATTGCATAAAGAAGAAGCATTAAGAGGTCTTTGGAGAAGATGTAGATAGATCCATCTATACATTTGGGAAGAAGAGCTGTAATTCCTAGTTTCTTCAGACACTGGCCAGTCATTCTTAAACACTCATAGTTGGGTCAGAAGGTTTTGCCAATTCCAAACTCTGTATGGGGAAGACATTATATCCTTGACACAGCATTGTCTGTGCCAACAATAAACATTAAACAAGACATCATTATCACTTTACACGGCCACCCTAGGTTGCCCTGTCTCTCCATATTTCTTTCTGTTCATAACAGTATGTTTCCAGCACAGAAAGGCAAACTACTAGTTCAATAGATTGTTGCTTCCCTCACTATATGCTCAGCTTCAAGAAATAGAATGTCATACATAGAAAGGATTGTTGGGTCTTATATTCCTTATTGTAGAACATAAAATGAATGTCCAGAAAACTAATATCTCCTAAGTCTTCCCAAAAAAGCAGACTTCATTTTCAAAAAGTTATAGATACTGTGTGTATACTTAAGGACACCATTAGTGAAATTAAATTACTGGGAAAAAAGTAACTCACATGTGCAAGGAATTTAAGGAAGCCCAAGTACTAAACTCATAAATAGAATAGCAGGCATATATATATATATATATATATATATATATATATATATATATATATATATATATAGTAAAAATTAATGAAAGTCAATGACAACAGCCAGAAAGACATAGTATTGCTCTGCAGATGTCTTTCTCCTTTGCTCAGCATTCCTTAGTTACCTGTGCCCTGTGCAGAGTGGGACTTGCATGACATTTTCCCATCTACTGTAGTATGTCCATTGTTGCCCTCATTTCTGTTCATATTCAGGTAGTGAGATGGGTGATAATTCATTTAGTAATGTCCATATATGTACATATATAACAAAATTAATGTAAAAAGAGTTCATGAATTTGAAAGAAAACAATTAAGAGTAGTTTTGGAAGGAAGACAGGAAAGGGTGAAATGATGTAATTATAATGTAATCTCAAAAAATGAAATAGTTTTAAAGAATATTTATCCTTATACAAGGGAATCCTGATAAGATTAACAGATTGACAGACTAACAGAAGGAGGAGTGATCAGCAGATACTAGTGGGTTATTTGAAAGTGCTCAAAGAAAATTTTTCAACTAAAAACTCATTATTCAACCAAATTATCAGAAAATGAAGATGTGATAGGAAATATCTTATATCATTTAGTCATAGAGAATCCATTTCCTTACCTAAGTTACTTAAGATTTTTAGTTTGATAGCCAGGTCATGACTTTTTTCATTTAACATAATTTTATTAAGATAATATGGTTTTTTGTATGCATTTCTGTAGTCTACTGGTCATTATAAAAAAGGTTTAAATACAAGAATTTATCAAAAGTCTGATATTTTGTATGACCAAATAACATTCTGTATTGTGAGCAAACAACAAAATATTTTAATTAAAATATAATCATATTGTTTTCTCTTCTTTCATCCTTCATTCCAACCCATGTCCTTTGTATTCACTCCCACACCCATAGCTTCTTTTTCTTTATTATTGTTACATATACATCTGTATGTTACATATGAGTAAATATATAAAATAGAATGTGCATCTGTTTACTATTGTTTGTAGGTATATGGTTTTAGTGGTGATCACTTGATTGGACAGCCAGTTAAGGAGCTCATTCCAGAAGAGGACTAATTCTCCTTTTCTCACTGGTCATTAATTGTCTCACCTCTCCATCTAGAAATGGAGCCTTGTAAGATGTTCCCAGGAAGAAACTGCCAAGTCAGCTGGTGTTGTGATGTTTAGGTTTTGTTTATTTGTTTGTTTTTGTTTTTTGGTATCCATATTGTTGCAATTTCATGGATACAGCTTTTCTGTCATAGCTAGAAGGAGTAATCCCCCCAGAAATCTTCAAGTTTATCTGACTATTACAAACTGCATACACCCTCTTCTGCTGTGTTCCCTGATGATAAGTGGTAAGGATTATGTTATAAATATGTCATTTTGGGTTAAATAGCCCATGTCTAATTTGTCTTCTACATTCTGATCAGTTGTAGATTTCTGTAAAAGAAATTATATATGCATATACACATATATGCATATATATATACACACATATTTGTGCATAAACACAAGAGATGTATTCTAAGTGATTAGTGAATTAGAATTAAGTATATAGCCAGGGATAAAAATGTATAATGGAATTTTTAAGTTACCTGAAAATTAATCAACAAATTTAAAAATATCCTTAATTGATTTCATAGCTTTGGAGAAGAATTGTGAGGTAGAAAATACCAGCCTATTAGTATTGATTTCCTGGATAATCAGTTTGTCAAATTGCCTTGTAAATGCTTATATTTATACCTGTGATATAGTTCTGTATTCAACCTTCAATGGAGGAGCCCCTTAATGCAGCCGGTAGCAACTGATGCAGAGAACTCATAAGCAGACAAAATGCTGAGAATAATTAATAATGAAATGCTGTTGCCTAAATACGATAGCTATATCAATACTGTCCAAGACGAAGGGAACACAGAGGAAGAGTGGACAGAAAGAAAATAAGAGGCAGAGGAATAAAAAATATGCAGCTAAAAGATATCTTTATATTTTTTTCACTCATTAACGAACTGAACATGGTTATTTGCATAAAACATCAATCATTGAATGGATATGGGCTTATGAGGCCCTACTTTCCCAGGAGTTGTTAGAGGATGGGGGTTAGTACTTTTCTTTAGCAGAGTAGGCTCTGGTCAATTTCTCTTGCTCCAGTAAGTAGCTTACCACTCATTCTTTAGCAAGAAATTTTTCAGTTGGTCACTGGGGTTGTTTGAAAGAAAATGGCTCTCAAAAGAAGTCACACTGTTAGGAGGTATGGCCTTGTAGGAGTAAGTGTGGTGTTGTTGAAAGGAATGTGTGTCTGTGGAGGTAGGTTTGAGGTGTCATATTTGCTTAAGCTATACCCACCGTCTCAGATCACGTTCTGTTGCCTGTGAGTAGGATTCTCAGTTACTTCTTCAGAAACATGTCTGTTTGCATGCGATCATGTCACATGATAGGGATAATGGACTAATCCTCCAAACTGTAATATACCCCAACTAAATGGTTTCCTTTATAAGAGTTGTCATGTTATGGGATCTCTTCACAGCAATAGATACACAAACTTAGACAGTCATACATATGAAAAGTAGACATGGAAATAGGAGAAAGACTTAACTATAAGAAAGTTCCAGAGGCCTACAGAATGGGAGGAAAGAGAAATGGAGATTTAAAATGACTAAAATTAGTTATACAAAAGAATGAAATTGTCAAATAATAACATTTAAAGTTACATGGTTAAAGCTGACACCAATGAAGACATTTTAGAAAGACAGTTATTTGTCATACTGATTATTGTGAAAGGGCATTAAAGGTAGCCTCTCCACTATTGCTTAGATTGTTAGCCGGGTTCATCCTTGTAGATCTCTGGTCATTTCCTTAGTGCCAGATTTCTTCTTAAATCTATAATGGCTCTCTCTATTATGGTGTCTCTTTCCTTGTTCTCTATTCATTTGCTGTCTCAATCTTCCTGTTCCCTAATACCCACCTCTCACCTCCTCCCCTTCTCTTTCTCCTAACTCCCTCTCACTTGCCTTTATGCTCTTAATTTTCTCAGGAGATATTATCTCTTTCCTCTTCTCCAAGGAACCATGTATCTTGCTCTTAGGGTCCTCCTTGTTTCTTAGCTTTTCTAACAGTGTGAATTGAAGGCTGGTGATCTTTTCCTCTATGTCTAAAATCCATATATGAGTGAGTACATACCATATTTGTCTTTTTGTGACTGGGTTACCTCACTCAGGATGGTTTATTCTAGTCCGATCCATTTCCCTGCAAATTTTAGGATTCAATTGTGTTTGTCTGCTGTGTAGTACTCCATAGTGCAAATATAACACATTTTCTCCATCCATTCTTTAGTTGAGGGGCATCTAGGTTGCTGCTATGAACATAGTTGAACATACATCCTTGTATCCTAGAGCCTTAATCTAGTAGCTGATGGAAGCAGAAGCAGACCTTATAGTTGAATACTAGCCAAACTCCTAGATTCCAGTTACAGAGAGGGAGGAGTAATGAGCAAAAGGGACAAGACCAGGCTGGAGAAATACACAGAATTAGCTGATCTGAACAAGAGGGAGCTCATGCACCCCTGTCTGATAGCTGGGAAACCAGCATAGGAATGATCCAGACTCCCTGGGTGTGAGTGTTGGTTAAGAGGACTAGGCAGTCTATGTGGCCTCTAGTAACGGATCAGTATTTATCCTTAGTATATGAATGGACTTTGGGAGCCCATCCCACATAAAGGGATACTTTCTCAGCATAGACACATGGGGGAGGGCCTAGTCCCTGCCCCAAATGATATGACAGACTTTGAAAACTATCCATGGAAGGCCTCACCCTCCCTGGGGAGCAGAAATGAAATGGGGTGGGCTTTTCTGGTGGTGATAGGGGAGGATGGGTAGATGCAGGAACTGGAACTGACATGTAAAACAACCTTCTTTCTTTAAATAAAAAAAGTAAAAAGAAAAAAAAAGATAGTTATTCTTACACTCTCTACTTCAGCTTTCATCAATAATGGCTGAAGTATTCAAATAAGTGTGACAAGAGGAAGAGGCTCTAATTATCAGCTGAGTCAGTGCTCTAGGAAGAAGCTCAAATTGTCTATAAAGATTTTTGCTACTAAATTTTAATTCAGATGGCTCGTGAAATCCAACACATACCTGGAGCTCTATTAGCCATTGCCCCCAACACCAAACTGTCAATATCTTGTCTATTCAATCTGGATATTCTCAAAATTGTGCTGTGTACTATCTCCAGCCTCTCCTTCATATTGGTTTCCATATGGATAACTTGAGATACACTTAGTGTTTTCTTCTGTTTCCCATATTCAACGAACTATTTTTTTTCTGTATTTTTCACTTTGTACACTCAATCTCTTAGCATAGACCAAATTTGATTGATTACTCTGATTTCCCTGCATCATGATTAGTCTGTTCACAATGGATAATTGCAATCCTTTCTAAGTGTGGAACATCCAAGAACAATGTATCTGAAATGCCTGAGAGAAAAGAAAAAGAGAAAGTATTACTCCACATCTTGTTTGCATATACCTGAAAAGATTTCAGGAAGTTCTACAACTTTGGGGTCATAATATTTTTAAATAGACAAGTAATCCCTGAACATATTTTTACAGGACATTTATAATAAAAATATGGGATATCAAAGTCTTTTCTAAATATAGTGAAATTAATTTAAATTGCCTTCAAAAGATATAGTAGCTTTCACAAATTATACCACAAAATGTTAAGAAAAAATTTCAGACTTTCAAATTCTTTGAGATAAAGTTATTATTCACATCTATTCATCTAGACCTGAGAAAAGAGTGATGAGACAGATACCTAGGAGATACGACAAACAGAAGGACTTGGAGCCAGAGGTTTTAGTCTATTTTTGTTTGTGTGGGTATGGTGGGAGCATCTCCATGCACAAGCCTGGCTGATCTGGAACTCACAGAGATCTGTCTACCTCTGATTTTGCATACATGATAGTGGGATTAAAGGCATTTGCCACTATACACAGTCAAGTGTGTTGGTCTTAATGAACTTGGAATATTTTTTTACTAGAATCCTATACTTAGAATTCTTTTTTCTGTGTTTATTTACTTTACAGGCCCAATGAACCAGCAAATCTGTTGTAATTACAAATTAAAATCCAGAACTGAAGCAACATGGGATGGTTAAATGTAGATACACCTAGGCAACAGACAGCCCTGCTGGCAGCTTCTTCTATTACGTTTTCCTTTCATGATTTCATAGTCCATTCATATATTTAAGAAACTTAAACATTTTTAAAATTGAAAGAACTCAAGAGAAAAATGTTTCTTCCTTTTATGGGACCTTGGTATCTCCAAAAGAAACAAAACTTTTCTGCCAAAGGAAATTGTTTTTGTAACGTTTTAGTTTTATTGCTACAAATGAGAAAGAGCATGGAAGAAGCCCAGCATGTTTCTTGTTTTCTATTTCTTTTTCTTTCTTTCTTTTTTTTTTATGCCTTTGTTTTAAATGCTGTCATTGAGTTCAGAGGCCAGGAGAGGAAGATGTTAATATGGAGATCATAACATGGTTCATTCTCAGAATTTCTTTTGTTCTTGGCAAAGCATGTGCCAAGCTAGCACAGGAGGCCACATGGAAGAGGGTTGTAAAGTCAAGAATTTTTGTTTTCAGTGATAATCTTATAACAAATGGGAGCCAGGTGTGCAATATTTGAGCTGGCTGCTTTCACAGCTTTCATTTATTTTTCTTTAGGTGTGCAACAGCAAGGAAACTATGAGGAAAATACAAGTCTTGTAGGGACTTTTTGAGGTAGTTTTCAAAATAGTTCAGTGATTACAGCAATTTATAAGACAAATATGAATATAAACACAAGTACTTGGAATAACATATGAGTTTTGGAATCACCCCAAATTCAATAAACATTTCTTCCTTAACTATTCAAATGATAAAATATTAGATTTTAGTTGCAGGCCACCCATTTAATTTCTACTTCTTCAAGTATAGACTATAGTAAGTCATTGACAATAGACGTTGATTCCACAGACTAAAAGGTAGAGAGATCCAGAAATGATCATATATTTGCATTTTTCCTTTTACATGTATGTTCATCTGACTTTTATGTATAATAATGATTTTATACATTTTGAGGGCATGTTCAGCTGTTTGGGCATATACATTCCTTCCTGAATGATTAAATTAAGTTACTGAAGTTACTATTCTCACCACATACTTTTTGCAATATGAATATTTGGAATTTAACCTCTTGCCAGTTTTGAGTTTTACTGTGTGCTCTTATTAATTGCAATATTCCTGCTGTATGGTAGTTCTTGTCTAACAAAGATATTCCACTTGTCTAGTCTTGTACCATTTGCCTAACGACCTCTGGTTCCTTACAGTTCATCTCAGTACTCACTGCTTCTATGAACTGGACAATTTAGTTTCATATATATATATATCAGATGATGAAATCTTTGTCTTTCTGTGTTAACTGTGTTTCAGTTACCAAAAGAGCCTCCAGTGTTTTTCAGGTTGTTGCTTCTATATCTTTGTTCATGTTAATAATGCTGAAGTGAACATGGGAGTAACATACTTCCTGGCACTGATATCGGCTCTGTCAAATAAAATGCAAAGGTGAGATTGCTGATGTTTGCTTTTAATAGAAATTTGACAAAAACTAGAGTGATTCAGGGGAAAGTCTCTAAGGACATTGGTACAGGATTATTTTAACCTCGTTATTTGATGTGGGAAGACTTGGCTGCTATGGGCAGCACCATTCCTTGAACTTGAGGACATGCACTAAATATTAAGAACAAAATCTAGCCATGTACTAGCATTCATTCATTCCTTATCTTTCTGCTCTTGACTATGTGACTAAAGGTGTTACAGTCTTAACTTCCCAATATTGATAGATTGTATTCTGGAATGGTCATCCAAATAAACCCCTTCTTCCTTAGGATTCCTATATCAGGGTATTTTATCATGACAGCAGGAAATGAAACTAAGAAAGTTAGCTCTAAGGACAGCTTCTTCTTCTTCTTTTTTTTTTTTTTTTTTTTTTCACTGCTCAATACCTGAGTTAGGTTGGTGTTAAAGTGAACTGCACGGTTAGTGTGCAGAAATGATAGGGTATAAATATCATCCTTTGAGGGAGTCTGTAAATTCAAAGAGATGGCACTGCTATTTAGATTTCACTACACAGTCTGTTGTCAGGTCTTTCCAATCAATGCCTAAGCTTCTTAGATATTATACTGATATGCTAACCCCATATTTATTTCTTATTTATTAGTTGCTTATTTTATACTTTATATATTTTATATACATCATTTCCCCCATCTCTTGCTAAATTCACAACCCTTACATATGTCTTTCCTTAGTGTCTTTCAAAGTCATGGTCTCTCATTCCATTAATTGTTTTTTCATGTATGCATGCATTTGTATAAATATATATGTCCCTAGATATATAAATATAACCTTCATCCTCCTTGTATGTATGTTTTCCCTGATGACCATTTGGTATTCAATAAGCAATTGGCAGGCTCTTCCCTGGGTATTCGTTGCTGTTCTATTACTGTGAAGAGACACTTGTTAAAGAAAACATTTAATTAGTTGTTGGCTTACAATTTAAGAGGGTAAATCCATACCCATCATGGGTGTAGGGTTGGCCACAGATAGGCAGTCATGGCAATGGAACAGTAGCTAAGAGTATACATATTAACCCACAGACAGCAGGCATAAAGAGAAAGAGAGAAAGGAAAGAAGACTGGGTTTCAAAAGGGCATTCAAACTAAAAAGGCACACTCATTGATATACTGTCTACAATGCTATTCCTGATAATCCTTCAGAAGCAGTCCACCATGTGGGAACCAAACATTTAAATATACTAGCCTATGGGGTCATTCTCATTCAAACCACCATAATTTGGAAACTATTTCTCCAACTTTCAACATTCCCTAGTTGCCATGTAGTTCTCAGCTACATGCTGAGGCCTCAGCTTTCTAATTAGACTTAAGAGTCATGCATAAAGAGGGAAATTATGTCTGGTATTGGGAACCTAAACTATTACATAGGGCTAGTGAGGTTATGGATTTTAAGGGAGCACCTACTAAACCAGCACAATCCATAATGACATGCTAAATATTTGCCCTTACATCTATGGAAGAGTAGTCCTCATCCCTCATCAAGAAAACTTTTCTCAGCAACAGAAAGAGAGCATTATGAGAAGTTACCATCAGTCAAAATGCAGACTTGTGGAACATAGACCCAAGGCTACACCTACAAAACAACTATCTCACCTAAAGTTAGGGAACATTGCAGAAGAGGAAGTGGAAAGCTTGTAAGAGTCAGAAGAATCAGGATTTTGCTATAAGATTGTGTCCATAAAATCTTACGAACATAACTGTCTCAACATGGACTTAACAAGGAAAACAGACATGACAAGTGAATTTATGAATGTCCGTGAAGTTTCAACTCTATGCAAAAAAAAATATATGGGTTTTCATATATATATATATATATATATATATATATATATATATATATATATTTCTCTTATTTTACATATTGATCCCAGTTCCCTCTCCCTCCCTCCCTCCCATGTCCCCCAACCCCCCCATCCCATTCCCCCACCCACACTCCACAGGGAGGATGATGCTTTGCAGGAGGGATCATCAAAATCTGTCAAGTCATTTGTAGTAGGGTCTAGGCCCTCCCTCCTGCCTCTAGACTAAGGGAGTATCCCCCCATGGGAAATGTGCCCCCAAAGTTCTTTCCTGCACCAGGGATACATCCTGGTTCCACTGGCAAAGGTCCCTTAGACTGCCCAGTCCTTCTAAGTGAGACCCATATATAGAGGTCTAAGTCAGTATAATGCTGCTTTCCCAGCTATCTTTGTGGGGGATCCATGAGCTCCCCTTGGTTCAGGTCAACTGTCTCTGTGGGTTTCTGTAGCCTGGTCTTGACCCTTTTTCTTATCAGCTGTTAAAGGCTATGCTTAAAGCCTATAATTTTTAAATGACAGTGTAAATAGAATTACTTTTACCTTTGAATTGACTTATGTACATTTGTTTACATATATCCCCAACTGGATTTTGAATTTTGTTGTATGATCAAGTGCTACTCTTAGGTATCATAGAATGAGGTGCATGGGAACTAGAATAATTGTGCAGGATATGTGCATATCCATATATTGGCACTTGGGATTGTGATTAAACTAATGGTTAGTAATTCAATCTGTAGTTGATCCTTCTTGAGCAAAAATATCAGAAATAAAATAATTTGTATATTTTTGAGGAAAATAGTTTGAGCTGTGTTTTGAAGTTGTTTAAAGGCACCATGGTATATTTCTTCCTTTACAGATTATTTTGTTCACTTTTTGTTTTCCTGTTATTACACAGTATGGACTAAGAGTAAAAAGAGATAATTTTAGGGCAACTTCATACCTGAAAAGTTGAAATCATTGGTTTCTCCTTATCTTAGATACCCTAGGAAACATAATACAAGGAATCAAGGGCAATTCACTATGAGTTGTGATATGTATCTGTCTGGTGTAAAAAAGACCCAAAAAAATATCAAATTTTATTTTTTCCTCCCCAGGGAACAGACAAGAGAAGGTCAGAATACCTTCCTCTCTGCATGCCCCAATTCTTGCTCTCCAATAGTAAGTTCTTCAATTAAAGGCACTGTGGTATCTGCCCCATATACTACTTGTCTGTGGGGTTTTTGCCAAGGACCTTATTTAGAAGATAAATGAAGGGTTTCAAAGACAAAATTGTAGCCCATACACTCATCACTCTCTCCATGAAGCTCTGTGTTTGGTGACCCTGCAAACCAACACTGCACTCCCACTTTAGAAAGAGAAAAACTTTGTGACATTGGTATATAACATTCAGAATTCCAATTTGTCTACTTCCTATGCTATTTCCTTTTATCAAAATTTTAGGAAATCTTGTGGTATGGGAACTCTTAAGTGACTCATGTAACATATTAGGACAAAGTCATTTTTATTAGAAGCATAATTCAATCTATTTGTGAAGCTGTTTATGTGTATGTAATACGTACACATACTCTCACACAAAGAGAGACAGACAGGACAGAGAGAGGGAGATTAAGGAGTGAATGAGATGAGAATGTGACTATAGCTTCATGTGTACTTGTTTACAGAGAGGTGAAATACAAGAAAATCCACCTTGACACAAATTCAGAGCAGCAAGAGTTCAATGCCCATTTGATGATGGACACAAAAGTGCTAATAAACTACACATTTCCGAAGGGGTTTCTGGTGGATTGTTTAGTAGGGGTGCCTGAGTCTATATCTAGGAAATGTAGTATACAATTTGAGTCTATAATCTCTTTAGTGCCAGAAGTAAAGGAAAAGGTTGAAACAATGATGCAAACTAAAACCAAAGAGAAGAGGCTGTGGCAAACCTGCACAAGGAGGTCAATTCAAATAGCTTTTTGATTTATCTTATTTCTTAAATTAGATTAAATTTGTTTAACTTATTTCAGGTTTTCCAATAATCCAATGTACATTAGTTTTGCTGTAAATGTCATCAAAATCAGACAGTTTTATTTTTTAAGTGGGGTTTTAAATTGTTTTACTTTTTTATATTTTTTTATTTTTTTTTCTTATTTTACTTATCAATTCTAGTTCCCTCTCCCTCCTTCCCTGTCTCCCTCCCTCCCTCCCATCCCCACCCCACTCCACAGGAAGGTGATGCCTTCCAGGAGGGGTCAACAAAATCTTTACTTTTAAACACTTTTATTTTTACTGATGCTTCATATTTTTTTCTTTAGATAATTCTTATTTACATATGTAACAAGCATGTTTTACATGTCAATACCAGTTACCTCACTCTCTTGTCCCCCCCCCCACCAACCCATATCCCATTCTCTTTCTGCTTCCCAGTGAGGGAGGCTTTCTATGGGGAATCTTCAAAGTCTGTCACATATTTGGAGCAGGGCCTAGGCCCTCCCCAATGTGTCTAGGCTAAAAGACTACCACTCTGTGAAATGGGCTCCCAAAGTCTTTTCCTATGCTGGGGATAAAAACTGATCAGTTACCAGAGACCCCATAAACTGCCCAGTCCTCCTAACACCACATTCAGGAAATCTGGGTCAGTCTAGTTTCCCAGCTATCAGCCTGGAGTCCATGAACTTCCCCTTGTTCAGGTCAGCAGTTTCTGTGGGTTTCTCCAGCCTGGTCTTGACCCCTTTACTCTTCAATCCTTCCCCTTTGCAAGTGGATTCCAAGAGTTCAGCTCAGTATTTAACTTTGGATGTCTGCTTCTGCTTCCATCAGCTACCAGATGAAGGAAGGCTCTAGGTAGTCATCAATCTTATTATTGGGGAAGGACATTTAAGGTAGCCTTTCCACTATTGCTTAGATTGTTAGTTGGGGTCATCTCTGTAGATCTCTCAACATTTTCCTAGTGCCAGATTTCTCTTAAAGCCTATAATGGATCTGTCTCTTATGGTATTTCTTTCCTTGCTCTATATTCGTTCCCTGACTCTATCTTAAGGAACATATTGATCTGTTTATTTGGTACATAATGTAGGGCTAGAGAAATATCTCAGCGGTTAAAAGCATATACTCTTTTGCACAGGACCTTTGTTCAGTTCATATCACCTATGCTGGGAGGCTCACAACCACCTGTAATTTTAGGACTGGAAAAATCTTATTTCCCTGCACTCATGAGGTTCAGTGGCCTTGAGTACAGACCCACATACACACATAATAAAAATAATGTGGAATCAAATTGAAACCCCTGCTATTAGCCGACACAACTACAAAGCCCTGAGTTTTGACAAAGAATCTAAAATATACAATGGAAAAAGGAAGCATCTTCAACAAATTGTGCTGTCATAATTGGATGCTAAATTGTAGAAGACTGCAGACAGATCCATATCTATGGCCATGCACAAAACTTAAGTTCAAATGGATAAACAACCTCAATATAAATCCAGTCACATTGAACCTCTTGGAAAGAAAGTGGGAGATACCCTTGAACTGGTTGTTACAGGAGATCACTTCCTGAGCAAAACACCAGTAGCACAGACATTGAGATTAACAATTAATAAATGGGACCTCCTGAAACTGAAAAGCTTCTATAAGGCAAAGACACAGTCAACAAGACAAAATGGCAAACCACAGAATGGAAAAGTTATTCACCAAACTCACATCTGACAGAGGAGAGGGCTGATCTCCAAAGTATACAAACAACTCAAGAAGCTAGTCACCAAGACACCAAATAATCCAATTAAAAAGTGCGGTATAGAATTAAATAGAGAATTCTAAATAGGGATTCCAAACTGAATGAAAGACTTAAGAAAACAGCAAAGACAGTTTATGCTGGAGAGGATGTGGAGAAAGTGGTACTGCAGGTGGGAGTGCAAACTTGTACAGCAATTTTGGAAATCAGTATGGTGGTTCCTCAGGAAAATAAGAGACAATCTACCTCAAGATCCAGTTATTCCACTCTGAGGCATACACCCAATAGATGCACATTCATGCAACAAGGACATCTATTCAGCTGTGTCCATAGCAGTATTATTTGTAATAGCCAGAACTTGGAAGCAAACTAAATGCTCCTCAACTGAAAAATGGTTGGAGAAAGTGTGGTACATATACACAATGGAGTACTACTCAGCAGAAACAAAAAATGGAGTCTTGAAATTCAAAGGTAAATAAATGGAACTGGAAGAAACCATCTTGAGTGAGGTAACCCAGTCATAAAAAAACAGACATAGTATGTTCTCACTCGTATATGGATTTTAGACATAGATCAAAGAATTATCAGCCTACAGTTCATGCCACCAGCAAAGCTATGAAACACGGAAGACCCTAAGTGAGACATACATGGACCCCAGAGAAGAGTAAAGGAAACAGATCTCCTAAGAAAGTTGGGAGCATGGAGGGAGGATAGAGGGATTTAGGAGGAAGAAGAGAGGAGAGGTGGACTTGAGGGAGCACAAAATTTAAGTCAGGGAAGGAATGTAGGCAAGCAAGAAAAGAGATACCATTATAGGTTTTCAGAGAAATCTGGCAGTAAGGAAATGTCTAGAGGTCTACAAGCATGACCCCAACTAACAATCTAAGCAATACTGGAGAGGCTTCCTTGATAGTGAGATTGATGACTTCCTTATATGCCATTCTAGGGCCTTCATCTAGTTAAGCAGAATCATATACCCACAGCTACACAGGGAGCCGAACTCCTGGAATCCAGTTGCAGAAAGGGAGGAGTGATGGGCAAAGTGGTCAAAACCAGTCTAGAGAAACCCAAAGAAATCACTGACCTGAACAAGGGAGAGTTCATGGACTCCAGTCTGATAGCTGGGAAACCAGCACAGGACTGACCCAAACCCCCTGAATGTGGGTATCAGATAGGAGGACTAGGAAATCTATGGGGCCTCTGGTAATGGATCAGTAATTATCCCTAATATAAAAATGCAGTTTGGGAGCCCATTCCACATAGACGGGTACTCTCAGCCTAGACACATAGGGAGGGCCTAGGCCCTGCTCCAAATGATATGATAAACTTTAAAAACTCACTATGGAAGGCCTCACCTTCCCTGGGGAGAAGAAAGGGGATGGAATGGAGCATAGGGCAGAAAGTGAGTTTTCAGGGAACTAAGATTGAGAGATAAAACAAGCTTTTTTCAAATTTAAATTTTAAAAACATATCAGAAAAATAAAAATAAAAAACCCTAATATATAATTCTAAACATTCTTGGAAATAGTAATCTTTTCTAAGAATTCTACTTTAGTTGCCATTAACCTGGAGACACTGAAAGTAATATCTGTGAGAATTTAGCTAAAATATTGTTTACAATGGAGAGAAGTATAGCAATTTAAATGTTTTAAAAGGTCAGTTAAAGCACACACCTTCAATCTCAGTACTCTTGAGGCAGAGGCAGGCAGGTCTATGTGAGTGCCAGGCCAGCCTGGTTTACAAAGTTACACAGAGAAACCATGTTTCAAAGATAAGGTCAGTTAATAATGCATAAATGCATAAAAATGCATAAATAATCATTTATGCACATCCAAATCAAAGATATAAATTAATATCTGAAAGCACAAAAACTGTAAGTATATAATTTTTAATCTTTATTTTCAGACAGTGCCTTTCTAAGTATCCCAGAAGCCTTGAAATCAGTAAGTAGCTCATAAGCATTCCATCTGGGGTTCCTTAGTGCTGGGCTTTCAGGCATATACAAACATACATACATAGCTGATATTTATTTTTAAAAGGAAATAATTGAACACATTTTCAGGGTGTCTCTCTGCTTTGACAATTCAAATATGCAGCATTATATCTGAGAAATTTGAGAACAAATATGGAACATATTCATCTTATTGAACACAAAGAAGAGAGAGAGACAGAGACAGAGGCTGAGACAGAGATGCAGAATATACTGTTCCTCATTTAAATGAGTTTTAAACATTTAAAAAAGTACCTAGTTTAACATAGTTAGGAAAACTAAGTCAAGCATTTTGTAAACAAAAGGTGGGACTCAGCCTAAAGATCAATCTCTACATTTTCAATGTTCACATGACTTATTTGTGAACAGTAATTATGCTTGATGTTTTATTATTTGAACTTGTATATACAACTGTGGAGCAGGGTGTAAGTGACAGAAAAGGAGAAAGCTAGCATTTCTATTACATGGCTAAATCATGCTTATTTGAGAAGACAGATTGTGTTCTTGCTATTTTATGTTGATTGGGAAATATTCTCTGGCATAAGAAATAATGCCACTTATTCAGCTACTCAATTTATTTCAACACAAACACATCTGTTTTTAGTAATATATTAAGTTCCCTTTTATTATTTAAATATTGCTATGTGAATCTCAAGAAAAGTTGTAAATGAGATTATGAAGATCTGTATATACTGTGAAAAGGAAGAGATGGTAAAATTATAATTTAATTATGTACTTCTTATTTTTGTTAGGATTCTTGAAATAAATTTTGAGTAAATTTAGTGTTTTTTTAAGTAAATAGCAAGAACATCATTTTCTTGGAGTTAGCAAATTGGTATTACATAATTTTTTTCAGGCACCCAATAGTCTCTTTCTTTGAGTATAGTCGCAAACCAATAGTATGTGAGAAATTGAGTATAATAAAAAAATAAGCAAAAAAATAAAAATAAAACCTACATGGTTTTCTAAAATAGATGAATTTAAAATCATTGGGAAACTGCCCATGAAAGTAAAATTTCTTCAAGAATATAACTTTTAAAAGTGGATTCATTTATTTTAGCAAAAGACAAGAGAGAAAAGAAAGAGAAACATGCTTTATAAATAAAACAAAACCAAAGGTATGTTAAAGAACCTGAATTTGCTACAGTTGAGATGACTTTAATCTGGGTCAGCTAAGAAAACTTTATGTAATCATGATTCTTCATGGTCAAGTTGATTGATTTAGAATCACCTATGTGACATAGCTGTGATTGTGTGAGAGGCCTTTTATTTAGCAGAATGTTGACATAGGAATAAAGACCCATCTGAAGAAAGAGTGTCATCATGTCTGAACCACTTCCATATAAGGACAATGGAGAAAGTTTGCTTGCTCTTTTTCTGCACTTGCTCATACAGAACCAGCTGTATTACTCCTGCCCAAAAAGTGTTCAGATGCTAAGGCATCATGTCTTCCTGCTATAATGGACTATCTTCTCAAACCAGGACCCCCAAATCAACTTTTTGTCCATTAAGTTGCTCCAGGTAAGACCTTTGATAATAGCAACAAGAAAGGTAACAGCCTAATTCAAGAAATAATACCATGAGAAAATAATTTATGAAATATATACACATAAAAAGACCATTGACATTGTCCTCTTTTCATTCCTTATGAGGTCATTTATGATCTAGCATTTATCACCTTCTTTCATATAAAAAAAGTAAGCAAAAAGAAGTTGGCTTAATCATAGGCCTCAATGTATAATCTTGTCTATTTTATGGCCTTGACTTAATTACTGCTTTTTGGTACCTTATGCTTAATGTTCACCATTATATCTGGGAGGGGGATTCTAAACTCACTGTAAAGTTATAGATGAGGGATTGTTTTAGAACAACATAAATGTATTATGATCCAATGAAACTATAATTTTACTAAGGCCAAAGGCAACCAAGGTGTTAAGACAAAATTTCCTGCTTCCTTCACTCATTCATATTTTTTTTTTACCTCCATTAAAAGCTTGTATAGAACTGAGTGGATTTGAATCAAGAACAATAAACACACAACCTCAACAGAATTCACAAACACTAACAATATATTGAATTATGATAGTTATAAGGTAGAATCTAAAATTGCCTAAGTGTTCTTCATTCAACAAGAATGAGAAAGTAAAAGAAGAAAAGCAGAGCCTGGGAAAGATAGGTGGAAAACCTGATTACATCCTTGGAAATCGCAAGGGAGCTATAGCATCTCACTCATTAGATAAGTCGCCTCAATTGTTTTCAAAACACCAGAACAATTTCAAAATATGGATGTGCTTTGGGTTTTATGAAACTTCAAACCATGTCACTTTACTTTGCAAAGCTATCCAAAACCTTAAGAAGGGATATACTTTAAATTGTCTGTGTCTTAACAGTACCTTTCTGAACATATTTTGAACATATTTTGCTCTTCATCAGACTGAAATACAAGAAATTTTATTTATTGAAATGAAACAGTGCAATTAGAGGAACATCAAATTTGGTTGACATTATTTGGTTTTTCATTAATTTAAATATAATAATTTTAAGAATGATTTCTACAAAATCTGTAGATGATTTTACTTAAATTGAGAGCTTGTCGCCACGTCATATATCAGGATCTGCCAAGAGAAATATAAGCTAAGCATAACTCATTAACAAAAAATATTTATCAGTGCCTATGTTTTATCTGGGAATGATTGTACTTTCATTTTATCTGTGATGTTTACTTCCTTAATATATTGATCTAAGAGGTTACAGACCATTTGGACAGTAATGGAGTCTATGCCTTTATTTGTAATAAGTAGTCTGAGAAATATAGAAGTAAATGACATTTAGTGGAGGCTCATGGACCTAATTTGTAGTCAAACTGGGGGATGTCTGATCTCTATTGTATATTAAAGTCAAAGAAATAGCAGTGAAATAAAATAATATATTTACATGGTTTCAATGCTGACAGTTATTATCAACAGTGAAAGCACATACATCTGTGAGAAAGCCACTAACAAAGACAGCTGAGGTTTCTGAGATGAAGAATAGAATTTTTCACTTAAAACATTTTTGAAACCTAAAGTCCCAGTCCGTGTTCAAGATTCAATTCTTTGTGGTCCTTTTTATAATATTATGTTAATTCACCTCTATTTTAGTTAGTAATTTTCTTGATATTATCAATCCGAGTATTAATAATCATCTTTCACAATTGTCCAATGTGAATATCTAATTGTATAGTTATTTCCATGAATAAAGAGCAAATTGCAAGCTGGATATAGCAGTTATGTTTTTAATCTCACAGCTCTAGAATAATACAAGAGGATAGAGCTTTCAAGGACACCTTTGGATATGCAGAAGAATTGCAGGTAATTAAATAACATGTATGGAAATTTCAAAGCAATACAGACTGTCTCAGAACTAAATACAGAAAAGGAATGAGTTCCAGATGGAAAAGTATTGAAATATAGAATTACATTCCTAAATTTTGGCAAGAAAAAATAATTTGATTAATGAGATGAAGCTAATACCTGTGAATTAATATTAGAATCTTAGGAAAAGAGCTATTAAGAAATTGTAAGGGGATATTTAGATATCTCAGAAGGTAAAGACAGTTGCTGCCAAGTGAGAAGATCCAAGTTCAATCCTGAGATGTACATTGTGGAGGAAAAGAAACAATTCCCTTAAGTTGCTTCTGACCATGTCAATTTGGGCTATAGAACTTTGCATATTGGTCGACTGTGGTTTTCTGTACTGGCATTTATATATTTCAAAGAGAATTTCTTTGATGAAAAGTGAGGACTATAGTTATCTGTGTGTGTATGGACAAATGTTTAGAAGGGAATTAAGGATTATGCTGGCTTAGTAAAGTGGTAGTTTTAGGTTAGGTTTCCAGTTCCAGGAAGCATTTCCTTCTTGTTTAATCAGGCTTATGTCCAATTATAGAGCTGTTGATTATGGCTAATTTATGTATTTCAGTACTTCACTTTGAGCTTTGCCATGCCATTCAGGTAGTTGCTGTGTTAGAAGTATTGGTGGCTTCTCCCCTCTGGAAGTTTATATCATGTTTTCTGATACCATGAAAGTGAGTCCTCAAGGAAGAAACATTCTGGAATACCAGTATCTGAAGTCTGTGGTTACTCAACAATGATGACTCACTTTGTACCTATGGTGGTCAATCAAGGACAATAAAAATAACCTATAATGTTGTAGGAAATTGAAACAATCTAAATGTTCTTCAAATAAAGAATGGATAATATAGTTGTAAATACAGGATTGCCCTGGGAAGGAGAATTAGATGAGGTCTCCTGGGTAACCTGGAGGTGGAGGGTGAGGTGCAGGGAAAGAGAAGAAAGGGAGCATGAGAACATGAGGGAACAACATTGTAGAGGTGGGAATGGAGTGAAAGAGAAATAAAAGAGATATCTTGATAGAGAGAGCCACAATGGGATTAGGGAGAAACCTAGTGCCAGGGAAATTCTCAAGAATCCACAAGGATGACCCCAGATAAGACTTCTAGCAAATAGTGTAGAGAATGCTTGATATAGCCTAGCCCTGTTATCAAATTTGCAGAACTGAGGTTAGAATGTAAAATGAAATTCTCTCTCTCTCTCTCTCTCTCTCTCTCTCTCTCTCTCATATATATATATATATATATATATATATATATATATATATATATATGAAACACAAAACCTGACTTGTAGACCAATGGAACAGAACTGAAGAACCAAACATGATTAGTATAACTTCAGCCATCTGATATTTACAAGGACCCCAAAATACATGCTGGAGAACATAAAGCATTTTCAGCAAATGATGCTGAAAAACTGGATGTCTAAATACAACAGAATGAAATTATGCCTGTATCTATCAACTTGAATAAAAGCAAACTCCAAATGGATCAAAGGCCTAAGCCTATAAACTGAAACTTCAAGGATATGGCATGGGCAATAGCTTATATGATAAAGGTCTAGATAAGAACTTTCTGAATAGTACTCTACTTTTTCAAGTATTAAGGCCAACAAATGACAAAGTGGAACTTTATAAAACTAAAAAGGCTCCTGGAAAGCTAAAGAAATAATCAACAGATGAAAAGGAAACCCACACAACATGAGAGAACACTTGTGAGATATATGGCTAATAGAGGATTATTATACAAAATATATAAAAACAAATAACATAAAACACAACAAAACAAAAACAATACATTTTAAAAAGTGGGCCTTGACCTGAACAAAAGTCTAAAAAGAAGGAAAGAAGATTGATGAAAAACAGCTCAAACAATATTCACCTTCAGCAGAAAGTAGGGAAATGAAAATCACACGACACTGAGATTCATCTTACCCCTGTCAGAATGGTAAAATTAACACAACTATCACCAGCAAAATGCTGGAGGGAGGGAACAAAGGAACTCTCACTTATAATTGGTATGAATGGACACTGGTGGAGCCACTATGGAAATTAGTGTGGAGAATTCTAAAAGAGGAAAAATAAACATACCATGTGGCCTATGTACACCACTACCTGGCATATGCTGGACCTACTCTACAGATGTTTGCTCATTTTTCATTGCGGCTCTATTTTTAGTAGCTTAGAAATAAAAAAAACCCTACATGTATTTCAATGAAGAAATATAGTACATATACACTATGAAATACTATTTGGCTCTAAGGGGAAAAATATCATGAACATTGCAGGAAGGAACTTGAAAATATCATGTTCAGTGAGGTGACCCAGATACAGACTGACAACTGTCATATTACTTTTCTCATAAAAGGAAATTTATTTTGCAACAGAATGAGATCATTGCAGAAAAACACAATGAATAAATATGCAAAATTTTGGAGCCCAGTCCCAATGGATACATATACAATACAATACCATCATCTGTGTATCAGAAATCATTATAGAAGAGGGTCAGAAAGTTTGTAAAAGTAAAAGCATTGTGGAGTTGCTTATGAGACTGTGCCCTCTACTGATGTAAAATGCTTGACCCATAAAGTCTTATAAACCTGACTGCCTAAACATGATCCAAACAAGGACAACAACAGACATGGTAGAGGAGATGATGAAAAGTCCATGAGGTCTCAACCCAGTGAAAAATTACAGGAAACTAAAGAATACTGAGAGTTGGAGAAAATGTTTTCCTCAGTGAAGAGCATACCAGTTGGTTATCTGATACCAAAATGGTCAATTCTGAAAAAAATACATATGATTAATTTTATGCAGACCAAGCAGGTTATATTTAGGAATATATGTTTATATTCATACAGATATGCATGTGCCAGCAATAAAAGCATATATGAGACAGTTTAGAAGGAGGGAAGGGAGAAAACATATAAATGCTTAGTAAAAAAAAAAAATGTGACTGAGCATGCAGAAGCCATTCGGCAGACTAGTACATTTGCATGAACAGTTTGGAATGAACATGAATACTATGTTCATTTTTTGAAAAAAAAAATGATAGTTAAAACCAATGGTCCAGTTGCATTACGCACGCACGCACACACACACACACACACACACACACACACACACGTATGCATACACAGAGAGAGAGAGACAGAGACAGAGAGAGGGGGGAAATATACACACAGAGAATGAGACACACACTATCACATGCATATCTCAAAGACTCAGAGACACATCTACTCAGTGAGATGGACAATCATACATAGAAAGACACATACAGACAGACAGAGACAAATCTATCTGTAGGAACTCTCACACACACAAGCGTATACAATAGTTGACAGTAAAATACTATAAATACTAGGAATGATTTGGAAATAGATACTCTGGAACTGAAAGCAAGTAAAGAATGGTATGCAACAATCCACCCAAAATGCAAAGAAAAGCATAGACATTGTGGCCTATGCAATCTCAGCATTCATGTTTAGAAGCCAGAGGGCCATTAGTCTGAGGCTCGGCTTATGATTCTGTCTCAAGAAGAAAGAAAAGAAATAATTATCATTGCATTATGCATATGGTTTCAAAATGTAAACAGAAATAATTTTCTAGCTAATTTTTGAAGATGAAACTTGTCTGCCAACAAATAAAATCATCACTAAAATTAATATAGACATTAATTCTACCTGTGATTTTGGTATAGCATGACAGGCAAAATAGTAAAATATTTGAAACAATACCATATAAAGAGAAACAAACATGACTATTTTTAATTTAAATCCAAAAATGCAAATATCTTACAGTTCAATACATATAAATAACATTTAATTTATGAAATAACATCTATGAAATACCAACAAATAAAACAATTAAGAACAATGCAAGGGACTTCTACTTCTGATGATGTAACATAACTGGAACTAAACTCACCCTGGTGTGGTGAACAACCGTAAAATTGGATGGAAGTACATGAGACCTCTGTCTTCAGACACTGTGCAACAGGCAGTAGAATCCTGAGGAAACTCATGAGACAAGCCCCATTCCATAGTTGTTGTAGATCACATCAGGAAATAACATCAGTGGAGATCAGAGTGTAGACCTGCCCTCTCATACTGAAAATGGAACCTATGGCACGTTGTACAAATGTATAATAAAAGCAGCACTGGGAACCTTTGGAGTTCCAACACTAGACAGAAAATAGGAACTACATAAGTACCTAAGAACAAATCTCTTAGGAAGAAGGACCAAACCCTTCCTGATTCTCTTGCCCACCCTTGAAACACCCCTAAAAAATCCTCCCAGATTCAATAAATCCAGGGAAAGACAAAAATTTGGAAGTAGAATTCAATCAGTTGAGCTTGAGAAAAGTATAACTGTTTGCTACATCAATGCTAGTGTGGAAATCTGTTCACGACATCATGCAGAAGAGCAAGCAACAACAGACAACAAAATAGTGTACTTAAGGTGAGTCATTCAGTGCAACATCCATCATGTTGAATAAATAGAGCAATGTATTATACATCTAAATGAATAGGGACTATACACTGTCAATGATAAAAGAGAAACTCAACCTCTTATGGTTTAGATACTGAATTTCATAGATAATTTCAAATCATGCATAATATGTAATAGTATATTATAATAGAATGGTTTAATTATAATATAGCTAAAGGAAAATATTAATGAGTAAGTAGGCAGGGAACCTCAAATAAGAAACAGAAAATGAAAAAGTCAAATCAGATTAGACAGTCTGCAGTTAAAAATTTCAATGATTGGCACTATGATAGTGGATAAGTTAGTCATCAATCTCATTATCTGGGAAGAACTTTTATGGTAGCCTTTACACTGTTGCTCAAATCATTAGTTGGGGGTCATTCATGTAGGTCACTGGAGATTTTCCTAGAGTCAGTTTTCTCTTCTAACCTATAATGTCTCCTATTGCGGTAAATAAGGATCAGGATAAACAAATAGGCCGAAAAGATGTTTATTCAGGGAGAAATAACTTACAACCTAGACAGATGAACACCAGGAAATTCAACCCGATCCTCTCCTGTCCGAGTCATGCCAGAAAGAGAGAGCGCCTTCCTGGCCCCCTCTGACCTCCTTCCTCAGGTCACCTCCGCCCATCGCTCCACCCCCAATGGGCGTGGTCAGTGCCACAGAACTATCTCCCTACAATTCCCCTTTTAGTCTAAAGAAAAGATTTAGGCTTAATACAAAACTATATACAAAACAGTGAATAACAAGTATGCTCTAAGAAAAGGAAAATTGAGAACAAAATGACCTACATATCTAGTCCTAGGGTGAGGGCATAATGGAGTTTACAATAGAGTTGTCCTAAGCTGGAAAACGTAAGTCTAGTACCTAATATATCTAACTAGGAAGAGAGAATAATAGTTGTGATAGTTTAATCTTCAACCTCATCAAGACCTGAGAAGGAAATTAACAATACTAGAGTAGACAGGAAATGCGGATGGACAACTTCCAAAAGGTGCAGCAAGGACAGAAACAGCAAGCCACCTGAACAGTCACCCTAGGTCTCACAGCGACGTTGGTACACCCAGATTTGGCTAAGGCCAAGAGAACTTGACAGACCACAACAACAGCAGGGAAATAGAATGGCTGTCTTACCCTGACTTGGCAAGGTCAAGCAGTCTTCTATATTTGTCTCCTGCAAGCACATAGGACTGCATGTCCAAATCAGTGGTCAAGGTGGGGGCAATTCTATGCCCAACAGGCCATTAGCTGAGGCGACATTGAACTCCAGGAGCAACAACAGTGTCCAACATATTTTTGGGAAAGTGCACGGTGCTGTCAGGAGCAACAGTGTCTCATGTCAATGGAGTACTAATATTAAAACATTTAAATGCCATGTTCTGCATGTCTATGAAGTGATTGAAGATTAAGCATCTATATCTGACTAATCTCATAGGTACAGGAAATGTGAGTGAAGATAATCTGTAATACTCGGGAACTTAGCTAAAAAGACTGATTAAAACTTTCCTGAGTAAAGCAGGAACAAATACTTAAACAATATAACTATTTACATATACATACATGTAAATCCCTAAAATAGAGGTAGAGTATAAGTGTCAAGACAAGAGGTAGAACTATAAAGGGCAGCAAGATAAATATCCCAAATTGTATCAATATACTAAATGTCTTGAATACAAGTAAAGTATACATACATAGAATATGGTAAAAAATAATGTGCATAAAACATTGTAAGTGGAAATATTTAACACAATATAACAAAATATAAACTTAATTTTACATAGCTTACCACATAAGAATACACAACAATGTAAGCTGTAAAATACTATCTCATTCTTACTCAAATTCTCAAGAAAATAGGCTAATCTACCTATATCCCATCTAAACCATACCTTTCCCAACCATTCCCTATTCCTGTCTAAAAGATAAACCCGAGTGTAAGCATCACCCAATCCCAAATAACTAAAACCAACCTAAAGACGATGACTATTATCCCAAAATTCCAAGGGTAGGGAAAGGGGGCGTCGTTATCTTAAGATTACTTCCTGCTGAAATGGGACAATGATTGCTCCAATGGATCCTATAGGAAGAAAATTTTTAGCAACCAAATTTTTCAACAGAACTGGCTGTGACATATGTAGCTAGTCACTGTGTGGCAGAAAATTCTTGACTGTAGTTCTATTTGAAACTCTGGCCAGGGTGTAATAAAAAGGTGCACCATTCCAGCTAGCTAGTCATGAGTTGTTTCGAGCAAAACTGTCTCAAACCGGTTTTAGGGTGATGTTTGTAGTTCAGATGCATCAGGTTGAGTCAAGTGGAAATGATGATGTGAGGCCCCATCTTCTTTCTGGAGAGTTCAAAGACTGCTGTTAGGAATCGTTATTATTCCTTGTGGAAAAGTTACACATCAATATTAAAGTAAAATTTTTAAGTTTTAAGGTATGCATTAGGGAAAGACAACAATAATCATTAAAAGTATGTGAGAAAATTAGGATTTCAGAGAGAAAATTGCATATAAGAAATGAGTCCCCAGATTTTGTTTTCTTCTGCCTTATACCAATTGGCTTCTTGATTTAAGGCAGAAACCATGAATTTAATCTTAACAACATGCTTGAATTTAGAGAAGGAAAGCCAAATCCAACTCCAAAGCCAGTATTGGTTTACAAAAATTGGGACTTCAGGAATACTAGATAGTAGAGAGAAATAGATTTCTATAAGGAAATAGTTTACTACAATTAAATATATATATATTTTTTACCATATATCAGATTCTGCTTCCTTAAGTGATTGTTTCTGAAGAGCTATCTTCTCTTCTGTAGGCACCTACATGTTCAGTGTCTTGGCTGTTTGATGATAGGTTTTCTCTGTTTTCCTGTATAAACAAGAACAGAACACTTCCCCTACCTTTGAGAGGCTTCCACACACCTCATAGGACCTAATTTGTTGGATGACTTGTCATTTCTCTTCATTAAGATGTTTCTCTTGTTCAACTCAAATCTTGATTAACTTAGATGGTATCCATAGTTTTTCTTCTCCTGTAGATACAAATGCAAAACCCCTACCCCAACGTAACACATATCCTGCTTTCCATTCTGAGGTCAGTACATCCTTGAAGTAAACTGGCTGATTTAGTTCAGAAGTTTTTTCTATTGTCCAGTGTCTTTCTGCAGCTGTTTTTCCTTTTTCATCAGCATTAAGAAAGTTTAGTGTTAATAAAGCATTATGTAATCTGTGTTTGGGTGTTTTGGTTCCTCCTGCCTGTTTATGAAGCATTTCTTTTAAAGTACGATTGGATCTCTCAACCACTGCTTGTCCTGTAGGATTGTGTGGTATACCAGTTATATGCTTTATCTTGTAATAATCAAAAAACTGTTTCAATTTGCTGGAGACATATGCTGGAGCATTGTCAGGTTTTATTTGTGCAGGTATGCCCATAATGGCCATTACCTCTAAAAGGTGTGTTATAACAGAATCAGCCTTTTCAGAGCTCAGAGCAGTAGCCCATTGAAACCCTGAAAATGTATCTATAGTGTGATGTACATATTTTAATTTTCCAAATTCTGCAAAATGAAACACATCCATTTGCCATATTTCATTCTTATTTATACCTTTAGGGTTACTGCCTGGTGGTAAAGGAGTTTGGTTATAGAATGAGCAAGTAGGACATTTCCTTACTATTTCCTTGGCTTGTTCCCAAGTGATAGAAAAATCCTTTTTTAAACCTTTTCTGTTCACGTGGTGTTTCTAATGAAACTCTGAGGCTTCTAGCACACTTCCTATCAATAAACGATCAATTTCATCATTGCCTTGTGCTAGAGGACCTGGCAGACCCGTATGGGATATGATGTGTGGTATATATATATAGGATGAGTCCTCTTTCTGATAGTATCTTGTAACTGTATAAACAATGAAGTTAATTCTGTATTGTCAGGAATAAATTCTGCAGTCTCAATGTGTAAAACGACTCTCTCTGCGTATTGAGATCAGTAACTATATTGAGGGGTTCTTTAAAATCTATAAGTACCATGAGAATGGCATACAATTCTGCCTTTTGTACAGAATTTTAAGGGCTTTGAACCACTTTGCTAATTTTTCCTGATTTATATCCTGCCTTACCTGATTTGTTTGCATCAGTGTAGAATGTATGAACTCCAGAAATAGGTGTTTTTCTTACAATGCGTGGAAGAATCCAAATCGTTTTCTTTATGAATTTGATTCTCTCAGTTTTGGGATAGTTGTTGCTAATTGTTCCCAAAAAAGTTACTGCAAGCTCTCTGCCAATATTCGTTATCTTTCCATAAGGAAGAAATTTCCTCATTAGTTAAAGGTACTATAATTTCTGCTGGGTCCCTTCCTATTAGCTAACGAGGTCTTAATTTACCTTTTATAATCAAGTCAGAGATCTTTTCTATATATGTTTTAGTTTTTTATTCTGTTTATGTGGTAGGAATATCCATTCTAATATGATATCTTCTCTCTGCATCAAAATCCCTGAAGGATATTCTCTAGATGGTAATATAACCACAATACAGTCTAGGTTTGGATCCACACGGTCCACATGTGCTTCTAGTATCCTCTTTTCTACCCATTCTAATTCCTTCTCAGCTTCAGCTGATAGTATTCGTGGACTATTCAAGTCCTTATCTCCTTTTAGGGCCATTTTCAAGTTTTTCAAATCATGCCCTTCTACTCCAATTATGGTTTGCAGTTGAGAAATCTCTCCTAGTAATTTTTGAAGATCATTAAGAGTCTGGTAGCGATCTCTTCTGATCTGTACTTTTTGTGGTCTAATTTTCTGTAGACCTATTTTATATCCTAAGTAGTTGATAGACTCTCCTTTTTGTATTTTTTCAGGTGCAATTTGTAATCCCCAGCGAGGTAAAACTTCCTTTACTTTCTCAAACATTTTTTCTAATATTTCTCCTTTAGAGTCAGCTAACAATATATCATCCATGTAATGATAGATTATGGATTGTGGAAACTGTTTATGAATTATTTCTAATGGTTTTTGTATGAAATATTGGCAAAGGGTGGGGCTATTTAACATTCCCTGTGTCAAAACCTTCCATTGATATCTCTTCACCGGTTGAGAATTATTATAATTAGGTACCGTGAAGGCAAATTTCTCTTTGTCTTGTTCTTGTAAAGGTATAGTGAAGAAGCAATCCTTTAAATCAATAACTATAATAGGCCATTCTTTTGGTATCAAAGAAGGCAAGGGCATTTCAGGCTGTAGAGAGCCCATTGGCTGGATAACTTTATTGATGGCTCTCAGGTCTGTAAGCATTCTCCATTTACCAGATTTCTTTTTGATCACAAATACAGGAGAATTCCAAGGGCTGGTTGATTCCTCAATATGTCCAGCATTTAGCTGTTCCTGAACCAGGCTTTCTAAAGCTTCTAACTTCTCAGAGGTCATAGGCCATTGTCCTACCCAGACAGGTTCCTCTGTTAGCCATTTTAAAGGTAGGGCTTTTGGTTCCTCTGTTCAGCATTTGTATTTTGTTTTTGTACTGCCTGGATATTTGGTCTCTGTCTTGTATAGTACTTAACAGTATTCTTTCCACAATCATGAGGTCGTCTATGGTTCCTATCTAATACTGGAGGAATGTTAATCTGTGTATTCCATTGCTGTAATAGATCACGACCCTATAAATTTATCACTACATCAGCCACATATGGTCTCAACCTCCCTCTCTGTCCTTCCGGTCCTATACATTCAATCCATCTCGTGCTTTGTTTTACCTGAGACAGGGTTCCCGTCCCTAAGAATTGAACATTTACCTCATGCAGGGGCCATCTTTGAGGCCAAGATTTATTAGATATGATAGTTACATCAGCTCCTGTGTCCAGGAGACCCTCAAACGGTCTATTATTCATCTTAACTATCAATCTAGGCCTATGACTATTTATAGCAGTTTGCCAAAATATATGTTTTTCATTTCCTTCTGTCATGTTTGATTCAACTTCCGTCACTAGTTCGTCATCCAGAGCAGTATGGGTTTTTATAATAGGCACAGAATTTTCTAATTGTCCTGTGGGAGATTGTCTTCCACTGTGACTGTGAATGTTCGAACCACCTGTGACGTGGGGGCCTTCGAGAGGCCCCCGAAGGAGTTTCCCGATGGTAAAGGGTTTCCTTGCTTGTGTCTGGTCGATCTACACTCATTTGTCCAGTGTCTGCCTTTGCCACACCTTCTACATAATCCAGGAGGCTGAGGCCTTCTGTTTGATTCATTGCTGGGGGTGTTATTTCTAGGGAAGCTTTGCCTACAATTTCTTTTTAGATGTCCTATCTTACCACAGTTATAACATCTGACATGTTGATATCTCTTCAAACCTTTGGGGATGGCTTCTCCTACCCAAGCTTCTAAGTCACCATAGTAAGGAACTCTGTTATCTTGATATCGTCTCTGACCTTTAGATATGGCTTCTCCTATCCATGCTTCAGTCTTATTGTCATTATACTCAATGTTGCCTGTATATAGGACCCATTCATCCAAGGGTGCTGATCGCATTTTTAAAGGCCAAAGCACCTGTTTGCATTGAAGATTCGCATTCGCATAAGCTAAAGATTCTATGAGTATTCGCCTAGCATCTGTGCCTGCTATCTCTAATTGTACTGCCCTAGATAATCTTTCTAGAAAGATACTAAAACGTTCTCTAGGTCCTTGCTTTATCTTGGTATAGGGTTCTATCCTCTCTCCTAATTCATGAACCTTATCCCAAGCATTCAAAGCTGCTGTACTGCATAGAGACAAGATGTGTTCATCATAGGCAGCTTGGGTTTCTGGGTCAGCATAGAGACCCTCACCAAGAATTTTATCTTGGGGAGCTTTATAACCTTTCTTTAAGCCCTGAAGTTCAAGAGCTTTTGCTTCCTCTCTCCATAAAGCCCTCCATTCTAATTGAGAGGAGCTTTCAAGGACAGCTGATATTAATTGATCCCAATCCTTAGGGGTTACCTTGTTATTCCATGCCCATGATTCTACTAATTGCTTCACATAAGGTGAGTGCATGCCATAAGAGACTACTGCTTCCTTTATGCCTTTTAAATCTTTTATACGTATTGGTTCCCACTGATATGCAATGACACCTTTTGGATGTTTCTTCGTTGCTGGCTTTTCATGAATAGATACAGGGAAAGCTCCCCTGACCCTAAATGGTGTGGAAAATTTTAAATCTTTTTCATGACCTGTTACCTGTAGTTCTTCTTCTGATGTATCAGACTGAAGGTCTTCTAAAGCCTGAAATCTATTCAGCATTGTTTCTTTGAGTGTCTGAACTTCTTGAATCAAATAACTTTCTAGAGACTTCATTGCATCAGTCAGTTTCTTACTTTCTCCAACTACAAATGATTCCATGTTTTTAATCTTATCATCCTTAGATATTATCTGAATGGCGTGTAAACTGCCTTCCAGAAACAATGTTCTATCTGCTAGCTTGCCATTATCCTCAGACATGGAAGAGATTCTGTCATCTAGTCTTTCTATCTGATGTTCCAGTTTTTTAAACTTATTAGTAGCTTCCTCCGACCAGGAGTGAGCTGTTTCTGCTAGTTTGTTAATGCATTGCATTGTTTCTGTTCTGGTTATTGAGGTATCTGACATGAAACAAATTATACCTTTCAGCTCGCCAACGCCATCTTCAATATTCTGAAACTTTCTTTCTATATTTTCTATGCTTTGAATTCTATCATTTTCAATGTTTTGAATCCTTGTCTCTATGTTTTGAATTCTATCATTTTCAATGTTTTGAATCTTTGTTACTAAGTCTCCTATGGTTTGTACAAGTTCCTTATTGTTTGCTGTAATCTCAAACCATTTCTTTAAGAATATCATGTTAATGATGAAACTCATTGCTATTACAAAATAAAAGTATATATTGATCCAGTCATAAGTTTCTTCTGCTAAAATCCCTTCTACGTATGAAGTAAAATAATTCCTAAAGTTCTGCATAGTAAAATTATCTGCCATAGTTATGGAACAATTTGTCTCAGATTTTATATCAGCTTAAATTGCAAAGGATTTTACAATTACCTTAGGTGTAATTCTGCTGTCCTGGAACTTTGATGCTTTTAGTTGTATATCTCAGCTTTTGGTAGTTATGCTTGGAGGTGTGTCACCAAATAGCGCCTAGCAGCCGAGGCCCGTCTTATTCTGGTTCTGCCTAGAAGTGTGCCGCCAAATATTGTCTGGCAGCAGACGATCCTTCTGATTCCGGTCCCTGTAGAATAGCTCTTAACAAACTATGACAAGCAGAATTTTGTTTAAAAGGGGACTTTTGGAGTTACTTGGAACACAAGACGAAATGCGTGCAAGCTGGGTGGGTGCCGCCGGGCGGGTGCTGCTGAGCGGCTCTGTGCAAATGCAAAGTCCCGTGCGGAAATGGGCAAAAAATGTTAAGCGGTAAGTGCCTTCTCAGGTCTGCTTTAGTGGCAAAGATCTCCTTTGCAGTAAGGAAGAGGCAAATGTCCCAAAGCTGTGGTGAGTCCACCTGGTTAAACCCTGCCGGTTGGGGAAGGTGGGGGAGGGGAGCAGCTTCTGCCGCCTGGGGGCGAAACCCAGGTAAATCCGCTTCTGACACCAGATATCCCGGTAAATAAGGATCAGGATAAACAAATAGGCCGAATAGATGTTTATTCAGGGAGAAATAACTTACAACCTAGACAGATGAACACCAGGAAATTCAACCAGAACCTCTCCTGTCCAAGTCATGCCAGAAAGAGAGCGCCTTTCCTGGCCCCCTCTGACCTCCTTCCACAGGTCACTCTGACCATGGCTCCACCCCAATGGGCGTGGTCAGTGTCACAGAACTATCTCCCTACAGTCTCCCTCCTTTATGGTCTCTCTCTCTCTCTCTCTCTGTTTTTCTCTCCTCTATTCCTCCTCTAATCTTCCTAGTCCAAGTGCTTTCCTCTACTCTACTCTTTCGCCTAGCTCCCTCTCTACTCCCTGCCCATCCCCACTCCCAATATACTCAGGAAATCTTGTTCCTTTCCTCTTCTCCTGGAAGACATCATCCACCCTGTGGAATGGGGGGGGGCGATGGGATGGGAGGGTGGCGGAGCGGCCATGGGAGGAAGGGAGAGAGGGAGGGAGCGAGGGAAGGAGAGGGAACTGGGATCGATATGTAAAATAAGAAAAAATTAAATTAGTTTTAAAAAATTTCAATGATTGGGAATGGGGAGCTATCTTGGTGTAAAAAGTCTCTATGTGGAAGCCTAAGGATCCAAATTCAGATTTGAGCACCTACTTAAAATGCAAGTTTCATTGGATGTGCGTATGTGGCATCACTGCATTGTGGAGGAGGCAGGATTGTTGCTGGGTCCTGCAGTGCACCAATCTAACACCAGTTTCAGAAAGACATCCTCTCACAAGGAAAATAAGGCAGACACAGACAGAACAGGACAACTTATTTCCACCTATATCTTTTAATGAGTATAGGAAGAGGAGTGCATACAGACACACTGGTGTATGCAGATCACACACATAAAAAGTGGAACAATTGAAAGAAAAAGTAATGGTTTGGCTTTCTTCCCTTTCTTTACCACCTTTTGGGTCATATTTTCCTTGTCTTAATTTTTTAAAAAAAATAAAATATAATTGCATCATTTCCTGTCTCCAACAACTCCTAAGGTTCCCAAATTCCCTCTGAAAGCCTTATCTTCTCGTTCTTTTTTCTTTAACACACACACACACACACACACACACGCATTAAATTCATGAATATATAAATACAACTTGTAGAATGTGTTCAGTTCTTGCTTGCTTGTGTGTATATGATTTCAGGGCTTAGCATTTAGGATTGGATACTCAATGGAAGCACCAAACTTTAGGGAAGACTACTTTTCCTGTACTTAACATTCCTTAGTCACCTGTAATTCTTTGTCTAGGGATGGGGCCCTACAAGTTTTCCCCTCTTGGATACTGATAAAATTTATAGGATGTTCCCCAAATTTATACAATTTTTATTATAGAGACTGTTGTTTAGAGACTATACACAATTTAAAAACATATCCAGAATAGCCCCATCTCATAGCTTTACACTTAGTGTTTGTATACATTTTGTTTTGGTTTTGGATTTTCATGATTTTTTTTAAGTATTTGAAGAATGCTTTGTATTCTGTAGGCAAAGTCTGGTTTTCTGGGTTAGTAAATTTAGTTAATGACTAGATACTACCTGAGGAAAACTTCTATGCCCACTGCAATAAATGTCTTGATTACTCTACCTGCATCAACCAGAGGCCCTCATGACATAATTAACATTGCCCTCACCATGAAAAATTTCCAACCCATGAGAGTGAAAACATTCCTGAAGCTTTCTTTAGGGGAAAGATAAACCTACTGAGGCTTCTGTATATCTAAGATTTACTTTAGTATAATCCCATTCATATTTTCTGTGAACTAGAATATGTCTTCACAAGCTTTATCTTTGAATCCTTTACCCAGTGCAACTTTTTGTGTATATAGGACTTTGGGGGGAGGTAATGCAGTTTTATTTAGATGATAAGGGCAGAATCCAAAATTTAACAGGATCATAAGAAAAATTTAAGGTCTGGAAATCAGAGAAAGAGAGCCATGGTACTGGATCTTTTCTTCTCTCCTCATATATAAACCTAGTGAAGCCTATAAATGAGTTTATAGCAACTCTACGGTCAGTAATTAAGATGGCTGGCACTTTAGCCATGAACTTCACAGCATCAAAAATGTGACTAATGAATCTGTTTAAGGCACTTGGGTGTGGTTTAATAATGGCAGCCCTAGCTAACTGTTCTATGAATTTGTTGGATCAGATTAATAATTTTCCTGGAATAGGTGAATGTGTTCTGCAATCCTGACTGCAGATGTTTACTTCCTCTCTTTGCCCTCATCACATTGTAACATTTGATTTACTAGCACACTCACAAAACATGCCTTTTATTAATTATTGAGATATATATTCATGGCAATAAAGCACACACAATTCAGAGAAGAATGAATAAAGAGCCACTATTCCCCCTTTGCTACTCTCTTGTGATAATGAACTGGGATGGTAAGTCTCACTGAAACTTGAGCACATATGAAACTATTTCAAGTTCCCTTCCATTATCTTCTCTTACTCAATCTTCTCTTACTCAATATTTTTGCACATTAAAAGACATTAACTAGGTTTTGAGGCACAAACATTACATAAAACATACCCTCCTCTACTCAGTATTCCCGTCCAAAGATGAATTTTCCTTATGCTATTTAAAGCACCTTAAGTCACTTTAAAATACTTTAATGGTTAGTTGTTTTATGCTGAGGAATGTTGACTTTTTCTATCCTTCTGTCAAACTTCTTTCTGTACTGTCTCATGGTCACACATTCCTCACTTTAATAATATTCCTCTTGATGTTGTTCAAAAAAGCATTTGTATATTCTTATATAAATTGTCTTTTTAAAATGAGTTACTTTTACTTTAAGTGAAAATTGGCAAAACTAAATGTTTTGAATTTCAGATGCATTTGAGCACATGCTTTATGGAATGTGTTTGGAATTCTAATATAATTTTATTTATGACTGGACACAGAAAATGTGGTTTTGGTAAATTCTACATTGATGCATATGCATTTTATGATTTAAAATTCTAAAAGTCATATGAAGTGTGGTTTGATGTCATAAGTGAAATATGCTTTAAGAAGTCCTTCTTTCTTGATTTTTGCTTTAAACTAAGAATATCTATACCAACCATAAGTCATCAATTGACTTAATCAGTTGACTCCATCTAACAGTTATTAAAAAGCAAGTGGTCTTGTTTCTTATGCTGTGTTTAAACAGTGCCTACTAATTGCACTGTCTGGAATTGTCAACAAATTCTATTTATATTGTGTTGTAAAATTTATTTATATGGATCACTCATCTTAAATATCACATTATATTTCCAACTATACTAGCCTATGAAATCTGTTATTGAAATAAAAACCCAAATAATAAAAAGTAAGTTTATATTCTTTCCAAACATTTTTAATTTAAAAAAATTTCCTTGAAAAAAAATATAAAATTATATATATATATATATGTGTGTGTGTGTGTGTGTGTGTGTGAATGTATACATATACATTTCCTTGTATATTCACATGTACAATGCAAAGTCTCAAACCTACAATGAACTTTAATGGACTGGGAAATCAATATAATCAATTGATTATATCAATTTTAAGAGGAAAATCTATACTTTACCTAATTGTTTCTTGTTCTAAAGATCACTCAGATTGACTCTATTTATTCTTAGTAAACTTGGTGTCTAAAGACTACAATTAGTGACTGGTAGAATCTTTATAAGTAGGTGATTAGTACAAATTCAGTCCATGATGCTACTGCTTGGATAGTTACTGAGTTTGAAGCCATTCATTTCAAACTGTATTTCAAGCTACAAATGGTGCTTTGATTTTATTCTATGTTCTATTTTCACAATGGCCCTCCATGCTTTTCCTTCATCATCATCTCACCCTATATTTCCAACCCCCATGCAATAAATACAATTATTATGTAGTAATAAATGTTTGCATTTCCTTTCTTTACAAATTTGATAGGAGACCACAGAGTACTTTTTTTTGTGTCCACGTTAGAGACATGGACACAATTGTAAAGTAGATCTGGCACTTATTTATTTCAAACTGGAAGGTACTATATACATGAGAGTTGCTTTCAGGTTAGAGAGACATACGTGTAAATAAATTTGTGTATTTGCCACAAAATTCAAAAGAGTTGGGGTAAGAATGATTTTCCTTTATCTCACATAGGCATAGTTTTTGTGTGTTTGAGAAAATCAGTTGTTGTAAATGCTATTGCTTTTCTATTACATGAAGGAAGGAAATAGTTTTGGTAGAAAGGGCAGTAACATTTGATGTACAGAGTCAGTGATACTGAAACACCCTGAGGAAAGTAGAACATGCCAAAGAGAATATTAAGAAAAACTGTCCCAAAATCAGAACTAGCATATGCAATGAATGTGTGTTTATTAGGTGATGAAAAGCTCTTCAGTTGGGGATGGGTGACAGAGTCAACATAGCAAATGTACTATAAGCCTAAATTGCAGTATTTCCAGCTGAGCAACAATGTAAGCATTGCTGGTTGTGTTTATTAACAGAAATTGACTGCAATCAAGTATGAAAGAAATTTACTTAATATTCATTGAAAACATGCAGATTAAAATTATTTTATGGAAAGCATACTATTTACAATCAAAATCTCAGTATTCCTGAGGATAACAAAACAAGACAGAGGTAGCTATCCCATGTTTTCGGCATAAGACATATATACATATATATATATATATATATATATATATATATATATATATATAGTGTAATATTTTCTCTTATTAAATTTCTGGGCAATCTAGAAACTCTTACATTTATAAATTAGACCTGACATAAATAAAAGCAAGATTATAATTTAGGAGTCCTCGACTAGAGTGGTTTTATTATATATGAGGTTTGATGTAAACAGTAAAATTTGTTCTTCTTATTTTAGAATTATTTCTTTCTTGCTTGGAGATTATACTATAATAGCCTCATTTCTCCATTCTTTTTCCACCCTCCAAAACATCCATATTGCTGTCCTTGTTTTCTTTTAAAGCCTTGGCCATTTTCACCAATTAGTGTTACATAGATATGTACATAGATATGTATTTACATATATAATCTTAACTATGTAAATCCAACCTGCCCTGTCTGTGCAATGATACTTGTATGTATGTTTTCAGGGTTGACCATTCAGTGCCAGATAACCATCAGCATACACTTCTTCTTTTTTTTTTTTTTTTTTTTTTTTTTTTTTTTTTTTTTTTTTAGATATAAACTCATTTCTATTAATCTAAGTACTTCCACATGGTCTATCATGCCGGAGAGAGGGGTTGGCGTTCTGCTCTCCATCCTCCATCTTGGAACTCTTCCCTACTCCTTCCTCTTTCCTCCTAGTCTGCTAGTCCCACCTATCTTGCTTTCCAATTGGCCAAAATGACAACTCCCATGATGATGATGATGATGATAATAATAATAAATAGTTCATTCATTCATTTTAGTGAGGATTGAAACCACAGCCATTTACATACTAGGTAAGGGTTCTATCACTGAATTAAATTCCCAGTCCGTTTTTTACTTTTGAGTCCTTAAATCACTCAGGCTGTCCTTCAACTTATAAACCTCATGTCTCAGCCTTTCCAGTTATACTTCTGCTTTAAAATGTCAGAAAACTCTCTATAGAGTCCTGGACAGCTTCTACCATCACCCATGAACAGACCACATTACAAAAATAGGTCTTATTCTTATTGCTTTAATTGGAGAGGATAGCTTATGTTCCAAGTTCCTCAGAGCTCTTTACATTCCAGTCACCAACCTGACACATTACTGCTCACTTCCCATGTGATTCAGCCACACTAGCTCTTCTCCAGTAGCATATACTTCTCTGTGGAAAACTTCTCCAGCTCTGAGTGTTCCTTAGAAGCTGTGTGTAAAGCTGAGGTCTCATGGACTTCCTGGTCCACTTTATAAAGTCTATTGTTATCCTTATTCAGATTATGCTTAGGCAGTCATGTTAGTGACACTTTGTGAGTGTAGCTTCTGACATTACTAGGAAACAAAGTCTACAGCAAACCTGAGCTCTTTAGCACTTATCATCATTCAGTGCCCTCTTCCACAATGCTCCCTCAGCTTTCAGAGTTGTAATATAGATTTACTTATTAGGATTGGAATCCAAAACTGTCTGCTAAGTGCTGAAATTAAAGATGTGTGACACCAAGTCCTGATAAACATGTATTCCTCTAAACCGTATTTCCAATGTTGGATCATGGTAAGCCTCAATTGAACCCTGACATAAGATCTTTGTACAGAAGTGATTTAGTTTGTCTGGTGTAACAAAACAGTCTGTTTCATTTTCAGTGTTGCTGTTTTATTGGTGTGATAATGATTGGGAAAATGCTTACTAGCTTTTAATAGAAATTGAAACACAAAAGGGTTCTATTTAGTTTAAGTCTCATGTTCACAGGTTACAAACACCATTTTCTCCAGTCATTTTGCCTCACACAATCACTGTATAAGTGCAGGAAGGGTGGGCTATCTTATCCTACAAGAGAATATACAGTAAATGTACTGTGTACACCCTACTATCTCTCTCATAACCACTGAACAATGTTGGAGTTTGACCTCAGTCAAAGATTGTCCATACTATATCTCTGTCTAAGCAAAGTACATCTATAGATCCTGACATTTGAATTTTTTCATGTTACAAAAATATTTTTAACTACTTCAAAATATAAATATATTTCTCAGTTCTTAAGCCATACAAAAACTGTTATAAAGTTGGATTTGGCCCATGAAATAGAACTTGCCCACCTAATGAGTTAAGTAACACATTGTTACAGTGTTACAAATATAAGAAAAGTACTGAGTATACTTTTCTTTTTATTATTATTTTTTTATTCAATAGTGTTTCCCCGTTAATTCTGAAAATGCAACAGAATTCTATTAAACCAAGAGAACTTGAACTCATGGAAGATGTCCATTTTAAGTTAATAGTAAGAAGTAAGAGTACTAGGGAGATAACTGAGAAGTTAGAAGAACTTGCTGCATCTGCAGGTAATCTGGCTCTCTCTTTTCATTTTATTTTTTTATTTAATATTTTTTTTCTTATTTTACATATCTATCCCAGTTCCCTTTCCCTCCCATCCTCCCATGGCCCCTGGCAGACTTCCCCATCCCATCCCCCATCCACTCCTGAGGCAGTTTAAATTGTTAATTAATTCTAGTTTCAGGAGTTCTGACTCCCTCTTCTGGTCTCCATAAATACTGCATGCAAGTGGTGTGCATACATACAAACTGGCAAAACAGCATAGATCTATAATAAAAACATTTTTTTGTCTTTATAAAAAAATGTATGAATGGAGAGGTGGCCTAGCCCTTAAAGGCTTAGCTCACAGCCAGCAAAATTAACTATTCACAAAGAGAGTAGCAAATATTTAAATATGGAAATCATCATTTTAATTGGTTAATGTATCTATAAATTAAAAGTCACTGTGCATTAATAGAGTGGACACAGGAAAAAAGTGTCTGTACCCTTTGTTATAGAGATGAAAAATGAAGACATTTAGATACTATAAATTTACTTGTTACTATTCTGTAAAAATAATGAATAAATAAAAGGGAAAAATAGAGATGTTGATTAACCCTGCTCTGAGTTGGAAGAAACAAGCACTTGCTTATAATTGAAATGGAATAATATTTACCATGCTAAATGCTTCTTTTTGGATAAGCAGTTTGTCTGCTTAGGACATGATATGGAGTCTTCTGAATTGTCCTTTACCCCACAGATTTTTGTCACTCTGCATTTAGAGCTGATATTCTTCTACCCACATCAAAGTTCAGAGACATGACAGAATACTTTAGAAATTATAACACTTGCTGGAAACAAAGGGAGGGGATGGTAGTAATCCAGCAAGGCCAGGAAGCTGTGTGAGACTCTGAATAAATCAAATGCAAATTCTCAGGAACAATCTTCTCACGTTAAGTGTTTCTAGTAATAGAATGACTTCCAGCCAAATACTCTTTAAGACAGAGGTCACAGGGAGGAGAGACTCCATCCGATAATTTACAAAGTCACAAGCAGCTGCTTATGCTTTTGGAAAATCCAGAAGGGATACAAAAAGGGTTTGGATAAAGGACAAGAATATTGCTGTTAAATAAGGATCAGGATAAACAAATAGGCCGAATAGATGTTTATTCAGGGAGAAATAACTTACAACCTAGACAGATGAACTCCAGCAAATTCCACCGGATGCTCTCCTTTCCGAGTCTCGCCAGCAAGAGCGCTTTTCCCAGCTCTTCCTCCAACCTCCTTCCACAGGTCACTTCTGCCCATGGCTCCACCCCCCAATGGGCGTGGTCAGTGCCACAGAAGGACTATCTCACTACACAAGAAAGGCAGAGATTAGCATTTATAATCTCAAATATTAAAATAAATAAGTAAAAATGTTTTGATTTGCTTGATAAACTAGAAGCATATAATATATATAAGAACACACACACACACACATATGTGTATATATTTATATTCCATCCAGTTCCCTTTTCCTTTTCTCAACTTTGTAGCACTTAACACATCCAAAGAAACAAAATATAGACAAATTCTTAAATGTACAAATTTCTGTAGTTGAATCCAACACTAATATTTAGTGGGAACAAATACATAATATATGGAAAACGTATCCATAAAACAAAGAGTACATCAAATTTCTTTCTTTTACTGCACAGTTTCAAACTTCAACTCCCGTATTACTTTCATTTACTATTTTGGTTTGGAAATGATTATGAAACCAAATACAAATACAAAAGTATAAGGGTATAATCATATACACACTCCCAGAATTCTATCCTACTAATTTTAGGTTGCTGGCTCATGCAGCATGCCTCTGTTACAGGTAGAAATATGATATGGAGAAGCCACTGGTACCCAAAATATTGGACCTTTACAATAAGTGGGCTTGTCTTAAGCATGGAACCTATGTAGCTGGCTGTGAATTACCATCTAAGAATATTATTGCTGAATGCTTTTGGTCATCATGGCCCTTCTCACTTTTGTTTTCCAGGCCCTAAAGGAGGGGGTGGAAGCTCTCTCTCTCTCTCTCTCTCTCTCTCTCTCTCTCTCTCTCTCTCTCTCTCTCTCCATATATATATATATATATATATATATATATATATGTAAAAGCTGTCACCTTAAATAGTGAGCCCTTTTAAGATAGGATTTTAGAGTACTAATTACAAAAACAAAGCTGGCCCTATAGGATAACCTTTACTGCAATCCTATGCCTTTACTTTCCTGTTGCTATGAAGATACCCCTATAAAAGTAAGTTAAGAAAAGAACTGTGTGCCTCTAATCCCAGCACTTGGGAGGCAAAGGCAGGTGGCTTTCTGTGAGTTGAAGGCCAGTGTGGTCTACAGAGTGACTGCCAGGAGAGTCCAAAGCTGCACAGAGACACAGAGAAACCCTTTCATGATAAACCAAAAAAAAAAAAAAAAAGGATTTTAGTTTGGTTCATGGTTCAAGGAACAGTGAGTGAATGCTGCCAGTGACCTTCTAGAGACAGTAGCTGCACCTGCAGTCGTAAAGAAAGAAAACAGACTGACCATGATCAGCTATTGTCTTTCTTTTTTATTGATGTTTCGCCCACATACAAATATGTGCTAGGGTAGTAGGTCCCCTAAAACTGTAGTTGTGAGATGTCATGAAGAGGCCTGGGCATTGAGCCTGGAACCTCTTGAAGAGTAGCCTCTGCTCTCAACTGTGGACCCATCTTTCCAATCTCTATTTTTTTTTTTTATTTACATCTTGATCCCAGTTTCCTGTCTCTCTGTCCCTCCCTCTTTTCCTCTTTCCCTCTTTCCCACACTCGCATGCACCCACAACAACCCTCCCCTCCAGCCCACCCCCACTCCACATGTAGGGTGATGCCCTTCAGCAGGGGTCATCTAAATCTGTCAAGTGATTTGGAGTAGGTACTAGGACTTCTCTCCTATCTCTAGGTTAAGGCAGTATCCCTCCATGGGGGATATGCCCACAAAGTCCTTTTGTGCACCTTGAGTACATCCTGGTCCCACTCTCTGAGATCTCTTAGACTGTTCAGGCCTTCTAGCTGAGACATGTTCAGGGGATCTGAGTCAGTCCCATGTTGGATTCCCAGCTATCATTCTGAGGGCCGTTAGCTCCCCCTTATTCAGGTCAGCTGTCTCTATGTGTTTCTGCAGCCTGGTCTTGTCCTCTCTCTCTCTGCATCTCAATTCTAGTTCGGCTTAGTGTTTAGTTGTGGGTGTTTGCTTCTGTTTCCGTCAGGTACTAGATTCAGGACCTCATAGATTGGAATAGTGCCATCCATTATCAAGGGTCTTACACATCAATTAATTTAATGGATATAATCCCTCACAGACATGTTCAGATGCTAACTACAAGCCTCATATTCTAGGTAATTCTAGACCTTGTCAAGTTGACAATTGCCATCAACCTTCATTCAGTCTCATAATCCACTTCACAAAGAATTGTCAACAGAGCTTTAACGGATGGGTGCAACTACTGGTACCTGTAACTTGAGGAAAACTCAAGTTACAAACAGAGTAATTTACCCAATTTATCTAAATTAACCAGTGAATGATGCTACAATGGGCAGGTTCACTTGGAATTATCACTCCAAACCTATTCAATTTCTCATATATCACAAACTTTTATATCTACCTGCAACCCTCTGAATTCTCTGGGTCTTTCAATCACCCAGGACCTATCTGGTGAAGAGAGAGGACTTAATAACTTGACCTTGTCTGTCAGTTGCTTCAAATTCTGCATTTTGTCAAGCCATTCTGTGAAATTTATGAAAAGTAATATGCTGAAATTGAAAATAATTAAACATGCATTTTATCAGTCACACACTAGGAAAGAACCAATATTTGCATCATAACAAAAAACTGTAGATGGCTGGTAGAGGCAGGGTGGGAAGGAGTACAGAATCAGCTTTAATACATACTTAGTTCAAAGATATTCTATGGGCTAAAGAAGACAATATCTAAAAATAAGCAAACCAACAACAAATTCAGTCACAACAGTGACAATGTCAATAATGTTTTTAAGAAGATAGAAAGCAGTCAGGTGTGTGTGTGTGTGTGTGTGTGTGTGTGTGTGTGTGTGTGTTCACATGAGCAATAGATGAAATTATGTAGTAATCATATTACTTAAAGAATATTTACTTCAAATGTTTTCAATGCATATTGTACAAGCCTAAAATCCTCTTGAATATAGAGTTCAATACTTAGAGCAACTTTAGGAACCACATTCCCTAATAACATCAACATTCTGCATTAGAGAAACTCAGGTTTAGAAATACTGTCTTCTCCCTCAGGAGACAGAGTAGATTTATGGCGATGTCTGCATCTCAATATACATAGTATGACTCTAGGATCATCTTGTTAGTGCATGACAGAAGCTTGTGTAATAGGATGGTAGGACTTTTTTCTTTTTAAGCTATACTAAAAATTACATAACATGCAAATAAGAATTCCATTTAAAGTGTTTGTATTAAAGAGCTAAAACTATAAACCTGTCAGGTGGCTCAGTATCATTTGGAGTTAGAGTGAAAACCTGATGACGTTGAACTCAGATCTCATGGTGTGAGAAAAGAACTGACTTTTACAGTTACCTTCTGGCCTTCAGTCCTGCACCATAACATACATGCCCTTCCACTCCATGATACACAAACACCTCTCTCTCAAAATTGTTTTTCCTACTTTTGTACATTTACCTTAGAATGTAATGTTTGAATATTATTTAGTAATTAGTTTGGATATTAAATATTTATTGATCATTGAGCATAATCTACATAAGCTCTAGCTAAATAAGACATATCAGTAAAAACAATAAAGATTCTTGAGATTGAGATGCTTATTTTCCAGCTGATAATTTTTTCCTTAAAGTGTTCTTTATCATAAATAAACTCCTAGGCATGTGTCCAATATGCCTAGGAATTTATTTATGATAAAGACAACCAGTATTTAGTTATAGCTATTTTACTCGGTCATATAATTTCATATCACCACTTCCTATAACTGTCTGTATCCCTCAAGAGAAGGTTAGTTTTAGGATACTGAGATATACATTATTTTGTAAATATTCAAGTATCATTTTTATTTCTACAAAATAGGAGACAATCAGTGAATCTGAAAATACATTTGAATTTCAAGGAAAAATTTTACATATAATGTTTTACTTATTATTTGAGAATTTCAAATAGGAATATAATGTATTTTGGTTATATGCCATCAACAATCTTTCACCAAACTACTCAGGTACCACCATCCATGAAGAAAATGGTAGAGAAAATTAAAACTATTCCACAGGTCTGTAATCCTAGATGCTTGAGGGATTCAGGGTGGGGTGAATTCAAGGACAGCCTGGACCATAAGAAGCCCTGTCCCAATATTTTGGTGTGTTGGGACATAGTTCAGTGGTAAAGCACTTGCCTAGTATCCAAGAGTTCCTAGGGTCAATACCAGGTACCACAAAAACATTTACAAAAAATAAAATGCCTTTTTAGTTAACATATTAACTTCCAATCACTTTCAATTTCCCATGAAAAAATGTGGCAAAGGATTGAGTCATGCCAGAGCAGCACCCACCTGGAATCCTGAAGCACTCACATTGTGAGTCTACATGTTCTCTAAGGGTAGCCTGAGGTTTCATAATAATGTTCTGGACAACTGCTTCTTCATACAGAAAAAAAAAAAAAAAATGGCCATGTCTCAGTATTTAAATCAGTAGACAGAACAGCATTAGTCTACAGTGGATTTTACAATCAGAAGACACTGTTTAAAAACAACAACAAAAATCTTACAAAAAGCAAACATGTTTATTCTAAACCCAGAATTTAGAGTCAGGAATCTTAGCAAAGTGAATACACATGCAACATGATCAAATACACCAATATCTCTAAACATGAGTGGAGAAGTCAGTCAGAAGCAGTGTCTTTTGAAAATGATTGTGATAGTCTTAGGGACTTTTATGGATTCTCATGTTCTCCTTGAGATAAAGCTGAGTAGCATTTCAGTGGAGTGAGAGGATGACGATGGCAGGCCTGGAGACGCCCCTGTGCCCTCCTGTTCCTCTTCATGTGGACAATCAAGGGTGCCACAGAATCGCAAGAAATTTCTTTTAAAGTGTTCTTTATGATAAAAATGGCAGTCATTGGTGTCACCTCTTAGATCAGATAAAGGATGTATTATGCAGTTACAATGTCCCTTCTGTAACTATGTAGGCAAAGCCAGTTTAAAATGCAAATCTCTTGAATATAAGAGGACTAACTGCATAATGTACATTTTATTCCAGCTCAGCCTGTTATATAAACCTATGCAAAAGGGTGATTAAATAACATGTTTCTCGGGTACTGCAAGGTTATTTTCTGTTTATTATTGTTTTTCTACAAAACACATCTTCGTAAAAGCATTTTGATGATCCCCCATGGAAGGCCTCATTATCCTGGAGAAGTGGGTGGGGGTGGGGCCAGTGGAGGGGGTACGGGAGAATGGGAGGGAGAGAGAACAAGAGGATTGATAAGTAAAATAAGATTGCAAAAAATAAAATTATATAAAAAAAAAAAAGCATTCTGAGTGCAGGCTTCCTTCTATACCATCAATTGTCATCTGTCTGCACTGTTGCCATTTTCTTGTGGGATGTCCCACAAGACTTTCACCCTGTGTTACAGCCAAAATGTCAAAAAAAAATTTTATTTTTATAAATTTTGCTTCAAGTTTGGAATTATGTAGAGTATGATGAAGTGAGGAAATTGGGTGAAATAGCAATTTTATTGTGCAGACCTTTTTTTTATATTTATGGTAGACTTACATTAGGTCATGCTTTTCATTAATGGTTCTGTATTTTCTGAAGCATTATTAAAATTAGCACAGCTCTGCCGGACATTGTCTGTGTTGATATACTCTAAATTTCCACGCACTTTTTTGACATTTGGAATTGATAACAAAATGATACCCCACTCCCCCTTTTAACCAGGTTTAATCTAATAGAAGCTATATGATAATGATGCTTTGTATTCTTTCATTTTTATGCTATGGCTTCTTTAAAATGTTGAAATTCAAAAAAAATGTTGATATTCTGCAACTAAAATGCTGCTTCTTAAATACAGTGTATGTTCTGGTAAAATAAAATTACTTTAAACATATTAGGTAAAATAGTTTTTCAAATTCACCCCTATTTTGATGGTTAAGACGGTTTTCGTATTTTTATGTGATACCCATCTAGTGATCTTTAATTTTGCTAATCATATTCTTGTGATGGATCCAGAAGAGAAAGGACTTCACATGCCTTAATGATACATTAGGGAAGCTGACTGGTTTGACTTTAAATATTCACATAATTTCCTTCTAAAAGCCAACGTTGCAATCGTGTAGAATGTGGCCTTATTCTCTTTAGCTGAATGAAATGTTCATGGTCAACAACATACAAAATGATTTTATGCTGTGTGTTATAACGTTCTGGACTCATTCATACTTTATAACTTTTTTCTTTTTAATATTAAAAAAGTTTACATGTCTGAGTGTAACCACCCAAGTGCAATGCCCTCGGAGGTCAGAAGAGGGTGCCAAGTCCCCTGGTGTTGCAGTTAGGTGCAAATGTCAACCACCTGAAGTGGATGCTGTAAATTCAACTCTGGTAGAGCAGCAAGTGCTCTTAATCACCAAGCTACCTACCCAGTCCTGGACTTCTAATGTAACAAACAGTAAGACTAAGTTGTTCCATAGAACCACTAGCCTGTCTGACACAGACATAGGCAACCATACTACTCAGACAAAGGGAAGAAGAGAGATTTCAATATGAAACATTGTAGAATGATATGTGCATGCATACAAGCATAAAAATAATCAAACCCCTGATGACAATGGAAATCTTAAAAGGAGGAGTGAAACATTTTTCTTCCACTAACCATGATATTATTTCATAATCTCATTTTAACAGAACCATATTGACTATTAAATGTGAAAAGGTAGTAACATGCATTATTTTATATAAATTTTATATAAATCATTTTATACATGGATAAAGTAGGTGACATAGTTGATTTTAAATATATCACCTATAACATAACTAATAAAAATGATAGGGCAAGAAAACAAAGTCTTGGTTTGCCTTCTATACCAAATACCAAAGGAGATCAATGAAGCTGAAATCTCCTAACTATAAAACTTATCCCACATTTGAAGTGAAGGGCACTCCAATAGGATAGTCAAAACTTAAAAATATGCAAGTGAGAAACCCTTTACAACAAATTTTAGGAACAGAACAAAGTAGGTAATATGTACAGATATAATTTCTCTAATGTTGATACAGGAAAATAACAAAATAAAAATCTATAAAAACATTCTGAAAGGGTGTTTAAGTATAATATAATATTTTCAAGTGAAACTTAAGGTAAAGACCACAAAAATGTTAACAATGAAATATTTGGATTATACATACAGCTGAACAGGGATTTTGCAGAGTAGCAAAAATCCAAACCTGAATAATATTCTATATAAGCTTCATTCCATATTTTTTAAAAAATTAGCTTTATTTTCCCTTCCATGTATGTCTTTTTTCATTTCATGTGTAAACTGCCCAAAAGAGGCCAAAGAGGACCTAATCACTGTGGCAGACAAATGTCAATTGTCATGTGTGTGCTGGTATTCAAATCTGGACCCTGTGGAAGTGGTTTTACCCACTGAGCCATCTCTTCAGCTTCTGCTTTCCTCCCTCTGTATTACTTGAAATAAATTTTTAAATGAATGGTTGTCCAACTGTTTCAGAAAACAAAACAACACAAAAAAAAACAAAAAACAACAAAAACCTTGTAATTGAGTACTCAGTTGTACCAGTAACTCCACATTCTGCATCATATTGGTTTAATATTTTTAGTGCTTTATTAGAGTTTGAGCAGCCTGTCTTGGTAACCACATCAACCACAGAAATGTAATGGATGTGTTCTGTATCATTTCCTGCATTAATGTATGTGGGTTGTGGCTGTTCCTTGAGTTCCCATGACTGTTGAGTGAGGAAGTTGGGTTTAATTCCTGGCACTGTATTAGTTTATCCATTACACTAAAGAGCAGATTATATTTCAAGTGTTTCTCTGAGATCATTACAAAAATAAAAAACAAATGGCTGGGTTATCATCTCGCATTACCAATTGCCCAGCAAATGTTAAAAAGCACATAGGCACACTAAAAATAACCACAGGAAGCAATAATTTCCATGACAAATTGTTGGGCTATTTACTTAGCACTCTAAGTAATATATTTTAGATCAAAGATAAACAGTTTAAAAAGTTACGTTTGGGTTGTTGTGGAGAGGAGAGGAAATTGTTATTCCCTGAAGGCTGATGTACCTTGTAAAATAATCTGTCTTCAAACTCAGAATGAAAAAGAGCCAAAAAAACAGATCTGAATTACGCTAGGGCCCCCTGGAGATGCCCTCCATTACATAATTTGCACTAGTGGTTTGCAGATGTCTCATTTTCTGAGTCAGATTCTGTACTTTATTTTTCTTTCTATAACTGTGCTGGAGTACATTGGTTGTAAGTTTCTCTGGATCTGCCACAATTTTGACCACACAGCACAGTATCTATTTTGAACATCCTGAAGTGTTGCCACCCCTGTTGTTTCAAAACTGAGTGGTGAATGAGTTTCAGAACTGCCTGGAGAGTATGTCAGGTACATTAGAAAATGGTCCTTTGTACTAGGTACCCAACTATAACATCAGAAAGCTGGACTTCTGACAAAGTACCACAGAGTACATGAGGTACTGATAGGCAAAATGCCAACTTCTAAGCAATGAGGGAATGATTGCAAATGACCCATCTTGACAGGTTTTATTTTAGAATACAATCTTATAACAGATACACAGTCCTTGCTAAAGTTAATAAAACTACTAACAAATGTCTACTCAGAAAATATTGTAGATTTGTTCAAAAGTTGAAGCATTTATTTCAGCCTAGGTCTTAGTCATGAAAAAAAGATTCTAATAGGGGAGACTTCCTTTATTTCCTTAATTTAGGGGAATTGTCATTATGCCTTTTTGTAAACATATGCAGTACTCATTAGTTTTATTATATTGGAAGCACTTTCGTTTGAAGAAGAAGAAGAAGAAGAAGAGGAAGAAGAAGAAGAAGCTGTGATAAAAGAAATATGAAAGTGAGATCATCACACATTTAAGTCAGGGTCCTTTTAAAGCTGGGAGAGTGGGCTACAACTCCTAATGAGTTGATGCTCCAAATACCGAGAGTAAATTCCTATTTTTTAACCTCTTTGGAACCTCTGATTAAAAACTATGGTGTGAAATCTTAAGAAGAAAATGTCAATACTGTTTTACAAACTGTCATCACCTTTAGTGACCAACTGCTAATTTACCAACTAATTAAAAGTAATGTTTGGCTGGACCTAAAAAAGAGACATATTTATTAATAAAGAAAATATGTTTTTGTATTATTCTTTGTATTTTTAAGGTGAACTATACATCATTTTTCATAAATATCTATTGATAATATAAGGTTGAAATTTAAGAAAATCATTACACATTAAGTTTTAGTGAAAATACAAAAAAATTAAAAAATACATAAGCAGAAATGTGTATGTGTGCCATAGGAATTGTACTGAGATGGAGGAAGGGGCTCTGGAATTGTGGTTGTCTCTTCCTTGACTGTCTGAGCTATGACAGAGTTTAAGATGGCTGCTGGTAATGCTTGCAAGGACTCCAGAGAGGTCAAGACAAAGGCAGTTTCCCATTCACAGCAAGCTGGTTTGTAGATCTCTTTGGCCCATATTCATTGATTCATGAAATTTAGGACAACCAGGCGCAGACAAGTGGGAAGTACCCCTGCAGTGTATAGTGCAGCTGCTCTGTAGTATCTCACTGAAGAGGTACTTGAGTTGGAAGGAAAGCATTAAAAAAATGTAAAGTTAAAGTGTGTTACCATATCTCATTACTTGCAACTTGCTGTTCATAAGATGAATTGGACTTATTGGTCAGGCTACAGTTGCAGGTAGTGTAATACTACATATCCACAGATCTCTGATTGTGAAGGAAGGTCAACAGAAGATGGTTTAAGGATGTCTATGTTTCTTATTATCTCAGGACTTTAAATATTCTTAGTAGCTGCCCAATGTTGGCCATTCCAACAGACTGTATCTTTGTGAAAAAAAAATGAGTTTTATGTTTTTTCTTTTTCTTTTTAAATCTATTGGAGCAAGTTAGAGGTTTAATTAACCTTTCAACTAGTCAAATTTCTTCATTTGACTCTTAACGATATTTGAGGTTTACTGTGGCTTCAAAGAAGCTATTAATACTGAACTAGTGAGTTTTGAATGAGTTGACTGTTTTTATTAAGTATACATTTTTATTGATTCTCCTTTTTCCCCCAATTTTCTAATTTAAATTTGAAACAAGCCTGTTTTACATTTCAATCCCAGTTCCTCCCATCAACCTTGTATCCTTGAGGAGCAGAAAGGAATTGGGTGTTTTTAAAACCTTGTTTGGAATTTAATTGTGATGCAGAAGTTACAGAAAAAAAAAACATTTCATGTTTTTCACAGACATTACTTCTACTCTGGTGGGTAATTACATTAAAGGTCATATCCCCCCATCTCCACAAGAAGTGTCTATGTGTGAAACTATGACAGGTTGGATGAAAGTAGGAAGGGTTATATCTACACCAATATCATAACTTGCCGTTATGCTCTAGTTTTCAGGGTCAGAATCTGCAAGAGTAGAACAAATACTTATCATGAAGCTTTATTTCATTCTTTATCACCAAGCATACTGATGGAGGATGTCCTTCTATATTCTGTGAATATGTGTTTCTCTTATTGGTTGATGAATTAATCTGTTATCCAATGAACAGGCAGGATATAGCCAGGCAGGAAGTGTAGGCAGGGCTACCAGACTAGGAGAATGCTCAGAGAGGAACTCCATGTAGCTGTCAAGAAAGCAAGAGGCTCAGGTATCAGTGGTAAACCAAGACCATATGGAGATTACACAGATTACTAGAAATGGGTTATAATTAGGAGATAGCTAGCCAATAAGAGGCCTGAGCCATCAGACAAATGTTTATAATTATTATAAGCATCTGAATGTTTATTTGGGACTAAGCGGCTGAAGGACCAAGTAGAACAGAAACATCCATCTACAGAATCCATAACACACAAGCATACACATAGTAGGATGTGTTTACACCATGCCACACATGAGCAAGTACACACACACACACACACATTCATACAGGCTCATGCTTTCATACCACACATATGCACAATTGTATAACCATTCACATGAAATGAATATATACTTGTGTTCACTCCCCTAGCATACCCACACAGGCATATATGTACAGCTGCAAACACATGTACACATGAACACAAGCACACATATAAAAGAGTTGGGTAAAGTGTATCTAGATGTTCTACCATTATGTATTTATAACCTCTACATTTACATAAGTCATAGGACTCTCTTATACAAAATAACTTCTTTAGATTATTTTTTTTAAAAATTCAGCATAAGAAGATTAATGACAAATTTAGAAGAAAAAAGACAGATACATGTAGATTATGAAATTTTGTAAAGTAGTGAATTACAGTGAGTTGCAGAAACAAATTTCTCATTTCCAGATTCCTTCTGCTCTAGTGACATCACTGCTGCAAGCACCTCAGAGTTACACACTGGTATTGACTTTCTTTGAAGAAATGCAGTTCAGCTTTACATCCCATTTTGTAAATCAAAAGGAACATGGGACAGTGACTGCGTGCATGGAGATGCAAGCTGCAAGAACATATCACCCTTAATTAAGAAGCTCCAAAGTGATATATTGTAAAATGCCAGATCAGAAGAACTGAAACGTTTATGTTTTAATAGTTTCCTTTTGGTGACCTTAATTATGCTAGTCTGCCTTTGATAAATTGTGACTGGGACTGTCAATGTAAGTTGTCAACATACTCATTATTGAAATAATAACATTTTGCAGTAATAGCTGAATAGTTTAAATGACTCCTCTCTGGGAGATAGAGCCTTATAAGCTTCAGCAGTTGCTTACTTTCAGGGTTTCTGGGTGGGATGGGAAGTTTGCAAACTCCTAGCAGCGTCTTAAACAGCTAGAGCAGTTTGGAAATTGCAGACCCATATAACCTACTTTGACTACAAACTACAATTATTAATAGTCCTTTTTTTTAATAAGGCCAAGTTAATGGTATACTTAATGTATATTTAGTATTTTAGTGTTCTAAAGTTGTATTAGGTAGGGTAGACCTTTGGAATACATTTTAATTTCAAAGTTAATATTTTAATCAGTAGTTTTAAACATTTAGCTGCATGAAGTGTGCTATTTGCCATGCACTGCTACCTGGGTGGACCTACATTTAGGTTTATTGTATAGTTTAGGTACACATTATTCTGTTGAAAAGACAAATGCTCATTTATTTTGAAATCTTCCTCCACTGTTAGGTGGTTGGTAGGCCCAACAATCTCTTGACTTTTTTCTCTCTTGTGTATTTGCCACTTTTTTCTAAGCTTCTCCTTAAATTATTTGAAGATAAAAATTCAATTATTATTTATCTCCACCAACAAAATTCCCAGTACTCAAGTATCAGTATTTACTTGGCATTTTTTCAAAAGTGTTCTTACTTTGTATCATTGGAACACATTTTATAATATGAATTTGATTCTAACATCCATATGTTACATTTACCAATATATGACTCAATTGCTAAAAAGCCACCCATATATAAGGCAATCAAATTGTAAATTTGTTAATTACAAAGGAGTTGTCAATAATTGCCAATAGGCACAAAGATATATAACAAAACAGTACTTGACTTGGACCCCTCCCTATTGAACAATCCCTTTTATTTGTATAGTTCTTTTATATAAAGCCCTGATTCCTAATGCCTGCTTGTGATGTAACATTATCTGAAAATAAGTTCTCTGTAGATGATCAAGTTAAGAAGACATCATTAGAGGGGTTTCCAATCCAGTGTAACTGTGTTCCTTTGAAAAGTAGAAAAGCAGACACAGATAACTACATAGAGATAATATTATTTGAGAGTGAAATCAGATAACTGGATATGTAGCTAGCTGCCAAATGATAACAGATACTTATGGTATACTTGCATATACCTGTTGCTCTTGCTTTAGATAGGCTGTAACTTAGGAGTTAGAGTAGCAGATGCTCATGGTCAAATCAAGTTTTTTGTTTGTTTGTTTGTTTTTGTTTTTTCTCAGTGGCTTCAAGTTTTGTCCCTTAAATTTAAACAATGAAATTTAGAGACAATGGATGGTGAATTTCAGAAAGGAGTTTACAATAAACTCATAGGCAGGATATAAGCAGAAAAACAGAAGGAAAAGGTCCTCTGCAGCAAGAGCTCCTGGGAAACAGTGGCAACAAAGTGCTAGTCTAAGGCAATTGAGTGGGACTTACAACAGAACCCAGGGTGAGTCATGGAAATGAGAATGAAATCATTAATTCGGTTGGCCCCACACAGAGGGCTTCTATCTTCTCACTATCCATCCCGTTCTCATGGGAACCCCAAAACATTATGTCTTTTAGCCTTCCTGGCTACCGGCAAAGACATTCTTGGAGCCACTGCTTTGGGTCTCTGCCCTACCTCCTCAGTGTCTACTCCTTTTTCTCCTCTGTAATGTCCAAACTGACAGAAGGGTAGGAGACACCAGAGAAGAAAAAGATTTCCCCTATAGCTCTCAAAACAAGCCAAAACTATGGCCACATTAGCCTCAGACTTTTAGCGTTTAGAGCTATAAGGCAATACATCTCTGCTGTTGAGGCCCTTTATTGCATAAATAAGCTATGATTAAAGACCGGGTTTCTCTTAGCTGCTCATTACTCAAGGAATATAAATGACTAGAGTGACTAAAATCTGAAGAGTTTCCTTTGAAAGACTTCTTAAAATTAACCATCACTAGGACTCACAAAGCCAAAAGTTCAATTTGAGGCAAAGGGCTCTTCAAAATTAGGCACCATAGAGAGAAGAGGAGAGGATGGGGTTTCTGATGGGTTGAAGCGCAGATTGGGAGAGCATGAAATACTGGTGGGGACTGATGGTAGAAACCCTCAGTTTTTCCTTGTATTCTTTTATTCTCTAGTCACTCCTCAACATTTGCTTTTTTCTTAATATGATACCTGATAGAGAGATCAGAAGGACAGAGAGTCTTTGCTTCTAAATTAGCCCATAAGTTCCATAAGTTTCTTTTTTTTCCTTTTCTCTCTTTCTATTTTTCAAGATACCTGGTTTGCTTTTCCATGATGGTTTCATGTAATACATAAAGACCAAGCTCCATGAGGATAGAAAGGCGAGACTTATATTTTATATTATTGTAACATTTTTATAACACATAATGTCTGTGAAGGGATGTAGCAGTGCTGTACTAATTCTGCAGGTCTTTTAAAAATCAATAATTGGTGTTGGTAATAAGAGCTGTGCTGAAAACCAGCTGTGAAAGTGCCCTCACTCCTGCAGAGCCAGTGGGAAAGGAATCAGATGATTACCAGCTCCAACTATTGCTTGCAGTCAAAGGTATGTCTAAAAAATTAGTCAAATACCCCTTTTACCTTAAAATATGTGTCCCTCTATTAAAAGAGGATCTATATAAAGAGTTCAGAATAGATCTGCAGCAAAGTGTTCAAATCAAGGGTACTTCCCAGTTGGGCTACCGGCCTACATTGTAGAATTCACTCTAGCAGAAGCCCTTCTCATCCCAATTAAAGAATAAAGGGTGTGCGGCCCACAGTCTGTGCAGTATGTTTGCTGTGACTTTTAACTCCTCATTTCACCTTCTGTGTGTGGCTCCTCTCTATGACATAGCCAGGTAGAGGAGCTGAATCCAGTCTGTCCTTAAATGAGGCTGTTAGCATCTCTTTCACAGTTTTAAAAGTCAATGTGGGAACTCTCTGCTGGGCCTGCTGCTCTCCTACTCATGCTGTCTGGGGAAAATCCAGTCATTTATTTTTATTCAAATCAAAGGGAGAAATTTTTGTTATGAAATAAGTTACTCAGAAATGTGCGGCAACAGATCCATGTCTTAACAGCATATCACCGTGAGATGATATCCTGCCTGAATTATCTTAATGAGGAGATGTGTCTAACCACTGAATATGTAACTTCGATTTTTCAGCTTTGACTTTAGCTGCACTCATCTGTTCATGACCTTACAAATCTCTTAAATCTCCTAGAGCCCATTGCTCATTTCCCTCTGTGTTCCCATGGAGCAGATGCAATGGTCTGTAAGAGTGCTCCGAGCATGAACAAGCTCTGCTGGGCATGGGGTAAGGCAGGCAATGGGTCCTGTAGTCCCCGCTCATTGTGGCAGAAAATAGGTATAATAATGTTTGGAAGATGTTTGAAATCCTAAAGTTACCAAAAAAAAAAAAAAAAAAAAAAAAAGCAATTGGAAATTATTTAAGTATTATCAGTCTAATAAACAAAGCAAAAAAGCAAAACCACAACAACAACAACAACAATGCAACCAAAACAATTTTTTAAAAACATACTGTTATTTGGATTTCTTAAACAATTTTTTAATAAAAATCACTTAAAGAAGGAAAATTAGTTATAAGGTGTTTTGAAAATAACCTCCTTGGAATATATGCGGATACCTAAGGTACCCTGTTAAATGGCCAAAATTTCAGTGCTTCACCCCACACTTTCAGCACAGAGGACTTCTAAGTGAAGGTGCTTTTCTTCATTGGTCTGGATTGTTTTCCATAATTTGCAAATGGTGATGATGTTTTGCTCAGCTTCATTCCAAATTTAAGGAGGGGAAAAGGAGCAAGTGTTGGAAAATGAAAGTTGGAAGTGGAGAAAAACTTCATCTTACATTCTGTGAAGAAAAAATAAGTTTTCCAAACAAGGGCCTAAAGTAAGTTAAACTTACTTACAACTGTTCAAGTTGTAGCAATTATACAATGACTATATCCATGTGTCACATGACTACATCTGACTTCGCAATCCTGTTATTGGAAGTAGACTTCCAAGTGTTTTTTAACAATATATATGTAACACCTGACATTCATATAAGTTTTAAATATATAAACACAAAACCAAATCAAGAGCAAATATATTTCTAAAGATGACTCTCTTGCCTGAATTTGTTAAAAGCAGCTGGTTTTATGTCAAAATACAAAAGTGTGCATTTTAATTGGAACAAAATGTGATTGAAGAATTTGTATATACCTGCCATCTGTTTTATGCATCCAGGAGTAGATGTGTGATGTGCAAATGTGTTTATTAATGCTTTACTACCTAGAAATACAAAACTAAACTATGTAGTTTCCATGAAGCCTTATAAATTGGTGTTCTTTTTTTTTTTTTTTTTTTTTGCTTTATTTGCAGTTTATTTAATATTTGAAAATACTTTTTGTGTCAATTAGCAAATTAGCAGTTTATCTGGGTGGAAAAACTCCATCTGAGTTTCACAAAGTGAATTGTTCTGCAGCTGCAGAATCAAGTGGCTCAGCTGAGTTAATGCTTTTCATTTCTTTTGCATGTGTCAGCATTAATGGAGCAAGCTTCTATGAAGCCTTGCATGTGAAGACGTTGCTGAGCAGACTAGATTCAATTTGGCTAGATTCAATTCTGTTAAATGCTTTTTGCAGTTTTTCTTTCTATTCTTTTCTCTCTCTCTCTCTCTCTCTCTCTCTCTCTCTCTCTCTCTCTCTCTCTCTCTTTTTCTCCACACCCCACCCTTTTTGAATACCACACAAAAGGAGACTTCAAATCAGGCTGAACTTCAAGCAAAAGTTAATGCTATTCTCTTGTGGGTTCAACCACCCACTTTGCTTTAGGTCACTAGTTGAGGCTAATGCAGCTCAGAGAGGCTGCAGTAAACTTGGCATCTCCTTGATTAGGCTCCCTGCTGATCTAATACACATACTAGCTCACTTGCCAAGTCAAATAACACATTTAGTGAATTGGAAATAAGATTTAAGTGGGCCAGCACAATGCGGCTTACCCTCTCATCTTCTTACCGAGTCCCTCTCTTTGTAAGCAAGGCTGTGAAAACTGCTCTTGTTAGAGGACTTAATCTTCATTTTTTTCCTGTAGATTATTTGGAAACAGGTCAATTGAATGTTGGAACTGCTAACTCCTCCCACTAAAGAAAGAATCTGCTTGTGGCTTACTGATTGCATCATTTAAATGAAAGACTCTTATTATTTAAGAGAAAATGCTGTAGTGTGAGGGTCTGCTGGAATTAATAAAATGAAATCCTAATATTAGATGTTCTACTTTTAACAATGTGTTCATTTCTTTGTTTTAAAGATTGAGTTCTAAAGTGTGTATTGTATTAACAGTGATGAGTAATAGATAGAGCTGACCACATCAGTCCATATTCATCTCCCTTGGCTATTCTGCAGCAGTTAATTCTTAAACACAGTAGGTTATAATAGGGTGACATCTCTACAGTGCCTTTTATGAGAGCAATCTAAAGCATGTAACACAATGTTTGACTTTGAATTATTCAGTTTCCTAGAGACACAAATCTCGGATAAATTTATGCCTTTGTGTTTTGTTTCTTTTTAAAGAATGAGTCACTGTATTTTTGACAGTGTGAAGTTTATTATAGATCACCATAGATTATCAAGCTACCCATGCCACAATGATCTGAAACTGTTTTTTAATCTGCATTATGGGTGTAGGGCTATGATGTTTGTGGAATTTTATGATCTATTTATCTCTTCTGGTAGTACATATTTATGTGTCTCTCTTTTCTGATTAAATCTAAAACCAAGGCTTGCATTTTGAACAAGTAAAACATATCTATGTAAAACCTAACTATTATTCCCTGACACTTGTACATTAGATAAAAATGACCAAAATGTTCCTAACAAAAATAAAGTCAGACTCCCTTCCCTATTGGATGAAACATTAAATCTAAAATCTGTACAGCGTACCATGAAACTAAGTACCCTCAACGTTCTTTGGAGTTATGGCTGTATTTCAGGAAACACTGCCTTTGAAAATTACACACTTACAACTGTTGCTTCCAAGTAGAAGTAATTTATTGATAAAACAACCATTTTTTTCCATTCAATGTAAAATAGTCTATACCAGTTATGCTGCATATAATTGCATCCAGTAAACTGATCCCTGAGTCTGCATGTGTTCAGAGAGTATGTAAACTGATGATGACAACAGTAAGATTTAATACATGTGGCATCCCAATCTGGACCTCAGATTGCAGTTGCTTTAGAAACGCTTTGTAAGTCCTACATTAATATACAATTATGAAGTCTATACTAACATTTGTCATCACCTTCAGTGTATTCGTGATTTTTCTTTTATTCATTGTAAATATTATCAGTGCCGAAACTCAGCTTTAGTGGAAAAATTCGAAAAACTAAAATATTAGAAAGTAAAATGTGATTTAAAATGAAAGAATTATAAAACTTAGAATTTTCAATAGGTTTTTTACTTTACTAGTAAAATTTGCTGCTGGTAGATGACATCTGACCTCTTGGTAAGAATTTTCTGCACTAAGGTATTTTTAATTTCACTGATTTTGTCAAATGAAAATAAAAAAACTTGTCATGTGGATGTTCTAATGGTTAAAAATTGTATTTTCCCAAGTTAATGGTTTTCCATGTTTCCAGTAGCTGCTTTAACAAGTTCATGCACTCAGACATCAGAGGGAAATACCTGATTGTTAATGGTTTTCAAAGAATAGTCACACTTGCCCATCTTTGATTTCATAAAATTATCTTCTGTTAATGATCTGAAACTTAAATCACAGGTGAAAAGTTAATCATTTACACTAATAATACTTAAGAAATAACTGAATGAAAAGAGTAAAACTAATTTTTAAAAATATTTTGGAGGAATTTTGGAGGAAATAATTTTAGTTTTTCTTTTAATAAATATGTACCAAAATGTGATATTTGCAATTATTACCAAGGAAGCAGGGCTGTTTCCATTAGCATTCTTACATGTTCTTTTTCAGTTCCTTGAAACTATGTAGGAACACACAGAGTGATAATAAGAAACAAAAATGAACTTTTGCATTTTCATCTACCTTTCTATTTCAAAGACACATTCTTTTTAAATTGACTAAATTAGGGCCATGCTTATTCAAAATTTGAGTCATCGCAGTATTATTGTTTTGCAACTTTCTTGGTTTGGATTGGAATGGGCATTTAAGTTTTATGTCTGCACACTTCTCCACTCTTTCCAAAGGAACTTTGAAGTACAATTTGTAATTGGTATGCATGGGATCATGTACAATAAGGGACATCAAGATACATTGGGTCTATCCTCCATGTCTCCTCAAAGACCATAGACTAACAACATAGATTGTTTTGCCAGGCCCTAGTTTGTGAAACAATCAGGACAAAAATTTCATTTGTAAATTCCAAGTCTATAATGTGTAAATTCACAATAGCAACTGAATACTGCCTGATGTTTTCTAAACACCACCTTATCTAGGTAGTATGTGCAAACATGACATGAAATTGTTATGGTGGCACTGTAAAATATGTACAGAAAACTAATAAATGGTAACCTGTGATCATAAATAGTTACTAATATTTTGAAGGTATGACCAAAGCAAAGAAATGAATTGTTGAGTTAAGGATACTTTACTTGGTATAACTATGGGAATATTGATCATTTCCTGTATGATAGTCAGAATTGAGAATTATTAGAGTTGTATTCTAAGAATACTCCTAAACTACAATTGGAGATTTCATGCAGTATTTTTTCGTTAGAAATACTGTTTTTCCCTTGATCTTTAATCAACTCTTAAGATGACCTGAAAAATTTCATGAACCATAGATGTCTGTCAAAAAACTTCTAAATGAATTTTTGTTTGTTTAATTTTTTTTTTTCAAGACAGGGTTTCTGTATGTAGCTTTTGAGCCTGTCCTGGAACTAGTTCTTGTAGACTGGGCTGGTCTTGAACTCATAGAGATACACCTGCCTCTGCCTCCTGAGTGCTGGGACTAAAGGTGTGTGCCACCACCACCCCTCCTAAACGGATTTTTTAAGCTTTATCAATTAATTAAGAATATGGGGTGCATTTTAATAAACATGAAATACTCTCTCCAACCCACTATTTTACTAAATCTCAAAACTGTCACATATACATTTTAACAGGTACTTCTCCTTAACTTTTGTAACAAGTATACTCGGAGTATAGTAAGGATATGTAGCATATGTAAAATACAGCTTTTGAAATTTTATAAACAGGATAAAATCCAGTTATAAAGGTTATGAAGAAAGCAGACATTGCTCCAAATTTTACATTTGAACTGTGCTCATTAGGGACAGGTGCCCCATTGCATTTCTCTCCTACTTAAGATGTTCAGATAAGCATCTACAAAGCAAAGGATGCATGAGTTCAGGTGCTACATGTGGTTTCTTTTTATCTGTAATATCTACCTTGTAGAAGGCATATGCCCTTTGTTTATTGGATGGGATATAAAAATCCTTTATTAGATCATGTATTTCTTTCATAGCTATTCACAATGCATACACCTAAATGAAACAGAAGATACATGTACTGCAATGAAACCTACAATTGGGAGGAAACCCACTAAGAAATCTAATGGGTTAAGCAAAACACTCATAATATTTACTTTAAAATAAGAAAAATACTTTAATAGTTACAAAAGTGGACTGAATAGACAAACTGCACTTTCTATTTATGTGCAGAAAACACTTCTATCACAAGTTCTGTTTGGAGAAGTAAGTCATTCTTTCTTCCAATTCACACTTAGGAAATACCTACTTGAAAACTGCAGATAAAAACCTCACCCCACTCAAACAGCAACCTTTGCACCAGAGAATCATTTTCTTTTTCTGTTTCTTTTTTCTTTAACTTGATACCTAACTCTTTTGTTCATATGATAATTGTTTTTATTTAAATTTGAAACAAACTTATTTTACATGTCAATCCCAATTCTTACAGCCTCCCCTGCCCCCCAATCCCACACCAATTCCCACCCCATCCCCTTTCTGCTTCCCTGGGAAGGTGATGGCTTCCATAGGGAGTTTTGGAAGTCTGTCATATCCTTTGGAGCAGGGCCTAGGCCCTCCGCCATATGTCTAGGCTGAGAGTATACCCCTTTATGTGGAATGGGCTCCCAAAGTCCATTGGTATATTAGGGACAAATACTGATCCACTACCAGAGGCCCCATCGACTTCTTAGTCCTCCTGTCTAACATTCACATTCAGGGGGTCTGGGTCCGTCCTATTCTGGTTTCCCAGCTCTCAGACAAAGGAGTCCCTGAACTCCCCCTTGTTCAGGTCAGCAGTTTCTGTGGGTTTCTCCAACCTGGTCTTGTTCCCTTTGCTCATCACTACTCCCTGTCTGCAACTGGATGGATTCTAGGAGTTCAGTTCAGTGTTTAGCTGGGGTTGTCTGCTTCTGCTTCTATCAGCTACTAGATGAAGGCTCTAGGATAGCATATAAGGTAGGTAGTCATCAATCTCATTACTGGAGAAGGGAATTTAAGGTAGCCCCTCCACTATTGCTTGGATTGTTAGTTGGGGTCATCCTTTTAGATCCTTGGACATTTCCTTAGTGATGGATTTCTCTGAACACCTATATTGGCTTCCTCTATTAAGGTATCTGTTTTCTTGCTCTCCTCTATTCTTTCCCTGACTAAATTTTCCTGCTCCCTCATGCCCACCCTTCTGTTCCTCTTTCTCCTAATTCCTTTTCCCCTCCCCCACGCTTCCAATTTGCTTAAGAGATCTTGAATATACAGGCTAACAGAATGGATACAAAGACAGAATCTATCTTTCTGCTGCATACAAGAAACACACCTTAACTTCAAAGACAGTTATTACCTCATAGTTAAGGGTTAGGAAAAGATTTTCCAATCAAATGGACCCAAGAAACAAGTGGGTGTGACAATACTAAGAGCCAACAAATTAGAATTTAATCTAAAAATCAACCAAAAGAGATGAAGAAGCACATTTCCTATCCATCACAGGAGTAATCCAAAAGGTGAAGTCTCAATTCTGAATATCTGTGCTCCAAATTCAAAGGCACCCACATTCATAAAAGAAACATTACTAAAAGTCAAATCTCATAAAACTTCACATACTCATAGTGGGAGATTTTACCATCCTACTCTCAACACTAGGCAGAGCTACCAGAAAGAAACTTAACAAAGAAACAAAGGAGCTAACAAAAGGTACGACCCAATTGTGTTTAACAATTATAGAACATTACATCCAAACACAAAAGAATATACCTTCTCAGCACCACATGGAACCTACTCTAAAATCAACCACATATTAAGCAATAAAGCAAACCTGAATAGGTACAAAAAAAAAAAATTGGAATAACCCCCTGTATCTTTACAGACCACATGCTTTCAAGTTAGAATTCAGCAACATCAAGATTGCAGAAACCCTACAAACTTATGGAAATTGAACATTGGTCAATTGCACCATTCCCAAGTCAAGGAAAAAGTAAGAATGAAATTAAAGATTTCCTAGAATTCAATGGTAATGAAGACACATGATAGCCAAACTTTTCATTTTCTTCTTATTTTATCCCAGTTCCCTGTCCCTCCTTCCCTTCCCCCACACTTCACAGGGAGGGTGATGCCTTCCAGGAGTGATCAACAAAATCTGTCATGTCATTTGGAGTAGGGACAAGGCCCTCCCTCCTGCATCTAGTGTAGGGGAGTATCACTCCATGGGGAATGTGCCCCCAAAGTCCTTTCATGCACCAGGGATACATCCTGGTTCCACTGTCAGAGGTCCCTTAGACTGTATAGGCATTCTAACTGAGGGGGGGTCTGGGTTGGTCCCATGCTGGTTTCCCAGTTCTCAGTCTGGGGTCCATTAACTCCCCCTTGTTCAGGCAAGCTGCCTTTGTGGGTTTCTATAGCCTGGTACTGTCCCCATTTTCTTATCACTCTTCCCTCTCTGCATCTGGATTTCAGTTTGGCTCAGTTCTTAGCTGTGGGTGTCTGCTTCTGCTTCCATCAGCTACTAGATGAGGGCTCTATGATGGTAGATAAGTTAGTCATTAATATCATTTTCAGGGAAGCATTTAAGATAGCCTTTCTACTGTTGCTCAGATTGTTAGTAGGGGTCATCCTTGTAGGTCTCTGGACATTTCTCTAGAGTCAGTTTTCTCTTCAAACCTATAATGGCTCCATCTTTTATGGTATTTCTTTCTCTCTCTCTGTGTGTGTGTTTCTCTCTCTGTCTCTCTGGTTTTTTTGTTTGTTTGTTTTTTTTTTTTTTTTTGCTCTCGTCTCAGACCATGGCTATTTGTTTTCTAAAGAGAGGTGGAATTGGGTGAGTAGGTAGGTGAGGAGGACCTTCTAAGAATTGGGGAAATGGATACTCTGATCAGAATATACAGTCTGAAATTTTATTTCAATTAAAAAATGAAAACAAAACAAAACCATATACCACACTCATTTTTCCCCTTAAAAATGAATACTTTAAAGCCTGGTAATAACTGGAAGGGACAGTGATAGACAGCAGGGAACTTAATTTTTTCTGTGCCAATGTGATTTTCTTAAACAGTTGTAGGAATATTTTATTTTGTCTTCTATTCAAAAGTATATAGTACACAAGCTATCAGAAATATTAACTATTAATTAACAAAACTGTAAAACTGTTCCTACATTTATTACCTGGATTGTTAGACTAGTTAGACCTAGTAATATTTTATCTAAGTGTATAGATAAAAAGAATTTTCCATTGGCCTTGAAATTGATTTTAATTCAATTACATATTTTTAAATCTATTATTTTATTTATTAAGAAGGATTATCCTGATCAGGTTTGTGTAATAGGAATTGTGCCTGAGACTCTGAAGCATCCTTCCAGATTGCAATAATATAATGAAGCATTAAGAAGTTTGTTTTTCTTCTTAAAATCTTACTAAGGTCAAGTGCTTGTGATTCCTGTAGAGCGGATCTGAGAGTTTGGGTGAGTTGGAAGTGTTTCTATTAATCTTTTTAAATACACTCATTGAAGTTGTAAAGAGATTTTAAATATTCATTTCCCCATATCACAATATCAAGTTAATAAATGAAAATACATAATTCTTGTCAAAGAATTCTCCATCACTGACCTTGGGCAGAAATGCTTAGATATAACATCTAGAGATTGCATATACATGGGAATCAATGAACAGGGAATGATTTCTCAAACTGAGTCAAGAGCTAAATTATAAAATTCTTTGCATCCTGCAACTTAAATTTTCCTCTTGTCACTTACCAATTCTATATATATAAACAAAAATACATTGTTTTCTCTCACTTCTGAAGAAAATGTAAGGCACAGAGATTTGACACTATATTTAATTCATATAGGCGCTTAACATTTGTCAAAGATGTTAAGCAATACACCTTATTCAATTTTTTCATTTTTGTGTGCAAAGAGCTTGAATTACATGGTTTCTTCTTTCCCCTTGAAAAATGAAAAAAACAATGTATTGTAGGTTACTACTGGAACACTTTAAGATTTAGTATCCAGAAATTAAATGTATCATGAAACGATAGGTGGAGTTTAATGTACACCCCATCAGTGTTGGTCAGTGACCTGAAACATTTTCAGAATTAGTGTGAATAAAATGTATTCCCTTCTATTTTCTATCCTCATATGAATGTATTTTAGTATCTTTCAGTAGGTCAAAGGCTCTTTCTAGTGATTCTAAATAGAAATGAGTTTCAGTTATGAAATTATATTAATAAAGAACCCAGCATAGGAGACATTTGAAACACTCTATTTGAGTCTAGACATTTATAATAAATTTACCTATACCTATTTTATATGAATAATACTTGCCAGATTTAAAGATTATGTTTATACTGGTTATTGTCTAACAGCATATTTTAGGAGAAAATGTGCATAGATTTTATTTCTAAATTCTGACCCAAAACATACATCATAGATTAATGTGGAGGTTGGTATGGATACACATACTAACAAGTAGTTACTATTACTTATAGCAATGGTCAACCTTCTGATTTATATTATGCATACTCTACATGATCATGAAAAATTTTATTAAACCAATAATACCTGGAGCTTAATAATTATCTTTGAGTAAAGAGAGGAAAGGGCCTCAGTAGGTTACCTCTCTTGCCTTAGAGGTACTATTAATTGGAGTCAATTTTTCCATTAGACCAAAGGTCCTATGGAATTTTCACATCTACAGATCACCATTCTTACAATGCAGAACATCTTAGGAATTTTCTACCACCAGGCAACATGTTAATTCAGTGTAGTGCTAGCCAGTAAATTTGATAAGCAGCTTCACACTTGAAAGTATGAAATGGAAATAGAATAAGAATTTAAAACTTTTTATATTCTATTTCTTTAAATTCCAAAAAAAGTATAATTTGCCTATTAACTTTCAGAAAATCTCAGTGGTTATATTACACATAATACTAGTTATTAGCTTTTAACAATATTTGTGGGAAGTAGCAAGATGGCTTAACACGTAAGGGTAGTTTTCACCAAGCTTAATTGTCTGTTTTTGATTCCTGGATCACAGAGGTTAGAAACACAACAATCTCTTGCAACTTGCCTTCTGGACGTCATTGTATGGCAGAGGAGGAGGGTATCCTCCTAAAAGAAAAGTGGAAAGAATTAAAATTATTTTAAGGGAAAAGAATGGAACAATTATAAATTTAAATTTTTGTCTTAATTACATTTTGTCAAATTATATTTTTTGTTTAAAGTTTTGCTTTTTACTACTACCTATGAAAAGTAAACTATATAATAAATAGAAAGGGGATAAAGTAGTTAATTTTAAATGACATCCACTGACAAATTTAACAGAACTAGTGATTTTTAGATGCTTATTTGATGAAGTCAAATATAGATTCATTTAAAATCAGTCATATTGTTAAATGATAAAACTGTTTTTTTCTTTCAAAACTAAACTTTTTGTTTAGATTCAGTTTGATTTCATGAAATATGCTCCATATTTATGTTAAGACTGAGGCTTTGTGCTGAGTGGTAAGACATATCCATACTCCTCTCGGATGCTCAGTTTAGAAGAGAGCACACTAGAGCTGGCATACTGGAAGAATCGTTCAGGGTCCAGAAACAGACATAAAATTGACTATTGACCATCCCTGAATTCACTTTAGATCCTATAATTGTCTCTTTTTTGCTTCAGAAAGCTGTACAACAGCTGTTCATCAAAGAACATGTGAAAGGAAGTTTGCCTTCTCCAGAAATTTTGATTTCTTTAAGAAAAATATACCAAATGTCAGTGTGAATCCTTGAATTGACTCTGGAATACTAAGTGTCACAGGGATCAAAGCATGAACAGAATAGATTTCTACATGAACTACCACTTTCACTTCCTTGAGTAGAAAGTTTACACACTGTCAATATTGCTGAGCTAAAGAAAAGATTGAAATGTTTCACTGCTATGTGTATGATAATAAAAACTAAAGTTTAAATTATTAAGATATTCACTCTGCTTTTGTCTTTAATTTTGGAAAAAAAAATTTGTATTTTAGGTTTCTTTGTTTCATCAATGTTCTATAAAATTTGTTTAGGATTATACACCTAAACAAACATACTACAAATTTGTATAACTGAAACAGCATTACATTGGCATAAAAGCAGACACATGGTACAGTGGGGCAGAATGGAGAGCACAAGTAAACCAATGCACATGTAGTCAGTTATTTTTACTTAACTTCTAAGGACAGTCATTGGACGAATGACCTTTGCATAGGAAAGGGAAAAGTCAGATACTCACGAAATGGTTCTAGCTTTTTACGTCTTAGTTGTGAAATAGATAAAATAAGACTAGATTAGATTTAAATGCATGAGGAGATACAGTGAAATTCTAGAAGAAAATATATGTCTCTCATTATTTTGCTATGATGAAATACCTTGATAGAAATCAACTTGAGATTTATATTAGCTTACAATTTTAGGATATAGTCCATGGATTGGAGGAAAGTCACTCTGGCAGGGACCCTATGCAGATAATGGCATCACATCCACAATCAAAGCCAGAGAAATAAAAACATGCATGTTCCCTTGCTAGCTTGAGATTAGCTTATTTCTCTGCTAATATATAGTCTAGTACTCATCCCAAGAAAATTAAACTAAAACAATTTATATCATCCATACCCACAGGCCTTCTCACTGTAGGAAATTTTTTGCTGTTATTCACCTCACACATGATTCTATGTTATCTAAAGCTAACCATCATAGGAATATTGTTCAGAATGTTGGAATAAGCAAAGATAACTTGTATAAGAAGCCAAATGTAAAAGAAACAAAATTGAAGTAGACATTGCCTTTAAACAAAACTGTAAACAAAACCTGTTTAACAAAATAAACAAAGGGATTATGAGTGGTATGATAATATTAGAGAAACTACAGGTCCTACAAAGGGCATTTATTTTTTTATTTTTTTTAGCCATTCTGACAGGAGTAAGATGGTATCTCAGAGTTGTTTTGATTTCCATTTCCCTGATGGCTAAGGATGATGAGGACTTTCTTAAGTGTCTTTCAGCCATTTTGGATTGCTCTATTGAGAATTCTCAATTCAGTTCTGTACCCTACTTTTTAAATGGATTATTTGGTATTTTGGTGACTGTCTTCTTGAGTTCTTTGTATATTTTGGAGATCAGCCCTCTGTCAGATGTGGGGTTGGATGCATATCCATGCAACAAAGACATTTGTTCAACTATGGTCATAGCAGTAATATTTGTAATAACTAGAACATAAAAACAAACTAGATGCCCCACAACTGAAGAATGGATAAAGAAAATGTGGTACATTTACACAATGGAGCACTACTCAGCAAGGAATAAAACTAAACAAAACAAAACAAAAAATGGAATCTTGAAATTTGCAGGCAAATGGAAGGAACTAGAAGAAGCCCTCCTGAGTGAGGTAACCTAATCATAAAAAAGAACATAAGAACATGAGCCTTCATTCAGAAGCAAATGGAAACAATGGAAACAGAAGCAGACACCCACAGCTAAACACTGAGTCTGGAATCCAGTTTGCACAGAGGAGCAAAGGGATCAAGACCAGGTTTCAAAAAACCCACAGGGACAGGGACAGCTAACCTGAACAAGGGGGATCTCATGACCCCAGAGTGATAGCTGGGAAACCAGCATAGGACTGACCCAGACCCACTGAATGTGGGTCTCAGTTAGAAGGCCGAGGCAGTCTATGGGACCTCTGACAGTAGAACCACGAAAACAGGGTGCAGGAAAAGACTTCAGGAGCACATTCCCTTAGGGTAGAGGCACCAGCCAGGGTGTAGGCCTTTCTCCAAATGACTTGACAGATTTTGATGATCCCTCCTGGAAGGCTTCTCCTCTCTGGGAAGTGGGTGGGGAATGGGATGTAGGTTGTGGGGTATGGGGAGAGGGCATGGGATAATGGGAGGGAGTGGAAACTAAGATCAATATGTAAAATAAAATAAAATTAAAAAAAAAAAACAAAAAACAGGTCATTCACCAATGAGAAGATGTGACAACAACAACAACAATACAATAATACAACAACAACAGGAACAAAAAAAGATATCTTTACTCCTTTCAGTCCTGGTAACAATACTCACAAAATGAAACAAATTGAAAACAACCTTACTGTCTGTCATTTTGATGGATGGAGTTTTAAAATGTTAAATAAATACATACAATGTCATAAGACACATAAGACTAATCAAATGAAATTGATACCTCTAGGTATGAAAGGTAAGAAGGGAGAAAAATTATGATATTAAACTGACAGTAAATAGATATAAGAAGCTGTGTGTTTCTTATTACATGATGACTCTTGGTCATGACAATGTCATAGAAATTTCAGAATATTTGAGATGTATTTCAGGGTTTTAAATTAATGTATTGGAAAACTTTTCTTTTTATTCTAGACATAGTTTCTCTGTATTGCTATGGAGGCCATCCTGGAACTACCTCTGTAAACCAGGCTGGCCTCAAACTCACAGAGATACACCTGCTTCTGTATCCGCCTCCCAAGTGCTGGGAGTAAAGGTGTGTACCACCAACGCCAGGGTGAAGAATCTTTTCTTTATTAATAACTATCATACATTACCAATGAGAAAGACACTTATTGGTAATCATCTAATTATTTTTTATTGCATAAATATATAATTGGCATATTATTGAGATTGTCAAAAATTTAGATTACATTACTTCATAATAATATAATGTACATTTATATTTATCAAAACAGAATTTGTAATATAACTCTAGTTTCAGTAATCCATCACAAATTATCTGAAAATGTCACAGCAAAATACTAAGAGCAAAATCAAGAAGTTTATGGATCAGTTCTCTTTGAATTTTTTGATGATTTAATATTTGTGGTATTAATTGCTTTTGATTATTTGGTCTGAACAGGTGGAACATATAGAATCCTTAAGAAATTAATAAAATAAATATGAGTTTAATTTATCCTATCCTAATTCCAGGGCAAGCTATAACGGTTTATGTTTATTTCAAATTAATATTTGTCTTAAACTATGATTTTAAAAGTCTAAGTGTACATCATTCTACTAAAGTGTGAACTATGTTTTAAGTTTCAACAAACTATTATCAGATTATCAGAACACATGCTAAAATTGCATTAATTTTTCCTCTACACATATAATCATGTTCAAGTCAATACCTTCCCAGTCTTAAGCCAAACCTTCAAGATAAACTCAACTATTTCTCTTTGTACAGAATCAAATGTAATTTTTTCATCAGATCTTCCTCCTTTTTCTTTATTCATTGTTTGACTTTAGATATATTTGTAATTTTCATATTTGCTTTTAGCATTTAATGAATGCTTAATCTCATATGGAAAGCAATTATTCATACACAAAAAATTGTTTCATAAGTCAAAAGTTGGAAAATTATGGTGTAAGTGTTAAATGTAACCTAAAATCTCTTTGAAAAAATAAATTTTTATTGTAAATTAGTCATACCTATTCATTTATATGCTACCTGAGTCTACTTCAGAGATAATCATACTCACAAAACCTAAAATGCTTAGTTTCTGTCCTTTTAGAAAAAAGCAGATTAAAATATATAAGCATGACAATATTTATGAGATGTTCTAAGAAATTTATGTTAAGGTAGAGTCAAATATTAGAACTAAACATGCTAAAGATGCTGACATAAAGCAAATGTGAACTTGTGGCATATGCTGTTCCTGCAGAATAAGAAATGAAGTAAGAATGTGAACATGTGGTATCTGTGGTCAGTTAGAATGTGGTTTCCTATATGGTGGTAAGTTGGGAACAAATGTTTATTGTTATGAGATAAACATCCTTTTGCTGTATATTAACCAAATGCCATTAGGCAAAAGCAGTTGTGGAAGTAGTGGTAAAATGTTCACCTTACTTAATGATTTAAAAGTGTGTTTTATATACTTTTATTGACTTTGATATATTATTGGAAGCTGGAACTACTTTTGATGAGTTAAAAAAAAAGTATACATAGGTGTGATGACAAAGAACAAGGCTTGGGAGGGTTAATGTTATATGATCATCAGCTGATAACATTAATGCATAAAAATTAAAACCATAGATTCATCTGTACATTTTCATTTTATCCTTCACGACAGAAATGCTATTTTTCAGAGAACATCTTAAGTAAGTATTCCCAAAATAAAACTACATTTTGCCACTAATAGAGTTTTATACTCAAATATTTATTTAAGGATTAGATTAATAATACCATGGGAGACTTCTACTTTGTTATAGCATTCAAAGACTAAAGATAAAATTTTGCAATTTTCCCAAGATTTACTTTGAAGTGAAATAAAATTTACAATCAATTCAGAGAAGTATTATAATTTTTTAATAATATTTTATTAATTATTTAAGATCGTCATAAAATTTATTTCAAACAAATTAATCTCTTAACCTCCTTGAAGATCAACTGTAATTGATTCAAAAAGGTGTCAAACATACAAAAAACAGAGCCAAATGCAGCTTCCTAGTCCCAGAGTCTCTCATGTGGACCCCAGTAATGAGATGCATCTCTCAGCCACTGCCTGTGGGCTTGAGCCAACAGGATGCCATGAACTAAGCTCTGCATCAGTTTAAGGATTTTGTCATTCTGACAGAAAATTTTACAGATACACAAGATGCACAGTAAAACAGGTTCAGGTAGAAAATAACTATAAATAGATTACAGTGTGTTTAACAATGTGAATAGACTTAAGAAAAGAAAGAGTATTGACAAATCATAGTAAAATGAATCATTAAAAATAATAAAATATAGTATTGAAAAAGAGAAGTAAAGTAATAAAAATAATAAGCCAGATAAGGATGGAAAATGTTATAATAGAGATTATTGATTTTATATGGTACTATGTTAATTTTGAATATCTTGAATGCTAATGAACAGACAACATCTGATAAGAGATATTGAATTGTGGAAGGGACTGCTGAATTAAACCAATATACATACTTTAGACATGTCTTAACATTAAATTGGAAATCAAAAAAATGTATTTCATTGTGGAAGAGGCTATATGCTTTTTTCCATAGGAAATAAATGTTGTGAATTCCTTCCAGGTTAATGGAGACTATATTTGACTGGAGAAGAATTTGGGTGCAGACATGAAGGAGGAAGCCAGGAAAGACAACGGAACAGGTGATATATATGCTGATCCCTATACATAGGAAGAAATCTGAAACTAGATTGATGTTGAGGTCTTTGATCCATTTGGACTTGAGTTTTGTGCATGGTGACAGACATGGGTCTATCTGCAGTCTTCTACACACCCTCATCCAATTGAGCCAGCACCATTTGTTGAAGATGCTGTCCTCACCCCATTGTATAATTTTAGCTGTTTTGTCGAAAATCAGGTGTCCATAGGTGTGAGTGTTAATATCAGGTTTTTCAATTCGATTCCATTGGTCTTCCTGTCTGTTTTTGTGCCAATACCAGGATGTTTTCAAAACTATAGCTCTGTAGTAGAGCATAAGTCAGGAGTGGTGATGCCTCCTGACGTTCTTTTATTGTATAGGGTTGTTTTGGCTATCCTGGGTCTTTTGTTTTTCCATATAAAGTTGATTATTATCCTTTCAAGGTCAGTGAATAATTGTGGTAGGATTTTAATGGGGATTGCATTGAATCTGTAGATTGCTTTTGGCAAGATTGCCATTTTTACTATGTTTATCCTACCTATCCAAGAGCATGGGAGATCTTTCCATTTTTGTTATGTTCTTTAATTTCTTTCTTTAGAGCCACAAAGTTCTTATTATATAGGTCTTATATAGGTCTTTCACTTGTTTGGTAAGCGTTACACCAAGATACTTTATGTTGCTTGTGGCTATTGTAAAGGGTGATGTTTCTCTGCTTTCTTTCTCTGTCTCTTTGTCATCTGAAAAAAGTAGGGCTACTGATTTTTTTAGTTTATCTTGTATCCTGCTAGATTGTTGAAGGTGTTTATCAGCTGTAGGAGTTCCCTGGTAGAGTTTATTGGGCTGCTTATGTAAACGATCATATGATCAGCAAATAGAGACTGTTTGACTTCTTCCTATCCAAATTGGAACCCCTTGATCTTCTATTGTTGTCTTATAGCTTTAGCTAGAACTTCCAGTACGATATTGAAGAGATATGTAGAGAGAGGGCAACCTTGTCCCTGATTTTAGAGGAATTGGCTTAAGTTTCTCTCCTTTCAGTTTGATGGTTGCAGTTGGTTTGCTGTATATTGCTCTTATTATGTTTAGTTTTGTTCCTGTTATTCCTCATCTCTCCAAGACTTTTATCATGAAAGGGTGTTGAATTTTGTCGAAGGCTTTTTCAACATCTAGGGAGATGATCATATGTTTTTTTCTTTTTCAGTTTGTTGATATGGTAGATCATTTGATAGATTTTTGTATGTTAAACCATACCTGAAATCCAGGGATGAAGCCTACTTGGTCATGGTGGATGATTTCTCTGATGTATTGTTGAATTCTTTTTGCCAGTATTTTATTGAGTATTTTTGCATCGATGTTCATCAGGGATATTGGTCTGTAATTTTCTTTTTAGTTTTGACTTTGTGAGGCTTGGGTACCAAGGTTATTGTGGCATCATAAAAAGAGTTTGGCAATGAACATTCTGTTTCTATTTTGTGGAACAGTTTGAGTAGTAGTGGTATTAGTTCTTCCTTGAATGTCTGGTAGAATTCTGTACTGAATCTATCTGGCCCTGAACTTTTTTTGGTTGGAAGGCTTTCAGTGACTGCTTCTATTTTATTGTGAGTTATAGGTCTATTTAAGTTGTTTGTCTCTTCTTGATTTCATTTTGGTAAGTGATAGTTATCCAGAAACTTGTCCATTTCCTTTGAACTTTCAATTTTTATGGAATACAGGTTTTCAAAATATGACCTGAAAATTGTCTGGATTTCCTGTGTGTCCATTGTTATGTTCCCCATTTTGTTTCTGATTTTGTTAATTTGCATGTTCTCTCTCTGCTTTTTTGTTAGTTTGGATAAAGGTTTGTCTATCTTGTTGATTTTCTCAAAAAAACCAAATATTCATTGCATTGATTTTTTGTATTGTTTTCCTGGTTTCTATTTTATTGATTTCAGCCCTCAAGTTGATTATTTCCTGGCGTCTACTCCTACGGCGTGAGTTCGCTTCTCTCTGTTCTAAGGCTTTCAGTTGTGCTGTTAATTCTCTTATGTGCCTATCCTCTGTTTTCTTCATATGGGCACTTAGCACAATGAACTTCCCTTGTAGCAATGCTTTCAAGGTGTCCAATAAGTTCAGGTATGTTGTGTCCTCATTCTTGTTGAATATTAGAAAGTCCTTAATTTCTTTCTTTATTTCTTTTTTTGACCCAGGTGTGGTGTAATTGCACACTGTTCAGTTTCCATGAGTTTGCAGGTTTTCTACTATTTGTATTGTTGTTGAATTCCAATTTTAAAGCATGGTGGTCTGATAAGTTACAGGGAACTAATCCTATTCTCTTATATCTGTTGAGGTTTGTTATGTCACCTAGTATGTGATTGATTTTAGAAAAGGTTCCATGTGGAGCAGAGAAGAAGGTATATCTTTTGTCTTTGGATGGAATGTTCTATAGATGTCTGTTAACCCCAGTTGAGACATAGCTTCTGTTAGTTCTTTTGTTTCTTTGTTGAGTTTCTGATTTGTGGTCCTTTCTAGTGTTGAGATTGGTGTATTGAAGTCTCCACTATAAGTGTGTGAGGTTTTATATGAGCTTTGAGTTTTAGTAGTGTTTCTTTTATGAATGTGGGTGCCTTTGTATTAGGGGCATAGATGTTCAGAACTGAGACTTTGTGTTGATGCATTTCTCCTGTGATGAATACGAAATGACCGTCTTCATCTCTTTTGGTTAATTTTGGTTTGAAGTCTAACTTGTCAGATATTAGGATAGCCACGCCTGCTTGCTTCTTGGTTCCATTTAATTGGAAGATCTTTTCCCAGCCCTTTACCCTGAGGTAATATCTATCTTTGAAGCTTAGATGTGTTTCTTGTATGCAGCCGAAGGATGGATTCTGTCTTCGTATCCATTCTGTTAGCCTGTGTCTTTTTATAGGTGAGTTAAGACCATTAATGTTGAGGGTGAGTAAGGACCATTAATTGTTGATACTTGTTTGATTTACGTTTGTTGTTGGCAGTGGTATTGTGAATATATTTGTTCTACTTTACCCTTGGTTTCTGGTGTAGTTGGATTATCTGTTGCCTACATTTTTGTGGGTATAATTACCTTCCTTGGGTTGGAGTTTTCCTTCCAATACTTTCTGTAGGGCTGGATTTGTAGATATGTATTGGTAAAACTTGGTTTTGTCATTAAATATCTTGTTTTCTCCATCTATAGTGATTGAGAATTTTGCTCAGTATAGTATCCTGGGCTGGCATCAGTGTTATCTTAATACTTGTAAAACATCTGTACAGGACCTTCTTTCCTTTAGGGTTTCCATGGAGTAGTCAGGTGTAATTTTAAAAGTCTGCCTTTATATTTTACCTGTCCTTTTTCCTTTGCTGCTCTTAATATTCTTTCTTTATTCTGTATGCTAGGTGTTTTGATTATTATATGTTGAGTGGTGTTTTTTCTTTGGTCCAGCCTATTTTGTGTTTATTCCATTATTGCCATGGCAAGAAACATGACAGCAGTCTGTCAAAACATGGTGCTAGAGATATTCCTGATAATCCTATATCTTGATCTGCAAGCAACAGGAAGGAGATTTGTGTCATAACCCCTGAGTATAGCTTGAGCAAAGCAGACTTCAAAGCCCAACCTCTTGTGACATTCTGCTTCAGACAAGGCCACACCTACTCAAACCAAAGCATAGATCTTACTAATGCCAACTTCTTATTGGGATCCATTTTCTTTTAAACTGTCCCCTTCCACTATCTGGGCTCCATGGTCTTGTAGCCAAATCATAATGCAAAAACATATTCAGTCCTACTTTAATAGTCCCCATAGTATATAACAGTTTCAAACTTATTTTAATAGTGAAACATTCAAAATATATTCTGTGATTCATGTTATCTTTTAACTGTGATTACTTGTATAATAAAAATAAAAAAAGAAGATTACATGCTTCCAGCACTTAATGGTACATCATTCAATACACAGGTAAAGAGCAGAAGGATGAAATACTGTACCAAACCAGCTGGGAAAACGTCAAATTCTGCATCTGATGTCTGATGTTAAAGAGCTCTACAGATCACCAACTCTTGCAGCTTTGTTGACTGCAACATACTTCTTAATCTTGAACTGCTTCTACTCCCTGTTTCCAGCTTTGAGAAGGTGTATCAAGGCTCTGGCATCTTGAACATCTTGGGGTCTCCAAAAATAATCCAGGCTTTACTGTCACTGTTTACTGTAGCGGCCTTTCTAGGACACCTCGTAGGGACTCCCCTGACACATGCTTTGCCTTCATGGCTTTCCTTAGTCTCAGAGGAAGATTCCATAAACCCTTTATTCTATTCTCAACTCCAAATCCAGAACAACACGATCAAAGCTGCCACATTCTGCTGCTTGCTATAGCTAGAATATGACCCCCTTGTTCAATTACATCTTCACCAGATTTCTGGTTTTGTAGGTTTCCTCCACTGTCTCTGATTGGCTGCCATTACACTGGATCTGCAGAGGAGGCAAGCCAAAATCAGAGATCCAGCAGCCTGTCTCTTGAGTGCTGGGTTTAAAACATGTACCCACATGCATGGGCCCAAGCTGGTCTTTAATTCCTTTCAACAAGTTTTATGCTTAGCTGAGTGGAATCTTGCCCCTATGTCACCATTTCTTCTATTCAATATTCTATTCATTTCTTTATGTGTTTATGTCCCTGAACACCTGATTCTGCTCAATACCACTTCCTGCTGCCCCCTTTCTCCTCAAAATTATATTGCATTTTTACTTTGTCAACTTGGTTCTCTTCATTATAAATCTTCTTTAAGGTTAACATTAAAACCACTATTCAGTCTATACTACATTGTTTTGACATTTCCTATTCCAACAAAATCAATTCAATTCTTTCTCTTGGGCTGGTTCTACTCCCTGTTAGTAGCTTTCCTTAGGAGGTATCCCATGACTCTAATATCTTCAACATCTTGGGGTCTCCAAAGCATTCTAGACTTCACTTTCACAGATTCATGTAATAGCTTCTATAGGCCTCTATTCATGGTCTCCCCTGACACATTCCTGGACTTGACAGTTTTCCTTAGACTTGGAGTCCAATTTCATAATCCCTTTCTTCTATCCTTTAGTCTAGAGCCAAAACCAAATAACCAAATCTGTCAAGTTCTGCTGCTTGATGGTGTTAGAACATGATTCATTTATGCAATTACACCTTTAACAACTCTCTGTCCTTCCCTAACTAAGTTTGTCTATCTGAAACCAGATCTGTAGATCACACTGGCCTTAAACTCAGAGATCCACCAATGTCTGCCTTCTGCGTGGGAGGATTAAAGGTGTGCTCCATAATGCCTGTCTCTGAGATTTTCTTTTCACAAGTTGAAAAATTTGCTGGGTCTTGCCCTGAGGTCACCACTTTCCATTTCTGAATCTGTTTACTTTCTTGATCACAGAACAGGGCTCCGTTTTTCTTTCTGGTGCTCTTTTTCAGATCTTCCTCAAAGTGAACAAATAACCATAAAACAGAGACAGTGCTGGGCTATTTTGAAATTTCCTCTGTCAAAGGATTTAATGCGAAACTTTAACCTTTAGCCTCAGGTAGACTTTTCAGAAAAGTGCTAAAAGGAACAACTTTGTTTACCAAAATGTCACAGGACAAGTCTCTAGTCAACATAGTAATATTTGTGTCCTTTGAAAACTCCTGATCCTCACTGTTCATCAAATCAAATTCACCACCACTGTTTTCCATGCTTCTACTAATATGGCCCCTTAAACAAAGTCCATGTTACTCCAAACAAAAACGTGGATAGGCCTATCACAACGATACTCCAGTCCTTGTAGCAAATTCTGTCTTAGGGTTTTAATTGCTGTGAAAAGACAATGTGATTAAGGCAACTCCTATAAATTAAGACAGTTAATTGGGGTGGCTTGCTCATAGTTTCAGAGGTTCAGTCCATTATCATCATAGTAGTGTACATAATGGTATATAGGCAGACAAAGTACTGGTGTAGTATCTGAGAGTCACAAATCTTTCAGACAACATAAAATCAACTGAGACCCTGAGTGGCATCTTTAGCATTGGAAAACATAAATACTATCCTCCCATTAGTGCCTTTCCCACAGGTAGCTTACAATTTCTGAGATTTAGTTCACTACCATCATGGTGGAACATGGAGATGTGACAAGAGGGCATGGTGCTTAATGAGGAGCAAAGTCTTATATCTTGATCTGCAAATTGCAGGGGGTGAACTGTGTGTAACACTGAGTGTAGCTTGAGCAAAGGAGACTTCAAAGCCCACCATCACAGTGACAAAATTCCCCCAACAATGCCACAGCTTCTAATAAAGCCACTTGTTATTTGGGGGGGGGGTTCAAACCACTAAAAAATGATAAATACTTTAAAAATTAGTTCTATTCATTTTTCAAAAACAAAACATTTATGTTTCTTAAGGACTTGTCATTTAAATTTAAAGTCAGAGGCGTTAAGGATCCAGAATAAGTAGAATCTTTGGTTATAACATGTGGTATTTTGAATGTAATTGACCTCCATAATCTCATAGAGAACGCCATTATTAGGAGGTGTGGCTTTGTTGGAGTGGGTATGGCCTTGTTTGAAGAAGTGTGTCACTGTGGGGGTGGGCTTTGACGTTTCCTATGCTCAGGGTGCATACCAGTGTCTCAGTCAACTTCCTGTTGACTGTAACATGTAGGATTCTCAGTGATTTCTGCAACACATTTGATTGCCTGCCAACATACTCCACATCATAATGACAATGGCCTAAACCTCTGAAATGGTAAATGAGCCAGTTGAATTAAATATTTTCATTTATAAGATTTTCCATGGACATTGTGTCTTTTCACAGTAATATAAATCCTAACTAAGGTATCATGATATGCAATCAATTTCAAAAGATTGAAATTTCTCATATTTAGGAGTACATTCCACTTATGCTCTTGTAACCTATATTGCCTTTCTTTTTCTTCCCCCCCTTTCCAGCTGCTTTGAAAGATAAGAGGTTATAAAATGAACTTTGCCTTGGATTGAACCTCCATTCATGTAGTATTTTAAGCCATACTGGGTATATGGTCCTATGAACTAACTAGAAAAATTCTACATTGCTTAGTCTTCCAGGAAATAAAGAAAAACAGCAACAGAGACCAAAGTTAAGAATCTGGTGATTCACACTTCAGAGAACCACTGGGAAGGCAAGAGAAGCACATTTGTTTGGGGATGGAGTTTGAATACACTACCTGTTTATGATGACCATGTGTTAAGTTATTCCTATAGCATAAAATGATAGCATCATGGCCAATTATCTCACTGATTTCCTGAGTAATTCTTGGAAACTTCAGTAAATTGTGTGTTATGCTCACTGGAATGTATGCTTTTCTTTTTATATTAACCTACAGAAGTATCTCTTACACTCACTTACTTGGGTATAATGTAACTTTTTGGTTGCCAGCATAAAAGGTATTTTCCTGGTCCTGCACCTCAATATGAGTCTAGTGTCAGAAGGGGTACATACATAATACACACATAATGTTTTCTCTTCTCTACTTTGCCACAAGTAGAGATGATAATTCACTCATTATTTCTCCAATGGCTATATTTAAAACTCAAGACTGTGCTGTCTCCTGTCTCCTTGGTTTTCTGAATTTTTAAGCTAATCTGGAAGAAAACTGGGTCGCTTATTAGATTGAGTTGAGCAGCCTTAGGCATCCATCTTCCAAGGAAGTGTATTGGGTCTACCTCTTCCACCCCTTAAGGCAGCTCAGTAATTCTGGCATTCTAGTTTAAGACAGTATCTTAAATGTACTTTTCCTCCTTATTTAACTGCACATTCCTCATTTTGGACTACTTTTCCATTAGATGAATTTTCTGGAAGTTCTGTTTGGTGTTCTACAATTCCTAATTTGGGGTCTTTAAGTCAAAATTCAGTTATTAATTTTTATTCTTAAAAGTAGAAAAGGGAGAGGAAATTAAAACCAGAATAGTGTTACAATTTTTAGTCAATGTATTCTTTCCACTCCTAGGATTTGATCTTTGTTTTTTTTTTTGGTTTTTTTTTTTTTTTTTTTTTTTTTTTTTTTTGTTTGTTTAGAAAGGATCTCACTTTGTATTCCTGGGTAGGTAGATTTTATACCAGACCAGATTCCAACTCCCATAGATCTGTGTGCCTTGACTTGGAGTGCTAGGATTAAAGTCATGTACCCACCCACCCATACCTAAAGGTTTGCTCTTTTATAGGAAGGTCTCCTTTAAAATATTTAACAATGTGTATTTCTGTCTGCCACTTAAGCTTATCTCTTATAATTTGAAATGAATGATTTCTTCATCAAATTTCTTCTTTGAATTTTGTTTCTAGAAACTTTTGCTGAAAAGTAATTCATCATTCATTTTGCTTTTAAGGCTTTCAAGTATTACATTTCAGTAGAAATATTTAGGTCATATTGATGTGTGTGATGCATGCACTTTGGCTGGTTACTCTATATCTATTTGAAAGATTTTTTATATGGAGGGTCTTAGAAATGAACTTTTCCAAATCATAAAAGAATTCCTTGAGTATTTTTGCTTAAAGAATGCATGATAATGATCTATTTTAACTTATATACAATTTTGCATTAGTTGCTTCATTTCAAAATGAGGAGTTCTTTTTTTTTTTGAACTGATCATATAAATGTACTTTAATTACCTGAGTAGAACTATAGTCATATCTTTGAATTACTATGGCTTAAAACATCATTTCATAGCAAAACAGATACATGTTCCTAGTCACTGCACTTGAATTATTGTTATGTAGCTTGAGGCTTGTATTAAAATCACTGAATAATTGCAATCAGATTATTATAATCAAGTACAGAAATGGTAATTACAGGCTACAGTCACTTTAAGCTGCCCTAGAATTTCTATGTTCTGATCATATGCATATTAAAAGTTTATGTTAGTGATAAAATTAATGAACAAATCTTAAGCACTTGTCAGTAGGAAAGATATCGGATCTTACCTTTTAGATAGTTGGGTTTTTAGATCAAGAACAATATGCTTACATTGTTGATTTTAACTTTGTAAAATTAGATTATATATAAAATTAAAATTTCATAATCTAATAATTGTTCTTCAATAAAACTTAAATAAATTTTCTATATTTTCTTTCTTGAATATTTGTATTTTTAGTTTGGACTTCATTTCATAACTTTAAAAAACAGGAAAAAAACCCACAAATTTTAAATATGGGGACTGTGTTTTCAAAAGTGCCTTGTAAAAGAGTAATAATTCTCTGAGAAGCAAACCAAGAAATAAATAAACTGATAAGACAATTATGTTTAATTAATATTTAGTTTTGAAGAGACATAAAATAAATATTTTGTATATGTTAAAATAGTATACTAGAGAAATATTTGTAAGTTGAATTTATGTTTTGATTAAAATATTGACCTTTTCAGTTTAATGATCCTACTCTTGATTACAACAATGAATATTCCATATTAGATATGAGCTATATATTGATAGGTGGTGTCTAAAGTTAGAATATACAGCAAAAGAAGCAGTAGAGCCCTAGGGGCCCAATCACAAGGAAATGGCTCATGTGTATGTGTCAGATACTGACTCATTTTATTACACTTTCTGTTCATAGTGGAAATGGGAACAGGAATGCACATAGTACTACAGAATACAAGTGGGAAAAATGCTTCAAGCAGGACTGGGCAGAGAAGTTAGTGGAAGAACATATGAATTCTACTAACTTTCATTCAGCTGTATCATGGAGGAAAAATGTACGCTCCAGTCAAGGATGGATAGGAAGTGACATTTTTTATGGACATGATAGTTTGTGGGTTGAAAAGACGAACTCTGTGCCAAAATCACAGATTCTCTCTAGCTTCCCTGACAGACAACATAAGCCAGATAAAAGGCCAACCACACACCCAGATGCTGTTGCTAGGAAATTACATATTGGAGCTCAGCATCTGGGGCTGTCAGCTGCCAAGTTCACCCCATGGGTGCCTATGGTGCTTGGCTCAGACACTGGGGCAGACAGAAGGGATGGGCACCATGGAACAAGATGATCAGTACAGTGAACAAGAAGAGAATATCATAAAATAGCATAACCAGCTACTGTAAGTACAAATTAATAAAACCATACTTTGTGTTCTAAACATAATGCTGAGTGTAGAGATGATTTACAAAGCATTAATGGTGGTCCTATGGCTATATTCTTTTACCAAGTGAAAGATGTCTACCATAAAAGAAAATATAGACATAGCAAGACAATAGATTGTAATTCCTTGCCTTTAACTCTACCTAGGAGCTAAGTAAAAGAAAACAAGGCTTTTAGTATAAGAGCCTATATCAATAAGGTAAAAACATCAAACAAATATATAAAACAGCATCTACAACCCAAGACAGCAACAGGGTAATGAAGTGAATAGCCACTTCTGGTTTTACCTTAATATTCTAAAATCCCAACAATTTAGAGCAAGCAGACACTTCATTGTGTGATGTGTCATTAGGAATGTGTAGTGTATGGTGGTGTGATGAGAGGGTATAAGAGAATATTTTTTCCAGGCCTCTGAAGCTCATATGTCAACTTTCATTAAGAACCAAATAAAGTAAATAACTGACTAAAAATATTTCAAATCTACTAGTATCCATTATACTTTTATCATCATGACAGTGCTTTGTTCTAGCTTCAGAATTATTTAAAAATATTTCATATGTGTTTTTATTTCTAAAGCATTTCTTGCACAATACACATGTTTCTTCCATTATTAGCCAGTAAATAGCATAGCACATGATGTAGTTATTCTATTTAAAGAGTTATGTTACTATCAGTCAAAATATACTCCCCAAATGACGATCAATATCATATTTGACTTTATATCTCTCTAGGGCAAATGGTCATTAAACTTTTCATCCTAAAAACAATTTTTGAATTTTCTGAATTAATATTAAAAATAATTTTGTGGCCAATTTCTTTCTTCATCTTAGTGGTTTATTTATTTATTTATTTATTTATTGGGAAGGAGGGGTATGTGACCAAAGCAGTCATGTGTAGATTCATAAAACAACATTATGAGGTTGGTTCTCTCTTTTCACACAAGGGTTCTGGACATCAAACACAGATCATTGGCCTTGGTGGCAAGCACCTTTCTATACAGTACATTTTAATTATACTATGTGCATGTTAGTCCCACTGATTAAATAAGTACAAGTATTGTGCTGCTAATTAACAACATTGGCAAGTTGCACTTTTAAAGGACAGTCCACAACCATTGCAGGGCCTTGCAATTGCTGAATTAGGGTTTGTGTTAATTATAATCCTCAAAGGAAACCCGGTAGTTTACATTATAGTGTCTATAGCTAAAATTCCTTCACTTTGGGAAGTGCAAACAAGGTCTCTCATCCTAAGAACACAATGGCAACATAGGTATGATTTTTTCCAAAAATTCAGTCTGATCAACTAATGAGTTTATCAGCCTTCTTTACAGATTATAGGTGAAGAGGTTGATTAAAGAAATGTGAGTGCTACTCCCCCAAAATCACCCCTGGAAAGCCATTAGGCAACAAGAGTGATGGCTTACTAAAAACCAAGCAGCAGAGGTGGAGTCATCTTCACCTAGTCTTCCTGGCTTATGTACTCTTGCTGTGCCAGTATGCAATGAAGCAAAGAGAAACTAAGGCAGAGTTGCAAAAACGAAGGGAGTGGCAAAATACTCAGGGGATTATCTTCTGGACTTCTTAGCTCCCTCCATGCCTTCCTCTTATCTTCTGTATCTTCCTGAGAGGGTGTAAAGAGTCAAAAGCACAGTGGGATAATTACTTTTACAGAAATTCACAGCCAAATAGCCCAAGAATGCAATTGCTTGTTTCAGAGGCTAGTCATGCAAACAGTTTCTGATTATGGAGCAGTGTTCCTCGGTGACTGACAAAGAATATGGGTTTTTCAGTGTTTGGTGAATGAATAAATGTTTCTTTTGTTAAGAATAAGTAAAATTCCCAACTATAATTTTTGTGAGAAATATTTTACCTGATTTAATCTATATATTCATTTAAAATATATGTTATTTTAGGAACAGCATATTCATGTTAGGACTTTTCTAGATTCTTCACAAACATCTACATTTTTTTTTGACAGACTGAGAAGATCAATAATAGTTGAAGATAGCTGAAAAGTCAAGACTAATCCAAAAACAAAACAAAACAAACAAACAAACAAAAAACAATTTTTCAAAGAGCTTTTATTTAGGTAAGTTATTTCTTTTCAAAGTTCTTCTATGATAAATCAAAATTAAATTCTTTTTTTTTTTTTTTTTTTTTTTTTTTTTTTTCAGATTTACAATTACATCTCTTTATTTTTCTCTTAGACAAAATTCTAACAGGAAAACAACCTTGGGTCTTTTTTTTTTTTTTTTGCATATAGAGTATTTTTTATTTAATTTTATATAACAAAGTCCAATTAAATGAAAACAAACATTTATACACAATATTTGGGAATTTGGGCGTCGTTCTTTCCAAACTACTTCCTGCTGGTAAGGGGCGCTGTCTTGGGGGATTCGAAGAAGATTCAGATATCCTAGCTGTAGTCTGTAGGGCTGTTTTGTCCAGCTGTTTGGAATGTAGGATCAGCTTGTACTCTGTTTCAGGCGGTCTGGTGTGATCAAACCACATTAGTCTGGAAGGAATCCACATCTTTTCATTTTCTGTGGAAACAAAAATAGAAATACTTTTCCCCAGTAACTTGTTCTTCAACTTAAATTTTGGAGTCAAAGCGTTTTTTTTTTTTTTTTTTTTTTTTTTATTATTTTACATGTCGATCCCAGTTCCCTCTCCCTCCCTCCCTCCCTCCCCCCAAGCCCTCCCTCCCTCCTTCCCTCCCTTTTGCCCTCTCTACCCTCTCCCATGCACTCTAAACACCCTCCCCTCCCAACCCCCCACCACAATACCATATGTAGGGGAATGCCATCCAGTTGGGGTCATGTAGATCTGACAGGTCATGTGAAGTAGGGACTAGGGCTTCTCTCCTATCTCTAGAATAAGGCAGTTATCCCTCCATGGGGGATATGTTTGCAAAGTCCTTTTGTGCACCAGGGATACATCCTGGCTCCACTGTCTGAGGTCTCTTAGACTGCTCAGACCTTCTGGCTGAGACCCATATTCAGGGGAGTCCGAGTCAGACCTCTGTTGGCTTCCCAGCTATCAGTCTAGTGGCCCTTAGCTCCTCCTTGTTCAGGTAAGCTGTCTCTATGTACTTCTACCGCATGGTCTTGTCCTCTCCATCTGCTTCTGGGTTCTAGTTTGACTCAGTGTTTATGTATGGGTGTTTGCTCCTGTTTTCAACAGGCATTAGTTGAGGACTCCATGGAGAAGTTAGTTGTTGATCTCACTCTCCGGGGAAGGGCATTTATGATAGCCTTTCCACGGAAGCTGAGATTGTTAGTTGGGAGCAGTCTTGTAGTTCCCTCGACCTTTCTTTGTGTTCAACTTTATCTTCAAACCAATATTGGCTCCCTCTTTTATGTTCTCTCTCTCTGTCTCTGTCTCTCTCTCTCTCTCCTATTTTCCATTCCTAACCAGGCTCAATCCTCCTAGTCACACATGCCTTCCTCTCCCCCCCCCCCCCCCTTCTCTCTCCTTTCTTCTTCCCTCCCCTCTCCCCCCCCCCCCCCCCGGGGGCTGGGGGGCTTTTCCCTTCCCCGTTCTGTGGGGGACTTTATATGAATCTCTTAGAATACAACTTGTATCCTAGTTCCTCTGGTGATGTGAATTATAGGCTGGTGATCATTTGATCTAGGTCTAAAATCCATATATGAGTGAGTACATACTGTGTTCCTCTTTTTGTGACTGGGTTACCTCATTCAGGATGGTTTCTTCAAGTGCCATCCACTTGCCTGCGAATTTCAAGATACCATTATTTTTTTCTGCAGAGTAGTATTCCATTGTGTAGATGTGCCATATCTTCATTAACCATTCTTCAATTGAAGGGCATCTAGGTTGCTTCCAGGTTCTTGCTATTACAAATAGTGCTGCTATGAACATAGTTGAACAGATGTCTTTGTTGCATTGATGTGAATCCTTTGGGTATATGCCTAAGAGGGGGATTGCCGGGTCCTGTGGTAAACTAATTCCCATTTTCCTGAGGAACCGCCATACTGATCTCCAAAGTGGCTGTATGAGTTTGCACTCCCACCAGCAGTGGAGGAGTGTTCCACTTTCTCCACATCCTCTCCAACATAAGTCATCACTGGTGTTTCTAATTTTAGCCATTCTGGCAGGGGTAAGATGGTATCTCAAAGTTGTTTTGATTTGCATTTCCCTGATAGCTAAGGATGTGGAGCGTTTTCTTAAGTGTCTTTCAGCCTTTTTGATTTCCTCCATTGAGAATTCTTTCTTCAGTTCTGTACCCCATTTTTTAATAGGGTTATTTGGTGTTTTGTTGACTAGTTTCTTGAGTTCTTTGTATATTTTGGAGATCAGCCCTTTGTCGGATATAGGATTAGTGAAAATCTTTTCCCAGTCAGTGGGCTGCCGTTTGGTCTTGTCAACTGTGTCCTTTGCCTTACAGAAGCTTCTAAGTTTGAAGAGGTCCCATTTATTAATTGTTTCTTTCAGTGTCTGTGCCCCTGGAGTTATGTTCAAGAAGCGGTCTCCTATACCAATTTGTTCAAGGGTACCTCCTACTTTCTCTTCTAAGAGGTTCAATGTGGCTGGATTGATGTTGAGGTCTTTGATCCATTTGGACTTGAGTTTTGTGCATGGCGACAGACATGGGTCTATCTGCAGTCTTCTACACACCCTCATCCAATTGTGCCAGCACCATTTGTTGAAGATGCTGTCTTTGCCCCATTGTATCATTTTAGCTGTTTTGTCGAAAATCAGGTGTTCATAGGTGCATGGATTAATATCAGGATTTTCAATTCGATTCCATTGGTCTACCTGTCTATTTTTATGCCAATACCAGGCTGTTTTCAGAACTATAGCTCTGTAGTAGAGCTTAAAGTCAGGAATGGTGATGCCTCCTGATGTTCTTTTATTGTATAGGGTTGTTTTGGCTATCCTGGGTCTTTTGTTTTTCCATATAAAGTTAATTATTATCCTTTCAAGGTCGGTGAAGAATTGTGGTGGGATTTTAATGGGGATTGCATTGAATCTGTAGATTGCTTTTGGTAAGATTGCCATTTTTACTATGTTTATCCTACCTATCCAAGAGCATGGGAGGTCTTTCCATTTTCTGGTATCTTCTTTAATTTCTTTCTTTAGAGTCACAAAGTTCTTATTATATAGGTCTTTTACTTGTTTGGTAAGCGTTACACCAAGATACTTTATGTTGCTTGTGGCTATTGTAAAGGGTGATGTTTCTCTGATTTCTTTCTCTGCCTCTTTGTCGTCTGAAAAAAATAGGGCTACTGATTTTTTTGAGTTTATCTTGTATCCTGCTAGTTTGCTGAAGGTGTTTATCAGCTGTAGGAGTTCCCTGGTAGAGTTTATTGGGTCGCTTATGTAAACTATCATATCATCTGCAAATAGAGACAGTTTGACTTCTTCCTTTCCAATTTGGATGCCCTTGATCTCCTTTTGTTGTCTTATAGCATTAGCTAGAACTTCTAGTACGATATTGAAGAGATATGGAGAGAGAGGACAGCCTTGTCTTGTTCCTGATTTTAGAGGAATTGGCTTAAGTTTCTCTCCATTCAGTTTGATGTTGGCAGTTGGTTTGCTGTATATTGCTCTTATTATGTTTAGGTATGTTCCTGTTATCCCTGACCTCTCTAATACCTTTATCATGAAAGGGTGTTGAATTTTATCGAAGGCTTTTTCTGCATCTAGGGAGATAATCATATGGTTTTTCTTTTTCAGTTTGTTTATATGGTGGATCACGTTGATAGATTTTCGTATGTTAAACCATCCCTGCAATCCAGGTATGAAGCCTACTTGATCATGGTGGATGATTTCTCTGATGTATTTTTGAATTCGGTTTGCCATTATTTTATTGAGTATTTTTGCATCGATGTTCATCAGGGATATTGGTCTGTAGTTTTCTTTCTTAGTTGTGTCTTTGTGAGGTTTGGGTACCAAAGTTATTGTGGCCTCATAAAAAGAGATTGGCAATAAACCTTCTGTTTCTATCTTGTGGAACAGTTTGAGGAGTAGTGGTATTAGTTCTTCCTTGAATGTCTGGTAGAATTCTGCACTGAATCTATCTGGCCCTGGACTTTTTTTCGTTGGAAGGCTTTCGATGACTGCTTCTATTTCATTTCGGGTTATAGGTCTATTTAAGTTGTTTGTCTGTTCTTGATTTAATTTTGGTAAGTGATAGTTATCCAGAAACTTGTCCATTTCCTTTGAATTTTCAATTTTTGTGGAATACAGATTTTCAAAGTATGACCTGAAAATTGTCTGGATTTCCTCTGTGTCTGTTGTTATGTTCCCCATTTCATTTCTGATTTTGTTAATTTGCATGTTCTGTCTCTGCTTTTTCGTTAATTTGGATAAAGGTTTATCAATCTTGTTGATTTTCTCAAAAAACCAACTCTTTGTTGCATTGATTTTTTGTATTGTTTTCCTGGTTTCTATTTTGTTGATTTCAGCCCTCAAGTTGATTATTTCCTGGCGTCTGCTCCTGCGGGTGAATTCGCTTCTCTCTGTTCTAAGGTTTTCAGTTGCGCTGTTAATTCATTTATGTGACTATCCTCTGTTTTCTTCATATGGCACTTAGTGCAATGAACTTCCCTCGTAGCACTGCTTTCAAGGTGTCCCATAAGTTCGGGTATGTTGTATCCTCATTCTCGTTGAATATTAGAAAGTCTTTAATTTCTTTCTTTATTTCTTCTTTGACCCAGGAGTGGTGCAATTGCACATTGTTCAGTTTCCATGAGTTTGCAGGTTTTCTGCTATTTGTATTGTTGTTGAATTCCAATTTTAAAGCATGGTGGTCCGATAAGATACAGGGGACTATTTCTATTCTCTTGTATCTGTTGAGGTTTGTTATGTCTCCTAGTATGTGGTCGATTTTAGAGAAGGTTCCATGTGGAGCAGAGAAGAAGGTATATTCTTTTGTCTTTGGATGGAATGTTCTATAGATGTCTGTTAGCCCCAGTTGAGACATAACTTCTGTTAATTCTTTTGTTTCTTTGTTGAGTTTCTGATTTGTGGTCCTGTCTAGTGTTGAGAGTGGTGTATTGAAGTCTCCCACTATAAGTGTGTGAGGTTTTATATGAGCTTTGAGTTTTAGTAGTGTTTCTTTTACGAATGTGGGTGGCTTTGTATTAGGGGCATAGATGTTCAGAATTGAGACTTTGTGTTGATGGATTTCTCCTGAGATGAATATGAAATGACCATCTTCATCTCTTTTGACTAGTTTTGGTTTGAAGTCTAGCTTGTTAGATATTAGGATAGCTACGCCTGCTTGCTTCTTATTTCCATTTGATTGGAAAATCTTTTCCCAACCCTTTACCCTGAGGTAATGTCTATCTTTGGAGCTAAGATGTGTTTCTTGTATGCAGCAGAAGGATGGATTCTGTCTTCGTATCCATTCTGTTAATCTGTGTCTTTTTATAGGTGAGTTAAGACCATTAATGTTGAGGGTGAGTAAGGACCATTGATTGTTGATGGTTGTTTGATTTAGGTTTGTTGTTGGCAGTGGTATTGTGAATATATTTGTTCTGCTTCACCCTAGGTTTCTGGTGTAGTTGGATTATCTGTTGCCTACATTTTTGTGGGCGTAGTTACCTTCCTTGGGTTGGAATTTTCCTTCCAATACTTTCTGTAGGGCTGGATTTGTAGATACATATTGGGAAAATCTGGTTTTGTCATTGAATATCTTGTTCTCTCCATCTATATTGACTGAGAGTTTTGCTGGATATAGTAGCCTAGGCTGGCATCCGTGTTCTCTTAATACTTTTAGAACATCTATCCAGGACCTTCTGGCCTTGAGGGTTTCCATGGAGAAGTCAGGTGTAATTTTGATAGGTCTGCCTTTATATGTTACCTGTCCTTTTTCCTTCGCTGCTCTTAATATTTTTTCTTTATTCTGTATGCTAGGTGTTTTGATTATTATATGTCGAGGGGTCTTTTTTCTTTGGTCCAGCCTATTTGGGGTTCGGTATGCTTCTTGTACTTTCATGGGCATGTCCTTCTTCAGATTTGGAAAGTTTTCCTCGATGATTTTGTTGAATATGTTTTCAGCACCTTTGAGCTGGGCTTCCTCACCTTCCTCTATGCCTATTATTCCCCCCCCTTCTTCAGGTTTTTCAAGGCCTACACATAATGACTTTAATTTATAATTTTTTTTATTTATTTTTTTATTTTTTTTTTAAAATTAATAAAATTTATTTTTTATATCTACTCTAATATCCCCCCTTCCATCTCTCACATTTAAATATTTATTGTTGTTTCCGCGCCCCCTGTCTTCCACTTAACTATCCAATAAACACCCCCCTTCCCCCCCATCTTCTTTTCTTTTATTTATATCAATTATAATAAAAAAAAACACTTCCCCCCCCTCCTCCATTTTTTTTTTTTTTCTTTCCTTCCTTTACTTAAAGAATTAAATATTTTCTTCTCTTCTCTTTTTTTTTTTTTTTTTTTTTTTTTTTGGTTTTTTGCTTTTCTTATTTTTTGGGCCTCTGCCTTTTTTATTTTGGTGATGTGATTTTAAGTCATACCCTTCTGCTTCCTCTGCTTTGTTGTTGTGTTCCATTCTAGTTGGTGTAGATTCCCTAGATTCTGGTGGTGTCATGTTTGTCTTTCTGTTGTTAGGTGTTCTCTTGTATTGCCTTCTTCCCATAGTTTCTTCCTGTAGGTGTTGGTGGTGTCTCTTCCCTCTCTCTATGGTCCTTCCCAGATGGGCTTATGTGGATCAAAGATTCAATGTCTGTATCTCTGTGTGGTCCAAGCTCTCTAGGAGGCTTCTCTCTGGCCAATAGCCGGGAGAAGAGGACGAGGGCTGGACTGGAACTTGAGAAGGTTTTGCAGGGTAGTGGGATCTCACTGGAAACTGGCGCTCTCCAGCTGAGACCTCGTTCTTTGGCAGGGCCCGGATTTGGGGGTCAAGGATCTTGCCTGCAGGAACTCCAAGTGGACCCGCAGAGATAGGCGGATCTCTGGGAGGGGGCCTGGGACTCCAGCAGAGGACTGGAGGCGGGGTCAGGGACCAAGCCGGTGGAAATTACAGGTGGTCCCACGTGGATAGTCAGGTCTCCTTTGTTCGGAGTTGCTCCGAGAGGTCTCCGAAGTAGGGTGGACTGTTGGCTCCACCCTCTGTCCCAGTGCTCAACCAGAGCGGCAGGACCGTAGGTGGGGTAGGGCACAGGGTGGGGGGGGGGTAGGCTGGAGGTTGGGATGGGTGGGGGTGTATCAGAGCTCCAAGGGTGCTCTCAAAGGGGACCGGAGACAGGAGCAGCAGGATCAGGGGCCAATCCAGGGAGTTCAGGCGGGGGAGGGGGGTAAAGAGGTTGAAGGGGACAGGCAGCCCCGATTGGGCCCAGACTCACCTCTGGCCAATAGCCGGCAGAAGAGGACGAGGGCTGGGCTGGAACTTGAGAAGGTTTTGCAGGGTAGTGGGATCTCACTGGAAAGTGGCGCTCTCCAGCTGAGACCTCGTTCTTTTGCAGGGGCCCGGATTTGGGGGGTCAAGGATCTTGCCTGCAGGAACTCCAAGTGGACCCGCTGAGATAGGCGGATCTCTGGGAGGGGCCTGGGACTCCAGCAGAGGACTGGAGGCGGGGTCAGGGACCAAGCCGGTGGAAATTACAGGTGGTCCCACGTGGATAGTCAGGTCTCCTTTGTTCGGAGTTGCTCCGAGAGGTCTCCGAAGTAGGGTGGACTGTTGGCTCCACCCTCTGTCCCAGTGCTCAACCAGAGCGGCAGGACCGTAGGTGGGGTAGGGCACAGGGTGGGGGGGGTAGGCTCCAAAATTAAATTCTTAAACTATTAATTTCCTCCCAAATAACAGAAACCACCCATTAAAAGTAAGTTACCAAGATACTTTTTATGAAAATGCTGTTATGAAACACAAACTATGGGGAAATTAGCAACGTTTAATATTTTCCTGCAAAAATTTTTAAGTCTGATGTCTAGAAGACAATGCAATTTCACATATGCCCCAAAGTTCAGTATGTTACAGCACGTATTTTTTCAAATGAGGACATGAAAGAAGCCTGACCTCTAATTAATATATAGCTGAAAAATGGAGGACCTTGTGAACCCCCATATACTATCAGAGAGGACCATTGATCCTCACACTACATATGGAGAATAGCTGTCATACTAATTCTGGACCCAAACCTCTATCCACTGATACCATTTAATTTGGAATTAACTAACTCAATTCCCACAGATCAGGCAATGAAAAGATAGCATGTAAGTTCTCATAAATAATTTTAAATGAAACCTAGGAGCTATAACAATATATGAGATCGGTCAAATTTAGGATGACTTTAAGGAGTTACATAAGCAGATAGCAATCTAGTATGCATTAGTGAGTGACAGCCCTTTTAGATCTTTAGAGTGGCAACCAAGAGCTTGGGTACTAATATGAGTGATCATTTGCTTTACAGTTTGAATGATCTCATGGTTCTTCTGCTCAAATAAGTAAATGGAAACATTTAGTAAGTAATTTAGAAATGTTAAAACATTTGATGAATGCACATGTTAATGTTAAAATGAAAATCTGGACTATGGATTGAGATTTTCTTCATAAATACATGTTTTTAAGAATGTGCCTTCTTTTTATGTGCATTTTTATTATAAATATGTAATTGAAATTCAACTTTTAAAATTCTGAGCATAATTTTGTATTAATTCACTTAAGAGCAATTCCTTGGCATGTTTTACATATCAGACATAGTAATAAGTTTTGGAGATTAAACTATATTAGAAGCAAGGAAAAAGGTATTTCCTTTGAATAAATTACGAAAAAGTAGTAAATGTCACCAAATAAATAATTAAAACTATCATTTTATATTTACTTGTTTGGCAAAAGATAAGATTTCTTCTGATAATTAGAGAGAAGTGTTGAATAGAAGGATCCTTAAATATGGCTGATAGGCATGAAAACTGGGAAACATTTTTTTCTGTATTATGAAGCAAACAATAGCCCAAGACACAGAAATTATAAAATTATATCCCTAGATTCATACTCAAGAGACACTCACATTTTGCTTTTGAAGATGTTTGAAAAAAATATCCATTATACTACTCTTTGTTAATAACAGCAGAAATTTGAATCTACCTCCAACAGGAAAAGAGAGGAATTAAGTTGGGTATATTTACATGAGAGATTGATGTATAGTTTAGGAAAAAACTCATCTTGTTATAATACAGATAGATCCTTGTGAGACAGAAATGGTTACCTGAGCTGGAGAGATGTCTCAGTGTTTCAGACAGCTTTCAGACCATACAGAGAACTGCAGTTCCGTTCCCAGGACCCATATCATGCTACTCACATCGACCTGCAATTCCAGCTCCAGGGTATCACATAACCTCTTCTAGGCTTCCAGACACATAAGTGCAGATACACAGACAGAGACTTAGACATAAGTAAAAGTAAATAATGTTCTAAGTGGTCAAAGTTTAACAGAAAGTCATTTTATAAATGTGATTGTTTAAGTGAGACAATACTCAATAAATTTGAGATTTTGTGATGGAAGAGTATCGCGGTTAAATATGGATCAAGATAAACAAATAGGCCGAATATATGTTTATTCAGGGAGAAATAACTTACAACCTAGACAAATGAACACCAGGAAATTCCACCCGATGCTCTCCTATCCGAGTCACGCCAGCAAGAGAGCTTTTCCCGGCTCTCTCTCCAACCTCTTTCCACAGGTCACTTCAGCCCATGGCTCCACCCCCAAAAGGGCGTGGTCAGTGCCACAGAAGGACTATCTCACTACAATTCCCCATTTAGTCTAAAGAAAAGATTTAGGTTTAATACAAAACTATATACAAAACAGTGAATAACAAGTGTGCTCTAAGAAAAGGAAAATCGAGAACAAAATGACCTACATATCTAGTCTTAGGGTGAAGGCATAATGGAGTTTACAATAGAGTTGTCCTAAGCTGGAAAATGTAAGTCTAGTACCTAATATATCTAACTAGGAAGAGAGAATAATAGTTGTGATGGTTTAATCTTCAACCTCATCAAGACCTGAGAAGGAAAATAACAATACTAGAGTAGAGAGGAAGTGCGGATGGACAATTTCCAAAAGGTGCAGCAAGGACAGAAACAGTAAGCCACCTGGACAGTCACCCTAGGTCTCACAGCAACGTTGGTATACCCAGTTTTGGCTAAGGGCAAGAGAACTTGACAGACCACAACAACAGCAGGGAGGTAGAATGGCTGTCTTACCCTGACTTGGCAAGGTCAAGCAGTCTTCTATATTTGTCTTCTGCAAGCACATAGGAAATGAATGACAAACTGCCAAAAAAGTTAAAGTTTATTGCTTTGCTGAAGAGTCTGCCAGACACACTCTGGCCTATGGGCTGAAAAAGGAAGATTACAGAAGAACTTCAGGTGACTGAAAAGGCAAGATGTCTCTGTCATTTCTAGAGTTTATATATTATCCTTCTGTGGTCTTTGATGGACTTGAAGACAGATAGTTATGATTATAGTTTTCCTTAATTAGGCTTAAAGATAAGTTACATATAGGACTTTAGTAAAGATAAGTTACATATAGGACTTTAGATTCACAAATATAGGATAGATGATAGAATAGTTTCTTTTAGTCTTGCTAAATGTTAATGGACTAAATATTGTTAACTGTGATTCTTACTTGATAAGTGTTGTGTTATATATTTTGCTATGTTAAGCTTAAAACCCTTGTTTTTATTTAGACAGAAAAGAGGAGATGATGGGAGATGTCATTCTGTATATGTTTCTCATACTGGTTAATGAATAAAGGAAAGGAAAATAGGAGGGACTAGGAGACAAGGAGGAAATAGGAAGTAGGTAGGAGGAGCCAAGGAGATGGAGAGTCTGGAGAAGGAAGAACCGCCAGCCACCTCTCCCTGGTAAGACCAGGTGCAAATACATAGAAATGGGCTAATAATTAAGACAGAGCAAGCGGATAAGAAATAAGTAACCAGGCCAATAGAATTATATCTAATACAGAGTCTCAGTGTGTTGTTTGGGGATGGTGCCGCGGCGGGACCAGACCAGGCGGTGGGAGAAAAAACTGTACCCCTTACAGAAGAGCAATAATGGACAAAGAACTAGGAAGTAGTACACATTTTTAACATTCTATATGTAGAGTTAACCATTGGGTTTAAGGTATTCATTAATTCTGAGGGTAAGGCAAAGACCAAGTCATACAGAACCATGACAGTGGAGGAGATGAATTCAGCAGTCAGGCAAATGTGCAAGAATGGGAAGTAGTTATGTAGACATGAACAAAGTGTTCTACAGAATTTTGTGTTTGTTCAATACTTTTTATTAAATGATACTTGTATCAAGAAAAATAATGAAGTGATTATCCCCTGCATGGATGTTTCAAAACCGTTTGTTAAATTGTATAATAATTTATTTGCAGGAGCCCCGAATTAGAAAGCATATCCCAAATAATTTGATAAATAAAACACCTTTCTATTCTCAGGTCATCTGTGTTGTATATAGACATATCTACATGTTAACTCTTTGTTTTCCTTGATTTGTGTTAAATGCTGAAATATGTAGAATAAATTTTGGTTTAAACTTATTCAAAATATTAGATTTAATATTGAATTGATTTTATACCATTCAAATTTCCAGCTATACATATTTCTCTTCTCTTAGTACACTATATTTTACTATGTTTTGTTAAATCAACATAATTTCTTAGTTGTAAAAATAAAAATCTATATAAGGTAATCAATTATTTTATTGGTTATCATGTCTATGATAGAAAGCCATTTCCTCCTCCTTTCTAGGTGACCATGGTTCTAAAAGTCTCATTTTGTGAGTATTTATGTGAATGTGAGTGGGTGCACTCCTACAGGAGGTATGACTCAACCATTCAATTAAAGAATGAAAAATGGGATCAGCAAAGGCTCAGTGTAATGTGAGAATATATCATTTGTCTGGAAGTATATTTGTTCACTACAGCCTGTCAGTCTCTATAAGAGAAAAAAATTAACTGTAAATGAGAGTTCAGCCTGTGTACAAATGTAGGAACAGTTTTAGTATACTACTTAGCACTGAGAAAGTAGTCTATTCTGCAAAAATATCTCCCTAGAAAGACTTGGAATTTTCAACATTTTTCTCTAAACATAGATAACAAGAGAACTTCTCAGATACAACATTCTTTATTAACTATTTAAATAATAATCATATTTATGCCTTTCTGAAACAGTAAAATAAGTTTTGTGCACCTCTCTAGAAAATACATTCTCATTCTCCAGAGTTTTCTTTCAAAAAATACTTTACATTGTAAGAACACTATTATTTTCTTTTTTAATGCTCTCTTCCAAAGAGCTCAAAGCATTGCAAAGTGCTCTTTAAAAAAGTTATATTCATGTTTCCTTCCTTTGATCCCTATGCTAAAATACAGCCACCTCTATGGTGAAATAAGGCTACTGCTTATGACAGTGGATAACAACTCCATACCATTCACAAGAAATAACATACCCAATTAAAACTGCAAAGGTCTTAGAAAGACAGACTTTAATTAGAGAAGCTGGAATGTAGCCAAGCAAAAAAGTGCCATGAAAGTGGTCATGACCTCATTTTAACACTCTGTCTCATTCAGAAGACCACATCAAGAGTAGCCCATTGCATCAGGCTGACTTAAGGCTCTGATTGATGCAGCCTTGAATAAATGGGAACAATGTCACATACTTAATCATCATCTGCATTTGTCAAGGCAGCCCAAGAGTTTCCTTGGCGAGCCTCCTCCACCAGTTAACAACCCTCCCTGTACATGTCCATCCATGGGTCACAAACATCACATCAACCTTTTGTAACTTCGGGAGGATAACGTGTGTGCTATCAAGTACAAAAGGCCCACAATTTTTATGTAACCCTTGTAATCAAAGGAATAAATTATTCCAACATATTATTAAATGTTCAAAAATAATAATTTATAAAATGAAATGTTTTTAAAAATCATATTGTCATAAATAAAATATTCAAACTATTCAATATAGCCATCCTGACTCATTAATTTCAAAGAAGATGAAATAATCAAATAGATAAAAATAATTGTATTAAAAGAGATAGAAGAATATTAGAGCTTTAAAAAATCATCTTCAAAATCATAATACAATTACACTATCTAATTGAAGTATCCTAACCTGCTTTTCTCAAACAATTTATAATCTAATGAGAACATATTAGGTTATAGAATTGTGTGTGAGTCTATATTTTTATATAGTCAGTGGTGGATTTTCACTCACCACACTGTCCTAAAATTCAGCATGAACCTGTCTTAGCCTCCTCATTGCAGAATCACAAGAGTGTAGCATGACTGACTAGGTTTTTGACAAGATACAGATTTTATATTCCATTATTTTGGGAAATTGCCTCCTCCTGGGGGTTGGCATGAATGGATTCTGTTGCTTCATGAAATAACCAAGTTTTCTCTCTCTCTCTCTCTCTCTCTCTCTCTCTCTCTCTCTCTCTCTCTCTCTCTCCTTCCCTCTCTCTCTCTCTCTTTCTCTCCCTCTTTCTCTCTCACCTCTTTCTTCTGCATAGAAGTCAAAGAGACAACCCTAGGATATTATCACCAGGGCACTACAAGCATTTCTGCCCTCATTTTGTTCTAGTGCCTTTGCCTCCAATATTTATTTCCATAATTTGCGCTTTGTGATTATCCTGTGGTTAAGTTGACAGACTAGGCTGATGATGGCAATGGTTTATAATCATCTCTCTGTCCAAACCATGATTATATTAAAAGCACCATTCCTTGGTGGCCAATTCTTTTATTTATAATGTAACAGAAGCCTAAGATTCATATTGAACTTTTATTCCTGAAGGAAAAAATTAGAAACCAGACATGCCATCACATAACTGTAATCCCAGAACAGGGTTGGATGTGGCTGTGATATGGATTATTGAGAGTTCAAATGCAGCCTGGTAACATAGTGAGACAAAATCAACAACAATAAACTAACCAACAATGATGTTAATTATTACATACTTTTTCTAGTTGATAATTTTTCAGCGGCATTTCTTTTCCCTTGGTACCACCACTGGCTTCTCTGGGCTCAGGGTTTGCAGGTCTGCACAGGTAAATTTTCATGGAGAATTGTGAGACCCAAGATTGATCATTACCAAGCTCTGATTACTTTTTCCTTTTTTTTTCTCTTCATTAATTTTACATACATATCACAGTTTCCTGTTGCACCTCCTCCTGCCTTTCCCATAGATCTCTATCTCCATTTGGAAAGGGGCAAGCCTCATATGGGCTTGAATAAAGAATGCCACGTCAAGTTGAAACAGCACTAAACTTCTCCGTCTATATTGAGGCTGGGCGTGGTGATCTAGCATGGAGAACAGGTTTATAAAAGCTAGGTCAGGTCCTGATGCCCCTGCTAGGAGTCTCACAAACAGACCAAGCTACAAAACTGCCACACATATGCAGAGGGTCTAGTTGATCCCATACAGCCTTAGCAACAGTTGGTCCAGAGTCCATAAGCTGTCAGTAGCTCAGGTCAGTTGTCTCTTGTGGATGCTCATTATCCCTTTGGATCTTACAATCCCTCCTCCCAGAGCTCAACCCAGTGCTTGGCTATGGATCTCTGCATTTTCTTCCATCAGTTCCTGGATAGAGTATCTCTAATGATAATTACAGTAGTCACCAATCTGATTGCCACTTCAGGCATCCTCTCCACTATTGCTAGGACTCTTACCTGGGGTTATCCTTGTGAATTCAAAGGGGTTTTGCTGGCACCGTGTTTCTCCCTAACCTTGAAATGCTCCCCATGAAGATGTCTCTTTCATTACTCTCTCTTTTAATCCCACCCCAACCAGCATTCTGAACTCAGTCCACCCAATCCACTCTCTCAAGTTCCCAATACTCCATCCATTTTCACCACCACACCCAAGTGGGGATGGAAATCCATGCACCCTTCTTTGGGCATTCATTGTTACTTCCTGGGGTTGTCAACTGTAGATTTGTTATCCTATACTTTATTCCTAATATCTATGTCTGTCTTTCTGGGTCTGGGTTATATCAGTTAGAATTTTTTTCCTAGTCCCATCCATTTGTTTGCAAATTTCATGAAGTCATTTATTTTTATAGCGGAATCATACTCTGTTGTGTAAATGTACCACGATTTCCTTGTCAGTTTTTCAGTTAAGGAACATCTACATTGTTTCCAGGTTCTGGCTATTATGAATAATGCTGCTATGAACATAATTGTGCAATTGCCCATGCCTGACTTCTTTTTAATGATAGACTTTAATACTATGGCCTCATGAACATTAACTGTCATGGTCTTTGCAACACTAAGTGTTTAAAAGGCAAGGATGCTCAGATATAGGAAACAGTCTTCCTCAGAGAAGAACACACCAATTTGTTATCTAATACCAGATGGCCAACCGTGAAAACATGCTCCAGGTTGAGAAGGATATATGTATGCATTGAGTGTATGTATGTATGTGTGTATACATGTATATGAATATAAGTATATATGTACCTATATGTGTTTGTGGGTATGTACTACACACACACACTCACACAACAACAACAACAACAAATCTAAACAGAGGTCATGAGTTTGAATGAGAATAAGGATGGGTATATGGAAGCCTTTGGGGAGAGAAAGGGGAAGGAGAAAATACAATGTAATTATATTACAATCTCAAAAAAGAAAAAAGTTAAAAAGCTTTAAGTTTTTGAATTTTGTTGTTGCCTTTGTTGTTGTTTTTTGGCAAGGAGACATATAAAGAAAGGCTATTTTGTGGCCACTTCTCTTTGAACTTAAGTCACAGGGAAGCATGCTATACTTACAGTTCTCCAGAGTTAAATGCTCTAGGCTGCATTTTTTTTTTTTTTTTTTTATAATTATTTGAACTGGGTTTATAGGTAAAGTTAAAGAAGATTGACTCAAATATTGCATGTGTATTATGACTTGGAAATTGGTTCCAACTTGGTAATAGAGCTGAGCTTTATAATGTGCAATGTTATGCCTAATTCCACTAACACTAATTCCTAATAACACTCTCAAGGGACTCAAGGGACAGAAGATATGAGTAAGTAAATAAGCAAAAATCAAGGAAGGAGTCATATTTACAAGAGTATAAACATGATTCTTGGATAGTGCTTACAGGGGAGACATGTACAGAAGCAATGACCAGAGAAAATTTATAAGAAGCAGTCAGGTAGACTGCTGAAGTAATCTCTAAGATGTTCCTACATACTCCATTTCAAGTTGATGTCTAATAGCTAATACTAACAGTTTCTGTGTTCAAGATAGCACTGAATAGATTTCACATCATTTGATATTACATAACTTTCAGGATCATTGTAATCTTACAGATAATAAAATAAAATTTAAATCAGCTTATAATCAGAGAAGACAGTTTCTGATTTCCAAATGTCTGAAGAGAAGTTTTAAAATGATTGTGCATCATATGAGCATAAATCATACTTTCCTCTCTTTTTAAGCCATCTATGTAAAACTTATAAAGAAAGAAAACTCACTTCCTGAAAGCATCTTCATCTCTTTTCTCTGAAATACATTCTTGAGCATTTGGACATTATTTTTCTCTATACATGAAGCCTTGTTTTAAAATAACCTGCAATAATATTACACATATTGTAAACTTGATAAGAAATATATATAATTTATTGACCTCTTAGGATGTACTTAAAATGCACAGTTGCTTTTCATATTTAACTAGTAAATTATATCCATATATGGCAATGTACACATGTACTCCCCAAATCCCAAAATCTAAGGAAGGTAGACCATGAGTTTAATGCTATCCCATGCTATGTAGCATCACCTTGTCTAAAACAATACTTAACAATGGTCCATTCCTCCAAATCTGCACAAAATTGCATACAATGTGTTTCCAGCACTGTCAAATCTTAGTACTTCAGTGTTTATCATTACTGAATCTCCATAAAACACTTCCTACTGTCCCAGTTATCTGTTCTTGGCCAACTATCTGAGCAGTAAGGGACGAGTTTACCTAACAGCCACACCCTTCCATATTCTCTATCTTCCTTGGCCTTCCAGACATCACACAGGAATCAGAGCTTCTTAAGTTCTCACATATCCTGGGATGAGAAAATAAAACCAGAAAGGAAGATAAACTTGTAACTGCTGTTCCTCATATAATTTCCAAATTAAGTAAGAGCGACATGATGGAAAGTATCTCTTTCCTACTGCTGACATTATTTGTTTTGCTTTCATTTCACTTCTTGGCTTAATGGTACTAGAAAAATACCTTTAAACAAAGACTGGGGAAATTGTGATGTTTTTCTTATCTAGCATCCCTACTCATGTACTAATGAGTCTGTTTAAGGGAACATCGTTTCTGTGAAGGAGGCCTAGGAAAATACACTTTGAAATGACTTTCATTGGATGTCATGAAGTGCCAAAATGTACAGTAAGCCCTCAAGGTTATATTAGAATAGTGCAGAGCCTTGGGCTAAGTCACAGAAGACTTCATGATGAACATGATGCCCCTACCAAGGTCAATGTCTTCAGTATCATTTTCTGTACACCACATATCATGAAAGCATTTAAGATGATATCTGTCACATGCACCGTAACTATATATATATATATATATATATATATATATATATATATATATATGATGATATCTGTAACTCAGCTTCTGAGATGCAGCAAGTAGGATTTTAACAGAGTGTCAGTAATGATTTCCATCAGTCTTACTCTGATTACGTGAAATCTTCCCAGATTAGAGTCTTTTCTCAGAGTACACACTTCCGGTGAAAGCTCTGAAACCATTTATTTTATTTCTTAGAGACAAAGTAACAACCACATTGGTTGTTACCTATGGTCAGGATATGCTTCTTTGACAAAGTTACCACAAAAACAAAAAACAGACTCATTTTGTAGCCACTGTTTCAGAGATGATGCTGGTTACCTATGACAACAGGAACTGACCTTTACAATTGATCCTGACTTTACATGTAAATAACACTGACATAATTTAATGTTGCATTAAACTTTCACCACACCAAAATCAAAACAAAACAAACAAACAAACAAATAACAAAACAACAACAACAAAAACCCCACACATGCACCATATCCTTTTAGTATCACAGCTATCCCTCCATAGTTATCATTTTCCTTTCAAAGACAAAAATAACACTCCACAAGAATGAAATTACCTTCAAGGACAGAGGTACTAGAAGAGGAAAAAAAAAAGAATATTAACATAAACTGCTAGCAAGCACCCATCAAGAGTTACTGATCTATAACTAAAAATTATAATTTTTAACTTAGGGATAAAGGAAACAAAAATTTATTGGGAAAACAATGGGTTATTGCAGTTTATTCACCTCAATAAGATACAGCTGGAAATACTATTATTATTTTGTTATTATTTTGCATGTAGATTCCTGTTCCCACTCCCTCCCATCCTCTCATGCCACCAATCTCCCTCCTATCCCATTCCTCAACCATACCCCAGGGAGGGTGAACCTTCCAGGAGAGATTATCAAAATCTGTCAAGACATTTGGGGTAGGGCCTACAACCTCCCTCCTGTTTCTAGATTAAGGGAGTATCCCTCCAAGGGGAATGTGCTTCTGAAATCCTTTTATGCACCAAGGATACATCTTAGTTCCACTGTCAGAGGTCCCTTAGACTGCCCAAGCTTTCTAACTGAGACCCATGTTCAGGGGTTCTGGGTTCTGGTTTCCCAGCTATCGGTTTGAGGCCCATGAGCTCCCACTTGTTTAGGTAAGTTTTCTCTGTGGTAAAACCAGATTTTTTAAACCAGACATTTGTTATCATTGAATCATGTCCATATTAACCATGAGCATGGCAAACTGTTCTGTACACAAATTAATACATTAAGACCTTGGACCTCAGAGCCATTATAAGGCAATTAGGAGAAATCTGTGTTGCAAGACCCATCCAAGAGATAAATATAAAATTTTAAATTGAAGTATTATAATCAGATAAAGCATGGCTGTTTCTGAATACTGAGATATCAGTAAGAGATTAGAACCCTAAGGAATGAAGTTTCACAAACTTGTGCATCCTATGAATTTGATTAAATAGACATATATTAAAAGCAAGATTACTATCATATTTGAGTGAGTTTCTAATTGCAATGATTATCTGCCTTATTTATTTGCCTCTATTAGAAAATTTAAGGAACAAGTGCTCGAGCTGTATTCCACTTCTTTTAGTTTACTGATCTTCAGGTTTGTTTAGTATGTGCCCAACACAACTTAAAATTAAAGTAATAATTTAGAAGTTATAGCAGTAAAGCACAGGAAGAGAAGGGACTCTGCAGGGAAGTGTTTCCCTAGAGTCTTCCTAATACTGATTAACACTAGTTTTTGAAATGTTAATTAGTTTTGAGCTTAACAGCTAGTCATTGTCTAAAAGGGCATGGTGCAAAACTTTTTCAAGTGTGGACTAAGGAGTACTTAACTCCTTAATGCCAAGGACTGGCCATTTGCTCCATTGCTGACCACTGAACCATAAGGATGCCAGGACTGATTAACTCTGGTGATTAGCAGGCTGACATGAGGACTTTTCATCTGCTTATACTGACAGGCTATCTAAAGGAATTTGTAAGTTTTATCTGTGTAATGCATTCCATTTACTTACATTATGGAATGCATAGTTTAAAACTTTTTAAAAGAGTATGAATAGGTTTAATATATGCAACTTTTCAAAAAAGTCTAAAATGATTCTGCTATATTTCTGTGCTTGTCTTTAGCATTTAATAGATATAATGGTAGAAAATAGAGCTTTTTGTTTCTTCAGCTGCTTCTTAGAGACCATATTTATCACTCCTAAATCTGCACTATCTAAACTTCATTCTTGTTGCTTCTCCAGAGGGTAATACCCTCTTAAAAGAAAATTCACTAAAAATTTCACACAGAGAACAATTTTTGTAGAAAAATACATCTGTGTAGAAAATAGTTACAATCTGAATAAGAAAATGGATATCAGAAAAGTATTTGTACTAGAATATTTGCTTTACTCAAAAAATTGCATTTAAAGCAAACTTCCCCTGTGTCTAGGATATCAAAATCATACATTCTGCACACTTTATTCCATCTCACTATTCAATAGTCAACAAATGTGCCCAATACCTCAGGACTGAGGCAGTCTAATTATAAAAATCTGGTCTCTTCACTTTGTCTCCTTCATTGGTTCTTAGCAACACATAGGTAGTGGTTATTTTATGTTACCATTGTTTTATAAAACATTTTAATTATATTTGGAGAGAAATTAGTCTCACAATAAGCTAAAAATCTCTGCAAGGAGACTATCAGAGTGTTGTGGAAAATGTTCCTAGAGTGTCTATTAGAATTCACTCTGTTGAGCTCTGATGTCATATACAAATAAGCCATTGTCACATATTTATAAAGAATAACAAAGTGGCAAATAATCACAGATGATAGTTTTTGAAATACCTTTATATATACAGTATGCATAACAAAAATCTAAGGTCACAGTTATCTTTGGGAGGAAAGGAATGAATGACTAGATCAGACGTTCATCTACTGTGAGTGAGGCTTATAAGGACTGTTATAATTTCTTGTGTGGGTGTTGCTGAAATGCTTCTGCCTGGAAAGGGGAATATAATATGGGGCTATGATCAGCAACAACAACAAACCAACCAAACAAAAAAAATGCTAAAGCAAGAAAATACAAATAAGTAAAAGGAAATAATGAGTCTTACGGATGCTATGAAACTTTCTTAAACTTAATTTCAATGTCATTTTTTAACATTCCTCTTAACATTTTAACACTACTTATTCTTAACAATGGCAGGCTTTCTTTCTATACCATATTCAACAGTGTGCATATCTGTATCCTTTGGCCTTTACCTTTTCACAATCTTTCTATTAGTGGCTCTTTTTTCTTGTTGGAGTCAACAGGTGATGTTTTTTTCTATAGATTTCCATGTTTTCAGTTTACTTGAGTTTTCTAGACTTCCCAAACCTTTCGTGGTTTTAATAAGAAATGAGTATTTTTTTTTTAATAGTATGACAGAGATCAAGGAAGTGTGAGATTGGTTCATGAAGCTTAGCAAAATAGAGGGCCAGCAAAAGTTCAAGAGATTTCCTAAGATATGGTAAAGAGCTGCTTTAGAGCCTCTCAACCTAAGATATTTAGAGAAAGAACAGGAGGCAAATGCACATTTAAAGCAGTATGATTTGTTATTTCAGCTTTCATGGTTTTGTTACATCAGTAACTTCACCACTGAATTGCTTATGTGGATTGTAAACAGTTACTTCTAATAAATATTGTGTTAATGCCCACATTATTCAGATAGAGTTTGGAAGTGGAAAAAGAAATATTAGAATGGCCAAAATAATCAGATGACTAGGCTATCACCTGTATATTCTATTAAAAATATTCCAATTTTCTGAAATACCATTTTTAAAATGTATGTCAAGTGTGTTCTCCTTTAATACCAAATAAACAAGTTATGTCATAGGTTATTCAGTTTGACATACTAATATAAATATTTTCCAATAAAATGCTAACAGTCTTGAATAAGGAATGAACATGATCTACATGGGGAAAAACAGTTATAAGCATAATTGATTCAATATTGTCTTGATTTTACAAACTTCCTTTTTCAATGATCTCATTATTAAATATTTCAAGATACAGATGATCAAAGGGAGAATTTCCAATCAATATCCTATTTTAAATTGCTGGACACACACACACACACACACACACACACACACACACACACATATATATATATATATAGTGGGGGGTTGTCTGTGTTTTGGGAAACCTTTGCTGATAGTCAAAGATTAAAGGTTCGCTAGGCTAATTTGGTATCCCTCTATGGAGAATGTGCTCCCGAAGTCCGTTTTGAACTAGGGATACACCCCAATTCCACTTCCAGAGTTCCCATAGACTACCCAGCCTGCTAATTGAGACCCATGTTCAGGGGGTCTGGGTTTGTTCTATGCAAGTTTCCCAGATATCAGTATGGATAGATATTTATCAATACAAATTGGTGTGAAACAGTATCAAGAAGTCAGAAAAATACAGTATATATGAATAGAAAATAGAAACAATGAGGAGTGAATGTGCAGGCAGCCACAGTTTCTGGGTCAGCTTAGGATGAAGAGTCTCTGCATTTGCTTCTGTCACATGATGTTGCTCATTTCCTGAGAACCAGAATCTACAGATCACTGAACTGAAGAGTGAGGGTATTACAATTCAAATACTGACAGGACCAAGAAGAAAGATGCATGTTGCTCTAATTTTACTATTGGCTAATATGTTTTTGCAGGAACCCAGGATTCCAGAGAATGATTCCTCTGTGATGCTCACTTACAGAAATGCACAGGAGTGCAGTTCTGTGAAGCTTATACATGTGATTTTAGCTACTTATTTTATTGTATATTCATGGCAGTCATTATAGTGCTGAAACTGTACAGTTGACAATACAGGTTTTGAAACACTGTCAATTGTTTACGTCATTCTGATCTCAAATATGTGCCAGCCCCCTGCATCAGTGTCCTGTTGCTAGATTACAAGTTTGTGTCACCTGTTTTGATTCTTAACTATTGTATTAATTGTCTCTAAATTTTTTTTCTTAAATATAAATGAATTAACCTCCAAATAAATAATATGTAACCAAATATGTAAAATGAAGTGGTGATATTAAAGAAATAGAAATCTAGTACTAAAGTGGATAAAATGTATACAGCTCAAACCACTGCTTTGAAGATAAAATATAAAACATCTAGAATTATAGTCAGACATGAAGATAAACACATTCATGCCATCAAATTTGAAAATCTGGTGAGGCAGATGTATCAGTCTCATGGGCAAAATCTTTAAGATCAGAAAGTAAACAACTGAATGGTTTCAGGAAGTTCCTGAAATTGACTGATTCAATAGATTCCACACTTTCCAAGAATATGTGAACTGTAGGATTGATGAGAAATTTCATAAAAGCTGAGGTGCCTAGAAGAGTCTCAGGTCAACCAAAATACATGAGATGAAATTCTCATTCCTGTTAGGTTGCCAGCAGTCTGTGCAGTGTACTCTAGGTTTTCAGCTTTTGAGAGCTATCACTCATGCTCAGGGTGGGCTTTTGGAGGTCAGCTGTAATCAAATCACTCTTGATCTTGTAAACAACCCCTCATCAGTTTGTTGTACATAACTCCATTAAAATACATTCTTATACAAAGTTTGACTTTGGTGGTATATTTATGTGTTCTGTTGGTGGTTCTCTGTCTTAGGCAGATAATAATTGTTCAACATCTCTCCAGGAATAGTGGCACAGTACAAGGAGAAAAAAACAATATTGAAAATGTATTTAACATAAAAATGAAAAATATGCTCAAGAAATAATTCATATATTAACTGTGCATAAGTATTTTTATAGTCTGTATTTGAGAGGTCTTTTTCAGATAATTTCCTTTATAATCTTTACATTAACCTATTCCATACAGGAAAAAAAAAGCTTGTTACTGTTATGCCCAAGTTGCAGAGATTCCCAAAGGCCATGAGATAGACATACCAACCAAATTGCAAAAGCAAGTTTTATTGTTTTATCCAACCATGGCAGGAACTTTGTCAAGTTAGCTGACATAGCTACCATAGGAAGTGAATTCCTTGTCTACTGCTGTGATTTTTTTAAAAGGAAAAAAACCCTACAGGGTACATTAGTGGGAGGGGAGAGGTTCAGATTGGTTCCTGATTGGTTGACATTTGAGGAACAATTAGGGTAATTTCTCAGAGTCAAGGAAACTGGTTGTTTAACATTTTTGATTGGTTGGCTACAATTGGTAACATTTGGTGGTTTCTATGGCTTTGTCTGTTACTTGCAGGCAACCTGTTCTTATTGGTTGGTGCTGGGAGCATTCTGTGCTTTTTATGGCTTTGTTTGTCTCTTGGAGGTGGTTTGCTGTTAAACATAGTTTCTAGGTAAAAATCTAAGAGGAAGGTTGTCTTGGATTTTTTTGTGTCTAGTTTTGGTTCTAGGCCTGTAGCATACAACACAGTCTCTTAAGAATTAAGTCTTCTCAAGACAAAGGAGAAGGCTTTGTTCTGAAGGCTTGAAGCCTTCTGGAGTTTAGTTTAAATATTTCAGTTGGGTAACACAAAGTAGACCCTATGGCCATCCTATTTAGCATGATGGTCCAAATCCTACTTGGGCTGTGAAAAAGAAACCTTGAGCTTTGCTAAGAAACATTTTACAAATGGCCAAATGCTCCTAACCATAACTGCAAGAACCTCCTCTCTTAGACAGAGTCTCCGCACTAACTCTCTGGATGTTCAAGTGTCAAGCTACCTCCCTCTTAAATACCTGTATGAAATACCAAGAGATTTCACAGCTGAACACTGTCCTCCACTATCCAAGGCAAACCAGCAGTGTTTTAATAACTTGTTTTTCTCTCCAAGGAGTGGCTCTGTTCAGTAGGTTCTTGCTGGCCTATTTTTAAAAGTAACATGAAGTTTCTCTATTTAAAAGGTAGAGTGGCTTTGGACTGCAGTTAAATTTAATACCAATTTATACAAATAATCTAAATGTTAATACAACATAATGTTATAATGTTAAAAAAAATAGTATGTTTGAAGTCCATAATGTAGGAGAATAAGTACAACTCATTCTCTACTCTCTTGAGTGAAAGATAACTGGGCATCTAAGAATACTCTTCTCAAGAACAAACCCTATATTTCAGACCTATGCCCTGGTGTGGAATTTTCTAGATACTAAGCTTTTAGACCACAGGTCTGAATTGATTGTCATGCCCAACTCACCCTGTTGCAATTTGTTTCTTGAAATCAAAGTTATTACAGAGTGCTAGAGGCCTCACAGCAAGTACATGGTTACTGGGAAAATAAATCTTCCTGCACTGTGTCTGTATGGCTTTCATGAATAGTTGAACAAAAATCAAGAAATAGTAAAGGGATCCATCTTAAAATCAGATTAAGTGGCCAACTGTAATTTGCCAGTCTCGGGGTAGCATTTTGGCACAAAACTCAATTTTCTCTTAGAATAATTTGCACTGGGATTATGGGCTAAATGCTCTCAAAGTTTCTAAGCTATAATTCTTTATGAGCCTGTACTTGGCATTGAGCTACAGCATATGCGAGCCTCACTTTCAGGCTCTATATTTATGTCTATCCACACTCTGTATATGATGGGAGCTGAGTTTTAATGAAAAGCATTGGTTCATGTCAGGATTTACTTGCCATGGGTATTTTTTTTCTAAAGGGATTTGCTTCACATTAAATATCAACTGAACTTTTGCTAAATTTCTGCTGCTAATTTAAACCTGTCTTGTAAACCCCCAATCTTCCAAAATACCTAACTCTTTGCAAACAAGTTCACAACAATAGTATTCTTGTTTGATTTGATAGTGCAAGTGTTTAGGAAACACCTTCTATTTATAGGAAACTTACATTTCAATGTTGGATGTGTTTTCTCATGGTGAGGCATATAATATTCAAAGAAATGAAGAGAAGACAAAGGAAGAAGGAAAAGAAGAGAATAGTTTAGAAGGGAATAAATAACCAGAGAGCCTATGTGAAAGACCAGAGAAAAGTCAGGCCACGGAAACTGCAGAGGCTGCACTATCTGTATATGATGCACTCATTTTCCTTCTCTGGTCAGCAACTATAATGTAGAAGGTAATGTGCAAGGGTTTTTATATGCTTTTCAGAACTATAAAAGGAGTGTGAGTGGATTTTAAACATTTTGATTAGCACAACAAAGATTTTAATGCTTTATTTAAACAGTTTGCTATAGGGCAAACACATTTGGTCGACAAGTAAAATGAAAGCACAGGCATCGGTTTCTCTGTTTTCTATTAAGTAATGTTGCGAAGTAAGCAGAAGTTGGATTCAGATATCAGATAATTATCTCCACACTGTGTGTCACAGTAAATAATTTTAATTGGTTTAACTTCAGGGACCATTACTGGCCTAATTAGAAACATGAAAAGGCTACAAGTATTAGGAAATATCCTGAAGGAATGAGAACATTAGCAATTCTGTCAAGCCATTTTTAGAATAAGTACACAGTAGCAGCCACATTTCAGGAAGAGGCATGATACTGGAAAGGTGCTTTTAGTAAAACCACACTTGTGACTGTAAGAGACCTGCAATGGGAAGCACACAAAGTGGCTAACAGGCTGGCATGGCAGTGTTTCTGTGCTTAAAAGTGTTCTTGTCTTGTCCTAAGTGCTCTTTCTAAAAGATGAAGGTTGATATTTTCAAAGTAAAAGGACAATAATTGAGGTTGAGTAAATCCGTATTGGGAACACACTGATTTACAGAAAGACAAAAGGATCTATGAGCCAAATGGCTTTACCTAAACCATCCTCCCGGAAATAGGCATTAGAACAGGTGCTTAGCAGTTTGTCATGATTATTTTTAAACTAGTTTTCCAAAATTCATAGTAAGCACATGGATATTGTGAGGCATACATATAGTTTCTGACTGAGTGGATGTTTCGAAATCAATATACTCAAAAGGGAAGATGAGATACTGTGACCATTACATCAGAAATTATGATTCATATAATCCCTCTTTACTTTTAAGTAATAAAACAGAGCAAATTGTTTATAATACATAAAATACTTAGGATGACATAAAATTGTGTAATGAAAATTACTATCAAGAGCTTCTGATCAACAGGGAATTAGAGGCTTGTTCTTTCAATGAAATTTAGTTTCTAGCTTTGTATTTTTAAGTTAACTAATGGTAACATGAGAGCATTTTGATAGGGATCTGAGGGACTTTAGTAAACAGGATATCTTTGAGTTGCAAAAATTCATAATGATCTAAAAGGCCATGGAATAAGAAATATACAGGCTTCTATGTATCTTTCTGAAAAAAAAATATTGAAATTTTCAAAAATTCTCACAAAATATCAATATAATTTAGCATTTAAAATTTTATCAAAATAAAGAGTTCAATAATTTCATAATATATTGAGCAGAACTCATGCAGGTATAAGAAACTCATACCATGTCACTCCCATATATAATTGTTCATTCAAACACAATGATTTTCTTCACAGGACATGTTTCCACTGAATGTCTTTAAATAAAATCATCAATTGTCTTAACTAGTTATATTGAGTGTTTTTAAATGTTGGAACATTCTTATCTGATAAAAGGCATACACAATAATTTAGATTGTTTTTCTTAACATATATATATATATACATATATATATATATATATACACAAACACACACACAAACACACATACACAAATAAATATTGATAATTCATTTGGAATAATTTTTAGTTACAAAATAAAATCCTTAAAGATTTGTAGAAGATAAATATATTTGCTAGTTATTATAAAATGTCTGCCCAACAAACACATGCTCCATATTGAAAATATCTTCAAACTTAGTGTGGGGAGTGATGAGGGGAAGAATAAAAATATAGTTGCTTACATAAATATACATACTTGTCTAAGTATACAAACACATATACATATGCTCATATATTTCAGTTTTCCCATATGTTTAGAAAATAACAGCCTTGAATTTTTGTGCCCATCTCATTTCTGTCTTAGAACATGGCTACAAATGAGACAAATTTTCCTCATACAGTGTGTAAGTCAGCAAAGTCAATGTTGGTTTTTTAATATGCTTCATATTTCCAGGTCACTCAAGTTCTCAATGAAGACCCTCTACTCAAATCTACTTCTTCAGTCACCAGTTTCTTATGTAAAAGAGGCTTGAGAGCATCTACTCTCATATCTGTGCGCTATCTGCCCCTACATCTGAGAATCCATGAAATGAGTAAAAGAAGACACTTTTGAGGCACTTCAACTTTAGAACATATTTTAAAAAACATTGAGAGGATTCTAGGAGGAAGTCAATTGAATTCAATAATATTTACACTCCTTAGTAATTGCATTTTCATGGATAGTAAAATTTAATTTTACTCATTAAAAATGTACTGCTTTGGTTAGGGACACATCATTACACTGAGAAAATAATAATTTAGTGGTTTATTTATTACAACAACTGAAAAAAAGAAATCAGCTCATTTACAATCCAACAGAAGGAATTTAAGGTATGCACTGAATATGAATTTCAAATAGAAAAATTGTAAAAGTTGAAGGGAGACAGTTTAACAGAAAGGGGACACGGTACCAAGCAGTGGAGAATAGGTGAACAACAGAGAACTGAATATAAGCAAATGTGCTATAGGTATGAATAAAAGTGTCATTTGAATAACTTTCCCTTACCAATACTATAGAAATATAATTACAATTAATTAATATTAGTATAAATATAATTAATAGGCTGCTAACAATGAAAAATAGGTTACAGATATAACAATAATGACTATGCTTAGTTTTGCTACTTTCAGCAAATTCTACCATAAATAATATTAATTTAAAGATAATTTGTCTCTCATCTGAAAACTTTCCTCTTCTCTTTTTGATTTTTGTCTTTTATCTCCTGTCTAAAATTTTGAGAAGTAATACTTAGCTACAATATGGTAAGTAAAATACACTAATATTATTATTAACTCTTAGCAATTTTATGTACATAAAAAATCACATACAAATATAACTTTTTAAAAAATTATTATTAGATTATAGATATTCCTAAAGAAATTTATTTATGTCAATTTTATTTGTTGGGTGTCTTTATTTTTATAATAAATTTATTGTATGATAAAACTATTAAGCCTTTATTATCATAGTAAGTGCATCATTTCCTCCTTATTTTTCCTTTTTTCAAACCTTCCCATATATTCTTCCTTGCTCTTTCTTGAAGATCTTGCTTTACATTAATTGTTATTATTCATATGCATATTACATATATGTATACATATACATATGCACATGTGTGTATATTCCTAGATATAGCCCTCTTATTCTATGTATTATTATTTGATGTATGTTTTTAGGGCAGATTATTTGTTATGAGTAACCAATTGGTCTAGTCTTTTCTTGAGAAGACTATTTCCCCAACTCTGGATATTCCTTAGTTGCCTATAATTCTTTGTGAAAGGTTGAAGCTTCTTGGCATCTTTGCTATTTCCCTATCCAATTTAGCATAAATATTGTGGTTGTCCTTTTTCAGCTCATATTTAGGAAGTCATGTTCATGAGACTTTATGAATGTAGCTTCTCATATTTCTAGGAAACAAAATATCATAGCATATTCTGCAATTCTCTGACTTTTACAATGTCTAACTCCTTGTCAGAAATAATCCAGAGCCTTGCCTTTCATACCTGTATCCTTGACATATCCGTTAGAAATGGGCTCCATATCTTTGCATTTTGACTTATTGTACTTTTCTATAGTGATCTCTGCTGTTGCAAAGGGAACTTTCTTTGATGAAGGATTATGATTATACTTATCTGTATATATAAAGACAAATGTTTAGACTGCAATAAGGTGTGTATTGCTTTAGTAAACTGGGAATTGTAGGTTCTTCTTTAATATCCATGTCCATGGACTCATTAGCCTTGGGGATTCAGGTAAGTTTCCAATAACAGATATAATTATCCTGTTGTTGACCAGGTTTTATTCTTTTTTTATTGAAATTATATTTTTCATATAATATATCCTGATTACAGTTTCTCCTCCCCAAACTCCTCCCATATCTTCCCCACCTTCTCAGTTTCCTGTCCCCCAACTCTTTCCAAATGTTCCCCACCTTTGCTCCCATTCAAGTCTGCTCCCTTTCTTGTTCTCACTAACCAGAAAACAGACATCTAAAAAAATAACACAATAAGCTAAAATAAAAACAAACCAGTAGAGGATAAAACAAACAAACAAATAAGAGAAAGAAGAAAAAATGAAAAAACAAACCAAAACAGAGACACAGAAATATGCATGTCTGCACACTCGTTGATCCCATAAAAACACCAAACTGGTGATCTTAATTTATAAGCAAATGACCTTTAAAGAAAATAAAATGCCTAGACAACGCATTATGAGACCCTCCTCCCAAATACCATTGAGTTCATTGTGTGTTTTCCATGTCCTACAGGGCACGAAGTCTGATCTATTTCTTTTTAACCACTATTTCACCAACATATCTTCTAGGCAGGTCACCATTGTAGATTGAATGGTTGTAGCTGGTTTGGTGTTCACCTTTCTTCTCTGGAACTGTGCAGTACAGTTTCTACAACAATCAATAGTAAATAAGGGTGAATGTGTTAGTCTGAAGTCCATGAAAGATTTGCTGATTACAACCAAGATATGCATGCCTGTAGTGGGATATTCACTTTGTCTCCTTCTGTGGCACTGACCATGCCTGATGTTAATCTGTCTAGGTTGTAAGTTATTTCTCCCTGAATAAACATCTATTTGGCCCATTTGTTTATCCTAATCCTTATTTAACTGCAATACATGCCAATACTGTACCTTTAGGGTATAGTGCTATATTAGTAGTTATTGTGGTTCATAGATATCATCGGTCAGTAGAAGTACTGATTATTTCTTTCCTTTGGATGTTTGCATAGTGCCTACTAGTACTTTGTCTAAAGTGTGTGCATTTGAAATACACAGGGTCTTCTGCAATAGAGAGATACTTTTCCAACAAGAGCCACAAAGTGCTATAGCAATAGTATACAATGTTTTTATTTTGGAGTCTCTTGAATGACCCTGGCTAATAACTAAAAAGAAAGTTTCTCTTAATCTTCTAGGTGATCTTGAAACTAACAGTACATTAGTCATTCAAAAATTGATGTTTGTGTCTTACTCCATTGCTAAAGCTTTTACTTTATTCCTTCCAGACCTTTTTTCATTTTACTATCTTTTGTTGAATGGTTGGTACATTTTTCCTTATAAGATTATACTTTGCAGACTTGCAGAAACAGAAAACATACTTAAAGACACTTTTATTCTCCTATATGTTAAAGTAGGGCCCTATCTTTTGAAATATGGTGAAATATATTTTCTCTTCATTTAGGTTTATGTTTGCTGTAGGTTTACTGTATATTGCTTTTATTAAGCTTAGATATGCTCCTGTTATCCCTGATGTCTCCAAGACCTTTATCATGAAAGGGTACTGGATTTTGTCAAAGGCTTTTTTTGAATCTAGTGAGATGATCATATAATTTTTCTTTTTCAGTTTGTTTATATGGTGGATTGCATTGATACATTGATAGAGTTTCATGTGCTGAACCATCCCTGCATCCCTGGGAGGAAGCCTACTTGGTCATGATGGATGATTTCTCTGATGTGCTCTTGGATTTTATCTGCCAGTATTTTCTTGAGTATTTTTGCATCAATATACATGATGGATATTTGTCTGTAGTTCTCTTTGTATGGTTTGGGTACCAAGGTAATTGTAGTCTTATAAAAAGAGTTTGGCAATGAACCCTCTTCTTCTATTTTGTAGAAGAGTTTGAGAAGTATTGGTATTAGCTCTTCTTTGAATTTGTGGTAGAATTCTGCACTGAAGCCATCTGGCCCTGGGTTTTTTTTTTTTTTGTTTTAATTGGGAGGCTTCTGATGACTACTTTTCTTTCATTAGGGATTATAGGTCTATTTAAATTACTTATCTGTTCTTGGTTTAATTTTGTAAGTGGTACTGATTCTGAATTTTTCCATTTTCTTTGAATTTTCAAATTTTGCAAAGTACATGTTTTCAATGTATAACCTGAGGAATCTATGGATTTCCTCAGTGTTGTTATGTTCCCCATTTCATGTCTGATTCTATTGATTTTCCTGTACTCTCTGCTTTTGGTTAGTTTGGATAAACGTTTATCTATCTTTTTGATTATCTCAAAGAAGCAACTCTTTGTTACATTGATTCTTTGTTTTATTTTCCTAGTTTCTATTTTATTGAATTCAGCCCTCAAATTGATTATTTTCTGGCATCTATTCATCTGAGGAGAGTTTGCTTCTTTTTTGTCCTAGGGATTTTAGTTGTGTTGTTAATTCTCTAATGAGTCTATCCTCTTAGCACTGCTTTCAAAGTGTCCCATAAGTTTGGGTAAGTTTTGTCCTCATTATCATTGAATTCCAGGAAATTTTAATATCTTTTTTTATTTCTTGCTTGATCCAGGAATGGTACAATTGAACATTCTTGGTTTCTGTGAGTTTTTAGAGCTTCTATAATTTGTGTTGTTGAATCCCAACTTTAAAACATGGTGGTCCGGTAAGATACAGGGGGCTATTCCAATTCTTTTTGTATCTGTTGAGTTTATTATGTTGCCTAGTATGTGGTCAATCCATGTGTATTTGAGAATAAGTTATATTCTTTTGTGTTTCGATTGAATGTTCTATAGATGTCTGTTAAACCCAATTGGGACATTACTACTGTTAGTTCTTTTGTTTCTTTGTTAAGTTTCTTTCTGGTAGTGGTCCTGTCTAGTGATGAGAGTGGTGTGATGAAGTCTCACACAGTGAGTGTGTGAGGTTTTATTTGAGATTTGAGTTTTATTAATGTTTCTTTTACGAATGTGGGTGCCTTTGTATTTGGGGCATAGATGTTCAGAATTGATAATTTGAATTGATGGATTTTTTTTTCTGTGATGAATATGAAATGATTTTCTTCATCTCTTTTGATTGATTTTAGTTTGAAGTCTAACTTGTTAGATGTTAGAATAGCTATGCCTGCTTGTTTCTTGTGTTCATTTGATTGGAAGATCTTTTCCCAATCTAAGGTAGTGTCTGTTTTTCCTGCTTAGATGTGTTTCTTGTATGCAGCAGATAGGTGGGTTCTCTCTTTGTATTCATTCTGTTAGCCTGTGTATTTTTATAGGTGAGTTAAGCCCATTAAAATTGGGGGAAATAAGTACTATTGATTGTTTATACTTGTTTGTTTTAGATTTGTTGTTGGTGGTGGAATTTGGAGTATATTTGCCCTGCATTTCCTTTTGGGTTATGGTAAAGTGGGATTATCTATTGCCTATGTCTTTGTGAGTGTAGTTAACTTACTTGGGTTGGAGTTTTCAGAACTTTTTGTAGGGCTCTATTAGTGGATATATATTGTGAAAATCTGGTTTTGTCATGGAATATTTTGTTTTCTCCATCTATAATGATTGAGATTTTGCTGGGTATAGTAGCCTGGACTGGAATCCATGGGCTCTTAGTGTTTATAGAACATCTATCCAGAACCTTCTGGCTTTCAGAGTTTCCATAGAGAAGTCATGTGTAATTTTGATAGTTCTGCCTTTATATGTTTCCTGGCCCTTTTCGTTTGCTGCTTTCAATATTCTTTATTCTGTATGTTAGGTGTTTTGATTATTATGTGGCAAGGGAACTTTATTTTTGGTTCAATCTATTTGGTGTTCAGTATGCTTCATGTATTTTCATAGGCATGTCCTTCGTTAGATTGGGAAAGTTTTCTTCAATAATTTAGTTGAATATGTTTCCTGCATCCTTGATCTGGGCTTCTTCTCCTTCTTTTATGCCTATTTCTTAGGTTTGATCTTTTCAAGGTGTCCTTCATTTCCTGGATGTTTTATATTAAGGATTTATTGAATTTAAAATTTTCCTTGACTCATGAATCTATTTCCCCAAGTTTATTTTCAGTAAATAGGATTCTCTCTTCAATCTCTTTTATTCTGTTGGTTATGCTTGCATCTGTAATTCTTGGTCATTTACCCAGTTTTCTGTTTCTCCACATTCCATCAGTTTGTGTTTTCTTTATTGTCTCTATTTCAGTTTTCAGGCCTTGACTTGTTTGAATTGTTTTCTTCATCTCTTTGATTTTTTTTTCTTGGCTTTCCTTACTTTCTTTAAGACATTTGTTCATTTCTTGCATGTTTCCTATTTTCTTCCAATTTTTGTTTACTTTTCTTCCATTTCTTTAATGGTTTTTTTATTTCATATAATCTTTGAGGCCTATATTATTTTCATATTATTTTTAGGTCATTTTCTTCTGCTTCATCTGCTTTGGTGTATTCAGGTCTAGTTGGTGTAGAGTCCCTAGATTTTGGTAGTGCCATTTTGGTGTTTTTATTGTTGAGTGTTTTCTTGTATTGCGGACTTCCTATCACCTCTTCCAGTGGGTGCAGATAGAGTCTCTCTCTCTCTCTCTCTCTCTCTCTCTCTCTCTCTCTCTCTCTCTCTCTCTCCCTCTCTCTCTCTCTCTCTAACCCTCTCCAGGTACATGTCATTGTGTCAGGATTCTAAAATATCGATAACTCTGAATGTTCCAAGCTCTCTTGGAGGTCTATCCAGTGGAGGCCACAGCAGGGCCAATAATGTGGGGAAGGTAGGCTCTAGATTGTCTCAAGCATTCAGGCAGAAGGCAGGCAAAGGAACCATATGGTCAGGTGAGGATAGGCTCCAGGTGGTCACATGTGGAGGGACATGCCCAGTATGCCCCAAGCCAACCCATGAAGTTCCAAGGAGAGGGTGGGGTGATTGATCTGAGCTCTGTTCAAACACTCACTCCAGGCAGTGGGCACAACAGAGCCAAGGATAACCATTATAGTATTTAAGAGAAATCTGGCACTAGGAAAATATCCAGATATCTACAAGAATGACCCCTATTAACAATCTAAGCAATAGTGGTGAGGCTACTTTAAATGTCTTTCACTGACAATGGGATTGATAACTATCTTATATGCTACCCTAGAGCCTTCATGTAGTAGTTGATAGAAGCAGATTCTGACACCTACAGCTAAACACTGAATCAAACTCCTGGAATCCACTTGTAGACAAGGAATAGTGATGAGCAAATGGAGAAACCCCACAGAAATTGCTGACTTCAACAGGGGGAATCCATAGAGTCCAATAGCTGGGAGACCAGCATAGGATCAACCCAGACTCTCTGAATGTGGGTGTTAGCTAGAAGGACTAGGCAGGCTATGGGGCCTTTGGTAAAGGATCAGTATTTATTCCTAGTATACAAATGGACTTTGGGAGCCCATTGCTCATAGAGGGATTCTCCCTCAGTCTAGAAACATGGGATAAGGCCTAGGCCCTGCTCCAAATTATATGCCAGACTTTGAAGACTCCCTGTGGAAAGGCTCCCACTTGGGGAGCAGAAAGGGAATGGGATGGGGGTTGGTGGGGGAAACAGGTGAGGACAGGAGGTTATGGGAACTGGGATTGATTGATATGTTTCAAATTTAAAGAAACAAAAAGAACATACAACTAACTACAAATTTATTGATGTTTTATAATACACAAATTGTATAAACATGGTAGTGTTTAGGGAAACTAGAGTATACAATTATTAGAAGAAGTTACAGAAGCTTTAAGAAAAACAGATGCTGACATTAATGTTTAAGAAAGGAGGTTTGGGCTGAGGAGGGTTAGTGAAGAGTAAACACATAGAAGTAAACAATGAGCAAGTCATACTTGAAGGAGACCAGGTAAATAGAATTGAGTTAACAGAAGCCCTAGTTTAAAAGTAATAAGAAGTATATTCAAAAAGTTATGAGAGAGTCATAACTTGCATGCAAGTTCTGAGTTCTAGGCTTTGGCTTTAGTTTGCATTATTTGCATATGCTTAAGATAGATGAACTTTAAAGCTTTTGATGAGGCAGAGAATAAAATTGGATGAATTATTTCGATCATTACTAATAAAATGTAATATAATATAATAAGATTGATTAAATCAAGATAGAAGTATTTCTTGAATTCAGGGAAGTATGTAATAAGAATGAAAAGCTTGATGATAAAAATTGAACTATTGTACTAAAAGTGAAAAGGGATGCCAAATGATGAATGTAGGTGACTATGGTAGTAAAAATCACATGATTACAAATGTGGAAAGCCAGGCATGGGCAGGTATACTTTCTGAAGGTGGAGATGAACACTTACATGGAAGAAGAGTCCAGAAAGGGAATCAGAATATGTTGTTTGAAACACTCTGATCAATGCTAGCTGCAGAGATTGGAGCAAACAAAACCAGCATAAGAAAAAGCAAAATAAGTTAAATAACTACATACAAGTCTTGGAGTGATTCCTGGGTATCAAGTGAGAAGAATCAGAAAAATGTTTAGAGCACATGTACCAGAGGGAACAAATTGTGACAATTATTGTAGGTGGTTTAAAGGAAATTACTTATATGTAAAATGGGGATATGACTTAGGCAAGTAAAAATGTTTCTGCTAGAATGTATATTTCTGACTACCACTGTGTCTTTTGTCTTGTTATAGTCCTCATGTTATAGGTTATTTTCTACCTTCCTGAAGCCGTGGTGTGTACACTGATCTTTGACCGACTTGTTATGAATAGCTTCATGAAGTCTTTTCTCTAAACCTTCAATTTATGTCTTGATTTCTATCTGTCTCTCTGTCATTGTTTTTCTCATCTCTCTCCTCCTTGCTCTCTCCATCCCTCCATCCTTCCCTCACTCTGCTTCCTCATTTTGTTAAAAAAAAGGAATTTCAAAAGTCAAGATTGTTAGAAACCTTGAGTCTTAGTGACCAAACAACCCTGTTTTATTTGGTGTTCTGTTGCTGTGAAGACTCCATGGCCAAGTCAACTCAAGCAATTAATTGTGGGATTGTTTACAATTTAGGATGTTCAGTCTATTGTCTTCACAGTAAAGAACAAGTCAGAATGCAGGCAGATATGTTGCTGGAGAGGTACTTGAGAGTTCTACATAAATACCAAAGCCCTCCCTATTGCCATACTTCTTCTGAAAAAGCCATGACTTCTCCAACAAGGCCACACTTCCTAATCCCTCTCTATTAGTGCCACTAAATAACGACCAAGAGTTCAAATTTATGGACTGTAAGGGCCATTTTTATTCAGACACCCAGCGACTGTTAACTTCTGTAATTTCTAGAAGGTATTCTAACAATTGCTTTGTGTAGGGTGATATCTAATTATGAAGAGTAATCAACAGATGTTGGAGTTAGAAGTCTATTCTCCAAAGCTCTTACTTCTTAAGGTAAGCCATGGCCTACACTAGAATAGCATCAACATCCTATCCTTTGGATTATTATGGACTGGTTTTATCAAAAGTAATTTTTATTCATCTTTTATATAATATTACAGGTAAATTCTCAACAAGGGAATAGAATGGATTATTTTGATGCTAAGGACAAGAAAAGGAAAAAAAATAAGGATTGTTTTGCCATAATTTATTGGTCACTGGACAAAACATAAAGATGTAATAGAAAGGATTGGAAAGACTTTGGAGGCTGAGCTGCATCCACTTGAATTTTAGTGCATGGATCATCAAACACAAAAGGCATTTGAAGCCTGTTGACAATAAAAAAGGTGATTGGTCAGAAAGAATTTTGATTTAAAAAAAGGACAGAAAATTACATTGCAAGTATTAACTTTTCATTTTAAAATAGTGGTTGTGGGGAAAGAAATCTCTCCAAAACTGACCTCCCACTACAAAACTCAAGAAGTCTAAGACACCTATTTATAAACCACTGTTGGAAATATTGCCCAACAAGGGTGAGTGACAATAGGTTCATCTCTTCATGTCATCAGTAAAAATATAATTAAGTTCATCTTCACCTAAGTAACAGCAATGATTAAAAAATATGTTATTCAGTTTTGCAATAACTCATTAAAAACCACTAATCCAAGGGTTTGAAAAAGTCTAGTAGGAAGCCACTTCATGTAGTCATAGTCATTAAAATTTGAGTTCATATTTTGAACACACATAAAAAGCCAGGTGAGACTATGTCACTAGCATATCTGTACTCATCAATTGTGAGGACAGAGAAATGAGGCTGTATGGGATATGTTGGCCATCAGCTGAACTCCCGGCTCAATGAGAGACACTTTATTATAATACTAAATGGAGACTGATAGAGCAGAACATGTGAAGTTCCCTTTTGGCCTTCATGACCAACAAACATACACACATAAAACACATGTGTACACTAAAAGCACCACACACACTTGCTCACACACATACACACACACACACACACACACACAGAGGAATATATTGCAAAAAGTGCTAAATTCTAACTCAAACACATTTAGTATTTTAGTCATCTACTAGTTCCCCATTTTAAAAAGTAAAAAGAATCAGTCATTTATTTGGTTTCCACTGTCCCTTTGGGTCCCTGTAGTTTGCCTCTTAAAGTAGTTCACATATCCATGCATATCTTTTCCAAATATTCCAGCAGTATGGTGTAGGGTGTATGTATCTGTATATATCTTCAATGCCTTTATCTGTTATAGACAGCATGTTTCTTATCTGACAGCCTGGTATTATTGAACAAGATGAATATTAATATTTAGTACTTACAAAAAACAACTGGCCTTGGAGACATCTAACAAGCCAACTTTGTAGGATTTGATTTTTACTAATTAAATGTAAATAATGTCAAATGTTGTATATGCAAAGATTTTTCCAAAACCTTATGAGATTTTTATGTACACAGAGCATCATGAACTATAGGTTTTTAATAATTGTCTTCTTACTCAGCTATTAGTATAATAGGCTTTGATATACGCTACAAGTGCATGGTATCAGCACACATGTGCACACTAAATGTTTATGTACATTTCTCAATTGTTGGTTCTTTCTTTCTTTTTTTTCTTCTGTTTGAAGTTGGCAGCCTGCATATTTTTATCTGAAAGTTTGGATCTTCATCCTGCTTTGAAGGAGCACATGGTGTCCATGTGGCATTTGCCCATCTCTATTACTCTGTATCAATATGAAATGCATTCTGACGTAGGGTTTTCACTTAAGCAAATGCACCTGATCCTCTCCTTTGGTCCTTTTCTTACACATGCCTTTATTTAAGGGTGTGTATGTGTGTGTGTTTGACATTTTAAAGAGTATAATGTTATTTGGGAAAAATGAGTAGTAAGCCCATATTTGCAGCAATATTGCCATCATTTTGGAAAAAGTGGAATGGGAAACTTTATTCATTTTATATTAAAAAAATTATGTTTGAAATATGTATATACATGTCAATATGCTAAAAATATACCCTGTTTTCCAAAACAGTATTTATTACTTAAATTTAAAAAAGTAGATCAACATGTAAAATAAAAAAAAATAGTTAAAAAGACTTCAACTGTGGAAGCTGAGCAATACCTATTAAAGTAAATATTACAGCTACCAGTAACCCAATAAATATTAAGAATGTTTTTCTAAAAAAAAAAAAGTAGTTTTTCTTTAGAAGTTAAGTGTGATTACCACCCTCATATACATAGCTTAAAATTTTCCACAACATTTTATAAAATGTGGAGATCCAATTAAATAGGATACATTGTCAAGTTGGTATAGTAGGTAACAAAAGAGAACAAAAGAGGTAACAAAAGAGAACATTCACTTCCTTATTCCTAGAGTTTTCACTTAACAGGAATCATCATTATTATTCTTATGATCTAATGTCTTGTCTATCTAAGAAAAAATTTTGTTTGTCCATAAATAATGTTAAAATTGTGTAATAGAAATTGATTGCTTGCCTTAATTTGTTATAGTTTTTCTTCTTTCTTTCTTCTTTCCTTCCTTTCTTTACTTTCTTTTTCTTTTTTCTTTTTTTTTTTTTGAGAAATCGGTGAAAAAAAGAAAAAGAAAGAAAGAAAGAAAACCAGAAAAAGTTAATCAGAAAATAATGACTGACTGCAAACAGTGTGTGGGAGCATGAGGTCCACGACTCACCTTACATTCTTAATTAATATTTCTCCCAAATTCTTTGAAGTACATACAGACTATAATTGGTCAAATTCATATATGTTACACATTTCCTCTGTTATAATGAGTGATTATTTTTACTAATACTCAGTTTATTCTTCTGTAAAACAAGAATGATAATACTTAAACAATTATGGCTATGCTTTTTAACAAATTGTGCACCCACATGCACGGTCACATTTCACTGAGTGAAAACCTTTCTAGAGGCCACTATGCCTCCCCCAATAATGCCATTATGCAACATGAAGTGACATTAGTATACCATCACATAATCTCATTCCACAGCAGTAAATAATAATCCCCTGTGATTATTTCCATCCAGAAGATAAATTACTTTCAGAAAAATATATAAACAAGAAATACAACTTTTTTTTTATAATGAGTTAATATGTGAAACAAAATGCCTTAACATTAAATGCACTATACACAGCGCATAATTAACTATCATCCTATCCATAATGATGGCACACTACTATTAAACAAGGCAAGCAATAGTGCTGCTTTCATTGATCATGACATTTTGTGGGGGAAATAAAATAAATAATCAGATCAACAACATCAAAGAGAATATTTTCACTGAAAAACTTGAATGTGAGTAATTAGTCTATTAGATCAGAGATCATGACAATTTATCCGTGGGAATAACTTTTTTTACTAATGTTAATGAGGCAAATTTAGCACAAACATACTTCTGATAGAAAAAAACATAGACTAACTACAATTTTTGTATGTATGCATTGTTATTTTTGACATATTATCATGGAGTCTGGCCTCAAACTTCCTTTTCAGGGAAGAAGCCCAGCAACTCCTCATCTTCAACTCTTATGTGATCAGATTATAATTGTGTACAATCATGCCTTGATGTTCTGAGAAGTAGAAAATCACTCATTGTATCTAGAGAAAGGGATGAAATCTAGCATGGGAGACAAAAGCAGATTTATTTTATATTGTATTTTATTGTTCTGTGTTTTCTAGAACATGGTTAGGAACTTCGATTTTATTCTCAGATAGTAGGAAAACAAATCAGTTGCCTTAATTAAGAAAGACGTGGTATATTTTTTTTTTATTTGAAATGATCTAGCAGTCAGTGTTAAGATAGAAGACATAGCAAAATTCTTTAAAGAGAGCATCATAGCTCAATTGAGAAATAATAAAGGCATTACACTAGGATATGCCTGTTATAAGTCAAACATTGTTAGGTTTTCCATGTATTTGGAAGGTACTGTTAAAATGATTTACAGAAGATTTTGTAAGAGGACTAAAATCAGGGATGACTTCCAGTGTTCTGCAGAACAACTTAGCATCAGGCCCATCACTCAGAAGCTAAACCTGTTCATGTGTAAATCTTTAAAACATAGGTTGATTGGAATATATTAGACTGAATGAACTATCCGATGTGCAAGCTCAGCATAGGAGTCTGAAGTTCATTAAGGAGTTGACAGGAGCTAACTCAGGTAGACATAAAAGGACAAATGTGAAATAGGAACACAATGATCTCAGAAGCATCAATTTATCCAAAGTAAAGGGGCAGTGGATAGAGATTTACATTAGGTTTGAAGAGAAAAACTTTGTTATTCAGGGTAATAATGGCTAGTTTCCTATGAAATTTCTTCCATTTTCTCACACTTTTAATATTGCAATTGATCTGCAATAATCTGTCTATACATAAAGTACACAATTCCATAAGTTCTGACAAAGTTAGTCTTCAAAAATGTCATCTCTGCAGTAAGGATTTGACAATGTCAATCACCCATTGTGACCCTTTGTAAATTGTCTTTGAAGATCTGTCTTCATGCCCTGGGATCCCAGGTAAGCCTTAAGCACATTTCTGTCACCACAGTTAGCTGCTTATTCCATATGATATTTGTAATATGCAAATATTTTGTTTGAATTATTTTAGTCAACAGTTAAATCATTTCTGTATTGCTGTATGAATCTATAGTTTATCCTTGTAAGTTACTGATTAGCATTTCATTGTATAAGAATGTCAAAATTACTTTACTTATTGATGGTTATTTCAGTTATTTCATAGTTTTGATGAATATGCTAAAGCAAAATACATGAATGTTCACATATAACTCATTTATAGATTTAAATTTTTCCTTCTTAAGAACATGTAAATAGCAGAATAAATGGATTATATGGTCAGTATATTTTTTATTATTAATTCTAACATACCAGTATTTTGTTACATGATTTTGTATTTTGTTTCCATATGACTATATAAAAATATAGTTTTTTGACAGCTACACAGACAGTTGATGTCCTCATATTTATTAATTTTAGCCATGCTAATAGGGACCAAGTATTTCATATTCCTGAAAATGTTTTTCAATATGTTCTCAAATATATAGATACTGCTAATTCAGTATATATGGGTCTTTACTTGTTTTTATTTTTACTTATTTTCTTTGTTATATGTTTTTGAAACAGGATCTCATGTAGCTCATTAGAGTATACAGCTGGGGTGACCTTGCTGCCTTGCCTCCTATGTCTTAAGATTGCATGCATTCATTCCTATTCCTGGTTTATTCTGTGTAGTGGACCCAGGTTTTCTTGTATGCTTGGAAAATACTTTACCAACTGAGTTATATCTCCATCCCTTTTACTCAGATGTTGAGCAATTGTTAGGTCTATTTATTTCTTACTACTATGGCAAAACTTCCTCAGAACTCTAATGAGAACTGCTTTAATTTGGAGTTTTTCCAAAATGGTTCATGAGACTAGAGTTTATTGTTTGTTTCCTCGTCGTGTTTTGTTTTCTGAGTGTAATATTCTACCCTATTTCTTTCATTCCTTATGTATGACTATTTCTATGTCCTTGTGTAGTTTCCTCAGAGGTAGGGTCTTATTGTTATTCTGAATATTTTCTTATTTCCCAAAAAGTCCAATATCATAGAACTTTATCTTATATTCCATGTAAAAATATGGCTACCTTAATTTCCTCACCTATGAGTTCTGTTTCCCAAAGCAAGGGGAATGTCGGGGTATGCTTAAGATTTTCACTGTGTTCCATCACACTTGTAGTAGAGGCTAGATTCTTTCTTAAGGTAAAACAGTGTAATAAGAGGCCTTTCTTATGGATTGCTATTCATTAGCATTGATATTTAATTTCCAATTACAAATTAAAGATGTCCTAGTCCCTACTTCAAATGACTTGTCAGATTTACATGACCCTACCTGGATGGCATCACCCTACATGTGGAGTAGGAGTGGGGGATGGGAGGCGAGGTTGGTCAGTCAGAGTGCATGTTATGGGGGAAGAGAGGGTGGGAGGCAGGGAGGCAGGGAGGGAGGGAGGGAGGCAGGGAGGAAGGGATGCAGGGAGAGGGACCTGGGATCAATATGTAAAATAAATAAATACATTTATTAATTAAAAAAAAGAAAAAGAAAAAGAAAAAAGAAAAACAACCCCCATGGAGGGACACTCCCTTAACCTAGAGATCAAAGAAGCCCTAGTCTCTACTTCAAATGACTTGGATTTACATGACCCCACCTGGATAACATAGCCCTACATGTGGAATGGGGGTGGGGGGGATGAGAGGGGAGGATAGGTCAGGGTACATGTGAGGGGACAGAGAGGGTAAGAGGAAGAGAGGATGGGAGGGAGGGAGAGGGAACTGGGATCTACATGTAAGCTAAAAAAAATAATTAAAAAATAAACAAATAATTTTTTAATTAAATTTTAAAATATATATAAAATTTTAAATGACTTGCTTTTCTACAGCAATACTTTAATACTTTAAAACCATTGTAATATCAAGCATACACTTATACTTTTATAAAATACTGTAGAAAATGACAAAGCAATATCATGAAAATTTAAAATGAATATAGTACCCACTGATATGAAAACACTGGTTTCCTTCTCCCTTATTTTCATGAGCTCCTATAGACATTTGTTACTCAGATAATGCATACTCATGTTATTTGCTGCTATTGTAAGTAGATGTTATATAAAACCCATTCTTGTTCTTTGAGTTTAGAATATTACATAACTTTAGATTTTATCATATTCTAAACTTACATTTATGAACTTTTTGTTAACTTTAGTATTTTTATGAGATATGATATGCTATACTGCTTGTACTTAATGATGGATGATTAAAGCAATTTAATTAACAATAGCTACATCATCTACTTTTGGGGGCTAAGAACAGTTGAAATTTAATTTTAGAGTAATTTTAAAATATGTAACATATTGTGGTGGATTATTTTGTATTATAATATAGTCAGTGTGGTATTAACTAGATTGTAAAAATTTCCTTCTACTTTATAGTATAATCACTTTTCGATACCTTTTATACAAATATTCTCACTGTACTTTCCAGCATCCTCTTGCAGTTTATATTCTACTTTCTACTTCAATAAGTCTCACTGTTTTAGATTCAATATTTCAGCAATTCTTTCAAATTTTCTTATGGCCATGCATTCTAACAGAGCAAGAGCAATGACAATTAACATGATCCCTGCCATCATTAAGAACTGCCTTATTTTAAAACAACATGTATGACATTGAAAGAGAAGGAACAGCATACAATCTGAAAATCTACTGTTTCCCAGGTTTTACCAAGGATTTTGAAAGTTTTATATATTCAGATGGGAATGGTAAAATTGTGGAATGGATAAAATAGTAGAATTTAACCCTTACTTCAGGGGTTCATTAATGAGATTAAAAGATATCCAGATATAATGGAAAACAAAGGGGGCTCATGACAATGGGAAGACCATACAGTGACAGGGTGAAGAATTTGCTTGGTCTACAATATTTTACTGGGAAATGATGAAAGCGATGGTGAATTTGTACAAGCTGTTGAAAATCTCTCCACTATCCACTAACTTCAGAAGGCACCTGTTCATCACACCAGTTTTTTTTAATTTATTTATTTAATTTAGATACAATCTTACATATCAATCCCAGTTCCCCCTCTCTTCCATTCTCATGCTCCCCCATTGACTTCCCTACCCTATCCTCATCCTTCCCACCACATCCACTCCCCAGGGAGGGTAAGGACTCACATGGGAGATCATCAAAGTCTGTCATATTATTTGGGCAAGGGTCTAAGCCCTCTTCCATGTATCTTGGCTGACAGACTCTCTCTCCATGGGGAATGGGCTCCCAAAGTACATTTGTGTACTAGGGATAAATACTGGTTCCATTGTCGCAGGTCCCATAGATTGCCCAGACCTCTAACTGTTACCCACATTCACAGGGCTAGGTTCAGTCAAATGCTGGTTCCCCAGCTTCACAGCTGGGGTCTGAGTTCTCTCTATTCATCACCAGCATGGTCTTTTGCAAGGATCATTTGGTTAAAAATGTTAATCATGTTTCTTCCCAAATAATAAGTCACTGATGTGTGCCCTTCATGAGCGGCTGAAAATCTTTATTTGGTTAGCCTTACTAGTTTAAGTGTCAGGTTCCCCAGGTCCTGCCAAGCTCTCCTTGTGAGATTTACTACTCTACCTTCTATGAATTATCCACTAAACATATTCACAGGCAT